>NC_052634.1:7515000-8765000 GCF_016161935.1 Mauremys reevesii | reverse complement strand
CAGTTTCTGGTGAAAGTCATTGGCAACAAGATCAGCCCTTTGCCCACATGACAAATCCCCAGCGAGAAGGACAAGAACAAGCAAATGTTATGTTGCTTGCATTTATTTTGTTATCAAAGTGGGCTAAGGTCCACAGGTCCCTGGCAAGTTTCTAATGTCTCCTGGGATATTGTAAAGGTTTGACAGCCCTGCAACATAGAGTTCTGAGATGCAGGATCACGGGGATCAGTGTACTCCCACTGACTTGTCTCTAGACCGGGAACTCATCACATAATGCAATTTGTATGTTTAAATGCAGGATCCCAGTAAGGGGAGCTAACTGCACAAAGGTGCAATGCAGCTCTTTCCCTGCCCCCCAAACTAGGCGGGTGTATAAGAAAAACGTCCACCGGGAAGCTTTCATTCTGCACGACTGGCACTTACACAGCAAATATCCCAATGACTCATTGACCTTGGCATGGTTGTTATAGGCAATCTTTGCATAAGGATGCACCATTCTTAAACAGTTCCCCCAGGCACAAGTGTCCTGGTTGTCAATATTGCAGAAATGGCTTTTTGTTTCACCTCTCTCGGCTCCCCTCCCACCGCCTCAAGAAACAGGATTACTGGGAAGACAGGTCAAGCTGTGGTTTATGTATAAAATACCTCCAAGCAAAGATGCAGTATTGCTCCAGCCACAGCACTTTAGGTTGTGATCTTATCACAGGGACAGGCTTGGTCAGCACTTGAGTCAGATGGTCTCTTTTGCAAGCACTGCAAGAACTTGTGAAGGCAATTCAATGGGTGTCACTCTTCTCTCTAAGGCCTGGATACAGCAATGAGCTCTGTGCCAGAGATGTCTGTGCCTGCCCACCCAGAGCCCCAGAGTACAGGGGTGTGCATTCAAGGAGCTCAATGCAGGTCTGGGGTCTAACCCAGTATAGAAATAATGTCCCAGCATGGTGTGTGGTAACACTGGGGAGTCACTGCCTTTTGAATGAGACATACAAACAGTGATCACTTGTAATTAATAAAGGTCCTCTTCAGAAATGATTAGGGATGTCACATCTAATGTCATGGCTAGAATGCAACTCAGATGATTGCAGTCATGTGTCTTCCCAAATTTCTTTGCAGTTTCAACTTCCTAAAGTATCCTGAATTTCTTTTCCTAAAAACTGGTGTAACATTAGGGTGCACTGTTAAACAGCTGCCATGTTTGAACCCAGAGGTGGCTGCCTTTCACGGTCGTCAGAGTGGGATGAAAAGTGCTATAGAGAGTGTAAAATCATATTTTCCTCAAATGCCTCTATAATATTAGGTGACTTTCTGCACTAATAGCTGTATCATTTTAGTTTTCTTTGACATGTAAAGGTTATCAAGTTATCTGGCTAGGGTGACCAGATAGCAAATGTGAAAAATCGGGACAAGGGGTGGGAGGTAATAGGAGCCTATATAAGAAAAAGACCCAAAAATTGGGACTGTCCCTATAAAATTGGGACATCTGGTCATCCTAGTCAGGGCTGTATGCAGACTATGTCGAGGTAGTTCTGGAAAACAAGGGTTTCTTTGCTTGTCCATCCTTATGGCATACCTTCTCTATACCTCCCTCAATATTCCTTGACTATCAAAATAAGACTACCTCATCAGCCCCTATCCTCAAACAACTCCCTTGGCTCCCTATTCATTTCAGGACAAACTGTCATCCCTGGTTTCAAAAACCTCTCTGAATTTGACCTTGCAGACCCAGGGCAAAATTTTCAAAAATGTTTAGTCCCTAAGTCCCATTTTCAAAAATCACTTAAGGCCAGATTTTCAAGGACTAAAATCCATGGGAGTTAGACACCTAACCTGCATTGGTGCTTTTGAAAATTCCACTAAGTGCCCATTTGCATCTTTAGACACCTAAATTCCTTTGAAAATCTGGCCCTTATGATCTTAAGTTCCTAAGGCATGTTTGAAAATGGGACTTAGGCACTTTTGAAATTTTTTACTCTTTGTCTTTTAATATTTCTTCTGTCCACAGACATCTAATTTGTCCCATCATACACTCTTGTCATTCTTGGTGCAAATGCCTTCTCTGAGACGCATGGAACAATCTCCCTATAACTCTCTGCCCAGTCAACCATCCAGATTTCCAGCTCTCCTCTGAACATTTTTCTTTCCTCCCTTCTCTGATTGTTTAGTTCCTTCTGTTTATTATTTCATGTTGTAACTACATTATTTAAATCTGTAATGCATTTCACAATATAGATTGCATTAAAAGCACTATACAAAATAAAGATGGTGTATTACAGCCAGTCTATCTGAATGATTGCTCCATTTCCCGTTTTATTCACCTTTCTCATTTCCTCCAATCGGTTTCATTCTTTTCTTTTTTTTTTTTTACAAAAAAAAGAAAAAAGACAGTAAGATATGTGAGAGACAAGGTGGGCGAGGTTGTATCAGATATGAAGAAGAGCTCTTTGTAGCTCGAAAGCGTCTCTCTCTCATCAACAGAAGATGGCCACTAAAAATATATTGCGCCACCCTTATCCCTCATGCCCTGAGACCAACACAGCTGCTAGAATACTGCAAACAGTAGGAAATGCATTCAGAGACAGGGTTCATTTCCTAAAGGGACAGTTTCTCTTTTTCTTAGAGAAGAAGAATGGTCTTGTGATTAAGATACTGGACTGAGCCTCGGGTACGTGAGTTCAATTCCTCGTTCTGCCACGGGAAGTCACTTAATTTCTCTGTACTTCAGTTCCTCATCTGTAAAATGGGGATAACAATACTTCCCATTTTTGTAGTCTGTAAAGATCTTTGAGACATGGTCTGTCTTTGGCTATGTGTATATTCTATGCCTAACACAATGGGGCTTTTAGGCACTACTGTAATACAAATAAAATAATAATAATCCCTCAGTCTTGGAGCAGAATTTCCAGTAAAGTCAATGAAAATTCCACATGTGGAATGATAGTGGGATATGGCCCCAAATGTATGTTTGCTGAAGCCTTTTCCCAGTGTTCCTTCCCTACAGCTGCTAACTCAATTGCAGTATCTGTGTTCAATTGCACAGCCCAGCCCCATGCTTCCCTCTTGGATCCATTCCAGCACAGATGTACACAATTGTTCAGAGGCCCCAATGCTGAACCTAGGAACTTCAGCACATGAACTAGACCATTTAATTACTCAAGATATTCCTCAAGCCAGGATGCAGAATTTCATCTGTTAAAAGGCTTTTTGCATACTCTGGCTTTTGTCTCATTACTCCCAAAAACAGTTAAATAAGTACTCAAAAGGGAAAAAATAAGCACTGCAGAGAGAAAAGCAGATCTGGATGAGTAATTTGTAAGGGATTGCTTATTCAATCAATTATGCCTTTTTTTTTAAACTGTTCACCGAGTGAACAGATTGGGATCTTCAACAAATTTGCTATTTAAAATTGTTGACCAAATAATCTCTTGGTCTGCAGCTTGCTTCTGAGTGTTCAGAATTTGAAATGGAAGTGGTTTTGATTAGACATGTGGTACTCTGTACATTTGTATTACAGGAGCACGCAGAGGCTCGAGCCAGGATCGAGATGCCATTGTCTTGAGTGCTGTACAAATGAAGTCCCTGCCCCAAGTAGCTTGTGGGCGTGGTACCAGTATATTCTGTTCCATGGCTGGATGCAATTGGCTCCAGCGTGATTACATACTTGAAATCCACTCTCTTCCAGTCTGCCCTTAAAAATTGCTCTGTCAAGGATATTCCCATCAGTAAACACGTTCATTAGGGGTGGAATTCATCCCTGCACAGAAGGTCAACGCAAGGCTCAAAGCACCACTTGAATCCTCCTTAAGTCCCACTAAAGCCCAAAGAGCTTAAGTGATGCACAGACCTTGGGCTGTTCCTGTGGACAAGGATGAATTTCAGCCTAGAATATTTGCAGAAAGCTAGCGCGATGGGGGCACACACATGGGGGAAGTGAATTTCTTTCAGGCTCCAATTATTTTTTTTTTTCAGTATTCTCCCAGCGTTAGCACAAACCCTGGAGGGATAGGAGCCTCTTTACTGAAATGCTGCTCTGTCTGTTACTAGGCAAACATGTTTTAACAGCACAGAAACCACGTTTGGAACACAGGAGAGAATTTCACTATGTAGAAATTGGACTGAGTCCCTCTAATTTGAGGCTCATCATGAAGTAATAAATACCCATATTCTAACTCCTGCTGGTCCTCCATAGCTACCAAGGGCCAAAACAAAACATCATCATCTTGGTTCTGCTGAGGTGGAGGACAGGAAGTGGTGTAGCTTTGTGTGTTGACTCCTCTTTGGCCCCCTGGATGATTCACTGCTGAGCTCAACCCGGTGTTCTCCATGGGAACGTGGGGTCGTGTACAGGAGGGGAAGTGGCAGAGTGGATCTAGTGGGATGGAAGCCTCGTGGATCCATTGTGAACCGCCTGAATACACCAGTCGCCCATGGAACTTATTCCCAGGCAGTGTCCCGCTCTGTTCTCCTACAGTGATGGCTCCATATAGGGAGTGTCTACACTATCAAGCGTGGGCCTACTGTCTCCAATGGGCACATATTCAAGGTGGCTAATCCTACCTCCCGCTTGCACCACCTCAGCTGCACTCAGTAGGGTGTTAGCTCAACTAGAGCTAGCTAGTGAGGATATGCCTCCTCGAGCTGGGAATTGCAGCCCTAGCTCGAAGTGCAGACGTACCTATACAAGTTGATAAGCCTGCTACAGCTTTGACTAAGAGCTGGGCTTTGGCAGCAGTGGCTCATGCTTTTAAAACCAGCGGTCCCAGGTACAATCGGTTGACTGACTTACCCAGAGCCACAGCAAATATATTAAGCCTTATATATTTTTACTGTGTTTGTCATTTATAACGTGGTATAGAATCATAGACTTTAAGGTCAGAAGGGACCATTATGATTGTCTAGTCTGACCTCCTGCACAATGCAGGCCACAGAATCTCACCCACCCACTCCTGTATCAAACCCCTAACCTATGTCTGAGCTATTGAAGTCCTAGAAACTTGAATATGTAAATCTCAGCCTTAGTCTCCTCCCTTTGCACAGAAATGTGCATTTGGATAAAAGGCTTCTTCTGGGAAGCAGCAATGCTCTGTACTGCTTAGAAACCCTGCACTTTTGGGATCCTGACCACTGACCTGTGCATTATTCCATAATAGCCCACCATGGGCAGCAGCAATTACCAGTCTGCTTTTATTTTTATTTTGCTTCTTTCTTACATTTTAATAACCAGCTAATTGCAACATTATCAGCAGACTGGGATACAGTGCCAAGAACTATGTTATACACTGAGTCATCTAATACCAGCACAAAGTTTATCAGTTAAATATACTATTATGGTATCCTGTTGTATGTAAAGAACTAGCTGGTTTCCCCTCGAGTCCAAATACTTTATGATAATTAGCCTTTAAGTTTGGGGGTATTTTTGCTACCTGTTATTTGTATTTAACCTCTCCCAGCTGGTCTATCTAGGCTTTGGTTTCATTTTTATGTACTGCAACTATGAAGCAAGCTTTCATTAAGCAAGGATGTGCATTGCATGGCAACCAGGTACTCAGCCGAAGGTAAAATAGCTGGCTGTCAAACTAGGCATCACTGTCATAGAGGTAATAATTGTTTTTATCTTTCATATCAAGCATTTCTTTCCCCCATCTAGGCTGAGTAATATGCTAGTGCATTTCCATCCAGTCTGGGTGCATTAAGTCATTGCTTCCTCAGTATGCCAATCTGCAAGCATCCTGTTTAAATGCTACATGCCACTTTCTATATATGGCTATAGATCATTGACACACATATAGAGCATAAGTAGGACAACTGGAAAATGCACATTTTGAGTGTGTGTATGTTCTAGCGAAAGCCATGGTGGTTGTATGAATCCATAGATGTCTGTCCTTAAAATCATGTGTATCTGTGTACCTATAAAAAACTGTACGCAAAATAGTCGGAAGCCAGCTGAGTTCTGATATCTCAACTACAAAAGGCAAATCTAGGCAGATCAAGCAATCATCCAAATTCCCCTAGTTTGTTATACAGCCTAAAGTACCCCACTCAGTAGCCATCATTTTAACAAGGGGGCTGGGGAGGGGTCAGTATTACATTATATCTAGGTTGCTGCCTAATGACTTTTAAGCACAGCAACGAAACGTTACAACAGATTACTGCTCAATTGTGCAAGAAAAACACAGGAGGTTGGATTCCAAAGGTTTGGGGTTTTGAGCACTGCTTCCATTCAGTTCACCGGCAGGTAGATTACAGAAATGAGCCCAGGTGCTTGAATGAGCTTGAATAACTGCTGAGGAATAACCATTGTCAAAATAATGGCTAAGGAGTGTGGTTTCTAACTGCACATTGCTGAAGTCCAGTTTCCTGTCTAGCTGGACATCCAAAACTTCGGAAGCGATTTCTCACCACGACAGGGATACAGGCCAGTGTAGCTTGGCGCATCCATTCAGCAGCCAGGCCTGGCACTGTTTTCACAGTCCTGTGAATAAGCTTATATTTTTTCGTTGCACCACAGCCCCGGAATTTGTGCGCTGCTGCTACCTTGACAGGGCTGTACCTCCTGACATCAAAACCATGAGCCTGGATGAATAACAGTCGCCGTAAAATAACAACCCCTCCAGCCAGCCAGGGCTGCTGCAACGAATGCTAATTTCTTCACCTGCCTTTAAAGCCCTGGCACATTCCAGCCTCCCCGAGCCCCCGTTCACTTCCCTGGCCATGCATATGCAATACACGCGCGCCACTCCCACCTCGCTGCAAACTGACACCCTAGCCTGCAAACCACTGCAGTGGATGGGCTCTGCCTCTGCAGTTCAGCAGCTCGGAGCGGAGCCTTTCCTCGAAAGCCCCCTCCCCCCCCCGTTCCCAAACAAACCCATCCTCCGAAAAATGAAATCGACCAAGGCCATTTAGAGCGAGGCGCACCTGCATTACCTAGCGATAGGCACCCAGCACAGGCAGCTGCGCAGCGCATCACGTTCTCCTGCATAGCCACCAGAACGCACCAGATAGACACACGCCTTCCAGCCTGGAGCACCATGCAAACCAGAAATTGCAACCGCCCCCCCCTTTAACCAGCTGGCCTTTATAACAGAAAAGGGGGGGAGGGGGAGTAAAGATGTCCCAACTTACGCCCTGGCTTTGGGAAATCCCATTGATAAAAGGATATCCAGAGACGACCCGTGTTTGATTGTCCCCGTTCGGTGTTGTCTGTTTCTTCTGGGGGTGACTTTGCTGTAGAGCTCGTCTTTGGCAGCCATGGTGTGTGGTGTGGAGTTGTTGTACTGGGCCATCATTCAGCCATCGCAAGACACACAAAACAACACACCGGAAAGGAAAAAAAAAAGAGCGAGAGAGACAGCTGATCCAGAGAAAGGCAAGCGGCTGCTGTTGTATTGCTGTGTGTCTCTCTGTCTCAGCAGCTGAGCGTGGAAACATACAGCACAGCTTCCTGGTGTAAAGCAACCCCCCCTCCCCACCCCCAGCGCTCACAAAGTCATCGCTGGTGCTGCACTAGCGCCCCAGTTTAAAAGTCTCTTTCCCACTCTGTGCCACACATGTGCAGCAAATGAAAGCCATGCAATCGCACTTCCTCCTCTTGAAAAGTCAGGAATTTGCAATGAGTAATTTCTGAATGGATCAGAAAGGCAAAAAGAAGCCCTTGTGGGCAGGCTTTGCCTTTTCCTCTCCTGGAAACCCTCCCCTCTCTTAAAGCTGCAGTGGATTTTATACCAAGCAGCAGACATTTAACCAGTGTGCGTTGCTGAATGCTTTGAACAAGCACTGCTATTTTTGAGCCAAATCCAGTATGCCAGTTTGTGGGGCTGCTTTTGTGAACCTAAAAGGCCAGTTCCTCAGAATATCCCTACATGGTTGGTTGGTTGCACTGGACAGCTTCATTCAAATGTGTCAACTCCCAGTACTTGTTCCTGCTTTTTGATCTAAGCATGAAATTGCAAAAACAAAGTTTTGTCATGGGATATTTGTTTGGAAAAACTGAACATCTTAATTACAACACTGGCTTCTTGTTATTGTAGCAAATCCGTGGCCATTTTAGGGCTTGCTGTTGTCATTTTAAGGCTGCATATTAGGAGATTCCCAGCATCAGGGGACAGACTCCAGCTCCTCCTGCTCCTGAAGCACAATCCCTACAGCCTGAACATCTCAGTCTGCTCCTAACACTATAGGGTATATGACCCACAGTTGTGCAGTTCTGATTCCAGCCAAGAGGGGGCAGTGATCCACATGCAAACTAGCCAATTCATCGCCATATTAAACCCAGAGATTGCTGGACCTAATCAAAATGAAGATTTTAATAATTATTTTATTTTGAAAAGCATGGAAAGATATCATATATGTTGCATGGCTTGGACTTGAATTATGCAGACCTGCCCATCACCTTCCACATAAAAAAGTGGAATGGGCCAGGCCGGACAGGAATGTGCACTTTGTCGCCATAAGCCTCTTTGGGGCTCTGCCTAAGGCTATCAGATGAGCAAGGCTTTGCTGTGGTAGCCATGACAGTAGACAACTTGTAGGCAGTGGTTAAAGCAGATTGAAACAAGAGTGGGAAGCTCTCATCGCACCGGTCAATGAGCAGAGGGAGCTATTGGGGGAAGTGGGATGCTTACTCAAGCCAGACCGAGCAGAGTAAACTCCCCCTTGGCTTTAGAATGGGAATGGGGGAGCTTTACGCTTCTTCTAAGTTTATCCCTGTAGGTGAGAAACAAGAACGGCCAATGGTCCATCTAGCCTAATATCTTGTCTTCTGTCAGTGGCCAGTGCCAGATGCTTCAGGGGGAGTGAACAGGACAGGGCAATTGTCAAGTGATCCATCCCCTTACTTTAACTCCTGTTTGTAGCCCTTGGATCATCCTGCGCAGCCCACCATTCTTTGCTTGTCAAATATTGCCCAATGGCACATCTGTTCTGCATGGGTTTGCCTCTTTCCTTTAATGCCTGCTCCTGTGTAGGACTCTTTCCTTCTCTTCCAGCCCCACCCCCCACCTTTTTTTGTCTGTAGCAAGATGGGTGTTTTTCTCTTTAGTGCAGAAGTATTTTTGAAGTTTGTGTGCTATTGTATTTGAGTTCAGCGTATCACACTTTAGGGTGCGTGGGAGGTGGACCAGTGAGATTATGCTTGAGATATCCTATCTATGCAAATCCTTCTTCCTCTCATCTCTCCTTTGTCTCCTTTCCCTCTTATTTTTCCTTATTTCCCCGCCCCCCCCCACTCTCAAACTTCTCTGTCCCTCTCTCTTCAAACATTTGCCACCCCTTCTTTCCCACACATAGACAACAAAGGGGCCAGTATTACCAACTCTTGTGATATATAGTGTTTTTCTTAAAGTCCTAGCTCCTGGAGGGAATCATGTTGTTATGTAAGACTCTCAGCTTTCATTTAACAATAAGAGTAAGATTTTAGCTCTCCTGATTGCAGAGAAAAAGCCTGAAAGGTTGGCTCCTTAAAGGAGAAGGCAAATAAAAAGAACCCCATACTTACTTTTATAAATTTTGTGATTTTTTTAAGCCAATGTCATGGGGGATTTTGAGAGGGGGAATGACTCATGATTTTTAAATGTTTGGGGTTGGCAGGGTTGTTCCGAGCATCATTAATGACATTTTCAGAAAGGAATTGAAAAGAAATGTTTTTGTTAATATCGTGTCACATGTGCAGCTCTTCCAAGTCACAGAATCAGTGAAGTAAGAGATGGAAAATGACCCTTTAGATCTCCCTCCATCTCCTTGCCAAAGCAGGAGAGTTCCTAGCAGTGTGTTTCCCTTAGTGCTTTAGCCAAAGTCAGGGTGAGAGAAAGCAGCATTTTGTGATCAGCCCATCAGCGTTAAACTGGCGTCTGTGTTCTCACAGTGACAGCCGGGCTAAAGTCCCATCAAAATTAAAGCACAAGTAGGCAATATACAAAACACCACTTACTCAACTCAGTATTTGTTCTGAAGTCACTTTGAACCTCTGTGATGTTCCCAAAACAAGGAGGCTGGGCTGGTGTAAATCAGGAGGAACTCCATTCATGCCAATGAATGAAATCTTGGTCCTGTTGAAATCAATGGGACCTTGGCCATTGACTTCAATGGGACCAGGATTTCACCCAGTGGTGTTACTTTGCTCTAAGTGAGACAAGGATCAGGCTGCTAGTTTCAGCAGCAGTTTTAATGGCAGAATCACAGTTTAAATTAAGGATTATCATCTGTTTTACCGTAGCTCCTAGGAGCCCTCGTCTTGGATCTGGTTCCCATTGTGCAAGGTGTTGCACAAAGATTCCATTTGTACTGGATCCGTGGCTGTAACAGATGAGATGTAAAAGCCCAAGTTAGCATCAATCCTTTCTATTACCCAAACTCCCTGACTCCCACAGCGAAATAAATACTGCAAACAGCTGTCTAGAAAAGTCTGATAAGCAAATATAACAAGCGCAAGAGTTGGCGTTAGCCAGCAGAGATCTGCACAGATTATTGTATTTCTTAACTGGATCTGGATATGCTCCAGGTACTGCTTGATTTTCTTTGCTCCAGATGTATTACTTGACCTTGAAATAATAGTAATTTGTTATTGCAGTAGCTCCCAGAGGCTTTAACCGGGTCAGGGCCTCATTGTGCTAAACACAGCACAAACGTAGAGTCAATGACAGACCCTGTACTACAGCATTTATAATCTAAGGCCTGATCCTGCAATTCACTTCCTGTAGATGGATTGCTGCACCCACACGCATCCCCACTGAAGTCAATAAGGGTGGTGCCAATTCAGATATTTCTTGGGGTGGGGTGAGGGAAGAGAATTCTGGTACCCATCTCCCCTTGGTACTCCCCTCGAACTGCAATCATACCCCATGATTGTAGGATAGACATACTCTGTGGGCTGGTTGAAATTTTTCAAAACCACATTGTTTCATGTTTTCCCCACCCCCAAAACAAAAATATTTTCGGTTTTCTAAATTTTTCAGATAGTTTTTTTAATGAAACTTGAAAACAAAAATATTTCCAGTGGTTTGATTTTTCATGTTTTTGGTTTTTCCTTCCCTCTCCCTTCCCTTTCTTCAGTGACAAAACAGAAGAAGGGAAAAGGTAGAAACAACAACTGAAAAGCTGAACATTTTTTGAAATTGACACTTTTCAATATATTTTTCTTTTTTTGTTGGTGGTGAAAAATTCCTAACCTATGAGAAATCGCACCATTCCAAAACCTGTGAAATTAAAACAATTTCAAAATGTTTGAAAATTTTCACACACACACCCCCTATTTCATTTCTCCACTGGCTCTTTTCTCTGTAAGACTTATGCAAGTGCTAATGTTATGCACTGAGAGTAATTCTATTGATTTACCACTCACAATGCACAGCGTATGCCTGTGCAGAATATGAGCCGATGTGTGTCCCATGCTAAAATGCTTTTCTACTGCCATGTTATAGCAGTGGTCCTCAATGAATCACAAATATTATCCGTTCACCTCCTACAGGAAAAGTGCATTAAAGGGGTCTCTTTATATCACTTCCTTCAACAGTGGAAGAAACGCTACAGAACCATTTATATTTTATTTATTTTGGGTGGAAGTCCTCTGAAATAGCCACATGAAGTCAGTGGGAGTTTTGCTGTAAACTTCAGTAGGAGCAAGATGATGCTCTTAAAGAATTTAGGTCAAGACTACCCACCTTTCTGCTCTAGTGGAGTGGTTTACTGACTAACAATAGAAATATGGTGAAATAAACATCACAAGAGCAGGAGACATAAAGGGAGCGGCGGGGGGGGGGGGGGGGAAGGGGCTGTCTTCCTCTTTCACAACTTCCTCCTCCTAAAAAGGTCCCAGTATTTTCAGAAAAAGCTCATACAAGAGTCTGCTTTTGAATAATAATAATTATTATTATTAGACAGACCAGGTGGGGGAGGTAATATCTTTTATTGGATCAACTTCTGTGGGTGAGAGAGACAAGCTTTTGTGCTTCCTGGAAGCTTGTCTATGTCATCAACAGAAGTTGGTCCAATAAAATATATGACTTCCCCCCATCTTGTCTCTCTAATATCCTGGGACCAACATGGCTAAAACTATTGCAGCCAATAATTATTATTATTTATTTGCATTGCTGCAGCACCTCAGAGCTCCAGTCTTGGACTGGGATCCTGTTGTGCTAAGCACTGCACGAAAACAGAACAAAAAGATGGTCCCCACCCCAAAGCTCCTGCAGTCTAAACCTGATCCAAAAAATAGTAAATAAAACACTAAGGTGTAATAAGACGTGTGCTTTTAGGCCTTTTGGTCCTAATCCTGGAACCACTTGCACACTGGAGTAATTTTACTGACACAAATATTCTAAGGGATAAGTGTGTGTTATGTTAACAATTTGTTAAAGTTTTTGCAGGATCAAGCTTTTGAACACACACACACACACAAACCGGAGCTGGGTGAAAAAATGCAAACAAAAATTAATAGTCGAAAACGTCTTTTGCATTTTTTCCATCAAAATTACGTGTCAATAGAAAATTTAGTCAACATTAAAAAAATTGATTAGCTGGTTAAAAAGCACCAAAATAATTGTGAAAAATTAGTCAAAAATTGCCTTTTTTTTTGTGGTGTATAGGGTGGGGGAATTGAAATTCAGCAAATTTCAGCCAGCTCTCTCTGTAATTCTGACTTTTTCTTTGCGGGTGCCATCGTATGGCGGCTCACACTGCTAGCAACTTACAGGCTCAGCTAGACAAGTTCAGAGTGAGTACTGCTGTTTGGGGAATGCAGTTGAACGACATTCCTGAAGTCCATTAGCCTTAAAGCCTAAAACAGCTTTGTCCAGATCTTATACCTCTCTGTGTTCCAATAACTGGGCTGAAATGATAATTGAATAGGGTTCTGCTTAGTGGGGAGACTTTTCTTCCTTTTCCTGGCATCCAGCTGTCTAACTATTAATATGCCCATCTCCCCAGTCATCATCATATTTGAGTCCAGAGTATTTAAAAATAAAAATAACTTATAGTTTGCTATCGGAGAACAGGAATCCATATTTTGTCCAGAGGTATTAGAAGGATTGTACCTGCTTAACCTCAGGATTTTGTCCTGAGTCTCAGGCTTCATTAGGTCCTCAGGACTCATCTTTAAAGATCAAACCGTTTGGTGCCACAGAGCCGATGGCCCCAGGCACTGCAACAGAAATACATGGGAAAGGGCCAGTTCTCTGCTAGTGTAAATTGTCATAGTTCCGTTGGCTTCAATAGACACCAGCTGAGAATCTGGCCTAGATTGTCCACACAGGCCACAAAGAAGGAAGAGCTTGATTGTACTTGCCTGGGTTTACTTCAAGTTGGGGAGATATTTTCCGGTTTAAAAATAAAATCCCACAAATCCCTCCATTTGCCCCCAAAGAGAAACAGACAGGCAGATCCTGGTTAGGGTTGGGGTTCAGAGCAGGCCAGTCAAAATGCAAATCATAGCTTTAATTACCTAAGTCAGTTATGAGTCAACTGCTAATATTCCCTTCAGACACATTGACATGAGAGAAGAAAGATCAGTGAAGAGGCGTATGCAGAATATTCAGGGTAGGAGATGACCAGGATCATTCTGAACTTCCCTGACGTCTAGTCCAGCTCTGAGCTTGCATAACTTTCAACTCCACCCCCTTCCCGGTTAATAAATAATCATAATCATTAATAAAATATTTTAAAAGGCTTTGGCAGGCAGGTTGAACTATTTTTGGCTTGAAGGCAATGGCGAGTTCTGTGTGAGTCAGGGCAGCTGGAGTCTTTCATTTCTGGTGCGTCTGCGTGTGAAATGATTTGCTGATTTGAGTCTTGTTCCTCTTGAACCGAATTCTCCTCAAGGTTACATGACTGCAGTTCCATTAGAATGAGTGGAATTGTACCAGCGTAAGTGAGAGCAGAATTACGGCATTTGGTAACAGCTGGCAACCGTGTCTAGCAGGTTTAGCGGAAAGGCCCAGGGCTGAATGGGTCATAAAGAATGAACAAACTTCTGGGTCAGGGTGAGAGGTCGGGTAGTGTGGGTGGGAAGCTCATACTGTGTCTGTTGAGTAAATAAACACAGCTCTGATTTTCAAAGAGGAATAAAGGAGATCAATGCCCAGATGTAATGGGAGTTGCGTGCCCAACTCCCATAGGCTCCTACGGAAGTCCCAAACCAAATGATTTTGGTCTTCAGTACTGTAACTTACTCCACGGAAGCCCTAAAGACAAGCTGTAGAAATAGCACGCCAAAAAAGTACTGAGTTTGCACTATTTCTGGCCCATTTGTATCTGTAGCATTCTTATGGAACTGAATGTTCTCCATCCATCCTCTGCAGAGTGTAATATTTTTGCTAGGAGGTATACTCTTCAGCTTTCTGTGGGCCTAATATTGTTCCTATTGAAATTTTATGGCAAAACTCCTACTGAAAGCAGGATCAGGCCCTCTAAAACTTTTCCTTGAAGCCACCAGTTAGAATGTCAGGATCAAATCCATTTATGCTGGGTTGTAGGGTGACCAGACAGCGAGTGTAAAAAATCGGGATGGGGGTGGGGTGTAATAGGAGCCTATATAAGAAAAATACCCTAAAATCGGGACATCTGGTCGCCCTACTAGGTTGAGCTGCATGGTTAACTAGTTCCTGTAGCAAAATGACAGTCTGGCAATTGATTAAATAATTTGCACCAGAGTTCTAAAAAGAACATCTGAACTAAAAAGCATTTTGTACATGAGCTATCCCATGAGCTGTATTTTTATGTCTGTCTCTCTTACAGGTGTATGTATCTGGTTCATTATTATTACTGTGTTGTTATTTGCTTGGGTGTGCGCCAAGAAATAACTAGATACAATACAAAGCTGTTGGGATTTCCTCCCTCCCACACACACAGCAAAATATGCTGATATGCAGAAGGTAACACAAAGTTTGCAGAATTTTTGCAAAGGCTTTTATTTTTACGGTAGCTTTCTATTTTATTATTTTTGTTTTGATGTGTTTAGCCGCATTCATATATGCTTGAAGGGATTCTTTTCAAATTGTTTAGGGGAATAATAGATTTTGCAGATTTAAAACAACAATGGTAGGGAAGATAAACAAAAAACTAAAGGTTTCAAAATAGCGGTCGTGTTAGTCTGTATCTGCAAAAAGAACAGGAGTACTTGTGGCACCTTAGAGACTAACAAATTTATTTCAGCATAAGCTTTTGTGGGCTACAGCTCACCTCTTCGGATGCATAGAATGGAACACACAGACAGCAAATCAACAGCTAACAACAACTAACTCTTACAGGAACAGAATTATTAGACATTATATGTCACTGGTATTGACACTGTTGAAATCAGTAGGGTTGTACTAGCATCAGTGCTATTAGTAATAAACTGAAGTCAGTGGAGTGACACCAGGGATAACTTTGGCCCATTTTCATGAGTTTCTTAAAATTTTCCTCTGCAGTTTTGGTTACGATAACACTGTGTAAATGCAGGAGAAATAGACTGTGAAAGTCTGACTAGAAATGATAGCAAAAAATGACTCATCTAGTTTCACTGGACAACCTAAGTGAAATGGGAAAAAAGTAAAATAAAACAGCAATAATGGAGAAAGGTCCATGCAAATTCTATTTTTCATTTCATTTAGTTTCAGTTTTAGTAATTGGAAGTGGTTAGTAACACAGGTCAGCCGTTTTTAAAGATACAGTGTGATTTTTAGCTTTAAACTGCCCTATAATAGCACATATCTTGTAACACAGAAGAGGGGTTATTTAAAAATGTGTATGTCTGTTGTGCATGTGTGTATGTCTGTTGTGCAGAGGACCTTCCCTTAGTATAGAAACATACAATTATAATTAGGGTTATTGGGGAAGAAAATATAGATATAGCTTTAAACCATTTAAATATGATCTGAATTATGTGATATAAAGAATAGTTTCACTTGAGCCACGAAATATTGAGGATCAGATCATATTTAAATGGATCATCTAAATCTACATTGTATTATAGGCTAAACATGATTTAAAGGCTCTGTTATCCTGTCAGGGAATGGCATTCTCCCATGTGAAGACAGTCACCGCCAGGCCCACACAGCATTTTAGTCCCAGTTCTAATGAAATTTTGTGTTCACAGTGCACAGAACCTAAATCCGCAAGATACGCAGATTTCAATTGCTACTGCTTTAATCTGACTAAGCAACACACTGGATAAAACACATTCTGTCTCTCTGGCCAGGGCATTAATCTTTGAAAATAGTAGTCAGCACAAACATAGCACTTTCCAGCGGCAAAAAGTTTTGTTCAGATTCACAAACTAAGGCCCAGATTCTTGAAAAACTTATGCATGTGGGAATAAGCAGGAAGAACTCGAAATGCTAGTAAATAAACATAACTATGACATAGTTGGCATCACAGAGACCTGGTGGGATAATACACATGACTGGAATATTGGCATAGAAGGGTACAGCTTTCTCAGGAAGGACTGGCAGGGAAGAAAGGGAGGAGGTGTTGCCTTATATATTAAAAATGTATACACTTGGACTGAGGTTGAGATGGAAATAGGAGACAGACTTGATGAAAGTCTCTGGGTAAGGATAAAAAACAAGGGTGATGTCATGGTCGGGGTCCACTATAGTCCACCTAAGCAGGTAGAAGAGGTGGTTGAGGCTTTTTTTAAACAGCTAACAAAATCATCCAAAGCACAGGACTTGGTGGTGATGGGGGACTTCAACAGACATCTGTTGGGAAAATAACACAGCAGGGCACACATTATCCAATAAATTCTTGTAATGTATTGGAGACAATTTTTTATTTCAGAAGGTGGAGACAGCTACCAGGGGAGAGGCTGTTCTAGATTTGATTTTGACAAATAGGGAGGAACTGGTTGAGAATTTGAAAGTGGAAGGCAGCTTGGGTGAAAGTGATCATGAAATGATAGAGTTCATGATTCTAAGGAATGGTACCAAGCTGGGAGGGGCTGTAAGTGCTTTGGAGGATAGGATTAAAATTCAAAATGATCTGGACAAACTGGAGAAATGATCTGAAGTAAATAAGATGAAATTCAATAAGGACAAATGCAAAGTACTCCACTTAGGAAGGAACAATCAGTTGCACACATACAAAATGGGAAATGAGTGCCTAGGAAGGAGTACGGCGAAAAGGGATCTGGGGGTCATAGTGGATCACAAGCTAAATATGAGTCAACAGTGTAACGTTGTTGCAAAATGTACATCATTCTGGGATGTATTAGCAGGAGTGTTGTAAACAAGGCACAAGAAGTAATTCTTCTGCTCTACTCCATGCTGATTAGTCCTCAACTGGAGTATGGTGTCCAGTTCTGGGCCTCACATTTCAGGAAAGATGTGGACACATTGGAGAGTCCAGAGAAGAGCAACAAAAATGATTAAAGGTCTAGAAAACATGACCTGTGAGGGAAGATTGAAAAAATTGGGTTTGTTTAGTCTGGAAAAGAGAAGACTGAGAGGGGACATGAGAACAGTTTTCAAGTATGTAAAAGGTTGTTATAGGGTGACCAGATGTCCCGATTTTATAGGGACAGTCCCGATTTTGGGTCTTTTCCTTATATAGGCTCCTATTACCCCCCACCCCCTGTCCTGATTTTTCACACTTGCTGTCTGGTCACCCTAGGTTGTTACAAGAAGAAGGAAAAAAATTGTTCTCCTTGACCTCTGAGGATAGGACAAGAAGCAACGGGCTTAAATTGCAGCAAAGGCGGTTTAGGTTGGACATCAGGAAAAACTTCCTAACTGTCAGGTTGGTTAAACACTGGAATAAATTACCTAGGGAGGCTGTGGAATCTCCACCATTGGAGATTTTTAAGAGCAGGAATGGTCTAGATAATTAGTCCTGCCGCGAGTGCAGGGGACTGGACTAGATGACTTCTCGAGGTCCCTTCCAGTCCTATGATTCGACATGTTTTTCAGATCTAGGCTTAATGTAAGACTTGATGCCATGTTCCATACATAACGTAGAAATAAATGTGTGACTTTGTTAGTGCTTTGTACCTTCATTTGCACAGTGCACTTCGGTGTAAAGTGACTTGCAGTTGTATTATTCTCCATCTGTTTCTCATTCTATCTGACTCCAGAGAACTTTTCTGCCCTGTATACTCCTCATTTTAGAGAATACAGAGTTTGGCTTTGAGATTAATGCTTTTATTTAGTTGTCTTTGAACTGGGATCTGATCTCACTTACTCCACTGTAATTTAACATTAATCCCACTAAAGTCAACAGGATGATGCTGATTTCATAGCAGTGGCAGGGAAATCAAAATGAGACCCCAAACATCTGTTGAGTAATGAAGATGATCTTTGGCGCACGGAGTGTCAATTACTATACATGTGTACAGTGCCTGCCGTAATGGGGCCCAGCCCCAGCGGAAGCCTCTAGCCACGACTTTCAGTGTATATCTAGTAATAATGAAGCATGAGAGACTTGAACCTCAGAGAAAAGCAACAAGGAACTTCTCCCAAGAGTTGCTTAAGTGCCCGTCAGTCCATGTTCTTATGGAAAAGTCCGTTGTAGTTCTTAGAACAGAGAGGCAAACAGGAGGCAAACACAATAGTATTCTATAGAAATTACAGTAAACCTTAAAGAATTTAATAGGGAAGGATAAACTTGGAATCGGATTTTTGAATCATCCTATAGCAGTTCACAGGAGGAATAAAATTTCTTATTAAATTTAAAGGGCAGTCCAACCCCTCTTTTTTTCGCCATACAATCCAATAGAGCTTTCTCATATAAGCCACAAAAATAAACACAGGACTGATCCAGAGAGTGCTATAGATGTCAAAATAAGAGGCCAGATTCTGATTCCAGTTATACTGGTGCGTTAACACTGCCTTTTTAAAGCTGCTTTGTCAATAAATAGGATAAATAATATCTTCGTTTAAAGAAAAACAATTGGATGACTTTTTTTTTTTTTTAACGTTTCATATAGATTCCTGATGCAGGTCCCATGGAACTTAAATACATGCTTAAAGTTAAGCATGTGCTGAAGTAATTTCCTGAATTGGGTCCATACCTAGCAGGACTTCACGCACACAGGCTGATTCTGATATATAATTATTAGGATGGATCCCAGCATCCATGTGGAGTCTCATTGAAGTTAATGGAACTTCTTATGGAGGCGGGGTCTGTGCTAAGGAACGGAGGCAAAAGGGCTACAGTGGAAGGAACAGTTTATTTTATACCATTCTATCTAGGTAAGGATTACAAATTATTTGAAAAGTGTGGTTATTAATCAGATGGCTTTCAAAAAGGCTTTAAATGTCTTGTATGCTGTCTCACCGACACCATATTCTGGTGCTCTAGTTCCCTCTTGTGTTCGATGTTAATATTGTATTTCATCTTTGCTTTTGGAATTATGCATTCACTGTGTATCGATGAGCCTCAAGCAACAAGAGCCAATCACTCCATTTTCTGATTGATTAAAGTATGACACATACGAAGATGATTTCCTTCATTTTTTTTCTTGGCTGAGAGAAGTTTGCTCACTGCAGCCGGTACAGTTCCAGGTTGGGCTCTGTTCATTGCACTGTGCAAATGGCGAAGAATATCCCAACAGCAAAAGCTGAATGCATGCGTTTGTGGAACTACGGGAGAGAATCAGAAGAAAGGTGTGGGTGTAGGGAGGTGTGTGTGAGTTAGGGCAGCTGAACAAATCGGATATCGGTGGCACCTTTGAACATGCTTGAATAGCTATGGGATGCTGAGATTATGAATCAGAACAGCTTGAAAGAGGAATCATTGCTTTGTACTAGAGGTTGGGAATCATGGAGTTTCCACTGAATGGCCCCATCAGGAGTAGGGGTGTCTTCCTGGGGAAATGACAGGGATTTGTCTCTGCTGCCAACCCATGGTCTGTCTACACTGGGACGCTGGTATTCTCCATTCCTTTTCTACAAATTAAAATAAATCCATCCTGAGTTCCTGCATCTTACTTGGGTCAAGTTGGTGTTCCTTGTTCTCCTGTTTGACAGTACTTGAAATAGACTCCTCCAGCTTGCCTGTTCTTTTCAGGATTTTGCATGCCTCTAAAACTGTCCCCTCTCAGGCCTGGCCTACACTTGTATTAGAATGATCTAGCTGTGTCACTCAGGGCTGTGAAAAATGTCATGGCTGGAGTGCTGTCGTTAGCGTGACCTAAGCCCCAGTGTAGACAGCTAGATCAGTGGAAGAATTGTGCTGCTGTAGTGCTTGTAGTGTAGATATAGCCTTAGTTTTCTCTTGTTTAGAGAACACAGAGCTAATTTTTCCAGCCTCTTTCAGTGACTATGATGCTTGAGTCATACTATCCTTCTAATTTCTCCCAGCTCTACCATCCTTTAAATATGTCCTATCTTTATTATGACAGTGACAAAACCAGATGTCGTATTTCAAACAGGGCTTTATTGGTTATCCAGGGCCAGAATGTAATTGACACCGACTGCACCTCTGGAAATCCCAATCTCTCTCTTTCATTATTTTACTGCTTCTAAACTCTCTGCCAAAGGCTGAAGAATTGTATCCACTGGCTTTCTGCACAGTGGGATTTTGAGGGTATGATCTAGGGGTGGGAGACCATGGCTGATTTGGGGGCTCAAAGATTTCAGTACATTCTCGCAAAGGATTTGGAAGCTTTTTAGAAAACATTTTTTAATAACACAAAATTGCTCAGAATGCAGATGTCCCCCAACCAGGTATCCCAAAATAATTAGAATGATTCACTCTTATTGACTATTCCTAGAATCAGAAACGTATTATTAGTGCTATTAATGAACCATTGGAATTAAAACTAGAAGTAAACAAAAAGGTGCTAAAGATAATGTTGTGAATTTGCCTTTTCAGTGAAAATATTTTATAGCAAAAATAAACCAGCTGTGCACGTAATATTAGAGATGGAGGGGGCGTGTCTAGTTAAAAAGCCCGGGTCTGAATTTCAACAACCCTAAAATTGTGGTGGGTCTTTGGATCCAGGGGTTTAGATCCTGCCCATGTTTATATTGCTTTTCTTTCTTCGGGGCTTTATGGGAAAGCATTCCTTACTCTTTTTGTGCTGTACCATGGGACAGGAAAGATTGCGATACCCTTTGTCTGCCAGCTTGGCTCTAAACTTCATCACCATTACTGAAAAACAGCTTCCTCTGGGGTGAAATGTAGTAGCTGTTTAACAGAGGTTAACCCCATGGCTTTAAAAATGGGCTTTCTTAAATTCTTCCTTACCTGACGTTCTGCCTATAGAATACCAGGGATATTTGGTGCCATTTATCCAGTATTTTAGCACTCTTGCCTATTGATTTTGAACGGCGCTGAAGGAAATGTTTACAACAGGTCAGGTGAAGAGGGAAGAGGTGATCTGAATGCCGGACTGAAATGGCTTGTTTTCATTGACTTTCTCCTAGCTGGAAACCTGCCAATTATTTATTACAAAACAGAGAGAAGAAAAGATGAAGCAAGATACAGGACTCTCAGGCCAAGTATGAGATTGAAGATGAGGTTTTCAGCCATGCCGTCGAACCTATAATGAGACTGCATTAGTCTATTTAGCTGGAATAGGAGTGTGAGCCAAAAGCCTGCTCTTTGAATACTATAAGGTGCTTTGTTAGTGGTGGATAATAGATCACTGCTTATTAGCAGTGAATTTCAGTCCTTTGAGATTAAATACAACTTTCAGCATAGAAAAAATAACCTCCAAGCCAGTCTGATCCACAAACAAAACAAGCCAAATGAATTAGTTTTATTTATTCATCTAAATTCCCATCCAATTCAGCCTGGGATTTAACTTTCAGCCTGTGAGTTAGTCCCATTGAAGTCAAGCACAAGAGTTCTTTAATTCCCTGCCCTAAACCTAACGACTGTTAAACAGCTACCACATTTCTGCCTAGGGCTGGCCGCATTTTAGGGGTGACAAAGTGAGATGTGCAAGTGTGATTTCAGTGGGTGTACCCCTAAGCTTAAAGTCCTGTACCTAGAATCAGGATCTTATCTGTGAAATGGCCATTTTCAAATAGTCTCTGGGAAGCAATGCATAATTGCAACATGGTGCGTGTCCTGGATTCCAGTAAGCAAAGAGTTAACTTCCTGATCAGATCTCACACAGGTGTTTAGATGGTGTAACTAGAAAGGTCCAATGAGATGTACAGAGGCAATCAAGGAAATTCTGTAATAGTAGCTAAAAGGGTTTGACTGAAGCAGAGCTTCACGTTTGGAGACTAGAAGACTGGGGTAGATTCTAACTTAAGGTGGGGTTTTGTTGTTTGCTTCTGTTTTTAAGTACCAATTATTTGTTTCTTTGTAACTGGATTTTAAGGCTCAAAAGAAAGAAGCTTTGGGATTTATGGGGAATTTCTCTCAGTGAAATGGCATTGCTGTGCATTGAGCGGTGATATTTCTTTAGGTGATAACTAATGTTGGTCAAAACAGAATTTCTGTTCCATAGGAAACTCCAATTTCCAGATTTTTGTTTCTTTTGAATTGCAACAAAACTAAAAGAAATTAAAATTTCCTTTGAAACAAATTTTTTCAGAAATATCTTGTTTTGTGTCTGTTGGCACATTTTGTGATGATTTTTAATTGTCCTAAAATTGTATGATCATTTATAATATACTAAAATTCTGAGATGGAAAAATTTGTGTAGAAACAAATATTCAAAATATTCTGACAAGGTCATAATGGAATGTTTTGAACTCACTGAAATGCTGCTTTTTCTTTTTCTTTCTTTCTTTTTTTTTGTCAAAATGAAATTTTGTTAAGATCCACACACTCCTTCAAAAAGTTGTGATTTTGACAAAACTGCACTTTTTGATGGAACATTTTTTCCATCAGAAATTTTTTGACCAGCTCCAATGAGGACAATATAGCAGTAGTAGGGGACTGATAAAATAGTGGGAGCAGTAGCAAGCAACAAGATTGTTAAATATTATCTGAGTCAGTTTCTGTCATGTGCAACAGAGGCAAAAGGTAATTCCCGTTGTAGCAGGAATTTCTGAGAGGGAAGGGATAGGGTGAGTGTATCTGGAGACAGCAGGGGCATTGATCTCTTGACTCCAAACTGAACTAATAGTCCATGCCTGTAAAATTTGGAATTTTGATAATGGGTAGTTGCATTTTATTATGCAAAACTTTTGCCTAGCTTCCATTTAGTCCTTTACCTCACATTTTTGCAATTTAGCTCGAAGTAGCCTTTCTGGTAAGTGGCTGTCCCATTATGTCCACAGCTAGTAGCCACATGGGGCCTGATCCATAGCCCAGTGTAGTTAGCGGAAAGATTCCCATTCACTTCAAATGGGATTTGGATCAGGTCCATGGTGAAGCCAAATGTACTCATAGCCATGGTTTGAAAATGTGTCATTTGTCACCACCACCATTTGCTTCTCTATCCCAGTACAGTCTGAGCATAAAAGGCCAAGAAATCCTGCTGACTCAGGCAGAGTATTAACAAAATAATGTTGCATACAAGTAATTCTCAGAGCTGGTTCTTTTGCTTCTCAGCCTGGCATCATTAAAACACCCTGTCTAGTTGTAATCGTGCGAATGCTGCCAATATTTTGCTTGCCTTGGATCAATCTTTCAAAGCAGTGAACCTTATCTTGGCTAAATGTAGAGTATCAGTGTCAGGCAGTGCATCTATGATGCCTGCAGTGGGTAAGTGTCTCCCCATGAACGATCAGGATAGTAGACTATTTTGACATGGAGCTGTGCTTGCAGTGTGTCTGACCATGATTCCATTGCCTTGAGGTATAGGTTTAGGTGCATGCGCCTGCTATTTAGGCTGTCCGAGAGGGAGCAGTAGACAGCCAGGGCCTGACCCATTATTGCTCTGTGCCCCTTTGTATGATAGATCAGGTGTAAGACCCTGCCATAGAATACCTTCAGTGCAGGGGACTTCTATGCCCAGGTGTGGGGTCAGCTCTGCAGTAGCCTTGTGAACTAAGGAAGCCGGTCCCTGGAGGTGGGTAGAGGGGAATTAGTTCAGGCTAAGAAGGCTAATGTTTTTGGATCCAGCTGCAATTCATGCTGCCGCCAGGGGCATTGTATTACACTGCCGTGAGTCTGTTCCCAATAGCCCTCAAAAAGGGCTTTTGTAATTTGCCTGACATGAGTGTCCTGTTGTATTTAGGCTACAGATGTATCTCCCTCCCTACTCTGCTTGTTTATACAACAAAGGGCCTGATGCCCCACTCCATCACATCAGTTTTGGGCTGGTGCAATTCTGTGGAGGTGTATGGACTTACATCGGTATAAGAGAGGAGAACACAGCCTAATATCAACATTTGTCTGGACAAAGGGCTCTCACATGACCAAAGGAACAGGGGCTTAAAATCAGGGACAACTGTCCAACCCTAGCATATGGTTTGGGAAGGGCTATTCTGCCAAATGTTCATGCCTAAGGGAGAGTGTGGGCAGACAAAGGGATAAAATTCCCGCCTCTCTTTATGCCCACCATTTGCGTAGCTAACTGTTCATGACATCTGCTTGGGGTTCACGTGGTGCTTAACGCCACACTGAGCTGTCAATCAGGTGAACTCTGTATCATGAATACATGTTTGTTCAAATGAGCATTCCCCTCCTTCCTCTTTAATGCTGGGGGTTGCAGAAAAGGTGATGCCCACTCATCCCCCTAGACAGATGACCTTTGCCTAAGGAGGGGCTTCAAGTAATAGACTAGCTTAGCTTTGGTTGGTTTTTAACTCTTGATTGCAGATGTTAATTTAATTGTGACAACTAATTGCAATGCAGCTTCATGCTTCTTGGGGCCTTTTCAACTTTTGAGTTCTGTGCAAATGTCTTTCCTTAGAGAAACAGCATCCAGGGGCTAATTCTCCCACTGAGAGATAAAAATTAACTTCCAAACAAGCAACTCCCATTGGCTTCAAGGGAGGTTAGTCATAACTTGCAGTGGGCATTGGTATTCCAAGGTGCTAGCTGGACACTCAGGTCCTCCACTTACCTGTGGAAAGTAGGAATGCAAGTCATCCTTCCACCAATTTACCTCCACTCTGGTGACTTTTAAGGGTAAGAAAGCAATTCTGCCTTCATAACCCGTTCCATCCTGGGCCTCTTTGCTGAGACAGCCAACAATGAGGGGATGATTTTCATAATATGGAGTTCAGAAAACTGCTGAGACCACCAACCCCCCATCAGCCTTGTAACATCTGGCCATGCAGTACATGGGTTGGATTTCAAGTAGAAACTTTTTGAGACAGATCCTCATCTCCGTTTGAAGTCTATGGTTTTATGTTGATTTACACCTATTGAGGACCTGGCCTAAAGAGGTGACAAGTTGTATATAACTAAACTCCCCTCTTGCCCCTAATGAGGTTGTCTCATCCAAGTCAGGTCTGGGTCAAATAAAGAGATGGAGCTGAAGCTTGTGCTGTCTGCATTGCACCTGTTTTCTGTATTAACATGGGCTTCCGTCTCCATGGCTGTCACGTTGGCACTTTTCCCCTGGCACTAAATTGATTGCATAGAATCAAACCATTGTTCCCTGTGTGACTGTGTGTGGCCTAAGGTTTAGGCTGTTCTGTGATTCTTGAGTTTGTGCTTGCTGGGAAAAATCAAAAGAGTGGAGAGAAACATGTTGGCAAATGACTCCCTCTCCAGACCTTGTTTCATGATTAAAGGCACATGCAGACTGATTTTTCACTTGCTGCAGTAATTGACTAGGCCGTTATTTGGGTCTCTCACAGGACTGCCTGTGCCAAATGAATGCTGAGACTCTACAGCCAAAAACACTCTGTTCTTCGGAGAAGCCCAGTGCAAATAGGATAGGGAAGCAGAAGTCTAGGTATTTTCTTTATAGTAGATTGGGATTAATGATGCTCATTTTTTTTGCTGTTGCTGCTTCAAGTTATTCTTCGTCAGCACAGGCTTATTCAATGTGAGGAGGAAAGCAGATCGCTCTGAGCAAAAGGCTTCTGATAGAAAACCACTTGATTTGCCTTGATCCTTAGCTCTGGCAAAGGAGAACTCTGTGCTCTCAAGAAGGAAGTTGCAAAGGTGTTTTTAAGCCACTTTTATGCTCCCACGATCCTGGGGTTGCTCAGTCTACAGGCTGCACTAACTTGTGCCAGCGGCCACTGACCTCAATGGGGCATTGTGATCATTGGGTATCACCAGGGTACTGCAAAGCCCTGGCCACCTCTCCCCCTGCCTCCAGCCACACCCCTCTTTTGGTTGCAGGGAGAGAGATGGCACGGGAGCTGTTATGTCAGCTCTATTTCATGCTCCGGTGATCCTCCGATAGCCAGCAGCAGAGCAGCTTTGCACCCTATCTCAGTGAACCTCATCAGCATCTAATTTTGCTCTTTAAGAAAGCGCATGCACAGCCATTTCTATTACAGTGATTACAAAGCAACTGTGAGTAATTTGCAGTGGTGTAGCAGCTGTGTTGGTCCTAGGATATGAGACACCCAAGGTGGGTGAGCGAATATCTTGTATTGGACCAACATCTGTTGGTGAAAGAGGCAAGCTTTCGAGCTCCACAGAGCTCTTCAGGTCTCGTCTTTCTCCAGTCAAAGTTGTTCCAATAAAAGATATTCGCTCACCCACCTTGTCTCCGTGAGTAATTTAGCATTCAGCACATTTAAATGCAGTTCCAAGCCATACACTTAGGAAATTCATTTTTCACATAGGCTATTTATGACTAATACTTGTGCATACTAAAAATATACAGAGAGAATTAATTCTCACAGAGAAATAAATATTTCAAGCAATAGTTATTATAAAGGAAGTAATGACTGTTTGTGTGTATTAACCTCTTTTTCTTGATTTACCTAGCTTGTAAATAGCTGGCTGGAAGAAGGCAAATACTTGGCTGCACATTTTTGAAAGCAATACTAATTCCTTTTGTGCAATTTTTTGGTAGAAATGTTCTTCTTTTAAATGAAAAACTGATTTTTAATAAAAAAGGTTTACTGTGAAAACCAGAAAATTTCAAAAGAAACAAATTTTCCACACAAGTATTTGTTTTGAGAAAAGTGAATTATTGTTGTTTAAAGTGTACTGATTTACTCTTTTGTTAAGATTTTTCAGATTTCAAATGTGCCAGGACAGAGACTACATTTTATTTTGTACCGTGCCTAACACCTTTATATGTATTCTACATGTTGTCTGACACTAGGAGTAGCACCAGAAGTCGTCATGCCTCACAGACACCTCAGTTTTTCCCCTGATCCCCAAGGAAAGGATGATATTGCAGCCCTTAAAAGGGGACAGCTGAGGCAGTGTTCCCTATTGGGTAGAGCACTGGACTGGGATTCAGGAGACCTGGATTCTATTCCCGAATCTGCTCCTGGCCTGCTGGGTGACCTTGGGCAAGTCATTTCACTGCCCATGCCTCAGTTTCCCCATCTGTAAAGTGGAGATTATACTGAATTCCTTTTTAAAGTGCTTAGAGATCTATGGGCAAAAAGCATCATATAAGATCTCGGTATTATTACTGACTGTTGTATTCAAGGGGCAGAGTGAAAGCCCCATTCCCTCTCTGCCCCTTCGCTTGCAGAGGGGGCATATCCAGAGAAGAAAGACTGTTCCAGACTGGACTCAGATCCATGTAGGTTTTACTTTGCTGAGCAGAGAGTTGGAGGGCCTTTCTCTACTCTGCTTGATTAAGTCAAGGGTACAGTCTAGCCCTCTTCTAACAGAGTAATGCTCCAACGTATATATGTCCTCCTACTGTTTGTCAAGGTCTTGCCTGATATGATGATATTGTTCTTCTTACTGCCATCCTTGAAGGAGCACTAGTTAAATTCCAGGAGGCAATGTGACCTGACAGAAGGGGGTGAGAGACCAGCCTGTCTGCTGGCAATAGATGAATTCTGTCAGGGGAAAAATCGGAAGAGTTAGGGCTTCCCTGTCTGCTAATTAGTGGGAAGCAAATCTATTGTGGTCCAAAAAGAGCTTTGCCAGTGGACCTGTCTCAGAAGCTGATGGGTCACTAGAGATGCCTGTCAATCAATAAGGGAAAAACAGCCGTTAACTTTATTGCCAAGCCATTATGGAGGAGACCCAAGGATCATGTTTATAGTGACTCTCTGGTTAGAATATTGGCCTCTCACGGGTCATTTGGTCAAATCCCAACTAGTCAATACCTGGTAAAGTCATCTCCCTAAACCACGTAGCCTAAGATGGAATCCTAGTAGCGAAGAAGCAGGGCAACCACTCCTGAGAGTAACAGCTCACTGGTGAGATTAAGGGGGCTGCCATCTGGGCCCCAATTTAAAATCTGAGATTGCAATACTGAAATCAATGGATCTGGTCAAGAAATCAGTTGAAAATGGATTTTTGTTTTCTCAGCACATTGAAGCCTTCCTTGGCATTTCTTCACCTCCAATATTTTATTTTTAATCATTTGCTTTTGAGAAAACACCTCTACGACTTGAGCTTTTCAGTCGCCTGGTCTGCTGTGAGTGGGTGTCACAGGACACTTCTTCAGCGACTCCATAAATTGTGCTGCCTCGCTTGGTTTTTTTTGTGGTCTCTCAGTCACAAAAACTCCCAGGCTGGTTCCCTTTCACCATGTGTGTATTTAACCTTCAGTTTCAACACCTAGCAGAACATACCACAAGTATACAGACAGAGACTTCCACATAGCTTCTCTCTACTCACACCCACTAACTTCCTGTTTCTGCCAACTCTGTATCTTCCCTTATTCAACGGATTACCTTATTAGCCCAATCATTGCCCCAAGTGTCAACAATCTCCATAATAGGTTAATTGCCTCCAATTAAGCCTGGCATCTTCTCTGTAACACAATTATCTAAGTGACCAGCGTGCTGCCGCTAACACTGTGTGACAGTGGGCTGTACTGAATTTCTGTTTGTTATTATTGTTTGTTATTTGTGTTACTGTAATGCCTGGGAATCATGGACCAGGATGCCACTGTGCTAGGTGCTGTACAAACACAGAACCAAATGACAAGTTTCCTGCCCCACAGAATTTATAATCTAATGTCAAGAGATTATTTAGGATGTGTCTTTAAAATAATGTCAAGAGTGACTCAAGCATTTGATTAGGATCTGTCTTTTTGGCATTTGTATAAATTCAAATGCCTCCCACCCCCTAATTCTTGCAGTGTGTAAAATAGCAAGAAACCAGATCATCAAAATACTAAAACATCAGCACAAAATGAACCTGGCTTTCCTGGAGAAATGTGACACATACTTAAGGTTTTTGCAGGAGCTATTACTGACTGTCTGTCTTGTCCTATCTAATGTATCTAGGTACTTATATGGACCCCATCTCCTGCCAGAACAATTTATTGTATCATCACTTTCATAGATTGATAGACTTTTAAGGCCACAAGGGACCATTATGATAATCTAGTCTGACCTCCTGCATAACACAGGCCAAAGAAACTCACCCAATAATTTCTGCATTGAGACCATAATTTCTGTGTGGGTTAAAGTGTATCTTAATGTAAAGACTGCAAGTGATGAATACAACTAGTAGGTTTCAGGATGTCGATTATAGAGCAGCTTTGCAATCTGGCGGGGAGGGAGAGAAAGAGAAAGCAGCGTACTCAAACAATAGCATGAAAGAAAGAATAGGAGAGAAATATTTCTTGCCAGAACTTCTCTTGATACTATGAGCCATAGGAACAAAGCTTGTTTCACTTCTGCTTATGGGCTCCATCCTGAAGTTTTTCCTCAAACAAAAAAGTCCCTTTGGCGTCTGTGTAAGTTTTGCTAGAGTGAAAGACTTCAGTGTGCCATCTCATTTTCCCTAAAGAAAAAAATACATGAAGCTGCATATGAGTGTGGTCTAATGGTTAAAACAGGAGATAGTACTTTGGAGTTCAGGGTAAAATTTTCCAATCACTTAAAAAGTGAGTTAGGAGCTTAGGTTTAATTGACTTTCAATGAGACTCAGACTCCTAAGTCTAATGAAAATGGGACTTACATCCTTTTGAATTTCCCCCCCCTAATCTTAGCTCTCCCAGTGACTCCATGTGGGACCTTGAGGAAGTCACTTAATCATTCTGTGCCTCATTTTGCCCACATGTAAAGTGGGAATATTTCCCTATCTTGCATGGGTGTTGAGGATTAATTAATATATGTAAAGTGCTTTGAAATCCTTAGATGAAAAAAGCTGAGGGTGAAGAATTAGTATAATTTTTCCTTTACTGTAACAAGGAAGCTAAAAGGAGGTAGCACTGTTCCAGTCATGACCTTACTCCACTTGGTTATTTAACGTGATGCATCACAAGGGGAACTGAAATAGGTATATCAAGGGAGAAATGGCTAGGAAATGATGCTATGGAGTTTTAAGTGGCTTGTTACTGTTAAATTCAGTAACTGTGAATTTGTTCTGATGATGGTAATTTTTCCTTGCTAATTAAGTGATTGCCTCTCTGCTTTTAGGAAGAGTAATTCGGTGTCAATTAAGGACATTGAAGGTCTATATTTTAAAAAATAAATTGGTAAAGGGGAATGAAATGACAATGACGGATCTTGGGGAAAATGCAAAGACTCGTGAGTATTTCAGGACACTGTACTTAGAAATGTCCAGGATTTCCCTTCACCCAGGAGTTCTTAGGTTTGATTCTCAGTTACATTAAGGCCACTTTAAACAGCTGTTGCTGTGTAAAGATGGTGGGAAGGGCCACCTGAGTAGGAGCCTCTCAAGCCCACATAAAAGTGACAGCAGTCCACCTTCCAACCTCCAGTGCTGGAGGGCAAGATAGGCATGAAACTGGGAGATCAGTGGCACAGAAGGGTACGGCTGGAATGCACTGCACTGTGGCTATTCTGCTTCCCAGAGCCTTGCGAAGCAGAGCATGAGTTAGAGCAGCCCTGAGGCTGCTCTAACTTATACCATGGGCTGAACAGCTCCAGATTACAAGAAGTGCAAAATTCCATCATTCATGCCCCAAACACCAGAATGGAGTTACTAAGAGTCAGGCCCCTTCCATTTGATAGACTGGGGTTTTAGTTTTTAGAGCAAGAATCTCTAAGCTAGGACTCCTGCATGCTTATCTGTGGCTGTACCAGTAACCTTCTGTGTGACTTTGGGCATGTCACTTACTTTGCACCTCAGGTAACTACCTCACACAGGACAGAGAGCAATAATTAAAGTGCTTTGAGATCCTTAGGTGAAAGGAGCTAGAAAATGCAATCAATTATTTTTTTCTAGGTCAGGGGAAGAAAGCAATTACTTGTAGATAGGCCAGTAATTTTCTCTTTCTTTTTGTTTCATCCTTGCAAATAAATGTGAATAGAGGACACGAGCAACTGCATTGAAGGGATTAACAAAGGCCTTTAAACTTTTCCTTCTCTTCTGTTTTTTTTTTTTTTTTTTTTAATTTCCACTTCGAATTTCCTTTGAGCTAGCATAGATGTTTAGCCTTTTGATCCTGGCAGGCAAATCACCCTGGTAATAACATAAGCCTGATCGAAAGGCAGGGGATGGACTAGTGGGCCTAATGTTTTTTTAACATCCAAAGTTCATCATTACAGAACCTCCTGGCATATGCTTAGAGTCCTCCTCCAAAAGAAAAGAATGCCCTGCTTCTTCACCAAGGAGAGCGGAATATGTTTGGGTTGCGGTGCTGCTGAGGGGAATTATGGTTATCTAGCACACAGGTTCTCAACCAGGGGTCTGGGGGCCCCTGGGGGGCCACGAGCAGGTTTCAGGGGACCCTCCAAAATAAACCAGAGAGCAAGGCCAGCATTAGACTCACTGGGGCCCAAGACAGAAAGCCGAAGCTCGAGCCCCGCCGTGTGGGGCTGAAGCCAAAGCCCGAGCACTTAGCTGCATGGGGCCCCAGGCAACTGCCCTGCTTGCTACCCCTAACACCAGCCCTGGCCTTTAATCTACTGGATATGCAGAAAAACAGTTGCTGTGGCACAGGTGGGCCATGGCGTTTTTATAGCATGGGGTGGGGGGGGAGGCTCAGAAAGAAAAAGATTGAGAACCCTGATCTAGTGGAATGTTTGCATTGAAAAGGCCCTGTAAATCCCAAGCCACTGTTCCCCATCCTTTCAGTGCTATCACTGCTATAAGGCTACACAGAATAGACCAAGGCTGTGGAACTTGTAAGCTCAGCAAGTCAAAGAGCTTCAGCTTCTTGCAGTGTTAAAGGGCTCTAAAAGCTCTGGGAATTCCCTCAGTGCCCAAGCAGGGTAGGGCTGCAGTGTGCCTGGGTTGGGCTGAAGGCGGGTTGGTGCTAGGGAGGGGAATGGCTTGAGTACTTGGTGCTCTGGTTATTCTTGGCCGCACAGCAAAGCTGTACAATTGGGGCTATTCTAGCTTGTGTTGAGGGCATGTCAGCCCCTGGAGAATCCCAGACTCTGGTAGGCACGAAGGTGGCTTAAAGTTACCTTCACCTTCTGTGTTGCATCTTGCAAGAGTAGGCATGGAATCCGGCCCCTGGTGCTTGCATTCAAACGTCCTCAATTCTGGAATTTGCTTCCTTCAGCATGAGAGCCAAAATGCATGTATGTAAACCCCATCTATTTCCCCTGGCTTTCCCTGTTCTGGAAATGAGTAGAGGCAGGAAGGAGAATTTTCTATCGGTAAATCAAGATAGTTTAAAACTGGATGGTGGGCCTCATTCATTGTTTCATATTTAGAAAATTAAGTAAGCATAGCTAACTACAGGCCTGTTGCAATGGTGATTCTGGTAATGGGGATATGGCTATTAGCAGCAGATCTCCTATACATGCAGAATGCGTCTCGTATGCTCTCCGTATTTAAGAAATAATCAGACCCTTATGGAAAAATCTTATAGACTTTAATGGAAAATTCCATCCTTCCTAGAGGGAGGCTCTAGCCCCACACCCCCAAACTATAGAAATAATACCATTCTCTCTCAGATTATACACTAGTTTCTATGGAACCCTATTACATTTTCATAGATTAAGGCCAGAAGGGACCATTATGATCATCTAGTCTGACCTTTTGCATAGCACAGGTCAAAGATCCTGACCCCCTGGTTCCTGCGTTTCTGTAGACGCTCCCATTGGTTTCATCCCTATTAAATCTTATAGAGCTTGTCCCATAAAGGTAGCCGCCTCGCTTTCTCATATATAAATGGCCAAGAGTCCTGCAATCTGATGTATGGCTACTGTGCACTGCACATGTCTAACTGCACTGATTCAGCACGGGTGCCTCAGCATATATGTATAGGCTTGGCAGAGTTTGAGTTTTATTTCTTTTATAATTTTGATGGATAATGTCGATGTTCATTTGTAAACATTTTTTTTCTATTTGTATCAATTAAAATGTCTCCAACGGGGGAAAAAATTCTAGGTTTTCAGCACTTTTCTTTTTTAAATTTATGATGGATTTAAATTTTTACGGTTGTAAGAAATTATGGGGAGGTCAGACAGGGTTGGGGGTCAGACAATAATTATTTAATGACAGTAGGCCCTGAGATTCAAAAAGCTAAAGCTTAATAACCATTCAGACACAAACTGTCAATATCATTATGTCAACATTTTAGCATGAAATCAAACTCTAATAAGTTTGCAAGCAGCACCCCTCTGACTTTGCCTTCTCTAGATTTTGAATATTATCAGTGGAAATATTTTTTTCATCAGGTGATGTGTTGTACGATGAAATCAATATATAAATTGATATTACCCGATTAAAATATAATCCTTCCAAGCCTATGTGTATATTCTCCAGAGTCAGAGAATAATACGAGGCTAACCTCCTGGCAGCCAGCTTTACTGCAGAACGGCCGGCCATCTTATCTGAATAAACAGAAACATGAGGACGCTAGGAAGGCAAATGGATTCTAGCTAATAAACTTTCTTCAGACCGGGAGGTAGCAATGGAGCAAGCAGTGATCTCCCCACCCCAGTTGCTTGTGCCTGCATTAATTACATGTATCCATGGTGCTCTGAATCCTAGGAGCCCACGCCTGACACAGAAAACATAAGGCCAATCTGATAAAGGGCCCATTGTAAGTGCTGAGCCCTTCTGCCCCAATGAAAAGAAACAAGATGTTTCTGACACCCCCTGAGGAGTGTGATGGAATGATGGCCATACAGTCACCTCCCAGAGGGGTGGTGGAAAGGTGTCGTCTGTATATGTTAGGCCAGTAAATCTTGCCGTCTGCCAAGTTCATTTCCGCGTGCTTGTTCTGAACTGATATGTTATTGGTTTTATAAAACCTTGTTTGTTTGTTTGTTTTAATTTGTCCGGATAAATTTACGGTGCCTGAAAGTGGAGAACTGATAGCACTGGCTGGAGTCATTTACCAGGTACAGTAGGTGAGAGCTGTGCAGAAATGGTCTCCTGGCTTAAGACGTACGGCATCTGGGTTCTAGTCCCTTCTCTGCCACTGACTCACTCTGTGGTCTTTGGTAAGTCTCATTCCCTGTTTGTGCCTCAGTTTCCTCATCTGAAAAACTGGGAAATGATACTTTATAGAGATGCTAAATCCATTCACATTGGTAAAGGGCTTTGAGAGCCTTGTATGAAAGAGGCTAGATGCAAATGCAAAGTGCTGTGGTTATAATGTGTGTGGACTCAGATTAGCACACAGGACCTTAACCCTTCCAAGGCTGAGGATCAAGGCTCTCTCCCATGGAGGGAGAGCAGTTACAGAGCTGGGGATACCAGTTAGCTGGTCTCTCAGCTGGCAACAATGCCAGTGTTCATCAGGGGAAACAAACAGCTTCCTTGCATATGGGCCTAGATCCTTATTTGTCAAGGGTCCTTGATTAATCAGCCATTGGACGTGACCAGTTGTGTCTTAGTCTTTGTGGAAATAGAAAGCTTTTACTGATAGTTTATCTCAATCTGGCCAGAGCCGGGGGGAGGGGGGGTTGGATCAGGCATTCTGCTTGGGCACAATTATTATTTATCAAAAGCCAATGGGGGTTAGGCATTATGTAAATCCCACTCTCTGCATCTTTAGGCACCTTTGTAAATCTGGCCCAAGGAGTGTACTCAGTGCCATCCGGCACATATGAGGTCGGTGGGTCAGTCTGTTTCCCTTGTAACAGACTTCACAAAATGCCTGCAGCCAGGCAGACGTAAAAATTTAAAGGTGCAGTGCATGTAGAACAGTCACAACAGTTCATAATTTTATACATTACAAAAATAATTATTTATTGCACCCCGGCTGAGATAGGAGCCCCATTGTGCTAGGTGTTGCACAAATGCATAGGAAGAGACAAACCCAGCCCCAACGAGCTTGCCACCCAAATAGGCAAGACAAAGACAGGGAGAAGGGAAGTATGATCTTCACTTTTTATAAATGGGCACCAGAGGAATAGAGATGTTAAGTGACTTGCCCAGGGTCATACAAGAAGGCATCTGTAGCAGAGGCAGGAACTGAACCCAGAGCTGCAGAGTCCCACTTTGATGCCTTAACAACAAGACTATTCTTCAACCAAATTAAAACTGTGGGACTGTGGTGTCTTTATAGAATCCTCTGTCTATCTGCTTAATCTTTTTATATAGCACCCATCACCAGGGCATCTAGATGCCATTCTCCCCACCCCTTAACCATGCCAGAGTTGATCCTGAATACTGCAAAAATCTATATGGTTTCCATATGTGACAAATGCACTTCCCCACACCTTTAGGTAGACCTTCACTTGACATTCCACATGCTTCATGTATGACATTCCACATGCATCAGTTATAGCTTAAAAAAAAATACAGAGGGTATCCAATTAGCATATATCACCCTTAGCCATATTTTAAAATTCCTTCTCTCTCTCCACCCACCCCCCCAGTTCCATCAGATCTTATGCACTGTAACAATACAGGCCTGTGCGTCTGTCACCATCACATCCCGCAGGCTGCATAAAATCAAGGCATCAAGTTTTTTAATTGAATGCATAATAAGGCCAGCGGCAGATTTAATTAACAAAACGTGTCCTGTGTGTGCACCTGGAAGTGAAAAGAAGTTTAATCTAGAGGAGTTGGCAAGTGCCAACAGCTCTGCACTGGTTTGGTTTTGTTTAAACCAGGCTTTGTACTCAGTGGCTTTGGGTCCTGATTGTCTTTTTCTTGAGCTTGATGAAATTGTTCCAAGCTGCCTTGCAATAAGAACTACAAGTGATTTGAAAAATGCCTTGAAAGTTAGAATGGGTAAACTGCTTATGTTTTTAGGTATTTATGTAGCCCCATCGCTCTAGTCTCTGATATGTCTACACTGTAAAATAAAAGTATACTCTCATCTTGAGTTAGCTAACACAAATTAGCTATCTCTGGTTAAATATCAGTCAAGACATGGCAACTCTACTTTTTAACTCAGGTTAGTAGCTCAAGTTAAGCTTTAACTCGAGCTGCCAACTTGAGTTAAAAGCTCAGTTGCCACGCCCTTACTGCTATTGTAACCTGAATAAGCTTACCTCAGTTAAGAACATACCTTTTTTGCAGTGTAGACCAGGGCCTCCCAAAGGATTCAGGGGGCCTGGGGCAAAGGAATTTCGGGGGCCTCTTCCATAAAAAAAAGTTGCAATACTATAGAATACTATATTCTCGTGGGGGCCCCTGCGGGGCCTGGGGCAAATTGCCCCACTTGCCCTCCCCATCTGGGCATCCCTGGTGTAGACGTTCCATGAGAGTGTACACTAGAAACAAGATGTGGTCTTAACTCATGTTAGCCTAACATGCTGTAACTAACACCAGGTAAAATCCTAATGGTGACAAGGCAGTTTGTAGCTTTCATATGTTAGCAGGTTGAGATAAAGACTCCAAGAGGGCCTAGAGCTTAACGTGACATGCTAACACATATTGACATTATTGTCTTCACTAGGAATTTCCTCCTGTTGTTTACCATGTGTTAGCTAGCATGACGTAAGAACACACCCTTTTTTCCCTAGGGAAGACAAGGCCTGAAAGTGTCCCAACATGCATGAGGTTAGGTTCTATTGTTATCTTCCCTATATTGCACATGGAGTACTGAAGCACAGAAAGCTGGCTGTGACTTGCCCAAGGCCATACAGAGAATCTGTGGCAGAGCTTGGCATCGAACCAGATCCCCTGAGTTCTAGTGTAATGTGTTAACAAGCCTATTGTTGTCCCTCTGTCCAACCACTATTAACCTCCCCCAAAATTCCAACTTAACCTAAACTCAGTCCTTCTGTGGATTTGTTAATGTTTGTACAACTTAATTCATTCCTGGGTTTTTAAAAGATGAGCCTTTTATCCTTTTTGTCACAATTTTGAAAAAAAATGAACCTCCTCTATAGTTGGTAGAAAAGCCGGCTGGAAAATAAAATTAGTGAAAGTTCTGCCGATGTTTCCCTCAATATTTTACATCCAAAAGCAAATTTGTGATGAAAATTTTTGTCGGAAATGGAAAAGTTTCAACCAGCTCTAGCTTAAACTAAAGAGGGATCTGAACCCAAACACATGACCCAGTTACCACTGAACCATGGAGATGTTTGGACCTGGACCAGAACTTTGCCTCTGCTCCCTCTCTATAATAGGCTGAACCAAAACCTCAGAGCTGAAGGCTTCAGTGGGGTTTGTGGGTGCTCAGCACTTCTCGGCATCTGGTTCTTAATTACCTAGTGGCTGTAACAGAAGGACATTCCTTTCTCTATGCACACAGATTCCAAGGACAGAAGGGACCATTGTGGTCATCTAGTCTGACCTCCTGTATAACAAATATAGCCTTGAAGCTGAGAGAGGAAGGGTAGTCTTGTAATGGAGACACTGGAGTAGGAGACAGGAGATCTATGTTTAGTTCTGTCCCAGATTTCTTGTGTGACCTTGAGCAAATCATGTCATCTCTCTCTGCCTTGTTTTCCGAAGTGGATAATGGGAAATATGTGTGAATTTAACCCAAATCCCAATATTTGAAATGCCTTCCATGAGCCAACTATTCTTTCCTCCTTCAAATCCCTCCTCCAGACCCACTTTCTGCTGACTGCGTGTATGGTATCAGCCAAACAACGATGGGTAGGTTGAGAAGCAGCTGAATTTGTAGACGTGGGGAGAGGATGGATGTGCTTGTGGCTAAGGCACTGCAGTGAGACTCAGTACAAGGTTCAATAGCTGCCTCTGCCCCATATTTCCTCTGTGATCTTGTGCAGTTCATTTAGACTGGCATTTTCAAAGGGACCTAAAATGGTTAGGTGCCCAGATCCCATAGAACGTCAAGAAGAGTTGGGTGTTTAATTGCCTTGGGGTCTTTGGGAAAATCCCAGCCTTAATCAATCTTTCCCCTCTGTAAAATGGGTACAATAAAATTCCTTTCTCTGTCTTTCCTACTTAGATTCTAAGCTTCTCAGACACGGACTCTGTCTTAAAGTGTGCCTGCACTACAAGCTGTGCTGCTGTAGCACCATAGTGTAGACACCTCCTACACTGACAGAAGGGGTTTTCCTGTCAATGTAGTTAATCCACCTGTGAGAGGCAGTGGCTAGAATTCTTCCATCGACCTATCTGTGTCCACAGTGGGGGTTAGATCGGTCTAACTACTTCACACAGGGCATTCAATTAATTCACATCCCTAATCAATGTAGCTTTGTCAACCTAAGTTTTACGTGGAGACCAGGCCTTACTATTGATGTGTGTGCATGTACAGCACCAAGCACAGTGGGGCTCTGATCTCAGTCAGAACCTCTAGGCACTACCCTAATAGTAGTAATCATTACTTAGCCCCATATATCAGGATCGTGCAGCTCTGAAGATCTTTATCAAGTCGACTCATAGCAAAGGATGTGGGTGTTGTATGGGGAGGTTGAATTCATTCAAGCCGTCAAAATACTCTTCCTTCTGTTCACCTAGTTAACATGCCCTCCTTTCCTTTTTGTCTGAGAAGGTGTTTGACATGGTGTTTTAGAACATGGCCTGTCTTCAAGACATTAGTGACAGCTGTTGTGGGAATATAGGAAGGAAATTATGATTCCTTAATGATAGTGTGTCACGGCATGTCTCTTCACTTTTATGTGTCTTTAGACATACGTTCCTATTGCCAGTGTCTCTGTCACAGCACACGTACAATTAATCATATATTGATGACATGTATACAGTGCATAAAAATATTTTTTTCTTTGAAAAAGGCATAGTCTACCTTTGTTTTTTTTTTTAAGTCTGGAATTAGCAGAGGAGGTGCCCAGGGGGTAACCCTATCTCCTGTACTCTGTGAGAGCTTGAATCCAAATCTGGCTGTTGACATTGGGATCTTCCACTATCAGCGATGACTGACCCGCAAAATGTTCAGTTACACATCAGGCATTTTGGAGATGGTGGCTTCTTGCCTAAGATCAGGTGCAGTTCCTGTTTAATATCTGATCTGACCTCTGGTGCTTTGTTCCTACAAATCCAGGAATGAGAACAAGACTGTTAACCAGACAAACTAACAAAAGCACATCACCACTGTGAGTCATAGTTGTTCTCATACACCCAGCCATCGCGGAATAGCTTGTCAAAAGACTCGTCTGAAAAGTGACCACAAAGTCTGGCATCTGCTCTAAGGAACATAGTGGAATGATAAGGCTGTTTAAATGAATATATTTCTTAATTGCCCCTGCTGCATATGGGTAAAATTCATGCTGATGGCCAACACAAGGTTTATGCACCGCTTACATCTCACTTAATCCCTGTTTAGAGGGTTTAAATGATACATAACCCGCTCCCCAGGGGTGAATTTCACACTATGTGAATTGCTGTATATGCACAGAAGATTTGTATCCCTCCAGTAGGGTTACACTCAGATTTACATTTAAATTAAATTAACTAACACAACAAACACATTAAATCGTAAGTGCCACACTAAACACACACTATCGTACGTGCGGTCCGCAAAACAGGGTAGCTAGCTATTCACGGTCCGCACTGCTGTCCCCATAGTTGTAGCTATTCCGGGTATTCCTCCTTTCCCTGCCCCCCGCCTTTTTCGCCCCTTTTGAGATCGGGTTGCCTGATGCGGCAAAAAAAATGTCGGGTGCTGGGAAAGGTAAAAACATCGCAGTTGTCAATGTTCATTTCCCCTTAGCGGCTTTTTCCTGGATTGCCTTTTTTTTTTGGCCTGGATGGAGCCATGGCATGCCTGGCATGTCATTCATCATGCCTCGCATGCGCCTTGTGTAGCCTTTGTGTGATACTGCCACAGAGTACTAGCTTGCATTGCCAGATGCTGCTGCACAGCAGCATTTTGCTTTGCATGATAGCCATCATATACCATATATTGTACCATCTATACCTACCACCATACCATAAATGTTCATTTTGTGGCTTGTAGTCCTTTGCACTGCTGCTGCATTTGCTGCTGTAGCCATAAAATTGGCTGCTCCTTGCCTGAGTCATAAACTCCTTTGAATATCTAAAAATAGAATCAGTCCCTCCCCTTTCTAAATCAAAAAAGTAGAGCCTAGTCCTGCCTAGAATGTGAGAGTCAGAGAGAGAGAACAGAGACAGAAGAGAGACAGAGAGCAGGCTGTCAGAGATCATTAGATTATGGGGTGCTGCTATCTCACACACTTCTTCCTGCCTCAACCCTCCCATTCCATCCATTCTTCCCCTTCCCCAGCAGTGTCCCCCCAGTGTCCCCCCCCCTGTCTACAAAATGAAATAGAGAAGAATGCAGGAATTATGGTTAAATGAGAATGAGGCAGCCTCGATAGGAGTATGATCCACAGGGAGGAGAGAGGAGGGAGGGAAGGAGGAGAGAGGGAGCCAGCATCCTGCTGGCAGTCCAGGGTGCAGAAGGGTGGGGGCTGATGAAGGCATGAAGGGGGGCCCAGATGATGATGGATGATGATAATATGATGATGATCTATACCATCTACCAGGAGCAGGGCGCCAGGAGGAAAGGCCAGGCGCCTTGATCGCCCTGGACAGTGCTAGTCAGCATGGTTACCCACCCTTGCTGCTGCATGATGATGGCCATGAGGATGGGTATCGATGATATTCCACCACTCAGCACCATCAGCCTGGGTGGGAGGGGGAGTGTTGCAGTGGAGTGTTGCACCATGCTGCCTGCATGCAGCATCATCGCATAGGTGAGTGAAAGAAAAAAGACATGTAAAAGTTCAAAGACAGGGACCTTTTCCTGCCTAGCTTCACTTCTGACTGTACTGCTACACTGTTTTGACCACTGTTTTTTTTTGACCTAGTTTTTTTGACCCAAGAGCCAGAGCAGAGCTGCTTTTCACTGCAACTACTGTGGGTCCAAGAGCTCCAGTCCATTTGAGTCCTTGGCTTTCTTTTCTTCTCTTTTTCACGCTTACCGCGCGCGCAGCAGCTGCTATGGCATATGGCATCTGTCTGGAAATATTTAAAAATGATTTTAAATTGTGAATTTCTGCTGATAGAAATAGATTGCCTTCGCAGCACACCTTGCCTGCCCCGCATCCGCCCATGCGTCCATGCTTCTTTATTTTTTTTTTTTTTTTTTTAACACCATCCACCCGATCGGAGCTCCACGCTGGGCAAGGGCAAACAAAAAAAAAAGTTCGCGGGCTTTTTTTGTCTACCCTACCACCCTCTCCGCGTCAGATTGATTGTCGTCCAGAGCCCAGTGGTGCAGTGTGGCGCCGCCCCGGAGGCCAATATACAATACCGCTGGCACCACCTACCCCCAATCCGATATGTTAATACCATAGCATCGCTTCTCCCTGTTAGGGAGGAGAGTAGAAAAGGTTTTAAAGGCCCTTTATACCATATAAAGCCTCTCTAGTAGTGTGGGTGTGTGCGTAAAAAATTTTACGCTCCTAAAACCGGTTTAAACGCGTAGTGTAGACCAGGCTTTACTCATGCAGTCTCCACAAATCCCCAACTATTTGAAACAAAGCAAGAATAACAATAACAAAAAAGCACATCGGATTATGTATGGTGTGATGCACTGGAGCTCCACCAGCCATAAACAAGACTCCCAGAATAAAACCTACACATGAAACCAGACAATATTATATAGAATGTGTTCCGAGGGTTTCTAAGTGTAGCTGGCATTTAGGAAACCACCGCTGTGGTGACCGACTAAAAGTTCTTGCATTTGTCTTGGAATTCTTTGCTGCAAGGAATGATGAGTTTCAGTGCAGGTTGGCTTGATGGAAAATCATGGAGAATTTGCAAATGTCTCCCCGAAGGAAACTTCTCCTCTTGGTGCTCACCTCTGGTGGAAGGGAGTTGCTTGTAGGAAGAGAAGAAACAAGGAGGCTGAAGCTGTTTAACTGTTTTCATACCCGATACCTATTACCACAGAAATACCCAGCAAGCTGACTTTCCACTCTTCTGCTCAGAACACCATACCAGGGAGGATTGTCTCCAGAGGGCAGCATCCATGGGAATGACTCAATAGTCCCAGCTTCTTCTAGTGTACCTTCTTCTGAAGAAACCTCCGTGATCTCAATCCCTTAGAGTGACACATCTACAATACCCCATCGGGTGAAAGTCACTCCTTTGCAGGTGATCTGCATAAGACCCATGTACCATTTACCATGTACAAGGTGGAGAGGATCTATCTATAGGTATTTCTGCAGCACCTTTTGCCATATCTCTTAAACAGTGCTCTACTTTCAAAATAAGAAAAAAGACTCATGTTCTTTCCTGTAGGTCACATGTATGGAACAGCAGCCACAGGAGGTCACTATTGCACCATGTATATGGCTGCAAAAAACAGGTTGGCCTTGTAATACAACTCTGAAAAGAAGGTTAATCCCTCCAGGACAGTTCTGCACAGTTTGCCACATCATTTTACCTGAAGGACAGGGGTTGCTAAACACGCTACAAATGATACATATTTGCCCAGTGGAACCCAGAGCTCATGAGGCGGAGCAAATTCCTGGAGGCAACTCGGATTCTAGCAGGAGCGCTGTAAATACTGGAAAATCAGTGCCGTCTGGCTTTCATTAATATGCTGGTTTTTTTTTTCTGGGGACACTGGCTGGCTCAGATATGAATTGATAATGGGATATGAAGCCTTTTGTCTCTAGATCCCTGGGTTTGTAACTGACCCAAGTTCACACTTAGAGCATCTGACAGCTGTTCGGTTTCATAGTTGAAATGGTCTGGCAGACTCAGTCCAGTTCTAGTGGACACCTGTGTCCACAACCTCAAATGCACTGTTGCAGCACACGTGGCCCGCTTACTGGCAACCTCACTGGAGAGGCCACAGACTGAACTGGCCACCCTTACCGAACCCTCCTCTCAGCCCCAAAAGGGGATTCCTCCTGGGTAGTGTTGAAACCCATTGGGTATGTCTGCACTGCAGTGAGAGCTGCCACTCAAGTACAGACCCAGGGCCCTGAGTGGGCTTGTACAACCCATGCTGTCATCGGTGCTTCATTGCTATTGTTGTTCAAGCTAGCGAGATCAAAGTTAGCTCAGGTATGTCACACCTCTGACTGCACCATGGACTTACCCATTGGTAGGGAGGTGCGGTGAAACTGGCCTGGCTGCTGTTAGGGCTATTCCTGGACAGAGAGAGACTGTGATTCTCCAGCCTTTCCCCAGCACTCAGTGCACTGAAATATATCTGAAGTCCTACCCTATCACAGGGAAGATAAGGATGTTTATTTTATGCAGTCAGAGAATGTATAGGTATTGGTGGGACCCTGGCAGAAGAGAATCCAATTAATCACCAGTAAGGCTCTAGGGCTATTGGATGAAAGAAAGTTCACCCGGTTATGGGCAGAGTAATCTTGTTTTTCTGCACCTCTCCAAACACATGCTCTACCCTCTCCTAACCAAATATGTAAGGCCACACCCCTCTTGAACCTTTTCCACAAACTGTTGGGTTTAGTCTTTCTAGTCAATCTGTGCCGTTCTTCTTAACAGTATCAGGTGAACTTTTCATTAGATTGTTCCTCCTGACCTTTGTAATGCCAAATCCCTGCTCTCGTTGCACCCTAATCACCATCTTTGATGTTAGGCCATGAACAGTCTACCCTTCCTCCCAAATTCTCTGCTGAACCTCCTTAAAAATATAGGGCTCACTTACCTGGCTCATGCATAAGGTTGGGAGGAGGATGAGGAAGCTCAGACAATTCATTCTCTCCTCCCACACGTGTACAAAGGGTTCCGATACCACGGTGATGGGCAAGTATAAGAATCTGAAAGAATGGAATGGCGGCTGGGCATAATTGTCCTTGCATTCCCCTGATTTGCAAGTCTCTCACCTCCCCGGAAGAGGTATGGCTAAGTGAGGGACATGACCGCAGCCCCTTCGGACTATCTAGTGAAGCTCAGCCCACCCAGGGTGGGAGCACACTCTGTCCTTTCTTTAAGAGTGAAGCACACTCTTTAAGCACACTCTGTCCTTCGGAGCTGTGCCTCTACATTGCCACCAATTGTGGACTTTGTGGTAACCCATGGATCCCAGAAGTGCTGAGCACCCACAACTCCCAAATTAAGTCAATGTGAGCTGGCTGGTGGTAAGCGCCTATGAAAATCTGGCCCTAAATAGCCTCCTTCAGGAGTAGATTAGTACCCCCACTACAACTCACATTTGGCATGTAATGACTTTGCTGAAGTCGAGGCCTTAATGTCTGATCCCTACCCATGTTGTGCATGTAGTTCTAATTGCTCAGTCTTCTAACGCCTCCAGCATTTGCACTCAGACACCTTAGCTGCTTGCAATGCATGGCTTTCTGATTCTTGAGGGAGGGGAGAAAGGGGGTGTCTTCATCAGAGATTAGAGCAGGACACTGGGAGTCTGAACTTTTGAGTTTTATTCCCAGCACTGTCTACTGAAGTTTTGATCTCGATCTGAACTTCCTCTAAAGTTTGTTTGGATCAGGCATGTTGGTTCAGGCCCTTGTCAGTACTTAGAACTAAGAGCAGGTGCCATCAGTGGGGTATGCGAAGCCCCCAGCTTGATCAAAAGGCTTTGTTAGAAGTGTGGTTTTGGAGGGAAGTAACCTAGGCACTGACCCCTTTCAGTATCATCTGATGCATGCACCATGATTAGAAAGAGCATGGGAGTTAAAAATAACCTGTGGAGGAGGCACTTTAATGAGCAATTATCATTCCATTCCATTGACTTCTGCAGCAAGAATCTCCATGTGTTTAGTCTTCTCGAAAGAACATGCCAGATGTTAGAGTGAGTGACTTGTTAAGTCCCTGAATACTGTTCTCATTGGTGTGCTGAACCATTGTTAGTTCTTTTTTTATGACTATTAATATAATTGGACTCTGAACATTGTGACCTGATAATGCACAAGAATCTTGGCTGGCTTTCTGACGGGGGCCCAGTTTGTGAATAGAAGGTGTGGACAGCATGTGACAGAACAAAGAAATGTTTCTGCATGCAAAAGATCTCCTGTAACTTAATCTTAGATGGAATCATTTGCCTTCAGAAATTATGCCTCCTAGCAAAATCTGACTCTTGCATTTCAACATCCTGAACTGTAGTCTTCAAGGAAGCTTTTGTGCTCACAGGCACTGTTATGCTCCCAAAAGAGAATGTTCTTCAGAAATGATTGACTACAAGGCCAATTCTACCTTCACCGCATTTTAATATGGAGAAAGCAACAAGTGAAGAAGGCTTCCTGTTGCAAAATGATTGAGGCACATTGCCGTTCAGGCCTACACAGAGGAGCTGTAACTGGATTAAAATATAAATCTGTGTATTGGGATTTTACATGCTACGAACCCGCCCTCTGTTTTTTTAGCCAGATTGGCCAAACTCAATGAAGTGCATCATCGCTGGTTTAGCCTGGCCTTTGGTGTCCATCAGTAGATGCACATTAAGATCAGGGAGCAGCATGTTTGGAGAATAATAATTCTTGAACTTGCATCTTTGATCTGAAGAATCCGGGAAGAAAAGGACAGAAATTGCAGCAGCCTGCGTGGAGCAGTCTGATTAGCTACCAGGTTGATCAACTTTTCTGCCAGATGTAGAAAGAGCTTGAAAAACAATGGAGAGTGCTGTCTTTGCAATCTTGCCTCTATACTGCTATCATGTTTCATTACTGCCTCTGTTGCAGGCTTGAACCACTTCATATAAGCCTAGAGCTGAGCTGAATCTTTGCCCAAAACCTAGTCATGGCAGAATATACTTTGGGGTTAAAATTAACATTTATTTGCTAATATTTCAAATTTTCACAAGTCTTTGAGCCATATTGTTTATTCCAGGACTAAAAGCATCAAAACACCATGAGAGAGACACCTGTGGCTCAGCCAAACAGTGGAGAGAGACGTAATCTTGTAAGTGACCCTGATCTTGCAGGATTTCCAGAGTAACAAGTTTTGATTAAAGATGTATAAATTTTGGATGGACCTTTTGGGCCAGATTTTCATACTTGCCTTGAGCAGTACCTTATTCCATCAGAAGGAACTTTAAAGCTGTAGAGTAAAGTGTTGATGACCACAGTGATGCAGTGTTGGTCATACATTTCGGATTTTTGGAAGTATAATGAAAAGGTTAAATCAAAGCCCAGCATATGTTGTGGCAACCTGGGAGCTAAATTCTATGATAAGATCCCTTGGTGTCTTTAGAACTTCTGTGTGGCAGATTGGAAATGCTGTGACTAAATAAATTCAAAATTGGATGGTTTTGCTGAATGAAATATGAAATAAGGTTGAGAATTTCAAAACCATGTATGGGATTTAGATACATATACTCCATTCAAATTGATGAAAGATGTATCTTTCATAGACTCACCAGGTGGCTCAAGAAGAATAGAATGTGGAACCTTCCAACTAAAGCTGGTCAGAATTATCCCCCAGGGAAAATGTAAACTCCAAAATATTTAGTTTCCAAAATGCTGCTGTGGTGCCTCATGGGAGTTGTAGTTTAGGTGTTTCATGCTCCCGTTCTCCTGTATAGACTGTGCTCCCCAGTCAAATACATCCCTCATGATGCACCGTGGTCGTCTCTCTTGGTGAGGGGAGATGGTGCATCAGTGGAGTCACATGACTGCAGTGCATAATAGGAGATGTAGTCCAGGTGTGGGGGGCATAGAAGAGAATGGGGATGTGAAGAAACTGAACCTCCAGGAGGCGCTGCAGTGGTATATCTGAACTGAAATATTTCAGGCTTGGGGCATTCAGATTTTTTACAAAAAAATAAATTGTTTTCTACAGTATGCAGACACTTTTAACAAAAAATCTTTTCATTGTCAAAAACCCCAATTTTCCTCTGAAAAACAAATTTTGAAAGAAAAATGTCATCCATCCCTACATTCAACATACTCTAGGTTACTTGTTAGTATGACCCAGAATGATGGTAATCAGGAACATTGCCATCTGTTTTCCCACATCCTGTGTCAAATGAGTCTCTAGTCTATGGCTGTCTGCATAGAGAGGTGTCTGTCTTTGCAGAAACGTCCAAGGTTGTATCAGACCAGAGAATACAACTACCTTCTCTACTTCAGAGCTTGTTCTTTCAGGCTGAGGCATGAGGCACGCTGATGGGGAAGCTGACAGTGTCTCTACATATTGTACCTATTCTGAAGTCTTTCAGTCTTCAGATGCTGCCGATGTGACCCCTTTTAGACAAATACATTAGCCGTGGTGTGAAATATATTGAACATGAAGGATCAAATAATCAATTACACTTGGGATTTTTGTCAGAGGTGCTGCATTAGGTGCTTTCAACTTTGTCCTTGTTTTTTATTCTTTTATTGGCAAAGCTGTTCCTAGAATATCCGCTATTGTTGCTAGAAAAAGTGGCTTCCTGTGATATGAAGTAATTTTTTAAATAGGAAACATATGGCTGGTCCCTAAAACAAAGCAATATTCAGGTGCTGATGGGTTACATCTCCAGTCACGTTACAGGAAGCTGTGTGTGTGTGTGTGTGTGTGTGTGTGTGTGTGTGTGTGTGTGTACATGCACTGGAAACCTTGCCGCAGAGGCTATAGCACTAATGTCTGGGGAAAAACTGAATATTATTTAAGCATAGAAATATATTTACACTTTTAACTGTATTAAAATCCTCTGCTGTTACTGCTTTAAACAAATGCCACTCAACATTCCTTATATAACACTTTGCATTACTTATAATTAATTAGTAATATTAAGCTACATCCACTACTAGTGTAAATCAGTGTAGCTCCATTGACTTTAATATGCATCCAAGTTAAAATGATCTAAGAACACAGTGATTTTGTGTTGGGATGGGACATCAGGAGAACTGGGTTCTGTTCCTATCGCTGACACTGGCTCACTATAGGGTTGTATGCAAGTGACGTCACCTTTTGGTGCCAAATTTTGCCTCCTCTGTAAAATGGGGATGTGATCACCATCATCATTGTGGGAAAATCCCAAAGGGACGTAGCCTCCTTGCAGATCAGACGCCATGCAGATCAGTCTCTAGCTAGGTCCTTAACACAGTCTGGCTGGTTGTTCAGTCTTCGTCCATCTCTGGCTTATTGCGACACCAAAGGCTTTGGCGTCCAGGTGGTCGCCAATTGGGTAATGGCTGGTATTCCTTGGTAGATGCTTTTTGAAATTCATTGGTTTTCCATCTTGGAACTAGAAAACCACCAAAGCTCCTTAAATCCCTAGGTTTCCTACCTATCACATAGGTGTTCTTGGGTGGGGCTAAAAAACAAAGGAAAAGCTTCTGTAGTGGTGGCTAATGGGATTGATGGGGTGTCCTCTCCTCTCCCAAACTTGCTGGAAGGTGGAAAAGTCTCCAGTGGTGGTTGTTGTCAGATATTCGGCTGCGTGTGTTCCCTCTGTCTGCCGTCCCAGCTGTGCACAGGTAGCTGGCACAGCAGAACTGCCCAGTAAATCGAAGGCCCCCGGCCAGGTTTATTGTCGATGAAGCACATTCCTAGCTCCCCGGATTGATGTCTACAGTTACACTAGCACATGTAGGCCCGTGACAATGGATGCAGTTCAGGGAATGGCAGGACTTTCCATTCCCTCCTAGGCTGGCCAAAGACACTCCCTCTGAGACTCCATTTTATACACCAATACAAACAAGTTACGTGTTGTCCCTCTGACATAGCTATTGCCCCCGACGTGGGTTGTTATCACCCATTACCTTGTACATGTTGGTTCGATCAAAACATCTCTATCCATTATACCAGGGTTTCCCAAACTTGGGACGCCACTTGTGTAGGGAAAGCCCCTGGTGGGCCGACGCTGGTTTGTTTACCTGCCACGTCCGCAGGTCTGGCCGATGGCAGCTCCCAGTGGCCGTGGTTTGCTGCTCCAGTGTGTGTTGTTTAAACAGTTTAGCAATGTTATGCACATTGTAAATGTTGTACGGCAAAAATACAGCAGTTGTAATCAAATGTTCTGAGTTACTCTGCGTGTGTTTTTGATCCCTGTGCTAATGAAGCCAAAATCCAGCCCTTAGCACAGGAACTTGGATGGATCTAAAGCTTTGGGGCTTTATATTTTTTCTTCCCCAGTTGCTGTCCCTGCCCACTTGCTTAGAGCGGGTGATCAGACATATCTTCCTTTCCTCAGTGAAAAGACTCTGTGTAGCGGTGATATGATCCCTGAAAGAAACCTGCATGCCAACGTTTTTTTTTCTGGGCTTTGGCGGCAAAGGTCAGATGCTGAACTCCCTCCTGCTCTGCAAAGTTTCCTTCTGCTTAGACCTGAAGGCTTGATTCGGGCTTGTCTCCAGTATTAATATTGCTCCATGTAACCTCATCGGGATTGGAAGATTTGCAACCCGTGTATGAAGTCTGTGAAGAACTGGGTGGCAAACAAATTAAGGGCTATATAAAACTGAGGTCAAATTGCCACAGAGCTCTCACTGATGTCAATGGGAGTTCTGCATGCTGGATGGAGGGCAATATTAGGCCTTAGAGTTCATCTTGTCTTTATTTCCATTCACAGAGCCCCAGCACTTGCAATTGTTCTGTCTGCTCCAAAGCCTCTCTCCACTATCCTCTGTGCTTGCTTCCATTGTCACCCCCTTACCCAATTAGTACCTTGTTAACCATCCACACCTGCAGCAGTCTCACTCTAGACAAGTGTGCTGTTGCTTTTAACCCTTTGTCTGTACATTACTAAGCATGGGCCACAACATACTGTGCAGCAATTGAAAAGGAAATGTATGTCCTAGCATTTGCAAAACGCCTGCTTTAAATTCCTTCATGGATATATACAAAATAGACCACAGGGCTTTGAGAACCTGATAAAAAAGGGGGGAAATGCATTTGAATCTGCCAGGAGGTACTCCAGGGGTGGGGACCCCCATTACAGAAGACTATTCTATAAATGTCTATTACGGGGATTCTTGCACCTTTCCCAGAAGCTTCCCATCCTACCCCAGCATTCATAGGTTGATGCTTACACACAATTTGATGTGACTCTTCTGTGTGACTGGCAAAGAGTTATTTATGATGGGGCAGTACAAGCAGAAGTCTTTAGCGTTCAGTGCTCTAAACCACAGATGATATAGAAGAGTATTTTATACAGAGCTACATACTCTGTGATGTAGCTCCTTGGGTCCCAAAATGCCATAATAAGGAACCCAGAAAGCACAAACAAACTACATGCGGGAGTTCACCTCAGAATTGCAGCTACTTCTGAGATGATGCACAGCTGCTGCTTAACCATGCACAGCACCTTTACACAACAGCTTGGCACAATGGAGCCTTGGTCCATGACTGGAGCTCCTAGATCAGGGGTTCGCAAACAGGGGGTTAGAACCCCTCAGGGGGTCTTGAGGTTATTACATGTAGGGTCGCGAGCTGTCAGCCTCCACCCTAAACCCCTCTTTGCATCCAGCATTTATAATGGTGTTAAATATATAAAAAAGTGTTTTGAATTTATAAGGGGGGTCGCACTCAGAGATTTGCTATGTGAAAGGGGTCACCAGTACAAAAGTTTGAGAACTACCATCCTAGATGCTACTGTAATACAAATAATGCGTGGAAAACAATACTGTGCCTCATTTAAACTGCAGGCAGGCACAATGGAAAGAAATAGCAAGAGATAATGGAGAGCCATCAATAGGAAGCAATAGACACAGTTTCTAAGCATCTATCTGTGATTTAAACTAGAGGGCACAGTGAAAAGAACCTTTCCCTCAGTTGTTGCATCCTAGCCATGCTTTGGAATTACCTGATATGGATCATTGTTGATTATCCTTCAAAGATTGTGTTCTCATTTTCCAACCTGCATCTGAAGTAAGAGATGCAAATATCAGAAAGAGTCGCTATCCAATAAAGACGGGGTCATCCAGGAACTGAGTGCTGAGGGTGGGATGATTGTGCATGTCATTGAATTTTATTCATTGAGAGACCCTCGAAGCAGTGGTGGCTGGGTGTACTGTAAACTCTGACATATCAGCACAGTATCTATTCCTGGCACAGTGGGCTGATGAAACCCGATTTTGTTCCTCTTAACACAATTGGTGATTAGCACAGCTAGATTCATAGATTCCAAGGCCAGAAGGGACCATGGTGATCATTTAGTCTGACCTCCTGTATAACACAAGCCATAGAACTTCTTAAAAAATAATTCCTAGAGCAGATCTTTTAGCCAAAGATCCAATCTTGATTTAAATTGGTCAGTGATGAAGAATCCATCACAACCTTGGTAAGTTGTTCCAATGGTGAATATAGAGAGAGTGCACAGCAGTGCTATGGAAATGTGACAATAGGTCGATATATGTGGTAGAGAAGAAAATATATTTTGGAGGGCTCCCCAAGGAGGATGTCTAAGGCTGAGGAATATCATCCAGTGTGTTACACAGTTGCTGCTTCCCAGACCACCCATCCAACATCCAGAGAGCAACAAAACTGTAGACCACACATTATATATAATCTACAATGATCCGATTTTCCAGTGACTTAGCTCTTGTCATTACAGGACTTAAATATGGTGGAGTTTGGGTTTGAGAGGAACTATGATCTTGTGGTAAAGGCACTGAACTGGGACTCATGAAAACTGGATTTGCTTGCTGTCTCTGGCAAGGACTCTGTGTGACCTTGATCTTTCTGACATCCATTCCCTATCTGTGAAATGGGGATAATAATAGTTCCTCTATCCCTCCTTTTGGTTTGTCTTGTTGGTTTAACCGGTAAGCTGTTTATGACAGGGACGGCTTCTTACCATGTATATATCCCTGCACAAACTCAGTTGGGACCTGAATGCACTTCTGTAATAATAAACTTTGGGGAACTGGTATATTTCAGAGGACATAAACTTTCATGTCAAGGTAGCTGGTTCCAAGCCAGCACAAGCCATCAGTGATCTGAAGTTACTATAATGGCTTTTTGTGTCTATGTGGAATGAGGGTCTCGTTTAAGTTCATAGTGGACATAATCTGTCTCTCTCACCTAGTTACTTACATGGCTCCAGTCACTATAGCAGGTGGATTCCTCCCAAATATTTAATCATAAAAGTGCCGACAACAATGGGTATGTTTTTGGCCCCTTGTTAACGTCTCTGTATAAATACCAAGGATTGAATGGGTCATGGAGATCTACTGGAGATGACCCCACAAGGTCAAGAATAAGGAGGCACCAATGGGGCAATGTTGGGGGATGTTGGTGCTGCTGCCCATGCCGAGGTCTATTCCATGGATGAATAAAGGGTTTCAGTCTCCAGGGTTGTCAGCTGGCCCCTTCCACCTGCAGCAAACCCACTTAGAAATATGCCGATTTGCTGTCAGGGCACATGTTGCTGCTCTTGGTCAAGCCCTGCAGTTTTTCCACTTAAACAGCTGATCGGTTTGCTGAATTCGAATTCTGACCCTAGTTATCAAAGAGGACAAGAGGGCCTGTAATGTGGTGGCCTGTCTCTTGAAGAACCAGAGACCTGGAGCCAGCCAGCCTTGCCCCAGTTAGCCTTGCCCACCACACCTGGGGTGGACTATGAGGGGGTTAGTTAGCAGAAACAGCTGGGTACAGAGGAGCTAATTCCCCTGTAAAGAGCAGCAAAAGGTGGGGAGAGGGAGATAGTCAACCAGTGTAAAACTGGTATGAGAGATGTCAGCAGCTGCCTGCCAAGGCAGGAAATGGCTACTGGGAGTGCATAGACTCTCTCAGGGAATCCTGAGCTATCAGGTGGGAATTGAGAGAGACAACACAGACTGCTGGGAGTAAGTAGGCTCCAGCAGGGAATCCTGAGTTTGCAGGGGGAAAAGAGCTCCAGGCGGGGAAGGCCTGGGAGGCCCCCGGTGTGCAGAAGACTGGGAGTTTGTATTTGATGGAGATTTGAGAACTTTATTTTTGGAATGATTTTGTTATTTTAATAAATCGACCCCCGAGGGGGGCGGTGTTAACCCAGAGAGGAGTTTGTTTTGGTAATTTGGTTGCGAGAGCCCTGAAAAGTGGGGGAATTGAAGCAGAGCAACCTCTGGTCAGGAAGGGGGCGCTCAGGAGGCAGCTGACTCTGTTACAGGACCCGTTAAATGTTAAAGTGGAAACAAGAATTTCATTACTAGTTGTTGTTTACCATAGCCATATCAGTTTCCCCCTTGGCTAATCCCAATGCTGCTACTCACCCCAAAAAAACAGTATCTCCTCACCTAATAGCTAAGATTTAATAGTGAAGCACTTGTAATGAGTTCTCGTTGCAATATGTAAAAGATTTCAGATATAGAATAGTACTTTGACTGGTGTATTGTGAAGTGTCAGGATGTTAATACTGTATGTGTTAAATGGCTAGAGCAAACCATCTTTGTGGGTTCTGTTGTCAGCTTTGTCACTTACTGACCATGCAACCTTAAGCTCACTCTTCATCAGTGTTCCCATCCTTAAAATGGGGATAACGACACTGACCTATCTTGCAGAAGGCCTTATTCTCCTGTTTCAGGATTCAAGTTACTTCCATTGGGAATTAACTGTAAGCTGCAGTGGGAAGACAGGACTCCATGGACGTCATGATTAATTAAAATGTATAAAGTGTGTTGAGATCCTCAGATGGAAGGTGCAAAAGAAGCCCTAAATATTATGACTTAATTATTATAGAACGAGAACACCCAGGGTGAATCCCCTCGAGTGTTTAGATTTGGATCTAAATCTGGATGTAAACTTAGCATCGTCTCTAGTTTTAAAGATTTAATATATTAATTAAACAAGTCTGTTGGAATAAAAACCCAGCCCACTTTGTTCGGTGGCATCTTGGATTATATGTTCTTTTGTCGTGATAGTGAGCATGTGAACAACATTGCATAAGTCCGCATTGTCCAATGGGCCCAGCTAGTCATTGCTCCGATTTAGCGAGGCTATATAGCCCTATGGTTTTAAATCATTTAGTGCTGTTTAAAATAGCTGTGCTCTTTGCTGTATATAGCTGGCTGCTGCCAGCAGCTTGCCCACTCAGCAGATTTCCTAAGTCTTTCATCACCATTCCTGCAGCCAATGAGAGCTCACCCTTGTTCCGAGACCTCTCACTGAGGAGCAGAGCAGTGAGGGCCTCACACAGCTGATTGGCAAGTCGTTGTCCAATCGGTGGCTTGAAAGCAGCCTGTCTCAAGCACTGATTAGGCTGTGTTCAGTCCAGACTGTATGCAGCCCCCCAAAAGCTGCAGGTAGCTTAACAACCACCCTCCCCAACCCAGTAAGCAGAGCAGCCTGCTGCTAACAAAGGAGGCTCTGTATCCATTCCCTAGAGAAGTGCACCCGTAGCCTTAGGAAACCAGTGGGAATGACAACACTAAAACTCTCTGCATGACCACAGTGGGGTGAGAAGCTGGTGAATAGCAGCACTTCTTGCTCACATGGCCAGGAGCAAGTGGTGCCCGTTGTTGGGGGTGAACCATATAGCAGGCCTGGGCACCCGCTGGTGGGATCCCACTATGTCACCATACGTTAGTAAGAGGATAATATCATGCACAGGTTCCTACCATTGTCTAGCCTGTTGGGTTGCAAACAGAGCTGCACCCTGCTTTATCTTCCAGCAATGCAGCATAGTGGGCTTGGGACTTGGGTAGTGGAAGAGAGAGGACTGTAGGGAGAAGAGAGGACATTCCAGCACAAATGTACCTACCGAACCTCCCGCTCCCTTGATGGTTGGTGTGCCTGTCTCTGAAAGAGCTCGTCGCTTGTCCTACAAAAATGATTTGTTAGACAAGTACAGCAAGAGTTGAGAGCTGGGGAGGGCGGGGGGGAGAAGGAGAGGAGGGCAGAAGACCTTGGGATGGATTCAGGAATGACTGATGGGCTTGACTGAGAATTCTACCCATCTGAAACCTTGCAGAGGGGAGGGAGAGGAGGGGAAAGAGGCTGGATGTCTGCTGCAGTGTCATTCTATTTTATTTCCAATCACCAAATGCGAAACTGGTTTTAAAGAGATACACGCCAAGAAATACAAAGCATGCACCTCGCTCTTAAAACTGCCAGACAAAGGGATCCGAGGCGAACACCCCAAACAATGGGTAGTTCTTTCCCCTCAGGCCGTTGCCTTTCTCAGCAGCGGTTTATTTCAGGTTTAAATAACATTCAGTAAAGGAATGAATTAAAGTGGTGACCTTGGAAAATGTGGCTGGGTTGTTTTTTTTTTTTCTGTCTGACAAGGAATCAAGTTCAAATCATGTATCACCGGAGTTGCTGTGATCTGGATCTCTTACTTGTTTCTTGGCAATAATAACATTCATATTAGAGTATGATATCATCCTCTCATCTTCTCCCTCCCTCTTTCTAACCCTCTCTTCTCATCCTTTCCCTTTCTCTCCTCCTCTCCCTTTTTTTCTCTTTGCTTGCCAATTCAGGCATTCTCACATACATTACCCCTTCCTTTCATCTCCAGAATGACCTGAAATGACCTTTTGCCTGGCACTGGACGTGACTCAACTGATAATAGCAGATACTTGGGGGCCTCAAGCGGTAGATTGTCTGAGCACGTAGAGGGGGGGAAAGAAAAGAAAAGAAAAAGGACCTTTTTTAAAGGAAAGCATTAGTTTCTCTTTGTAGCAGCATTTCCTGCAAGGTAGCAATTAATGACACATTATGCTACTTACTGACTGTTGCATAAAATCCTCCAAAAGCTCCTCTTAGACTTTGTCTGTCCCAAAGCTCTATTATATTTGAGGAAGGAGGGTCTGGGAGGGGGGTGGATAAATCTGTCTCCAAATGGTTAAAATGCCGTCACCGGAATACTTATGCCACCAGCTACTAGCATTCTGCATTGCGTCTCCTATGTCTTTGTGCCTCCTGTTTCAGCCAAATACTTCGTGAAATGGCACAAATTTACTTTGGTCTGAAATAATCAGCATGTTAAGATGCTTAATCTTTGCAGATGTTTATTTCTTTGTTGTCCTGTTGAACCTTGCTTCTTTGTGTAACTCTAACCCTTCATATTACGGACTTGCCTGCAGCCAGCTCCACTGATTTTTTTTTTTTAATTTTAACTATTTATTTGGATACCCAGTGAGGTTGGGAGAGTTACCACAGCAACGACTCTGAGTCTTGAACATGAAAGGGCTCTTATTGTGCCATGTGCTGCCTCAGAGATACAGAGAAAGAGAGAGAGTTCCTCTTTAAAGAAACAATGGCAAGGCATCATGTGAACTTCGGAGGCTTTAGTAGAAAATTCTGAATGGAAGAAGATGGCGCTACAATAAGCTGCATTTATTTTTATAGAACTTTGGGAATATATCTTTTCCTCTCCCTTTTCTGTTTGCTAGTCCATTTATCTAGTTTGTCCATCCTGTACATATACCTGTCTATTAGAGGAGGACCTGGGCTAAAATTCTGGATCCAAACACCACCAGACTTGGAGAGATGTTCAAAAACCAAACCTAGGTCCTGATCCTGCAATCAGATCCATATGGGTAGACCACCTGCACAGGCCCATGGAAATTAATGGGGCTCCACATGACTGCCCGTGCAGATCAGAATGCAGGATCAGGGCCCTCGATCTGAGTGTTGCAGCTTTGCTCCATCCCTTCTTTGAAGAGAAAGGGAAGGCAGAAGAGCTCAAAGGCCAAGAAATGGTAGCAAACACAGTATGTATATGCCACACTGTCAAAGTATATTTATTTTATGTATTATTTGTACTGTGGTGGCCCTAGGAGACTCTGTCATGAGCCAGGACCTCATTGTGCTAGGTGGTGTACAAACACAAGATATAAATATGGCCCCTGCTCCAAAAAACTTGCACTCAAAATACTGCCTACCAGTGGTCCCTGCAACAGATTCAGGGCTTGTCAACATGGGACGTTACTGGCCGGCAAGCTAGGGTGTGAATCTACAGCTCACTAGCTTGCCGTGCAGTAACGTCTGCATGGACACTGCTCCCAAACTTCCATATTGTGCTCTGACATACTTCCGCTGGAAAGAGGAGAACATCAAAGTGCACTGTGGAGAGTGCACATTAGCAATGGCCACACAGGATGTTTCTGTGCGGTGAACTAGTGTGCTGTAGACTTACACCGTCAGTTACCATGCAGGGACATCCCATGCAGATGAGCCCTAACTGTACCTGGAGATATTCTGCATGTAGAATGGCCTTTAGAAAGTAGAATTATAATCCTTTGGATTTACATCTGAGATTCTCCAATGGATTGAAATGCTTTACTTGTATCTCACAGCATACTGTGGGGGTAATTCCCTTTTAAAACCAACCAGGTTATTTAACCAATATTAATTTTAGTCCCATTTTTTCAGAGGGGGGAAAAGTGTAACCTTGAGCTCTGTGCCTCACAGCAGGTGAGTGGCAGAGCTAGGGATAGAACCCTGGAGTTGACTTCACCCCTCGTTGCCTGCTTTAACCAAAAGCTAATGCATTTACTTTGGAAGAGTCTTTTGCATAAGTCAGGTTTTTTTAATTACTACTTTGAATTCAGAGTTTTGTCACTATTTGGGGTGGGGGAATAGAATAGCCATGGGGAGTTTGCTAAGGAAGAGTAGAGAGAGACTGGATCAAGGTGCCTTTCCAGAAATCTCAGCTCTTTCAGCTGGAAAGGTTTGGTTTTGTTTTGTTCGGGGTTGGATGAGCTGCAAAACTCAGTGTGAAGTTCTGCCAAATCCTCCAAAGTTTATGTAGTTTATGGAGGGGAGACTAGGTAGACCCTCCCAAATTCCACATGGCTTCCACACTACGGTTTCTAGAACTGGCCAAAATGTTTTGAATTTTGCTGAAAAATGTCATAGAAACATCAAATTTTGACACCAAAAAGTGGGAGGGGGCAATTTCATTGAAATTTAACATTATTCTTGCTGCATTAAGTCAACCGTGTGGCACATGTATAGTGTTTTCCATGCCTCTTTCCGTTGTGAAACATAAACCTCACTGTTTTAATCTGTCATTAGTGTCTAATATAAAATAGAGAGGACTAGCAACATGGCTGAGTTAGCCTCGTGGGAGCAACTGTCACTTTGTGAATCCTTTGATTTCTGAGTTCTTGATCTCATAATCCTGTTACTACAGTGTGTGTGTGTACGTTGAAACAACAACTGGGAGGTGTGATTCCCTGTTCGGGTAGGCATACATGCAATAGACCTATTCAAGCTAGCGCACTAAAAATAGTAGCGTGATTGCAGTAGCAGCGCCAGCAACTTGGGTTAGCCTGTCTGAGATCCCAGGTATGTACTCAGTCGAGACATATGTTGTGTGTGTGTGTGTGTGTGTGTGTGTGTGTGTGTGTGTGTGTGTGTGGAGACATATGTTTTGTGTGTGTGGAGTGAGAGTAGAAATGTTCCCAGCACATCGGTATAATAAGATTACTTTTCTCCAGTGTTGTAATATATGTACTTTGAGAATGTTTAATATTTGAATAACATTGTCTTAATACTTATGAATTACTTTCTCTCTGAAATGCAAGTTCAAACCCTACTTTTATTAATTACCTGGGTTTGTAGATCTTTCCTTTAAAGGACACTTACTAAACTGAGTCAAGTGGATTAAAATTACTGTTGCAGATGAAGGACAAGGCAAATCATGGTTTATTGCCTGAAAAGCTGAAGTGATGATTGCATATTCCTAAGCATGTTAAATTGTCAGCTGACTAAATGTCTGCTGTAGTGCTATTGTAAATGACTGCTGGTCTCTTTTTAATACGCAGGACATCACCACAAAGTTAGGTTCAGATGCGTTAGGAGAAAATCAGAACTGAACTTCCTTCTAAAATTCAAATTAAACTAGAACCTGCAACTTTTCTTAGATTTAAATAAAAAAACTTTGATGTAACTTTTATTTCTTTTTAAATAAGCAAGTGTAGTACACTTGAAAATAAGTATCAGATCTCCTACAGGCTGGTCCACAGAGGATAATAGCCTACCACTGTCTGCCAATTAACAGAGCTACTCCTTTAATTCAAGCAGCACAGGCCATGCTCTGGTGTTGAAGATACCAGGTTCGAACCTCTCTGATAATATTGGGAAATAATTCTGCAAGCACTTCTGTGCTTCTTGGTTTGTCAGGCTATATGTCAGAACAACAAAGTTCAGATCCTTGCCCAAAATTTGGGGGAGCAGGGAACATCTGAAGATCCAGGGTTTTTTTGCTGCTCATTATAAAGGTAAGCGCCAGATTCAGACCTGATGTGTACATTTCCATAGAACCTATGTATGTCCTCTTGGCACCTACCTATGCCCTCCTGTAGTGGTTCCTGATGTACTCCTTTCTGCTGGTTCTTGGACGTATTAGTTATGCCAGTGCAGAGTCCCAGAGACTCGATGGTCTGATTCAGAGGTGATGTATAATTGAGGGTTGTAAGTCACACATTGGTAACTGGGAGTGAGTCTCAGTCCAAGTTTGAAGGTGTTTAAAGCATGTACATGGTGGTATAACTTGTGCTTTGAGGGAATCAGCAGAATTTGTACGTTAGACCAACTCAGACTCTGAATTTGTCTGAAAGTTTGCAACTGTAGCATTTGAGGGTGCTCAAATCCAAGGCATTGGTTTGAGCCACACTCTAATATTGTCCTTAAATGGAAATACTGAAATATAACAAGAGGCTGTTCTTACCTTTGTACCCTGGCAGAAATCAGGAGGGAGACTTAAGTGATTTGAGCTCCTCCACACAGTCAAATGACAGGGTTTGGACATACGTCGCAGCAGGACTTGTGCTCTGACTCACCCTCCTCATAGGGTCTCAGGATCCAAACCTGAATGCTTGCTGACCTGAGTCAGACTGATTTGTGTGGGGGCAGAAGCAGGGCTTCAGCTCAAACCCGAGTCAGAGTCTTGGCTTAGTGTTCAGTGTAAACATTCCCTAAGGCACCAAACAGCCATCTGCTGCTAATGGTTTTTGACCACAATCTCTTCAGATTCAGGCTGGATTTGAACCATTTACTCAGAGGCGAAAGGCGCTATAGCCCATTACCGAGGCTGAGGCATCTAGTCCTCCATAATCAAATACTTAACCTCTTAACTTAAAAATGTTTGGGGGGAAAATTGCTGAGAGGAGCTTGGATTATTATGATGAATTCTTTTTAGAGTCATTGAGCGCGTGGAAATGGCCGTTAAAAGCATTTGTATGGCTTAGTAATTTGGAAATGGAGAAACATAAAAAGGAAATTTTGTCTGCAGCCTGCTGGATTGTGTTTGTATGTCTTATGAGACATTGAGCTGGAAATGCCAGCATTACTTAAGAGTTTTGACCCTTCAAACTCAGGTCTCCTTCCAACTGGCAGGTGAACAGTGCTAACCAAACAACAGTGCTTGGGTCTATTTAGCTGAGTTTGCAACTATTACTCTGTTTTCCTTAAGGAGAAAGAAAGAAAGAGAAAGAATTAGGAAGGAGGAAGCCTTTCTGATCGGCCCCATCTTGCCCCTTCCTGGCATGTTTGACTTTAACCCTACTGTACTGGCTACCTTGAGTGATAAAACTTGGAGTCTGTGTTTCTAACTGAGACAGTTTTATTTGGAATGGGGAATTTGGAGTCAGGACACGTGGGTTCTGTGCTCAGCTCTGCTATTAATTTCACTGAATGATCTTGGGCAAGTTACTCAGGGTTTTTTTTGCCTCACTTTACCAATCTGTAAAATAGAGATAATGAGGGCTTCACTGCTTGTTAACTAATGCTTATGAGTAGACTGAGATCCTCAAATGGAAGATGTGACATAACTGCAAAGCATACTGTAATCCATCAGAGCCCCAAATCATGCTGTTCTTACTGAGGCATGTCTGGGCATTGATCTTGCAAAGTGGACTGTGGGATTTGGATTTAAGAAGTTCCTTTAGAGAGCTGGTGAAAAAAATGAGAATTATTTAATCATTTTCAGGGTTTTTTTGGATTTTTTCTCCCCCATGAAATGATCTATAATGTAGCATTTTGTTTTAAATCAGTTCAAAACAAACAAAGTGGTTTTCATTTTGATCCCATTCAATTCCAAAAGAAAATTTCAGTTTTCCTTGGTTTTTCTTCCCCCCTCTTTTTCTCCCTTTGGTTAGCCCCCCCATCCTCTTTTGAAGGGGGAAAGAAAGGAAACCCCATATCAAAAACTGAAAAATGTTCCTTTTTAATTAATTTCATTCAATTTTTTTTTAATTTCTATTTGTTATATCATAAAACTAAAAAATTGCAAACATGAATATTTTTGTATTGTTGAAAAAGCCATTTTTCACTGAATTTTTCAACCGGCTGTAGTTACTATTAAGGCAGACTATGGTCCAAATCCTTACTGCCAATGGTCTTTCAGTGGCCTGCATGAAATGAGTTTGGTGTCTCAGTCCACTTTCCACTGGGCAGGTGTCCAAAATGGGGATAATGATACAGACTTTCTTTGTAAAGCGCTTTGAGATTCATTATCTGGAGGATGGCGTGGACTGCACTCTCAGCAAGTTTGCAGATGACACTAAACTGGGAGGAGTGGTAGATACACTGGAGGGTAGGGATAGGATACAGAGGGACCTAGACAAATCAGAAGATTGGGCCAAAAGAAACCTGATGAGGTTCAACAAGGACAAGTGTAGAGTCCTGCACTTAGGACGGAAGAATCCCATGCACTCCTACAGACTAGGGACCGAATGGCTAGGCAGCAGTTCTGCAGAAAAGGACCTAGGGGTTACAGTGGACGAGAAGCTGGATATGAGTTGACAGTGTGCCCTTCTTGCCAAGAAGGCTAACGTCATTTTAGGCTGTATAAGTAGGAGCATTGCCAGCAGATTGAGGGACGTGATCATTCCCCTCTATTCGACATCGGTGAGGCCTCATCTGGAGTACTGTGTCCAGTTTTGGGCCCCACACTACAAGAAGGATGTGGAAAAATTGGAACGAGTCCAGCGGAGGGCAACAAAAATGATTAGGGGGCTGGAGCACATGACTTATGAGAAGAGGCTGAGGGAACTGGGATTGTTTAGTCTGCAGAAGAGAAGAATGAGGGAGGATTTGATAGCTGCTTTCAACTACCTGAAAGGGGGTTCCAAAGAGGATGGATCTAGACTGTTCTCAGTGGTACCAGATGACAGAACAATGAGTAATAGTCTCAAGTTGCAGTGGGGGAGGTTTAGGTTGGATATTAGGAAAAACTTTTTCACTAGGAGGGTGGTGAAGCACTGGAATGGGTTACCTAGGGAGGTGGTGGAATCTCCTTCCTTAGAGGTTTTTAAGGTCAGGCTTGACAAAGCCCTGGCTGGGATGATTTAGTTGGGAATTGGTCCTGCTTTGAGGTCCCTTCCAACCCTGATATTCTATGATTCGATAATTCTATGAGATCTCCTGATGAAGAGCACAATACAAGAGTTAGGTATTGATACTATAACTGCCCTTAAGTGCTGTTGCAATTGAAGCCTTTGTTGGCAGCCTCAACAGGGAGACCAAAAAATAATCATTAATTTACCCCAAAGACTGATTTGCACTCTCAATCCCATAAAGTCAGTGTTGAGGCACTTTTGCAGAGCATTTGAAGCTTGCATTGCTGTAGCTGTTCTCTCGATAAAGAGAGGACTAGAGTACAGGGCTGACAATCCTAGATCTTTCATGAACATTAAGTTCACAACAACAAATAAGGTTTTGAAACAATCATTGTGGATTCATATATCCCCACAGACTAGTAAAGGGTAAAGTTGGTACTTCGATGTTGGCTGGGTTGGTGTGTTTAGATATAGGTATAGATATAATATATATTGCTGAGTCAATTGTTGAGTCTGTTATGAGTGAATTGTATCTTTCATAGCTTGTTACGGGCGCCAGACGTGGTCTCTTGTTTACATAGTTAGTGCAAATCTAAATAAATTAGTGACTAAAATAAATACTGTTTTAGGCTCCTATGAGCTTCTTTGGGTTAGGTAGAAATGTAAATGTAGAGCAATTCTCATCTCAGTCACATTGATGCAATCAATCCCAGTGAGATCTGGATCCTGCAAATCTTCATGCTCTTTCCATATGTGAGTAAGTCCATTGAACTCAATGAGACTACTCACGTGTGTTTGCAGGATAGGGGCATGAGATGTCAGCCATGTCAGTGAGGGCAGAATATGGCCCACTATGTACTTGGAAATAGTTTTTTAAAACTGCTGGGACAGATCCTCCGCTGTGGTGAATAAGCTTAGCTCCATTGACCCCAGCTGAGAGTGTGGCTGACTGCTTGTATTAAATATATTTTAAAAAAAAAAACACTTTCTCTCAAAATTTACTTTTGCTTTTATCATCTGCTGGGTAAATTTCTGTTGGAGTTCACAAAGCTTAAAGCCCCCTGCACAATATATAAAATAGATAATTGAGCCTTAATCATTTTGGTGGTTCAGTAATACAAGTAAGCTGTCTTAAAGTGTACTGGGTCATACCTTCCTGAATCCTTGAATAAGAAGAGTTGTAATGCAACATGTATCCCCCTTGTGTCTTTGATATTTAAACAGTAATTTACATAGCTGGCTTTTCTTCTTTTGATGCATAGGTTATTTAAGTGGGTAGGTCCCATTAATGATGATAGGCTACTTGTACAAATCTCCTGCATATTGGTAAAAGAACAGACACTGTTCTAACAGCTCCAAACTATTTGAAGTTTTCTGTAGTGGTTTCTCTTCTGCTGTTAGTGAAAGATCTGTTTTACAGCACATCAAGGTCTTTCACAAATCAAGTGTGAACCATTTTCCCATCAGTCAGAGAGCTCCCTTTTCAGTAATATGATGCAGGAGAACACAGATTTAGCATTATGAATTGTATCCCTAAGTGATGCTTTTACAGCATTAATCCAATCATTGATTATTGTTGTTTAAACAACAGAGTCCAAATTCTGCAAAGACTTACTAGTGGATTTAGCTATTAATACTGGGAGCTAATCTTACTGACTTTTAAAAAATGATGTACTTATAAAAACAGGGTATTTTAAAAACTGCTTCTCCATTGGGGCAACTTTACTGGGGTTACATTTTGTAACTGAGATATGAATTTATTCCACTGCATTTACATTTCTAGTAAATGAAGGGGCACAATTCTATCCCTTGTTTTGTAGCACTTCATAGCTAGGTGTCTACTACTAGCCCTGAAATGGAGTGTGGTGATGTATGAAACTGCACAGATGTGTTAAAAGTCCCATCAGTGGGACTAGTCACAGTAGCAAACATTGTACTCAGTAGTAAGATGCACAGATACTATGGTCATGTAAGTATTCAAAGAGAGAGAGAGAGAGAGAAGTGTTTGCAGAACTGAGCTCTTACGTGCCAACTTTAAATCCACTGAGCACTTCACATACAGCAAGACACTTACTTTGGCCCTGGGAGCTTGTAATTCAAATGAACCAGTTGCTGAGCAGAAGAGAGAGGGTGTAGGGAATTACAGATGAAAAGGAGGAAGAGAAAAGGATTCCTGGAAGAAGTCAGATTTGAAGGGCAAGGGAAAGGTGTTGGATAAAAGTGGAGGATCATTCAGGTGAAATAAAAGCAACCAGGCTGCAGACAGAGAAATGAAGTGGTGGGTGAAAGGGATAAGATTTATGGAAGAGATCTGGAAAGACCAACATGGAGAACAGATGTGGAAGATATACTAGCAGGGCCTTCCAGATGGCAGAGGGGGATGCTCTCTCACTAACAGCGGGGAGGGACAGAGAAGAACAGTCATGCTGGGTCAGACCAAAGGTCCATCTTGCCTGTCTTCCAGCAGTGGCCAATGCCAGGTGCTCCAGAGGGCATGAATAGAACAGGAAATCATCAAGTGATCCATATCCTGTCACCCATTCCCAGCCTCTGGCAAACAGAGGCTAGGGACACCATCCCTGCCCATCTTGGCTAATAGACTATCCTCCATAAATTTATCTAGTTCTTTTTTGAATCCTGTTATAGTCTTGGCCTTCACAACGTCCTCTGGCAAAGAGTTCCACAGGTTGACTGTGTGTTGTGTGAAGAAATACTTCCTTTTGTTTGTTTTAAACCTGCTGCCTATTAATTTCATTTGGTGACCCCTAGTTCTTGTGTTATGAGAAGGAGTAAATAACACTTCCTTATTTACTTCCTCCACACCAGTCATGATTTTATAAATCTCAATCATATCCCTTCCTAGTCGTCTCTTTTCCAAGCTGAGAAGTCCCAGTCTCATGAATCTCTCCTCATATGGAAGCCATTCCATACCCCTAATCATTTTTGTTGCACTTTTCTGAAACTTTTCCAACTCCAATATATCTTTTTTGAGATGGGGCGACCACATCTGCACACAGTATTCAAGATGTTGATGCACCCTGGATTTATATAGAGGCAATATGATATTTTCTGTCTTATTATCTATCCCTTGCTTAATGATTCCCAACATTCTGTTTGCTTTTTTGACTGGCGCTGCACATTGGGTGGATGTTTTCATAGAACTCTCCACAATGACTCCAAGATCTCTTTCTTGAGTGATAACAGCTAATTTAGACCCCCATCATTTTATATGTATAGTTGGGATTATGTTTTCCAATGTGCATTACTTTGCATTTATCAACATTGAATTTCATCTGCCATTTTGTTGCCCAGTCACCTAGTTTTGAGAGACCCTTTTGTAGCTCTTCACAGTCTGCCTGGGAATTAACTATCTTGGGTAGTTTTGTATCATCTACAAGTTTTGTCACCTCACTGTTTGCCCCTTTTTCCAGATCATTTATGAATATGTTGAATAGGACTGGGCCCAGTACAGACCCCTGGGGGACACCACTATTTACCTCTCTCCATTCTGAAAACTGACCATTTATTCCTACCTTTTGTTTCCTATCTTTTAACCAAGAAGCTGCTGGAACGCAAGCGGAGGGAGCAGGAAGCCATTTTTAAATGTTCAGGAAGTAATGCACCTTTAAATGTGTAGTTACAATGCATCTGCCAACTGTTTAGCTGTCCTTGGTCACTTCCCTTTAAAGATATGTTGACACTGCAGTTAGGAGAGGTGATTGCAGCACAAGTAGGCATGCCCAGGCTTACCTGCTAAAAGGAGCAGCAAAGCTGCAGCAGCCTGAGCTAGCGGCCTGAGGACAAGCCTGCCTTGTACCCTTGGTACGTACTCAGGTGGCTAGCCCATTCCACCAGCCATGCTGCCCTGACTTCATAGCTGTTTTTGGTGAGCTAGTTCAATCAAAACGAACTTGGGTTTGCCTACATGTGCTGAAATCATACTGCGAATGCAATATAGATGTACCCCTTATAACAAATACCATGAAATATATCGAGGCTCCCAAAGTCAGGGTTTCAAGGGGCCACTTTGGAAAACTTTGGCTGTAATTTCTCTGCACCCCCATTGCTTCATCTGTGAATATTAAACTCACAGGGGGGTTGTGAGGATAAACCAATTAGGGCCAGATCATAACATCCCTTACTAACCCGAGTAGTTTCACTGTCTTTCATATGGCTTCTCATATTTATCCTGGGGTGAAAATGGAAAGGTACTAGTAACATCTCAAGTAACCAACTTTTTTTTTATTAAGTACTGGGAAAATTCAGCCATGGCTGATTATAAAGAAGAGGGTGTGTGTGTATAGAAGCTATTTAGATTGCAAAATCATTGCAATAAAATCAGGGAATGCAGAATTTGGGTTGTTCAATTATTGTGCCTTTTCCCAGCTCCCTCCCCCAGAATGTGATGAGTTAAATACAGTGTTAAACGACATATATCTATATAATGTAATGCGTAATTCAGGGTTAAAGCCTAATCATTCTGTAACTGCTGTGAAATTTGCTTTACAATGTCTTTCCATTCCCCCCTTTCCAATGTACTGTAAATGCTGGCAATGACCATTTTCTTTTTTGTTGTTGAAGTGCCAAAGTTGAACTCACCAGTGACTTAAGTGGAAAAAAATGAAATGGATCCATTTGTTTCATTAGGATAATGCGTGTCCTGTGAAAAGCACTTGGAGTTGGAATGTAAGGCAGACCACACTGGCTTTGTGCTGAGAGATGACTGGGAAAATGGATGTTGCTCTTTGGTTTTTAATGTACTGGCTCTTGTTGTGAGTATATGAGTGTGTGTGACACACTCTGCTCTGATATGGGACATGGTATCACCACCAGCTAAGGGAGTTCTGCTTTAGTTTAAGGCTAGAGGTTTGTCCATTTGGATCTGACAGATTAGGGTTCTATGCTCAGTTTCCCAGGTGGATGGGTGTTACCTATATAGTCATGGATTTGTTATTGTTTTTGAGGCCGCTTTTAGGAAATACACATCCTAAAAACACAAAATTCCCAGACCATATCAGACCCCCGGCCCATCTAGTCTGGTATCTTGATCTCAAAAAATGGCAAGTAAGAGACGCTTGTGAGGAAGGTACACACATCCCCATAATGGACATTTATTGCGTAGCCTTCTGTGATGGGTGGCCCCCATCGCCTGGCAACACAGTGCAGCACTGCGATTAATTCTCTGCCTCGGCCCCGAGTGGCTTTCAATAAGTCCAGTGAGGCTTATGTATATTGAACAGCGCCCCTTCAGAGGTCTAGTTTATTTAACCTAAAGGCAGCACATTATGCAGATAGGCCTCTACCCCAGGATCCTAGCTGGAGGGGGCAGGGGCTGAGTTAACCTCAGTCCATCAACCCCACTAACGTACAGGTCCCTTTCTTGATTTGGAACCCCATTCTGCGGCCAGGGTCTCTTGTCATCAGCTGGGAGGGGTCTCTCCTCTTGGGTCAAGGTCCCCACAGAGGTCAAACCATGACAACACAACAGCATATAATTCCTCTGATCTGGGGCTCCTGCTTCTGCCTGGTGAAGCCCTTCCATTGGGACCAAATGTTGCTGAGGCTTGGCATTTATAGCTCTTCTCTTCTGGAGTCTCCCTAGTTTCTCTCCTGGATTGTACCACCATTTTTCTGGATGTATTTATTGGGACGCATCTTATGCCTGGGAGTAGCACTGCATACTCAGTGCTCAGCTAAAATAACAAAGGTGCAGGCACCACTATCAAGTATTCCCTTGAAGAGGACACGTTTGCTATCACTTTGTGTCACCCCTCCTTCATTCAGCTTTATGTTGCCTGGAGGGAAGGAGTAATAAGCTGCTGTCAGAAATGTCACTGTTTCTTTCTCTATTACAGTAAATACAATAACAGTGCAGAAGAATCACTGATACACCACACTCTAAATACTTGTGAAATACAAGGTGAACAGGATAGGTCAGATCCTCAGCTGGTGTAAAACGAGGTAGTCTCTTTCACTTTAATGGATCTATGCCTATTTACACTAACTGAGTATCTGGCCCCGTAATTTTGGCTAATCCCTGTGTGCGGTGGCATCCCATTTAACAATCAATAGTCTCAACAACTGGAGAACATTCTTTAAGGGTTTTTTGAAAAACCCAAACTTACGTTGTACTTTAAGATGTTGTCTGTGGTACGTCTACCCTAAAACCTGCAGCACAGCCATGGCTGGCCCGGGTCATCTGATTTGGGCTTAGGGCCATAAACTTGCAGCATAGACATTTGGGATCAGATAGGGACCCTGGGCTCTGTGGCCCTCCAGCTCATGGTGTCTCACAGCCTGTGCTCCAGGCTGAGCCCAAATGTCTGTGCTGAAAGTTTATAGCCCTGCGAGCCCGAGTCAGCTGATCCAGGCCAGCTGCAGGTTTTTTTATAGCAGTGTAGTTGAACCCCGTATTGCAGGAAGTCCTGATTCAGCCAGTACATTGACAATTGCAAAGGCAAGAGTGGTGCCAGAGAATATTTTGTTTGCCGAGTTTCCCTTTTCATATGTAATTTATTCTCTAGTCTTGCTGTAAAAAATTAAATTTGAATCTATTTGTTGTCTGTGGCTGGAGCTTTTTTGATTAATGTATATTGCCTTGGTGGTGCTAAGTCAAATTCATCATAGCAAAATCCATACACTAATAATAGCTGGCTCTTATACAGCACTTTTCATTAGTAAATCCCAAAGCACTTACAATGGAGGGCAGTGTCATTATCCCCATGTTACAGATGGGGAAACAGATGCAGAGAGATGTAAAGTGACTTGCTCAAAGTCACCCAGAAGCAAAACCAGGAACAGAACTCAGCTTTCCAGAGTTCACAATCCAATGCACTCTTTATTAGGCCACATATTTCTTCCCCATCATAGCAAATCCTGTATTTAAAGAAGCTACCATAGACTTTCATTGGTGTTTGTCTGCACTTTAGCTTTCATGCATCCAGATGCATTCTGGGGATGGTACAAACTAGTAGGCTCTATATTAGTGGGAGTACAGGATCAGTAAGTTAACTCAGTATTTTTTCTCTTGTTTGTGCACACTTCGTGTGATTTAAACAAACCATACGGGCAGTGATAATCAGGTCTCAGAGGTTAAATATGATTGAGAGCATCCAGGGTGCTAAAGGAACTTGTCTTGGTGACTTGATAGGAAGTATTTCACCTACTGAGTTAGTACTGAAGTAGCGCTGCAGTGTGTTGTGAGCAGGCACTGTGCTGTTATTAATACCTTGGCACAGTTCTTTAGCTGGTGTAAATATAATAAGTTACACCAGCTCGGGATCTGGCCCCATGTATTAGATGAAGGATGATATTCAAAGCCAGAAGGGACAATTATATTGTGTAGTCTGACCTCCTGTATAACACAGGCCAGTCACCCGGTTACTACTGTATTGAGTCTAATAACTCATGTTTGGATGCCTTTCTGGCAGACATGCTTTAGTCCATTTTTATATGGATGTATGTCCTAGAGATTTTTTGCCATTAACAATTCCAAGGCACCTCAGTATTCCGCCCAAGTTCCAAATTGCACGTTTCCAATCTGCCTCCTTAAAATTCCTCCTACAACTTTAATTTGGTATGATAGTCGTCACTTCCTGCCCTAACCTGTCCTCACCCACATTCCCACCCTTCACAAAATAGCTTTAATTTTTATCTCGCTAAAGAGCATAGCAACCAAAGATCTGAGCAACCAGAACAATCTTCATAATGATGACACCAGCAGAGCCAGTGCTAGGCATAAGCAGACTAAGGCTATGTCTACAGGTTTTGCTGGCATAAGGGATAGTGTGCACAGAGACATAGCTACTGCTACTCGTTGGGGGTGGTTTAATTATGTCGACCGGAGAGCTCGCTCCCGTTGGCACAAAGTGGCTGCGAGAGATCTTACAGTGGTGCAGCTGCGCTGCTGTAAGGTCTCTAGCGTAGACATGGCCTAAGCAATAGCTTAGGACCCTGAGCAGCTCAAAGGTATCCCCCATTTGCTTTTAGTATGTGTTGTGTGTGTGTGGGGGGGTCCAAAATATTCCTGCTTAGGGCCCCCAGTGTGCAAGCACCACCACCAGAAATGGCATCTGGTGGGAAATATTTCATTGTTAACACCAGGCATAATTGTAGTGCCCAGCCTGGCCTCTGGTAAGCACTTACAGGTAGATACTAGCTCCCCATATGGTAGTGCTGGCACGTTCAGTAGTGCCTGCTGTTTGCATATGGGAGAAAAAATCATGAAGGAACTCAAATCCCCCAGGCAAGAAGATGCTGTAAATAGTGTGGCCAAGTTTCAGACTCTCACAGTTCAGTGGGACAGGATCCAAGCTTATCTGGTGTCGGGAGAAGGAAGCATTTTATGCATCCTAGACACACTGCCTCAGCTGGATTTACTAGCTCTGGAAAGGGCACATGTTGGGCTCTCAACAGAGTGGCAACGTCTGAAGCAACAATCGTTCCTCAGTGGATCTTGCTGAGTGTGCGCTGGTGGGCTCTCTCACCAGCCCAGAAAGAATTGATGCCATGCCAGATTCTGTTCCAGGCTCTCGCCTCAGGGCACAATTTATTTGTTAAAAAGAATTTAGGCATAATCTCAAAATAAAGTAGTTCCTCTGCCCAATATTTCCCCTCACTTCTTGCAGCCCTTCGAGGTCTTTCCCTGACCCAGGGACTTCTGTTCCTTGCATTCTCACTCAGCTTGCCTTCCTGCACATCTCATAATAGTGAGCTTCTTTCCACAGCCACCAGTCCTAGTAGAGGAACGCAACGTCCTGCTCCTTGCAATTTCTCCAGCCCAGCTGAGTTCTTGCTGACCTTTTTAAGGACCAGGTGCTCCTTAGGCTATCATCTGAACCCCTTGCCGGACAGGCTCAGCAGAGAGGCGGCTTATTGGTCACAGGTGGAGCTAGCTCCATTTCCTGTTAATGGGGCCAGTCACTCTGTGACAATGAGGATCACTTAGCTAAACTTGGGGTAGCGTCACTGCCTAATTATAAACACTGCATCATTGGCCTACGGGGGGCTGGATAGCTTCCAAATGCCAAATAATTCAAGAGAGAATCATTTTTTGGACTCGAATGCCCCATATTATTTTTCTTTCAAGAAGAAAATTGGAGATGGAACGCATTCCACTTGGACAGAGGATTCGTCTGCAAGCTAGGCCAACGCTCTGTTAAATAAGTCACCGTGCCAAGTGCTTATGGGTAATTAGGCATGAAGGGAATCGGCAGTCTGCTCCCTCCATTGTGTCACAGGCTACGTATTTGCAATGTGCCTTCAGAGTTGTAGCACTCAAATAGAAAATGGGCCCTGGACATACAGCCCCACAAGGGACTCAGTTAGTTTATCGATAATGTTACTGGAACATCAGAGATCTTTGTGTGACTGCGGCATTACAGCTCTTGCTCTTCACGCACTGATTCTCTCACTGTGATGCTTTAAAGAAAAATAAACTCGTTTGCCCTGGTAACTCCTATTGTAGTGAACGAGGACCACTATCTAACACAGGGATTGGCAACCTTTGGCACGCGGCTCACCAGGGTAAGCATGTCCCTCATCCTATGCTGCTTCCCGCCACCCCCATTGGCCTGGAGTGGCGAACCATGGCCAGTGGGAGCCGTGATCGGCCGAACCTGTGGACGCAGCAGGTAAACAAACCAGCCCGGCCCGCCAGGGTAAGCATTCTAGCGAGCTGCGTGCCAAAGGTTGCTGATCCCTGATCTAACACCTCTTGATGCCAAGGGCTTACTGACACGATAGTAAGTGGCAACAGGAATTTCATATAGTTCTGTTGGATGGTTGCGATGCACAGTTAGGAATAGGGTGACCAGATGTCCTGATTTTATAGGGACAGTCCCAATTTTTGGGTTTTTTTCTTATATAGGCTCCTATTTCCCCCCACCCCCGTCCCGATTTTTCACATTTGCTGTCTGGTCATCCTAGCTAGGAAGAAAAAGTTGGAAAGATGGTCCAGGTATAGAATCCAGTGCATTTGCCTGCTTTTGTTGCCCTCGTAAAGTCACTTGTGAAGGCAAGCTTTGTTGTGTGAAATGGAAATGTAGCAATGGGAAACCTCCTTTGGTCTGTGTGTTTAGTTTTGGTTAGCAGAGCATAGATACTGTGACAGACCCAGGCCAGTGGGGTACAGGAGTCTGGTAGAGGGCAAATATGCTGGTCACTGGCTGAGTAGTTTTCTGTTCCCTGAGTGACCAGAGCAGGGGCTGCACTAGAGTAATCAGGAACCTGCTAGAACCAATTCAGGCAGACAAGCTGATTAGAACACCTGCAGCCAATCAAGGCAGGCTAATCAGGGCACCTGGGTTTAAAAAGGAGCTCACTCCAGTCAGGCGAGAGGGAGCCAGAGGAGAGGAAGTGCGTGTGAGGAGCTGGGAGCAAAAGGCGCAAGAAGCTGAGAGTGAGAGGCTGTGCTGCTGGAGGACTAAGGAGTACAAGCGTTATCAGACACCGGGAGGAAGGACCTGTGGTGAGGATAAAGAAGGTGTTTGGAGGAGGCCATGGGGAAGTAGCCCAGGGAGTTGTAGCTGTCATGCAGCTGTTACAGGAGGCACTATAGACAGCTGCAATCCACAGGGCCGTGGGCTGGAACCCGGAGGAGAGGGCGGGCCCGGGTTCCCCCCAAACCTCCCAACTCCTGATCAGACGCAGGAGGAGTTGACCCAGACTGTGGGGAAGATCACTGAGGTGAGCAAATCTGCCAAATAAGCGCAGGACCCACCAAGGTAGAGGAGGAACTTTGTCACAATACTTATCCAAGCCATGTTAACATTTCTTGTTAACGTATGTTAATATTTCTTGGTTTGATACAGGGCACAAATACAGCAAGGCTTGCCTTTGTCGTGGATCTTTCTCTTAGAACCGTGAACAAAAGTAGGAAGTGCAGAGATGTATGAACTCAACTTCTGAAATGTAATTCCTGTTCCAGGCAAGAGATTCAGATGTGTTCCTAGTTGATCCAAACTAGTGCAAACCCAACCCAATACAACGGTGGTTAAAAAAGATCTCTAACTCTAAGCTGCAAAGTTCAGGAAGGTTTTGGTTCACCCAGTATAGAGATCAGATCTGGATCCGATCTCTTCCAGAGTTGGGAGTTATTAACCCACAAAGTTCAGGTTCAGCCCATCTCCAGTTTCAAATGCAGGTCCCTGTTCATTTCTAGAGAACTCCACTGAAGTTCATGGAGTTAATCGGGGATGAATTTGGCCCATAGAATTTGTAAATTCTAATTACAGGGTTGCCAACTCTTGCAATTGTATCCTTTTTGTAGTTTTAGAGAATTTGTATACAGCAGCTGGAAGGGTGCTTCCCAGCAAAGGTAGACACGCATGTGTCTAGCTCTCCTCGAGCTAACATGCTAAAAATAATCACGGTTGGGGCTAGCTTGCCTAAGTACTACTCAAAGGGTTGAGCAAGGAACCACTGTCTGTGTTGCTGTGGCCATACTGCTAGGTTTAGTGCACTAGAGCATAGTTAGCACATCTGTCCAGCTGCAGTGTAGACATACCCTTGGTGGGAGTCTCATGGTATTTGGTGTTTTTACTATCAGAGGGGTAGCCGTGTTAGTCTGGATCTGTGAAAGCAACAAAGAATCCTGTGGCACCTTATAGACTAACAGACGTTTTGCAGCATGAGCTTTCGTGGGTGAATACCCACTTCTTCGGATGCAAGTCATCCGAAGAAGTGGGTATTCACCCACGAAAGCTCATGCTGCAAAACGTCTGTTAGTCTATAAGGTGCCACAGGATTCTTTGTTGCTTTCGGTGTTTTTACTAAAGCCTCAGCTCCTGGAGTCATGAGACTATCAACTTTCATTTAAAAAAGAGTAAGTTTCTGGGCCTTATGGTTGTGGAGAAAAGCTGGAAAATGTGATCCAAGTATAGCCTAAATTCTCAAAATCCAGACAGTAAATAAAAAGAACCCCCCTACATTATTATTAGGTTTTTAAAACTCGTAATTTTAAAGTCAATTTTATGATTTTTGGGGGGAGGGGAAGGGGTTCGATTTATGATATTTTGAACACTTGAAGATGGCAATATTGTAATTATTAAAGTGCCAGCAATGTGCTCCATCCTGTACAGATTATTGAAGCAGTCAGACCTCGCTGTCTAAGGCCCCAGTCTTGTTTTCATTGAAGGTAATGGCAAACTCCCCTGGACTAAAAAAGGAGCAGGATTGGATCCTAAATATTTAACTAAATCAGAAGGGCGTATTGTGTCTCTGGCTGATCCATTCCTATGCTAATTGAAGTATCGTTTGTAGGGGAACCTACAGATCTAACTCTGTATGATGAATTTCAGCAGGAAATGTTTTCCTTATTTTAAAGCGAGTTTGGGAGAAATAGATTTGAAAGAAAATTGCCTTATGTTATCAGCACATTTAACCATTATTTAAATGCTGGTCCAGTTTTATTTTCTTAGGGGAGAGTGTCACTTTAGCTGAAGCATAAAGCAAACTCTACCAAGTGTAGAAAAAAAATCACCCTGATGTGTCCTATTTGACAAACTGACCTGCGGGTCACAACCTGAGTTTATTGATCTGTGGGGCCTTGTCTGGGTATCGGGCCTGTTTTCTGGACTTTGGTTGCAGCTGCATTCCTGACTTCTGAAAGAGTAGGGGGTGTGGACTTCCACTAGGAGTAACCACTGGGAAGGAAGTAATGTTCATTAAGTGTGTTTCATGCAGAGGCAATGCAGGACTAAGCATGCTCAGTGTAAAAGCTTGTCTCCTTTGCCTGTCAAGCCCTGTGTTTGAACTCGCTCCAGAATACTGGATTTACTTTTCACAAGGAAAGAATACCTGACTGGATTGCATTTTTCCTTCTTTCTTCTCTGTAGTAACCAGAAGATTGGAAACAGTATTCTTTTATGATCAGTTCAGTCTCAGTAATGCAATGTGCTTGAATGCAAATATAACTATTCCAATGGAGAAAGAAGGGGAAACTTTGCTACCTGCGAAGTGAAGACTTCTTCTTAGGTCAGTAAAAAGGGCGAATAGAAACTATGTATTCCAAGTACTTTTGGCAGTAGTTTAAAGTTTTTTTTCCAACCCCACCCCACCTCCTCAAATATTTTAATATAAATTATATCAAACTTTTTTAAAAGTTAATTTTCTAAGCTAAACAGCAGCTTTATTGTTATTCTATGTCTCTAATAAGATAAACCTGTTTTACATGAAAATGCTGTGACAAAAGTTTATTTTTTGTTTGTTTGTTTTTTGTTGGGTAAACTCCCACTTCTGAAAACTTGATACTGTTGACCTTAGCAGGTCTTTTTTTAAAAAGTGTTTGCTAAAAGCTCAGTTCTTTGCTTCTATGCTGCACGTATAGAGTTTTTAAAAGGCTATTCTCCCTACCCCCGCAGCTGAAAATAGGACACGTTTTTGAAGAATAAACTCTGTCTTATCAAGCAATTCTTGTGGTTAGTTCATATGGTCATTTCCAATCCGAATGTAGATGTTTTGAGTATTAACGTATGACTCTAGTTGTTGCTGTGAAATTTATTATTTGTTTTGTTGCCAGAGGTGGGAGGAGATTTTGCTTTTAAAAAAAAAAAAGCTTGGATGCTTGCGTTTTGAAATGATTTAAGAAGTTTACAGGTTTTTGTTTAAAAGCTTACTTAGAAGTTCCATCTACTGAGATTATAAAACACAACTTTTGTAGAGCGGAAAGAACAAACTTTTCCTTGATATGTTGTACTGTCTAAGGGAGAGTTTTCTAAGTATAGGCCAAGTGTTCAAGGAAGAAAATGACTATTAAATGAGAGGTAGAGCCAAATAATTGAGTTTAAAAGGGTATCTTTAGTCTATGGCTATCCTGGACAGATTAGAAATTGTGTTTTCATTTAGTTGCTAGTGCTGATAAACTCTCATTTCAAATGTACTACAGAGAGGAGATTTTTCTTACCAAAACTTAACATTAAATGTAGTAACTGGGGAAAGTATGTACTGCACTGACTATACAAATTCTATTTTGGAAGTGTCTTTTAACTCTTGATATAGTCCAGGAAATAAATGAGGACTATGCATATGCAGAAGTAAAATTACTTTGTTGTAAAGTATTTTTTCTGTTATCTAGTAGTTCTAAGTGGGGAATTGTTTCTCCATGGGGGAAAAAAAAGCATAGCTCAGCAGAAGGAAGGTTATTGATAGATTAGGAATGGCATGTGCTGTTTTTGGGCTAGAAATGCACAAGTCTTACTACTGAGTGATTGTAAATGAAAAATGTAGCTTCATATAGAATAAGTCAGCAGTTTTATTTTCCAGTAACAGGGATGGAGTGTAGAGTGGAAATGATGGGATTATCTGACTTGTTTCTTTTTGTTCTTTCAATTGATTTGCATTGGGGTAACCTGCTACCTGCAGAACAGGAGAGAGGCAAGGATATGTGGGGCCAAACAAAAGGAATGTGAAAATGACCAGACCTGAAGCACTCTGATCCTTTCTCTTTTCGCTGTACTTCACTTTAGCTTCAAGGAAGTGTTTGGCTGGAAGGAGGATAGGAAAACCCATCTAGGTCCGCCCCCTCCTGTGGTTTAGCAAGCTACAGAGGATCATGGAGTCAGTGTGATCTATTGGACTTGGGAGACCTGGATTCTATTGCTGTGTGGCTGGGACAGGTCATTTCTGCCTCTTTGTGTCTCAGTTTCTCTATCTGTAAAATGGGGATAGTGACATTTAGACACTCTTTTTGTAAAGTTCTTTGAGGCCTTTTGATGAAAGGTGTTTTATGCTTGCAGAGCAGAGAGGCTTATGATGCAAACATTCATAACTGGATTTGGATTTCAAAGACTGCTAACTTTGAGGTTCTTCAGCTCCACAGATTTGGCTCAGGTCATTTTAGTGATAGGGATCATTTGCAAAATTCTGATGTAGGCAAAAACAGCCTCTCCTTCCCGTCACCGCTCCCCCTTACAACTTGAGTGAGTTCAGTTCCAAACATTCATGTTGGAGCCATCTCTAGTGCAAGACAGAAATCATCTTTGGATGATTGCAACCCATCTCTAGGTCTAAGATTTAGCAACTGGTAGGGTCATAGTTCTTTTCCATCAATAATGTCTATTAGAATATTGAGTTCATTTCCCCCCAACAAGGGAAACCCCAACACTAGATGACCCCCAATCTGTTTAAAGGGATACTGTCCATTTCCCATTCACCACAGTCCCCCAACGGAAGACCAATCAGCTGTTAACCTGGTCCTCCATTTGGCCTCACATCACCTTTATTTTTATCCCTAAACTTTTCTGTCTCCTGTTTTTCGCACTACAAATGTGTTGGTGCTTTTATTCTGCATATGAACTTAAAGCCTCTGTTTAAAAAATGTGGCCATAATTTCTTTAGTACCCAAACCTTTCCAAGCGCTCACCCATATCCGGCGCTATTTAGAGCCAACAATGTATTCAGTGTATGTCACTCTCTTTCTGTTCGTCTGCTCTCACACTCATGCAATGAATCTTGGATTGCTGAAGAATTTAAATGGGGTAAATGCTATAATGCAGTTCTTCACTCTAATCCCCATCTGTGATCCTGCTCATTCGCCCTCCTTAAAATTTGGGGCAAGTCTTTTGAAACGGACACCCAGAACAATCAGACGTGACTGTTTGATGGAGGAAATAGGAGTAGCAGAAACACTGGATGTTCCATGCTTCCCCAGAGCAGCAGGTTACATTTGCTTTGAGAATGGCCAGCATCCTGGGGTAGATTGGGACGGGATAGAAACACAATGGCCTAAAGTTTCAGAAGTGACTAATGATTGTGAGTGCCCATCCCCAGACACTTTAAAGGGACCGGATTTCAAGAAGGCCAGTGCTCAGCACTTTCTGACAATTGAGACTCTTTTGAAGGGTCCCAGCTTGGGCACCCAAAAAATGAGGCATTGAAAATTACAAGTCACTTTTGAAAACCAGGCCCAACATACCTACATCTCTGGGGAGGTCCCCTTGTACCATTGGTGCTTTTGGAGCAGATCATGGAAAATGTCATACTTTCAGACAATTAGAAACATACGGGAATACAGTGGAGGCTCTCAGTATCTCCAAGCATCTTGGGGGTAGACGGCATAGCTTTGCTTATTCTGTTTAGAGTCCAATACAGTGTAATCTTGAGCAGATGTTGCGAATCGGCTCAGCAAACCTTTCGTGTCAGATTTGCCTACCCTCTTAAAAGGGCTGGGGCAGGAATGCAGTGCCACTTCTCTTATGGCATCTAAAGTAGCATTGCTATGCACAGTCCTTTCTGCAGTATTCGGGCAGGAATGGGGAGTCTTGCCCTGTACTTCTGTCCTTATTCAGAGGACCCTTCTTAAGGCTCCTGAGCCGAGCTGCGGGAAGCATTTTTGTGTTCATTTGTCTTTCCAGCCTCAGTTCTGATTTTGCTTGAGACTGATTATTCTCATCCTCCTTATCAAACCCATGAGTGTGCCCCTTTCTTCCATCACCCTCCCCCAGCACCCCATAGGAATGCAAGGACTGGGAGGTGGGGAAAACTTGAGAACCAGAAGCAGGAGCATCCTTAGAAGGTTATATTGAGCTATTCTGCCACCCATTTACTACAGATCCTAGCATTTCCTCTGAAGGCTGCATCACAAGCTAGAACGTACACAAGCAAAGCTTTTCTACGAAGACTGCTATGCTTATGTTATTGGCTTCCCTCACTGTAGCACATTTATATAATTGGGTTGGTAGACCAGCTTAACCAAAAGAGGAAAGAATTTGTATCCCATGCCCCTCAGTTACTGAAATTAATTCCCCGAGCCAGCGGCATCAGCACCCCAGGACTAGCCAGAGCTCTATGTGCTGCTACCGATCAGAGTAAAGTTTAGCCATCTCAGTTCATCGTGGACTAGCAGGAGCAAGGAGCATTATGGAGCCTTGTCAGAGAGATTCTGTCCACGTTAGGAGACAGAAGGGGACAATATGGGACTAATCTCCCAAGGACAGCTTTGTCTAAGCTGAAGACACTGATTTTCTTCACGATGTTAGAGAGAAGCTGAAAGTATAGTCACATCACTGCTGTCTGGGGTTGGGACATAGGATGGGGCAGTGACCAGAACCAAAATGCAAACTTTCAGTGCTTTATTTGTGTTGTTTTAAGAAAAAAAATCTGTTTATTCTTTCAGGTCGCAGTGGAGATAAAGGCAATTATATTTACAGTATTGTCCACAGACTTCATAAATGTAAGTACCTAGTTCAGAGTTGTATTGTGTTTCAATATGGGGAGAAGTTTTGATTCTACTTACCAAAGGACAATACACCTGAGCATGACAGGTGCCCCAACTCCCATGGACTTTCAATGGGAGTTAGGTGTGTGACCAATTTTAGGAGCTTTTGAAAATCCCACTAGGTTCCTATCTGCATCTTTAGGTGCCTAAAGACCTTTGTAAATCTGGCCCTAAGTCTCACTGACTTTGCATAGATCTTAGGCTCTTAAGTGCCTAAGTCCTTTTTGATAATTGGACTTAAGGTTCCCTAAGTCACTTAGGTGGTTTTCCCGATTTTGCCTAGCCGCTTTAAAATAACAAGTGAAAACAAAATGAACGTAACACACGGTTTTGGCTGCTGTTAATAGCTTCTTCATTCAAAAAGGAGTTTGACAGACGAGTCAATAGCACAACAGTATAAACCAGCTACTGAAAACTAGACCTCCAAAATTCAGGTTCAGATCTGTATCGCCAGAAACTGCAAAGTTCAGGAGTGTTTGGATCCAGGATTATAGTTTGGCCCATTATAGTGGGGAAAAATAGTTGTGAAATTTATTTCTGCTTCCAGATTGGAACTCTGAACCCCCGCAAAGTTCAGGGGTCTGGGGCTTTGGTTTAGCCATTATGGAGGTCGGAAACCACTTCAAAATCTGGGACTAAATTCAATGCTAATGTTGTCCCTCTGCAGCTAAAAATTTGCAGGTATCTGAATCCTGGGACCTTGAGCTGGGCCATATCCCTAGCAGAAAATGTGTGGTGAAATATCCTGCATTGACACATAAAGACTTGAAAGAACAGGTGTCTTTTCTGAACTCCTTCTCTAGTGCTCTCAGGGTTCAGGTGGTTGAATAAATGAGCATTGTGTTCACCAGGCAGCAGGGTTTAGGGTTGTTCTCAAGTGCCTTTGTTTGTGTGTTTGTAAAGCCATCAATGCATCATTCCTTCTGCTTCAGCTGTTTGCGACTCCCATTTTCTCTATTGATTTTACGCAGAAGTAGTGCCCTGGAAGGTGTGACCTGTACCTCTGGCTAATTTATTTCAGTCATGCTTGTAGGATTTGGGGAGGGTGGCGATGGCAGTGGGGAAGGGGACAATGAATTCAAGTTGTGGAATATAAATCCAAGCTCTGAAACCCTCACAGACTTTCCAGTATCTCAAAGTGCCCCCTACCATCCCCAAATCCTGTAGTTTGTATTCTGTAGGGTTTGAGATAAAAAGGGAAATCAAATTCACATAACTAATAAGGCAGATCACTCTGGGATGAACTCTTCTTGGTGACATATGTCAGGGCTAATATCTATTCAAAGTTTGCTAGATTTCAAAACCGTTTTTTAAACTGTCTAGTTTATAGGCTTGAACCAAAAGCCCAGATCTGAACTCCCTAAAGCTTGCTTTAATCTGAGCATCGCTACTTGAACTCATCTGTATTTATTTCATAGGGCGTGGAGGAGTTGGATTTTATTTGGTGCTGAAAATTCACTTTGGCCTAGAGTGGTGGTTGCTGAAAGATATGCAGTTGTTTTTATTGTAATATTGTAATTAGGATTGTTTGTGCAATGGGCACAAATGTTAATCTTCTCTGTCATAGCTTTCTTTTGTTTATAAGCAATGAAATGACATTTGCATTAGATATGTGAGTAACAGCCTATGCTACAAGTCTATAAATAATTATGGGCAGATTCGGTCCCCCTTGCTTACGTTGACTAGTTAGTGACTTTCTCTCTGAATAGTCTTTTGGAAATAATGGCCCTTGCTCTCAGATGTAGTGCTGAATAACACAACTTAGTCCCAGTGAGTTCCCTGAACTTTGCAAAAGAGCAGTGAACTTTTTGGCTCTGATTGAAATCACGTGACATTCATGGCAGTGTCATGATTTCAGCAGGCAACTAGGTGGAACTCAGCAATTTAGACTAAGTTTTGCTTGGAGATTCTGAGTTGATTAGAACCCAGAATGCCAATAGAGGCACCGCGAGTTAAGGAGTCAAAATCAAAGTGTGAGCCCCAGGTGAAGCAAAAGTGCTGCCTATCCTGTAGCGTTAGGGACCAGTCCTGAGAACATTTTCTATCAGGCTTAGACCTTACTGCTGTGAGTTATTCCAGTGATGCCACCCATGGAGTTAAGTTTTCAGTTAGATGCAAATAGTGATCCAGAGTTCAGGGTTGTTTGGATCCAGGGGTGTGTCTGGGCCCACCACAATGCAAAGTTCTGAGCTGGCCCACAGTTGCTGAAAGCTCACTGAAACTTTCAGCAAACCCGGTGTGGGGATTAGGTTTGTAATACAAGATAAATCCCGGTGACCATGACTTGGTTTTGGGGTCCAGTGAACCCATTTCACACAGTCACAAATACTTTGTTGCAAACATCTCTCACGGTAAACTATCCTGCACATTTGTAAAGACCCTTTTGCTGTAAGACTGACACCTGAGTGGGAAGCATGTATTTTTGGGGAGAATTTTGAAGGCAAAGATGGACATTTGATGCAAGGTTAAGATGGCTGTTCCCAGCATATGGGGACAAACCCAGACACTTAGAGTAGGACATGTCTCCCTGTAGTTCTCTGCCTGCCTTGCGGCAAACATGACATACAGATACAAACTCTGTCAACACATGTAAGTTGTGAGTCATATCACTAAGTGGCTAGGACCATGCATCCAAGTGGATAGGCTCCCAGTATCTCAGCATTTGTGTTTCAGGTTCCCCTCTCCCCCCCATGGTGACTGTTAAGGACCTAGTTAAACTTGGTCTTCTCATGGTATTCATCCAGGAGCAGAGAGAGAGAGAGAGGGAGGAAGGGAGGGAGAGAGTGTGACCCTTAAAAGAAAGGGTCTTTTGGTTCATAAATGACTCCTTGAGTCACTACAAAGCCCATGAGAAAGATAAACACACATACTTTACATGAAAAATACTAAAGCCCACGCCTGTCACTTTGTACAGCATCTTGGGGCCGGATTCTTCTCTCTCTTGCACCAGTTCTAGATGGTTTATTTCTCTCTTCACTGGAGTTGCTCCTTGTTTACACTAGTATAACTGAGAGCAAATTCATATTCACATTTTTCACTTAAAACCATTGGAGAAGAGCTGCCCGAGGTTTTTCTCTCCATCAAAATACCAATGCAAACTTTTATGGAAATTTTAAAAAATATAAAACATTGCGGAGTGGGGGAATAGGAGGAACTTTGGGGAAAATTTCATTTTAAAAACCATTCCCAATTTTATTCTCCCTCTCAAAATCTGAAATTTCATTGAGAAAACATCAGAATTGAGAAAATTTTGACCAGTTTTAATTTTTATTATTATTATTGTTCAGCACTCCAGAGCGTGCTAAGCCTTTTGCAGAAACAAACTAAGGCTGCCTTTTCCACAGATTACACAATCTTAACTCACGTATGATGCAACTAAAAGGGTCAAAAACAAGCACCAGAGGGGCAAAGGGAGAGGAAAGACGGCACCATAATAATGCGATCATGTGGTTACACAAAACAGTGTGTACAAATGGCTTCACTAAGGGCTTAATCCAGTGTTCACTGAAGTCAAGGGAAAGAGTCCCAGTGACTTCAATGGGAGCTAGAACAGGCCACAAATTAGGACTTTTCTCTTTAATCAGTTATAACTGAAAGACTTGATCTTGGCAATCCATATAGGGCAGTAAAGGCCCCTACACATGAGAGATTACTATTAATGTATTTATTTGGGTTGCAGTTACACCCAGTACAGACACCAACTGGGGATCAGGATTCCATTGTGCTAAACACAGAACACACACTTAACAAAAAGGAGGTGCCTTTCCAAGGAGCATACACAGCTTTCATTTGTTGTTGCCTCAATCTAAGCCATATGATAATACTGTCTAACTCTTATATAGCACTTTTCATTAGTAGTTCTCAATGCACTTTATAAAGGGAAATAAGTAGATGCAGAAACTGAGGTACAGAGCAGGGACGTGACTTGCCCAGGGTCACTTAGCAGGCTAGTGACCGGGCTGGGAATCGTCTCCTGAGTACATTGTGGTTCTTGCTCCACTGGGTTCTACATGTGTGGTGCATCCAATTATTATTGTGATGGGTGTCATACAAATGTGTATAATTATGAAATATTCTCATTTGCAGCATTTATTTGACTGTTTTTGTTTTTGGTGTGTGTGCTTTTTATGCCTCTTGGTAATTCTTACGTACCATTCTCTTTGCAAAACCCAGGCCTAGGCCAAACGTTGTGAAATGCATCTGGTTTTACTGTACAGCATGGACTGTAATAGAATATGATCATTCCCCATTGCGAACAAGTTGTGCTGCTTCTGGGGATGAGCTTCTGACAGCCTCATTAAGGCCTTTCACTGCTACTACAACAGCTGTGATTCTTGATTTTAGTTACCATTGGTGTCAGCAATGGCAGTGTACACAGTGCAGCAATCTCTCATTTGGTTGTGCTCTCTCCCTTTCCTCACCATAGGCATAACACAATGCTTGTAATGAACCCGTGGATTACATTAGCCTGAATCACAGATTATATAAAAGAGGTTGGGGGCGGAAGGCTGGAGCCTAATGATGACTATGTTTACATACCCCAGCGTTGGTTGAGGTCTCAGTGTGCCGGGTGCTGTACATACAGATATAAGAGAGAGTCCCTGCCTTGAAAAACTCAAAAACTAAATAGACAAGACAGTCAAAGAATGGAAGAGAGGAAATATTATTATTCCCATTTTGCAGAGGGGGAAGGCGGCACAGAGATTAAGTGAGTTGCCCATGTCATATAGGAAGTCTGTGGCAGAGTCAAGAATCTCCTGAGTTCTAGTCCAGTGCATTGTCCACAAGAACAGCCTTTCTCTCAACATACCCTGATCCAGCATAAAGTCAGGCTCCGCTGCAGAGGAGCTTGCTAACCCATTTTATTGAACTCATTAATTCTGTATATATGATTATACGTCTTCTTTCTGAGCAAATGGTGAATAGATCACAGTAAACCCTGCGAAGGTTTTGTGGGTCACTGTGCTGCTGGAGTTGTCCTCTTCTGAATGGGACATAAAACCAAGGTCCTTTGTATTCATTATCGTTAAAAATCTTACAGCAGTTTTCATAAATGAATGGCTGTTAACTACAGTGTCTGAGTCAGATTCCAGTTTGGCTATTTACTCTCTGCCTGCCTCAATTTCACCCATGTTTTCAGCTGAAAATGGCATTTCCCACTTCCTATCCTAAACTGATATCCATGTATCAAATTGTAATCTTGATGTAGCCTCATTTCAGTAGCGGGGGAAGTGATTCCTAAATAGTATGCCTTCACTAATCAAGCACTAGGAGTCTTAGAAATACCACATATAGATAATGCGTGTAAAGCGTGTTGGGACCTTTTGGGATGAAAGGCACTATAATAATGCAAATGATTATCATTTAATATTTTATAAACCTGAAACTTCAACTGATTTTCTAGTGTAAATTACTTCCCTATACTAAATGTCCCAAAGAATCTAAGTCTATAAGATAGATGCTTTGCAAAATTATTTCTTTTACATGAGAAAGTGTGTCATATGCTTCACAGATGTACAAATCCCATATGTCTGTTTTGTAAGGTTGGTTATGAAATGCATTAATTTATGACTCGGAGTTAGTGGGGAATTGGACTGCCCACAGAATAGGAGGGGTAGCCATGTTAGTCTGGATCTGTAAAAGCAGCAAAGAGTCCTGTGGCACCTTATAGACTAACAGACGTATTGGAGCATGAGCTTTCGTGGGTGAATACCCACTTCGTCAGATGCATGACGGACAGGGTGGATCTCACTATTCATTTGTGTTTGGTTTCAGCCAATATGTTAAAGATCATTTGCTAGATCCTCTACTGGCGTAAATAAGTGGAGCTCCATTGACGTCAGTGACTTACACCAGTTCAGGATCTGGCCCAATAAGCTAGCCAATCAAACATTAGACATTAGGATTTTTTTGAAATAATATATTATTTAATCAAAGATTGTACAAGGTTTAAAGCTTCTTTTGAGTGTCAGAACTGTAGATGTTTTGACAATACAGCCCCTTCGATATATTGTATTATTTCAGTTTGGATAAATTATATTAAATCATTGCCACTTAATTGGAGAAAATTTTTGAAAACGTGACTTCAGAAGGCTCAAACTCCCACCCCTCCCCCTCAAAAGTAAGAACTCAGATTTATGATGGTTAACATTTTATGATTTTTAAGCTAATCTCTTGATTTCTAGGGGCCTGACTCATAATTTTTGAAATGCTATGAGTTTGGCAAGGCTGAAAGGCCATATGGTAAGATTATGGCAGAGCTGGGAATTAAATGCTGATCTTCAGAGTAGCCAGCACAGTGCCTCAACTCCATGACCGTCCTTCCTTGCTGCTTACATGAATAAAGTTGCTCACATATGTAAGTTGTCTATAGGGTCATGTCCATGGTTTAGAATTGAGTTACATCATAGGGAGAAGCTGCGGGGCTACTGCCAGAGATTCCACAGTCCACTAGGGACTTCACTATTGCTATTGATTTTTACATGGATGGTGCCCAGCTACTTCGGTGATGAGCAACAAAATAAAATCTTAAGATAGATAGAGGTTGGCGCTCGGGACTAGGAAACACTCAGGACACCTGGGTTTTATGTCCAGCACTGCCACTGACTTGCTCTGTGTGCTTGAGGGGCAAGACATTTAATAGCTATGTGTCTCTCATTTTCCTCGTCTGTCAAATGGGAATGGTACTTCCAACAGGCCAACAAAGTATCTTTATATTGATGCTTTTACATGCTAGGTAGAAGCAGGAGAACTAACGTATACAAGAGAAAAGGAAAAAGTAGGTTAGCCTGTCTGGGCTTGTCAGACTTATACTGTGTCAGCAAACTCAGTGAGACAAGAAAGCGGAGGGAAATAGATCAAAAGAATGCGTTAAAATGAAAGGTGCACCGACGAAGTTACATTTACAAAGCAGCAAGTGGGGAGCTGCACAAAGAGATCCGGCTAACAAGCAGCCTGATTTTTGGTGCCTAGCTCCAACAGTTCGGCTGTTCCAGTGTGTGCGGGAATGTTCCCCGTCATTACGCATACCACGCTTAGCTGATTAGGGCACCTTCTCCACCCCAGGGGAATTCCTGCAGGTAGTGCTTTGTCCTGTGATTACAATCAGATCTCACCAGCTAAGCAAGGTGGCATTGGCTTAACAGGTGGACAAGGGGTCCTCCAGGAGATGAACAGCTTCAGAAAGTAGCACTGTCCTCTGTGAGTCGGTTTGGATCTGGGGCCCTGAACTGATGCGTGGAGGAGTATAGGTATTGCAAGAGCTACATTTCAGCTCAGGTTATTACATTCTGCTTCCTTAGAGACCCCCTTCAATTTAAGTTGGCTATAGGACTATTCTTTACTTCCTGCACCAGGCTGTTACGCAGTGTTGCTGAGTGATGTTCAACAGCTGCTGGGCATTGCAGTGATGGTTGCATTTCCATGGGGTGTATACTACCTCTGTCTGTTCCTTGGCTACCTCACAGAGATGTGGAGATGGTTAATTACTGTGTAAGAGGGGGAGATCCTGCTGAGAATGGGGCCAAAGCCCCATGCAGAGTAGTAGTAGTTAGAAAAAAGGCATCCAGAGGACTCCATTAGAACAAAGTTTCAGGTTTAGTGGGGTACACCTGTTAATTCCCTAGAATGGTGACTGCATGCCACTCGGTACCATTCCTCTCATTTTACAGATGGGGAAAACTGAGGTACAAAGGGGTGACTTGTCTTCAGTCACATAGTCAGTGACAGTTGGGAATGGAAGCCAATCACCATGACTCCCCATCCCCTTTGCATCTGAAGAAGTGGGGTTTTTACCCACGAAAGCTTATGCCCAAATAAATCTGTTAGTTTTTAAGGGGCCACCGGACTCCTCGTTGTTTTCGTCCCCTTTTCTAACTACAGTATTAGACATGCTGCTTCCTTAATCAGAGACGGTATAGTCCACATCAGGGCTACTAAGTCCCTGCTACACGACTAATATAGTTTTAACGTGTAATGTAGATCCCTACTTCTTTAGCCACATAGCCTCTTTGGTTTATTTTTTTTTTCTTGTTTCTTTTCTAACCACTCCCATAAAACATGTTGATGTTTCCATGACTCAGTGACAAATGGCTCCAAGGTTGCAAGTGTTCTGGCAATTTTCGCTGGCTAGCTACAACACTTATTTCAGGGGAGTCACTGTAGCGTGCGAGCACGCAATATGGATCACGAATAATAGCAGTTAATGCTTCTGACCCTTTTAGGTACCTTTTGACTGTTTTATTCAGGCCAGGACCTGTCTGTTACTGTGTTTGTGCAGTATCAAGCACACTGGGGCCCCTTTCTTGGGCAGTCCCTAGGCACTACCATAATAGATATGATCAATAATAATATTAGATCATCAGGTGTGGGCTCCTCAAGCTTTTATTTGGCGGGGGAGGGAGCAGAAAAAATCACTTTCACTCATTCACCTCTTGTCCGAGCTTTCTACAGCCAAGCACCCAAAGGTTTTTATTTCCACTGCGCCACTGGCTTGGGGCACTCATAGGCTGATTCACCACAGGCTGGGATGTTGTGTCATCATCTGCAGCTGTGCAAATTGGGAGTGAAATGCTACTGAATCGTAACGGGATCTTTTGCCCAAGTGTAAGTGATGACACTGGAACGGAGAATCAGGCCCTATGGATTCACTACGGTCTAAAGTGTAGGTCTTGTTAATCTTCTGCTACAGTATATCTGAGTATGTTCCCTTGGAAAAGATCAGGGTATAGTTATCCTTGCTTTTCTGCCTGTTCCTTGCACAGATATAGCAGTGTGGTATGTCCTCTACCTTGTCTGTGCTTGGAATTAACTCACCAGAAGTTTTGAGTTATGAACCATCAATGTTATTATGATGGTTACTTGTATTTATTTGTATTGCGATTGCACCTAGGAGCCCGTGGCCTAACCCAAGAATCCCATTGTGATAACACAGAACAAAAAGAGGGTCTTTGCCTCAAAGAGTTTACAATCCATGCTTTACATTGCTACAAAACCTTTTCTCCAAGGATCTCAGCTATCAAATATCACATCAGTGGGGCAGGTACATGGCCTCATTTTACAGATAAAGCAGGAGACATTGAAGGATTTGCTCATGAAACACAGTGGAGCTGATATTAGAAACCAGGAGTCTGGACTCCCAGTTCGTTTTTTTAGCCATTATAAATAGCAGCTTTAGAACAGGAAACTTCAGAAGAAGATTATTACTAAGGATTATCATAACAAATGGCTATAGGATGATAAAGATGATGTGACACTTAACACAAAATGGGCTGTTAAAGGGCAGCTAGTAACTCAGGTTTCAGAAATAAGTGCAAATATTATACGTATTGGAGAAGATAATAATTTGGCTTGTAACTCAGTAGTTATTAGTCCATAGTACCTACTGCATAAGGGAAAAATGGAGTTAAAATGCGAAACACTCCCTGCATCTTTTCTATGATTATATCCATTAAAATATTTGTAATTGGTTGAATGTTAGTGTTGCCATAAAATGGATGAAATCTTGAGGGATTACTGTCTTCCGTTCATTTTTGTGGTTCTCTTATTGTACTGTATGTGTTCCTCCTCCGTTCTGTTTTGTATGTTACACCATCACCACTTGAACAGTCTAGTTAGAGTTTGGCTTAAAAGACCTCTGTCTCCCATGTAAACCAATTAGCAGCTACTTTCCATTTTACCAGTGGTGCCGAAACTGTAGGGAAGTCTGGCCTCTAGCCAATTCATTAAAGACTCCGGGATAATAGTTTACTGTCTAATGAACAGTCTGGCTTTAAGCTTCTCTATTCAGCTATGATGGTGCTTCTGAAGTTGACAGGTATTTATAAGGCAACGAGGAAAGGTGATTTGTTGGACGTTAGCTTCATCGACTGGCCCAAAGAACCTTCTGTTCATTCACATCTATGCTCCTAAGGCAGAATAGGCAAAAGCAAATGTCAAGAGGAAAAATTAAGTTTATTCTCTCAGATTTGCTTTAAAATTTGCAATCAATCAGTGCTGGGTGTACAGTTTTCTTTGTTACCTGCGAGTCTTGGCCTGCCCAGTATTAAATATATAATATATTTGTTACGCATTGCAGTAGCTGAAATTAGGGGCCTTATTGTTCCAGGCTTTTTAAACATGCATAGGAAGAGTCAATCCCAGCCCGAAGAGCTTATAGTGTAGCTAGACAAGACAGACCAAGGGTGTGAGAAAGATTTAGTACCCCCATTTTACCGAGAGGACCTGAGCCACAGAGAGATCTAGTGACTTGCCCAAGGTCACACACAGGGTCTGTGGCAGTTAGTAATTGAACCCAGATCTCCTGAGTCCCAATCCAGTGCCTTAAACACAAGACCATCTTAACTCTTTGTCACTGGGTCTTTTGTAAGTATAACAAGAGATGTAATTTGTACAGAATGCATTATTGGACAACAGAACCTCTTCATGTATTTGCTATGGTCTATGGTACTAACAGAAAAGAAAAAAATATGCTCAGTTTTTTTGGTGGTTTGCATTTCACACATTAATAAATTCAGCCTCACGGGTATGTTGTGAAGTATTTATTATTGCTTGTTTTTAAATGGGGGAAATTGAGGCAGAGAGTGGGTGACTTGACCAGTGTCACCTGGGACACTAATGATAGATCTTGAATTTGAACCCATGACCTGACCTAAATCCCAGTTAGCTGCCAGATGACTTTCCTCTCAGCTGGAGTAACATTTTTATTACCCAATTTATTAATTACTTTATCCTTGTGCCCCTTTAATAGTGAGTGCAAGACTGCCCATTTTTCCTGGCATTGGACCACAAGGAGGTCAAAAGTCTTGTAATGAAGGAGGGCTACAGTACAGAAACAGGTACTGCCAATGCCCCAGACCATTTTTTTAATAAATTGTGACATTTACTTTAGCTTTAAATTACTTGATACTGAAGCCACTGTCTGGAACTGCAGGTCAGACGTTGCATGCTCCACTCGCCTGCTGCCCAAGGAAATAAAGTGAAGCCAAGAGGGACTTTCACTTATCTTAGGCCATATTATTAGGGGATGACTCGCATCTTCCAGCACTAAGCCGAGATGGGTTCAAGTCACTTAATTTTGGATCTGAATCTGCATTGTAAATTTATTTTTGTGGCTTAAAAAAAATACAATTATCGAAAACAAATTTCCAGTGAAAATTTCCTACCTGCTGGTGTCTGTGTGAGCCTCTAGGAGGAGGGGAAGACAGGATTGTTCTGCGTTTGTACAGCACCTAACACAATGGGAGGTGGGGCTCTGGGTCTGTGATTAAGGTTCCTAGGTGCTACCATAATACAAATAGTGAATAATAATAATAATTAGTAGTGACCCCAATGTGGGGGTGGAATACAGGACTCCCTATGCCTAGAGCAGGAGCATTTACACACACAGAGTCACCCTTGATAACTGGTGTTCCCATGCCTGTTGGTTTGGTAGATGTCAGATCCGAGTTATTCTCTTATATCTCCCTTTAGAAACTCATACTGCAAGAGGAACAATCTTACTTCCTAAGGTTATCTGTATTGGTTCAGTTGGTTGCCTTCCTCTTTGCCCTGGTCCCCCAGGCTCCTGATTGTGTCTGGGCACAGAGAGGAGAACCAGGTATTTGGCTGTTTCTCCTGTTTTCTTTTCACCCTGTATTCCCCTCCTCTGCCCACAAGGAGTGTAAGCACACCCCACCCTTACTGCTAGCGAGTGACTAGTAGAGGAGTATAACTTTGCCCATTGCAACAGAGAGAATCAAAGTTTGGAGGAGTTCGCTGCTACCGTCTCTCTCTCCACGTTGTTTGTATCTGCAGATTGGAAGATGCTGCTTTCTGAGGGTGGGAGTTTTGGGACAGTGTCTGACTTCTCCAGCTCCCAGAGAACCAGCAGAGAGGGCAGCGATGTGGCAGAGTGGGCCATAAAATGGATATCAATATTTCCCACTGTAGAAAGAAGAGACTGCACCTGAAACAAAAAACTTTCACATTGGTGAAGTTAAGTGTCTGAAATTGCTGGAAGCTGGGTTGAGCACATTGTTAGGAGAGGACTGAAGACAAGCGTGCACCCTGCTATGACTTGGCTGAGTGATATTTAAAATGTTTGCCTTTTAAGCAGAGGAGCACATAGAAGCATCTCTTAAAAATGAAGGACCCAAACCAAATCACTTTTGCCAGTCTACGCGTATTCTCTAACAGGTGGCTGGTCAAAACAAATCAGTCAGGTCCAAAAAGTGGCCTTTGGAGGATCAACCATTTCTTGTCTTCTCTTCCCGGTCTCTCCGTCACTCGGTTGCACGCTCAGTTTTCATTCCTTTTTATCTGAAAGCTATAAAAGCCAAGGAGGGAATGGAACCATTTAGAGGTTTCAAAGCCCAGGAGTTATGGGATGAAACTGAGCAAAAGCAAAATTAAAATGAAGAATAATACTAGATCTTTTACATAGTGCTTTTTATCAGTAGATCTCAAGGCACTTTACAAATGAGGTGAGTATCATAAAACCCATTTTACAGATGGGGAAACTGAGGCATAAAGCAGGGAAGTGACTTGCCAAGATTACCAAGCAAATCTGGGGCAGAGTCAGGAATTGAGCACAGATCTCCTGAATTTTAGTCCAGTGCCATAGCTGCTGGGCCACACTGCTTCCTCCATAGCAGGAAATGTTTCTTAAAGAGGGAGATCCATTAGACTGCAGAATTTTCTCCCATAAGAATGTGGGGACAACCTTATCGTGTGAGTCACTGAAAAGCATACTGGAGGATCTCCTCTTGTAAGGCAACTGAGCCCCTATCTATAGCCCATTGAAGTCCAAATTCTTTCCATTGATTTCCATGGGCTTTGGGTCGGACCCTGATTTAACTCTGGTTAGGAATGGACCAGAGAACCCCTGGTTTGCTGTTGTCTGCTTCTCACTCCTGTGATTCTGTGGTACGCATTACATTTAACTGAGGACAAGTTTAGCTGTTATAGTTCCAGATGCAAAACACCCAAACAACTTTTATTTTAGATGAAGGAAAAGGGCAACAACAAAGAGTTCACAAGTGCAGTTTTCACGAATGGGGGAGCACAGCCTTGAATGTCTTCTACTGTACAGCTGTGTACAAAATGGCTGCTGAACTCTCCCATCCAGGAGAGTTCTTGGAAATTTAAAGACGCATTTCCCAGAAAACAAAAGGCTGCAGCCTCAGAATATGTGCACCAAGGTAGCCCTGTGGACTTAGCGCAGCTCCACACTTCTCAGCGTTTCTATTGCATTGGACAGCCACCAGGAATTGAACAATTTATAAAAACGGGACCATCCATCTATCAGATCTTGTCATGGCATTGCTGGTCAGCATTTTGCCTTTAGGCTGTTACAGTTTACCAGAACTTGTCCCATATTGCCATTTGATCCTGGGAGAAAGGGAAAAATCTGGTCAATAAGGTTCTCATTAACCAAAAAAGCTGCAACATGCTGGAGTCATTAGTACTTTGTTGATTGAGTTAACCATGCAAGGCAGACTGCAATTGATCATCTGCATCCTCACTAAGTGTGCCTCAGTTAAGGGGAGTTTGTTATAAAACAGTTTGGATGACATTAAGAACCCTGGATTTAGCCAAGATCATCAGTTTCAAAACTGCCATTTGGCTTTAAACTTAAAATAAAAATTGTATTCATGCTAGAGATGGGACCAGGGTGCAAAGCTGAGAGTTGATTGTGCCCCTAATGTTAGATCTGAAGGTCTTGTTTTGTCTCACTGTGGAAATACAGACCAGTGCTGAAATCTGAATCCAAGTCTAAACATTTTTAACATTTGGAGGTCTTCGGATACAAGGTATTGCCTACTTTATTTAAAGATAATAAGCAAAAGTAAATACAAACCAACAACCGGGTTCAGTTTAATGTTACTGATAACATAGACAATATGTTCACAAGTTACATATATGGTATAATTTCTGGTGCCAAAAAAACAGGTGAACAGGAGTTGCTGAATAGTTGTACCTTGGAAATACATCATGGTCACTTCAAACATTGTGTCTTTAACTTTTGAAATGCTGAAGATCACATCTTGAGGGAATTTGTTAAAGCCTTTGAAGTATTTTTATGTTATACCCCTATGGGAGAAGACAGTACAGATCAAGAAAGCACCGAGTAGATTTATTCTCAGAAAATACATTCAAATTATCCAGATATATGGGGCCCAGTGTCTCTCAGAAACCTTCCCAAGAAATGGAGTTACAGATTTTTAAAATGAGCTAGTGTGCCATACTTTTGCCTTTTCAGATGTAATGCAGTACATACTGTGTGGTAAATTGGAGGGCATTCAGAGAAAAGAACCAAAAATAAGGGGTGGTAGGAAAAATTAAAAGCACTGCAAATGTATGGCTTTGTGATGCACTGAGTACTGCAAGTCAATGGACGTTTCCTGAGCAAATCATTCAGCTTCAAAATTCCTGGCCTTGTCTACACCTAGGGATTTTTTTTAAAGTAGACATTTAGGCCTAGATCTTCAACTTGCCATAGCACCCTTAAAGCCAATGAAGAAGTTGACAGGTTACATCAGATGATGATCTGGCCCTTAGCCTTTTTTTAACTGGTAGTAGCAGCAATGCAGCTCTAGTTTAGACAGGCAACCCGTGTCTTTAGCCCCAAGATGTCTAGACCTTCTCTGAGCAAGGTTGGAATACATGATGGTTAAAATCCAGAAGGCTACCTGGCATTTTGTCTACACGAGTGCCTCCACTATTGCTAATATCTGTGGACCTACAACAATGGTAGCAAGTAGAGCCATTTGAAACATTTAAAAGTTTATACATTTCACAATATTTTCTATCTAAATCTTGATAGAAGAATTATAAAAAATTTCCGTGTGTGTGTGTTTTTAACTAGCTCAAGTAGCAACAGTGGGAAATTTAAGGAAAAAAAGTCTAGCATAGGCATATCCTTGTTAGGGGACGTAACGATGTGTGTGTATTGGAAGATTGCAAATGTAATTCTCTGGTGAGTGTGTGTCTTATAATGTCCCCCTCTGTGTCACTTCCGTTGAAGGACAGGGGTTTGGTACAGTCCCAGTTAGAGAGTCTGGCTCTTTTGTTCAAGTTGTAGCAGTTAATGCTTTCAGCTTTGGAGATCCCAAGTTCCATCCCGGGTGTGTTGGCCAAGATGGCAGCCATCAGACAAACTGCAAGGAGGGGGAAGGAATTGTTTAGCGTCATTCGAGGGGACAGGATTCGGGTGAAACTGAGCAATTGAAAAATATAGGTTTACTCTTTGGAAATGTCTCCTAAGAATGAAGTTTGTGCGGCTGTGGAATAATCTCAGAAAGGAAGTGACAGACTCTCCATTGCTTAGGACATGGTACTTTTCACAAAAGTATGGCCGTTAACTGAAATGTCCTGGCCAAATTCCAAAGAACAAATTAAATTCTGGTTTCAGCTGAATAAGGAATTCTTCACTCACTGTCCTAAAGTATGGTACAGCCTTGCTCTGTGGTGTTCAAAGGCTGCCTGGCACCCCAAAAGCAGCTGCATTTCAGAGATGTGTGAAGCAGTCAAGGGAATACGAATCAAGTAAAGAGATTAGGATGTGGTACCCTTTCAGTGGAAGTCACTATGTGTGTCAGTTATTGTTAGTGGTTTTAGTGTTCCTACTGGACTGAGAGATTCTACTGACTGAATATGTCCCCATCACAACTAGCACTAATTTGCAGTCTTATTGCCTGTTGCAGCAAAGAGGCCAGATACTGAATGGGACTCTGGCAACTGAGTTCTCCTCTCACCCTTCTGTGCAGTCCCTCCTCGTCGGGCTTGGGACACACTGCCGTACCAGGGCCCAAACTGTTCCTTTTCTGTGGATAAACACATGAAAAAAGCTGCACAATAATAAGACCGATGAGTAAAGCTCAGCCCCTCCCAGCTGAATATTCGAAAGAGGCTTGGATTTTTTGGTGAGACAAACAGAGCCAGACAGGAATACTGAACATAGACTGGGGATGCCAAGGGAATCGTTTCCATAGAAACAAAAACATGGAGGGTTTCAGGGCTCTCCCAGCTCTGCCATACAAACTCATCTGATTATCTTAATTGTCAATATAATGGATTGAAAAGATGTGGGTGATTAGTGAAATGTGATCCGAATTTGCTGCAGGTGTAAAAAGCATTGCACTAAAATCTCTCTCTCATATGGGCTCTAAATGTCTCATACTCTGTGCATAATAGACCTGAGTCTGATCTCATGCTGGTGTAAATCAGGATTAACGCCATAGTAATCAGTGGAGTTTCATCGGTATACAATGGGGAGAGACTCCGTCCTAGTTTCTTTCATTGACATGCAGAAAGCAAGATCCTCGTCGACGACTTTGCATCCGTCGCTCACCCATGTGGGCTGATACATATATGCATGCATGCCTACGTACATAACTTTTTGCTTGTAATTCAACAGAAAATCATGTGTTTCATGAAACATTGTTATGAAACATGGCCAATAGAGGTGCACACCTTCCTTTCATCGGGCTTCTGAGACTGTCTTTGGAGACCAGCCTGAGATTGCCTTCCTTTTGTGTGTCGGGGGAGTTCTCCCTGGATGGGCAGTTAGGGCTCCTTTAGTCTGCTCTGGTCCCTTTACCAAGAGAAGGGGCGAGAGAAGAAGTGAGAAACTGACAGGAACTTTCTTTCTTTCTGCCCAGTTTCTCTGTTTTTAGTTTCTGCGTAGTACTATTCACCCATGATATCTATGCACTCGGTCCGGAGACTAGTGCGGCATGGCTGACCTCACGGCATGGTTGACTTCCTATTCAGAATCAGGAAGGACTGGAAATTTCATGAGAGAATCCTGTTCATAAAAAAGAATCTAATAGTTTCTATAAACGTCCAAATTTCCTGTTCTTATAGGAAACATACTCCATGCTAGAGATGAGGCCAAACCAAAAATCCCAGAACTGAATGCTTCCACATTTGGGTCAGGTTCCAAAGTGGAGTGGAACTCCGTGGTTTGGACTTACCTCGTCTCTGAACCTTCCAAGACTTGTCCATCGCTGGTCATTACTCATTATTATGTGCTGTGTTGGTTTAATGGCCTCTTGTGATGTTTTGTTTTAAGTAGGACTGGGCAAACTTGTTCTGTCTGATTTTTAGCCAGCATTGAACCTTGTGGGTTGTAAAGTTCTAATTTAATTATAATAGTTTGTGTTCCTCTTTAGAAGAGACTGAAGGGGGTGGAAGGAGGAAACAGAGGCAGGGGAGCCAGAACTGGAGATGGGACAAATCCTAGGGAGCATTAGACTGGAAAATGGGAGCGAGTGAGAAATGAATTGACGGAGGCAGGAAATAGAACTTTCTAATAGAAAAACATTTAATATATTGTGTAAAGGCCCACATTTGTAGTAGTTAAGCTGTTTTGAGCTGTTCTCTCACTTCTAATAGAGAACTCAGGTTGTTCTATAGCTAGGAAAACGTAGGGTTGTTGTTATTTATTTTTGATATATTGAATCACTCTTGAGAGAGAGAGAGAACATACAAAATAAGTGCTTAAATTACGGGAAGATGGTTCATAGTCTCCAGACTAGCTTTGCAACCCCACAGGATTCTTGGAAAATGTCTTGAGACCCTGAAAACCGCAAGCCTCTCCCATCTCAAAGGCTTGCCTCTCAACAAGCATACATAATGCTCCTGCAGTGTTTAAAGGAAAACATCACAGCTTTGAGAAGGGTCAGCCAGAGATGATATAACTGCAAATACGAAAGGAAATCAAAGAGCTGCAGGGTTCCGCCCATGAGAGAGAAGCAGAATTAGACTCTGCTAGAGCAGCCAACACTGACACAAACTGAACAGGGAGAGATGCCTGGAGAGGAATATTTTTCCTCTAACTCTCATGTGTGTGAATGCGCAGTTAACCCTAACCCATGCTTTGAATTTTTAAGCTTCGAAATGCCCTCCCTGAACTAATTAGTGGGGCTACTATTCCAGTGTTGCCAACTCTCAGGATTTTAGTGTGAAGTGAGTGATATTTGGTGGTGTTCTTAAAGCCCCAGCTCCTGGAGTCACGTGAATATGTGCCTAGAGCAGTGGGCCCCTGATCTTGGTTGGGGCCCCTGGATGATACTCTAATACAAATAATAATACTAGTAATAAAAGGAAAAAATACATATGTTCTAATGATTGAAACCATCAAGATGTGCACACAGCGTATTTTACTGTTCCTTATCTACCCTCCCTTTTATGCTCACTTGTGTATTGTTTCAAATTATGACAGTAACCTCTGTGGCGCATAAACTCTGTTTTCCTAGTTTTGTATAGTGCCCTGCACAATGAGGTCCTAAACCTACTGCAATACAAATAATAATAATGAATATTTTTAGCTGTAATGTTTGTTGGCAGTGTTTCTCCAGCTTTTTCCATATGGTGATCTCCCTTTCCACACCAGAACCTCCCTCCATGCCTTATTTAGCTGAGATCCAGGGTAACGTTTTCTAAAGCACTTACTTGCCATTTTCAAAAGTGCCCAGGGACTAGATTGTGGATTCTGTTTAGGCACCTAAAGGTGGAGTCAGGCACCAGGTGGGAATTTCAAAAGCACCTAGGTGCCTAATTCTCATTGATTTCAATGGGAATTGGGCACTTGGTGGAATGTTCAAAAGTGCCCAGGTACTAACTCCCATTTGGAATAAGGTGCCCAGGCAATTTTGAAAATCTCCCTAAGTCCCTATCTGGATCTTTAATGCCTAAGTGACCTCTAAAATCTGGCCCTAAATATCTTTAAAAATCTGGCCTAAAGTAGCTGGACTTTCAAGGAGACTTGGGTACTTACATTTAGTTTACCCCTTCTGAGTTAGCAAAATGGGAAGACCGGCTTGCGATGCCTGGCTTGAAAGCCCCTGATCAATCTTTAATATTAACTCGCAACCCTTGCCTTAAAGCTAACCTAGTTTCCATCTGCTAACATGTAACATATCTTAGACCAGCTTCATGAAGTTATTAATCTACAGACAGCTGCCCCCCGATTCATGCCTGCAAAATGTAATTGGACATTAACTCTCACTTTCCTGACCAATTTCCAAAGCTATTTCATTTGATTGTGTTTGGTCTTTTTTTTTTTTTTAAATTATGTCTAGATTTTTATCTGAAATCCATTGATAGTGGTTATATAAGCCCTTTCTGTGCTATCTGATTGTTTTAATTCCAGGGAGTACTTTGAAGAGTTTAAGTGTGTATTAGATATCACATTGATGGATCAGCCAAGCAAGGAACATTTGGAAATTCACATATTCCTACTCTTTGACCTATGATATTTGAAATGTAAGCCTCCGACATGCCATTAACAATTTGAACATCTATAAACATTTCTCAGTATGTTTAGATTTTGTTTTGGACTAGTTTGAATATGTGCATGTAGTTTTTTCCTTTAACCCATCCAAGAATATTAATTGCCCATTCAGTTTTTTGTTTGCCATTTATTTCATTTGTTTTTTCTTCAAAGTAATATCAGAGCAGTTTGTATTGCATAATGTAGAGTAGCGGGAGATGGCCTGGTCTAGCTGACTGAGCACAAGGCTGAAAGCCAGGAACTCCTGAGTTCCAATCCTGCCTCTGACACTGACTTGCTGTATGGCCTTGATAAAGTCATGTACCACTGTATCTCAGTTTTCCCAGCTGTAGAATGAAGATATTGTGACTATGGTAAGTTTGAATTAGTGCTTATGCAACACTGTGTGGCACTGAAGTAGAGTTCAGATGGCCTGGTGGCTTGTGATGCCAGAGGTCATGGGTTCATTCAAATCCCCATGTGGCTGTTGTAGTGGGAGCTATGCTTTAGTTCAAACAGGAATTATTTCAGGGAAGTTCTATGGCCTGTATAATGCAGGAGGTCGGACTAGGTAATCGCAGAGGTCCTTTGAGGCTTTAGAATCCAAGAATCTATAAAATTGAAAGTGCTAAGTTTTATTAGAGAGGAGCTCAAAACTTTCAGAGGTGTGATTTGTATAAGCACTCAGATGTTTGGATTCTTATCCATGCTTCTTTCTCCAAATGACTAAATCACTTTTGAACTCACTTTTAGACTCCTAAATAGAGCTGGGCAAATAACAGATTTTTTTTGTCTGTTCTAAAAAGTTGGGAATTTTTTTTTCTTTTTGAGCTTTTAAAATCCTTCTTATTTTTTTAAAGTGAAATTGAAATAAATTTCAAAACATAAAAAGTGTTTCAAACTGAAAAATTAAAATGTTTCATCTCAAAAAATGTTGAAACAAAACATTTCAATTTTGGGTGGATTTTTGTTCAACAGAAACAATTTGGAAAATTCAGCAGAATTCATGAAATGTTTTGGTCAACCTGCATCTGTGTGTTTTCGTGAAAAAAAGGTTTGAGTAAAAGATTTTCCCCATCTACTCCTTAATCATTTAGATGCTTTTGAATATTTTACCTTATATCAATAATTATATTCTGCCTACCTAAACATTCCTTTTGTAGTCTTAAGTGCCTTTCTTTTTCATGAACTGTCCTGAATTGTTTCTTGTGCAGTGTTGCTACATGCTGTTGAAAAGCTGGCATGTTGCACCTCAGAGGTGTCTTCAATGCAGCGGTGGTTTGAACGGTCTCCATTATTGTATATTGCTTGGATGAAAAGCCTGTGTCTGTAGTTTAGTGGCTAATTTGCTAAACTGAATAAAATCAAGCAACCTTTCAACACTGCAAATGTTATTGCAAGTTTCCCTGAAATACTTCAGTGTGGAAGCAAAAATAGAGCAAGCGAAGCAGGAGGCTTTGCCCAGTTCTGCTGTGATTCTCTCCCATTTAAAGGAACTAGCATGTATGTCATAGTCAACAGATTGATTGGCTGTACCAATATACAGCTGTAAATATCTGCTGCAGCCTGTTTTTACAAGGTAGTGAGTCAAGAAGTCAGATTTTGGGAAAAGGGCTTCCTGGCTGTTTTCAATAGACAAGGAGGTCCATATTCTTTCAATGGGACTGTTCTAATTTACACCAGAGATTTGTCACGGTGCTGTCCTCTAGCCATCCAATACTTGAGCTACCACCCTTGCAAGTGAGATTGTTGAATTAGTGCAATTCCACTGTAGTCAAAGGAGTTGCACCGGGGATGAATTTGTCCCACTGAGTCTGTTGGATTCTTTGTACAGCTCCAGAACTGGACTGCAGTTAGACAGAAGTAATGCCGCTTGCTGCACGCTGCTTGGTTTTGTTAGCTTTATGCACATCTGTGTGGGCCTGATCCAATGGCCGTTGGATTCAATGGGCATTGGATCAGACCCTTAACCACTGAGGAGAAGAGAAGTAGATGGAAGGCTATGCTCTAAGCTAAAAGGACCTCAGCAGGACATTTCAACAAGATTCTCATGCAAGTCCTCAGTTTCCCAGACTTAAATAGCTATCAAGTGGTGACTCGGCACAGAATCCACTGCTACAATTGATGGGAATTGGGGTAGTTCCATTGACTAAAGCTGAGGACCAGCCCCATAGTCACTAGAAAGAATTCAACACCTCTTTGACTATTTAATTTGTTTGAAGAGAGATGGCTGAAATAATGTACATCTCAAACTGGGGATTAACGGGCCTTTTCTCCAGTCCTGCTTGCGTAAGTCCATTGAAGTCAGTGTCGTTATGCTGGTGTGAAAATGATGCGAGTGAAAGGAGAACCAGTCTCTGTCACTGTACGGACACCGGCTGCCTCAGTCATACAAATACACAATGTATAAAGAAGTTGGGGCAAGGAATCACAGAATCCAGATGTGGAAAAACCTTTTAGGTAACTGAGGGTACGTGTATACTACCCGCCGGATCGGCAGGTAGCGATTGATCCCCAATTGCTTTCCCGTTGACTGCTGAACTCCAGCTCGGGGAGAGGCGGAAGCAAAGTTGACGGGGGAGTGGCGGCCGTCGACCCCGCCCCGTGAGAACGCGAAGTAAGTGATTCTAAGTCAATCTATTCTCGTAGCTGAAGTTGCGTATCTTAGATCGATCCCCCCACAGTGTAGACCAGGCCTGAGTTTATCCCAGTCGCACAGAGCACAGGATTATTTTGTAGGGTATGTTTGTTAAGAAATGTGTCCAGTCTAGTTCCAGCAAACAGGATCTCCACCTCTTTCTACTGGACACTATTCTACAGATGTAATTGTCTAGAAATGTTGACTGGTATTCAGCTGGGTCAGGTGTACACAAGTCATTGGTTACTTTTTCTAGTTCATGCTGGACAGTGTACAGTGCCACTCTCAAGCAGTGCTCTGTTAATTTCTTTAATGAAGCGTGATTAAAAAATTCCCTAGGCCAGATTCTGCTCTGTTACACTTGAGTAAACTGAATTCCATTGAATCCAGTTTTATGCTGCTATAAATGGGAATAGAAGTTGGCCCTTAATGTTTTTTTATGAGTTGCATGGTGTCACTTGGTGTCAGTAGAGATGTACAAAAATATATCCAATATCAGCCTATGAGAGTTTTCCAATAGGCAGTTCAGAAGATAGGAGGTCAGGATTTCTTGTTTCTATTCCTGATTGCCACTGACTTGCTTCATGACCTTGGGCAAGTAATAATATCTCTTCACTTTTTGTTTTTGCTAAAATCCAGTATGCTTTCAGTTTAATATTGATTGCATCCTTTGATAGAGACGATAGCCTGCATTTTCAGTGGGATGGACTCTATGAACCTGACTCACTACTGCATTAGTCCAGTTTCATTGGGGTGTAACTCTGTTAAAATCAGTGGGGTTACATCCCGGTAAAACTAGACTAATGCAGTGGTGAATCAGGATTTATAATCCTAGTAGAGCTTGACCATCTCTAATTTATATGAGCCATCTGTAAATGGGTCTAATGATACTTAACCACTTTCCAGGGTTCTTGTGAGGCTTAATTCACTAATATGTGTGTATCCAGGATGCTTGGATGAAAACTAGAATATAAGTGTGCAGTACTCTTATGATGGTGTTGAAGAATATCCCTCTCTCTATTTGAGGAACATTCGAATTTTGAAAGCCTCTAGGGTCCCATCTAATTCCCACTGGAGTCATTAGAAAGACTCCGACTGACTGCTCCAGGAGTTGGATCAGGTCTTAAGTGGAGAATTCTTCTTGGTTCTTCCAAAACACATCTCACAGGGGAAACTTTGCCTATATTTTCCCAGAAGAGTTTTCTCTTTCAGTTCAGAATTTTTATCAGCAATTCTTATGCTAACAGGGGTCAGGAGAGGAGATGTTTCTCACGTTACACTTGAAGCTTCTCATGAATAATGGCCTATATCTCTTCTATTGTCTGTCCAAAACATAAGCAACCAGACATAAGGCCAGAGGAGAAATTTAAAGAGTGCTGAATGAGCCAGCAGGACGGACCCAAGAGCTAAGATAGGGAATGAAATAAATACAAGGTAGAGCAGATGGTTATTTGGATAAATGTTTGAGCAGATTAACTACTCAGCAACTAGAGAATTAGTCAGATTCTCTAGTTAAAAAGTACCTTGAATCTTCAGAGTGAGATTAAGAGAATCACAGATGAAGATCACTGTATCCAAAATAAATTAGAGATCATTATTCCCGAGAGAATTTTTTAAGTGTTAAGTAGCGCTCATCAGGCTTTTTACACAAATCTGAGGGGGGTTGCTAATGCTACACTTTGGGCTGCCATTTACTCCAGTTTAGGGGCAATCTGTTTATTTCAAAGAACTTTTTTTCCCATCATCATTATCTTCAAGTTAATTTCTTTGCATTTTTCTGTTTCCTGAAAATTATGTGGCTAAAATAGTTGAATAGTTTCTAGTTTGAGCAGGATGAGTATTCCCACCTGAATTATATGGGATTTTGAAGGGAAATGAAATCCCCCTGAAAACTCATTCATTTTTGTTTGGTAAGAAAGCAACAGCCATCTGATTTTAATGTTTATGTATGCTTTTTTTATTGATGTTGATGCAATAACTGAAAAATAAAGCACCATCGGTACATGGAGTTACAATCTCAGAGCCCAATCTCGCAAACATCAATGCATATGAGTAACTTTATGGATATAAGTCTTCCATTTGAATTCAGCAGGACTGCTCTCATGCATAAAGTTTGTAATGTGTGTAAACGTTTGCTGTAACTTCAGACTCTCACCATATGTTGATGGCAATTTGTTTTCTGGATAGTGTTGGTTTTTGCAACAACAATATAATACCTTTAGAAATTTCAAGTCTCTAATCAGAGTTTGCATATGATTTTCAGCTAGATCCCCCTCCCCCAAAGCTCATTGGGCCAGAGATCTTCAGACTGGTGAAAATGGGTAAAACTCTGTTGAGGTCAATGAAGCTGCACTCATTTACGCCTGCTGAAGATTTGGCCTGATGGGTAGTCTGCAAGCATTTTCTTTTGGGTTTGAACAAACCCAGTTTTGACCCTTAGAACCAGCGAGTTAAATGAAGTTGCACACCAAGCATAAACACTGGGTTCATACCCCCAAAGAAATCCCTTCAGGACACTCTGTGAAGCAAACTCTGGGCCAGAGCTTCAGATGGTACAAATTGGGCCCCTTTACACGAAGGGAACTCACTGCTGCAGGTGGTCATTGAGTCAAAGGACAGTGGTTGGCTTTGAGATCAATAATCGTAATTATGCAGGCTAGGATAAGAGTGATAAAATCGTCACGCTTAGATCCAGAAGCTAACTACTGCAACGGTCAGGAAAACATTCACCTCCATATTACATATGGCTAGTTCTATTGTGGAGGTGAGATTTGCCTTCTGGTGAAATATAAATCACTGAGTTAAAAGCACAGTGGCAAGTTTGTGTTTTCTGTTAAAGCTCATTAAAAATCAGCATAAAACAGCCTCTTCAGACACCTCAGATTATCCTGCATCTCAATATTTGAGTAACTAAGAATTGTTGATCAACCCACTGAACAGTAGCAACTTTTTGCTTCGGTCTATCCTTGCAAAATCTAGGATTAAAATCTTCTTTAGAAGCGTCATTTCCATACTTTTCAACCTGCCAAACTCCAAGTGTGGGTGTGTATATGGTTGGAGGGGCTTTGGGAGTGAAAGAACCAACTTAAGGGACACAAGAAAATGATTAGACAGCAGAAAGTAAGATGGGATTCATTTCTGTAGCATAAAAAACATTTTCCATAACCTCACTTTCATGAGTTTGTGTTCCTGATGTGTATCATAGAAGTGAGACCGATTTGGGTCTAAAATCAAGGACAGATGAGACGTCAGATACAATTTTCAAAAGCTCCTGAGTCCCATTTTCAAAAGTGACTTAGTCACTGAGGCTTGGTGTTTCAAAAGTCCCTAGGAGTTTTAGGCTGCCAAATCCAAGTGAAAACAAATGGGAGTTGGGCTCCTAGCTTCTTAGACTGGGATGTTCAAAGAAGTCTAAGTCTCATGGGACTTAGGCACCTAAATGCCTAAAGGCCAGATTTTTAAGGTTATCTAGGTGCCTGAAGATGTAGATAGGTGCCTAGTGGCATTTTCAAAAGAACCTAGAGCCTGACTCCTAGTCAGATCAATGGGGGTTGAGCACCTACTTAGACACATTTGAAAATCTCACGAGGTGCTTATCTGCATCTTAAGGTGCTTAAATAACTGTAAATAAAATATGTCCTTTAGATTCCTCAGTCACTTTGGGTAAAATTTTCAAAAGCATCTATGTCTCGATGTGGCTTTTCAATATTATAGTTTTAATACCCAAAAGAGCAACTCACTGTCAGGACAAGGGTGACCAGATAGCAAGTGTTGAAAAATCAGGACTGGGAGGGTAATAGTTGCCTATCTAAGACAAAGCCCCTAATATCAGGATGGTCCCAATAATATTGGGATGTCTGATCGCCCTAGTCGGGGCAATGTTTCTTCTGTTGTTTACTCAATCTTATGCTCAGGTTATAGTAGAACGGTGGCCTGGGTTGAGTTGTATCAAACTGAATCCAATGGGATTTGAGTGGGAATTCTGCCTGCATTAGTACTGTTGGATCGTGCCCTATGGGAGCAAATCTGTAGGCTGGTGCCGCTTATAATAAACTTGGGGGCGGGGTATGGGGATGGAGAGCATTGTAGCTATAAAATTGACATAATACCAACTATGTCTGAATTTTGCAAAGCCGAGGGCCACTGTGGCAACTCAACCAGGAGCCTAAGCAGCAGATTCTATCCAGTGTCCAAGTTCCAGTGAGTACAGGAGAGTAGAAGGGGGTTGTGAGGGAGTTGATTTTCACCTGCTTCTGTGGGCCAGTTGGTGCCAGCTCAGCTCTGATGTGAGGTAGCTGCATTTTAGCCTAAGTCAGAGGCATGTGGTTCCTAGGCCCATGCACCATCTGAAGACTGGCAGAGCAAAGCTTCACCTCTTCTTCCCTTGGCATACTTTTACGTGGTGAGGTGGGGAGCTGGGGCAGGAACTGGCTTTGCCAGCATGATACCAGCTGAGATCTCTACCTAGTTGGGGAATTCCTAGCAGGTCAGTTACAGCAAAAATCCAGCTCCTCTGTGCTGCCTAAACTGTGCAGAAGGGCTGGATTTCAAATGAGAATCTGGCCCAAAGTGCCATGCACTTGTGAAGGCATAAAAAGAGGCCCCAGGGTCATCACTGGGGTTTCAGTCCAGTCTTTCAGTCTTGCCCTTGCCCCTGGAGCAGCTAAGTAAATGAGCTGTGTGTAAGTAGCAGCTTCCTAATCTCAGAGGTGGCCTAGGGAAGAGCACAAGTATTTATACTCAGTCAGTGTGTTACACAAGGGCCAGGTCTAATTTGCACATACAAAGATATTATATGCCTACAGTTACGTGGTGCCAAGGGCTGGCTTCCTTAGAGTTCAAATAAGCTGAGCTAACAGTTTCCATATTGAAATGTCTGGTGGTCTAGAAGGAGGACCTTCTGACCTACATCTCTTGCTACCGCCATGTAGATTCCCACAGTGCACAATCGGGGCCTAAAATCGAAAGCGCCTCAGAGCAAGGAGAGTCTAACTCCAGGATACGTACAGCCCTGAGCATGCTGTGGGAACTTGACCAGTGATGTATAATAATTGCTATAGGTACCTTACAGGACATCAGCCAGATGACTTGAAGACGCCCCTTGTGTGAAATGCAACTCTGAGTCAGCCTGTCTGGGCTATTAACACGAAACAAAGAGTGAGAGAGAACTGTGACAGGGGTTCTGCCTCCTGTTATGGCAGCAGTGTCTAGGGATCATAAATGTCTTGCAAGGGGAGAATTCCCTCTGCTCAGGCACTGTGTGGAGACTTCCTAAGTGGCCGTATGCTGGCCTCCTGCCGTAAGCCCTGGTGCAGAGGGTGTGTGAGCAGTAGAACCAGGGGTGGCGTGGGCAGAGGCATGGTGCGGAGTGTTCTAGGGGAATCTAGGTCTCTCTGTACGGTGGAACAGCCCATAGCAAACCCTGAGGTTGCTCTAATTTACACCAGAAGCTGAACCGGTCCCAGGAGCAACCCAGAACCCTGAGGAAGCATAAAATCCCCTTTGTCCTCCATGGACCTTTTGTTTTAGACCTCCGGGAGGTGCAACACAAAGCCACAGCCCATATAGCCCTTTCTGCCAAGCCTAATGTCTTAGAGAAGAGATCCCAGCAGGGGAATCGAGAGACCAATTAATAAAACTCCTTTCTGTGTCTGCTTCCTCCGTGTGTGTTCTTGGCCTGTCTCAGATGATCCTAAAGACCGGGGCTTATCCTTAGAATGCCTTGTGAACTAGGAGCAGCAGTTTTGTATAAATTGGGAACAAAACTGGTCACCAGAGAATGAAAATCTGGCAGGCAGAGCCGATTAGACATGCTCAGAAGAGCTCACGATCTCACTGCCGCGCGCCCTGTGGGCTCGCAGTGAAAAACAAGCCTGTGTGCTGCCAATATTTAAATATGTGATTCTATTGTTTTATCTTCAAATGAGATCAGTTAGGAGGAAAGAGCCCAGCACATCTCAGTGTTTAATTTTTTCCCCTATGCCATCGCGAGGGATGTGAAGCATTAATCACCTCTCCCAGAAACATCTTCAGGCTTTCTAGTTCAGTGCCTCTTTGCCTTTTCCATACCTGGAACCAATTTTCCATCCTAGGCTGCCATCCTCCCATGGGCCCCTCGCGCCCGCTAGTTGGGATGTATCCAGGACCCTCATTTAGCAATATGGGAAACACACTTGCATTGAGAACTCCTGTTCTAGTCTATTCTATTTAGATTCTCTTATGCCATACCCATCATCATGGTCTCCGAGTGCCTTCCACTAGTGCATTAAGTGATATGACTAGTATCTGGCCCATCAGTTCTTTCTTTCCTTCCCCCGGGGGATGTGGGGGTTTACAGGTGCAATCTCTTTCTCTATGGCCATGTCTACACTATGAGCTAGGGGTGTGATTCCCCTCATGCACATATACTCATGGTAGCTTGAGGAGAGCTAGCACAAGTATAACTAGTCATGTAGCCATGACAGCACAAGCAGTGGCAGCGGTGGTGCAGCTTAGCTGTGCCACGTGCGTACCCACTGGTTTCAGGCAGGCATTGTACTTAGCATGACTGAGGTTGTTGGGTTTTGGGTGGTGCTGGCGGCCTATGGTATGCAGGAGGTCAGACAGGATAATCTGGTGGTCTCATATGACGTTCAACTCTAGGACTGTATGAATCACACCCCTAATGCATGGCATAGATAGAGCCTATGTATGTGTAGGTGTGTATATGAATGTGTGTATAATATCTATAGTATATCCTTGTGTGTAAAAACTCACACATGTCATAGTGAATAAATTGTATAAGTACCTGGCTAAATCACTGCTATCCTATCATCATACCCTTGATCTCCCAAGAAATTTCACCAGAGCTAAATTTGTCCCATTACATGTATTGGGGAATGAGGTGAGATCATGTGTCTGATGTAGGATGCAGTGGTCCAGCCAGGTACCTGTACAACTGATTCTCCCTGGTGTTACCCTATCTAGCAGTTGCCATGCATCTGTCATTTGGTGCTGCCTCTCCTCATCCCAGTGACTTCATCATTTACTTTAATTAAGCTCTCCCAGTTCTTGCTTGTGGGAAATCTTTAGTTTTAAACAGCAAGGGAGAGAGCTTGCTCTTCTAGCAGCTTTCTTCCCAAGCATTCAAAGTTCTGAGATCCTCCGACCTCCAGGTATACCATACTGTTGTTATGCTGTGAGCAGAAGAATGGTCTTGTGGCTGGAACCCAGGAAATCTGGGTTTGGTTCCTAGCTTATTAACATACCTGCTGTGTGACTTTGGGCAAGTCAGTTAGGCCCAGATCCTCGAAGGTATTTAGGTGTGTAACTCCCAGGGAAATCATTGGGACTTAGGGACCTAAATACCTTTTGAGAATCTGGGCCTTTTAATCACTTTCCATGCTCCAGTTCCCCATCTGTTTGATTCTTCAAACAATCTTCCCTGCAACTGTTGTGACAATAAACCCATAAATAATTGGATGCTACCTTGATGGTGGCCATGTAACTCTCCAGTTAGGTAAACAGTGAAAAGGTGACCTGGGGATCAAGAGGAGGTTTATATTTCGAGATGGAGCTGGTTGATAGCGGTAATCTATTTTGTGATGACCACAATTTGGATATCCCATTGCCCCTTCATGGGGCGCTGTTGCATATAGCAACCTTGACTCTACTATATGGCGTAGTTATTGGTGGTAATGTTTCCTTTGCTTTTCACAGTGATGCTGAAAGGCCAGGTTAAGATGTTTGCTTAGGTTTGATCTAGTGATTATTAAACTATCTATTACCATTGTTGACTCAGGGGCAAATCTCCTTATTTCAGTATGGCCAGATTGTCTTTCCAAGAATGATACTTGGGTCCCCACAAAAAAGCATTTTCATTGCCATTGGATTGCTTTGAGTATTAGGTGAGCCGGAAAGATATTAGACGATATGTAGGTATTAGCTAATCCCCACTCTCTCTGCCAAGTTTGGAGCTACCAAATACTTCCAAGGTCCACACTACTATTCATTTCCCTTGGCCTTTTGAGGCTCACTAGCTACAATAATGTTTCTTCCCTTTTCTGCAGATGAGGGTCACTTACTAACATGGGCAGCCGTGACTGCACGTGGTTCTCTAGCAGAGCAGTAATTTACAGGTAGTCACAGGCTACTTACATATTTTTAAAGGTGCATCTATATTGTTGAGATTAGCATAGCCCCTACTGGCTTTCCTTTTTGTTCATCTGTTAGAGTTGTTGCGTCCAGGCCATTCAAGGATCCAACTTTAAATCTTGAGGGTCTGATTTTATCAAGTGCTGAGCACCAATAACCCCACTGGAAGTCAATAGCAAAGGCAGGTAGGCCGCACCTCTGAAAAGCAAGCTTTAAGTGTATGTGCATCTCATGGAATGAACGTTGGGCTCCACTAACTAGCTAAGTCCGCCTGTCCCGAAAAACGCCCCGTCTACTGTGATCAGAGATGAAACTGATACTGTGTGGTCTAGTGAAGTGAGATTCAGGATTACTTGGTTCTATTCTTGGCTCTGCTGTTGACCTGAGAGGATGGTCCCACGGTTAAGGTGCTAGCCTGGGACCCTACAGAAACCCTGTGGATAATAGCATTGGCCTGCCTTACAAGGGTGTTGTGAGGATAAATGCATTAAAAATTGTGAGGTGCTCAGTACAGTAATAGGGCCAAGACAGGCAGATAGTCTAGTGTATTGGATTTAGGATTCCTTGGTTTTATTACCATTGACCTTATGCAAGTCACTTCACCTCAATTTCCTCATCTGTAAAATGGGGCTGAAGATACTCCCCTTGATTTATAAAGTGGTTTGAGGCCAATGGATTAAAAGTGCTGTGTAAGAGCCAAATGCCTTTTTTGCTTCAAGGTTTGTTTATTTCAGTCTGATTCTCACATAAGTATAGCCTTCACACGACCCGCTCGGAAACAATGGCAAGAACAGCAAAGATTCTCTCAGGCTTGTGCGTATGATCTTTTCTTTTCTATCTCTTGCTTGGAGGCTCGAGAAGATTAAAGGGTTGTTTTATGAGCCCAACTCTGACCCGGGGGGGTCATAAGTAAAAGCGAGAGAAGTACACAGTGAGAACTTCAAAGTGCTTCAGAGCACAACTCTGCTTCAGTTCCATTAGAAATATCGAAATTGCCATGCCAGATTAGACCAATAGTTTGTCTAGTCCTGCCCTCACAGTAGCAAAGAATTTATGTTTCAGAAGAAAATTTTAAATCCTTCAAATGGACAGTTATGTAAATCATATTGGTAGGAGGGCATTTCTTCCTAGCTGTTAGTAGTGGGCTTACGTCCCGAAGCATGAAGACTGAGCTCCTTTATAAACATTTCTCCTTGTTACTGTAACTGCCTATGATATTCTTATTAGTGAAATAAATATCTAAACTTTGAACCCCACTAAGAGCTTTGTCTCAATAATATTTTGCTGCAGTTAGTTCTGCAGGTCAATTATTTGTAAAATGGGGCTAAAGCTTTACTTACATTTACCTCAGCTGAAAAGTGCCGTTGTAATGCTACAGTTCGATAGGGTTCTTGGAGATGGCTCTGGATGTGCTTCCTAAAACAGTGAAGGGGCAGAAAGGAGATTATGTAGGTGTCTGGCTGGCTGCATCCCACTTGAATTGACCATTTAAATGCTGCTGAGATTTAATTATGTTGTATTGTGTGCTTGGGTGTCTAGATCTTTGCATAGGCATCTTTTTAGTTATTGTTTATAAATAAATGAAATAATGACATTATTTACACATTGGGATTGTTGGGAAATTTGAACCCAGGCCCTTCCTAGCTAAGAACATGAGCTAGATCCTCTAGCAGACTCCAGTCCTCTCCTGATCAGGCACAGAGGGGCACCTACATAGGGGAAAAGTGTTGTTATGACCATGATTTGTAAGTATTCCTTTCCAAAGCGTAGGGTTGGTCACATGTATTAACAGCTCGCGTGGTTTTACTGTATGCCTCTCTATACCACAACCAGACAGGTACTTGGATTTTCCTGTTGACAGTGGCTACCAGAGGCTCAACAGCTTTTTCAGAGTGATCAATTTCACAAGGCCAGACGCTCCCTTCACCTACGCTATTGTGTGAGACAGACAATTATAGAAGCATCCTCTTTATGCAATTCATCTGCAGGCATAGCACCATAAGCTCTTTCGAGAGCGTTGAGGAAAAGCCCCTGAAAATTCCTGCAAAAAGCTTGTCTAAACTTCTCTTTAAAAAAGCACGGTTATTGTATTTCTTGAAGTCTGTTTGCAGCTACGGCAGAAGGAAACAGATGTAAGCAAGCCTATCCATTCCTTCCTTCCAAGGCTCTGTTAGTTCCTGGATGGCAGCCAATGTTCAAACCAGGGCTCGAGGCGGTACCGCTTTCTCTCCTCTCCCTGACCTGCTAACAGACAAGACATTTGTACATTACTGAACACTGGAGTACACACTGTGCCTTGCAACTGGACAGTCTAGGGTACTCAACAGAGTTGTAAATCTCCAATCGTACCTTTCGTCGCGGGAATCTTGGATATTGTCAGAAATACTCCCTTGTGAGCCGCCCTAGATTTAAAGAAAACCGCCCTCCCCCAGTACACACACAGAAAGGAGCTGGAGTTGCTGTTGATACAAAGTCTCCTGTTAGCCAGAAAGTGATCAAAACAACCTTGTGATGTGAGTGATTGGCTGTGTGTATGGTGTCAGCTCTATGATACAGGGGGACTGCAACATGTTTGTCAAGTTCTGTACTGCAAAGCCTTGATAATTTTTGTCATCGAACCAAAGTCTTATGCCAGTTCAATGATGTAAGGTAATTTTAATTCCGTCCCACAGTTGTTGGTGGGTTCCTCCCGCCCCTTTTCCTTGGAGGTTAATCACTGCATGAGGTGATTGTCCCTGGCGCATTCTGTGATCTGGAAATTTGGTTGCTAATTACTGCCTTGGCACCAGGGAAGGAATCTGCAGAGTCCTGCCTTGTGAGTGACTGCACTGGTCCATGATTTGAATTGCAGGATGTTTCTGGCTAACTATGAGTCTAATGGGGGTTGACCAGTCTGCGTCTGGAAGAAAAATGGACTCCCCTTGTAATCTAGAGTGTATACCTAATAAACTCTGAGCACTTCCCACGCTTAGCAACACACGAAGGAAAATATCTGTCTGGAAAGGGAGATAATCCCAGTTTAGGAAAAGCATCGTTGATTTTTCAGGTTTTTTGGGGGGTGAAGAAGGAAAGGGGGGAGACTTGTGTAAACTGGCCCAAACCTCCCTAAAAATCTTGCTCAGAGGATGACATTTTTCTTCCTCTTTCCCTTTCTGGTCACGTTTTACCTCTGGAGTTACTCAGCGAATTAATAGGTATAGAAATGCAAAGCTCTTTTCTTATTACACGCCATCGATCTGATTGCAGTGTCATTAATTGAAAGACTCGGGAAATGTGATGGATGGTTCGGCTCAGGATTCCACATTCATTTTGGCGTAGCCCTGCAGGAGAAAAGCTGCATGAAGCTGATTGAAGGGCTCTTTTTGTCTGACATGAATTATTCTTTCATTGTCAAACCTTGTAACAGCATTCAGACATAGGGAGATTTACAATGTGAAATCCTAAACGGGGTCTAGTCTTAAAATAAAATTAGGGGGGGAAAGGCTTTATCGTATGATGTTGAAAATAGCTATATTTGTAAAAAAAAACAAAACTCTATTTCTATCAATTAAATCTCTTCTGCGAATCCCAAGGGGTTAACTTTGCTCACTCAGTTTTGAATTAGTTCAATGTTAAGGCTACAGATGAGAAACAGTTGCTTTAATCATGTAACTATTGTCAACATTTTTATTACAGCCAAAGATGTTTGGTAGTTTGAAAGAGTTTGTTGGTTGGTTTGTCGGACTACTGTCATTTACCTACCATACCAATTTGCCCATTAATCTGTGGACCCCAGTTGTCCTATAAAATTACAGCTGAGAGTTATTTTTATTAGGGCAAAAAAAGCAGCAGGTAATATTTAAATTATTAGTTTTAAAGAAAATGTTTAGAATTTGGGAGAGCAGGAAAATATACAATATCCCTTGTGCTCTCAACATTTCAGATTACTCCCAATTTGTTTCTGAAGGCAAATCTTGTCAACTGTCTTGTGATTTTGTTCTTAGCTGATGATCCTGGCGAGTTCTATTGCCTAAATTCCTGTTGCTCTTTTGTCTGTTAAATATTTGTGCCATGCTGCTGGGAAATGCCCACAATATCACCAAATGGAACAATAAAAATCCAGCATGAAGGTACAGTCCGTCCCTTACTTGTAATTGATGTTACTGGTGAAGAGTTTTTAAATGCAAAATAGCCACCCAGCTTGTAGTCTTATTTGAGAATAAAATAGTGCAATAACATTATAAATTGTAAATATACAAATGCCGAGGGAGGGAGGGAGCTAAATCAGACAGATTAGATGAAGGAAAAACATTGGTTTAGATTAGTGGTGTCTATTTCTCTAATTATTTTTTTAAGAAAACGACTCATTTTATCAGCATGTGCTATGTTTTAAGGACCGAAGGTATTAGAAACCAGGCTGTAAGCTCAATACAAAATGGGCTCAGAAACAGAAGAACTGGACATAAAACACAATAATGAAAATGATCTCTCTCTCTCTCTCTCTCTCTCTCTCTCAGCCTACCTACTTGCCTCAGCAGTTATAACACATCCACTACAGGGATTCAGATCTTCTACTGTTCTCTTCGCCTCCCCACCCCCCATGAGACAACACATTGGGTGTGATTATTTTGTGTTACAAACTCTTAAATAAACATTCCTTTAATTTGAAATATATATTGCAGGCAACAAATTGGTCCAATAAGGAAGATTAGTAATTCATATTAAAGTAGGAAATAGCCTATTCACATACTATGAAATCAAATGAGTTGCTAGGGATGGCTGTCCTGTCCCCATCCCTATTCTGCATATAACACCCTCACGTATGTATATTAAGGTCTCGTTCTTCAGTGAAGGGTGAGATTATTTTGTAGAATCTGTTATGCTTTTGTCTCTCTCTCTGATAGGACCTTTGGCAGAGGGGCTGAGAGCAGGGTTGTTTTAGTGGGACTGCAGATCCTTGCTAGCGTTCTCCTTATTATACAAATCCTGTGGTGTGTCTCTTTCAGAGAGCAAAGAGACTAGGATAAACCCTGCTCCTGGCATATTGGAAATCTGCTGTCACCATAGCACCTGCAATTCCCAACAGCTAAGTTCTGAAATGAAGTACATGGCGGGTCAGCACCATTTAAAATAAAAAAAGTCTGTTATTCCTTTTCTTCGTGCTGGACAATCTGCTCTGGGATTCTTGCACTCAGGGCTCCATTTGGTCAGGAAATTGTTTTACTGCAGCTTACCTTTAATCTTGTTTCATTGAGAACACCTGCTGTGTGGTTACCAGCGACTAGTTATTCACTACTCTTCTAGCCATTACCGTTCTCTTGTTGGGGAATTTCTCTTTGGGGATGTATTTTTGCTGCTTTGTTTTTTTTTAAAGAGGGTTTTGTTTTTAAGCCTTCTCAGGCTAAATAAAGATGATGACTTTTGAGGGTCACTGGGAGGGAAAAAAATGGTCTGGTGTCCCTAACAAGCCTTCCAAGGATTGTGATATAAGTAGCAAGAGAGCTAACGAGATAGTTAGGCAGCATATGTCTCCATGTGGGACTGTGTGGGCACATTACCCACGAGAAAAAAACGCTACTTATAAGTAACAAACTAATTCCATCAAATGATTTAATTTTTTATCTGTGACATATTTCAAAACATTCCTTCAAATTAAATTTCAATTGGCACTAGAATTGTTCTTATGAAATCTCTGGACATAAAATTGCCCACAGGTTATAGTCGCACCTTTGAAATATTCTGTGCTTAGCAGACAGTAAACTGGATCTTTCTCATCCTTACCTCTTATTGTGGAGTCAGGGGGGTGGTGGATTTTTTGATTTGGGAAGGTGGTGTTTTTTATTTTTGTCCTTCTTGATTAAGTAGCATTTTGCTGGTTTTCCCAAGATGAAATTCATTTGTCAAGCTTAAAAACAAATGAGGATAAAAGGTTCTGTATTTTTCTTTTTAATTGTTTGGCTAATTTCTAAAAATGTTCAGAAAACACCCTTAAAATGTCCTTAAAAATAGCAGCTGTTTTTAAAAAATTAACAGTTTCGGTTTTTAAAAGGGTATAATTTGCTCATTTTGTGGGCTTAACTTGAATACAATCAACCCTCTTTTAGTCTCTTCTGAAGACATTAAATTTCATACATATTTATATATTACATTATCAAATACATATTCGTCAAATGCATCCTTAACTCCAGAACAGTTGATAAAAAAAATACGGATGCACAGCTACAGATCAGAGAATCTCTTTTGTTAAAACCTTTAAATTGTCATTTATTTATTTGTTCAATTTCTTTTTATTGTGTTGTCCAAAGGAAAATATGCAATGCCATGTCTAATTATGTTAGTATTCACATTAATAACCTGTAACTTTACATAACAATGAGCACTAAACATTGAAAAGGCAGAAACAGATGCAATTATTTGTTGCTAGCTAAGTTACTGTACGTGACCCAGGTGCTGTATTATTATTTGCATGTGCTTCCCACCTTTGTTCACTCAGACACATGGGGATCTCAAGCTATTGCTGACTAATTGATAGTTGTAGTAACTGCTATAGGCTCCTTAGATTAGAAATGCATGCAGACGTGTGTCTTGATTCAAACATTAAGGAACACACACTCTCACTTACTTACATGGGCAGAAAGTCTTCATACTAATAGAGGTGTGGGATGGAGATAGCAGGACATAAAACAGAAGAGAGAGAGGGAGAGAGAGAGACACACAGACAGAGAGATGGCATGCAGCATATATACCCCTACAAATAGTTCTAAAATGCGTTTGCAAATGCAGAAGTCTTCAGAACCTTCCAACAGTTCAGAACACCCTTTTTATCTCTTCTCTGCGGGACGTCTCCTCCAGATTACTCGAAAAAAGCGGAAAAGGTGAGAGCTCTGCCATCTTAGCTCTGAATTCATCCGATTTCCTTCCCCCCCCCCTTGTATTCCTCATGCCATTGTCCATTCTTATGATGGCAGCCGCCCTTGCTCTTGAATGCAAGTGTCACAGCGGGAGCAAAAAGGGTTCAGGGCTGCATTGTCAAAGCCATGGTTGCTTATTGTTTCTTAGCCTTTCACTGCTCTGCTTTTCCAAGCCTCTTTCCCTATCGGTGGCCCCTGTCAAGGGGAGGAGTAGGGAGAAAATTGCAAGAGTTAGTCGTCCTTTTTTATTGCACACTGTTATGATAAACAGCCCAGCAATAGATTCCACAAAATTAGGAATTATAACGATGGGACGGGGTGGGGTGAGAAGAATTCTTTGTAGGTTTGTGTTTGTCGCTGTCCATCTGTCAGAAGGTTGGTTTCTTAGGAAAGACTTTTGTATTGGTGTTTTGGCCAGCCAAAAAGTAGAAGCAGCTGCAAAGTGAACAGTGAGTTATTTAGCCACAAGGTAAAAATTTCCTGTTGCTATTTGGATACTGAAGCTTTTCAATCTTAAGGGGGAAAAAAGCATGACTGAAGGCATTTCTTAGCTGTGGTCCATCCATCTAGCTATATTTTACGTATAAAAGCAATATATGATGATTGCAACTTGGCTTCTTTTGAAAATGGTTCAACAGAAAATGAGGTTTTTGTTTTAGAACATTGAATCTTGCACTAGAAAACGAAGAGGGGAACAACTTTCTTGTTCTAGTCACAAGAAAGACGCGGGGTTGTCAGTTCATCTAAAAGTAATATTGTGTCTTAATTTTTTCCTCTCACAACAAAAATTGTGCTCAAATATGTAGTTGGCATTTATATATCTGTCTGATTGTTTTCCACGAACAGGCCAGCTTTTCCGGTACCCCAACTTCAGGGAGGTTACAAAGTGATGGCCTCAAAAGTTTTTTGTTTAACTATGTCCCAGTATTAAAAACAAATTATATTTATAAAATGTGGCTTCCAGTAAGAATACAAATGCATTTAAGTATCCAAGCTATATATTTTTGTTAAAGCTAGGCAAATCTGACCAAGAAGAAGAGAAGCAAGTGAAATTTGGGCTAGAGCTCTAAATTGCTCTACTAAATATCAATATTTTACCAATCCCCTTTTATAGTTTGCAACCTCAATGTAAATTAAATTTGCCCAGTGTGGAATTTAATTTTTAAAAGCATCTCTCATTACATTACATGAACAAAACTATTTTGATATCTATAATTATCGAGAGAAAACATTTCAAATCATTCAGATGTTTATTCCTTGAACTCTGAATATCTAAGTGGTTGTGAATATCTAGCACTATTTTATCATGTCTAATAATAGTGGGCAGAGTGCTTTCTCAGTTGTAAATGTAGTTTAAGTCTGAGTGGGGTTTTGGAGAGAAATATCCTTTAACTGAACGTTCATACCCTGTTTTGGTTATATTTGAGAAGACACCGTTGTTTGGCTCTCCCCAATGATAAATGTTTCTTGTGAATTATTTTGAAATAAATGGGGACAAATATTTCAAACCAACTCCTTCCCTTTTTAATAGAGAATTTTAGAAGTTACCGATTCTAGTGTGTGTTAATGGTCCGATGAGCAAATTATCTTAATACATCCTGCAAACACCTTGACTTGCTTTGTGCAATAAGTTTTTTAGACTCATGCATTGTCTTGTATTACCGAGGTTTAGGTCAAGCATGTGTCTGTTTGAAATTTCTCTATAAATGAAACTTTTGAAGCAACATTGAAAGAACTCTGGCCTTGTTTTCCGCCAAAGTCTGAATGCAGTTGAGGCCACCCCGAGAGCACAATGTTTAAATTCTATTCCACATCTGCCTTATATTTGCAATTGGAGGCCAGTGGTCATGGGCAAGGAGTACTGATCAGTGATAAAGTTTAGTACCTTCTTTGCCAGGAGATTGTCATGTCTGCCCTGTAAATCTGGACTATTATTTTTGGAAAATCTTCTTAAATGGGATCTGAACTGATAACCTCTGATGAGCCTTACTTTGGGGAAAAATGCAACTGTAGATCAGGATTCAAATATGTTAATTCTGCACACTGGCTCTTTCAGATACGATAGGCTTCATTCTGATTCTGACTCACTCTAGTGTGAATAAGGAGTCATTCTATTGAACTCAGTGGAGTTTTACCTGAGTAAAACAAGTAACAGTGGTATCAGTATCAGGCTCAGTTAATTTCTTTTCAGTTCAAGACTATGGACCATATCTTTCAGGTCTTTACCCATGCCCAACTCCTATTTACCGCTTGTAATGACAGATGCTTGTGGGCCAGGTACAATGGTCCCAATTCTGCTCTCATTTACATGGTGTAAATATTTGACTTGGGTGGATACTCCAAATTCACACCCACTAAAATGAGATCAGAATTTGACCTTCTGGGGTCCAGGAATAAACTGCTGCATGTTTTCTTTAGATAGTAAAATGTATTTCCAATCTAAAATAAGAAGGTTGGGATTTTTACAAGCGCTCTGCATTGGCCTAACTCTGTTCTCATAGATGTCAATGGAAACTTGACCACTGAGTTTTGATGGAAGCAGAGTTAGGCCAGTGCTGAGCAGTTTTGAAAATCCGATCCTAAGAGAGTAAATGGGAGGTTAGCCAGCATAAGGACAGCAGGATTTGGCTGCATAAATGTGTTTTACTTCAGCACAGAGCAGTTAATGGGGAGTGAATGCAGAGCTGTCATGACCCTGGGAATGGGAGAACTGGTTTGGATGTAATAAGAAAAAAACTCCCTCTAAGTGCTTTAAGCTGTATTTAATTTGAGGATAGAATATTATCTCCATATTTTTTGTGGTTTTTTGCAATGTTCAATAAACTTCTTATACAATAAATGGTTGTATCGGTCTCTCTATTCCTCAAGCACTATATTCTTACTGAGCGGAATTTAGCCCCGTACTGAGGAAAGACCTAGGCACCTCTTAACTCCCCAAAACCAAGCTTAAGAGGGACTAAAGTGGTATGCAGGCCTTGTACTGGTCCCCTAAATAGCAATGAATGTAATCTTACTGCTGTTATTGGGTAACTCTCAGTTACTGCAGTGGGAGTTACTTTGTATCCATTAGGGAGAATGGATCATCGGGGTCCTATGTGAGACCCGAATCTGAGCTAAAATCCCATTAAAAAGACCATAAGAATGGCCATATTGGGTCAGACCAAGGTCCATCCAGCCCAGTTTCCTGTCTTCTGCCAGTGGCCAATGCCAGGTGCCCCAGAGGGAATGAACAGAACAGGCAATCACCAAGTGATCTATCCCCTGCCGCCCACTCTCAGCCTCTGGCAGACAGAGGCTAGGGACACCATCCCTGCCGATCCTGGCTAATAGCCATTGATGGACCTACCCTCCATAAATGTATCTAGTTCTTTTTTGAACCCTGTTATAGTCTTGGCCTTCACAACACCTTCTGGCAGAGAGTTCCACAGATTGGCTGTGCACTGTGTGAAGAAATACTTCCTTTTGTTTGTTTTAAACCCACTGCCTATTAATTTAATTTGGTGACCCCTAGTTCTTGTGTTATGAGGAGGCGTAAATAACACTTCCTTATTTACTTTCTCCACATCAGTCATGATTTTATAGACCTCAATCATATCCCCCCTTTTCCAAGCTGAAAAGTCCCAATCTTATTAATCTCTCCTCATATGGAAGCTGTTCCATACCCCTAATCATTTTTGTTGCCCTTTCCTCAACCTTTTCCAATTCCAATATAAATAAATAAGGCTACTGGCACAGCAATGGAAATCTCACAACATAATCTGTTCTCTTGAGATTTGTAGTCTTGTTTTGCAGTGAGGTTCAGGTGAGTCTCCTGACCTTTGGGGTTCCTTTTTCTGACTAGAACCTGAACTCTGAACCTTTTGAAGTTTCCCTAGCACGTTCAATTAACTATAGTAATGAATTTAAAAGCCAGTCACTGTACACCTTGCTTACAACATACAACTCCCATTGACTTAACTGGGATTTACATACATATAAAGGCTGCAGGCTTAGAAAGTAACAACTGAGCACAAGCAAAGCAGACTTTTTTTGGATAGCAAGGTCAGGATGACATGAATGGCCAGTGGAGGCCAATATTAAATTTTTATTGAATCCGCATCCATATTTCATTGTCATTTGTGGTATATAGGAATAGGACAGTATCTCTTTAAATAGTACATGACCCATCTAATAGTGCTCACTGTTTTGTGTTTTAGAAGCCGCCAGAACCCAACCAGAAGTGCAATGTGTACATGTATCTAGGCCTTGCATGTTGTGTGTATTCAGTGAATGTGCTGTGCCCATGTGGTTTCTTCATTTCATGTTTGTTATATAAAGGGCAAAAGACACAATATCATTGTGGCCCAGCTACTGATTCAATTTGGGCAGCACTTCACTCTACAGCTAAGTGCATTTGTTTCAGTGGAACCATTTGTGTAGTTAAAGTGCTCTTCAGATACGTACAAGGATCAGAATCTGCCCCTGTAGGTGGAAAATAAAACAGCTGAAGTTCTGGGGAGCAGCTGGGACAGAAAGTTGAAGATATGTAGAGGAATTCTCTGCCTTCCAATGGGAAAAAAAACTGGTAGGAAAAACCCTCTCAGCAATGGGAAACTTGGAAGAGAGCATGGAGTGAAAGACTGGCCCAGCAATTACCTTTCTAGTGGGCAAGATTGCCTTGGTTTTCAGTACATAAATGTAAATTTGTGGGTACTGTGTCTATTAGAGATGGTTCAGAATGGTAGAGATGGGGGAGGGGGACAGGTTTTCAAATGGTGTAATTTGTCATAGCAGTTTATACCAGCTGAGGATCTGTCCTCGGACTCGTATCCTGATCTGAACTTTCCTAAAGTTGGAGGTGTTTGTATCTGCTGCTTTGATTCCTTTCTACGTTAGAGGTGTCAAATGGATTAACCAGATCAGAACTTTGAAAGCTATTGCCAGGTAGCGCAACAGAGAACATTCATGTGATATTAATGGCAGCCAAGATAAGGCGGCTTCTTATAGGCTTTCTAACTGGATTCATTAACTACATTTTAATAGTGTGTGAGAAATATTTTAGATGTTCAAATATCAGGGTTAATTTGTATTTTACAACTAAACACAATTTCTGCTTTGCAGCTGAGACTGCCAGAAGGTGCCTTCAAAAGGAAAATTAGCAATTGCCTTGTCTTCAGTTTGTTTGATTGTTTATTTTAGCTGTCTAAGAACTGCTTGTGAAATTCCCACTTTTATCAGCGCATGTTCCATTTCTGGACCCAGCACAGTCCGTGATGCAATGATAGTACCTAAGTAAAAAAGCTTGGGCAATATTCTGCCCTCAGAGACATGTCCACCATTCCAATTGACTTCAGTAATAGTGGATCAGATCCTGAAGTGCTTAACTATGAAAACTTCCCCCTAAGGCACAAAACAAGAGACAGGCGCCCAACTCCTATTGATTTTTTCAATGGGAATTGGGCAACTAATTGTGCTTTTGTACCTTTGAAAATCTTCCTCTTTGGTTCTTGAAATCAACCATTGTTTAATCTGAGCAAGGACTGAGTAAACATACTTAGGTTAATAACAATACATACTTACCCTTTTCATAGTCTTCCATCCTATGGTCTCTAAGCATCTCAAAAATTAGTTAATTGGAGTTGTGTAGATACAGAATCTGTGAGCACAATTTGACCCCTTGTGTAATAAATACTAAACTTGCTATGGGAGGATTTGTCTCCCGGGCCATGTGGCTAAATCTTGGTACCTTACTTTCAGAGGCAAGAAATGGGCTTTAGAACATGGGATTTGAAGTCAAGACTCCCAGGTTCTGTTTTCAGTGCTAGAGACTGACTGACTGGGTGAGGACTTAGGCAAGACACTTAATCTCTCTGTGCTTTAGTTTTGCCGCCTGTATGGGAATAATACTGCCCTATACCTCTGGGCTGCTGTGAGGCTTAATTCATGTATGTAATTTGCTTTGATAAAAGGGGCTACAGAAGTACATATAATAATCATCATTTAAAATTTGTTCTGCTAAAATGGGTGAATTTGTTTAGTTAAAATCAGACAAATCCCCCACACGCACACATTCTTTCATCGAAATCTCAGACCAAACCTCTTTGGAGGTATGAAAATATTCATTAAACTCTTTTCCTCATTTGTTTTAATTTTCATTCAGGTCTGAAATTCCAGTTTCCACACTGGGCTAAAAACAGAAGTTCGAAAATCTTTTGAGACAGGCTGTTTTAAAGGGTGCTTCTGACCTTCCTGAAAGCAAGAAGTATTGGATATCTAACCAGAGAGTCAGTTCTCATTAGATTTCAAACACTGGGGCCAGATCATACAAGGAGCCAAGTGCCCTCCATTCACATGGATTTCAATGGAAGTAGAGGATGCAACACCTTGCAGATCCCAGATTTGATTCCCAATTGCTGGAGTTTCTGGAGGAGTATCCATAAGGTTCAGAAAAGCAACTTCCTATTCAAGTGCTTATTCCAATCAAAATCAGCCTCCAAGCTTATGGAAGTTCACCCATTACTGATATCTACCCAGTTTCATCTCACATTAATTGGTGTGGCCAAATGCTAAAACACTGAGGATAAAGATATCTCGCTCTGTCTCTCTCAGGTAGTTGTACTGGTGAATATCACCATAGTATCGGAGAGCCTAATGCAAGTGCTGACACAAACTTAAATGTAATGGCACAAAAATGCTAGAATAAGAAACCTATTGTGTTTCGTTTTATTTGCACTAGAATTTATTGCAGATCGTGTTTCCTGTATGTTGCCCCTCTATTCCGCCTATGATACTCACCTTGACCCCTCTACTTGTTTGCTATTCCCTCTCCTACCTTTTTTGTGGCTTTCCCTGTGCATGGATCATCCTCCCAATCCCAGTTTGTCAAGTCACCGTCTTCTCCACATCAAATCCCTCCTAAATTCTGACGTCTTCAACAGCACTCAGAGGAAAAGAATTACCCTGTTAATATATGGATGTGTGTTTGTTATGGATCTAAATAGATTAGCTAGAAGATGTGCATATACCTAAACAAAGTAACCATATAGTCTTCCTACTGTAAGCTTTGTACTTCCTTCCCTCACTTGTTTATTAACCTCACTTGTGTGAGGTCTAGAATTAGATTGGGGTAAACTCTTTGGGGGCAGGGAACCGGGGCAAGTCCTTTTGTTTGCTCCACATTGTTCATAGCACATTTTGGGGACTGTGTGAATAGGTTTAAGTGGTAACAATTAAGGGTTAGTTCAAGTACAAGTCTTAGATCAGAAAAATGTGAGATCAGAAAAATGTGAGATCAGGATAGCGGGCACTAAGACCCATGCACAGACAGCAGGCGGAGCTTGGGTGGTAAATGTCAGTCAGTGGAACTATGCTGATGGACACTAGCTGTGGATCGGGTCCTGTTTGTTCTATTGAAAAGAAATTATAGGCCTGATCCTGAGAGGTACTGAGCATCTGAAGTTGTTGTTCAAGTCAGTGGGCATTGTGGGTGCTCACAACATCTTCTGAAAGAAGACGTAGACAGTCACTGGCTTACTTCTCAGTGATGAACACTTATGTACCACCAGCCATTGTACTAACCGCTTGTTACTGTGATGTAGGATGGTAGCAAAACCCTTCAGAGCCAGTCTAGTCTGTGGTGTAATCCCATATTCAGGACAAATGCCCACTAATCACTATTATCAATGCACATTACTCCTCTATCTAATGTTACTGATAAAAGCACTCTTCATAGACACTGACTGAAGTTAGCTGAAATCACAAAATACAGAACCAGTCCTATCATTTGTTGGGTCCCAGCTGCTGGAGACTGGATGATATGGACTGGTAGGGTTGCTTCCTCCTTCTGTATTTGTATTGTTGAAGGAGAAGATATAATTATCCACAAATGGCCAAGTTTTGATGGGATGTGGAACCTCTGAAAAAGCATGTCTTGCTTTGCTGGTTAAAAGTGCTTCAGTTACTTATACTATGTATGTCACTGAGAGCAGGAATCACAGGCATTTTTGTGTGTGCATAAAATTACACAAAACAAAATTTGACTTTCTTGAATGTTCATACCAAAAAAGCCACTGACACAAACGGACAAACGTGGTTCATACCAAGGTTACTATTCAGCCAGTCAGCAACCAGCATGCAGAGATGTAATATTTGTTTTTGTTTTGTTCACAGATCTTTTAATGGCTTGGGAAAACTTTCATGGGGTCAAAATTAACCTAAGGTGGTTATTTGTATTATGGTAAAACCTAGAGCTCCACATGAGCTCAGGACCGCATTACGCTAGACATTGTACAAGCAATAGTGAGGGGCAGTCTCCGCTCCAAAGAGTGTAGGCAGGAGAGACAAAGAAAGTATTTTGCAGTATTGTTGTAGCCATGTTGGTTCCAGGATTTGAGGGAAACAAAATGGGTGAGGTAATAGCTTTTATTGGACCAACTTTGCTGGTGATAGAGACAAGATTTCGAGCTCATTCATTATTTGTGTGTGTAGTTATATAGCGCTTTTCATGTTTAACGTAAAGCACTTTACTAACCATGAGCTTGACTCACTTCTTGTGGGTGCACATGGGGCTACATCAGAGCGGGCACAGCTCCGTGGTGGGAGAGAAGGCACTGGTGTTATCATCAGACTTCTCCAGTGGAGGGCAGCTTTATGCCTAGCTGGGGCTCCACAGGTGAATAGGTTGCTTCGGAGACCTACTGAATCTCCTATAGGTCTTCTCATCTGGTCCTGCTATTCCTGGGGCTTTGGCAGCCATCTCCTAGCCACTTGGCAGTGGGCTGGCAGACAGCTTGCACTTCTGGGAAAAAATTCAAAATCTGGAAAACTTCCCTGGGATGAGACAAATCTTTCCCACCCAGCTCTACCTGAACCACTGGACAAACACGTCAGACCACACTTCAGGGACCATCTGTTTGTTCTGTGTTTGTATAGTTGCCAGCACAACGGGGTCCTGGTCCATGTCTGAGACTCCTAGGACCTATGGCAGTACAAATAGTAATACTAAATGATAGGAGCCCTTACTGTCTTTATGGGAAACCTCCCTCTATAGGGGTAGTAGCATCACTCCTGCAAAGTCCCCTGGTGGCTGACTCATGATACTTACAGAAGTTTGCAAATACTCCCAGGTGAGCCCACTTATGCTGGTAAAGTGGATAACTCTATTAGAAGGAAAATTGGAAGCGGGCAGAGAGCATTTCAGAAATGCCAGGATTCATTTGAACAAGTTATTAATCAGCTTTTATTATTATCTAATTTAGCTATATACTTTAGCTTTAAAATTAGCTAATTTAATCATGACATTGTGAGTATTAATTACATCTGTGCAAAAAGGTAAAACCTCTCAATAGTTCTCATGCTATATATTTACTGCCTGTAGTGCAATACAGATGAATCTAGATACTGTAGTAATAAAGCTATATACACTGTTGGCCTTGTGGTCTCAGTCTTTGAGAAAGCATGTCTGTTTCTAAGGGAGCACTAAGCCAGTAGCTTGCTATTTTGGATGCCTCCTTCTAGGAAGTGATTCAAAAACTAAACATTTGTAAAATGATCTTGTGGGCCATCTGGTTCTTGCATGTTTGAAAAGCTACATTCAGCAGGGTGGATCAGACGACAAAGTCAGCGACAAACCTTCATTGTTCTGAGTTTTAAAATAAACTTGTTGTGGCTAAAACGTAAAGTGTTAGCTCATTAGAAGGCATGCTGTCAGTCCAGTGCACTGTACTTGGTCAGTCAAACTGGGATTCATTGCAGCACAGTGGTTTACAATTTGAAAGAGACGTAAAATGCAAATATTTCTTCCCATAATACCCAGGTCATATCCGCGCAGAATATACACAAACGTAGTCCCTGCTCCTGCATGCAAGTGTATTACTTTGCTCACATAATTAGTCTGACTGACATAAGGGGGCTACTCACTTGAGTAAAAGTGTGCACATATGCAGTTGTGTAACCCATTGGTCTCACTCTGTGTTCAGTCCACATGGGCTCTGAGTCTGTGGCAGCCCCAGCTATGCCCCTCAGTCTCTAGCTCAGGCTTGTGGACATTTTACGTTATCATTTCCGTCCCTAGTGCTGGCCAACATGGCAACCATCACATAAGTGGAAGCTCATTTGGGGTTTGAACTGCTGGGGACCTCAGATATGTGGATGGCGCTTCCTCTCTCCAGAGGAAGTATGTAACCCACTTGACAGTATGTGTTATGCCTCCCTTCTGTGCCAGATTCACAGAAGATATGCGTCTCTTACAGCTCTTAACTCAAGCCTGGTTCTTTATCTCAAGCTGTAGAGACTCCATCTTGCAGTTCGGGAGGTCCCAGGTTTAATCTTTGGTGTGTTGGCTAAGATGATAGCTGACACATTTGCAGGATCTGACGCCTTAGGCTATGTCTATAAATGAATAAAATGATTTGGTATTATGAAATATCAAACTGATTGTACAAACCATCAAGGAAAGTTGCGATTTTAGATCTTTGTTTATGTACCGCCACAAAGGATGGACATTGTGACGGTGGCTGATGATTCGCTAAAGATACTGGGCCTGGTTCTGATCTCTCACTGTTTTCTCCTCATTTGCAAAACCTTTGGCTTCATTGGAGTACCCATGATTTCAAGTGTGTATGTGTAAGGGAGATCAGAATCAGGTCTCAAAAGATTGTGAAATATAAAGTATCATGGGATGATTATTTTTTCAGCTGTTTTGTGGGTTAGACACTGAAAAAGGCTTGAGAATACTATAACTAGCTGAAAATAAAGAGGGAGTTTTGGAAGGCAGAATATCATTACCCAAGTTGGACTTTGTCCAGGACTAACATTCCTGCGCTTGCAAAAAATACAGTGGAATTTTTAGAAATAAAATTTTTCATAGTGTTGCTATGATTATTTTTGAATCCCATACGAAAGACACTATCTGCATTTACAAGCTATCAAAATGGCCTTACAATTTGCTTAGCTAAGTTCACAGCATGCACAGTTTAACCATCACAAAGTGCTTGGTTTTAAAATTACTGTAAGTCCTGAATATGTTCTCTCTGTATTTTTGGTCATTTCCTAGATGGAAATCAATGAGGTCCAGAGCTTAGGGAGTTTGTGGAAACCCATCTTTTAGAAGAGGGGGATTTACAGCAGTAAGAAAAGTGAACCGTGTGTAAGAGGGTAGGGTGCTTCAGCCAAGATCTCTGCAGGGTGCATTGTCTTGAGTCAGGATATTTCTATAGGATTCCGTGCCTCTGGCAACAGTTCATTATCATTAAGCTTTAAAAACATTGGGTTAGATCCTCCTTTGGGGTGGTTTCATTGAAGACTGATGTACACCAGTTGAGGTCCTGGCCCACTGTATGCTTCGGGGGAAATAATCCTTAGTATGAGGTAGTATAAGTCACTGCTTGGATAAAATAACCACTGATTTGAGCTTTCACCATCCTGCAACAATCCAATTCTTGACCCAAATCCTGATGCACTTTCTGAAAGACTCAAACTTTACTTAAGCAAAACTACCATTGAAAGCACTAAACTGAGAAAGGACCGTGAAGAAGGGACTCAGGTTTTCAGGATTTAGCCCAGGGTGGGCAAACTACGGCCCACGGGCCACATCCGGCCCACTAGCCGATATTATCCAGCCCTCGAGTTCCTGCTGGGGAGCAGGATTTGGGGCTTGCTGCACTCCAGCCGGGGAGCGGGATCGGGGGGCACTACACACGGCTCCCAGAAGCAGCGGCATGTCCCCTCTCCGGCTCCTATGCGTAGGGGCAGCCAGGGGGCTCCGCACCCTGCCCTCAACCTAAGCGCCGCAATGGGAGCTGCAGGGATGGCACCTGTGGATGGGGCGGCACCTGCGGATGGGGCAGCATGCAGAGCTGCCTGGCTGTGCCTCCATGTAGGAGCTGGAGGGAGGACATGTTACTGCTTCCAGGAGCTACTTGAGGTAAGCGCTGCCCAGAGCCAGCACCCCGACCCCCTTATGGGGCCCCAACCCTCTTCCCCAGCCCAGAGCCCCCTCCTGCACCCTGAACTCCTCATTTCTGGGCCCCACCCTGGAGCCCACACCCTCAGACAGAGCCCTCACCTCCTCCTGCACCCCAACCCCAATTTCATGAGCATTCATGGCCCACCATACAATTTCCATACCCAGATGTGGCCCTCGGGGCAAAAAGTTTTCCCACCCCTGATTTAGCCTCATAAAGCCTGATGCAATGGCCAATAAAGTCAATGAGCATCTTATTCCAGCCCTGGTCTACACTGGGCGGGCGGTCGACCTAATACATGCAACTTCAGCTATGCGAATAGTGTAGCTGAAGTCAGAGTATCTTAGGTCGACTTATCTGGCCGTGAGATGGCGGCGAGTCGACCGCTGCTGCTCCCCCATCAACTCCGCTTCCGCCTCTCATGAGCTGGAGTTCCGGAGTCGACGGGGAGTGTGTTCGGGGATCGATCACTACTCGCCAACCCGGCGGGTAGTAAAGACCTGCCCCCAGAGAATACTGGATCAGACCTTAGTTTAAGGTTCAAGAAGCTCTGGCAAACTTTTTATGCCTCTCTATTTATTTTAATGTTTTGCCAGCCTCTTCGCTTTCTGATCTCTCATTCTGGCACTGTGGGGATTTAGTTTATGCTAACATTTTTCCACGATGTGGCAGGGTGCAGCAAGCAGAGAGTTATTTCACTGCTCAGACCCTACACATAGAAATTCTGTGCTGATGAGACTGAGAACTGAAAGTTCCAGTGTTTATTCAGAATGATCCCAGGAAATGCTACAAAAACAGCCATTGGATGTGAAGGATAGAAGGAAGAAAGACCTTTGAAGGAGGGAGAGCAGCATGCCCAGTGGTTTAAAGTAGAACCTGTATTATATCCCTTCAAGGCATAATCCAATTTCTAACTAATTGGGGATAGGAAGAAACTTTCTCTAGGTGCAGGCTATCCCATACCTACGTATGAGAGGGGCCAGGGGAGGAAGGGCATCCTTCCAAAGTACCTGCTACGGGCTACTATGAAAGACAAGATTCTGGGCTAGATGGACAGTTGGCTTGACCCAGTATAGCAATTCCTGTATTCCAAAATCAAACCAGGTTCCCTGGAATAGTGCCCAGAGAAGTCACTTGATTTACATGACTGATTTGCTGAGTCTACTCCTTTATGGTCAGGAAAGTCACCATCAACTCAGCAGAAATAATTCATTACTGACTTCTCAGAGAGAGTTACTGACAGACTCCCTATGTTAGTTGTACTCTCCAGAAAATAGGGAAGAAAGGAGAAGGACCAAAGCATTGTCCCTGTGCCTCTCTGATTCAGATGGGCAGTGGCCTAGTACAATGGCACCTTCCCCCAGTAATTGTGGTCTGTCTCATTATTGCATTGCATTTTATTTTACAGAATAATTATACCCAGTTTGTACAAGGGGAACATGTTTCCCCCTCTGGTTGTTGTGTCAGAGAAGAAGCTTAATCCCAATCTAGCTACCAGCAAACCTGTGGGAAAGGGCACGAACCCATTCAACCTGAACCCTGCTGATGGGTTTGCAATGAGAGTCAGTCAGTGGGAAACTAGGTACATTCAAACTTCAGGGCCTATGAACGTATGCAAACAGGCCCTGACCAAAAAAACAACAATTCAGAAATCTTTTTCAACTTGAGCATGGAAAGGTTTGTTTTCTAGTAGAATACCCAGTGCTAAAGCTTTGCAAATTATTGAATGGCAGAAGCATTGGGTGGTCCCCTGACCTTGCCAGATTTCTAGTCCACCCAGAAAGGGTAGTTTTCTGGCCCAAGCATTACCTTTGAAATATGTAGATTGCCTCAGGCTGCAGATTCAAATCCCAGCAGGTGCGACTCTGTCCTTTATTCTTTTGTGAAAGATAAACTCAGTTCAGTTCCATTTACTCTTTAGAACAAAACCTTGCTACAGTCCTTTCTGCGCTACATGGGTATTAAAGATCTAGTGACACTTTTCATAAGGCTAGGAGTCTGCTGTGGACCAATTGTCTTCCAGCCCTGCAGACCGCCCCATTGATTTGTATCAGTTGGTTGCCACCCATACCCCAGACATGACTTCATTTCATCGATGCCATATGAAGAATTTGCAAACCTTCTGGGTGATGGACATTAGAAAAATGTAATGTTCCACAGATGTGCAGATCATTTGGCGGGTGCTAATCCGAGCAGAAACCTTTCAGGGTCACAAATGTCCTTCCTCGATCTTCACAATTTCTTACATGTCTACTTCTGGCTCTGTGGTCCAGTAACTACCCCGGTCATTCTTAGCCAGAGATCTTCACTCCCCTTGCCCTCCCCCGCGTGACCCCTCATGGCACCAGGGACAGAACAGAGCCGTCACTGTTAGGAGAGAGAGAAGAAACACTACAGAAATGTGATTCACCACCCACACTTACATATCTGCTCTTCCTTTCTTTAGATAAGCAAGACTTTAACTATACCCATAGCATAGATAGGGACACGCCATAATATTTATTATCTAATTTAAATTCTCATTATATTCTATATTAAAGAATGAAGATTTTGACAAAGGGCCTGAACTAATCACTAATTATGCTATTTTGCCATCTTTTTACAATTTTGTTCAAGAAGGATTAAAAAATCTGCTCATTATTCATTCCTCTTGTTGGCGACCTCAATAAAGAATCTCTGCTCTTGTGCCTAAGGCACAGTACTGGGCCTCAGGAGTGTGGTGGTCAGCTGGCTCTGCTACAGATTGTTCATGTGAATTTTGTCATGTCACTTACAGCAGGATTTTCAATAGTTCCTAAGTCCTAGGAGGCAGAAGCATCTTAGGCTCCAGATGGACTACATTTTAAAAGGTATTTAGGCACCTAATTTCCATTGGTTTCACTGAGTTAGACTTTGAATACTTTTAGAAATTTGCCCCAAGTGCCTAAGTCACTTTTGAAAATGAACTTAAGCACCTAAGTCATTTAGGCATGCTTTTAAGAAGTTACCCTTAATATCTCTGTGCCTGTTTCCCATCTGTAAAATGGGGAATAATGATACTTCCTTTCTTCTACTCATTGTTGGTCATTTCTAGTTAATTTGGAAACTCTTCACAGTAAGGACTGTCACTTACTGTGTGTCTGTACTGTGCCTAAGAAAATGGTGCTTTGATCTTGGTTTAGGCCTCTAGGTACAAGTAATCATTAATTAATTACTGAATGGGCCATGGGGATGGGTGTGACTCTTTTACACCTCCGTCTGGGTCAGAATTGAAGGGCATTGGCAGGGTGAGGTAATGACAACCAGACAGCACAGCAGTGGAAACGAATCTGTTCTGTGGATAAAATGCAAGCTTCAGTCTGCCTCCTCTTTCCAACCCAGCAGCTTTCACCAGCATTGTACAACTCCCACCAAGATTTAAAAGCTGTTAAAAAAAAAAAAACCCAAACAAATAAAAATACACTTGTTGCTTCTGGGAACAAAACCCTCATTGGAATGCTCTCTGGACCTTCATTGTGGTTTCTCTTGGGACCCATGAGCTAGTTTCAAAGCTGTCAGCTGTTCAGAGTAGAGCAGTGAGACGTTCTTTCACTCTGGTTGACCTGGTGTCCTGTGAGTCACCCTTGCCGCTTGTCTCTCTTCATATACTGTATGCCAATGACCAACACCGGGGGCGTTCTTGTCTGTTTCATGGCTGTTGCTGACCATCTTGAGAATAAATGAAGCACAAATCAAGTTCTCACGGATGAACGTAAGGAGCAACAAAGACAGGCTCCAGATGGTGGATCCACTTCAGTAGCCAAACATAGGCCACTGCAGAAGGAACTGTTTTGAGAACAGAAGTGTCGATATGATCAGAAAGCCACTGAGGTTCTGTCATTAGGAACTATAGACAGATGCCCAATGGGAGGCAGAGTTCTGAACACAGAGTGCTGCAGCAACACAGGCTACATGAATGCATCAAACCTGTCTTCCAGTCGCTATGCTGATTCTCCCAAAACATCATGTCATAGTTGAGGTCTTTGTCTTGATCTTCAAGGTGCTCAGTGATGTGGTCTCAGGCTATCTAAACCCAGAGCTCTGGGAGGAGGACCACAACCCTGTACTCCAAGCACACTGGAACTCTCTGCCACAATGGTAAAGCTTCTCTGTGCAGGAGACAGAGTCTTCTTGGGGACAGGCCCAAGACACTGGAATGTTACTCCCACAAGATCTAAGAACCATCACAAATCTCCATTCCAAGCCCACTCCTTCAACTTCCTTACACTAAGAAAAAACATGGGCCACAGACTTTTAAAAACAAAAATCCACCCACGATTTTCCTCGTGTGGGGAACATGGGAGAGAAGAGAGACCCAGATGTGCTACATGCTAATCACATCACTTAATACGACGCTGGAAGGCGCTCGTATATCACAATGATGAAGGCAGTATAAGAACTGGAACAGAATGAAAGAAAAGAAAGGAAAAAGTCTTTTCGTCTGCCTCTGCGTAGAGGTTGTGTATTTTGATTTGCATCTGAGAGGTCACTATTTGAATCTGTTATTCACTAGCTGTATTTGCGATGGTTGTTTTTTAGGTTGCTATTAAGTTTAATTTACATAAAACAAACACACGCACCCTTTTTATACAATAGGAACATATCACAGTAGGTAGCTGCTGGACTCAGTGAATCCTGCTCCCTGCCTAGTGATAGTCATATAACCATTTGTAACCCTGACTCCTGTCATATGAAGTGCACTTACCAGCACTCCTGTGTCTCTCACCCTTATTATATGGTATATTAAGGATGGTGAAATTGGGCCCACACTTTTATGGGGCAAAGTAGAAAACACAACACCCAACACTAAGTATAATAACGTAATAGGATAAGTGAGAGAGTGAAACAGCAGGATGTAATAGATGCCTTAGATACTTCAGTGATGGGGCCCATATATTTACCTAGATAACAGAAAGCAGAAAAACTAGGGCACAGGGAAACTGTAATGCTCCAGGAGATAGGTGTGGGTGAATTGAGAATGCAGCAATGTGGAACACTAGAGAAAAAATAATAACACCCTGGGTTTAGCCCTGTTCATCCTGCAGTACTGGACCCCCAGGTGCTTTATACACCTCATAGCATAGTGCTTTCCCCTAGCTATCGTTTTTCCTAATATGTTTTCCCATTGTGCCATGTAAACATCATCTCTGGACAGTGCTTTGTTAAACCTGGAACGAAGGGAAGATTAGCATCGTCTCCAGTCTAGTTTAAATGTTACCTCTCCACCCACCAACACTGAAATGCAGCCATAGCAGGTGTAGAGGCATGTGCATGATTTACCAAGGACCAGCAATGGTCTGTGACATTTGGGAATGGAACCAGCAGGGGAGAACGCAGAACTGATGATACTGAGCAGGGTCTGAGGATGCCACATGCTGGGGAGCATATGCAGGTGTTGATCAGCCAGGCCTTATCTGGCCTCTGAAGGAAACCTCCCCAAATGTCTTCTTCTTTGAGAAATGTTTAGGATATATTGGGTTCCTGTATGCTCAGAGGGGGCCCTCCCCATTTGGATATGCCTCTGTGATGGGGTCGGTCATCTCTATGGCACTGTTCCTGTATGCCATGCAGAGGCCTCTGTCAGGACCGGATGTCTGGCAATGAGGAAAGGCAACATTAGTTGTTGAATTGAGTCCCCCGCACACTCCAGCACTAAGGCGACCCTCTTTAAGGTCAGAGCAGGATATGAATCTCTATTTCCACAGAGCCGGAGGGTGAGAGCTGGTGGCCTTGGACTGCCCTTCATTTCATGGTTGGGACATCCCTGGTCTAGTCCATTGTGGGATGTCCCCCTTCCCACCAAATGGAGTGACTGGGAAGAAACTTCAAGGGGGAAACCATGTCAGAGCTCTCCCCTCTTCCTGCCCCATTGGCACCCCCCCTCAGCAGCAGACGGAGGCAGTATGACTTCCCATATTTAGTTTGTTAGCAAAACAAAAAAAAAAAAAACAGAAAAAAAAAACAGGAAAGTGAGCTTAAGCTTCGTTCTGAGACAGCATGAGCGCTAGCTCACTTGCAGATGAGACAACACAGACAACAGAACACATACATACAACAGATATATGGAAATATACATAGAACATAATAGAATAATGAATGCAGCATAACATGCAGATGCAGATCGAGAACAAAATTGAGGAAACTGAGGATTGAAGTGAAGAGAGAACTTATTGAAGGAAGATAAGAGGAAGTAGATATATAAGGTGGGAAAGAACTTAATTGGAAAAAGATAAAATAAATAATGAGTTAAGAGTAAATTCCATTATAGTTAATAGTTTCAGTTTATATATTTTAGTCAAGTTTGCAGTTTTTTTTTCAAGTTTTTTTTTTTTGTTTTTTTTGTTTTTTTTTTGTGTTTTGGTTTCCAGGTTCTCACTGGTTTGTTTGTTGTGTTTTTTTTGAATGTTATGATTGTTGTTGTTCCTTTTGTGAGATTTGTGTCTTTTTATTCTTTTGATGACATTTATGTGTAGACATAGATGTGGCATTGCTGTGGGCATGGTGCAGTTATGCTGGCACATGATGTATTGGCATATATCACGTGTGATGCAGATGATATGGTATGATGAGATGTGATGTGTATGTGATGGATTGATACTTGGATGTGTGTGGATGAGATAGGTTGGTGGGTTGCTGTGTTAGGTTTTGTTGAGTGCTTTTGTTGGGTTGTTAGTGCTTATGTTGTAGGCTTGTTAGGTGCTGAGAGGTGTTTATCTGCGAGCTGCTGAGGCTGTCTATCAAGATCTCTGAGGAGTCTGAGGGGATCTCTGTATGATAAGAGAAGGTTTTAAATGATGATAGGCTGAGGTTTCTGGTTAGGTGCTGTAGGTTGGTTTTAGGTGTTGTTTCTTTTTTTTTTTGTTTTTCTCCTCTTCTGGTTCTCTCTCTTCTGGTTTCTTTCTGGCTCTGTTTTTTCTTTTGTTGGTGGGTTTTTTTTAGGTGTGGGTTGTTTTTGAGAGTTTGTCTCTGTCTGATGATCTTCTCTGTCTGAGGGAAATCTACGTTGTAGGAGCAGAGCTGGCTTGGTTGTAGTGTGTGTGTGTGTGGTGTGGGGGGAGTGATGGCGTGTGGAGGCAAGTATAGCGGCCAGTGGGTGGGGGGGGTGTAGGTGGTTTTTATGTGTAGGTGTATTTATGAGCTGTAGTGTCTAGCACAGTAGTGCTTATGGGATGTGGACCTGAGTCTGGATTGAGGTTGATGGTGGGATGGGATCTCGAAAAAAATCTCGTGAATCTTTTTTTTGCTTCTTTTCCATGAGTCCAGATGATGAAGATGTCATCAATAGAGTAGGAGTAGAGGGCGAGAGTTAAGAAGAGTGGAGTTTGTGTTAAGTCAGCCATAAATAAAGATGTTGGCATGCTGAGGGGCCAGGGTGGGTAGCAGTGTGCGCTGACCTGAAGGCATATATTGTCCCCAAATGTAAATGGTTGTGGTGACAAAATCACAAAAAACCAAAACAGCAGCCACCAGGTGATAATATCGGGATACTGTTCCTGATGGCTTGTGGCTTGTCCTTTGTGTGTGTGTGTATGTTAGTGGCTTCTTCCATCCATAGTGGCCAGAATGGTTTTTTCTGGAACTGACTGATGGATTGTGTAGTTGTCAGGAGTCAGTGGTGTCTCGAAGATAGCTGGGAGTGCTGGTAGCATAGGGCCTGAGGAGAGAGTCCACATAGCCAGACAATCCTGCTGTTAAAGTACCAATGCTTGAGATGATGTTTAGTTGTCGTCATGCTGAGCAGTATAGCTCTGGCAAGAGGCTATGCATTGAACTGCGTACTTCCTCAGGCAAGTTCAGACCGTTTTCTTGCCCGTCTTTAGCATGTTGAACATTGGTTTTCTTTGAAGAATGCTGATCTTATTTTCATGGTCTTTTTGCTGCTCCGAGTCTGGATTGCTTAGCTCTGACAGGGCTGCTCTTGGGCACTAACCCTTTTATTGGTTGTCAGGTTGACCAGTTTAGTTTAACTGTCAGTGGAAATGGACGCTTATCTTATTTGCTGTCGTGGATTGAGAAAGGTGATGGCTCATATATTCTCCCACTGATGTAAGAGTCATGTATTCTTTTTTGCTAACATGATGACTCAAATATTCTCTTCCTCAGTGGTGCTTAGGATCAGATTAAGTTAAATGAACCATTTAGATGTGTTGGAGATAAAGGCCCAGCTACAGAGGTGATGTGTAATATGCCGTTACATCATTTCTCTTTGATTCAGGCTGCCTTACACTGAGTTAGACTCACACCCACTTACTGATATCAAAGGGGGCCAAGCTGGCTTGAGTTACAGTGAGGAGCTCAAAGAAGTAGTAAGACGTGCAATTTAAAATAGCCGTCGCCCTTATTTAACTTCCACCTTCCTGCTGATTGCTTTTCATACTATATTCTTCTCTTCTGACCCCACTCCAGCATGCGACTGTGTCTGGTCTACAGGACATTGCGTCGACACTAGCTCGGGAAGTGTCTTCACTTAAATTTGACTCCTGCCAACGTAAGTGCCCCTCTGTGCCGATTTAGTAATACCACCTCCTCGAGTGGTATAGAGTCACGCTTGATGTAACTAGACCGACGCAGTGTCAGTATAACTACTGTGTTGCTTACATCGACTGTTACTGGCTTTCAGGGGCCGTCCCACAATACCCCACACTGGCAATGCACTTGATACAAGTGCTCCTGTTGTGGACGCGCACCGCCAACACAAGAAGTCAAGCAGGCGCGTACACAAGCCATGTAATAACTGTGCTGGCTGCATGCTGACATAAGTTAGGGCAATGTAATTTTGCAATGTAGACATGGCCTTAGTCACACAGACTCAGAAGGCCAAAATACTTTTCTTTTGTTATAAGATTTTGGGGTGAGATTGTTTATTATGGGCCAGATTCTCAACTGGGGTAAATGGATGTAATGCCATTTGAATTAAAGGAGCCATACCTGTTTACACCATCTGAGCATCTGGCCCTATACTTGTTAAATGGACATTACTAGGGATGGGGAAATTTAGAGTGTGTGTGTGTGTGTGTGTGTGTGTGTGTGTGTGTGTGTGTGTAAGAGCCATGACATTGGTAAACCCTTCATTTGTTTTAAAGGGGATTTGGGACTAACCAGCCCATGTAAAAAAAGAATGTATTTTTCCTGTGTTTTGGGGGATTGAGGAGGGACAGGAGAGGAGACCTTTAGACTAAAAAAGGTTGAGGACCATACTTTGATCTCAGTTGCACCAGAATGTTAATCCATTACAGTAAATGGAGTTCCTCCTAGTTTAAACCAGTGCAAATGGCAATCTGATTTTGCCCTTGAAATTCTAAATGATTCCTTAACAAAAATCTCTGAAGAGAAGTGCCACCATCCAGAACATTATCTGTATTTCTAAGTCTGAGTTGGGTGGAACTGTATTGGGGCTGTTAAACTCCAATTTGCCCTTTTTTTTGTTAATCCATTCTCTTCAAACCGTGTTAGTATGTCAGGGTCTGGAATTGGTCTTGTGTTGTGTTAAATAAATGTCCGAAGGAAATGGATAATAAAATTCACACCATAGTTCAAAGAATTGCCAAGATGGAGAAATCTGTTGAACATACTCAGAAAGATGCACGGTGCAGTTTTCAATATTAGAACAGAGAATGTTTAAAAGAAAAAAGAAAAAAAGAGAGAGAGAGAGACTGAAACTTCTAAAAATTGGTATAGTTCTTTATTTGGAGAAAGTATATTGTTATACAGGAAAAATGATCAATTTTTTTTTAAATCCCATGGTAAGAAACTTAGAAATTTTAGAAGTAAAGGAAGCTTACAAAGGACACACAATCCTTTTATAAATTTGTCAGATTTCTTAGGGAAAAATCAATTTTAATCTTATTTCAACCTACACAAATGAAATCATCTTGCTCGCTTAAAAATAGTCAAAAAGTTGTACATTTGCTCTTTCTTCCCTGAGGAACATACATAGAATTTGAATCCAAATTAAGGAGAACTCTATCTTTTATTAAGGACAGCACAGCTCCAAAGATGTAAATTTGAGGATTTAAAATCAGAATTTATTAGATGTGAGGGCAGAGCTAACCATATTTTTCCTCTGCCAACTTCAGAATTATTAAAGGTGGAAATAAGTATGCCATTTCAAATTATGTTGATGCAACACACTGGTTGGGTGCCATGTCCTTGTCTCCCAAGGATCAAGACGATGATATTTTACAGAAATTCGTATTTACCCGAGTTTTAGTTAATCTTGGTCAAATGATTTGTTAATGACCTGGATTACACAATGTAACACTGCTACTAATATAACAACATCTTTGGTGTTTATATGGCCCCCATCACTGTAATGCCTGAGCATCTTAGAATCTTTAGTGTATTTATTATCATAACACCTCTGTGAGGCAGGGCAGCCCCCTTTTATGGATGGGAAACTGAGGCACAGAGAGTCTAAGGGCCAGATTTTTAAAGGTATTTAAATGCAAATACCATTAAAAATCTGAACCTAAGAAGGTTACCCAAGGTAATATATGATGTTCATGGCAGAGCAAGGACTTGAACCTAGGTGTTGTATATTTTGGGCTTGTGCCCTAACCACTGCACCATCTTCCCTCTCCACTAGGCTTTGCTACATAGAATAATAGAAATATAGGGCTGGAAGGGACCTTGATAGGTCATCTACTCCAGCCCCCTGCACTGAGGCAAGATTCAGTTATCTAGACCATCCCTGGCAGGTGTTTGTTCTTAAAAACCTCCAATGACAGAGACTAGACAACTCCATAGGTAATTTGTTCCAGTGCTTAACTACTCTTATAGTTAGAAAGTTTTTCCTAATGGCTAACCTAAATCTCCCTTGCTGCAATTTAAGCCCATTACTTCTTGTCCTGTCCTCAGTGGATAAGGAAAAGAATTTATCCCTCTCCTCTTTATAACAACCTTTTACGTACTTGAAGACTCTTACCATGTCCCACATCAGTCTCCAGACTAAACAAACCCATTTTCTTCAATCTTTCCTTGTAGGTCATGTTTTCTAGACCTTTCATCGGTTTTGTTGCTCTCCTCTGGACTTTTTCCAGTTGTCCACATCTTTCATAAAGTGTGGTGCCCAGAACTGGAAACAGTACTTCAGTGCTAAGTAGAGTGGAAGAATTACTTCCCCTGTCTTGCATGCAACACTCCTGCTAATACATCCCAGAATGATGCTTGCTTTTTTTGTAACAAACGTTTGTGATCCACTGTAAACCCCAGTCCTCCTTCCTAGGCACTCATTTCCCATTTTGTATGTGTGCAACTGATTGTTCCTTCCTAAGTGGAGTACTTTGCATTTGTCCTTATTGAATTGTATCCTATTTATTACAGACCATTTCTCCAGTTTGTCCAGATCATTTTGAATTCTAATCCTGTCCACTGAAGCACTTGCAACTCATCTCAGCTTGGTATTGTCTGCAAACGTTATAAGTGTACTTTCTGTGCCATTATCCAAATCATCTATGAAGATATTGACTAGAACCAGACCCAGGACAGATCCCTGCGGAACCGCACTTGATATGCGCATGGGTAAGAGGCGTTTCAGCAGGTGGAGTGTGATTCCAGCCGGAGTTGGAAGTAGGGACTCCTAGCAGCCCTCTTTTTGTGGAGAAAACGCCGCGGGATATTTAATCCACAAGGGACCTCAGTTTTAGATCTCATCCAAAAGATGGATAACAAATGGCCACGTTCAAACCTGCCGTGTGCGTGCTCAGAGCTTGAAAAAGCGTTTTAGTGCAATGTGGGAATCTGAGTGTCAATGTCAATGTGTCACATGACAAGCTTCAATCAGATTTTAGGCTGCAGTGTGCAGAGCCCAGAGACCATTTTAACTGCATTTACACTGATTTGCTTCTTGTAAGAGATGCTGGCTACTTAGCATTATTGATTCCTCTTGACTTATGGGGTGCATTAGTTGCCGTTGACCCTGGCATCCTGTTGGAACAGCCTGGTGCCTCACGTGATGCTGTCTGGCTTTGTCCTTGCTCTGAGTCAATTCCTGTTTTACTCGGCAGATGTCTTTTGTTCTTCTCAGAAAAGAATTGCTCATCCAATTGCTCAGAGGTTTTACTGGGTGTGACCCCATCAGACTTATATTTTTGATCCCATACTCCCCTGTAGGTCAGGCTGCCTCCATCTTCCCCCTCCCCCCCCACACTTAGTCGATATTACTGCTACGACTACGAGTTGGCTGGTACGTTCCTGAAATCAACATCGTTCTTTTCTGAAATGAAGCAAGGGAATGGATTGAAAAATGACAGAAAGGGCCTGTTAAGTGTAAATCAGTGTGACCCCATCACTGATTTCAGTGGCGCTGTGCTGATTTACTCCAGCTAAGGACCCAGCCCTCAATGCAGGGGGTTTATGTGGGACTTAAGAGGTACCCTGGCCGTCTGAAGGCCCTCTCGCCAGGGCTTAATTTCAGCCTGTTTAGCTTAAAAAAGCTGCAGAATTCAATATCTTCTTCTAATGCCTATATGGTGGTAAGAACTAGGGTTTTGCCTTGGATTCTAAGATTTCTTTATTATAGGCCCCAGCTGCAAATTTCCTAGTGTGCATAAAACTTTCGCATAGTTTGAAGAGGGAGCGATGAGGGAGGGTCTCTATCTAGGACTTTGGTTCCACCCCTGGTACAGATGGAGTCTGTCTGTGTCACAATCTGAATTTCCCCGAAGGTCAGGAGTATTTGGATCCAGGGTCCTAGATCATTGCAGGGGCATGTGTTTGTTACACTGTGTAACTGCAAACGTCTCTGCTCAATGCCTTCCGTAGGCTTGATTTTTTTGTTTTGTTTTAAATTGCCAAGGTAAAAATGCATTAGGGTCTGATTCTTCTGCAGTTACTCCTGATTTGCAGCGGTGCAGGTGAAATCAGAAGCCGACCAAGTCTAGTCAGTTTCATTATCTTCCAATTGTATTATTCCTTTTCTGACTTACTGTCACTGTGCCTCCGTAACGGAATATTGTGTTTCATTAAAATCTTACTATTCCTACTTAAACCACCATAAATTACTATATCATCACCTTCCGCTACTGACTGCATCTTTGTTCCTATGAAACCGAGAGTTTTGGAATATAGATATGTTTTAGCCGCTGTGAGGGTGGGGTGGTAAAATTAAAAAAAAAATCTACTAAAAGGAAAACTGATTCTGGTGGTAAACTAACATACCTGTCATTACTATAGAGGCACTCCCTCTGCTGGTTGTATATGGAATTGACTGCCGATAAAAGTGTCAGACAATAGGACTATAGCAAGTCCGGTTGCAATGTTTTCACTTTTATTTTCCTGATGAAAGGTCTGATTTTAAGCTTGCTTTACACCAAAATTACACCAGCATAATTCCAATGTCTTGAGCGCAGTTACTCTTTCTTTGCACGGGTCTAAGTTGAGTTTCAGCTTCACTTTGTTCAGGTGAAAAGGATGTTGAGGTGGAAGATTGTTTAGAATCAGCCCCAGTGTGCCATCAGGACCTGTTATGTGGGGTGCAAATGGAAGAAGGGGAAGGCAAGGAATGCTCAACCGGGGCCTGAGTCACCTGTCATTTACACTGGTGTGAACCAGGAGTAACTCCGCTGAAGCCCATGCGATTAGTAAAACTGGCAAGTGAGATCAGACTCAGACCCTGTAAGCAGCAAGCAGACCCAAGATGCCAATTCCATTCCAGATCCTAACTTTCTCCAAGGTTTTGTGGGTTCAGGTACGGCAGGGTTAGCTAGGCTCAAAACGGTCACCAGCCAAGTTCACGTCCCGCTCCGGACTTCATTTTCCAGGATTTGGGTCTAATCATAAAGGCAATTGAGCTGGAGACCTGTTGCTGTCTAGTTGTCTAACATCTGCCTTATTGCCCCAGAGCTTTCCTCTTCCTTCTGCAACGGTAATCACTCTGGAGCTGGTTACCTCCACCCAGCCTGTTACAGGAAGTGGGGAGGTATTTGGGGAACGTGATTAATCACAAACTGGGGTGCGATCGTGTTGGAGTGAGACTGGGGAGTGCAGCTCCCCCTTCTCTGCTAAAGGCACAGGGAGCGCTCCCCTCCCTGCCTAGGCTTGAGTCAGCCTTGCACCCCTACTGTTCTCCATCCTCCTTGGCTGGGGCGATGAGAGCACCTCCTGCTGTTTCAATCTACTTCAGCCCCGGGTGCAAATTGAGACTGAAATTAAAAAACATGGGGTCAAACCCAACATTATCTACAGGAGATGGAGGTTGGCATCTGCTGGGCTAGCAGGGAGGAAACACACCTTGTACTTCCCAGAGCACAGAGGTTGTTGACCCTTACACAGGCCATGGAAGGGGGGAGAAGTTTCCCTTCCTATCCTTGCCACTTGGCACCTGTAGAAGGGCCAGGCAAAATCTGAGCCTCTAATATTGTGTCACCAGGGGGGAGATGTCTATATAATGTCGGAGTGAGAGGAGCCATCTATTAAGCTATGTACACCTCTACGTCGATATAACACTGTCCTCGGGAGCCAGAAAATCTTACCACGTTACAGGTGAAACCGTGTTATACCGAACTTGCTTTGATCCACCGGAGTGCGCAGCCCCCCCGGAGCACTGCTTTACCGTGTTATATCTGAATTCTTGTTATATCAGGTGGCGTTATATCGAGGTAGAGGTGTATTGTGAAATTTAAATGATGCCAAGGAATCCAGAGCATGGGAGGGTGCTTTGTCTTATGAATCCATATACATCCTAAACCTGTCTTTGGGGAGAATGAAGTGGCCACATGGGCCAATGGACGAGGCACTCGCTTGGAATTCAGGAGACGGGTTCTTTTATTGGCTCTGACATGCTGCAAGGCTTTGCTTAAGTCACTTCACCCCTCTGTATTTCTCTTTCCCTGCTCACCCTTTGTGCCTGTCTTGACTATTTGGATTGCAAGCTTTTTGGAGCAGGCACTCTGTCTTGCTATGTATTCTGTGTATGCACAGTGCCTAGCGCAAGGAGGCCCTGATCGCAGTTGGGGCATCTAGGCACTACTATAATGTAGATGATAATAAGGCAACCTGCCAGCTACTGAATCATGTACCCCCTTTGCCAAAAGAAGGCGTCTGAGCCACTAGGGGAGTGCTGTGAAAAGAGAAAACAATCTGAATATATGTGTAGAGATGCCTGATTGAAACCCCAGGCTATGTCATAACGGACCCATCTTCCTTTCAGGTAGAAAGTTTCCAAAGAATAATAAATTCACTCCAGGTCTGAACTGAATGAAAAATTGAGCAGACTGCAGGAACCTCCAGAAATCAGTTGGTTGCGTGTGCCTGCGCCCCATCCTCAGCACGGCTGAGGAGTCTGTGTGTGCAGTGCATATTTGTTCCCTCTCTCGCCTGCTTTCTCCTGCACCTGCCTGCGGATGCCACAGAAAATTGATTTTTATGAAACTAAAAAGGTGAACCATGGCGCTAGGCAGTTCGGAGCCATCTGTCTTGTCAGGACCATAGTTGCAGGGAAGCCGCAGAAGGTGGTTACTTAGAATTATTCATTAATAAAGAGCCAGACGAACTCCAGCCAAATAGCCATCCTTCTGTGTGCAGGGAAAAAAACCCACAACCTTATTTTTCTACAAGAATTAGGCAGCGAGTCTGGGCTTTCACTCACACAGATTGAAATCTGGGCAAACGATACATCCAAGCACATATTTATGAAAGGCCTGACACTGCAAAGATGCTGAGGGCCTCCCGAGAGGGACTGAGTACCTGCAGCTCCCATTGACTCGAGCAAGAATTATGGGTGCTCAGTATGACTGAAAATCAGACCAGAAATGGATTAAAAACATTCAGAGACAGATGCCCTTTGTGTAGCTCTTGTTTCCCAAAGGGGCTGGAAATCAGCTGGATCTCCTTACATGGAGACTCCCCTGGCATAGCCAGCTCCTGTTCTGCCGCCACCGCCCCTAGTCGCCAGCATCTATCAGAACAACACTGTGCTGCGTCTGGGTGGGAGCTGGACCCAGACTCAGGGACCCACAACTAACTGTGCCCATGAGAAGCTTGGTGCAATTGAGAATTTAGCCCTTAAAACCCCCCAACCGTATCAAGCAGAATATGAAGGATACTCCTGGCAAAAAATGGGAGGTTGCCCATGGTACGAGGACAGAGTTAAGGTGTTTTGGGTCACCTTAACTGTTCATGCTTTTCAGCTCTTGTATGTTTTGTACTATAGCCCGGGTTTCCGGGTATTTACATCTATTCTTCGTTTCACTTCACTTGGGTTCCCTTTGTTTAGCCGTTTGGCTTTCTTTGGTTTTAAACCGACTCCTCTTTATCATTCATTTTTATGCTACTTTTCTTTTCAGGTCGCTTTGGAATATAGAGCCGGATTGTCAGCTGCGATAAACTAGCATAACTACATTGAAGGCAAGGAAACATTTGGTTTACACCAGCCGAGGATCTTGCTGATAGTTTTACCCCCCTCAGTCACGAAAAGGTGGGTTATCCTTCTGTTTTCCCAGTAACATTCTCCCTACCTTGGTTTGCTGAGGATCTTTGCCTTCCAGGCTATAAACTGTACTGTTTGGATTTCAAAGTGGGAGAGACTGCACCTTCCTGTTGTTATTTCAATGTTGTATCATGCTGAAGGCCTCTGTTTTGAGATCATGTCAGAGATTACAAAGCCCCCAGAACCCTTTTCTGTCCCCAAAGAATCAATCAACCTAAACTAATACTTTAATGATTACTTTTTCTACCAAGGAAACAAATTCAGGCATACACACACATATCCACCTGAAAAAAAAAAAGAGAGAAAAGAAAAAAAGAAGATAGTAGCTGAGGGGGACCTTGTCTGGTCAATGAAAGGAAGAGACGGATGTCTGGTGCCATGGCAATGGAATAGGGATTACTTTGCTCTGGAAAATAGGTTCCTTTTTTTTTTTTTTTTTATTCCAGTGCTTTTTCTCAGGCAGCTAAGAGTTGTCACTGAGCCTGATGAGAGGCCCATTTAGAGGAAAACGAGATTTTCTGAGTAGAATTGAATGCCTGCTTTCACAGACTGCTGCTTGAGCTGTCTGCTTTGCTTTTAAGGAAAAGAGACATACCAATGCCCGTGTTTGTTTGGAACACTTTCACAATCAATGTGTGTGTGCGAGAGAGAGAGAATGCACGTGCAATTCTATATAGATTGAGCTCGGTGGAAATGAACGACATTAAGTTACTTGAGGATTGTTTTGGGGGTTCAAAAATATTTCATGTTGCTGGATAGAATGTACTAGAATCACATAAGTGAGTGCTTAGGGTAGATCCTCAGATGGTATCAGTTAGCACAGATCCATTGACTTCACTGGAGCAGCTCCAGTTTACACCAGCTTGAGGGTCTAGCCTAAAGCTGATTTCGAATTTTTCGATGCAAGATTTTTGGTTGGAAAATGCCAGTTCGTTGAAACTTTTTGTGTGAAAGGGTCTGGTTTTAAGCAAGTTTTCAAGCATAAGTGCTGGAACTAGGGGTGCTGGGGACTCAGCAGCACCCCCTGGCTTGAAGTGGTTTCCGTCATAAAGTTTGGTTCAATGGCTCCCAGCACCCCAAATATACACTTGTTCCCGCGCCCCTGTTTTCAACTTGAAAAATGTTTGCAAAAAAATTTCATGACTGGCAAAATGTTTTCGTTTTGACTCTTCCAAAATGACAAATCCAGTTTGAAATGACTTCTCCTTTGGACACTTAAGCTATGTGAATTTTGATGTCATTGACTTTTTTTTTTTAATCAAATTTTCGGTTTGCGAAAAGTTTTGCTACTTTGACTTGCTGTCCTGATTTGGGACGGGAAAATTTTTTGTATGATGGGAAAACTGCTTCTTGCCCAGCTCCAATCTGTTCCATTAGCTAGTTAATCCTCCTAACCATATTTGGGAGCTAAGGCAGTGTTACTAGGGCCAGTGACAGATGGTGAGACAAGGTACAGGGAAGCTAAGGGACTTGCTGAAGTTGTACGATGAGTCTCCAAGCCAGCTAGTATTAGGATGTGGGAGCCGCTAGGCCCCCAAACACCCCCTGTGCTCAGTCCCTTGCTGTTTCTCAAATTAGAACTGGAAAGGCCATCTGACTCCTCCTTTCCAAGGATAAGATCGTTCCCTTCTATGCTACAGAGCTGCTATAAATCAGGAGATAACTCCATGAAGTCAGTGGGCTTGACTTTCCATTGCTTTGGAAGTTATTAAAACTTGCATAAAATGGGCCAGGCCCTCAGCTGGTCTAAATCAGCTGAGCTCCACTGACAGTCATGGAGCTACGCTGATGTACACCAGCTGTGGAATGGCCCAGCGTGTGAAAAGTGGTGTGAATGATACTTTGTTAGTGACTTAGGCCCAAATTTCGCTGGTGTACATGACAGCACAAGGAGCATGGCGGAGTCAAACAGGCGGGGGCGTTTATTTGGCACCCGTGTTCAGGTTGGCATTGTACCCATACACAACGCCCTACTGAAGCAGGCTGCTTCTACTGGGAGGAGGAACAAGAGGAATGCGGGAGAGTGGAGAGTATGTGCTAGTGTATCAGGAGTGCAGTGCTTAAGCACAGAGATGACACCCCCTGACTACACCCACCCTGGTATAGATTCTGAAGTTCAGGGTGCACAGGGTTTGCAGTGTGTCAGTTCTAAGAAGGGCCAGGATTAGGGTGACAGTGTTTGTGCTCTCTCTTTCCTCCTCCTAGTCATAATAATAATTTCAGGGATATGTGTAGCCTGATATCAGTTTTACCCACTGGGCCAAATTCAGCCCTGAATAAACCAGTGTGACTCCAACATTGACTTCAGAGGAGTTCCAATTGCTTATTCCAGGACTGAAATTAGGTTCTTTTGCTTGAAATGTTTTAAATCATGTCCCTCATGATGATTAGGTGTCCTGTAAGAAACCACTCTGCCCTGTGGTAGAAGGATGGTGGCTGGACTGGGACTCGAGATCTTAGCTCCTGGGACTCAAGATCGTAGCTCAGTTCTCAGCGCTGCCACAGTCTCCCTGTGACACCTTTGGCAAGCCATGTGATCTCTCTGCCTCAGTTTCCAGACATCTGATTGTACGTTGGATCTTTTTCTAACACCTTTTGTCTGTCTTGTCTATTTGGAAGGTGAGCCCTTTTGGCCAAGGACTATCTCTTACTATACATATGCCCAGCATTTAGCACAACGGGGTCTCAAACCTGGTTAGGGCCATAGGTTGATCTTCTAATGCTAATAATAACATTGTACCCTCTCTTTTTCCTGTATGTGTAGAATAGACTTCATAAGCCCTAACACATTTACTGCATTTGTATGTTGTCTGTCCAGACTGGAGTGAAAAAGAGCTCCCCTCTCTGATTTTCTGTTATTTTCTAAGAAGCAACCACAAATAATCTCTCATATTGTGTTGTGTGAGGAAAATGCACCAGGACTAAAAACTGAATGTAATTCTCCTTTTAAACTGTTAGCAACTGTGAAACATAAAATCTCTGTCCAGGTTAAAAAAAAGTCTAGTAGTCATAGCAACAGCAGAACGGCTATTTATTTTTGGATTTCCATTTGCCCTGATTTATTTAACACATTGAAGATCAATTTGTAATAAACAGGAATTCGTTGAGAGGGTTTTGTGTTTGTTTTTAAATTAAACAAAACCAGGGTTGAGTTACTTTAGCCTGTAGAAAATAAAAGGGATAAAATAGAAACCTCTGTTTCTTTCAGTGGCTTTTCTTCTTCCCACAAATGTGTGCACTGAGGGGAGTGTGGGAGGGTGAGAACATGACTAATATGTGTATTTGCTGCCTGGTGGAGAAACCTTAGTGGATAAAGCCGAGTGGAGGTTTAAGCACAGGGAAGCTATGAGCCGTCAAAAATGGATGCTCATTTTGGCCCATGCTTGATTATTTGCACACACCTTCTGCCAACTAGATATACACAGCCAGTGCTGGATGGCTTTTGCTGCTGTGACTATCATAGAGAGTCAGGGAATGATAAAGGTGAGAAATAGCAGGAACAGTTGTACTGGGTCCCCTAGCTTGGGGAAGCCCCAAAATGTCTGTAACTGGAGTGAAATGGGAGGGCGTAGGGCACTAGTGAAAATGGAGTACCAGGGCCCCAAATTTCTTTCAGTGGGCCTTGGCCCTAGACAGTGAACAATAACCACCGGTAACTTCTTGCTTTCAAACCTCTGAGCGTCCAGTCATTGGTGTGCTAAGCTGGCAAGAATTAAAATGAGGACATACACGGCACAGTGTGTATAGTGTACTAACTAATTAGTGTGCAGATGTGCTACTGCCCTCTGCTGGGCAGAATGAAAATTACTCAGCTGCACATCATAGGCTCTGTAGTGCCAATAGATTCCCCTTTAGCTCGAATGGCAAAGGCCTGTGCAATAATAACAACACATTTTAAACTTTAATGACATTTCCCATCAAAATTTGAATTTGGGGTGGGGAGAGAGAATTTTCATGAAATTTTTCTCCTGTTTTTTGGCCATCTCCAGGGCTGCCCAGGGGGGAGGGGGAGGAAGTGGGGCAATTTTCCCCAGGCCCAGGGTCCCACAGGGGCCCCCTCAAGAATATACTATTCTATAGTATTGCAACATTTTTTATGGAAGGGCCCCCCGAAATTGCTTTGCTCCAGGCCCCCTGAATCCTCTGGGCGGCCCTGGCCATCTCTAACTAATACTAATACTTAGCCCTTCTATAGTCTTTTAGTCTTTTCATACAAAGATCTCAAAGGGCTTTATACAGATGGGTAAATAAATTGAGTTTAAAGATGGGGAGACTGTCTCTTGCATAGTTGGTTGAGGCTGATTCCAAACATTTCAGATGTGGCCAGCAGCTTTAGATACTTCAGTTTTTGGGTTTCCATCTTAAGACACCTGAGGCCTGATTTTCCAAAGTGCTAATCACCCACAGATCCAGTTGAAATCAATGCTCAGCCTCTCTAATAGTCTCAAGTTGTGTGCAGAAAAATGGTGGTGCACCAAATCAGTGGCCACTTGTGAAAATATTGGCCTAACTAACTTGCTGAAGGCCATACAGTGAAACAACAGGAGAGGGACAATAGAATCAAGGAGTCCTGACTCTGCCTAGGGCTCTGCATGGATTATTCTATTCTATTCTCACTCTGTTGCCTGCTGGTAAATCACCTTTTATAGTTTATAGTTAGGAGCTATGCTAAACTCTGGCGATGTCTACATTTGAGCTGGGAGGTGTGATCCCCAGGTTGTGTGGATGTACCCAAGTTAGTGCACTAAAAATAGCAGTGTAGCTGCAGTAGTAAAGGCAGCATCTCAGGCTAGAAACCCAAGCACAAACCTGCCCAGAGCCCAGGGTATGTACTCAGGCGGCTAGCTGCCCCTGCTATCCTGGCTCCATGGCTGTTTTTAGCATGCTAGCTCAAGCAGAGCTAGGGCAGGTACCTCTTCATTAGCTGGGAATCACACCTCCCAGATCAAATGTGAGATGTAGCCTCCGTGGTATTGATTCACAAGGGATTTGCCATGTGTGTCGAATTTTGGTGTAAAACGTCCGTTTTCCAACCAGATGTAGTCTGCTCATCTGTGAATTGCACCTTCCCTTTGAGTTTCATCTTCCACCACTCTCCTGAACTCAGAGTTTGACCTTGCCCAAGCAGAATCAAGCCTTGGGCCAACTTTTGGAAGGCTGGAAAATGTGGGTGTTTAAGGCAGGATTTGTAGAATCAAGCAAAATTGGAAGCCGAATAACAGGGAGCGAAACTAGACACACAACTGTGGAGGGAGCCTGAGTAGTTCTGTGATTGGTTACAAAAGCATCATTGCTTTATCATGTTGCTCTAAAGGTTGGTCCCTCTCTGTGTCATGTTCCCTGTGATAGATTTAGATGACTAAGATTGATGGCTGTAAAAGAAATAGTATTAATGACACATTATATAAGGCTCATTAAAAATTGTGAGTATGACAGATGCTTGGGAAGTCGTCAGTCATTTTCTTTTTCTATTAATATGCATTTTCTTGGCCCAGGCTTGGACTGTATTCAAGAAATGTGTGACAAGAGGCCAGCAGCAGACCAGAGAAGGCTTTTTGCAATTTAGTAGGTTTAAGCTGAAAATAAGTGTGCATTTTGCGTTTGGATTTGGCATAAAGTGAGCTTAGGTTTGCATTTTTAAATAAAATCACACCTGGTTCCAGGTCGAATCCTGAGCTGGTGTAAATCAGTGTGTGGTTCCGTAGAAATCAGTGGTGATTTACACCAGTTGAGGATCAGGGTTGGGAATAATATTGGGGCGGAGGGAACTCAACAAAAACCCAGCCTCCAGCCATAAATACAATGTGGACAAGGCCTAAACATTATTAAAGCAACTATATCCCTTCAGGGCAGGTTTGCTTTATAATGCTTTCTTGATTACACTTCCCCAAAGCTGGGAGAAGTGAATAGTGGTCTGATTATCCATGGACCATGATCTAAATCGGGATGAAACTGTTCCCATTGTAAGTGAATGATGAACTTTGCATATTCATAGGAAGGGAAGAGTCACTTTCCTCCTTAACACTCCTCCTCCAGACCTGCTTGGGCCCTGATCCAAAACCTGTCGTAGTCAATGGGAGTCTTTGTTTTGGCTCCTCATGTGATCCACATTCCCATATCTGACCATGAAAGATTTGTTTATATATATATAAAAACTTGAGGAAGCTTCTGTAATATTGACAATTTAAATGATCACAGCCCAAAATTGCTGCACACTGAAAGAAGCCGAAGTAGCCAGATCAATGACTTCAAGTTCAGAATAGGTAGCCAGAGCAGTTGAAAAAGAAAGGAACAAAAATGCTATTTCCATGCAAATATCCAGAATAAGAACCTAAGCAATAGAAAAGGCCAGATGTATAATATATTAGCAGAATTGTTTCCAATTGGTTAAAAAAAAAATCAGAGCAGTCTCGAAATCCTTGTATGTAATGCTTCTGTGGGGAAAGACATTGATAGCTTCACTCACATTAAGTACCCATTGACTTTAATAGGACTTCATATAGAGTAAAGGCATTGCTTACTGTGAGCATTAGAATCGGGCTGTTGGTGGATAGAGTCACAGAGAATCAGACTTTGCATAAGGATTTGTTTTGGCAAATACACTTTATAGAGGGCCACACTTGCTTAGTATTGTCAGCATACCATAGACTGTTTAAACAAATGCACAGCATGCGTTTGTCTCGTGATTCAGCTATGACAGACTTTTCTCCCAGCTTTTTAATTAGCACTCATTTACTACGCATTAAACCATCTTTTCCTTTAACATAAAGATCACCCCTAGGAGCCACACATCCAAAAGATAATTGCACCTTGTAATTCTGATGCTTCAACAGTTTAGACTGAAATATTGATGGTAATATTCCAGTGTTTTTGGATTGGTTTTTTTTCTGAGCACATTTACTAATCTTTTAAATATCTCTGTGTCATAAACTTCAATACAAACTCCAAATCCAGTTTGGCAGTAAAAATTTAGTGGTTTGGGATTATGCTAATCAGTCAAAAGCATTTCAAGCAGATTTCTATTTTCAAAGATGAAAGAGGCAGTTAACATAAAGTATTGTAAATACAAAATTATGATGGGATCTACATTAGTGATTGAGGAACCTCAAAAAAAGTGGGGAGAGGGCTAGATTATAAACTTGTAAATCTAGAGTAATGCTACTGATTTGCACCAGATTCTGTCTTTATGGCAACTGAAAGTTTTCATGAAACCTGTAGTAGGAATAGAATCAACACTGAGATGTGTCCCAGGAATTGCAAATGGATATGTAAATCCAATGAAAAAATGGGGGAAATTATTGGAACAGGAAGTTACACTTAAACCCTGGCCTCTTGATTAACAGTTAATGGCCAACTCTTCTGTTTGTGTGTTGGAGGAAGAGGACCACTAAAAAGTGCATAGTAGAGATACAGAATTTGGTCCTGAATTTACACAAGATCTGATGGTTGCTGGAGGGAATTCAATGGAGAAAGCATATTTCTCCTCATTTGGGAGGGATTCCCCAAATTACAGAGAGTTGCGCCACAGATTACTCAATTAAGTGATAAATAAATAACTGACCTTCATTTACCCTTAACATTGACCTTCTAACTCTTAGTGGTTCTGTTGGGACACCCAGGAAAGGATTATTGTCTTTTGAAAAGCATCAAATGGATTTCACATCTTCTAGTCTCAGACAGTTGGTCTTTGGCTCAATTATGGAGAAAGGGTAGAACTCTCAGCTACAGAATCAGGCGGCCTTATTCTCACACAGCAAGTCACAAGGGGCTCTCACTGAAATCAAGGTGAGTTATTTGTCGTTTATGCAGTGTGATTGGGGGCCTGTATTTTGTAGGATGAGCAATGTCCTGGTTATGGACAAAATGATGAATGATGAAAGAAAAGGGGGAAGCCACTTTGAATGGTTTAGTGTATGGTTCAGATGCAAACAAAATGACTCTAGAGAAAGAAGGCTGAGACCTAGCGAACATTCCTTTATTGTGATACAAAGTACTCTTGGGTAATGTATTTGCAGATCAACACACTCTTGCCTTGATGTTGTCGAGATATTCCTGCGTGTTTCATGAAGCAGTTTGCTGCATCAACCTGTTATGTTTTCAGTTGGTCTGTAAACTCACCCATTAGATGATTCTCGTAGTTTTATCCCATGTTCTACCTGTTATATCTTGCATTGTTCTCCCTGTTTTCTCTGATGAAAAAATATATAGGATTTGTGAAGCTGGTAACTCTGCACCCTACCAGTTTGCCTCAGCTTCTGTCCTGGAGGGACCCTTTCATCGACAACGGGACATAATCCAGCCTTTCTTCCCATTTGGCCTTTGGCTTCTCTGGCAAGGCTGCCAAGGAGGATACACATTGTGATCATAGTGTTGACCTGTATCCAGTAGGAACTGGAGTGAGACCATCATTTCATTTCATATAGGTCTCCAGGGACAATCAGATGGAGATGACTGTCTATAGGTGTGGCTTGAATTTGAATTAGTGTCTTAAAATGAGTTTCCTTATCCCATTGCCCATAATGCTTGTTGTGTGTTGCTCCAGTTTGCCCCTCAGAAAAGATAATGCACAACCAGTTAGTGAGCACCCAGGACTATTCGACTTTGGCTGGGTGCCATTTTTTCTGGCAAGTGTACAGCTCATGTTTTGAACTGTGCCAGACATACTGTTTGTGGTTCATTTTCTGCTCTGAGCCTGGCTGCTCAACAAGGCTATATATACACCAGTTGTATTCATGTTACATCCAATCTGACACTCACTAGATAGTCTTGGGTGTAACAAGGCACCCACTGCTATACAACTTGTGTTGGAAGCCAGAAGAGCTGGTGGTGAATCCCATGCCTTCCTTTCTCCTGAGAGTCTTCAAGTTTCTTTTTGGCACGTAGCTGCAATCAGGCACAAGATACTTATACTGCCAAGGCTTCTTGCGAAATAGATGACATTTATATTATTATACAGTTTACTGATCTGAACATACCATTGCCATGCCCTCATAGCCCAGGGCAGGTTCTAATCAGCTTGTGTGTAGGCACCAGGCCATCTGAAAGGCTAAGCATGAATAAAGACAATTTGTGCATCAGCTGTGAGTGTTGAGCGAACATGATTTCCAGCGGAGGGCATCCAAATGCATTTGCATCCTGAGCGTGCATTTCTGTGGTTTAACAGAGACGCGCCAGCCCTAAGTATCTTACATTTTAAATAAAACCGATATCTATTCTGCAGTCACATCAGGTGGTCTTCATTCTACGGGTCAGATCCTCAGCTGGTGTAAATTGGAGTAGCTCCATTGAAGTCTATGGAACTACACTGGTTTACATCTGCTGATTTCCTTTTATTACTTCACAAGGAAATTGTGGTCTAGAACTTAGCACATGAGGCTAGGAATCAGGACTCCTGCATTCTAGTCACAGTTCTATCACTGACTTACTAACTGACCCCGGGAAAGTCACTTATTAACTTCTGTGTCTTGCTTTATCTAGTTGTTAAATGGGAATAATAATACTTACCTACCTCACGGGGGTCTGGGGCAATTTGCTGTTGGCCCAAGTTTGTAATCATTGAGCTCATTGGATAATAGCTTTGAGATCATTGGATAAAAGAAACGGTCTGGGTGCAAATATCATTTCTTTAGAAACATTCGTGACCCTACTGAGTATAATCTGTACTAATCAGCAGGTGGCTTATGTCCAGCCAATGGCCTCGTGTCTAAAGAAATAACATAGAGCACAAATCTTCCAGTTAGCCCTTGGATCTGATTCTGTTCTTACTGTAAATCAATAGTAGCTCCATTGAAAGAGGTTATCCTGGTATAAAACTGGTGTAAGCACAAAGAGAGTCAATCCCATTGAGCCTGATTCTGATCTCAGTTTCAGCAGTGTAATTTTACTGGCTTCAGTTGAGTTGACACTGATTTACGTCAGTATAAAAGGCATCAGCATCAGGCACATTATTGCTACATTGCTTTCTGAAGTTCATTGTTTATCCTTAGATTCATTATAAAAAGAAAATTCCAGGCTTATCTAATTATTTAAGGAGTCTTTAAAGTTTGCCAGCCATGGATCCAGACACTATGTGGATCTCGGGTTTTGATTTGGACCATTATAAATCTCTTTCTCGGTATGATGCCCATCAGTGCAGTATTGGAGCACTGCACATATGTTACTGAATTTATCCTCACAAAAACCACTGTTGTAGGAAAGTTGTATGATCTCTACCTTACAGACAGGAAATGGAAGCACAGAGGGCCTAAGGGTCCAGATTTATAAAGGTAATTAGGTATCCTGGATTCTAAAAAGCTTTTGGGAATCTCACTAGGCAACTATCTGCATCTCTAGGCTCCTAAATACCTTTACAAATCTGGCCCATAGTCACCTAGGAAATCTGCCATGAATTCATAGCTCTGTCATTCATAGCATAGTCCCAATCCAGTGCCTTAACCAGAAACAAATGCAAATAAAAAGGTTACATGTTAAATTTGAATCCAAATTCAGGCTCGGAGTTCTGAACAGCCCTAAAGGTTGGAGAGCATTTTGACCAATCTCTAATTTATTTTTAATTGATTCACAGTCAACTACAATGATCTGTGCAGTAAGCAGCAGCTGCTTTTGAATCTATTTCAAAGATGGGTTGGGAGTGGGGGCAGGTAGGGGATAGAGAGGATATATACACAGAGACACCCATTGCAGAATAGGCCCTCTCCTGTTACTATCTCATCAGGTACTACCGTGGTGTTGTGTGTCACTTCTAAGTGTTGCCTATTATCTAGTGATGCAGTTAAGAAAAAATTCAGAAAAATAATTTACAAATTTGTATTTAATATGGGACTTTCTTCCAGCTATTCTACTCCTGATAGTGCAGAAAATACACTGTTTGATCTCCTGCATTAAATCGAATAGCCTCGTTTGATACCATTTCCTTTTTCTTTCTCCCTCTACTTTCCTTTACGCTGTCATTTAGTTTGATTTTCCCTTCTCATTTTATATTTTTCTTGCCAAAGTTTCACGAAAGATTGCCCAATTTGCATTATATCACATGTAACAAATTGCACTTGCAAGCTTCTGAATTGACAAGTGCAAATGGTGCTTGCATGGGAAAACGGGGTACTTTCCGTGTGCAAAAGGGGCAGGTACAAATTTGGAAGCTGTATGGAAGTTCTGCTGACAATTTGGCCCCTGCCATTCTATAAAGCATGTGATAATTTTCTTTCAAACGGGGGGTTTTATTCACTGTAGAATACACATTACAGTATGTGCTGTGCCATCATCTACACTTGGGCATAACAAATAGTGACATTTGTAGAACAGAACTATACTGATATGTTGTAAATGTGTTAAATTTAATAAGAATTAAAGTTTTTTTTAAAAAGAGGAGGAGGATAATTTTCCAGAGTCAAATTAAGGGAATATTGATTTGATCTAATTGCTGTTTTCATGTAAGTGTGTCATTGAAACCAAGCACGTTATTCAAAGCAATGTATACACCAGGGGTAGGCTGCCTATGGCACGTGTGCCGAAAGTGGCACGCGAGCTGATTTTCAGTGGCACTCACACTGCCCGGGTCCTGGCCACCAGTCTGGGGGCTCTGCATTTTAATTTAATTTTAAATGAAGCTTCTTAAACATTTTAAAAACTTTATTTACTTTGCATACAACAATAGTTTAGTTCTATATTATAGACTTATAGAAAGAGACCTTCTAAAAATGTTAAAATGTATTACTGGCACGCAAAACCTTAAATTAGAGTGAATAAATGAAGACTCGGCATATCACTTCTGAAAGGTTGCTGACCCCTGGTATACACAGTATTAACTAGAGTCTTGGGGTCTGATCCATAGCCCATTTAAGTTGGTGGGTGCCTTTCTTTTGACTTCAATGAGCATTGGATCACACCCTAGAAGAGATGATAAAGATCCTGTGATTTAAGACTAAACCAACACGAGTTAAGGGATGGGAGCTTCTGAGGTCTAATTTTGGCTTCTGCTGCTGACACATTGGCCTCACACAGGTCACTTCCGCTTTCTGTCTCACTTCACCTGTCTGTAATCTGTCTCTCTCACTTCACCGATTGCTTTGAACATATACCAGGGCTATAAGAAAGCTGTGTATTTATTACTGGAGATTCGGCATCTGCAACACACATGTGCACACGCACGCTATTTCCCGTGAAAAGATGGTGATGATTGGTTTTGGTATGGAAGATAGGAAAATGATCTAGTCTGTAGCTTGTGCACATCGTTACAGCATCATTGACCTCACTGGAGCTGCACAGTTTTACACTATCTGAGGATCTGGCCCTAAGATAGTGTCATAAGACTCTGTCAGCTCCCGTTATAAACAATTCACAATGCTTGAGTTTAACTTTTATTCGTTTTCCTCCATTTAGCTGGATGTCACATTTCAACAACATAGAGCAAAGGAGTGGGAAAAAGAGAGGTGTGTTTTTAAGCAGGCCAATGGAACGAAATGTAAGTAAATAAGTTTTCCAGTAAATATATCCTGTAATAATAATAATATCGTGGCATATTATTTTTATGTAATGGAGGAAATGGTGGAATATGCATATGGAAATACCATTAAAGTTTAAAGAAGACACACAGCTGCTTGCATCTAAAATATAGGATCTGATTCTCCACTCACTTCCATCAGCTTTATGCTGGTGTATCTTTACTATCTTCAGCAGAGTTAGGCTTGACTTACACTAACATAAGCTTGAGGAGAATCAAGACCAGCAAGTTCTGAAGTAAGGCCCCTGATTCACTGATCTACTTAAGTAGATGATGGATTTTAAATAGGGCTGGCTGGAAAACAACTATTCTGTTTCATTAGGAAATTTCAAGATTTTGGCATTTTCTTTAGTTCCAAAGTGGAACCCTGAGACTTGATGAATTGTTTGAGAAGGGGAGAGAGAGCCCACCCAACCCAAAATTTCCAAGTGGTTCGGGCTCTCACCTGTGATGTGGAAGATACCCTAAGGCCATGCTCTGCCTGATTTGGGGAAGGGACTTGTACCTGGCTCTTACACATTGCAGGTGAGTGACTGAACCATTTGGCTGTTCTAGGGTGGGTCTCTCTCTCTCTCTCTCTCTCTCTCTCTCTCTCTCTCTCTCTCAAACTACATCCTGGTCTGGAGAAACCTTCCCAACATTTTCATTGAAACTGATACACATCTGTGAAATATTTTTCGTTTTGACAGAATGGCATTTTCTGATGAGAAAAATAGTTTCGTTGACATCTTTTCAACCAGTTCTATCGATAAGTCCACATGTAGTTCCGCTGAAGTCAACTGGACCATGTACATGCTTAAAGTTATCTTAAATACTCTGGCGAACTGGGGGCTATGAGATTTGATGGGCCTGATGCTGTAAGGTGCTGTGGACCCGTACCCTTCATTGATTTGAAGCCCCTAGTGAGTAAGCTTCCATGAGCTGAAACCATCAACCTAAAACAGTTGCATAGTAGGGCAAGTTTCCTAGCATTGCTATTGGAGGAGAAATTAATGGAAAAGAGGTAAATTATAAATTGTACAAGGTATATAATATATTAGTGGTTTAGGCTTGATTGTCTCATCATTCAGAAACTAGACTGAGTGAGCAAAGCCTGTCAGGGTTTGACATTGCCAGTTCATCCCCAGCTCTCCCCATTTAATCATCTTCTGGAGCTCCCTCAACAGAAATGTGTCGGGGGGGGTGGAGGGGAAAGACACTCAGATGTTATAAAATTAGTCAGGCTTGCTGTGAGTCATTGCAGGGAGTCTCTCTAGTGGAAGCACACCTAGATTAGCAAAGCGCCCAAGAGCAAAACGTGCAGCCATCCCAGCCCATAAGACATCAGCATGCTCTCCATTACTAAAGGCTGCAGTACAAGCAGAAATCCAGCTTTTACTTTCTAGCAGCTTCCTTGGCTAGGCCCCATCTAGCAGCATTATGGCTGATGAAAGTCCCAGAATGCATCTGGATTCCACCTCCTCAGGTCTGAGTTCCCCTTCCTCCTAGGAACTAGGAACACCAGTGAAGCCCACCTCTTCCCAAAACAGGAGCTGTGACTGCACAAGCTTCTTCCCACTCCCACCCTGCTCTGCCAATGGACCTAAAAGAACCAACATTAGTGGTGAGATGTTCAGGCTTCATGCTGCATCAGTCAATTGTGACAGGTTTTTTTCCCCTCTATGATATAGATCCCCATCTACTAGGAATTGAACCAATGGCACCAGCTCTTTTCACACAGGCCACTGAACAGCCATTGGACTGTGAGTCCATTCCCTATAAACATGACTTGGATTAATACCAGTGATTGACAGATCAAAAGCTCCATAGCCTGTTACCAATCTCACAAGTGTCTTATTTCTCTTTTTTTAATTCTTTTCAATCTGACCATTAATTACCTTCTGCTGCATTGTGTGACTTGATGTGGCTAGAATTTCTCTCATCTGTGAATTTCACACCGTACATTTTAAAGCACTGCTGGGTCTGTTGAAGGCATGTGAGTTGAATACTAGACTGTACGTCATTTAAAGAAAATGAGCGGCATCAGCCGTACAATATATGGGCAATAGCATATTGAAAAATATTGTAAAGCCAAGTATCCTGGACAGTATGCTGTCCACTGTCCATGTGCAGAGCTGATTAGAAAACAAATTTCCATCCCATGAAAAAAATTGAGATTTTGAAAAAAAATTATCACAAATCAGGATGAAAAACCAAAATTTACACTTTTTTCATTGAAACAAAGTTCTAACATTTTTTTTTGTTTGTTTCAGGTCATTGGCAAAGTTTGGCTTAAATACATTCAAAATATTTTGTTTATGTTGCGACTCTTTTTATTTTATTTCTTTTAAGTTTTAAATATAAAAATAAAATTTCAAGATAAAAAGTCATTTCAGAATGAAAAATCAAAACTCTCCCATCTGAAAATATTGAAATGGGACGTTTCAACATTTTAAAAATGTTCATTTCCCCCATTTTGTTTTCTAGTTTGTTGTTGAAATCAATACAGTTTCACAACAAGTTTTAGTTGTGTGGCAATGACATTTTTATGACACAAAACTGACAGATTTTTGAACACCTTTATCCATGTATTCAGTACTGAGGTAAATGCTACCCATGTGTCATTGTGGAACACTCTATCAGTTGTCTCTCTGTATACTACGGGTGGCGCTTCATCATCTCAATCCTATCTCCATACACAGGACACTAAGGATTTTTTGGAAGAGTTACTCTCCTACATGAAACTGCTGCCCAGTGGGACTCATCCATCATTGAACTAATGATTTTACCTCAATGGAATGCAGAAAAGCATCTACAATTAAAAACAAATAAACCCTGCAAACAATTAATCTATTTCACTGAAGGCCATCGAGTTCTGCCAAAGATTAGTTTGGACAATCCATAATGCACTTCTGCAGATCTCAAAGCTTTTTCGATTTCCATAGTTCAAATTTTTAAAGTGACCTTTCTGTGAGTGGGTCCTTTTTAATAGGGAATGGAGTTCACATCTCAGTGCAGTCACAAAAGTAACTTTTGTCTGTTTTTTTGCAAAAGTGGACCCATTTGAAGCTCTTAATGACCTAGAAGACACACAAAATGTCAAGTACTTTTTCATGCCCCTCTAGTTAAAACTGTGTTGGGCGCCAAAGTTGCAGGATGTATTGCCATTGGCCCAGCATCTGCAGAACCCTGCAACATATGTCCAGTGACTGCAGTTAGATGAGTCATATGTAGCACGGGCCAAGTTTCATCCCAGAAGGGAAAAAAAACAGCTACGGCACAGGAACAAATCCCTGAAAATAACAGGAATTGGTTCCGTATTTGGGCTATAAAAACAGGTTAGAACAGCCTGGCTATTTGCTTTAATCCCCTGTGCATCTATTTTAAATTTAAATGGTATTACTCTGTTAACCACTTTCCATTTTTGCTCCTTTTTACCATGACGTAAGTATACGAGATATTTTAGAAACCAGAAAAGGACCATTTGCACCAATATGGCCTGATGCTAATTTCTTTCCATTTCCTGAACTGACCCTCATTCCAGTGATGAACTGTCTATTTCTTAACATAGGGCTCCCACAAAACTTCCCATCCCCTTTAACCTATGATAAACCCCACGTGGGTTGTATGCTCTCAGAGAGGAGGATGGAAGGACTGGAGGAAATCAACCTTTTGCCCCTCCTCCTGCTCCACTGTGATTAACATTGTACAACACAAGATCCTCAGGGTAGGGATTGTTGGTACAATTTTCAGTATCTTCTGAATCACTTAGGAGATACTGAAGTCACATTTTCGAAAAGCACTTAGGCATCCAAGCTTCATTAAAAGTCAATAGGGTATAGGTTTCTAAGGGTCAGATTTTTAAATGTATTTAGGCAACTAAAGATGAAGTTAGGTGCCTAGTGCAATTTTCAAAAGTGATGAGCCTAAATCCCACTGAAATAAATGGGAGTTAGAGCCTAGATGCTTTTGAAAATCTCACTAGGTGCTTATCTGAATCTCTGGGTGCCTAAATACCTTTAACATTGGATGCTAAGTGCCTAAATCACTTTTGAAAATGGGATTCCTAAATAGAGCTTGGATAAAATTTTCAGATGAAACTTTTTTTCCACCGAAAAATGCAGATTTGGGTCAACTGAAATAGTTCACAAATTCATCAAATTGTTTTCATCAGGAAAAAAAATACAAATTCAGAAGAAGTCAAAACATTTCATTTGGATCCTTAAACACTGAAGATGGAGTGGAGGTTTAGGATAATCTAGGCATGGCCCCATATATAAACAAATACTTTGCCTCAGTCTTTATTGAGACGAATGGGGAGCTTAGGGATAATGGTAGGATGACAAATGGGAATCAGGATATGGAGGTAGATATTACCACATCCGAGGTAGAAGCCAAACTTGAACAGCTTAATGGGACTAAATCAGGGGGCCCAGACCATCTTCATCCAGGAATATTAAAGGAACTGGCACATGAAATTGCAAGCCCATTAGCAAGAATTTTTAATGAATCTGTAAAATCAGGGGTTGTACCATACAACTGGAGAATTGCTAACATAGTTCCTATTTTTAAGGAAGGGGAAAAAAGTGATCCAGGTAACTACAGGCCTCTTAGTTTGACATCTATAGTATGCAAAGTCTTGGAAAAAATTTTGAAGGAGAAAGTAGTTAAGGACATTGAGGTCAATGGTAATTGGGACAAAATACAACATGGTTTTACAAAGGTAGATTGTGCCAAACCAACCTGATCTCCTTCTTTGAGAAGGTAACCGATTTTTTTAGACAAAGGAAACACAGTGGATCTAATTCATCTTGATTTTAGTAAGGCATTTGATACAGTTCTACATGGGGAATTATTAGTTAAATTGGAAAAGATGGGGATCAATATGAGAATTGAAAGGTGGATAAGGAACTGGTTAAAGGGGAGACTACAACGGGTCATACTGAAAGGTGAACTGCCAGGCTGGAGGGAGGTTACTAGTGGAGTTCCTCAGGGATCAGTTTTGGGACCAGTCTTATTTAATCTTTTTATTACTGACCTTGGCACAAAAAGTTGGAGTGTGCTAATAAAGTTTGCGGATGACACAAAGCTGGGAGGTATTGCCAATACAGAGAAGGATCAGGATATCATACAGGAAGATCTGGGCGACCTTGTAAACTGGAGTAATAGTAATAGGATGAAACTGAATAGTGAAAAGTGCAAGGTCATGCATTTAGGGATTAATAACAAGAATTTTTGTTATAAGTTGAGGACTTATCAGTTGGAAGTAACAGAAGAGGAGAAGGACCTCGGAGTATTGGTTGATCACAGGATGACTATGAGCCGCCAATGTGATATGGCTGTGAAAAAAGCTAATGTGATCTTGGGATGCATTAGGCGAGGTATTTCCAGTAGAGATAAGGAGGTGTTAGTACCGTTATACAAGGCACTGGTGAGACCTCATCTGAAATACTGTGTGCAGTTCTGGTCTCCCATGTTTAAGAAGGATGAATTCAAACTGTAACAGGTACAGAGAAGAGCTACTAGGATGATCCAAGGAATTGAAAATCTGTGTTATGAAAGGACACTCAAAGAGCTTGGCTTCTTTAACCTAACCAAAAGAAGGCTGAGGGGAGATATGATTGCCCTCTATAAATATATCAGAGGGAGAGGAATTATTTAAGCTCAGTACCAATGTGGACACAAGAACAAATGGATATAAATTGGCCATCAGGAAGTTTAGACTTGAAATTAGACAAAGGTTTCTAACCATCAGAGGAGTGAAGTTCTGGAACAGCCTTCCAAGGGGAGCAGTGGGGGAAAAAGACATATCTGGCTTCAAGACTATAAGTTTATGGAGGGGATGGTATGATGGGAGAGCCTAATTTTGGCAATTAATTGATCTTTGACTATTAGCGGTAAATATGCCCAATGGCCTGTGATGGGATGTTAGATGGGTGGGATCTGAGTTACTACAGAGAATTATTTCCTGGGTGTCTGGCTGGTGAGTCTTGCCCACATGCTAAGGGTTTAGCTGATCGCCATATTTGGGGTCGGGAAGGAGTTTTCCTCTAAAGCGTGTCACTTGCTGGAGGATTCTCTGCACCTTGATTTGTCTTTAAACCATGATTTGAGGACTTCAGTAGCTCAGACATAGGTTAGGGGTTTATTACAGGAGTGGGTGGATGAGATTTTGTGGCCTGCATTGTGCAGAAGGTCAGACTAGACAATCATAATGGTCCCTTCTGACCTTAAAGTCTATGACTCTATGAAACTTTTTTACTTTTCAATTTGAAACAATTTTTAAAACAAATTAGTTCATTGTTTCCAAAGGTTAAAAAAACACATAACTGAAATTAAATGTTTTCTTTTTGGTCAAACAAAACGTTTTTTGTTTTGTTTTTTGTTTTTACATGAAATTAAACTTCTTTGACTTTTTCAGTTCACTGAAACATTTACAAAAATATCTTGAATTTTTCCAAAACTATTTTTGTTTTCAAGTTTTGGGTCAGCCACTGAACCAAAAAAATTGGTTATTCACACAGCTTTCCTCGTAAGCCACCTAGGTATTTTTGAAAACGTTACCGTGTGTCTGTATTTAGATATAGATATCAATATGTGAAGTTGCAACTCCATGCACACTCATGGCACCATTATACACAAAAGTTCAATCACAATGACAGGTGAGGACAATGCCTTCTGATGGTATGTTAGTGCTGCATTTTGTGGACAGACAGTGTAAATAGGCTCTTGGGGAGCACATTGCTTGAGACAGCTGAGGTTCAAGATAACAGATATTTAATTTGATGTATTTAAAGCTTTTCAAGCGGGAGTAGGACTCCTGTTGCTGGAGAGGTAGGGTGGGGTACACAATTATTGCCTTTCCCTCTTGTAGACCCGTATAGCTCACACAAGGAGGATGTAAAAGCAGCAAAGAGTCCTGGGGCACCTTATAGACTAACAGACGTTTTGGAGCATGAGCTTTCATGGGTGAATACCCACTTCGTCAGATGCATGTACAAGGCGGATGCAGCTTTTCAAATGACAAAGGTATTTCCTGAGAGAGCCCAACCTCAAGGCTATGTCTGCACTAGGGATTTGTCCCAGTTTCAGTCATCAGCAGCCCAGCCACTGATGTTGTGGCCCAGTGCAAACCCCTAGAGTAGACGGGATTGTTAAACTGCAATTTGCACTGTTGCAATTTATCCTGGTTTCAAGCAAGGCTGAACCACACCCAGGGCCGGCTCTAGGCACCAGTGCTCCAAGCATGTGCTTGGGGCGGCACTTTCCAAGGGGAGGCACTCCGGCTCCTTTTTTTTTTTTCGCTTGGGGCGCAAAAAGCTGGGAGCCGGCCCTGAGCGGAGGTGAGCTGCGGCGGTGGGGGGTGCGGGGAGGGCTGCAGGAAGTAACCCTGGGGGGAGGCAGAGGAACTGCCCCCCCAACTCACCTCCGCCTCCTCCCCCGAGCTCACTGCTGCGCTGCTTCTCCCCACTCTCTCCCAGGCTAGCCTGGGAGGGAGTGGTAGGAGGGGAAATGTGGTGTGCCCAGGGGAGGAGGCGAGGCCAGGGATTTGGGGAGGGGTTGGAATGGGGCGGGGAAGGGGCGGAGTTGGGGCAGGTTCTGGGGGGTGTGGGAAAATTTTTTTGCTTGGGGCAGCAAAAAACTTGGAGCCAGCCCTGACCACACCAGTGGTGACACCAGTGTGTGCAAGGCATAACACTGCTTAAATGGAGTTGCTTGTACTGCAGTGCTTTCCGCAGACACCATGCATGGCAATGGAGATTTCAATCTCCTCTGATGCCGCACAGCAGTTCCCGGTGAAGCAGCCCGAATGGTATGTGAGAAATGGAGATGAAGCCAGTTGTGGGTTTTTTTTCCAGTACTGTAAAATATTACAAGGACCTTGCTATGCATCTCTGCTTTCCTCCGTTCTCCTGTATGTTTGGGTGTGGTTTAGTGGGTATGGCTTGTGGCCAGATCTAGATAGAATCTCAAAACACATACAGTGACATAGTGAGGATTATTTTATAGAGGGGTAAACACATCTCTTTTTTCCCCTCCCCTTAGCAGTAAGTTGGTAAAGCCAGTGAATTTTAACAGAGCCCTAAAAAAAAATAAAATAAAAGTGTCTGCCTGTTTCCTAGGTACACCACATTACCCACAGCTAGTCTTACCACTCCCCAAGAAAGTTTGTGCAAGTCCTAAAATAATTTCATCCCACTGGCCCACAAATATACCCATTTGGTAAGCCTTATATAGAGTAATTATTGTTTAACATGGCACCACAGCTAGGTCAGGGTTTATTTTGGGTTCTGTGTTATAAAAAGCTGTTTGTAAAAAAATTACTCTGTTTGCCGATCTGTCATTTTGAACAAATGGGTCTAGAAACTTGTTAGTTGACTTTGTTGTTGTTTGTTTTGCCTTAAGAGTCCGCATTCATCAAAGTGCTGGCATCAGTGCTAAAGCCATCTAGTCATCGCAGCCTAGCGTATTTAGACGTGTCTGCACTTTAATTATAAAAATGTAACTGGTAGGTAGCCAGGTGCTGTGGGACTATTGACCTATGTTGATGGGAGACACGTGTTTGGAAGAGGGGGTTAAAACTTAACAACCACAAATGTAAGAAACTGAATATCATGGGCAGGTAATAGGTGACCTTTGAGGAGGAAGTTAAGCTAAGAATCTTACCTGCTTCACTTTTCACTGTTTTCCAAATGGCACTTAGCACTTTAAATGCTCAAAGCGAAGCATGGCTGTTAGGCAACTAATTCTCACAACTGCTTTGTAAGCTAGGCAAATGTATTAGTCCTGTTTTTCAAATGGAGAAATTGAGGCAGAAAGAGGTAAGTGGATTGCCCCAGGCCACATGGGTGAGTTAGCTTGGATTAGAACAAAGTTGCTTCTGGCTCCTAGCCTTATGCTCATTTCTCCAGACCGTGCTGCTTCTGATAGCAAAGTTCTTTCTAATTTTAATAATTGGTTGTACAAACTACCATGTGTATGTATAACAATTGCTTTGCCCATTTCTGAAATGCAGCTACCTCGGGGGTGGGAAATAGCTGCTGTTTAATGGTGCGTAGCAAAACTTTGCAATATTTTAGAACAGGATTGGAAGAATATTGCAGTCAGTAATTCAGTTATGTTATTACTCAAGTTGGAACTTGGCCAAGACATCAAAATTAACACCACATACTCCTACAAAGATGGTCATAGCATCCTTAATGATCACAAAGGAGGCAAGTGTTATCTAGGAGTTAGAGGAAGGATCTCTGAGTTAGGACTCAGATTTAGTTCTTAATTTTCCCAGTGTCTCATTGCATGACTCGGAGGAATTCTTCTCACCTTTCTGTGCCTCAGTTTTACCCATAAAATGGAGTTAGTAATACTCATTTACTTTGAATGGGGCAGGTTAGGGGCTAAATGAATGTTTGTAAAGCCTTTAATGACTTAGAGAAACAAGTGTAACAGTATTATTACAAGTCGTGTGGATCTTGGCTTTATTAATGGGACACCTCTGTACGTGGTGCTCGTGCAAAGAAGGCTGGGACCAAATGGAGGAACCGAATGTAGATAGAGTTCACTGTTATCTGTGGGGAAATTATCCAAGGCACACATCGCAGTTGCGTCCACACACATAAAATGACACATTCTTTGCTCCAGAGAACGTACAGTCTAAGATAGATAAATATACAGCAGATCGACATGTTTGCTGGACAGGTACATAGTTGTATTGGGGAGTTTTTCTAAGTTCTAGGTGCTGTTTTCTCTTCTGTTTATGGGACGTTTCATTGTGTAACTCCTTAACTTTTAAGAGGAGCTACCATTTTAAGAAGATTTTAAAGGTTTTTACCCACACGAATATGCTCCATAGAGCCTCTGAGTTTCCAAATTATTGATTAAGGCGGGAGTTGGTTGTTTTGTATCAGGACGGGTGAAGTGGTTGGAACAAAATAGGAACCAGACCAAACCTCCCTCTAAAATTTAAACCAAACTTGTTTGTGAGGCTTTTGTTTTCACAACGGTGTCTGAATTTCTTTTCATTGACCAAGAATACCAAAAGAAAAGCCTTTGCACATGGTACTTCAGGCGTCACGGGAAGCAGGTTGTGTTGTGATATACGGATTCATGGAAAACAAAGATGGATACAGATTATCGCTCAGCTTGAATTCTAACTTTGCCTCCTTTGTTTATCACAGACCACACCCTGCATGACACTCTGCACAGCCCATAGAGACATCTAGTGGCTGAATAATACCCTGCAAGTAAACAGATAGAAGAAGAAGCTGAAGTTGAAGAGAGCTGCTTCTCCTGGTGTTTCCAGTCTGAAGGGAGGGGATATTTTATTTCCTTCTCTATATTTTCTGCCATGTCATGCCCCAATCCAGGTTTTCCTCTGCATGCACTCTGAGCCGTCTTCCCTCTGAATCTTGACCTGCAGAGGAGTGAGGAGAAAACAGTTTTTCACGCTGATCTATTTTTGTTGATGTAGATCACTGCTGTTCAGAGTTGGCTGTGAAGAGGGGCAGGCTCAAGACCACTCTGCCTTCCTTTGCTTGAGGAACGCAGCTACCGCACTAGCACAGGACTGGCCTGGGGAACACAGCAGAAAACAATTTTCAAGGTAAGGAAACAACATTTCCAACTTGTGCAGTAAAATGAGCTGCAGCAGAATAAGGTTTAACCTGTCATAATGCTGGCCATAGCAGCACAGGCAATAAACCTCACAGTCTCCTTATTCACCACCCCAACAGTTGAGATCTGTTGGGATAGTTTTCATAAAGACTATGCTTGTCTATAGTATCTCTGTTGATGGCATATCTAATGGACCCATCATGGTTAGATCTCAGCACGAACAATGTCTCAGAGACCCCAGATGTGGACTCTGTAGAGTTTCAGGGTCAGGATGTTCTCAGTAAGAGGGCCTCCACTCCTGAATTTGCTTGCCACATTGGTCCGACAAAGCTTGAGTTGGTTGATTTGCAAGGCATGCCTACACATCCTGTATATTCTTAAATAAATGGCTGGAGTAAGCCAGGCTTTTGATTAGGAGCTCTTATTTGTATGGGCTATTGTCATCTTGGCCGTTTCTAATTTGAGGTTTTACTGCTCTGTAATTGCACACAGAGAGCATAATGGACACCTGTTTTACAGGATTAAAAAAAGAGAGATTTTCTTTGTCCATTAATTTTCTTTCTTTGACATCTTCTATACCAGTCCCAGTGTTTGGCTGGGAGGAAACAGAACCCAAGCATTTGAAGTGGCACTGAGGATCAAAGAGGAAATAGGAAAATTTCTCTCTCTCTTAAGCTCCTTTCTTTGTGTTTTTCTGCAACCAATCTTGGCTATAATTCCTCCCAATCAAGCTTCTGGACAATGTGAGGGAAGCTTGCTACTTGTCCTTTAAATAGCTACATAAATGTGCATTAGGATATGTCTACACTACAATAAAATACCCACGGCTGGCCTGGGTCAGCTAACTCAGGTTTGCAGGGCGTGGGCTGTGGGGCTGTAAAATTGCTGTGTAGACATTTGGGCTCAGGCTGGAGCCCGAGCTGTGGGACCCCACGAGGAGGTAGGGTTGCAGTACCCAAGCCCTGTGAGCCCAAATCAGCTGACCCGGGCCTGCCGCAGGTGTTTTTATTGAAGTGTCGCTGTACTCTTAAGGACTACTTCTAGAGATTAGAGAGGAGTTCGGTCTCCGTGTTCCTCCAGTCACAGGCTCCTCTGCTGGGCAGTTGGCTGCCAGTGGTGATCTTGATGATCAGTTTTAAAGCTGTGTAAAATATCTGACTCTTTGTTTTGCTTCTTCATATCACATGAAATGTGCACAATGCATGCTCTCAATGCGGAGCCACCTTTGGTCAAAATTGGCTTTTTTATGGAAAACCTTTGCAAACTGGTGGTCTTCTGCTCACCTCCACTGGGGTCCTATTTCACATTTCACCCTGGTCTTCAAGGGCATCAGATGGCCACTCCCTCTCTGGCATGCTCTTCTGCCCGGGAAAGGTCTTCTGTTGAGGCAGGAGGGGACCACCCTACAAATAATGCAGCAAGAGCTGGGAACACTCCAAGTGAGCTCCGTCCCTGAAGCATGCTAGGGATAAAGCACCATCTTTGCTGTAGCTCAGTAGAGCATTGATGGCCTTGTTTAGAGCCAGGAGCATTTTCCCACTGCATTGTGGGACACATGTGAGCTACCTGCCCACCCTAAACGAGCCTCACGAGGACTGGACGAGGCAGAGGAACATATCAAACAATCCCCTAAAGAGCCTTCTGAGGAGAACATATGACATGCTACTGAAGCAATGGAAAACTACATTCCCTCCGCCCCCATGCACCGCTTCCATCTTATTACCTGAATCTTCTACCCCAGGGAATATCTGACCAAATTTAGCTCAGTAGATTAAATAGGCTGCTAGCAAGCAACAGTGTTGGATGTGTCCAGACATAATGCCCATCCCACAAGGCGTGGTGTGTCCTTGACTCCTGTTGACTTGTGTGGAAGTTGAGGCTCTTAGCATCCTGCAGGATCAGAGCCCTGATTCCAGGTTTTAGGTGCTGTGGTGACTGGGGAGAAGGACGACTTTTCAGTTACAGCCGCCTACTGCGTTGCTCTGATATCTAATGCTGCCATCTGAAAACCTCTACAAGCACAGCCAATATGGCTGTATGGCAGCAGCCAGTGCTCCAACTTGTAGGATAATACAGAGCTTATCTGCATGCAGAGACATAGACGGCAAGAGATTTAATGCAAATGTAGCATCTAGCAGCCTCAGTGCCTTCTTGCAAACTATTGATTAGATGTCTGATTTACTTTCCCTTGATAATAGACCATAGGAATAAGCCAATAGAAGGAGGAGGAAGAAAACCTGTCATGATCATTCGATGCAGCTGGCGAGCCAGTGGAGAGACAAAGCCATCTGATTGGGTTAGAATAAAGCTAGGGTTGGGGGAACTGTCTTAGCAACAGCAGAAAACTACTCCCCCCTTCTGTGCCCACTGTACAGCCACAATGGAAAGTTCCTGATTATATTCCTTGATGCTTTTGTTTCACTACAGCCCTATTTGAGCATGACTGGTTTGGTTCAGTGTATGTCTGTTTACCTGGTCACTCCATGGTCCTTTAGAAAGAATGAAAGGGTTTCTGTTTTCCTGACCAGTCTTATTAAAACCCAGTATTGATCTCCCCAGGTAAAATAATACACCATTATTGTAATTTCCTTCGTTTTGAAATCCCTCCGTGTGGGCATCTCCGGCTAAAAATGAAGGTGTTTTTTTTGTCTTTTGGGGTTTCCAGTATCTTACTGTGGATGCATTTCCAAAGCAGATGAAACAGTGCAAAACTGTCACCACCAGTTTGATTTGATTTTTATGGTACAATATTACATTCTAAGGGAGACAGCCAGTTCTTGTGGTTAGAGCTGGAAACCCGGGTTATTATGCGCAGCTCTGCCAAGGACTTGCTGTGGGAACGTGGGCAAATCACTTCACCTTTCCAGGTCTCATTTTCTCCAGACTCCATCTGGCTCTATCCTGCAGCTAACACAATCCACACCAGCCTGCACCATGGCTGGTGCTTATGTCCTAGTCTTAGAGTTTAATGTTCGCAAAATGTGTTGAGATCCTAAAATGAAAGATACCTGCTCTGCCAGGTGAATGCCACTGAATAACATTGAGATCCCATAGTAAGGACACTCCTTTATTGCTGGATAGGTGAAATCTTCAGTTTCCTGTACTGCAAGTACACAATTTGGGGAGCCAGCAGGGTCTAGTTGCTAGGTCACTGGCCTGGGAATAAGGAGAAAAGAGTTCTAATCTCAGCACGACCACTAACCTGTGTGATCTTAGACAACTCACTTCAACTCCTCACACCTATTTTCTCTTCAGTCTTTTGCCTGCCTGATACTTAAGGCAGGGGCCGTTGTTATTGTGACATGTACATACAGCCCCTAGCACAATGGGTCCTGATCGGATGCATGGCTGCTGGGCACTACCCTGAGATAATAATGAGGTGTTAGCAGTGGCCTTTTTTTTTTTTTTGGCTAAATCAAGTGAAAATGCAAAGGGGAATTTAAAAAAAAAAGTTGAGACTGGAGATAAGTTGAATGTTTATTGGAAACCAAACTTAGGCATTTTGAGTCCTCTCTAGAGATGACCTTCATTGTTCTCTTCTCACCTGCTGCCGTGTTCAGCTCATAAGCATTCACACTTTTATCTCACTATTTTTATGCTGATAATAGGCATAGATTTTGTTAGTCCTGCATCTGTTGAGATGGCGGGTACGATAATAGAAGCACCGCCGGGACCAATATATATTGGTCTTGTCTTAGGAGCGTGTCCAATAATGTCTAGGTCAGGGAGCCTTTAACTGCAGAGTCAGGGAATTTAGTCAGCTGTCATCACTCCTTAATTAAAAATAGCAGAGACTCACTTGCATTCCATTGCTGTGTGTTAACTCATTTGTCATCTGTCCTCTTCTCACCAACCGACCACCCCCTCACCGTGAAAAAAGAGATGATGTGCACAAGCTTAGCAGGTACAAAGACTATGTGGCAGGTTTTAAAAGAGAGCACATTTAAGAAAGAAAATACTTTTTCATTCAACACATAATTAACCTGTGGAACTCATTGCTGTGAGATGCTATTGAGACCAAGAGGATAGCAGAAATAAAAGGAGGATTGGAACTCTATAATTATGTGGGATTCCACTTTCATGTTTCAGGGCATAAGCCAAACAATAACAGCCTGGGGTTAGGAATAAACTTTTCTAATGGGAAAATTAACCCATAATTTTCCACTATGGGGTTTCTTGCTCCTTCCTCTGAAGCAATGGATCCTGTGCTGTCAGAGACAGACTGGACTGTCAGTTTGGTCCAGTCAGGCTGTTCCTGTGTTCCTATATACATAACCGATTGAATTCCTCACTTCCCACTAAATGGAATTGTACAATCTCTCTGCTTGCTATCACCTTGCAGTAGGTTTCACTAATTTCATTGTGAAATTCCTGAGGGATCAGTGAGATGGAAGGTTACACAAAGGTCCAGAAGCTGCAGGGAGAGATAAATAGTGTGTTGTAGTATATTTATTGAATGAAAATGCAGCCCCCTTCCCTCTTCCCCACCAAAAAAAAAGGTGTGGCGGGGGGATACATTGCCTGATGGAGATGTCTTTTAACACTTGGAGACAAGGAACAGATCTGGCAGTGGGGAGAATGTTTCTGGTTGCTGCTACTACAAATAAATCACGGTGGAATTACATGATTCTGATCATACTTACACCAAAGTCCATTAATTTCAATGAAATTACTCCTGGTATGCACCAGTATAAGTGAAAAGAGAATCATGCCCAATATGTATCTGACCTGTTACCTACGTCCACAGAAATGTATGTGCAGGTCCATTTGATTGATGTGGGGCCACATTCAATCCCTGGTGTAATTTCACTAAAGTCAATCATAACATTGGGGTGAATTTGGCCATTTGTGTTCAATTATTATTATTTAGAACATTTAATATGGTTGTGCCTAGGGACTCTCCAAGAACAGGGCCCTGTTGTGCAAGGCACTGTACAAATGCAGAGAAGTAGATAGGCCTTTCCCCAAAAACACATGAACAAGAAGTAATGTAACAGTTTAGTAACTTAATGTCACCCAGTGGGTCAGTAGCTAAACTCGACTGGTTTCCACTCTGGGTATTTTAAAAGAATTTAGGTGCATTGAATTTTAATAGGATCTGGGCGTCTTACTGCTGTAGCTTCTTTTGAAAATCACAGCCTCAACTACTTTGTAATCCAAGCAGGTATTGTGACATGGATTTATAGCTATTTGTGTTACTGCTCACTGAAACCTTTGACCAGTCAGACATGTAGAGATCACTTTCAGTTGAAACCACTTGTCAGCTAATGTATCCCAAGAAGGGTTGCCACTTGTGGCTGCTAAAACAGAGCAGGCATGATGCACACAGCTCACCAGTTGTCTGGAATCTATTCTCAGCCTTTCCTGCCATTGTAAGGACAGCACTCAGCTGCTACATGGAGGACCTCTCCTAAAATACTTTCCGTAAAGAAATAGACTGAAACACAGTGCGTATGACAAGAACTAACATTATTCTAACTCCTCCAGAGTTTTCCCAGGAAGCTTTCCTTTGACCCTCAGAGTGGAGGCCTGATATTGTGAAAGTGAAACCGCTCCGTCCAGGCTCATATCATTCATGCACAACCCCAGCCCACTATCCATCTGTTCTATGAGTAAACCGAGGGCTATTTTCCAGGGCTGTCAGTCCATCAGCCCAAATCTGCAAGCTGCAATAAATCCATGTGGTGCAAACAGCAGGCACAACTATCTCTGTATTCCCCATTCTGCAAGGATAGCAGGATTAGAAGAACCATTGTCCTTTGGCTTCGTAAAAGTCGGATTCTAATACTTGAGCTGGAGAAGGCCAACTTTAGCCAATAGCAGGGGCAGGTTTCATAATCTCTCTGTGGCCTAGCTGTTAGATTGGGACATTGCTCGCTCATGCACACAAAGCTAGCATGTTACAAAGCCCTCTTTGCATGGAACTACCATTGACTTCACTGGGAGGTTCATGTGCAGACCAGTGACAAAATTAGGATACTTGGTGCCCTTCCTGGCAGTGGTATGATTCCTTTACAGTGGAAATGCATGCACAGCCTGGAAATGGAGCCCCCAATTCATCGAAAGCTTCTCTAAATTGTATAAATCTTTGGCGCGAATCTGGCCCAGTGCTTAATTTGTGCCAGGGCTGAGCCCTGGCACCTGTAGGCATGGCAGTTCATAGCCCTGGCACCTCTGGGCTTGCCATGTCAGTTATGAATATAAAAAAATTGCTTGAGCCCCAGCACCTTTTTCATGACAAATTAAGCATTGATCTGGTCCCCCATTCAAAGAAACACGGAAGAATTAATAGAACAGGAATTCTCAACCTTTCTCTTTCTGAGCCCCCCCAACATGCTATAAAAACTCCAGGCCCATCTGTGCCACAACAGCTGGTTTTCTGCATATAAAAGCCAGGGCCGGCATTAGGGAGCAGCAAGCCGGGAAATTGCCTGGGGCCCCACGCCACAGGAGCCCCCGCAAAGCTAAGTTGCTCAGGCTTCGGCTTCAGCCTAGGGCTCGGGGCCCCGGGCTTCAATCCCGTGTGGTGGGGCTTCAGCTTTCTGTCCCGGGCCCCAGCAAGTCTAATGCCCACCTTGCTTGGCGAACCCCCCAAAACCTGCGCGCAGCCCTGCCCGGGGCCCCTTGTTGAGAACCACTGTAATAGAGGAACCAGGGGAAGCTAACTGGTTTTGACCGAGTTTTGCTTTGAGATTTTAGGTTCTTTCAAAGAGATCTTCAAGGTGTGCTAATCCAGGGAGATTGAAATTTCAAGTCAAGGTTCACATGGACCCCTAGGAAGCAAAGTCATCCAGTTTGGGGCAGATCCAGGACAAATTTATGTTAATCGGTTGAGAGGGGTAGAGAACTATGAAAACATTTCAGAACCTCAAAAAAGCTTAGTTCAAGTTTGGTTCTAGAGTGATTCCAAACGTCATCTGAGGGTCTCAAAGCGCTTTATAAAGGTTAAGCCTCATAATGTCCTTGTGAGGTAGGTTAATCCCATTTTACCGATGTGGTAATTGAAGCACAGAGAGGTTAAATCCAACATTTTTTAGTTTCTACTAATTTTGGGTATCCAATCTGAGAAATTAATTTTTCAGTGGTTCTTATCCCTGCTTTTCCCATTGACTTCAGTTGGAGCTAGAGGTCTCCACACTTCTGATAATCATTTCCTAGATGTCTCATGTTGGACATCCAGTGGACAGTAAAGAAGCTGAAGTGACGTGTCTATGGTGTCACGGAGAATCTGTGGCAACGTTAGGACTAGTACTCATGTCTCCTGATTCCAAGTCGCCTGCTTTAACCCCTAGATCACACTTCCTGTTTGATCCAATGTCGATCTTAAAGAAAATCTGTCAGTTAATAGTTCTCCACTGCTGGTCATTCTTAAAACTAGAAAATAACACTCCTGCAATCTTTCTCCACTGTATCGAAGTCTTCGTCTCCTCTCTAGAAACCCTAGAGGCTTCTTATCTTCATGTCAGTGGAGACATTTTCAGACTGCACCAAACTTTTTTCAGACTAATTAAGCTCTGATGACTTCAGCTGTATTTGCAGCTCCTGATTAAGGCCATGATACTAATTAAACTCTTAAATGATTAAAAATGCAAATAGTCAGACCTGTGTTCAGCAGCAGGTTTCCATTTTCAAGCTTCGGGACAGCAGAGTGACTATGTGGCAGAGTCTCTAGTGGAAACAGTCTTTTTTTAAAACAATTTAGCTACATTCCACTTCGTGCAGAAGTAACATTGGCTGCTGGGGTAAACGTCTCATCTGTCTCACAGCTAAAGAAGAAGGTTTGATTAAAACACAACCCCTCACCACCACCTTGCCTATTAGTGCCCTAGCTGTGACAGTCTCAGCAGAGAGGCCGAGAAACCAAATGAGACATGGGCATTGAATTACCCTCTTGACTCCATAGGCTGATCTTGCTCCCATAGAAGTCAGTTGCAAAACTCTCAGTGGGTGGAAACTACTCCTGTGCAGAGGGCATAAGTGGGATTCAAGAGGAGCATAGGCCCTGTATACAGAAGTGCATTAAACACAATGGCTGTACAATTGGGTGGGCCTTAGGAGAGGTCCCATTAGGTCAGGATTGAGCCTTATTGGCTAGGTGGTGTGAGAGACGCTTTCACTGCCGCTGCCAGTGCCATATCTGGACCACAGAGAAGGCTTTCCTCTCAAGGGCTGAAAATTCAAGACATTTCATTGACGTCATGAACCTAGGAGCCTAGGGATTTCCATACTGGATCAGCAGAGGGGTTTCTGTACTCAAGTATCCTGTCTCCACCAGTGATCAGTACCTGATCCTTCAGAGGAAAATGTGAGAACCCTGCAACAGGCAGTTAGAATTGTAATGTGCCCAGAGGGAAAGTTTCTTCATAATTCCTGTTAGTTAGATTCATAGTAAAAGAAATAAATGAAAAAACAAATGGGAGGACCCCATATGGATGTAGCTAGTGCTGGTCACATCGAATGAGCCAGATCCTCAGTAGGCAAAAATTGGCATCTATCACTTGGAGTTGCATCAATTTATAATAGCTGAGGACGTGGCCCCGTTAACTCCAATGGATGATGCTGATTTCCACTCGCTGAGGATCTGGCCTATTATCTCGAACTGATTCCAGTTGAATAGTTCTGGTGATGTTAAATTGTGTCTCTGTCATTTAGGTGATGATCTTTTTTTTTGTTTGTTTGTTTTAAATAGGCTAAAACAAAAGAGTAAGAGGTAAGTACTCCACATACAAATGGTAGATTTTATCCACCCAGTGACAGTGGGATGCAGGTGTTTCACAGCCGGCACAAGTTAACAAGGACAGACGTGTTGGCCAAATACCAAAATGATAAAATTGTCCAGAGAGGAAAAATAAAAGAAAATCACAAGAGTTATTCCATGCTGAGGTTTTGTTCTTTTGTGTCTCCTGAAGTGAACACATCGGTCAGTAATCAAAGGTTTGAAAAGTCATTTGACCCCTCTGGCGTGCCCTCTGAATTAGAACGCAAACCATCTGCACCCCACACCACAGCTCTCCTTAAAGGCTGCAGGTCTGATTCTGATCACTGTTATACCAGTGTAAATCCAGAGTAACTCCCTTGGAATTAATGGAGTCACTCTGGATTTCAGATTCTGGCCTGCTGGATATCTCTATGCCAGAATAACATTTGGAGTCTTGCCCTTTTACAGTGTATCGCCATATTAATGGGCTTCTCTTCTCCAGAGCTGATGAGAAATCTCAGAGGATTGTCTCATTTTAATCAATCCCGCTCGGCCAAAATTTGCACTCAAAGGAAATAGAAGCTATGAAGACAAGGCAGCCCAGTTGCTGTTCTGCAGCCTCCCATCATCATTCACTTCAGGGCCAGGTCTGTGGTGCCAGTCCCAGATGCCACAATAAATCCAATGCTTTGTCTAGACATTGTAATGCTGATGGCAAGTCAGCGAGAGGAAGGAGGTGCCATGTCTGTACAGAAATATCATGCCCATCCTGACTGCTTTGCAGATGGCGCTGCTTTGGAAAGCTCATGTTATGAAGCAACAAATCTCAGATGTTATGTATATGGATGTAAGTGAAATTGCAGCTCCTGAGAAGTGGATGCAGAAGTTTAAAAGAGGAGATGGGCCTGACCCCCTAAGTTTTCATCCAAAACCATGTCCAAGGATTTTGTTCAGCCGATTGTATAGATAGGGGCCCAGACACCATGGTTATGGGTGTGTCCAAAATAGATTAGTTTTAGATTTAATACAGTAGGTCCCAGTCACTAATTCTAGATCGAGGAAAGCATCCAGCATTTGATTCAGGTGCTTTTCTATCCAAGTGATTTTCTTGTATTTTTGGCTGCTTAGGAGAGGAAAGCAATAACTATTGGGTATTTTTTTGTTTCTCTTAGATCTCCCTTGGCAACTGGTTTGACTGGACTTCCACCAGGTGAGAAAAATCATAGAGGCAAAGTTAGATTCAGAGGTATTTACCATGCATCACGTTGCCACATTTGAGGGTTCAATTCTATTCCTGCTGAAGCCACAGGGAATTTTGCCATTAACTTCAGCAGGAACTGAATCAGGCCCTAAAAATGTATTTAATAGGTAATGAACATTTTTCCTAGATAATTTACCAAATGTCATTTGAATTTAAAATGAATTGTACTGTACTGGTACTTGGTTCAATGTTTTAAAATGTGCATTTACATTGAAGCTGATGTCAAACCAAAAATGTAAAATGTCTTCCTCTGAGGGTGGAAACTTTGTGGTATATTTTGGTTTCACGTATGAGCCATGGGCAGTTTAGTTTTGCACGATGTTGATGTGAAAGGAGATAAAACTCTTTTTTGCTTTTGCCAGAGTTTCACGTTAGGCCAGATCTTCAACTGGTGTAAATCTGTGTCTCTTTTGACTATGTCCATTTACAGACACTAAGGATCTGGCCCTTTGAATTTGAGGGTTCACTCAAAGCACAGCCCCCAACTCAGGGCTCACAAGCCCCAGGCAGAGCAGAGCTGAAGAAAATATTCACACAAACATCTTCACAGTTAACAAGTTCCGTACAGTTCTAGTAATCAGGCAGAGTTTTAATCTGAGGATTCTGTGGCTTTGATCATTCCTTTAATTGACTTCAATGTGGGTTATGTACGTACAGCTGCTGAGGTGATAAGGTGCCAGTATAAACCTCATGCACTTTACGTTTGTGGCTTATTTTGTAACCAGAAATTCTTAATAAATGTACAGCTTTATAATGTGAATGTTGTATGGAAGTTCCCATTTTCTTTCTCATTCCCATGTGTACACACTTTAAGTATCATAACTGTACATAAATGTGCAAGCATGATATGCCATGAACTCTGTTGCTTAGAAATAAACATGATCTCTACGTATAGTGTTTCAGACTGGCCCAAACACTGCAGACCTTAATCCCTTTGAAATGTGAGTAAGGATTGAATAAAAACTGTGTAAGGGCCACAGAATTTGGCATAAGCTTGTGAATTAGAAACACCGTTTCTCCCTACCATTTAAGAACCTAAGGCTCTGATCAGCGGTCAAAGATCTTGCAATATAGTTAGGACTGGTCTGTGAGTTGGAGTACACATCCCCACTTAACACTTCTCATAGACTGTTTGCTCTTTGTGCTTCATTTCAACATCTTGAAAATTGCAAACAGCATTACCAAAATAATTTGTTCATTGCCATTCACAGGCATACTGCTTCTGAGACAAGAACCCTGCCATATAAATGAATTCAATTTCCAGTGACCAACTGGAAGCTCCACAGTACCACGGAAGTAGCTGTTCTAGTGATGTTTGCAGGCATGACTAGGAGAGGAGATGCCAAAAAACTGATGAGAGACCTTGTTCTTGTTCTGGCCTCGCAAGTTGCACATCAAGGTGAGGAAGAATATGTGTGGAGAGTAGGCATGGATGCAGGTCCCTTTAAGTACTAAAAGTAGCCTTCTATATGGAGCAGTGTCTCAAGATCCCTGTATGCCCACCCCCTTCCTTGCTAGTGTGCAGAGAATGGTTAAAAGGGGGATGTGGAATGGGTGAAGACATAGGCTTAACTGTGATATTCACCATGTTTGGTGGTGGTGTTAGTATTATTAGTTGTATTGGAGTAGCAACTAGAGGCCCAAATTATTATTTGTTGTTATTATTTAGTGTTTGTATTTCAGTAGCCGGTCTGTTCCCCGACCATAGACTAGGATCCCATTATGCTAGGCGCTGCACAGACAAAGAACAAATAGCTGGCCCCTACCCCAAAGACCTTACAATGTAAGTATAAGACAAGAGACGACGGATGGAGACAGACAGGGGAGTGCAAGGAAACAGTGAGATAAGGTTGGTGAGCCTGGGCTGTATTGTGCAGGGTGTGGTACATACACCTAACAATATGATGGTCCTTGCCCCAAGGAGTTTACAATCCAAGCCACAGCAGGTGGAAGGGAGGACAAGGAGACAATGAAACAGTTAAGATCACCACAGCAAGCAGCAGTCACAGCATACCAGCTGCCTAACCTGTCAAGAGTGTAGTAGGCAACACAACAGATGGCGAGGATTGAAGGAGAAATTCGAAGGAGGGTGGAGTAGTAGCCTTGTATGTTCTTCTCTTAGGATTTACTTCTGCTCCTAGGCAGCACTCGCATTAATGCTAAGCTGGATTCCCCTGCCCTCAGCTCTGCTTGTCACATGGTATATGTGCAATGCTCTATACCAGTCGTTCTTAACCTTTACTGCAGCCTGCACCCCTTTGGTTCTCAAAATACGTTCTTGCGCCCCTTATCAAAAATCATTGAAGTAGGTCAGTTCTTTAAACCTAGATATATTTTTTGTCTATATATTACCGTAATTATTAAAAATGTATAATGTTAATAAATACATAGGTTTGATGAAACAAAGTAGTTGTACTTACATGCCTGTGCTTAATTTGTGTTTTCGATGATTTACCTTCTAAATAAACCTGGCATGTCTCACCCCACCAGAAAGGGCATCTCGCACCCCCAGGGGGTGAGTGCACCCCAGGTTAAGAACCACTGCTTTATATCCATCTGCAGGATCGAGCCCCAAGTGCTGGAATGGAGTTTATAAATTAAAGGGCCAGATCCTCAACTAGGGTGACCAGACAGCAAATGTGAAAAACCAGGACGGGGGTGGGGGGTAATAGGAGCCTATATAAGAAAAAGACCCCAAAATCGGGATTGTCCCTATAATATCGGGACATCTGGTCACCCTGTCCCCAGCTGCTGTGATTCAGTGGAGCTGCAGTGAAGACAACAGAACAGTGCTGGTTTACACCCACTGCGGATCAGCCCTATTGTCTTTCAGATGTAGCCTTTTCTGCCTGCCTCTGTCAAAGGCCAGCAAGTGTCTTCCCAGGAACCAATGTGCTGTTTTCTGCCGTGCTCCTGAGTTTCATTGTTTCGACTTTGCTTGTGTCACTGTTCTTAATCTACTTCTGCCACACTTACAGTTTTTGTCGTTTGTTCTGAAATTTGGTCTCATTTGCTGTCGTCCTTGTGCCAGAAATCAGACAAAGTCAGAGGCAAGGGAGACTCGTCTGGCTTATGTCAGAATGCACCACTCTGGAGGATTGTTCCTGCTGTGTAGCTCCACCTGCTGGAACTGGCTCAAAATATGGAGCTCACAAACCTCTAACACTTCCCTTGCTTTTCATCCAAGAGTATAGATTTGAAACTGAGCAGACAGCTGGTAGACTCTCTAATGCCAACCATGTGTCTGGACCTCCATTGTTCTTGTCGAATCATATCTGTTCCCTATCCAAAGACTCTCCAGTCCATAAAACCAGGTGCCATGATTGTATTCCTACCTAAAATACCATCCTTCAATGCTCTTGGGACAGATCTCAATTTCATTTCAAATCTGTGATGGATTTTGCGATGATTGAAGCATCTTAACTTTCCTTTGTGGTTTCCAGAGACAAAGCCATTTTTTCCAAATCAACCCTAGATCTTTTCCTGGTTCACTAGATAATCTCTCACTAGGGCATCTAAAGTTCCATTCTGGGTTGCTGTCTCTGAAATGTGATTGCTGAATCCAGTCTTTGAACCTCAACCTTTTCAGGTTGGATTAAAGCTAATGGCAGGTCTAGTGCCAACCTTCATTGCCTCATGCTTTTCTACTCTACTCAGTAATTACCCTGAAAAAGATTAGCAGAAGGACTTAGAGATTGGGGCTGCCTCTGATTCTCACGTCAGTTCTTCATCTCCACTGAATTTGCAAGAACTGAGTACAACATCCTCTATACCGGCCTCCATACAAAAATTAATAGCACTGGCACTAAGGCCACAGAGAGTTTCCTGATGCTACCAAGAAGAGGGGTGCTAGCTACAGAGCAGGGATTTGCATCTTTATGTGCTGGGGATCTTGCAAACTCCCAAATGCATCTGCTTTGTTTCAGGTCATGTACTGCCTCGAATAGTTCTTTGTGTGCTCTGTGTCCAGCTGCCGGAACTGGCTCAGAAGAACCTGAGATAAATATATGACACCTCTCCCTTGGTACCATGTCCTGACCCACACCCGCTGGCTATCTTGACTTTGTCAGTAATACTGTTTATATTGTTATGTCAACTTCATTTCTTATCGGGTAACTAAAGATGGGCCAAAAGAATGTGGAATGCTTTTCCATACCTCTACATACAGAGTCATTTGGAGGTCCACTGAAGGGACGGGCACTTTGCTACCACACTAGTTACCCTTGGTGAATGCCATGATGTTCTGTATATCATTGAAGAAAAAAAATGATACGTCTTGGAATGACAGAACCACAGGACGCTTGAGGGCTGGTTGGCATACTCACAGCTGGACAAATCTTCCTTCCACAAGTATGTGCTGGTATTTTAAGACTTGCATAAGTGGTGCCTGGGCATTTTTCGCATTGGGTCATTAGATTCTAAATTCATACAAATTCTCCCTGTAGTTTCAAGTGGTTACAATAGTCTTCGTTTCTTGTCTTGAACTGCTTTGTGTAGTCTTGACATGGGCTGTTTAACAACTCTCATTTTCCATCCTTGAAATGCTTGCATTTCAATGGTGGGTGAGGGGATTTTATATATACACAACTATACACAGAGAGACAGGCACTATATATCTCTGAATAGGTTATATATAGCATTCCACCTGCCAAGCACTTTCAAATGTAGCCCCTGGTTTTGAATGAGAGCTGTGGATGTCAGTGAGTGTGAATGGGACATGCAGTTGCTCTGAAAAATCAAGCCTAGTGTGTCGCAAGTTGGGCTTCTAAAGACCAAGGCACCCAAACTCAACAGCCACTTTGACTGATTGTGTGTGTGTGTGTGTGAGAGAGAGAGACACACACACACACACACACACACACACACCATCATATGAAAAAGTGTGACTTCTACCTCTGATACATGCAGTTCCATTCCTGGAGTGCCACAAGCACAGCACTTGGTGCTGTTAGATACTTTTAGAAGGCTGGCTTTTCCTTCCCTGACTCTGGAAAATGTTGGGCTGCATTGTTTTTATCTTCTTGCCCATCTGTGGGAGTCAAATCTTTATACTTCTAATCTGTCCTGGTTGACTAAGCCAGGCTCAGATAGAAGGCAAAGAGGGAGGAAAAAGGTGTGAATGGTTCATTCACAACTCAGAAGTTGCTCAGGACACAGCCATGGTGATATTGCCAGATCCCCTCTCCTCATCTGCTCTGGTCCATATATCTTTCAGGGTTAGAAGACAGAAGGTCCCATGATGTGATGGTAAATCACAAGCACTGGTGATCATCAGCTTGCTGATGCCCTAAGCAAATGACCAAGTGTTCCCTCAAAACAAATGTCCAAAAGGAGTGGCAATCTTGTATCAAAATTGAGTAGTCACAGCAGTTTTCCAACAGCCAGGCACTTCTTTTCTTCTTAAGGTTCTGATCTTTTGTTGTGACTTTTTCATAACCCTCCCTCTTCGCCATCCCTTGAAAATGGCTTAACAATTCTCTAAACTGAAACAACCTGCATTTATGTTGTTTCTGGGACTCTGTTCTGTGCTGATTCAGAGCCCCACTGAGTCATCAACATCCTTTGCTGCAATACCTGGCTTTTCCTTGAAAGTCTAGTTCAGGAACAAGAGTGTGTGAAAAGCTCATTGGTGAGGAGAAGAGGATAGGAATGGTTTCCAGAAGCTGTGAGGTTGTTCTCAGTGGAGATATAAGGGGAGATTGTTCTAGGCATGGACATTACATGAGAAGATGTGCAAAGCTGGCAGAGGGTGGAAGAGAAAGTGAACAGTAATGCAAGAGAATTAGGAGTGATGGATGGATGGATAGATAGATGTCTTTTCAAGCATTTTGGGATCCTTCAAGATAAAAGGCACCACATAAATGTAAGATTTATTATTTATTATTATTAGTGTTGGGGGGTCTGCTTCAGTATTTTAAAATCAATAGTCCTATATTCTCAGACCAGGTAGGACTTTGAATCCAAGACCCTCGTTGCATGTTTCTGCTCTTTTAGATTTTGATTTGATCTTTTTGTTTTTTCTCATTCAAATCAGTGCATGGCCCTTCTGACTGGCTGTCCCACTCGTGAGCAGCAGGTCACGTTGAGTCATAGGAAGTCAATCAGTAAGGCATCTCGTCAGCCTTTGAAAAAATAGATTTTGATAGAAAACAGTCTTGATATCCTAGTTTGCTTCTGCTTCGGGCCAGCTCCTTCCGAGGGTAAAACTCTAAAGGCACATCAAAAAGGAGCTAACCCAGCAAGCAAAACACAACAGAATCATCTTGTCTCAGGGATGCTCTCCCTGGGTATTTATGCTGCCTCAAACCCTTTATTTTATATTCCAATGGTCACCTATTTTCTTTCTACTGCATTTTTCCTTTCATTAAAATTTTTGTGATGATTAGGCAAATGAATTGTCAATGCTTCATCATCATTATTATTTATTTATACTGTGGTATCATCTAGCAGCTCCAGTCATATATCAGGATGCCACTGTGCTCGGCACTGTACAAATGCAGAGGAACAACACAGTCCTCGCCCCAAGGTGCTTACAATCTAAGTAATATAATAATAGTAGTAATAATTTTTAATAGAGCCAGCCCAAGCCAAACTCTCCTAGATTTTGTGGGTGTTTGAAATCCTAAACTAGCTCCATATCCATATTTTGCATATGGCCCATACATTTATGATCAGTGGAACCAGCATCCAAAATCCAAAACACTCTCATGGTTTGAGATGTTCAGAAGGCAGATCAGAATCCATATGCTGTGGCTTGTTGCACTGTATTAGTACTTAGGGTTTGATTGTTTCTTGGGCTGTGTGCCCAAGTAACGGTGTTTGAGGAAACAGTCTATTTTGATCTTGTATCCAGGCATTCAGGAGTAAGCGGACATGGCACACCAGCTATTCCCCCGCCCCATGCATACCAAGCAGGTGGATGGAGGATTGGTGGAGGGTTGGTTATTCCCCCATTATGCACTGACCAGAATAGGTGAGCCAATGCAGGGATGTTATAATATGCAATGCTCATAGTGCAGCAGCAAATTTCTACCCCCTGGAGTAAGGAGAGAACAAGGTGCTCAGAAACTATAGCAGGGGTTTGCAACCTTTCAGACGCAGTGTGCTGAGTCTTCATTCATTCACTCTAATTTAAGGTTTTGTGTGCCAGTAATACATTTTAACGTTTTTAGAAGGTCTCTTTCTATAAGTCTATAATATATAACTAAACTATTGTTGTATGTAAAGTAAATAAGTTTTTTAAAATGTTTAAGAAGCTTCATTTAAAATTCAATCAAATGCAGAGCCCCCCGGACCAGTGGCCAGGACCCAGGCAGTGTGAGTGCCACTGAAAATCAACTCACGTGCCGCATTCGGCATCCATGCCATAGGTTGCCTACCCCTGTACTATAGTGATGAGCACAATGTAAGAACCTCAACAGAATACTCCCGAGCTACATTTCCTTTCCTGGGATGCTAGCTCAGCAATCCACTGCCCCTTTTTTTGGCCTGTATCCTTGTGGCCTTTAAAGATTATTAGCATAATCTAATGTGGTATTGGCAGCACAGGCAAGGGAAAATGTGTTTTTTGTGTAAAAATTGGTGTCTTTTATCCTGTCAATATCCCTTTGAAAGTGGATACAGAAAGGAAAACTTGGGTAGTATGGTTGTATTGCTGCCCCCAGGGGCACTGGGTATTCAGTGTGGTAGTGGCATGCCCTTAGTCTCAAACTGATTGCCAGTTATGTGACTCAGTCCCTTAAAAATCATACAAGGAATTCAGTAGAGGTGAAAATTTCAACCTAGGGAGAGTTACCAGCTCCTTTCTCCTCCTCCTGCCTGATATTACAGACCAAGCACTGGCTTAAAATAAAGACAGATTCAGATGTCCTGCCCTCCCTTTCTTTTGGCCTTTGTGTAAACGGTATTATATATTCCACCTTAAAAAGAAAAAAGAAGAGGAGGAAAAAAAGCCCACACTGTGCGAGAAGGAGAGAGCTGCAGAAAGTGGGCCCCCTGCTTTTTTCAGAGAGGGAATGTAAGCAGATCCCAGCTGAAACTGCTTCGCTCAGCAGTTTTCAGCTTGTTTTAATTGGCCTGGCCTGAAAGCATTCTGAATGCTGTACCTGTGCCAATGAAAATGCAAATGTTTCCCCTAGACTGAGGCACTCATATTGGTCAAGCCCCGGCTCTGATAGCAGCAGCAGGACATGGCGACGTGTATCTGACGGGAAACAGGGAGGCTATGATCTAGTGCAGCTTAAAAAAAAACAAAAGGCTGTGGAAAGCAAAGAAATAATAATGGAGAGAAGGGCGAAATGCGGTGATACCTTTTGGAATTCCCTTGAAAATAGGAGCTTCTGCTTAGTGAAGGACAGATGCAACACAAGCCTTTTAAAGGTTCTTTTTTTAAAACTTAAGGGGGAGCTCTGTCTCTGTATGAAACCACTATTGTGGGAGCTTTCTCACCAGAAAGGAAGCTGGTGTTTTCAGACACAAGAGACACCCTAGTTCAAAGCAACCCTACAGCCTACTGATGTGGACATGTTAGGCACCAAATTCTGGCCTCGGTTGCACTGATTGAAGACCATGAAATTCACTGGAATAACCGAGGCTACAATCTGAGTTAGATTTAAAGGCCCTGGAAGCATGACAGTGATGGGAAATGAGATGTGAGAGTAGGGGAAATACACAAGATATGATTCTGGTACTTTCCGGCTGCCCTTGAAGTCAGCGGGTGGCACAGCTGTAATTGGGGCATAAATTGATTTACAGTGCCTAGTGTTTTGAGCTGTTGTTTCCTTTTTGTTTTGTTACATGAATGACACTGTGCATATTGATTTGGGCCACTCCCCCCAATTCTCCCCTCCCACTTTGATCATTAAGAGCCAAATTCTATTCCCTTTTCCACAGCTGCAAAGGGCCCGCAGTGCCTCTAAGTTAGTGTGGTTCCGCTGCACGGAGCAAGTAGTATTTTGGGAGCTAGTGCAGAAAGGGCTGCACCCTTTGCCTCTGGAAGAGCCTAGCTCCACAGGGAGTCTCTTTGCAGGTGGAATCAAGGGGGCAGGATTGGGGCTGGTGTATCAGCGAATATATAGATATACCAGCCAGGGCCCATGGAGGACTGGAGGGCAGGAACAGTGGGGACTACTGCATATTCTGCTGAAGAATCAATGTGGGCCGAGACTGGGCCTCTAGAGTTCTAATCCCAGCTCTGCTGCTGATTCACTGTGACACCTCAGGCAACTGATCGGAAGCTTCCTATTTCCCATCTGTGAAGTGGGGTAAGAATACCTCCCATTTAGAGATGTTGTAGGGTTAACTGGTGACTCCATTCCTATAGCGCCCCTTGAAGCTATAAAGTGCTAAGAGGGCTGTTCTTAGAGATGAGCCAGGTAGGTGAAGTTCAGTCCTGGAACTGGCTTCATGTCTTAAGGTGCCCAAAAATCAGGGGCATTCAGACTTAGAGTTCCCTGGTCAGGGCCATAGTAAAAATGGGGCCGAGTCAGGAAGTTTGGCTCCTAACCCAAAGTCTGGTAGGGAGGATTTGCAGCTGCTGTTACAGGTTCGACTCATCTCGAGTTATTATGTAGAGGCTTCCTTGAGGCTCGCAGTCCCTGTTTTCCTTCAGGAAGCACCAGAGCACTAGTACAGACGGGTACCGTTCAAGTGGCATTCCCTCCTGAGCTCCATTTCTTGGGTAAGTCCTTATTTGGCTGATCCATTCCTAAGGCACAGCCCTGCTTAACCTTACCACAACATTTATTCCCTACTGGAGCGGAGCAGGGGGGCTGATCGAGGGAAAACTGCATTAACCGAATCCTGTTGCAATAAGATCCCTGGCCCAACCTGTTATTCAGAGGCTTGCTTAACTACAGGCTGATAGGTTGGACCCTGAATAAGCTTTAACTTAAAGCTTCAAACTGGAATCCAACATAGACCATAGAAGTGCAGGGCAGGAATTAACTGGAGGATTGAGAGGGGAAGAATTAAGAAGGGTGGACAAACAGTTTGGGACAAACTTGGAACAGGCCTGAATCTTTGCCCAGAGATCAAAGGAAACTCAGAGACTCATTTTAAATTATTATTTTTTAAAAAATAATAAATTGTACTCGTATGAATGGATTTTGAAATCTGAATGAAGCAAATGGGATTTGTTCCCCTCCCTTTCTCATACACACACACCTACAGAATGTTCTTAAATATAACACAGCAGTTATACTTATAACTATATAAGATACAGAACCATATGTCTCTGTCTCTCTCTGTGTCTCTGTCTCTCTCTCTCTCTCAGAACTTCTGTAGTGCCCATCACTGTAGTATGTGAGTATGTCTTATCTGATCTTTATAGTCCATGGGGCAAATTTTCAAACAGACAAATTGTACTTGGCAGTCCTCACCATTCCTAGGTGGCATGGGTACCTGCATGCCTCATGACCAGTTTGAGCACCTTGGTGTGATATTTCGGCATCCTGTGTCATTGCTTGCATTTGAAAACTTAGTTCTGTAGACATGATTGATCAAGGCTCTTTTTTTCTTCTTCCACATGGATGTTTTCTTGGTCTGTTGTTCATAATACCTTGCACGTCTCAGAGGAGGATCTCAACAGGTGGGTGTGACTAGCCCATATTTATAGAATGAGCAGCTGAAGCTCAGAGAGAAAAAATGACCAATCCAAAGCAATGCAATAGGCTGGGACAAGAGCTTAGATCTCGATTCCCATTTCCCTGCTATAATCACTAGTCTAGACTGATTTCCAAGTTCCCCAGCTGCCCCTACTCAATAATAGGCCAACCAGATCCAAACATCCTTGAACTCTGAGGAAGTTGAGGAAGTTCAAATCCATATTCAAATCCCAACATTGGGAGTTTTGATTATGGTTACAAAGTAATTGATCTCAAGCAGTGGGTGGTTTATCTGTCCGTTGGGGCTGCGTAATCCAATATTCAGCAGTACGTAGACATTTCTGAAGCTCCCACGACATCCCTACATTCTTGTCTTGTCTTCCACCTATTTATGCATTCTGCTTCTTGTTTTTCGGTTCCTGCCGGCTGCCTCATGGTTCCTCGTGTCTGAGTTGGTTCAGTTTGTTGGATATGATTCTGCTTTGTCTCGATAGGATACAGCACAAACCAGATGATGCGCTGTATCAGAAGTACAATAAAACCCTGTGTTGGCTTCAGATAATAGGTTTCCACCTATGGGGTTTGTCCTGCCTCTTAACAATATCTGAAAATAGGAGACATGTTGGGTTTTTTGTTTGTTTCTTTGTTTGAGGAAATTTTGAGTGTCTGCATCAAGTGGAAAAAAATTTCAAGTTCTACTTGGATTTGGCAGTAAGTCATTCTGAGTACATAAGAGTTAAACTGTGGCCTGGGCATACATGCATGAACACAGAACTTCCCCGGACATACTCATACTTCCCCTTTCCAAGAACACATGCCAACCGCACCAAAATCATGTACACACTTATGCACAGCTCATTCCCCTGAAATGCCACCACACACACATACTGTCTTACACAGGCACACAAATCTCCCATAAACACACACACCCTTAATACAACACACATGCCTATGTATACCTTCCAGACACATCGTCCCCATGGATGAGCACACCTGCACACAAATCGCCCTATACAAAAACACATGTCCTCTCCATATATACACACATTTATGCACAACCACTCCATACAGAGACATCTACAGATTTTCCCCCAACTACCCATTCCCCTTCCATAGCTATGCCAATACCTGTTGTCAACATCCATGGACACAAACGTACATTGATCCAAAAGGAGTTACAAGGAGTCATGGGAAACTAGCCCCTTCGCTTACCTGGGTCAGTGTATGGTCTGTGACTGCTACTTGCTGCCTCCATTGTGTATTAGTCCTGTTGTCAAGGTAGTGAATTTAGAAAACAACTCATTTTTAAGAAACCGTTGACCGATTTTTCTGTCCTCTCAGCCCCATATCTAGTAATGAACACAAATGCTTTCCATTTTCTAGATAGATATCCAGCATCTTAGGGTATCTAAAATTAGACTTGTATACATTTATGGAGCAATGATTATTCTGAATCTCATCCGTGGCAATTAAAAGGCATCATGATGACATTTAAGGTGATATTTTTCTTCCTGGCATTAAATAATTATAAATAATAATGATTAACAAATTGTTCCATTGCTCCCACTCTAGATAAACCTTTAGGTTAATGATCCAAGCCATTAAAATTCATCTTTCTCAAAGGATTGAGCAGTTAGAAAAATGAGAGGAATCTTTGTGCATAAGTGTGATTGATATTATTAAAGCAAAGGCCATTCATGGGATACATGGGTAAAAATTATGAGGGTTCACCAGCTTAGAGGTCTGGTTAAGCTAAGCACCCATAAGATTGAGGGGCCGAATCCTCAGCAGCTGTGAACTGAAGTCAGCAGAGCTATGCTGATTGACACCGGCTGAAGATATTGCCCTGGCTACAGAGTTGAACCTGAAAGACCTGATATAGGGCCACAGTGGAATCAGTGGTGCCAAGCAGACCTCAGCCACAATCTAGTCCTCTGTCTCTAGAGGAATTCCTCTTGATTTACACTCGCGTGAGAGCAGAATCAGGCCCCTGTTGATGGGCTGGAAATGTGAAGCCTCCACCCGCAGGGTTTAGTAGGTTTTGAACATCTCAAGCATTTTGTGGGTTTCCAAAAATTAGTGAGGGATCAATCATCTTTTTTTGTTGTTGTTGAAGAAAATAATGTTTTTCTAATGGAAGGTCTCTGTATTAAGGAGGGAAAGACTCCTTAAAATCTGATCTAGCATAAGTAGGCTTTATATACGGAATATAGACTAAGATGTGACCCTGTTGTCAATTAAGTCAGTGTGGATGAAATCAGTGGAATTATTCCTGATTTAACTGAGAATAGAATCTGGTCCTGTGTTCGTTAATTTCTTTTCTTTTTCCTTTCCTTTCCTTTCCTTTTCTTTTCTTTTCTTTCCTCCAATTACCACTGAAACTGGAAGAGATTCATATTCCAGGCTCTAGTTTTGGCCCAACCCTATGTTAATCCAAAATGGGCTTTCTTAAAATTCATGGGCTGAAAATCTTAAAGCAGTCTAGGGTATATTTTAAGTTTAATGGAAGCTGTGTGGCTAAATTCCCTAGGCTGATTTGAAAATCTGAAACAGTCCTTCGTTTTCACACAGTGGTTAAAACTGCTGATAATAAGGTTTTCCAATACAAATGAAAAAATACTACAATAATTATCCAGTAAAGTGTAGTAATACTTTGTATCTATATTAATATTGTTGTTGTTTATTATTTTATTTTGGTTGCACATAGAAGACCTAGTCATAGATCAAGACCTCTACAAGCATGAACAAAAAGACAATTTGCACCTCAAATTTGAATTCTCTCCTTTGATGAAGTCAGTGGGATCGTTTAGAGGTCCCAACCAAAACTGGCACTCCATTGTGCTGGGTGCTGTAAAAACACATAATAAAAGACACTCCTGTCCCAAAGAATTTACAGTCTAAACAGATAAAGGAGGGAAAAGAGGCACAGAGAAGTGAAGTGACTTGCCCAAGGTCATCCAGCAGGGATTAGCAATCAATTCGTCTGACTTGCAATCCAATGCCCTTTCTCCCACACCACACTGTCTTGCAGAGATAAAGGCCCCAATCCTGCAATCCTCATACATATGTGAATAGTCCCACTGAGTTCAGTAATAAGTGAGATTATGTAGAGTTGCTCATGTGTTTACAGGGTGAGTACCAAAGGCATCCGTCCCGTCTTTATCTACACACCCCATCATTGTCACCATGCTACTGAAGGTACAGTTGAGCACATAGGATTTTGGGTCATTACTGCAGAAGAGTGTAGAGTTGTGTAGTTTTGTTTGTTTTCGGTTATATATAGTAAAACACAAATAACATTTACTCATGAGACAAAACAGGGATGCGCTGCCAGAAACAGAGGCTCCAGTCAATTACACAGGATGCTGCTGTGGTGTTATATGATTCATCCACTATGAGTATGAGCAATTCTTAATCGCAAAGCGCTCTCACTTTCACGCCCTGTGGCACATGTACCAATCAGTACAAAAAACCCCAGATGTTAGTAAAACAGGAGGGCTGTGATTTTAACTATTAAGGGTCATCACGTCTGCTGATAAGGGGCCACTACTTACCGTGCAGACCAATACTGTCTCATTGTTCGCTTGTACTCCCCCGTCTGTCTATATCTATTGTCTTGTCTGTTGTCTTATACTTAAATTGTGAGCTTCCTTGAGGAAAGGATCATCTTTTTGTTCTCTGTTTGCAGGACACTTAGCACAATAGAGTTCTGGTCCGTGGGGCTCTTCAGCTCTATGGTAATACAAATAAATAAACAAATAAAGTTTGTGTGTGACCCTTAACACTGCCACCATGTGCGTGTGCCTTAGGATCAGAGGGAGGATTGTTGTACTTGATCATGTAACCAATGTGACATGTTGTTTGGCAAATACTGGTTGACCTGGCCGAGTGTGCCTATGTGAGCAACACGTCTTTGATGTAACTCCATTGAAGTCAATTTCATGAGGGATTAATTTGGCCCATGTAGTCCAGTGCGGGTGGACAGAGCTGACTGATGAATGGTTCCCAGTCAACAATTTATCCAACAAAGTTAGAAATCACATGGCTACGGTGAATTTATTTAAAAGTTTGAAAGACTTATGAGAAACTTCTGTGCATTCTTTGCTCAGCTCTAAACTGATATAGAAATTCTTAGCTGGTGTCAATCAGTGTAGTTGTGCCAGTTTACACCGGCTGAGAATCTGGCCTTGAGATTCATATAGCCAAATGGCTATATATTGAGTATCGTTTTCTTTGGATAACAGCTAGATAATGGATGTGTCTAACCATGAACTAATTTCTTTTGCATAGCTCTCCTTTTTCTCTGTACCATAACATGGTATAAATTATTTAGCTTCTCCATGGATATTTTAGGCACAACACTGGGCAACTTGTCCCTTCCAGTCCTATATCGTATGTTCCTAAATCTCAAGCTTCAGGGCTTCAGACAGTTGCCTGTGGGGGCGGGGGGGTCAGGAAGGAAACTTTTCCCCTCCACGTTTTCTGGATGTGTTTTATTTTCTCTGTCCTCTGAAGCATCAGAGATGGCCATGGCTGGAGATGGGACACTGGACAGGGGGTGCTGGTGTGCTTGGAGGCTGTACAGAGAATTCTCTTTCTCAGGGTACGTCCAGACTACCCGCCGAATCGGCGGGTAGCGATCGATTTTGCGGGGATCGATATATCGCGTCTCATCTAGACACGATATATCGATCCCCGAACGCGCTCCCGTCGACTCCGGAACTCCACTGGAGCGAGTGGCGGTAGCGGAGTCAACGGGGGAGCCGCGGATGTCAATCCCGAGCGGTGAGGACGGGAGGTAAGTCGGGATAAGATACTTCGACTTCAGCTACGGTATTCCCGTAGCTGAAGTTGCGTATCTTACCTCGACACTGCCCCCCAGTGTGGACCAGGCCTCAGATGCTTGGTTGGTGGGTCTGGTTCATGTACTCAGGGGTCATACTGGTTGCTGTTTTCAGACTCAGCAAAGAATATTCCCCCAGCTCAGATTGTCAGGGACCTTGGGGTCTTTTTTTGCCTCCCTCTGCAGCATGGGCATAGTGTATTTGCTAGTGTCATCTGGGAGTATCTCACCAAATCAATTTCTGGCCATTGCGGGAGACTCAGGCACTGATCCCTTACAGACCTAGGACCAGATCCTCAGTTATGCACTGAATGCTACATCTGTTGTCACTAGCTGTGACTATGGCCTGAACAGTTGTGGTGCATGTACCTCAAAGCCAAACTTACTTGAAATTTGGATGTCCTCGGTATTAGAGCAGGTGAAATGTGGCCAAAAAAAAATTGTAAAAAAAAAATATTAATGATCTTTTATCCAAAATAAGTTTCTGCCCCGACCCATCTCTAAGTACAGCACATCATTTCCAAATTGATTCTTGTTTCAAGTTGTTAAGGGAGCCCCAGACTTGGTGGTTAATATATAAGTAAATATTTAAGTAAACATCAGAGCTTAGCAAGCATGATTCACCTCTGTGCAAAGTCTGTGCTCCACTCAAGCCCTGTTTTGTGGTGCGAAGCGGCATTTAAATGGTGCATAGTCCTTGAGCTGGTTCTGTGCACGGGGTGAATTGCACTCTCACTGCCTGTTTAATAAGAGGGCACTCAGGTGGGTAGGGGTAGTGGATTAGCTCATTTGGGACGATCATAATGAGAGGAGAAAATGTCGCAACAGGGATAAATACTCATGTCAAATAACAGTAACGAGTATGGAAATGGTAGATACCATATATAGCCTCCATCTAAATGGGGGGTGGGGTCCTTTTAACGTCACAAAGACAGCTATTGGCTAACTGAAATCTGGATCTTTGATAGGAAACATTGTTGCTGACATATCCATTGTTTGGATTTCTCATTTTGCTAAACAAGTACTGTGATCTTCTCATTTGATCCCTTCACTCTTCACAAGGGTCAGGCTAGGTCATCCTTTGGGAAGCAGACTTACTAGGAACAGCCATGGTCGGTACTGTAGGAAGTGTTGCCGGGGATTCAGTAGGTGATTTTCAAAGATTATAAACCAGAAGAGACCTTTGTGAGCATCTAATCTGACCTCGTGCATAAAAGAGGCTATAGGATTTCCCTGAATTAATTCCTGTTTGAAGTAGAGCAGATGGTTTAGAAAAACATCCAATCTTGATTTAAAGGTTTCCACTGACGGAGAATCAACCACAGCCCTTGGTGAGTTTTTTCAAAGGTTAATTACCCGCCTGTCAAAATTTTGCACCTTATTTCTAGTCTGAATTTGTCTAGCTTCAACTTCCAGCCATTGTATCTTGTGATACCTTTGTCTGCTAGATTAAAGAGCCCTCTACTATTAAATTTCTGTACCCCAGGTAGATACTTATAGATTGTGATCAAGTTGCTAAAGCCCCACTGTGATATAAGCAACCACCCTGCTATCAGAGCTGTCGTCTTTAGATGAGATGTCAAACAGAGCCGCTGACCACTTGTGTTCATTTAAAAATTCCCACTCATGAAAAAACTGCAGTGGGAGTTAAGCCCAGTGTCCTGGATACATTCCAGTTGTGTTAACTATATATGGCCCCCGCAATTTCTGTTAGGCATGACATTCTTCAGTTCCAATCGGAAATTGTGGCCAAAACACAGGTTTTGTACCAATGTCCCGGTGTCAGTTAGGGATACAAGCCCGCGTGTGGGGGCAGTTAGACTGGTATAAAGGTGCCTTATTCCGCTTCCCATCCTGGTGTAAGTAGATTTACACTGGTATTATTTGTCCATCCTCGGGGGACTACACCACTAAAGCGATACATCACCTTTTTGTACACAAATCCTTACGTTGTGTAGCATCACTAGTCACTGTGCACTAAACGCACCAGCCTACTTTCAGTGATGTACGATGGGATCATTTGGCAAAGTGCTTTGTGATGCTTCAGGGTGTAAGACACTATTGTATATGTGCCCAACCCAGTGTCTTTAGAAGCCATTGGAAGCACCCTGATTCAGTGGGCACTGGATTAGGGTCCATGAGACTACTATTAGGCTGATTATCTCTCTCACACACTTTCTCTCTGAATCATCATCCCTTCCTCCCTCTCCCTCATTCTCTTTCTTACTCCAAGAACTGTCCTTGTCTTTCACTGGCTAATAGCTCAGAACTGCTCGGGAAGGGGATCTCCACTAGGATAGTACAGTTCCACCCTGTTAAACCACCTTTGACTCATTTCCTTATGAACATGCCTTGGTTGATCTTTAAGCTTTGAAAAGTCTTTCCACTCAGTGTTATTGGTGATTTTTTTTTCATGTCCTGTGATAGCAAAGTCCTTAGGTTAGACTCAACATTTCTATAATATAAAGAAGAAAATACCTGGTTAAGCTTTATGGGCTGGATTTCTAAAAGGGCCTCTATCTGATTTTTTCACCTGCAAAGTTGCAGGCACAGTTGATGCCATTTAGGGCCTGTTCTGCCCTTGCTTGTGCCCATATAAATCAGAAAAGACTCACGGAAATCAATGGAGTCACACCAGTGTAAATCAAGTGTAAAAGAGGAGAACCAGACCCTCTGCTTCCTGACTACATGATTTACAGGTGCAGCCAAGTGGTTAGAGACCTGAAGGACACAAGGCTAGACTGTGATTGGACTACATGCCTGTGAGTGGAGAATGAGGGAGTACGGACCTTACATTTCTATGCAGCCTTCCCAGACATTGGTTCTGGGTGTGCAAAGGTAAGCAGGGCTATGCACTCACTTACTCCTTCCCTGGGACAGGTGGATTGGGAATCAGCTCCCCCCTCTCCCTCCCCCACCATTCTCCCTCTCCACACATACACACAACCTCACTGGCCTGCATAGCAGAGCTGATGCAAAAGATGTTGTAATTTACTGCTGGTAGAGGTCAGCAGCAAATTCCTACCTCCACCCCCGGGGAGCAAGGAGGAAGCAGGAAAGCATCATGACTCAGAGGCATGTGCCTGAGTCACAGCGTACGCTGCTCCTGGGGTGATGCTGTTTACACACATCCCTTGTTCACGGCTGTGACTGATGTCACAAACTAGGCCCTGAATGTCTCCTGCAATTGTTTGCATGCCCACAGTTATTTGCCGGGTGCAAAGTGAGAGCCTGCGTCTAAAAATCCGACTTAATTAATACTCTTTTTAGTACCCTAACAAACAGCTCAAGGCAGGTGTTTAGCAATATCATGATAATCTACCAGCCATTTATTACAATTCAGGAAATATATTAATTAAATGTCTCTCCACTCAGTACAGCATATGTATGTCTTCAGTTCACTGTGTCTGAAATCCTTGAGGTTGCATGGGAGCATGTGCTGTTCAATTTCAGGTAATAAATCAAACAGCTGAACAGATTGCACTGAAAGGACACAAACTGACCAAGAATTTAGCTCAGAAAAGTAAGCATCAGCACAGCCAAAGGGAAACCTTCCAAGCAAATTTGCACTTACCTCAAATCCAATTATTCCCTCAAGGCAATTGAGTCATCTGAGTAAATGCAGGTCACTTTACCTTGGCTAAACAACAGCTTTGCTATTATCGGTGCTAGACACATAACGGTTACAAAATGCACTTGAAAGTCTCACTGGTAACAAGATGTCAGGTTAAATGAACCAGCTAGTCTGATGTGCTTTGGGTAGGATTCAGGATACTTAGTTAGATGGGGCCAGAGGTCTGCTCAGCTGGTTCAATTCCTCCAATAGGATTATAGTATGCAAATGAACAGAAGGGTTTAAGGAGGAAGAAGAGGAGGAAGTCAGGGACAGGGAGAAGAGATGACTTCCTAGTGATGTGGGGAAAAAAATCCTGCCCTTCAACCTTCAGCTGCTCATAGGACAACAGGAGAGAAGAGTGAATGTGGAGAGAGGAGAAATACAGGGAAGGGGCCAGCTAGTTTCTCTCCCCATTTCTGTTGCTAACACTATATACTGCAAAAGCAGATATGGGCTTTAATTCACAATCCCAGATGCAAAAACCTTTCCAAACATTGGGAAAGTTCCTATTCAGATCTTGACCTGAACTATACTGCATGGGTGAGTCCTGTCTCAGTACTAAAGTCATCAGATAGTTAAACATTCAGAACAAACACTTTATAATGTCTTTGTAGCTCACTTTATGGCACTTTGCCTGGCAAACTGAAGTTGGGTAAAACAATGTCTGGGCTTTCAGAAGGGCCAGTGGCATCTGAGTGAGTTATTTTGTTAAGAGGAAGAATGGTCCAGTGATTAGGATGCTGGACTTGGGAGACCACAGTTCAGCCCCCCGTTCTGCCAGACTTGCTGCATGACCTTGGGCAAGTGACTTAATATCTGTGAGTCTCAGATCATCATCTTTAAAATAGGGCTAATAGCACTGCCCTGCCTCATAGGGGTGTTGAGGATAAACACATTAAAGATTGTGAGGCGCTCAGATATGGCAATGATAGGATCACATAAGTACCTAAGAAATCTAGGTAGACTGATAACTCCCCCCGAATTTCTAAGGGAGTTGGACAACTCTCTTGCTCTCTCTTAGGCGCCTTTGAAAACCCCAGAAACGATGTCTTGCGTTTTGCAGGTCCGATTCTTTTGGTGTCAGTGGAAAGCTTCCCATTGATTTCAGTGAAGACTGGGTCCAAACCCTATTTACATTTATCTCTTGTACATTGTTGTGTCTGCCATTGCCTTCAATCTCTCTTCCTCCACCAAAAAAAGCTCCCCACTAAATAAATAAATCCCCACATTTTTTGGCCACAAGTGGTTGCTCTATGCAAGTAACTAGGTGCTGGATTTAAGTTTAAATCCCTCTTCCAGTATGTGTCAAGCATGGATTTTGAATTAATCACTCCATTACTCTATATGGTATATATTTCCTTAGGAAATGAATCAGAGAAGAGGAACCTTTGCCTCATCTCCTCTCAAACCAATGAAGAAAGAGAGGGTTGTTGTTTTTTTTCAATGGTGGGTCAGTTTACAATTGTGTCCTTTACCGGGTGACTCATAAACACTGATACATTTCACAGCAATGCAACCACAGAAACATTTCTTAATCTAATAGGGAATGCCAGCCAAAGATAAATAGAGGAATGAATGCTCATGCCTGTAATAGAACGAAGAATGGAAATGCTACCTGCCTCCATGTAGGACCCAATCCTATGATTTCCTGATCACCTGTTGGGATCAGGCCCCTAATGTACTTCCTGCACTGTGTGTGGTATGTTTAATTTATTTCACCTGAGTCCTAAGTACAGGAGAACCCTGTGTTTCTGCTTAGAACCCATTCCTAAATCTAATTTGAATATTGGTGGATTTGTATTCTGTTTAGGAGAGACTGTGAGAAAGATGCAAAGTAAAAAATTTGAGTGAGAAATGGAATTTTTGTGGGGGGAGGAAAGAGGGTAGGTGGGGAATGAATCATGATTTTCCTTGAGTTGGTTGAAAAAAACAATTAAACGGACCAACAAAAAAGCCAACCTTTTTTTTCACTGTTTTTTCTACGTTTCCAAATTTTGTGTAAATTTTTTTTCCCAAATCAAAATGTTTCAGCTGTAAAGCTGTTGGGAATTTGTTTAAAACTTGTGCGCGAAAATTGTCACAGGCATTTTTCAATTCGTTTTGTTAAGATCTGACTTTTAAACAGAAAAAACTTGAGTCAAAAAATCAAAATTTGAAAAATGTTGGCTCTCTTTACTTTCCCCAGAGCTGACAGATGGGGGTCCATTAGTCCTCAGTGCAATTTATTGAGATCCCTGTATTTGTTCCTAAGGTCCTAAGGGTTAAAAGTTTTAGGCAAGGAATCAAATGTATGGGCCAGATTCTCAGCTGGTGTAAACTAATGTACATCCTTTCAGATCAATGGAGCAATGTCGTTTTACCCCAGCTGAGGAAATGGCTTCATGGTTTTCAGAGAAGTTTGTAAAGAGACCAACAGCTGATGAGGTGCAGTGACTGTTGCTGCTAAGACGAGTGTCCAGTCCTGTAAGGTTCTTCCTCTAAACAAATTCTTAGAGGGTTTTGGTTGTATTTTTATTTATTAATACCCTGCATTTAGTTGTCATCTGTCAATCTGAGGGCTCCCAAAATGTTCATGATCTTTCTCACAGGAACATATGTTTTTGTTAAAATAATAATTATTATTAATAATGCAGCTTCAGAGGGCATGAGGAAGGAAGATTTAGGGCAATGCCATTGTTAATTATTTGTACGGCAGAAGCATCTGGAACAGCTGGGACTGGGCTGCTGTTGCACCAGGCAATGTACATATATGTAGCAAGGGACAGTCCCTGCACCAAAAAACATAGTCTAAAGGGAAAAATTTCTAAGTCACAAAGGGCAGATAGGTGCCAGGTTCCCATTGAAAAGAAATGACAATTGGGTGCGTACCTCCCATCCGAGCCTTTGAGAATCTCCCCCTAGATAGACGAGACAGACAAAAGGGTGGGAAAAAGGGGACATACCATTATCCCAATTTTATATATGGGGAACTGAGGCCCAGAGATATTAAGGGTGGGTTCTTCAAAGGAACCTTAGAGAGTTGGCTGAAATTGAGAGAGACTGGATGCCTAGATTCCTTTCAAAAATCTCAGCCCCAGTGACCTGTCCAAGGTCACACACTGAGTCTGTTTTAGAGCTGGGTTCAAACCCATATACTTTTGTCACAACCTATTGTCTTAACCATAAGACCATTTTTTCCTGTCTATGGGATTAAACCTTTAATCATACAAAAAGGGCTGGGAGATCTTCAGTGTTCATGCAACGCAGACAGAGGCTTTGGTTTTTGTCTGCCACGGTAATCTGGATGAAGCTCAATTTAGATTAAAAAAAAAATTCTAAATTTGGTGATTGAAACGTAGAGCCACTTCTCGTTCTTATCCCCAGGCAGTTCTCCCCGCCCTTCCTGCCTCAAAAAAAAGGATCCTGCCTAATTCTTTGCACCAAAAAAGCATATTTCAGGATCAATGTGAAACAATTACACCAGTGATCTCTACACTTTGAGGAGAAAACTGAGCAGCAGTAGCTCTGCTTTGACAGGTCTTTGGAGGATTTCAAGGAAGTTACACCCACTTCATTCATAATAATCGGCTGTTTAACGCAGAACAGCTCAGTGTTATGAATGAACGGGAACATGTTTTGGCTTGTGGATCAACTCAAAATATAACGCATCACTCATCAAATACCCACCGAGGTAAAAATCTGACTTCATTCTTGAAATGGAAATTAACAAATGTAAGAATGTTTAAATTTTTTTTTTTAAATCGCAGCTTTTGTTTCTCTAAAGATCCAGAAACGTTTTCCCTTTCCTTATGGTGGACGTGTGAGTCACTGCGGCTGGAGAACTTGGAAGACAAATCACAGCCTCTGAAGCAAATTTGATGCAACTGAAATCAGGTTGTGGTGGGATTTGTGTGTTAGTTCTCGACATGCCAAACTCCAGAATTTCATAATGTCGGGGGGAGGGGGTAGCGTATTAGGAATGAGATGGGATGGAGCTGCTAGATGAATTGGTTTCCATGCTACTTGGAAAGGGAGGTTGGGAACATGCTGGCAAGGTCTGGGCCATATCCTGTGTTCCACGGTGGCTTGGATATTCTTGGATGCCAATATGGCCCCTAGGGAGCTGTTGCAGCCGAATATAGGTTAGAACGTGCCAATGTAGGGAGTCATGAAAGTGGTTTAAAGCTCTCTTTGGCCCACCCCTTATCCCCAAATCATTCCTGAGCTGAGAGGAGAATCTGTCCCTCTCTGTTACGTGATCACAATCTGCTTGTGCTTTCTGTTCTAGGCAGGAACGGGTGCAGGAACTTAAACCCAATAAACACTCACAAGCGGTTGTTAAAGCTTGAACTGAATTCAAGCTGAGCTGCTTCTTTGGTAGTTTTGAAAAAAAAAATGTGGATAACCATTTTCTTTCCGCGTTCTTGCTGCTTTTCTTCGGGCTTTTGGACAAAAGGACCAGAAATAATATTTAGCTCTTTTCTTCTCCCAAGTACTTTATGAAGCATTAACTCTTTTCACCAATCCCTTGTGATGCAGGGGGACGTATCACTACCTCCATCTCAGAAACAAGTACACTGAGGCACGGGGAGGTGAAAGGACTTGCCCAGTGAGACAAGAGCTGAGATTAAGTGTCTGAGCCAAAGACCATCAAAGTCTATGTATGTGTCTTAGGTACTTACATCATATGCAGCATAGTAGCTGGACCCTCACAATCTTTGGTGTATTTGTCCCTACAACACCCTGGGGAGGGTAGGTAGGGTGACCATACATCCTGTTTTGCCCAGTCCCTTTTTAAGCCTTATCCCAGCCATCCTTTTTTTTTTTTTTTTTTTTTTTGGGCAAAAAAGGGCCTTTGTCCCCTTTGCTCTTGCCAGCTGATCAAGTTGGCAAGAGCAAATGGGACAAATACCCACGTTTGTCAAAAAAGTGGGGTGCAGTATGGAGGAACGTGCAGGGGGGAGGGAGTGGAGATGCCAATCCCATGCAGGGGGAGATTGGCCTGGAGGGAGGGAGGGAGGGAGGAAATGTTCCAGTGAGTGGGGAGGGGGGGGGCAGGCAGGATTCCAGCGACAGCCTCAAGTGGGAGGCTGGGAGGGTTTGAGTGACCAGTGACAGTCAGAGGGGGCAGGCCTCTGGTGAGCGGCTGGGGTGAGCCCCGCGGGTGAGGAGGGGGAATATGGTTATCCTAAAGGTAGGGAAGTGATGTTGTACCATTTTACAAGGGGAAACTGAGGCATAGAGAGGCTTAGGATACATTGAGGCAGTAAATAAGACCCAGGGCCCTGAGTCTCAGATCCCGGTCAACTGACCTGGGCTTGCGAGGTTCAGCTGCAGAGCTCAAAATAGCAGTGTAGACATTCAAGCTGGAGCAAGGGGGAGGGTCTTAGAGCCAGGCCTCCAGCCAGAACCCAGATGTCTACAAGACTACGTATAGCCCTGCAGAGTGAGCCCTGTGAACCTGAATCGGTTGAACCAGGCTCTGAGACTCACTTCTGTGGGGTTTTTTCCCCCCTGTGTAGTTATACCCTAAATGATTTGCCCACGGTCAGATAGGAAACCTGTGGCAAACCTGGAAAAGCTCCTGTTGACTTTGATGAGCTTGGGACCAGCCTGTATAACTTGGAGTTTCTAGCTCCCAGGGCCATTTAGTTGTAATAATAATAATAATAATAATAAAGCTAGAGCAGTAAAAAGAAGAAGAAGATTGCAGTAATGAATCCTGCCCAAGCGTTTTCATTCTCTAATGCTAATAGAAATCTGTGCTTGGGGGAATAAAATAAATGAAATTTCAGTGAAAACAGTTTTTTGGGTTAGGCTTTAATATTCCACTGTGGTGTGTGTCCCCTTCCCTCCCGCAGCATTGCCGTGTGTTATAGATGGACGAGTTGCTTTGTGCTCGTGCAAGGAAACCTGTAAGTGATTGTGTAACAGATATGAAAGCGAGTAGCTTTCTGTTGTTCATACTCACTGAAATCCACAAAAGAGTGCAGTTCAGCCCTACATCAAGGCCGCCCAGGGTGGGGGGCAAGTGGGGCAATTTGCCCCAGGCCCCGGGCCACACAGGGGCCCCCACAAGAGTTTTTCGGGGCCCCTGGAGCAGGGTCCTTCACTCGCTCCGGGGACCTCGGAAAACTCTCGCGGGGCCCGGGCCCTCGGAGCTGCTTCTGCTCCAGATCTTCGGCGGTGGGGGGTCCTTCCGTTCCAGGACCCTGCATTGAGCTGTCAGCATAATGCCTCCGCTCCGCTTAAGTCCTCGAGATGGGACTTAAGTAGAACTTAAGTGGCCCATAGACCTTGTGCTGGCCCTCTGAACAGGGATGAATGTCACCCAAAGAAAACAGACAAAATAAATGGTGAAAAGTCCATACGATTTAAGATTCTTGCATTAATTCCTTTTTTTGTGGGGGCAGTCTGAGATTAGATCTGGGCAAATTTTTCATCTGAACCTTCCAATGAAAAATGAAGCTTCAAAAAGTTTTGCAAATTCATGTCAGTTTCAACGAATCTTGGGATTCAAAACAAAACAAAAATCTAAAAAGAAGAAAATGATGTTTTTGAAACTAATCAAATTTTTGGGGGGTTCAACATGACTTTTTGTTTAATTATCTCATTTATTTTCCTTTCATTTTATTTTTAGAAAATTAAAACGTTATAAAAGGCTTGAAATCAGAACAAAACATTTTGTTCAATTCAAAAGGCTTGTTTTAAACTTTTTTGATTCATCAAAAATTCTGAAAAATTTCATTTTCATTTCAACCCAGAACAACTTGAAAAAAATTCAGAATTGCCACTGACGCAAAAGATCCATTATTGGCACAGCTCCTTTCGACCGGGAGTTCTCAACCTTTTCCATACCACCACCCCCTTTTCCATACCAGGATCTTCCAGAGTTACCCTCCCCTATGGCTGGGAGCTTGCCGGAATTCTACCCTCCACATTTAGAGACATGAGAAGAGCAGATTGATCGTGACCCCATGATGCCTGTTTGTGACCTCCAAGATGAGAAGCCCAGAGCTAGAGTTAGGCAAAGCGGTGGTGTTATTATGGGTTGTCATACACTCCATAGACTAATGGCTGTCTTTCTTTTACAGGACTGTATTTGAAGAGATCAAGAAGTGGAGAGGATTTCTTTTTTCCACTCAGGTGTTTAGGGTGAGTAGAACACCTTATCTTGTACACTGCGCAGTGAAGAAGCATGTCTGTATGGTCAGAGGAACCCCTCTCTTGTTCTATCTTTGCTAGGATAACACCAGGCCTAATTTAGCAGCAGCGAGGCAGAACATTTGGATTTTGTCATCCGTTTCCAGAACTATTGTTCACTTCCTTTTGACTCCTCCCACTTCTCGTTTTAGCTGTATGTTTTCTGGTAGGTTCCTCCTCTGAAAAACAGGCCCTTCAAAAGTATCTCAGGTTGGGCACCCGCAAGTTGCTTGTGGAAATGTAGGCCAAAGATCGTCCCTGCTCTGAAGGCCCATTCAATTAAGGGCCCAGTTCAACTTCCATTGAAGTCAATGGGATTCTCTCTGATGACTGCAATGTTAGGTCATCTAGTAGGTTAGGACATCTAATAACTACCTAGATGTTTGAAGGATGTAATACCCTGTCAGTATCGCTTCAATGAGAGTTTGGGCCAGGATCCTCGAAGGTATTTAGGCTCCTGACTTCTGCTGAAATCAATGGGAGTTAGGGACCTAAATACCTTTGAGGATCTCGGCCTTTGTCTTGTGTCTGAGTATGGATTTCAGGATTGACTCCCAATGAAGAAGAATTATTACTTAGGATGGCACCAGTGCCTAGGCACTCAGACCTTGCAGGGATGAGTATGATGTAAGGGCATAGATACAACTAGAAATACTAGGAATGAGATGGAGAGAGAGAAATTCAGGTTGAATAGCAGGGCAGATTTCCTGATGGTGAAGTCTATATTACTTGATGAATAGACTTTCAGTGGGAATTGGGCCTCTAACATAATTTTCGCACCTTTGAAAATCTCACTCTTGGGCTAAAATTCATAGATTCCAGTTGGGTTCCAAAGATGTGAGGGCAGAAAACGGGCCTTCTTTTGAAATTCACACTGTGCCTAAAGCCCCCAAAGCACATGTGCACCACTTAACTCTGCACAAGCAATGCATAGAACTTGTATCAGCTTCCTACACCAAGGTTTTACCTTCAGTCACAATAAATCCATAGCTAAAGTTTTTAAGAATCAGTTCTACTATATTATATATATATATGATATATTATGTGTAGACCAGGAGTAGGCAACCTCTGGCACTCTGATTTTCAGTGGCACTCACACTGCCCGGGGCCTGGCCACCGGTGCGGGGGCTCTGCATTTTAATTTAATTTTAAATGAAGCTTCTTAAACATTTTAAAAACCTTATTTACTATTTTAAATGAAGCCGTGACCACACCCATGGCAGCTTGGGCTAGCAGCTTGGTCCTGAGTGGGGTTGAACAGCCTATGCTAACACAGCTTTGCTGCTATTGTTACTTTAGCTAGCTAGATCAAAGGTAGCTTGGGTGTGTCTGCACATGCTGCAGTCACACCTCTGATTGCAGGGTAGACTTACCCAGAGGCTGTCCTACAAAGGCTCCTTTGCAAGCCCCAAAATGGAAAAGGGGGCTGTATGCAGCAGCTGCAGAATCCCTTTAACTTACACTGCTATGGAGATTCTTGGCAGCTGCAAAGCAACCCGTGGGCAATTGTGGGGCTGCACCATCATTTAGAGCAGCTGCTGGCTGTTCTAAATGATGCTGGTGGCTGCGCCGGCCCTTGCAAGCAGCCCAAAACTGGGAGGGCGTAAAGCCACCTTTGTCCCATGTCCCCTGACTGTACCCGCTGAAGAATCCCGGCCTTTGATTATTGTTCTTCAGTCCCTGACTGTAAGACTCAGCAAACATTACATCAGGAAAAACTTTTTCACTAGTAGGGTGGTGAAGAACTGGAATGGGTTACCTAGGGAGGTGGTGGAATCTCCTTCCTTAGAGGTTTTTAGGGTCAGGCTTGACAAAGCCCTGGCTGGGATGATTTAGTTGGGTTTGGTCCTGCTTTGAGCAGGGGGTTGGACTAGATGACCTCCTGAGGTCCCTTCCAACCCTGAGAGTCTATGATTCTATGATTCAAACAGCAGGGTCATGAAGATCCGTGACTGAGCATGAGCAATTCATGACTGAAACTGAAACAAAGCTGATTCTCAGCCAAACTGATGGTTCCCGGGTGCATGCTCTTCTCTGATATTATTCTTTGCTTGTAAATTCTCAGATTATTGCAGGAAAGAGGGGATGCAAAATTAAAACTCTACTATACAGAGGAAATATGAACAAGGTGTCCGAAAAGTTAGAACCAGCTGGGCTTATGGTGACGAACTAGACATATCTTGCAGAAACATAGCTGCTTTGTATTATGTGCTCCCATCCATGAAATACCGTAACTACGCTGTCTCTGTGGCACTCAGAGTTTAATGTGTTTTGAATCATATATTACAGTATTGTGGAATTGTTTGTAATCTAGGGCCTTATTTGCTGGAATTTTTACCCCTTTCCTACACCAATATTATTGTTTTGTTTTAAACAGGAAAAACACACAATGGGACTTTTTAAAGATGAAGACCTGTTTTACTTTAAGTGTGAGAGATAGTAAAGTTTGGGGAAGGCCACAGACCGGCATCTTGATCATAACTTTCACGCAGGTCGGGCCAGACCCTCAGCTGGTGTAAATGGTAATAATCAGGAATAAATCCACTGAATCATTGGAATTCACCAGTGTAAAAAGTGAGGAATTAAATCTCTTAGAGTTTTGTTCTGAAACAGGTTCCCCAAGACAACAAAAATGCCCATGAAAAACAGATTGGCAGAGGCCCTGGTGTTTTTTCGCCTTCCTCTGCAGCATTGGGCATGGGTCACTTGCAGTTTAAACTAATTTAAAGGGTGGATTCTCTGTAACTTGAAATCTTGAAACCATAATTTGAGGATTTCAGTAACTCAGCCAGAGGTTAGAGGTCTGGTACAGGAGTGGGTGGGTGAGGGTCTATGGCCTGCCAGGGCTGCCCAGAGGATTCAGGGGGCCTGAGGTCTTCGGCGGCGGGGGGGAGTCCTTCCGCTCCGGGACCCGCCGCCAAAGTGCCCCGAAGACCCGTGGCGGGGACCCCCCACCGCCGAATTACCGCTGGCGGGACCCGCGGCGGTCCTTCCGCCCCAGAGTGGAAAGACCCCCTGCCACCAAAGTGCCGATGACGACCCGGAGCGGAAGAAGCTCTAGAGGCCCGTGCCCCGCAATAGTTTTCCGGGGCCCCCGGAGCGAGTGAAGGATCCCGCTCCAGGGGCCCCGAAAAACTCTCATGGGGGCCTGGGGCAAATTGCCCCACTTGCCCCCCCCCCCCCTCCGGGCAGCCCTGTGGCCTGCAATGGGCAGGAGGTCAGACTAGATGACCATGAAGGTCCCTTCTGACTTTAAAGTTTCTGAGTCTATGAGACATATAGACAAAAGATAAATACATGCAGTGCTATCACTATAACCCATGCAGAGTCCTGATGCCATGAATCTCCTGGGGGTTAGGAGCCGCAAGACAAAATGAAACTTCTCCCGTGTAAATCCATGTGATATGGATTCCTGTGGGACATTTCCCACGGCGGCTGCCTAGGAGAGTTGATGTGCTGCATTTGCTGCAGCAGGGGGAATAGGAATCTCTATTATGATGCTTTGGACTTACTCCACTCACTCCTTTTTTTTAAAGGCATCCACAGCAATACCAACCATCTGAGCCTGTACAGTCATGGTGGCTTAAACTATGCCCCGGTGGTGTCTTGGGGCAAACAAAGAGTTAAAAATTGAGGGGAAAGGCCTGGGAAGGAATATGGACAGGGTTAGTGAGTAACCAGCAATCACCTGGGAGATGGATGGGGCTTGGGCATAATGTATTTGTTCACTAAGTGAACTCTCTTCATTCACATGGATGGTGTAGAATCATAGAACCGTACAGCTTGGAGGGACCTTCAGAGATCATCTAGTCCAGACCCCTGCACAGGACCAAGTATACCTAGGCCATCCATGCCAGGTGTTTGTGTACCTTGTTCTTAAAAACCTCACAAAGAGGAGAGAAAGTTTTGGGTCATACTGAGATCAGTCTAGGTGGGAACCTATACTCTTTGTCTAAAGCAGCGTTTCACAACCTTTTTCATACCAGGGATTGGCTTGCTGTCTTCCTAAACTGTGTCAGGGAGATCTCAGGGACTGGCAAGGAGGCTGCCATGGACTGGCGTTGATCCACAGACCAGTCGTTGAAAAACACTGTTGTAGAGAGCAACAAAGCATATGCCACTAAGGCTATTTGTGAGCAGCTCAAGATTGTAATGGTTAACATGTTTGTATTAGAGAGGGGTCTAAGGTACAACATTCTGGTCTGGATTTTAAATTCCCCAATATCTGAGGATGTCTAGTTGGGAGAGGCTTTGGGATCAGGGTCTACGTTTTGAAACAGACACAAAATTTGTATGCATCCACATTCAGTATTACACTCTGGACCATTTAGTTCTAATGTTTGAAACTGCCTCTCTCTGAAGACTAGGGAGTTAGAGTTCAGACTTCGGCTTTGGGCTCATCTCAAAGTTTATATGTTTATTGATTTGATTGCTGGACCCAATGAATACACCAAGTATCTAAGATTATTTTTTATGGAGTGTTAAATGGCTGGTGTGGTATACTGGGATACTTTGGATACATCCTTCTGAAGACTGATATGCCAGAGTAGGATACCTATAAACAGTCACTGCTGTGCTAGATGCAAGTGCATAATAATTGAGCTTGTATGTGGCCAGAAAAAAATCAGGAGCCTTATGGTCAGACTCATCCATATCCCCTAAAATATTGGTTCTCTCACTGATGTGATGGGAAGGACTGTCATTAGCCAACTCTTTAAACTCACCCGATAAACTGAAGGAAGTTTTGGAATGATGTTAGCCTTTCATCCCATCTCTGGATACTGCTCCGTCATCTATGCCAGAGATTCTTTGTTTCTGGGGCTCATAGGGCAGTTGTATTAGATTGTACTGTGTGTTAAGATCATTCTCTGCTGCCCATCACCATAACAGCGGAGCAACTCACAAGAAAAAAAAATAACAAAAACCATATCAGTATTATTCTTTCCCTTCCCTGCAGGTAGGGGTATGTTCCTTGATTAGACTATTGGGGCTTTTGTGGGTGTGAGAGCATCTTAAGATGAGGAGCCAAATTAGTTTTGCGTTACCAAGCACGTCAGGTACTGTATGGGAATTCCCTAACAATCCCATCCAGACCCTCCAATAAGGTTTTCAGACACCTTGCATTGCAGAGCACACAAGCAGAAGGCTGTACTGCACTATCAGCAAACTGTTCAGGAACAAAGTATCACCACTTTCAGCAAGTGGCATTTAATGTGACTGTTTGGCAAGCAGTGTTGCCTCCCTCCTTGGCTGTGCTGATGAGAAAGCATTGGTGCTTTGAATGGGAAAATGCCATGAACAGATTCCATGAATAGATCCCTGGGCTGGGCCTCAGGCAATGAAGGTTCAATTCCTGGTTCTCCTGTGAACTCCCTGTATGGCCTTGGTCAAGTCACTTAATCACTTTGTGCCCCAGTTTCCCCATTTGTGAAGTGGGGCTGATACAAAGGTGTTGTGAGGATATATTCATTAACATTTGTGAGGCCACAGATACCATGAAGTGAGGGGCTACGAGTACTTAGATCTATTAAATCTCTCATACACCCAAGTATATATGAATTTTATGCAGATCTCCTGAGTCCCAACCTGGTGCCTCATCACAAGACTCTTTATCACAAGCTAAAGAGGAGATGGTTATATATTTATGAGAGTCCCTGGTTATAATATTGGCAACATATTGCCAGTATCATCTCCAATTTGTGTTCCTCCAAGCAATCAATTTGCCATTGTCTTCTTCCCCCTCCCCCCCAATCTAGTAATAAACACTCCAAAATGCCATGGATTACTGTTGTGGTGAATCCCTTACTTGACGTGAACATTTACTAGTCTTGTTTCTTTCTGATGCATTTCAATGCAAAGGAGAGAAAAGTATCCCTTGCTCCTAGTGAAATACTGCATTGGCATTGGTTATTTTATCGGACGTGTCGCTTTAAATGACGCCTTTGCCATCTGTTCTTCCTGCTAATTACAAATGCAAAGCAAATGTAACTCACATCTGCTTCATTTAAAATAAGGGAGACTGCAGTGACCAAATTGTTCCTTATTTAAGCATCACATGCTTCTTTATTTCCCGTTACAGGCCAACGCCTGCTCTTCCTTCCAGTTTTCAGTAATAAGAATTGCCATAATAGATCAGATGAGTGAGATCCACCTACCCCAGTAACTTGTTTCCATCGGTGGCCTGTACCATCTGCTTCAGAGGAAGGTGCAAGACACACTCCACAGTGAGCATTTATTGAGGTTTTATAGGGGACAATCCCTCACTTGCAGAGAGATGAACAATATAACCTAATGCATCTGCTGTGAGGTTCTGGTTCTAATCTCACTTACAGGGTGTTGATCAGGAGTAACTCCTTTGAAGTCAGTGGAGATACCCTAGTGTAAAATCTGTGTAAGATTGGAACCAGTTCCTAGGTGAGTTCCATCTCTGTTTTCTGTGGAAGGAGGCAGGTTTAGCAGTGGGGCCTCTCCAGTAGGCATGGCAGGAGCTGCGCAGGTAGTAGATTAGTAAAAGTTGGTGCAGTGTTCTCATGCTGCTTTGTCCATCAGAAGAAGAAATGAATGTTCCTGGCTTCTGAATAGGGGTTCAAAAGCTCTTCTCCTTAGAGTGATTCACCAGAAGAAGAGCCATCCCTTTCCTCCTGTGAGTCAGCAGGGGCCACATTGCAAGAAGCTCAGAAAATCACCCCCTTAAATAGGCTCTGCCTACCCAAAGTGTGCACATTGGCAAAGCTATTTCTGAGTCCGTTTCCACCAACACTGGTTCACAAGAGCAGTTCTTCTTTCATGTGCATCTCAGGTTGATATGTAGATTGTTGAGCCATCTAGCTGCTGCATCGTTGAGGGTAGCGAAGTGTTGCAGTCCGCCCTCCAATCTTCTAACTGTGCACTCCTCCACAGCATGTTTGGTTGTCTGCATCGCTGCAGTGACGCTGAAGTTTAGGCTAAACCAAATTTCTGCATTTTGGCACCCGCTCTGGCCATTCCAGTAAGCAGCCTGTTAAGCCTAGTCCAGGATCTGCAACCCAGATTGCAGACAGGTAGGTGTAAATTAGGGTTTAAGTTCCTCAACATGCCTGTACCTCTATTCCAAAGTTACTGCTAGACATGAATGCATGAATGGATGCTTTAAAAGGATGTCACAAAGTCAGTGGTGGCAAGTAAGCAGGGACTGCAGGTGTACGTCTTTTCTTGTGGAGACAGGCAGGGCTTCCTGTGGGAAGGGTGCGTTGCTTATTTGTGCCTGTTGGCACCATTGTCGGCCCTATGCGCAGCAGGTTGTTTTCTTCCATCATAGCCCTCTGTGCAGTTTTCAGGCATCTCGTCAAAGTTTTGAGGGAGCTAAATAAGCCAACACATGTAAATTAGATGTTAATCGTGGTGATTAAGGCAACCACTAATGATTCGGGTAGCCGTGTTCATCTCAGAATCAGTGAGACGTGTATGTCAAAATCTGCCCCGGACTGCTGCACGGTATTCCGCTGGAGCGAATACAGTCACCAGGTCTGAGGTTCATAGGACTTTGGCCTCTGCTCCCCAGGAGGTCCCTGCTAGATTCTGGATCAAGGCAGTGCTGGAGGTGATCTTCTTCTTTAAGTATTCTAAATGGGACCAGTATGTTAGATTATGGTCCCGTTTGAGTCCTAAATAGGTGACAGCTGGCTGGAAAGGGAATGGATGATCCTCCACGCGGACTGTAAGATGCTGAGTGGCCAGCTAACTGTTCAGACAGAAGAGTGTAGCCACGTCTTACACTCACTTAACTAAGTCTCCACTGACGAAGGTGAGCGGCCAGAGCATCCATGTCCTGACTGAGCAACCCTTTACAATCATGTAGCTCATTACCCACCTCAGTGAGACAGATGCCATCCTCCTATACGTCCTCATTGGCTTTAGTTGTTGGTCAGCAGTGAGTCTATATGTTGAAAAGAACAGAGGGACTAGTTGGGGTCATTGCAGGAGTCTGGAGTCCTAAGCCAGCATCTCTGGCTGAGGCATCTCTGTAATGAGACTAGTTGCAAAAGTATCCTTGGAAGCACAGACACAAATTGAAGTGACCTAGATTTTGAAAGCTGAGACAAGACGAGACGAGGCGCTCGCTGTGCTCTGTTCTAAGGGGACATGAAGCCAAAAGCTAAGCAGTGAAGCAATTTCTCTTGCTGCAGCACTGAAGAAAAGGAGATTTAGTTCTTTCTTTAAGCAGCTCCTTATCTTGAGCCCTGTTAACCCCACTTGTTTCACCCTTGGTACCTTCAGTCTCTCTCCTATTACAATCCCGAGAGCAGACCTAGGAATGACCCTGAGATATTTTTCCTCTCCTAAAAGTTGTTGTAGCTTTTAGAAACACACCCGCTTGGCTTCTATGCTCCCTGCTTTGGTATTGAACATGTAGGCGCCTGTCTCTATCCCCCAGCCATCACTCTCACTATCAAAATCAATGCATTCCTTTTAACTTTACTTTCAGGGTGGAAAAGAACGGGGTGGTTGTGATGTTTATACCTACCAAAAGAAACCTTCAAGTCAGTAGAGCACTTTTTCCTCTTCATTTTAAAGCTGATGTGGAATCTTGCTTTCCTTTCCAAGAAATGTAGAAATCATGCAAACTTTTTTTTAAAAAAGGAGTTTTCTTAAAGTATTAGGGCAAAGGTCTTCATAGTCAAGTCTGCACCTATGCATAGGTAGTTGTGAGTGGGGGCGGAAATGTTTTTTTTGTTTTGATTTGTTTTTTTTTAATAAAGATCATGCTTGGAACACCTATGCCTCCAGGTTCAAATCTCAGCAGACTGACTTAGCCTTTCATACACCTGAGGCAGATACACTGGGTGCTGTGCAGTTTATGGTGTGTGGGACTTTGAGATGAGACCTTAAAAACGAGATATGATAGCCCTGGTAAAACACAGGTCCTAAACCTTCCTTAACTTTGGGGCGATCAGATCTGAATTCAGATCCAAACTCTGTGATTTCAGATCATCTCTGTTACAAAACGAGGTTCCAGGGCACTTTTCATAAGAGTAGAAGCTTTTGTCTGTATCCTAGATCTGAAGAATGAACTTATGGTTAAAGCATTATACTGGAGTTAGGAAACCTGGAATAAATTCCTTGCTCTGTTGCACACTTCTTGGGGGGACCATCTAAAAGTTGTTCTTTATGTTGTCACCTCCCATGAATTTATCGTGAGTCTGACGGTATTTAAAGCTTCATCTCCTGGAATCATGTTGTTATGCAAGAATCTCAGCTTTCAAATTAACAAAAATATAAAGTTTCTAGCCCTTATGGACATGGAAAACAGCTTGGAAACATGATGCCTAAAGGCTCAGAAAACCAGGAGACAAATAAAAAGGATGCAATATTTATTATTTGTCTTAAATTATTTGCTGGCACTGGGGGAAAAATCAACGACTGGAGGCCAATTTTACAGGCTACTTGTACATCTATAGCACCATTTGTACTAGTTTTAGGTCATTTTATACAGAATAGTATACAGAGCCAGTTGTACTCATTTTAGGTAATTTTTATAGATCCAGTAACAGGAACCTGCTGGTATTTTATTAAATGTGACTTTTCTACGGTATTTAAATCTAATTTTTGAATCCAGTCAGATGTCTGTCTGTCTATAGATACAGATATAGAAAATCACACTCCTAGAGGGTTAGTACTCTTTTGTGTGGTTGCAATGAATGGATGGCCAGAAGAATGAACTTCACATTCTTTTTGCATTACCCAGCGTGTAGGTGTGTACATATATTCTCCCCACAAGGCACATTGCAGGCAGTGGCAACTCTAGGTCTAAAGATTGGGTGGGGCCCTGGAACTTGCCTGTAACTGTACATGTGCTCATTAATGGCCTGAGTGCCCTCCACTCCCGTTGACTTTAGTGGGATCCGAAAGTGCTCGGCATCTTTCAGAAGCCCTTGGCACCTTGTAGAATTAGGTCCCATAATGAAGGGCACGGTCCAAAAAACCCCTCCATGCTCTCCGGCGTCTTTCAGGCTGTTCCCATTGACGTTGCTTTGGAATCTTGCTATCGTGCGCTATACAGCTTATGGCACTGGTGCAGCTGTCCTTGAATTGATCTTTCATGTAAGAGCTAGTGTATTAAATAAGCAGCTATGAATAGTGTATAGAGTTGGGATCATAGACATTAAACATGGCAAAGACCTGTTATTTCCTGTCCAGCCCTGGTCAGTGCATGATTGTTCAGGAAGCTTTTTCTTGATATTTAACCTAAAATTTCCTCTCCCTCCTTTAATCTCATTACTCCTAATTACAGCTCCGTGTTAGGGAGGAAAGGTAATTGATTTTACTCAAGTCTGTTGGGAAGAGACTGCATCTCCTTGGATGGAATTACTTGTACAAAGCCAGGGCAGGTAGGATACCACAAGCCCACCCCTGTGCGCATCCATTGTTCTAGTTCTTCCACTTTTCTCCATCCCAACCCCAATCCCAATGCAGCCCTTGGCTCAGCATAATGTAGAGGAGCCTACCAGTTCATGCTTTGGTCTGCTTCTGGGGCAGCACACCTATGAATCACCCCTTACTCAGGACAGAATATCATTACAATCTAGTCTGTGGTGTCTGGAATATGACTACTGCTCATCAGGAGATGAAAGCGTGCCTATCCCATGGCCAGTCCTCCGAGTCATCCAGTCATCTGCTCTGAAACTGGACTTAAAATCATACAATAATGATGTCTGTCTCAACTAGACCCGGGTTAGCTGCTTCACTCTTCGTCTCCCGGTGCACCTGCTGTTCTGTGGTAGCAGCATGACATGCGTGTCCCCTTACAGTGGAACCTTAGGATGTACCTACTACATCAAGCAACAATGGAGGTGTATTTTGCCTAGCATGCCTGATCAGTTAGATCGGTGCAGCTCTTATTTGCTGGTTCCTCATTTAGGTACTTTGGTGATGGACACAGTAGGAACAAAAAATTAAGCTACTCTGATTAGCAGCATCAAAGCAATGTGTTACTGTAGAGGAACAGCAAAACAGGAGGTGCACTCAAAGAAAGTGACTTAGGCTCCATCCACGTCACTTACACAAATCCTTGTGCCAGTCAGAGCCTCCCCTGTTGTAAGACTGTTCTAATTGTGATGCCAGGTAACTTCTTACACGATATTACTGCATCCCATTAAGAGAGCATGTGCTAAACCTTGATAGTCACAGACACCAATACTTGGATGCCAGCTTGTGTGGAATCATTCAAAGTTTCCTTGCTTCCTACTCCATTTTAGAACACAGTTAATTGATTATATGTTATTTCTGGTGGGGGGCAGGGGGACCACATTTTACAGCTTTTCTAGACAATCAGCCCTTAAATACAATGCTGGGAACAAATACAATGCTGGGAATGCAGGGGGTGTTTTCCTGCCTCTAGTGGCATTTCATCCTCTCCCATTGCAAACCAGCTCTGCTGCTGGATGGCTTTTATCCATGACTAATAAATGTCTCTCTGTTTCTGCTGTTGGAATGCACCAGCTTGCACTGAATGGCAGGTAGTATCCAAAAACTTTGCCCAAGAGGAGGTTACCCTCAGACCCCCTGCGAGGGTTTTATCCCCTCGTCTTCAAATTACACAGTTCAAACATGTTGCTAATGATACATGTAATGATGATAAAATGTATGTGTGACTGCAAAGAATAACATTAAAATAATGATATACCTCTCACTAGGTCCTATAAAAGGAAGTCTTAAACATCTGCTTTCCTCTAGCTGGGTAGAAACAGATGTTTTGAGGCCCTGAGAATGAACAGAGTGGCTTTTAAAAGGTCTAGCTTAGCTCACAACCAAAATGAAAACATGGTCTTTGTTCAAGCATACCGTGGATTAAAAGTCACTAGAACCTTTGGAAAATAAAACAAAATGGACCCAGAATTCAGTGTGTCTGTGTTTAAGTGCCTACTATGATGGGTCTCTGATGTCATTTAGGCCTCTAGGCACTGCTGAAATACTGTTGCTAGTAAATCTTCTTGTGAATTGGGTGAAGATCATGCAGTTAACAAAGGAAACTAAACATTGAGGTCACTAAAGATATTCAGGGGTTAAATATTCTGTCAATATGCAGACAGTGCCTGCTTCTGGGCCTGATTCAAAGCACATTGAAATCCACAGACTCTGAATTACACCTTTGCTGCATTCACTAACCTGTGGACGGAGGAGGTGGCTATGGGGTCTTCAGAACAAGGGGTTGGCAGTGGATATCTTGCAAGAGGGGGACTGAAAGGCATTACTAGTTGCAGGCTTTTAGTGTTACAGTGCATGAGTGGCACAATGATGATCCCAGTCTACCTGTTCTAGTAGACAAGTGTCTAACACGTTATAGAAACCACCATCACCACTGGTTCCCTTATTGGCACTGAGGCCAATACTTAACTGCCGTCTTTTCCTAAGGTCCTTTGTGATTCAGGTTGAGATGCATTAGCAGAGTGATACAGACAAAGCTGCTACCGCCCAGGTTGTTTCTTTCTTTGGGTAAACTGAAGACCTACTTCTCCCTACTGGTCAGTTAATCACATTTCAAAAGTAGGAAATATACATGATAATTTAATATAACCCTAACAGTGAAGGTGGAGAAATCTGGTTTGAAGGAAATAACTCCTGCCTTGAACCTGTTTTTGTTGCTTGAATTAGATTGGACTCAGACATTTTTGAAGTTCAGTAATTTAAAAAAAAAATCATCCAACTTCTAGACTTCCTGGTTTCAATTAAAATAGGAAACAGAAATATCAAATGCTGAGACCAGATTCTCCTGATCTCACAAGGTCAGTGAAGCTGTTTAGATGTTTTAGCCAAAGGGAGCCAAACCTCCGAACCTTTTGATGTTCACCCATCGCTGTCTCAGATCCGGTTTAAATTAAAAGGAGAGATCCAATTTGTTAGTGTCAAGGGGGGCAAATTCTGAGCCTGCAGACAAAGCCCAGGTATAAGAGAGTGGGGAACTCAGTCCTCAGCCAGAGCTCACAAGCAGTGAAGCCCTTGTGTATGCCCTTGCAGTCAGACTGAGAGTAGATAGTCTGTTTCACCCTCCATAATAATAGGTAGCAATTCTTATGCATAGAGCTCATTGCGCTTTACAAAGGTAAGTAAGTAATATTATCCCTGTTTTATGGGTGGGGAAAAGGAGGCACAGAGGATACATCTACCCAGTAATTTAAAGACCCACGCCTGCTCAGGTCAGAGGGTTCAGGCTCATGGGGATTGGGTTGTGGGGCTGTAAAATTGCTGTGTAGATGTTCAGGCTTCAGCTGGAGCCCAAGCTCTGGGACCCCATGATGGGGAGGGTCCCAGAGCCTAGGCACCAGCATGAATCCAAATGTCCACACAGCAATTTTTATTCCTGCAGCCCAAGCCAGCTGACCTGGACCAGCCATGGCCGTACCACAGGTCTGTAATGTCAGTGTAGACGTATCCAAAGAGGTGAAACGGGTAACCAAGATCAAATGGCCATTTCATAGCAGAACTAGGAATGGAAGCCAACTCTCTTGACACTCATCTTCCGACCTATCCACTCATTGGACTACCTCCTTGGGAGCACATGTCTCTTGTCACAGCTTGGGAACCCTAAAGGAAAATGCACTTGTTCTTAGAGTTCTTGGCATTATCACCATCTCTGTCACACAGACACAGAGTGATCTGCTTGGGGGTCTGTGTTTCTGCCTCAAGATGATGAAGGGCTGAATCCACCCTGCAGGGAGACTTGGTTTTTTTTCCAATGCTGAACCATAGACCTCTAAGCCATCCTCAGCACACTGCAAGCATGTGATCCAAACACAGGTAAAAGTATTACAATAGGATCATGGTAATTCTTTGTCTGTAAGAAGTTCATTCTAAAATGTACTCATGTTTCACCTCTTACGTTTCCATGGTTTTAAGAGTGCCATAGTGATCATTTTAGCAAGTGAGCGCCTATCTGTGAAAAGTCCCATATCCAAAGCCCTGTGTCCAAAGTAGAGCCGGTTGGGATTTTTTTTGACGAAATACTTTTTGTCGGAAAATGTCCATTTGTCAAAACCAAAACTATTTGCAGGAAAAGGTTGGTTTCAACTAATTTCCTATTTTGAAAAAAATTGTGAGGGGGGAGGTTAGAAATTGTTGAAACACCATCTTTCAGTATTTTCTACATGAAATGGGGTAGTTCTTGAAACCTTTCATTTCAAAATTGAAGTTAATGTGTAGTAAAATGAAATAAATAGGTCTAAATTGAAACGGAGTGTAGTTGTAGCTGTGTCGGTCCCAGGATATTAGAGAGACAAGGTGGGTAAGGTAATATCTTTTAAATAATAATAAAAGTATTGGCTGCATGCATGGAACTGAAAGAAAATGTTAATTTCACCCAAACCTAATGTCAACACATGCTGGCTACTGTTTAAGGTGTGTGACTGGGGGGGAGGAAGTGGGGGTGGAAGGGTGAATGGATTGTGTGGCAGGAGAAAAGTCACCTTCAGTGCCCTGTTCCTGAATGTCCCCGTTTATTCATTTATTTATGAACACTGTTTTCTCTTTTTTTTAAAAAAAAGGATAAAAGATGCATTTTCTTAAAAATGCAGTTTATGAATCTGCACATTAGAAAAGAAAAATGGTTGTTTATTATGTCTGTATGACCCCACAATGCTGGGGGAATGAGCTACTTCGTGGTGCAGGTCGTCTGGTGGCATAGACTGGGTCCGACATTGTTAGATCTGGCAGGGATTCAGATGCCTCAGACATCTGCCAGGGGATGTGGGATTTTGTTATAAGGAATGGGAGAGAGAGAGAGAGAGAGAGAGACACACACACACACACACACACACACACACGCTAAGGGAGGCTTGCAGCTTTCTACATATGCCCATATAACACTTCCTCTTTAAAATTCTCTTACTATGCTCAAATCCTGTATTTTTATATTCAGAACGAAGTGTCCCACCCCCCCACCCCTCCCCACCCACCGCCACCCTCTCTCCCTTTAACTTGTTAAGTTTGAAAGATGATATATACACACGGTTTGCTCTGCCAGTCAGCCTGTTTAAGGCTAAGATTAATGCAGTGGATTGGTGCAGTGGTGTCGCAGTGGTGCGTGATCAGAATACAAGATGGAATATAGGGGGAAAAGGCCAAGAAATGTGCCTGTGTTCTGAGTTTACACAAGTCTCCTTAGCAACTTGTCTGCATTTTTTTTTAATGTTGTGTGTGTGCCCCAATTCACCGGTGAATAAAACGTTCCTCCAGTTTTTAAATAGCCTCATTTTTTTCTTTCCCTTTTCCTTTTGTTAAATTAATCGTTTAAATTGGTAGCATGAGTTTTGTTGTTGGTGAGGGTGGGTTGGGGGTTTTTTTTGTTTTTTGTTTTTTTAGGGGAAGGTGCTGGGATGGGGGAGAAGGGGAGGAGTGGGTGCCTTGATAGTTTTCATTGTGACTTCTGGAGAGTTGGTCTCTTTCCAGTTGTTCACATCTCAGCATGTGGAATTCTTGTGCTTTCTCCCGATTTGCCACAGAATTGGCAGTAGCCCGACACTAAAACTTATTTGGGTTTGATTTGATTTATTTATCTATGTATTTCAGACCAGGGTTTGTAAAACAAAAGAAAATTGTGACAAAATTGTCTTCTCAGCTCTCCAGTTCTTCCCCTCCCCTGCCCCAATAAATTTTTTTAGTTGACTACTGAAGAATAAATCCCCCCATAGGAGAGAGTGGCCTTTTAGTAATCAAGGTATGTTGAATTTTTTTTAAGTTGTGTGTTACTATGTTAATAGCATGAGGAAGAGACAAGACTCGGGGAGGTGGGGGCGAATGAATTACCCTGGAAATGCTATACCTTGAAATAACTCAAGGGAAAATAGTTGCTGCCTCACTTGAGCTGCTTTCAAAATCTTGCTGTGCGCTTTTTTTTTTTAAGAAAAGCTTTCCATAGAGGGGAAAAAAAAGGAAACCAAGCCAGAAAATTTTTGAAGGCTTGATCTTGGCTTCTATACAAACAGATGTTGCCTGTCATTCCGTTGTTAAGCAGGCACCAGATTGGAGCAAGCAGCAGTTTAGGAGGAACTGCAGCGGAGTTTGGAAAGTGGGAGGGAAATATATGTATATATTATTTTTTCTGCACATATATATTTTCCCCCCGGAATTAACTTCTATTATAACAAGTATATTTTCTTTTGTATTTTATTTTTTTATTTGTTTTTTAGTGGGAAAAACAAACCCAAAACAAAACGGAAAAGCACTAGCAACTCTCACCCAAATTTGACCAAAACAGCTTCTTCTTTTTTTCTCCACGTAGGTGAACATGTATAGAAAAGGGGGTTCTGTTGGAAAATGCTTAAGGCATTCTCGGTAAGTGAATGTTTACAACGGACTAGGTCAGGATTCTGTCGTGGTTTTTTTTTTCTTTTTTCTCCTGCTGCAAACCCCGTTTCTGATGGGTTTGCCACTAAGTTCTCTCTGTAAGTATAATTGTGAAGGTTGAAGGCCTTTTTGTCGCCTTTCCAAGTTTTAGCAACATTGTAAGAACAAGAATCACATTGTTTATACAGTAGAAGTTCTAACGAAACATGGATGCTCTCCATATTGTCGCTCTTTTGTGTGCTGCATGTGCTCGCGGATTTAATCCCCCTGGTTTTTATGCTTTTTTTTTTTATTCCCCCTTCTTTTTATTTTCCGCTTTCTAATCGAAAAGTGGCATGCTCAAGAGAAAACATGAGGGGCTTTGAGCCGAAAGAGTTAAAGGTTTTTTGGCACCAGAGCAGCAGTTTAGCAACAGATCAATTCATTTAAATGAAAGAAATCACCGACCAAGCCATCTGATTTTGAAATTTCGCATCTTATGCTTCCACTTTGGAACAAAGCTTCCATTTTCTTTCCCCCCTATTAATCTTCCCTGCTTCTGTTTAACTCTGTTGCTTTTGATAGGAATTTTAAGTTGTCAGTCATTTTTTTCTTTAAAAAAAATGTGTATATTTATTTCTTCATTTGACATTTGTACATGCTGCACTTAGCACTTCTGTAAATAATCACCCTTACACCTCAGACCATCCAACAACTGTTACTTATGGCAGAGTATTTTTTCTGCATTCTGATTTTATATTTGGAAATAGTCAATTTTTGCATGATCTAACTTTCAAACAATATAAACTATCTGCCTCCCAAGTACTATGTAAAATATCCGCCTGTATCTACCTGTCAATTGCTATAGACATACTGTATACATACAGCTGTGTAGATACGTCTGTAACTCAAGCGATACCTGAAAGATTATTTGATGGTGAGCAATATCTGTATATACAGAACTATTTTATATATACTTATTATATATTTCTCCAATATATCTGGCTATACCCAGATCTATTTATATGCTTACTGTATATGTGTGTATGTATGCATATACCCACACAGACAGGAAGGGTTATACCATTCAATAACTAGATTACTATATATTCAGCATATTCCATTGAGCCATTTCTTTCATGGCTGTTTAAAGCTTCAAAAGAATGAAAAGCAAATTTTTGGTTAATGTAGTGTATTTTATCATAAATATAAGTTCTTATTTTTGTTGCTATATTAAGTAAAATAAATAAAAAAAAAAAAAGACTGCGGAGGGATTATTATGTTTGCTTCCATCTTTGGTTTACACAACCTACCATAAAAATAGGGTAATTTTGCTCACAGTAAACAAATGCATTTGGTGAACGAATTTGCAGCCCTGCATTGAATTTTGATGGTGGCTTCCACGCTGTGATGCCGAGTCTGTTCACGGTGGCATTGCATAAAAAAAAAAAAAAAGGGGGCCATGATGCTTGGGCAGGGGCAAACTCCTATCAGGGAAAAGCAACGGAAGGGTGGGAACGGGGAACCTTCTTTTGTTAGGCTAAAAAAAAAAAAAACAACCTTGAGTGAAGCTTAAAGAGAAAAAAGAATGGGATCAAGCGAAAAAGTGGACCAAAAATACAAGTGGCATCCCTCCTCCCCTCCCCCCAGCCATTACATGACTAGGGTGGATCACAAACCTGGACATTTTATTGTCTCTTGTTCTTTAACTAGTGTTTCCAGCTGTTCTGTAGAAGAACACCAGGGTGTGGAGCGGAAGGAGCCCCCCCAAAGTATCGGCAATATTTCTGTGGGTGTCATTTTGGTTACATCACAGCACGCTCCTTCCCCGGCTGTGTTCTTGTGCAAAATTCAAATACTTTTTCCCCCCCTGTTAGCAGCTGTGCATGGGTTTAAGTCAGTCTTTAACATTGGGAAAGGAACAATAAAATGAAAGGCTAAAAGCGGCATCTTAAAACTTGGCAAGGGAAAGCAGCTTGGAATGGCAGCCAAGAATCGTGCTGTGGTGCAAAAAGACTAGCATCCACGATACCACCACAATCAGGGGTTTCTCTTCTTTTACCAATCCCATCGGCAGAGAGAAATAATGATTCCTTGAAACAGTGTTAGAGAGTCAAAAAAGTTAAAATGGTTGCTTGATGAATCTACTCAGATGCAGGTAACAATCCTCTTATTTGAATTTGATTTACCAAATTTGAATCGTATGTGGATCTGTACATGATAACTAATCTGTTTAAGACGTTGATGCATATAACTAACTACCCAGGAATGTACTTGCAATCACGGTCTCTGTGTTTGCTTCTTTTTATTCATTGCTTTGGGGTATTAGAATTATCCAACGTCTTTGTGTTATGTGCTGCAAGAAATGTGTTTTATTTCCAGATATTTAACTCATTATGCTGAGGGCGAAAAGAGCAAAGGCATAACATCGACATCACCTTTTATTTTGAACAACCCGTCTTACGTTTTCAGACCTCATCTCATTCTCTCAGGTTCTGTGCTACTAGAACTACAGAGCTCAGTGTACAAAGACAGAATCAGACTGTTTAAATGGCCACCAAAATACCTGTAAATGTTTTTTTTTGTTTTCTAGGATACGTTTGTTGAAGAGTTGGGCCTAGCAAGATGGCAGCTCACGTGCAATAAGTATTCCCGTGAAGTACCACTGCTAAGGTAAAGTCGTTTCTATCAGATTTGTAAGTTACTCTGTTTTCCAAATAACTATATTTTTTTTCATTTGAAGTATATCAAACTATTAATAGATTCATAGAAATTATATAAAAATAAAACAATGATTTTTTTAAAAGGTCTAAAAATTCAATAGTTAAAATAGGAAGGGAGGGGGAAGAATTGTTTAGGACTTCTGTTTCTGGTTTCTCTCATTTTTTTGATTGAAATATGAAATGGCTGCAAACAGCTTTTACACAGGCACACAATACGTTCCACATTGATCAACAATTTTCTTGGAAAATGCATTTGTGCAGTGTGGTTTGCTTGAAAACCACATGCAGACCCAAACCAATGTTATGCTTTTGGAGACATACATACATACATTTGTATATATTCCTCTATATATTGCTCTGGCCGAAAGACTGGAAAATGCCAGCCTTCCAAAGGGTTAATGCTAGACAGGGGCATCTCTCTTTTATTTTAGTCATCTCTAGTTTCTGGAACCTAATGTTTGTTGATATTATGATTATTTTGATCTTACATGCTAATCAAAATAAAAAAATATCCTGGGATAAATAGCAAAATCCCTAATAGACTAGGTGAAGTTCATTATTTATAAGCTAAAGTTACATGCAAATGTATCACAAAGACAATTGATTCATTTGTCTATCATGGATTTTCTGCCACTGTTTATCTCTTCAGGAGGTTTTCACAAGGTATTAACAGCTCCATAATTAATCTACAAGGGGAAATTTTTCAAACCTCACCTTTCTGTGTAACCTATAGTCTTTTCTCTGGCACCTCGAATGCACTCGATGGACGTACAATCAGATTTAAAAAAAAAAAACAGTACTCCAGTTCAGAAGAATGTGTTGCTTTGTATCTTGTTTGTTTTCATTTGCTTCTTCTTTTACAAGTTCACTTCATTGGACATTTTAAAGTATGTTGTTGTTGGGGTTTTTTGGTTCGTTTTTTACAAAAACTAGGAATTGATAGCTTGAACCTGGACACTTTGTTACTTCCCACATATAGATGCCACAAAGTGAAATGTGTATACCTACCAAGCTCCCTTCCTCTAGTCTCAAAGGAGTGCAGACGCAGGTCCGTAAGATTTACAGTGGGAATCCTCTCAAATGTTAACCGTGCCAGTTTGACATATATAGATCCATTTCTAGAAAGACCTGCTATAACATTTAACAAATATAACCATGAAAATTAATTCTTACCCTGAAAATGCTCGCCTTCCCATCCCTTTTCCTTTTTTGCTTTATAAAGGCATTACGGCTGTAGATGTGAGGTCATTTAGCCATCTAAATAAAGGGTCAGCTTTTCAACAAGGCTTAGCACCCCGCAGCTCCCAATACGACTGGGTGCTGAGCTCTGTGGAAACCGGGCCACTTATTTCAGGGCCCAAATAAGAGCGGAACTATAATGGAAATCTTGCCCGTAGGGCCATGGTCTGCTGTGTGCCATTGAAACCAGTGAGAATTGAGGGCTCACGTCAATCACAAGAGGTATGTCCAGGCCACCCAATCCCAGTCAGGATGCTAGTGATTCTAGAAGTGATTGGGAGATGAGAATATTAGCTTTCAAGGAGAGAAGTTTTAGAAACAAGGATCTTAGTAAACATTTATGCACTGCCATACATTATATACCCTTTCAGCAAGGTTATTAAATTCTTACCATGCACAGGATAGATGAACCAAGATGAATTCTGATACAAAGAGAGTACCGTTCATTATGGGCTACTGCATTGCATCCTTGGAGGGACTTGCAAATAGAAAGCAAAATTCTTACAGTCATATGAGGTCCTCAGGTCAGGAGCAAGAGTTGTATTAATGCCTTCTAATTGCATGGTTATAGGGAAAGACTCTTAGAAGGCACTCTGTATTTTAACCTAGATTCCCTTAAAATATATCACTTTGGGGGTGTTTGTATAGTAAGATAAGGTCTGCCATACTGAATTTGCAATTTCCTTATATAAAAATATAACTATCATCTCTGGTCAAAGCTCAATAAAATGTATGTAGTGTCCCCCTTGGTGGGTCACTGCACACATTGGTGGGTCATAACTATTCATGCAGGGGGCTCCTCCATAAAAGTTGCCGTGATTTTGAAAGATGCTAGACACCTGCTTTCAGTGGGATTTGTGGGTACTGAGAACTTTGAACACCTGGCCACTTTTAAGTAGATGCCTAAGTATTGATGTAGGAGCCTAACTTTAAGCAACCTGGTTTGCAAATTTTGGGCTTAGTAAGTGTTTCGACTTCTGGATGGAGGATGAGTAGAGATTCAAGACGAACCAATACCCATGAAGGAAAGCTGTCATTCATTTAATTGTGTCTGTTTATCAGGCTGGAGTGATTAAATTTTTTTTTATTTTCAGAACCTATACGAGAACAGAAGCAAACACTTAAAATTATGCCAATAGCACTATTACTATACATGACTTGACGGTATCATATCAGAAAGAATAATACTCAATTTTGCAAATTCCTATCTGTTGTCTGAAGTATAAGGGGAGGTAGAAAAGGGAAGTTTGTATGACTTTTGGGGGAGGAGTAGGGGGAGGAAGGCAAGCAAATATATCCCAGTAGGTTTAATATTCATATTCATAAGTTACAAATAACTTAGGACCTAATTCTTCTCTCATTTCTACCAATTGCACAAATTCAGTATAATGCCATTGACTTCAAGTGTAAATTAATTACATAGGAGCGAAAACTTTGGAACTGCACGGATAATTTTTTGTTGCAATGACAAAAATTTACTCCTAGATGAAGTCAAATCTTATCCGAAATAAGAAAACATTCACATGTTTTTTTGTCTCTATCTCTTTTGAAAGACATTTAGCTGGTATTTGGCAGATTTTTTAGGGGGTTGGGGAAAGTTATTAGATTGCTTAGTGGAAGGAAAATATATTTACTACAATTGAAATTTTAATTGTTCTCTAATAAAAAAATCTAGACCAACAATTACTTCTCTGAAAGTTAATGCAACCCATATTTTTCTTTTGCATAGTTGTTTTTTCCATGTGTTTAGGAAGGCTGCCAGAATGAAAACTAGGAAGATCCTTTAAAAATGTAATTTTTTTTTATACACACACATACAGACAGACCCACACACGTAAACTCTCACTGGTCCATTTTGGAGCGCACCTGTATCTCTCTAACACAAGCAAAAAGTCTTTGTGGTAGGTTGGTTTGCCATACTGTTATCAACATACCAGTAATGTTTATGATTGGTCATTTAGCATCACATCATCAATAATCTTGTCTAGCAAAGTGCTTCTCTGAAGGAAATATGGAGTGTTACTTTTTTGGCTCAAGCCATATTTATAATGTATTTTGTTGCTCTAAAAGGGGTGGGGAAAGAAACTGTAGTCACACAAGTAGTTTTTCAGTACTATAAAGAAATAGTTATTCCTATAAGTTAGTGTCTTTAATGTGTTAAATATTATGAACACTGCTATTTACTAACAGCTTTGCAATTTCATTTGCAGAAATGTTTTTTAAAAGTTTAAAAAAAAAAAAAAAAGGAAGAGATCAATGCCCGTTGCCACAAACCCGTAGATCCGAACTTGTGGTCATATTCCACACAAGCTTGTATCTATAGGTATGTGTCTGCATGGCAAATGCACAAAACCTGGATATGGTTGTGTTTATGCATTTAAACTGAGAATGTCCAATGTTGCTACTAGCATCTCCATCTAGCCCTGCTCCCCCCTTTTAGGAAATATAAAATTAGAGCTGCAAATCTTGTTCTGCAATTATCATATCAGTTTTCAGGGTTGGTTATTATTAACATGTACTCATGGTTGTACAAAACCAATGGCTCATTCGTGCCTGAATAAAATGGGATACAGAGAGTTATTTGACATCAGGCTGAAGAAATTAAATCTTGGGTGCATTATGTGTGGGGTCTGGACGTTTTTTGGTTGTTTGTATTTCCAATCCGGTCTGGGGAAGCAGAAAACAAAAACTTATTTCATTTTTAAAATAAGACGGATTCATTCTTACATTGATGAAATTGTATCCTCCTTGGAAAATGACATAAGAGTTGTGTATGGAGCAATATAGTTCAGTAGTTTTTGGCTGTATAGATTGGCAAGCTACTCTGAAACGCAGATTCTGCTCATCCGAAAGCCAGTGTAAATCTGGAGTGATTCCACTGAAGTCATTGGATGTAGTCTAGAGTTACACCTCTGTATTATTCTCAGTATAAAATTAGCTTATTTTGAAATCCTTTTCCCTCTCCACTTTGTTTTACTTCAGTTTAGATGTATTATCTATTTCTTTAGTTCTTAGGGGGAATATAGCAAATTGCACAAAATCGCCAACAGAAGAAAAAAACGTGGAAGCAGCAATATAATTTAATATAAAAAGCTGAAATGTTTTAAGTCATGAAAGTAAACAATTATTTTTTTTTAATGAGGAACATTTGAAAACAGAGTAATATACATATTTTACACATTAATACTTAGAAACGGTGTAGACTCAGAATAAAAACTTACTGGCTTCTTCTGTTAGCTTTCAGTGAAAATTCAATTAATGAGTTGGCCTGGATTTCCTTTTTAACTTCCACTTTTGTATGAATTTGGCTGTATTTACCACACTGCTCCAGTGCAAGACTGATTTTTCCCCCATTTTAGATTGCCTGTTTTGTATTGTATGAGTGCAAAATAATAGCAAATATATATATATATATATTTAAGATCCAAATGCTTTTCTGTGTCCATGTTGCTAGAAATCAGCTTTATATTTAAAACATACAATTTTGCAGAATGTTTATTTATAATGTGACTACGTATTTGGATATCAGCCTTCCACCTACCCCTGCTTGGAACCTTAGAGTATAAAACATGTATCTGCCATATATGAGTAGTTACTACAAGGACTTTTGCACAGGGGAGTGCACGGATCATACGATGTAGTTATGTTTCAGGTGCACGGTCACTCCCTCTGGACAGTGCAACCTGATAGCTAAAAGCCATTGTTCTGGGTCTGTTGTTTTCAGAATCATGTTGACTAAGGATCTTTTGTGATACATAGTGGCAAGTTATACTTCGATGGCTCTTCAGAGAGATTTTTGATACATCCCTTTCAGGTTGGCCGCAGCTTGAAGGCCGTGTTGAAGCATAGTTATAAGAGGCCTACCAAGTCATGAGCAAGTATCTCACCTAGAGCCTGGAGTTAGTGGGAGGTTTGCTATTGGCTTTAATGGGAGCAGGATTAGACGGTGTCTGATGTTGTCACAATGGGCTGTGTTCCTCCTATGGAGGCTGAAGAGATGGAAAGTGTTTCAGATTCAAAAGAGGACTTTTAATTCCTAGCTGTTAAGGCACCCTTAGATCAGCTAGTCTGACCTTGAAAGAGAAGGGACTTGGATAAAAACCCTCATCCTAGCTCTCCCAGATATTTCAGTCTACAGAATTCAGTTTCTTATCCAGATTTGCTGGCATATACCATTTGTAGACATTACCCTCTGGTAGAATTTACCACGTACTCCCTGGGTTTACTACTGAAGAATTTCTACAGTTGCTGAAAGCTGGCATTTATGGTGCCCGTTACTTTAAAGGTGCCAGAAACCCTATAGCATGGGAGCTGTGTGGTTCTGTCTGATACATGAGTTGCTGCAGTTGGATTTACAGGTTTTATTTTAAAAAATATTTTGGGTTTAAAAAATAAATACACATACCAAGGGGAAATCCCGCCTCCCCCCCGATTTTCCCAATATGTTTGTGCTTTTTTATTTATTTACTTTACTGAAATCTGTTTATAAACATCACCGTTTTGTGGGAAACATAATCTAAAACTGAACAGGTGTCTAGAAAGGAACCTTGTAAAATGTATTTTCACTAATGGGGACTGAGAATGTGGCACTGTTCTGCTGTGTGTGTGTGTGGAACATCATCACATGATATTCTGGGGCTAAGTAAGACATCTGACTAAGGGGGTTGTGGACCTGGATCCAGAAGTCCTAAGTTTTGTTCCTGACTCTGCCACTGACCTTCTTTGTGACCCTGGGCAAGTCACTTTCCCTCCCTGCTCTTCAGTTTGAGTAATAACAATAACAGGACCCTCCTTTGCATAGTGCTTTGGGATGTGTACATGAAAGGCCCAATATAAAAGCTAAGTAGTATTATACTCCGTCTTTCATTCCCCATGTGTGAGTTCCACATGCCATATATGGTACACATTGGCCTGCACTGTTAATTATGAGCTTGATTTTCAAAAGGCTTCTGCTATTACTCGGGCACCTAAATAAAGCAGCATCGATATTCAACAGCATGCGCATTCGAGCTGACCTCTTTGGGAAATCTGGACCTCGTTTTTAGGTGCTGAGCTGTTGTACGTCTGGGTCTGAATTCTTATGAAAACCTGGCCCCATAATCCTTAGTGCTACTTCCCTGCAAAGCACTTTCCAAATAGGAGCGAATCACTGCTTCAGGTAACTACAAGACTTTTCTCACACTTGGCTGTTTTCCTTTATTGCAGTGACAGGGTTGCAGTTTTATTTAAAGACTGAATATAAAAATATAATTGGAAGAAAGCATGCTCATTGTCACCGCAGGCTGGTGAGGTGGATAAGTCTAATTATACCCAGAGAGATGCTGGTCCTGATTTCTCCAGGCATCGAACGCCTCCTGTGAGTTGCCGAGTGCTCTCAGTAGGAGTCGAGAGTGCTCAGAACCTCTCAAGACTGAGCCCTAAGTATCAATTGCTCAAGACTACAGAGAAGCCGTGTCTATGCTAGCAGAGTCTGGACAGCGATGGGTGCAGTTGCGCTGGCGCTGACAATGATTTAAGTGTAAGTGTAGACACAGCTGACTCCTTGCTCTGAGCAAGCTCAGTCTCCGCTTCTGAAACAGCTCTGAACATTGGTTTTGTCCTTGCACTTAAACCAGTTCCAGCACTGGTTCTGCTGAAATTGCTCGCTTGGTGTTGATAAGGCTGAAGAGCCAGAGCCAAGATTAGTACGTAGGAGTTCCTGGCCCCAAATCCTGCATTCTGGCCACTAGACCACATCTCTGTCCTTCTCTCTCACCTTTACTAAGTATTTCATGCAGCTCCACTGAGTGTTCTCCATGTGTTTGTTTTTGCATCTCCTGCTCTCTCTTCTCACCTGTAGCCTCTGAACCTCTCCCCCAAGCCCAGCCCGCCCCCCGGTTTTTCAGCTCAGCCTTTTGAAGGGCAGCTGTGTTGTGTTTTCTACATTAACGTTGTCTTTCTTTCACATTGGTTGTATTTCCCTCTACTTCATTAAGTTCTGGAGATTAATTTGACTGCATGAGAAACCTTGAAATGCGTCTTTCCTGTAGGGTGAAATGAGCAATGGGAGTCTGCAGAGAGCCCAGCCCCCACCTTCTGGGGAAGGAGCAAAAGTGTATTGATTAAATTTCCCAGCTTTGTTGATAAGGATCTTACAGGTCTACATTAGCTTTCATGCCGGTGCCTTACCAGCTACACAAAGTTCACTTCATCTGCCGCTGAGCCATAGCATACAGTCCTACTACATAACAGGTTAAGGCAGAAAGTACAGGCTATTTTATCCTGGTTGCAATTGGAGGTAGAATTTGGGGAGATATACTGTAGTTACCCTGCTTGGAAATACTGTCAGAGAACCATGGGCTCCTTAATGACAGGAAAAGGCCAGGGTATCGTCTCCAAAAGATGACCACGTCAGTACCACAGTGCCTCTTCCCTTAACACCATATTGGATCACTGGTTTTAGTTCCTACTCATAGATGAAAAAATACCCTCTTCCTGCAGCACCTCGTGGTTTATAGAAAGGTGTCTAAGCAGTATCTAAGTATGTCTTCATTGGCTATGGCGATTAATAGAATTGCATTTCACTTCAGCATAGTCACTGTTGTGTCTAGAAGTAGTTGTTCTTGTTTAAAGGTACAAAACAAAAACTGTCCAGAACCTGGCATCTCATTCTGGCTGCAAGTTAGGTCAAGTCACACCTTTTCCCCCATCCAAAATAACAGCAAAACAATTTCTAGTAACTGAGCATTGCAGCTTTCATTGAAAAAGACCCTAACGTCCTTTTCAAATCAACACAGGCATGCACAGAGATCCAGAAATCACTTCATCCCCCTCTAAAACACTGTTGTCTCTGTGGTGGGACACAGAAGGTGTTTATCAGCATGCAGGAAAACTGCACAGTCATTTAGGACAAGAGATGCAGAATACTTTACCCAGTTGCAACTCCAAGTGGGAATTTAGGGAGGCAGAATGCAATTACATGAATTGGCATTTGAAACAGATTCAGATACCCTAGTTCAAAAAAATTGAATGTGTTTAAACGTTGAAAATACAAATCCCTATCTATTGCAGTATTTGGCCTGGGGCTTGGTTATTTTAAGTCCGATAGCAAGAAATATTTTTACCAAGAAGAGAAAAATAGGTGTGGGGTTAAGACATTGGACTGGAACTCAGGAAATCTGTTTGGGTTCCTACCTCCATCGTAGTCTTCCTGCTGGACCTTAAGTCACTTAATCTGTCTTGCCTCTGTTCCCCATCTGTAAAATGGGCAAATAATTACAGCTGGTAAATAAATGGCAAGTTTGAGACTAGCTGTCGGACCAGTGATAGTTGAACATGTGGGGCCATATCTTGTTCTTCATCTAGGAAGTCCCCATGATGTGTATAGAGAGAGTTGTATGTGAACTACAGTGAGCTAGAGAAGAAAAAGGTGATGCACGCTAGTGGAACAGCTGCCACTGGGTGATATCCTGTTATGGCACGATGTGATCTCATGGTGCCATTCTAGCATTGGCACCAGGTTTTGATGCAGCATCCCAGTATTGAGATTCAGCTTTCCTTCTCTGAGGAACCAATTTCTGCTCTGCTGGACCCACACAGTCCACAGAATTTAAAATGCTACCAGATGCTAAAACATAATATTGAGCAAATCAGAGAACTGGTTCCAGTCAAATGATCAACTGGAACCTTTGCTAAAAATTCAACCTGAAGCTAAAACACTTTTTCAAACCACAAAAGAAAAAAATTGAATAACATTTTTAAAAATTATTTTTGGGTAGCTCTGCTGCTGTGAGTCCCAGATGAACTCAGATGAGATTTCCAGGCTAATGTTGGCAGCTCCTGATGTTCTAGTATAGTTTGTCGCATCATCCAAACTTTCAGGTTCATCCAAACTGAGTGAACCTCTGATGCTCTTGAGGTTTGCTCATTACATCAGCGTAGTGACAATGTTTCATCAAACAAAACTGAAAGATTACTTACTGCTGGGTGACCAGACCGCTGACAATCTTGTCAGCATTTCCATTGTAAATTCTCTTGTGTCTGAGGTTTTCAAAAGTCAGCTGTAAAAAAAAAAAATCACCTCACTCTGAAACTTGAGAAACAAGGTCGCAGACCTCAGACTGGAACAATATCATTTGTGGGCTTCGATACTTTTTTTTTTTCAATGACTTAAGCAAATTTTCTCAGTTCAAAAGACTTTTTTCCCTCCCTAACAGCCAAAACCACAAGGTCTGCTTGGGATCTGAAAATCAAGTTGGGCCCTTTCTTCTACTTTACCTCATCCCCAGCAATAAATATTCTGCAATCAAAACTAAGCTGATGATTTTGCTGATGATGCATGAGACAGAATAGAATCCAGCTCCCTCTCCTGGAGTTGTATTGACCCTGCATTACTAATGTGAATAACATCTTGCTTATGTCAGTTCAGTCAGCAGAAATTATCTGTAGACGCATGGGAAGTGGATTCAAGCCGCAGGGAACTAGTACAATTCTTTAGGCAATATTTCCCATTAATAGTTTTACCATTTAAGTGTTTTTACCTTCCAGAAACCCTGCTTTTCTGTGAATTTTGACAAAGCAGCTATTTTTGCATTGAAGATAAGTTACAAAATTGAATTTTCATATATAGATGAAGTTGGAAATGTGCCCATGATGGCTCAGAAGCGGGTCCGCTTACTGCTTGTAAGGTAGTGTCAGAGAAACTAAATCACAATTTTATTTTTTTTATATTTTTGGAGGAAATAGGACAGTTGATGCATTTGTAAATGCGGGGGAAGATCTAGCATTTTCATAGTTTCAACAAGTGAACCCAAGCCACAGAGTTCCGAACCAGAGCTAAACTTCCCAAAATTCTCAGGAATTTCTATCTAGAGTTTTGATTCATCTCATTGTAGAACTGGGAGCCAGGCATCAAAGTCAGATCTAGGCCCAAATTTTCTCAAAATCTGAGATAGGAAGAGTTTCTGTACTGTAATCTATTGAAGGTGCCATTTTTAAACAGATGTTTCTGACTATAACATTGCTTTAAAATAATTTTTCATGAAAGCTGATCCAGTTGTTTCTGAGATCTCGTTTGTCAACAATCATATAAAGTTAATTCTAGGATCTTTTTTTATTTTTTTTAAAGCAAGCTTTAAACACCCCAAAGGTGCATAATCTTTTATAGGAGCTCTCCGCTTCCCACACAGAGCTCTTCTCTCCACCATTGTATTTAATAAGGATTTTTATGACATCAGTACATATCATAAGTGAACCTTGTCATTACAGGACTGCACATATTTACCCTAATTACCAAATTAGCTATAATTGCACTAATTGGGTAAATACATAATTGACTAAAATCACTGTAAAACAAACAAGGACATTCACACAAGCGAAAAAAAGTGCATTAAAAGACAGAAGTTCTGTGAGTCTTACTCCCCAAAAGCAAGGAATGTCACGGGAAATGGTTAATTGTCAAATACCCAGGCACGGCAGGGTGCAGAAGGATAAGGCCAAAATGAAATGTGAAGTCAGCGGCAGCCGGGGACTTTAACTGTTTTGGGATGACCACAGCAATTCTGTGCGTGGGGACCATCTTTCTGCATGGTATTGAATTTGCCTACGGGGTGCAAATTCACCTGTACTTGCCCTAGGTTAATCTAGAATTGGGGGGTGGAAACCAAATGTCTGTGTTTCTCAGGTGCGAGGCCCTTGGAGACACACAACTGTCAGGAATGGTCTAGGTAATTAGGCCTGGCATGGGTGCAGGGGACTGGACTAGATGACCTCTCGAGGTCCTTTCCAGTCCTATGATTCTATGATGGGGAAGAAGATTAGAATAATCTGTCCTGCGAGGATCTGGAATTTCTAAAAATTCACTGGGAGTGAGCTAAGTATCAAGCGCTGGGACGGAGGCTCCCTTGATGTTAGAGGGCTTGATTCCCATTGACACTAAGACCCCTTTATACACTGCCCTGTGAAGGAGCCTTAAAGTGGGTGTAGGTGACAAATGCCCACTTTAAGGCCTTTTTACACTGTCTGAGTGGTATAAAGGCACCTTAGCATCACTGCGAATTCAGGCCAGAATATTTTCTTGATGCTCTGATGATGTTGGCTGGATCCAGCAGTCCTTGCTCAGTCAACACTTCCACTGATCTCCTGAATAAAGACTGAGAGTCAGGCTGGAGGTGGAAGCATTTCTCTTAAGCGGAGCTGAACTCTTCTCTAGCAGCAGGGAGGGGGAAGAGTGTTCTTAGAACTACAGTGCTTCAGCAGAAGGAGCTGGGTGCTCAGCATCAGCATGAGGTACCTGCCACAGGTTTAAGGGATTGCACAATGGTTTGGAGAAGGACAGGGGTGCAGGTAGGGGAGAGAGCCCTGGGAAGGGAGAGTGACAGAAGTAGAGGTGTGCCACGTATTCAAAATGAAACTTTAAAATCTCAAAAATGGAGACTTTCTTATTTCCATTTTGTTTTAAACAGTCAGGTTTGGCAATAAAAAATATAGTAATTTAGCAGGACTGCTTACAAATGGATCAGTGTGCAATTGAAATGTAGCCATTTTTTCTGTTTAGGATCAGCTCCCCAAACATATTCATCCAAAAGTATTCACTGAGGACCTGATTCTGCCACCTCTACTCCCGTTGATTTCGCTGGGAATAATCGTGTGGTAAATCCAGCACTAATCAGGTTGGATATAGTGGGCAGAATCCAACCTGGAATAATTTCTACTCATAATTCGTGGTATGTAGCAAGCCCAGGAGCAATTAGTTGCAAGTATTCATTATTCAGTACCTAAGCTGTGCTGTGGTTAGTTTTGACTACTTAGCTCCCCTGGGCATTGTTTCCTTACAATCTTTCAGTGATCGGATGAGCTAAATTCTTATGTCTACACTGCAGTTGGAGGTGTGATTGCAGCACAGGTAGAGGTACCCAACTAGCTTTACTCCAGTTAGCACATGTACCAGTAGTAGCGAAGCCATGGCAGCATGGGCTTCAGAGCAGGCTGTACATGTCCGCCTATAACCCTGGTCACGTACTTGGATGCTTAGAAGCCCCGGACCAGCAAAGCAGGTGCTCCCTGGAAATTCAATGAAATCCTAGCGCCTCCACTGCTGTTGATCAGCGCAGCTCCATTGACTTCAGCGTTGCTCTATCAGTTACACCCACTGAGGATCTGACCCTAGATATGAAGTCCAATGGTCAAGAATGAGAGTATTGCTGTCACCTATAAAGAGTCGGGATGCTTTCGGCACAAAAACAGACCCAATAGTACCTTGTAGACTGTTATGAGGTTCAGTGGTCTGAATGTAGAAAGCCATGAGCTTCAGAGTTCTACCCCCAGCTCTAACCTTTACTTGCTGTTGTAAGTGATAAGGTTGAAATGTGATTGACATGTTTCCATTTGACCATACTATTCATTAGGTTTTAGCCCAGATTGGATATCAACTAGAAGTGACTTCCAAAATGTGGACTCAGTGGAAACTTGAGTAACGTTGACAACATCCTGTAGGTTTAAATCTTTATAGATCAAACAGTTTTCAAACAGCCATTAACAGGTGCATACTGGGGGAAAATGTCTTCTCTCTAGAGTCTGTTTTGCTAATATGCTCAGATGTCAGGGTGGGATACTAACTTTTTGCATAAGTCAGTACCATCACTTTCTGTTGTCCTAAGACAAAATATGTGTAACAAAGATGCTAGTTATTATGCACAACTCAGGATTCAAAGCATCTGATTCACTCTTAATCCACTACCAATGCTGTGCAGTTATGCCTGAGGAGGCATTCACCTGAGACAGACAGAATCCAGGCTCTGAATTAGTCCCAAGTCTTGACTAGCATATTTTTTTCTTAGGATGGAGCTAATCCTCGTTTGCAAGCTGTAATAAATAGATGCAGAACTGCCTTAAGCAAAAACTTGGTGGTTGATAGGAGTGAGTCATAATGATAACATCCTGCCCTTTTGACTATGATCTAGTAGAACTTTAATATGTTCCCTATAAGAAGACAGTATCTTACTCGTGCTGGTCTGATGGTGAAAGTATTTATATGATACCTGTCATCCCATGGGATCCAAAAATTGCTGTACAGTCGGTTCACACAGAATTTCTACTCTGAAATGCAGACACCTCTAGGGTAGATGGGAAGGGAAATTTTGACCAAGAACAAACCCTCTCTTGTCTTATGCAAAAGTGACAAGGGATCTTATCTACACACAGCAGTCATGATCTTGATCTATGAAATCTCATCTCTTAATCTATGGTGGCATGGAGTGCTATATTTGTTTGGGTATCTTCTGACCAGCAAAGCATTTAATACTGCTAAATTAGCAGATGAGATGATGAGAGCTGTTAGATTTTTCTGGAGAAACCCTGGCATTGTGTTGGCTGTGACTTGGTGGGTGGTTTTTCAGCATATTTGACTGCATGCATCCAGGTTGAGGTAGTAGGTTGTATAGTTTAGAATTACACCAAGGGAGATAACTGTACAACCTCCTAGCTTTCCTTGGGTCTTGCACAAAACGGCGTGGTGAGAGACCGTAATTCCTCAGCACTGGTTTCTCTGGACACATGGAACACGAAAGAGCAGGTAAGAGTCGGCTGGAAAAGCTGTTTCACTCATATGGAACTTCCAAATGTTCATTCTCTCACCCTTTCTTTTTCCCCACCGTCTCAATGAGTATTTAGCAAACTCAGCGGACTAGTAACACTTGTTCCCCCTTGCTAGCATTGATCTGCTGAAAGTGTAACGTGTGTGAAAAGCACCATGACAACATGTCAGTGGTATTGCCTTTATGGTCAACAATCAGAAGTCTCCAGAGAACATGAAAAGCGTCACATACTCTATCAGCCCCTGAGGTGGATGAGTGAGTTACCCTTTATGTTAGCCTGTGATTACAGGTCAGTTAGTTACTCCGTACAATGCCCAAAGCACTAAATTATGCCTCACTTTATGACCGTGCATTAGAGGAGTGAAAAGGTGCAGCCCAGCATACTTGTACAGGAGCTAGTTATAACTGGCACCCAATGACAGGGAGAAGGAGGAGGGTAGCCAAGGAGTGCCTGTGGCTCCCAATAGGGCATGTCAGGGTAGGACTGTGCTCGCCACCCCCAACATGTTAGAACAGCTGCACAAGGGAGGTGCCCCAGCTACGAACCTCATCGCTCAGGGTGCCAATCCCCGAGCTTTTTCCAGGTGTGTAGGGATGTGTTACACTTTTCAAGGGCACAACGCCTCCAGCCACTTCCCAGGCAAGCGATGCACTTCCTCCTTTTTTCTGAGTCTGCATATTCTGAAATCCAAAAGAGAGGCTATACGGAGAATGGGTGCATGCGGAGAATGCATGTGCTAATGTAACCTGTACTAAGCAAGTGTCAGTCTTTGTCCCCCTCTAGTGGCTGGGACCTCGGAGGAGGTTTCAGAATCTGCAGCTCCTTCAGGCATTAGACTAAGGGCCAGATTTGTTAAGGTATGTAGGTGCCTAAAGTTGTGGGATTTTCAGAATGTCTTAGCACCTGACCCCATTGCCTCAATCTGACCCTGAGTCTCTTTGTTCAAGCAGCACGGGCTCAGGTGCTTAGCTCTCAAGGTCCAGAGTTCAAAACCCCAGTGATGACCCCGGTGGGGTTGGTTATACCAATGCTTAACCCAGGGCCAGAAGAAGTATTTGCCAAAATGGCAAATTATGGCAGAAGCTTGCAAATTCCCACTAATGACCGGGACTCCCATTGCTAATGACTGAATTTTGCAAAGGATTATGGAAATGGACAAATGCATGAAAATGGAGCAAAATGCACCTGGCTTGACAACTGTAAGTTAGTTAAATTATTTTGGATGGTATTTCTCAAGATGTGAATAACTGTGCAGAAGTATATTTTGTAAAATAATGGAGGTTGAGTCATATGAGACCTCAACACAACTCTGTTGTTGAATGTTTGCAGAATGTGGGGAAAGACTGCCACTTTCTTGACTGTATTATAAAGCATGCAGTTAAAGGTGTGGATTAGTGTTTTCAAAAGAGATATAGATATGATTACTATGTTGTATTCTTCCACAATTCCCTAGAACAATACTGGATGTGTATTTTATAAGGGCATGCGCATTAGACGAATGTAGCAAGTTGGCAACTTCAAATGTTTTATACAACATTTTGTGAAAGGTTTTTCCTGCTCTTTTTTTAAAGATTGAAGTCCAGATCCTGAGCAGGTATCAATTGACATGCTGCACTTGCCAGTTGCGGCTCTGTTCCACAGTGCTCAATTCTCCACCGTCTTGCATTTCAGGTCATCGCTTATACCTGTGCAAATGGATGTAAAATGCTACCAAATCAGAATTCTTCACTCACTTATGTGGTGGTGATGGTGATTTACACCCACTAAAGCAGTAGATAAATGAAGCCTATACACTTATTTGCTGCTTAAACTTTTGAATTTTTGGACAATAAGGTGTTACTATTATGTACCAACCAGATATCCAAGTCAGTGAACCTATCTTGCCGCAAAGAACAAAAACAAATTAAATGGTCATTTCTGCTGTGGAATTGACGACTGTCATAATCCAAGATGCTCATTTTGTTATTAAAGAAAATAGCATTCCAGCCCTCCCCTGGATTAGAGTATCGTATTGTCAATTAATTAGGCTTTCATCATATGTCCTCATATGCCCTTCTATCGTATGTCTTCCATATGTCATATGTCTTCCATATGCCCTATATGTAATTAGTCTTCCATCATATGGCTTCCATCATATGTCATTTAGATAGACTTCCAGAAGAATATGGCAGTGTTACAACTGTGGACCTTTTGCACTGGGTGTTGGAACAGCAATTCTGTACCTCTCAACCCCATGAGCTCTAAGTTAAATGAGGAAGAAACAGAAGGAAGGTGGCTAGTTCTGAGTGGCCCTTTTAATGGGAAGATTAATTTTGCTCTCAGCTTGGACAATGAACAAATGAGAAAGTTTCACTTCTGCTTATACTCAATTTCTAGTTCATTTCCCTGTCATGTTTGAATGCAATAACTCAATGCATTGCAGGAGAATATCTGCATTTGTTTAACAAATGCTTTTATTTTTGAATTAAAAAAAAATCTGCTTCAAAATAATACCACCTAAATTTTAAGCCCAGTTTTATCCCTTTAAAGCTGGAGTCTCAAGCAAATTGCAGAAATTTGCACTGGTGGCAGGTGAAAATGAGACAGTAGGTTCTTGGTGAACAATAGAGTCATTGTGTGTCTCTTACGGACAATTAGTACAGTAACACTGTGCATTTATTGAAATAGGTGGCTCTTGGTAGTGTTTCTATGCACAGGAATATGTATCAGTGTGAGTTCCAAACTTGCCATGACTTATTACTGCTGATAAAGGCCACAAATAGCCATTGATACATCTACCGATAATAAGAGGAGGAAAGCTGCAAATATCCAATGATGATGTAGTTTCAGGATCACTTTTTGTAATCACCAGGTGTAAAAAGGGCTTTTCCCATAGATTTGCAGAATGCATCTGTAATGGTTTATTTCTTTTGTTTTCAGCCCTCTTTTCTATGTAGTTGGCCCCATTTCTCTTTTCAAAACAAATCTCTCCAGGTTAAGGTCCAGACTATCTAGAATGTATTTTGGAGATTCAGACTGTGGTATTGGTCAGCCTCTTTAATTCGTTAGCCTCGTGCTTCTTCAGCAGCTCCTCTTGGCTAATTCTTTAAGCGGTGGTGAAAGAGACAGGGCCAAAGTTTGGAGTTCTCTACTAGTGACTCTTGTTGTCTCCAGTTGGCAGCCAACAAGAAGGTTCTTGAGATGGTGCATTGCTTATTATTTCCTTTTTGTTCTACATTTTTCATGTGAATATAGTGCTGGTGAAAGGTGCCAGATTAACAGCCCTGAAGAATGAAGAGCTCTGTCTATCCTCAGAACAGGCACTTCCCTCACCCTCACCCCCATCCTTCCCCCCAGGTTGCAGCAGGGCAAGCTTCCTTCAAACAGCTCCATCAAGGTACCTCAACCCTGACGTTGGAGGGTTCACCTGTAAGGGTGAGAAGGAACTCCAGTCTCCATTGTCCATAAAGTCCTTGGTCTCGATGCCAGCAAAAGGGGTGGTTTCTTATGCTGTGGACACTTGTTCCCTGGGAAGTGGACTGACATCCACGAAACTCATTTCTTCACTCCAATCCGTAAATGGGGATTTAAAAGAAAATAGGAGGACTTGTGGCACCTTAGAGACTAACAAATTTATTTGAGCATAAGCTTTTGTGGGCTACGGCCCACTTCATCGGATGCATAGAATACCAACTGTAAGAGGCTAATTAATTAAGAGAAGCTATTATCAGCAGGGGAGAAAAACTTTAGCCACTTCTAAAGTTTTTCTCCCCTGCTGATAATAGCTTCTCTTAATTAATTAGCCTCTTACAATTGGTATGGGTACTTCCACCTTTTCATGTTCTCTGTATGAATAAATATCTTCTTACTGTATGCTCCTTTCTATGCATCCGATGAAGTGGGCTGTAGCCCACGAAAACTTATCCTCAAATAAATGTGTTAGTCTCTAAGGTGCCACAAGTACTCCTGTTCTTTTTGCTGATGCAGACTAACACGGCCGCTACTCTGAAACCTAAAAAAAAAAAATGATTTTCATCCATCTGCACGGCCGGTCTAAACTATTGCTGAATCAGATACATCAAGTAGAGCCCAATTTGTACATAAAAGTTTTGTCAGAATGGAATGCCAGAATGACTCATTGTTTAATGAATAGGGCCCTAAGTGTTCTATTGATGCCATTTATAAATCTGTATAAAATGTAGAGAATTCATGTCATAACTGGAATTCCAAGAACAGCAACCTTGTGAACAAAATTATGATGATGGTAGGATACTGCACAATATAATATGAATTCTAACACGCTCCTGCTTGAAAGCTACTCAGGCTGTGTTGAGAATAAGACCGTTTCTTTACATGAATTCAAAACCCAGACCCTTTGAAGCTGTAATTTACTGAAGAAGGAAGTGGGGTGTGTGTGTCTGTGTGTAAAGTATAACACATAGAAGATAGATTTTCCCTCACCAGTTAGACACCGGTATTGACTTTATTTGCACTGGTGGAAACTGAAGGCAGTGAAATGACACCGGTGCAAATCAGCTCAGAATCCAAACCGAGAGAGGGGCTAAATGACAGCTCTGAGGTCATAAAGTGACTGAGCAGCAGGGCTCAGAACTGAACCCAGTTGGCCTGACTCTTGGTCTGCTGCTTTAACCATAAGACCATCTTCACCCTCTCTATTGCGTGGCCTTTTAGGGTTTCATCTGTAAACCAGCAAAAGCCTGGTGGTTTGACATGAAACCAGGTGAAACTCAGCACTTGGAGTTTTGTGGTGAGGTTTCTGGGTTCATTCAGGCACGAGCCAGAGGCAAACCCATCCACGTGTGTGGAAGCCACAGAAGAAACTCTCACGTACCCCCAGTAACCAAACCCACCGCATTTCACACAGCAGTGCTGGCAGCCTGGCAACTTGCCAGCAGCCCGGGGCTGCCCCCAGATTGCTTATAAACAGATTTTATATATTTTAAGTAGAGTATGCATTGCCCAGGGGCAAAATGATTCACAACACATGATTAATTTTGCCTTTTTCTTTGCGCAGTGATCCTGTCTCTGGCCAATTTGATTCTCTGAGGACCTGTGTGCTTTCCCCCTGCCCCTAGGGAACGGGGAGGGGGGATCCACTGTAAAGTTAAAAAGCAGGCCAAGGCAGTACCAGCTGTGCTGCAGATAGGCTAACACCCTGCTTTTAGGAAAGATCCAGAGCAGTCGCTCTCTTAGATTGAAACAGGAGGGGGAGTTCTCCTTGCACCAGCTACAGAGAATGCCACCTACCTGTGGGGAAGTGCTGCTTAGCCTAGGCAGTGAGAGGAGATAAAGCTCCCCTCGGTATTTAGGAGAAGAGGGAGAGGCAGCAGCACAGGGCTGGGCAGCAGAGTCGAAAAAAAGGGCCTCCATCCTGGTTCTAGCTTCTGGCAGATTCTTGGGTTCAGGGGGCCAAATGAAGGCCCATTCCACATGGGCGCAAACGCCTGCTCCCGACAAAATGGTGTGGTGCAGAATTTCCTGTTCCTTTTGCAGCTTTTCCTAACAGAGGAATGATCTAGCCTGTCATTCGACAGAGTGACTCACCCTCCTGCCTCTCTTGGTTCTGCCCTTTCCCATGGTCTGTTGACAAGACAGTGATTCTCTAAAGTTTGTCTTTGTTACAGGTGTGACATCTACCGCTTATAGGGTTTCATTATTGCTTTCAGAACATATTAGCGAAATGTCAGGATCAACTCATTTATAATTAACAGTGACATATAAATGTCATGTCTAACAATAGTAGTATCAGAGCATTTTTGTGAATGGGCCAGTTTTACACATGTGGCTGAAGTATCCAAAATGCACACACCCTTCAGCAAACAAGAAGATTAAATTGTTTGCAAAAGGCAGAGGCTCAAGCCTAATCACTATGTCTTTAATGCTTTTAAGCCCTGCTTCTGCAATGCCCTCTGAGTAGGGAAACCACTGACTCTAAGCCTGTAGAGAGCTCATTGCACTATGGGGACTGTAGACTGTGAGCTATTTGCGGTAGGAGCTGTACTGCAGAATTAGAGGGTGTTCGGGGAAGGGCAACATGAAGGATCCAAGGGCACAGGAAAACTCTGAGATTGAAAAGATTGGGGGTGTTTAAACTAGAAAGGAGACCGGTAAACCTAACTTCAGTACTAGGCAAATTGGTTGAAAGTATAGTAAAGAGCAGAATGATCAGACACACATATAAACATGATTTGTTGGGGAAGAGTCAACACGGGTTGTGTAAAGGGAAATCATGCCTCACCAATCTATTAGAATTCTTTGAGGGAATCAACAAACATGTCGATGAGGGTGATCCATTGGATATAGTTTACTTGGACTTTCAGAAAGTCTTTGACAAGGTCCCTCACCAAAGGCTGCTAAGCAGAGTAAGAAGTCATAGGAAAAAGTGGGATCATCCTCTCATGGATCAGTAACTGGCTAAAGATAGGAAACAAAGGGTAAGAATAAGTGGTCAGTATTTACAGTGGAGAGAGAGGTACCCCAAGGATCTGTACGGGGAGCTGTGTTGTCCAATATTTGCATAAATGATCTGGAAAAAGAGGTAACAAGTGAGGTGGCAAAGTTTGCAGATGATACAAAATGACTGAAGATACGGTAGTGAAGTCCAAAGCTGACTGCAAAGAGTTGCAAAGGCATCTCACAAAACTGAGTGTTTGGGCAACAAAAATGGCAAATGAAATTCAATGTTGAAAAATGCAAAGTAATGCACATTGGAAAACATAATCCCAATCATACATAGAAAATGATAGGATTTAATTAGCTGTTACCACTCAAGAATGAGATCTTGGAGTCATTGTGGATAGTTTTCTGAAAACATCTGCTCAATGTGCAGTGGCAGTCAGAAAAGATAACAGAATGTTAGGAACCTTTAGGGAAGGGATGGATAACAAGATGGAAAATATCAAAATGCCACTATACAAATCCATGGTATGCCCACATCTTGAATATTGAGTGGCATTTTGGTTGCCCCATCTCAAAAAGGATATATTAGAATTTGAAAAGTACAGAGAATGCCGACAAAAATTATTAGGGATACGAAACAGTTTCCATATGAAGAGAGATGTAAAAGACTGGGACTGTTCAGTTTAGAAACAAGATGACTGAGGGAGATATAGAGAGGTCTATAAAAACATGAATGGAGAAAGTGCATAAGGAAGTGTTATATATCCATTCAAATAACACAATAACCAGCGGTCACCCAATGAAATTAATAGGTGATAAGTTTAAAACAAACATAAGGAAGTACCTCTGCACACAATGCACAGTCAGCCTGTGGAACTCATTGCTGGTTATGTTGTGAAGGCCAAAAGTATAACTGGGTTCAAAAAAGAACTAGATAAATTCATGGAGGATAGGTCCATCAATGGCTATTAGCCAAGTTGGTCAGGGATGCAGCCCTGTGCCCCGGGTGTCCTTAACCCTCTGACCGCCAGAAGCTGGGGAAGGATGATGGGCTGGATCACTTGATAAATTGCCCGGTTCTGTTCATTCCTTGTGAAGCATCTGGCACCGGCCACGGCTGGAAGACAGGATACTGAGCTAGAAGGACTACTGGTCTGACCCAGTCTGGCTATTCTTATGTTCTTACGACACAAATAATAATGGCCATACTAAGGTTTGTGAAATAATGAGGAAGTGGATTGGGAACTTCTGTTCTCCCAGTCTCATTACACAAGAACGAAGGGACATGCAGCGAAATTAAATGGTGCTGCACATTGAAAACTGATGAAGGAAAAACTTTTTCGAAATGCTGTGGCACTCATTGCCACTGGAAGTTGTTTAGGCCAAGAACATAAAGATTCAAAGAGTGATTGGACCTTTATATGGATATCAAGAATATCCAGAATTATAATTGTTAATGCCAGCAGAACTTTTGGAAGAGAAATAAAACCTCATGCTTCAGGGCTTTAGCCTGTCTCTAGCTAATAGAGACTAGAATGAGAGCTAATGTGGAGAGGCAGATTATCCAACATCTGCCTACTGCAGAGTTCTTACGCTTTCCTCTTAAGTATCTGGTACTGGCCACTGTTGGAGATGGGCTGCTGGAATAGATGGGCCTGGGCCTAAGATCCGATCCAGTCTGGCATTTGCAAGCTTCCTGTATCTCTTTGTCCCCTGAAAGACCAAGCGCATCGTTAACCCTTTAATAAAAATGATGACGAATAAGGAGAGATTAATCAGAAGCCCTCTGTAGTTTAAAACTGCATTGAAAAGGGCTTTCCTAATGGAACAACATGATATATTAGTGGTCGTAAATATCCATATAGTACTTTCCATCCAAAGATTTTAAAGTTTTTTATAGCTGTTAATGTGAGGTGGGGCAATTGACTTATGGTCACCTTACAGATAAGGTGCTAAAGCAGAGAGGTGAAGTTACTTATCCATAGCCTTGCAGTGTCTCATTGGAAGGGCCAGGACTAGAAGCCAGTTAAATTGGCTTGCAGGGCTGCAACTTGACCCCATGCTGTGACCTTTTACCACCTCATTAAAAACATTTCTTGAAACCCCAATATTGTGAGGAACTTATGAAACACAGAGAAATGGTGTGAAGGCATTAGGGCCTGATTCTGCCCTCTCAGCAGTCTTTTGGGCTGGATTCAGTGCGACTGGTATCCATTGACTTCAGAGGGTTTTCAGTCAGGCCCATGCATGGCATCTGACTTCAGTGGACTTGACTGAATTTGGCTCTCTCTTTATAACTAGTTATTTGATTTTTTTTTTAAGTTTGGTTTCCTTTCGTTTTGGTTGTTCTTTCATCTTCTGTGACACAGAATAACATTTGTGGCATAAGAGGATGGTTTGCAATAAATGGTTATTGCGGTTTGTCCAATGCCACAGCTTCCCTTTGGCATTGCCTGTCCTGTCATAAGAGAAGCTGGTACCATTTAAGAGCAAAATTTAAAAAGAAATGGAAGGAAGAGGGGAAGGTTGGAAGGAAGGAGGAAAGAAATGATTGCTCTCTGTAATACAGAAACCAGCACCAGAGTTGATTTTGGAACTTGGTGTCTGTTAGCAATATCTCTTGCAATACAAAAAACAAGCCTATTGTATTATCCGATAAGGGCCAAACATTATTTGAATCCTGCATTTTTCCTCATTTATCATGTGGCTGTTTACTAAGAAATCCAACAACATAGGATGTACTGTACATTACTGTAACTTAATACATCAATAATGTTATAGCAAGACTGCTAATTCATTATTTATTGAGCAGTGTGTAGAAAACATTGAATACAGTGGATAGTCCTCAGATTGCAAGGAATAACCACAATACTGTAACACATCCATGGGGACTTTGTGGTTGTCACTGTGCTTCATAGCATGGCTCCTCGGAACTTCATGACAGCATCTCGGAGAACTATGGTCCTTCTGCAGTGTAACAGACCCCATTACCTCTTGAGCAAAGGCAAAATGGCCTTGAGCTGTTAACACATATAGTTCTGATTTTTGTCCTGTAGAGGGCCGTTGTCTACACACACACAGAAACACACACCTCCCAGCTCATTGTAATGCATATGTACACACACATTTGCCAGCTCATTACAATGCATTTTAGACCGAGGCCAGGCCTATTCTCTAAAGTTAAGGAAACCCTGCTATGTTGCTCAGGGGTGTGAAAAATCCACACCCCGATCGATGTCATTAAGCCAACCTAACCCCAGGTGTAGACAGCACTAGGTTGACAGACTAATTCTTCCGTCGACCTAGCTACCACTTCTCAGGGAGCTGGATTAACTATAGCGAGTGAGTGGCTACACTGAAGTGCTACAATAGCACAACTGCAGCTGTGCTGCAGTCGCGTTTTAAGCATAGACCTAGCCTACAAGAGGGATGGCATGCCACAATATTCATTCTGTCCTGGGTTGCAAAGGACCTCCCCCCACCTATTTTTAAAAAAATATATTTTATTTTAAATAAATCAATTTCTTCCTCTTAGGAGTAGGATCTTGTTACTGGTAGAGGCATTGATTCAGCAAAGTACTTTATACACTTGCTTAACTGGAAGCCAATGGAACTTAATCAAGTGTTTAGGTGCTCTGGTGAATCAGTTAGTGCCTGAGACTTGTAGGGATTACTGGAGAGGGAAAGAACAGTATTTTCAGATATGACGTTTCAAAATATGCCCTCTCTCTTGCGTGGATGATAGAGACTTAGAACATAAGAGGAGAAGGCCCCTCCTTGTTATTGCAGACAACCCCATCATAGAATCCCTTTGATAAACTTACTATGATATGATTATTATCATTATGATGATAAAACTCTTAAAACCAGTTAGCTTTCTTGCCTTACTACTATTGGAAGCAGCAGCAAGGAGAATATTTCTGAGGAACAATGGAGGGCTTTAAACTCTCCCACGGTTGGGTATGTTGGAGAGCTTTAAAAATGTGCTCAAGAGAGACAGTTTACTTGCACAACTCAGCTGAGTTTGTAAAACAGTGACAGCACGCCTTTGTAACCTACCCATTGTGAAAGACCTCATTCTTAACATAGATTTGGCCTCCAAAACCCTAGTGTGAAGAAGTCAAAATGTTTTATATTTTTAAATCTTTACCAGGGTGTTAGATCAATTTGTCATGGACTTACGTGGACAGGAAGCATGGTGACGAACTAAGCTGGGAGGCCCTAACATTCTTTGAATATTCCATATTTTCGTGGAACAGTTGGGAAAAGGCTTCCAAGACACACTCGGCAGGTTTTCTAGGTGGCTGGCCAAGTCTCAAGCAAATGTGGATAGTTAATGGGGGTAGACAGCTCCAATTCCAAGTGCATACAATTATAGCATGCATCTTTATTTCAGACATCCCACCCCATAGAGGAGCAAATGCAATGTTAATGTATCTTCCTATTATAAAATAGCAAAGAAAAACACAGTCTTCTTACAAAAGGACCCATCCCCTATAATACTTTAAGGGACTTGAATTGGTATCTGAGCGGAGAGAAGGTGAGAAATATAATCAATAGCTATGCAGTGGCTTTCTCATGAGGGCACAGTGTTAATCAGGGATGGCTTGCACAGCAATAGATCAAGTCTGTGAAGAAGGTGGAAATTGCTTGGAGAACAGATTTCCTTGCTAGAATGATTATCTGTTGCTGTTGTTACCATGCATGAAGGGCAAATAATTTTAAATTGCAATTAAGCAGCAGTGCAGTCAAATGATGATGCTTTGGACCCAGATCCTGCAGTTGGTTCCATGAGGGTAGATCTGTCAGTCCACTGAAGTCACTGAGGCTCAGTGTGGACACAAGAGTCCATCTGAGCAGATCTAGTTGCAACATTGGAGCTTTGATTATTATTTTCAGCAATAAGGTGTTTGGACAAGGTGCTTCTGCAATTGGTATGGCGGGTTATTGCCCTTATTTTCCAGCCCTGGGAGATTTGAGTTCAGATTTCTCCAAGGCCACAGGTGAAATGTGTTTCATGGTTTCAAACTAATCTCCAGTGGCAGGAACCCTTGTCCATGTCACAGAACTAAAACACAGGGCCCAATCTTGTTTTACCACTAACTTGGTTTGGAGCAAGATTAGGCCCAACTTCTGTCTGTCTTAGATATTTCTGAGACAAGGTGGGTGAGGTAATATTTTTTATTAGACTAACTTCTGTTGGAGAAAGAGACAAGCTTTTGAGCTACACAGAGCTCTTCTGCGGGTCTGGTCAATATGACGAAAGCAGGTTTGGTGGTTGAAGCTGAAGACAGGGACTTAGTTTTCGCTGCCTCCATTCTCCATCTACAAAACAGAGATTATACATCTGAACTAAGGGTGTTTTGAGGATAAATGTTTTAGTACACGTCTACCCCGATACAATGCTGTCCTCGGGAGCCAAAAAATCTTGCCGAGTTATAGGTGAAACCGTGTTTTATCAAACTTGCTTTGATTGGCCGGAGTGCGCAGCCCCGCCCTTCCGGAGCACTGCTTTACCGCGTTATATCCGAATTCATGTTATATCGGGTCGCGTTATATTGGGGTGGAGGTGTATTTGTGAGGTATTTTATAGTATGAAAATGCTGAGATAAAGATGAACAAACACAAATGGGGCAATATCTATAATTAAAAGTTACTGTTACACAAAGCAAAATCCAGTTACAACGGATATTATTACACTTTTAAAGAATAATTTCTAAAATAAATGACCATTTATTTACTCTTTATATAAGTTAATTGAAGTGAATTGCTTGATTTGTATTCCTGATTCAATCCCATAAAAATGTTCTGTTGTTACTTTGTATTTTAAAATAACTTAATTTAAGCTTTGAGTGTAATACAGTCGGCACTACAGTATTACAATCATGCAGAACTATAGACTGGCACCAGGAATAGGGAGACTGGCTGCACTATTCATGTGCCGCTGCTATTTCTGGCATGGAGAGACTCCTCGAGAAGTGTCTAACCGGCCAAATTTAAGTCCTGAAACATTGGAGCATCTTATTTATGTTCTAACCTTCATGCCCTTTAGCATGTGCCTCTGACATATTGATTTTCATTTTTTTAAATAAACTCTCAGCATCAGTGAAATAACTGAAAACAACTCATTGAGTTTTCCTATACTGAGGCTTACTTTCACATCCGGTTTCCTGGAATGTAGCATGATTGGTTAGGGTGTACGTAACTGGACCTAACCACAAAAGTTCAGACCCTGATCTGAACTCCCCCAGGTTGAAGGGGAATCTAGTTCAGGCCCATTTCTAGACCCTAGTTCAGGCCCATTTCTAGACCTCGGTCCTATTATTTATCTTATGATATTGCCTAGAGTGCTTGATGCTGTACATATATATGATGAAAGACAGTCACTGACCCCAAAGAGCCTGCAATCTATATAGACAAGATGAACAGAGTGAGAGGGGAAACTGAGGCACAGAGGCTAAATGTCTTGCCCAAGTAAGTGTTAGAGCTGGGAATAGACAGGGCTCCTGAATTGTAATACAGTGCCCTAGCCACTGGGTCATGATGCTTTGGTCATTTCTGTGCCAGATTGTGGACCCCATAAGATCAGGGTCCAAGCTAGCAATTAGGAAATAATTTTGCCCACTACATTCAGATGTTTCTTCATTTTTATTTAATTCCTGAGCAATATTTGAGTTCCTCCTCTGTCAGAAAATATATTGTCCCCATGTTCTTTATTACTGAAGCTGAAGGGAGTAATTGGAGTGCTGAGAACCTGAAAAATAACTTCTGTTTTATCTTATATTCCTTTTTAAAGTTGTCATGGCTTATGAGAAGTGCTGGGGGTGGGCTTTGAAAAATATATAAATATGATAATACTTTGTGCTTCTCTAGCCCCTATAATCTGAGGATCTCAAACATTAACTAAGCCTCGAAGGCACAGCCTCCTCCCCATGTGAGATAGATATTATATCCATTTTACAGACGGATAAACTGAGGCACAGACAGGCTAAGAGACTTTCCCAAGGATCCACAGTAAATTAATAAGAGCTAAGAATAGATCCCTGAATTCCAGACAGCTTGCTCTTTACTGAAATCATTAAATCCCATTCCATCTTTTCAATATGATCCTAGTGCTTCCTTGCCTATTGAAATGCAGGCCTCTCCAGTACTACTATTAATCACAGGGACTGCTCATTTTACAGTTTTGATAAAATAGTAATGGCAAAATCATTTCTCTTAAATGTTTTACTTTTCAAGGGCAGAAAAAAGTTAATCATCCTGTTCACAGAAATTAACTTGTGTGTGTTTGTAATAAAAGACCCCTAAAGGGATACTTTCTTGTAGCAATCGCAGTATCCATAGATGATGGGGTTTAACTGGGACAGCTTCAGTAATCCAATCCTGTACAATAAGCAGTAAACATCAAGGACAGATTCTCACCCTGTATAAACTGGCATAATTCTAGTGATAGCACTAGAGCGACACTGATTTGCACCATCTGAGAATCTGGGTGTATACTTACACAATCTGAACTCGAATGCCAATACAGGCTTTGCCCTAACTACTGCACCTCTTTAAGCAAAACGTTTCAATTTTCTGATTACCTTAGTTGTAAGGACAAAAAGGTAATCTTAAGTTCCAAGATTGATTAATTTCTTCTTATTATTATTATCATTATTATTTATTATTTAATTAGTATGGTAGCATGCAAGAATCCCAGTTACAGATCAGGGTCACATTCTGCTAGGCACTGTGCAGAAAAGTCACCAAAAAAGAGTCTCAGCCTGGAGAGCTCATGATCTGTTTGAATTTGCCCTTTTGTTCTACTCTGTCTATTATTTTGATGGCTTCTCTAGTTAACATAGCAAATTAGAAAAAGGCTAAAGGTGATGTTTTCTGTGTCTAAGTGATACAAATTCAACAATGATAGAACATTCAGCAGTGTTCTTTGTGCCTCTTCCACCTGTACAGCTGATAAACCTTCTTCCATTTGAAACATGAGAATTTTAATGCTGCACGAGGCAGAATAGAATCCATCTCACCTGTCCAGAGCTGAAAACTGACGTGTAAAAAAGCCAGCAGTGGTGATAAAACTCTTGTGTTTGTCTATAAATAGTAAGGTGAAAAAGAGATAAGGCTTTTACATAGTCACTTGGCTAAGTATAATTTCAATTTAAGCCCCTTTCTCTGTGTTTTATTACTAGCATCCTGTATTATTTAGCTCTTCTCTTACTTATGTTACTGCCACATCACACTCCAGACACATCTGAAGTTTGGAGAAGTTTGGACTTGAATGTGTAGCTCGGACCCATCTCTAGTTTTACAGAGTTTCTCTCTCTCTCTCTCTCCCCTCCTGCTACTCCCCGCTCCCTTCCAATAGAAATAGAGCTGGTTGAAAAATGCTGGAAAATGTTCATGAAAGATTTCCACTGACATTTCAAATTTTCAAAAATATTTCAACCAGCTTTAGATGGGAGTCCTTCCATTGAATTCAATAGGCTTTGTCTTAGACCCCAGGTTATATGTATGGTACTATCACCATTGTATCTGAGAGAGGTTTGAATTTTTTGTTATGAAAACCCAAATCACAAGAGAGTCACCCGACTTGGGGTTTAATTATAGATTCCAAGCAGGTCAGATTCACCTAAAATTTGGCTGAGATTGTCAGAGCTTGGGGCAGGTTTTGAGTAACCAAGGCTGATCTATGCTTTGGGGGGCCTAAAGCCATGTGAAATGTGAGAGTTTTCTGGTGCTTATCTGAAGTATAAATGGGCACAGCTTTGCTGGATCAGATTTTCAGATGAAAAAAGAACAGGAGTACTTGTGGCACCTTAAAGACTAACAAATTTATTGTAGCATGAGCTTTCGTGAGCTACAGCTCACTTCTTCGGATGCATAGAATGGAACACACAGTTCATCTGGAACGAGGCACAGTTTACTTTCACATTGAGGCATAGGTGATGGCACTGGGGGAGCTGCCGCACCCCTGGTTTGAAGTGGTTTCCATTACATACAGTTTGGCTCAATGGCTGTCAACAGCCGCACTATAAAATTGTTCCAGCACTCCTGGTTTCAGGGTTCAGTTAAGCTCGAATTTATAGTCAAACAACGATAAGGACAGAATTCTCAGATGAACCCCCTACAAACCGAAGCCAATGAAATTCACATAGCTGTAGGTAGCATATCCCTGCTAACATGCTCTCTTTGAGATTACTTCAACCTCAACCTTTCCTCTCCAATCCCTCTGTTGCAACAGTGGCCCTTCTTTGAACCTTTCCAGTCTTCTCAATCTCATTCTAAATGAGGGCACCTGAACTGTGGGCAGAATTGCAGGTGTGGGCTAGACGGCTGCAGTGTCAAGCCAATGACACTGCAGCACCTTGTTTCTTGCTTGTCCTACACCTCCCAGAATAGAATAGATTCATTGCTCTGTAGCCGTACTGTACTTCCACCGTGATCCATGATTGATATAGTTAGAGCTAAGAGACCTTGGGCAAAGCTGTCTGTTGAGCAAGAAGGAAAACAGCCACCCTCTCAGCTCTTGAGCTGTCTGGTGGAGCTCAGTTAAAGTGATTTGCAACCATGAATATACCTTGTTGTGTTTGGAGTGGAGAGTCAGCAAGTGAGTAAGAAAAATAACAACTAAGTTTTTTTAAGAAGAGATTGAACTGCCAGTGACGAAGAGAAACTTTCACCCGACTCCACCCGGGCTGTTCTCCACAAGAGCATCAGATGAGGACAATAAGAACTCTGTGCACATATAGCGCCTTTAACCCAAGGATCTCTAGGCACTCTAAGAATGTGGATAAGCATTACTGTATCCATTCTATGCATGGGGAAACTGAGATAGGAAGTGGCGGCATGATTTGGCCAATTTCACACAGCGACACAGGCAGCACAATAAAACATTGAGTTAGAAGCATGAAATCATCCTTCTCACTGACCACTAAGGTGTGTGTTGATACTAGTGAATTCTTAAAGCTGCGGTTTCCAAAAATCGCCCTTTTATAGTCATTGTCCTGTACCATGATTTGCACCCTTTTTCGTGGTGATTGCAAGACGCTTCATTCATATTCATAAATAAACTTGAAACAGCCTGTCTTACAAGTAAAACAAAATCCTCCCAAATGCTCCCTGAGTGTAGAGCACCTTAGCTTCCCTTAAGATCGGTGGTGATGTTCAGCACCTCTCTGGATTGGGCTGTCAGCGGGATTGTGACACTGTCAATGAAAACTGCACATTTTTCTTTCTTCCAATCAAAATTCTCTCTCCCATTTCCTTTTTTGCACCATTACTTAATAAAGGGAGTAAGAATACAAAATAATAGACCACATCCTCTGCTGGTGTAGATTGGTATAGCTACAGTGACTTCAATCTGGCCTAATATTCTTTCTCTCCTGTAGCGCAGTCTCAGAGTGCAGTCCTGATCACCAGTGTCAGCTGTGATGTGTTAAAATGTAACATTCATACTTTGTGTTGATTTAACATCTTTCTTGGGGAAGGATTCCAAAGTGCTTCACTAGCTACATACATACATACAACAGCATTGAAATGCAGCCACGTCTGGGGCTGGAAGGTCGTAACTAACCAATTTGTAGCAGTGGAAAGAGGAGAAAATTTTGCTCAAGGACACCAAGGCTGAATTCCTGCCTGCGGAGGACATTAACTGTTCATACAGAGCAGATAGGAACACATGTTCTAAGCTCTCACAGGAAGGAGCTACATGTACTAAATTGTTTGGGACCCATTTTATTTCATGTACCACAGGAGGACAAAGAGCCTCAGTTAGCCCTGAGTGAGATTAATGACCTGTATTTTCAAGAAGGCTTGGTATTTTAAACCTGGCGCTTAGACCACCATGCCATCCCCTCTGGCTGAACATCCCTTCCCCCATCTTTTTTCTCTATTGAACCACTGGTTCTTATCCGAGTTCCCATTTGGACTCATGAAAAATGAAAACTCCTTGTTCTTTCTTAGCCTTCCCTCTGTCTAGCCCCATACATAGTCCCTGCTTTGGACTATTGTCCATGATTAAAATACAATCCATCGTTCCCTTTTTTTTCCCACTCTTCCAGCCTTCCTCCTCAGTCCTTCTCTCATCCCATTTTAGAGTCCAAACCAGAAGCACCTTTCCAGGGGACTGGTTAACAGAGGAGATTACCAAGGGGACCATTCATGTCACCTCTTTGGCTCCAGCTCAGGTTGGCAGTGACCAAACACTGTTACCCATTGCTGGCTTGTGAGGTGGCCCACAGCTTGCAAAATGAGTTAGGTTGTCTCAGTGCAGCTACTTCTGAACAAGAGTCCACATCACGGATGCTATTAACTAACCCCTCAGCAGAGACACCAAGGACTATACAGGCCATCGAGACTTACCTGGCCCTTTGTTTCAATACTTGGTCTCTCCATTCCTGGTTCAAGGCACACTGGGAAAGCAGCATGGAGGAAGCTTGTGCTGTCTTCAGAAAAAGTAGCAACAAAGACAAGATTGTGGTCTCCAGCTGTGCTGTTGTGGGGCCAGGTCATGCCCGAATGGCATACCGGCACTTTTGCCACATGGAAGATGTAATTTTGTTCCCTCCGCACAGCGTGACCTCGCACACAGGGAGGATGCCATTTTAAAAAGTAAAATGGCTTCCTCTGCACAATGGGTGCGAGGTCACGTTGGTGAGGGAATTCCCATGCTGCTGGGGGCATTCTGGTAGTTGTCCATTAGGACTACACCCCTGTTCTCCAGTGCTGTCTTTCTGGCACCTTTCAGCACCATTTAAATTCACTTAAAGGTGTGCGGGTGAGGAAAACCCAACCCTTCTCTTTTTGAGCTTCAAATCCTGGCACACCAAAATGCTGGAGGATGTTGTCAGTTGTCTCTCCCCATATTGTGCTTGGTTTTGTACAATCCCCCCAAAACTTAGTGCAAAGGAACAAGCCAAGCTAAATGCAAACCTAACATCCAAACAGGGGGACTGGCTTTTATGCCTTAGTCTCCTGAGTTTGAGTCTTTGAACAAGCTTACTTCAGCCCTAGTAGATAATGCCTCTGGTATGAGTGAGAGAGAGGGTGTGTACACGTGTGTGATATAGCAAATAGTGGTCAGTGACATAGTGACCACTATATTTAATGTTCCTGGAACAGTGTCCAATATAACTCCTGTTTTTCACATAGTCATAATGTTCCAGAATGTTCACTTTTCAGGTTGAAATTTTCCATGTTTGGTCTCTGCCTGAATGAAGGTAATTCCCTGCCCCCCAGATTTGTGCAAAATCCCACCAATCATTTTTTACTTAGGGGACAGTGGTGGGAAAAAACGCATTGTTCCCATTGGAAAATGTTGAGGTATGTTTTTTTTTAAATCTATAACCGAGTTTGACTTTGTCACTCTTTTAACCAAATTACCAAATCACAGCTGTAATGTGGTTCATTAACATGACTTTCAAAGAGTTTTGACTCACCTGAAACAAGCAAGACATAACCGTGTTAAAACATGATTGGGGAACATTTGTAGTATGAAATGATTTTCCAAATGGTCAAAATGCCTAAATGAGAATCAGGCCCTACAGCGCAGTGTCACAAGGGGGTGATCAAGCTTCTCCCTACACTGCTTTCTCATTTCATCTCAACCAACCTGCTGGTTAATAGTCCCTGTTATTCCAGTGCTGCTCCATTCTAGAGCAGAGACTTCTAGTCTTGCCAGCTAGCACAGGTGATCTTGGTGTCTCGAGTCTGATTTCACTTGGGATCGAAGCCTATTTCAAAGCCAGGTTTCCAAAGGTGAGTGCATTAATTCACTTTACCATCCAGCCTGCCCTAGATTAGATCATGCACCTAAGCGAAGAGAAGCGCAATAGTTAGCTGATTTATCACAGAACATTATACATAGTAACTGTATTTTTAAAACATCACCAGTACAGATACAATAATTAGAGATGTGCTTTTGTTAACATTGCCAGCCACTACCCACTTGTACAGTACCCTTGGGTACTAAATAATTACCCACTTTGTGTGGTTATCTAGCTCACTAATTACCCACAGAAATTGGGGTCAGGTGTTAACTGCTTGAAATAAGTATTCTCCATAGATTTGGCTAAATTGTATAAAGAAATGATGTGTTTGCAGCAAAACTTTAAAATGTCAAACATTTTTTCTTTGTCTTTTTCTTTTTTTTAAAGCATGGACAAGAAAAGGAGTGTTAGTTTCCTTTGATGATAAATTCATGCAGGTTGCTACAGTGCTGCAAATCATCCAATAGGTCTCAAAGGATGGGCTGCTGAAACAGCCTCTTTTCTCCCAGTCTGCTTTTCCCCAAAAATTAGATTCTTTGGTACATAGGGCCTGATTCTTCTCTTACACACACTACTAGTGTAAAGGAGGAATCAGGAGTAACTCTACTGATTACACTGTTGTAAATGAGAAGAGGTTCAAGCCCATGGATTTTTAGGTCAGTATAATCACCTAGTCTGTTCTGCATAACCTCAGCCATCACTCGGTGGTTCCTGTGTCGTGCCCAATAATTTAGTTACATGCTGTACAGTGGTATAGTTACTTTTCCATATGTTTATTTAACTGTCATGAGCCTAACATGCATGCAGAAGGAGAGTCTATTCCAAGGCTGGGAATGATCTAGCTCGCTTTGAGTAATCATTAATTCCTGTGTTCAAGGGAGGTACCCCAGTGAGTCAAAGATTTCTGGACAGCCCCACCCGCACCAACTTCCTGAACACTTATTCTGTAGTCACTCGCTGCCAGACCCACACAAAGCATCCAGCTAGCCAGCAACATCTCCCTCCTTCACACATAAGCTCAGGCAAACAAACAAAAAAAATCCCCCCAGCTCAGGGGCGGCTCTAGGCATTTTGCCGCCCCAAGCACGGCAGGCAGGTTGCCTTCGGTGGCTTGCCTGCGGGAGGTCCCCGGTCCCACGAATTCGGCGGCAGCCTGTGGGAGGTCCGCCGAAACCGCGGGGCCAGTGGACCCTCTGCAGGCATGCCGCCGAAGGCAACCTGCCTGCCACCCTCACGGCGACCGGCAGAGCGCCCCCCACGGCTTGCTGCCCCAAGCAGGCGCTTGGGGTGCTGGTGCCTGGAGCCGCCCCTGCCCCAGCCATAAGGGATTAAACAAGCCAAAGCCCTTGAAATATTCCTTGCTTATAACATAGGCATGTTTGCATTCTGGCATGGATGTTCCTGTATATTAAGAAGGGACTGATTTCATTGGGACTTAGGTGCCTAGGTGCATTTGAAAATCCCACTAGATATCTATCTGCATCTTTAGGTGTCTAAATACCTTTAAAAATCTGGCCCTGAGTGCCTGTGCAGAGCACATCTTAAATACATACAGTGGTGTCTTTGTTTTATTTCAAGTTGGATTCTCTTATCCTTAACACTAAATAACAGCTTGCTCCTCAACCAGCCCCATTAGATTCAGATGGACTTCTTGTGGAGGATGCTATTACATCAATGTGATCTCTTGTGGGATACTGTGTTACTCTGAGTAATGGCATCAAAATCTGACCCTTATGCTAGCCAGGTAAAATCAGTCATTACCACTTACTAGCTACCCATCATAGCCTAGACAAGTGAAGTGGTCCATGTTTGTAAGGCATTACTAGCCACCGGCATGACTAGGTGTGGGGTCTCTTATATTCGTGCATTGTGTTGCACATCTCTGGAAAATGCAGTGCTCTGCTTCTTGGAGAATAATGCAGATTTAGACATCATCTCTGGCTTTTGTTGTTGTTGTTAACAGTCTGTATTATTATTAATCATTATCAAGGGATTTAGTCTGATCAATGGAGTGTATATGCAGCTGATGGACATGTGAAGAGGAAATGCTTGGAGAATGAGTAACATGTCTGCAGTAGAGGGTGTGTGTGCGCGTTGTGTGTATCAGTATTAGAACCATTGACTGATGAGTTCATTTTAAAATCCAGGGGCATATAGCTGGTAAATTAGCACAGATTGCAAATATAGTCTGGTGTGAGAGAGAGCAGGGCTGCCATTGAGCAGAGAGGGGTGGGTGTGGAGGGACTTGGGGAAGGCAGGCGGGGAGGGAGAGAGATTGTCGGCTTTGAAGTCATCACAAGCATGAGACAGAGAGTCTGTCTGCCTGCCTGCCTTAATGCAGGCTTTAGAGCGTTGCTGTTTCCACTACATACTGCTGGCTGCAGTATGGTGGGGGGTTGGGGGGGGGGAGAGAAAAGAAGCCAAGAGTTTAATTTTATTATTTTAAAATTCAGATCCAGTGAGAGATGCTAGGTAGATCCTCCAACGGTTTCCCCACCCCCTATGATACCCCCCCTCCTCCCCCCCAAAAAAGAGGCTGGGATACCTGATCTATGTGTCTAGCTGTCTGGGAGGGTTTATTATTATTTGTCTAATAAGTGTCTAGCCTTTCTCCCTGACCCGGCGGTGTATTTTTGGTCTCATTAGTAGTCAGGGAGATGCTTTAGAGTATCCGGTCCTGGGCGTCGGGGATAACACACTGCCGGCAAAACGGAGGGAGAAGAGGAAGAGCGTGGTAGCAGAGGGGAGCCTTCTTTCCACCGCTTGTCTCCAAGCTATGGAAGGGGAAATGAGAAGTGATGGGACTGGCCCCAGCGTTGGATATGGGACCAGTCATTATTTGGGGCGGGGGTCTTAGTAGAGCTTAAAGGGGAGGGGGTTCTAGGGTGCGGGGGGGGAGTATTGATTCTTTATTCTGCTAAAGATTTTAGTAGGCATGCAAGGAATCTGCAGGGTAGTTGTAAGTGGGTGGGGGTGGTGAAGAATCTAAAAGAGTCTGTAACCAGATACTGAAGCTTTCCAGGAGTGAGTGCGAGCGAGGGAGACAGACACGAGAGAAAGAAAGGGGGCAGTGTAGTCTCGTACATTTCATCTGGTCGTTGATTCGAGCCTGATGCTTGCTGTCCCTCAACAGCCTCCCTTGCCTGATTTTTTTTCTTCTCCCCCCCCCCTTCTCCTTTTGCCTTCTACTTCGCCGAAGCCTAGGGGAGCCAGTAAAGATTAAATGTGCTTTCTAAAAGGCAGCCACTTCATGCAGCTAGGTCTGCTTCCCCCTCCCTACCACCGCCACTAACCCCCCTTTTAAATAAAATAAGAGCGAGACCGACAAGGAGGAGGAGGAATATAGTTTAATGATGCCGGGACTGGCTGATCCAGATGGAAAAACGGAGAAAAGAGCCGAGATCCCGGGCGAGGAAGGACCCCGGTGAATGGTCGGAGACTCCAGAGGTGAGAAAAGAACGGAGTGAATTGCTGTTTGTGATTATTCCCTATCCCGTAGCGTGCGGTTGGGTCTGAACCTCGATATTTCTATTCGGAACGATGCTAGTAAAAGGGAGCGAGGGGTGGAGATCTGGAGGCAGCCGGAGCTTGCCTGTTCCTACTCAGGGAGGAGGGGTTGCAGAGAGGAGGAAGAAAAATCATCCCACCGCCCGAGGCTTAAAAAATGTTTTCAGCTGCGTGGAACTGCAGGGCTAATATTCCGCATTTTACACGCAGGGGCCCCTGGTGCATTTTCCGAGCGGGGCCTAACTGGACTCCGGAGAGAGGGTGGGTTCGGTTTGCCAGGGGCTATGTTGGAGAAGGGCCCCATCCGGAGCTGGGTTACACCAGGCGGAGTCACGCACCAGGTGTAAAGGCAGCGCCGAATCGGGTCCTCTGTGTTTTCCGGAGCCTCTCTGCAGCTGGGAGCTATCCTGGAAACATCAAGTGTGCGCGCGATGGGGTGGGGAATCCTTGGCGCTGGCAACAGGCGTGTAAGGTGATTATTCTCCAGGTTTTCCCTTGAAATACTGGCATCAGAGTAGGGAGTGGGGGGGTCATCATCTCCCTGTCTCTCCCACCCCCAACCCCCCAGCTCTTTTCCCAGTGACCGGCTGGAGCTTGCTCTGATTAGACTGGCCCTGGCTGCAGTCTCCCCAGCTGATGCATTAGTTAGCAAGAGAGGGCCGCAGTTTGCAAAAAAAAAAAAAAAAAAATGCAGAATCATAAAGAGAGAGAACAAGGAGGAGGTTGGAGGACAACAAAGAGAGCAGCTGCTGAAGGGGGAAAAATTTAAGACCAATTTTTTTTTTAAATGCAAGCAGGTCCCCCTATATTTCCCCCTCCCCCTCACACACACCTTTCTTCTGTCAAAAATGCAGAGGTATGGTTGCTTTGTTCTGTATGATAATCCCTTCCCTATATACTCTGGAATCACTAGCTCAGCCTAGGATCATTGAAATCCATATTTCCCCCCCCCCCTTGCTTTTTCTTGCTGCTGCTTCTGCTGAAGGCTGGAACCTTCCCCACTTCCAAATGGTGAGTTTCTCAATTATTTTCTTATTAACCCTGTAATATTCCTTCACCCCTCCCCAAGTTTATATGGGGAGGGGGCGGAAGAAAGCTTAGTCTATATGCTATTGCATGCTTTGTGCCAGACACTTGGAAAGATATCCTGTCTATTATTAATTATTATTATTATTATGGCATTATTTTCCATTGAAACAATTAAATAATTCCATCCCCACCCTGAGCTTTTTTTTCCCCTTAGCCATTTAAATATATAGAACTTCATTTATTTTAGTACATTGTTCAAAGCTTTAAGGATCCTGCTGTGCGTGGCTTGAAATTTTAATATAAACTATTTAAACCAGAATGTATTCTCTCAACAGAGGGGGTTCCCTATAGAGTCTCTTTCCTTCCACCTGTGTGTCCTGTTTTATAATCTTGAACCTTGATGTGAATTTGCCTGCCATTCTTTGCCTTTTCTTTTTGATCCTTGTTGTGGCAAGAAATAGTTTGTTGCACCCCTCTCAATCCCTGAGACCCTAACTTGTGATGTTTAGCTTTTAAATCCACGGGTTAGGCTCTTGGGAGCTGTGAGTCGTGCTTTGGCATCTTTTTTTTTTTTTTTTAGCATTTAGTAGACTAAAAGAAAAGAAACTTTTTAAGTAAAGCAGATCTCTCCTCATTAGTTCTGATCAGCTGACTGTAGGGCGCTGGTGCCATTTGTTGATGGCCATTTACCTTAAAATATGATCTCAAATTAAAATGAGTGTTTGAGGTTGTGTATATATTATATGTGTGTGATAAATATGTACATATAATTGTGTGTATGTGTATAGATTTTATTATATATATATATATATATATATATATATATATCTGTGTATAGGTATCGATAAACATGATATAGATGTGTGTGTATGTATATATAGATATTGATATGTATGTATAGATAGAGATGATACAGATGTATGTGCATGAATATGTATATCGGTGGACACAAAGATCTAGATATGTGCTATCAGTGTGTATATAATATATATATATATATATATATGTGCAATTTTAGATATATATAATGAGACAGATTTGCTGCAGGCCAGTGAATCTAGCATCTACCTATTTTTCTTTCTTGAGAGCAACACACAGTACCCTGAGAGCGTAACTGTAACAGCTCGGTACATTGGTGCTTGACCTCAGACCATCACAGCTGAAATCCCAGCATGCCTCTTGCTTTCAAGTTTAAAACCTGAACGATTAATCTTAGAAATGTGCTTTATGGACAAAAAAAAAAAGGGGAGATAGGTTGGATTTTTTTAACTGTTAGATCTAAAAGAAACCAAACAAAATATATATGTAAAATATATATGTATAAATGATTCCAAAATGCTATTCTTCTCAGCAAATGCTGAAGTTTGTTTTAGTCCTTAGAATTTAACCTCTCTGGTTTTAATATCAAACCGACATATGACAGATGAAGTAGAAATCAGAAATGTGAAAATATACCCAGTTCTGTTTTTTCTTTATTACATTTTTTAATGTTGTAAAATTAATTATGGTTGTGATTGTATTTATTTCTGTTCTGTAAGGCAATTTTTAATGAAGTTACTGTACCTTTTTATGGCACTGAATGCTTGTTTTATATTTTAATGAAAATGCTTTAACTTAAAATACGATGCAACAAAGAGAGATTAATTGATGGTGTAATATTTCAGTACTTATATCAGTGTAGGATATGTCTGACAGATCTCAACATCTAATATTTATCTGAACTAGAAAAGCTTTTTTCTTTTTATTTTACACTACAATTTCAGAGATTCTTTTAGCTCCATTTTTAAAAAAATCAAACAGCATTTTACTTCTGAATTGTAAACTATTCCAAATGTATTGTAATTTAATTCTGAATATTAAAAAATCCCCTAGATTATATTTATTTTCCAATACCTGTTTGGTGTTTAAATCCAAATGGAATATGCTAAAGTCTACCAAACCTTTGTGCTATCCTGCTATTGATTTCACACTTTGATACATGAGAAAATGTTGCCTTTCCTTCAAAATATGTTACTAATCAATTTGCAATCATTATTTTCCAAATGGCAGGGAAGAGACCATTTTGCTTGTGAGAGTTGATGATTTGCTTATAACTATTTAATATCTTTGTTGATTTCCTCTGAAGCATGTCAGTGTGAACAATGCCATATAACCTTTGGAAGGAGAATTTAAAAAAAGGAATATTCTGGATAAGATAGATGTTTTCTTCGCACCTGTATCTGTAATCAGCGTTATTATATCACAAATCCAGTTGTGCGGAATATATATCAATGTTGCAGTGTGATACAGGACCTGATCCAAAGTCCACTGAACTCAAGGGAAGTCTTTCTATGGATTTCAGTGCATTTGGATCACGCCCTGAGTTCTGTAGTAAGAAACAATACCACCTAGTGCATGTTTCATATAGTCGACAGAAATTATACCATCTTCCCTCTCACCTCTGTGTTAATATTGGTGCACAGGGATTATTATGAGGAGAAGCAGATGAAATAAAACAATGTAAAAGATTGCATATTTCAGAAAGGCTGCTTCTGCTGCAGAGGCAGGTTCCTCACCCCTCCCTCCCAGAAGCACATCACTGAAGTTCAGTGAAATGAATAACATAATTGGTAGTTGGTTCAATCACTACCAGTCTAGACTAGCCCAGACACATCAATTAGAGAGGGCTGTCTTTTTAAAGGGACAGTGAAACTGAAACAAGCGAGGCCTTATCTCAAAGTGAAAATCCAGCTTCGCAGAAATAAAAAAAGAAAGAAAGAGAACTAAATTGGAGCTTTTGGGGAACATAGAAGGCAGGAAGCTTGAGAAAACAGGAGGGAATAATAACTGAAATATAATGCACTCCCCACCTCCCTTCGCCCCAGCCTACCAGCGCAAACTCATAATTCAGTGCACAAGGGACACAGGTTCAGTGGCATTTCTTAGATAGATTTGTGTGTGTGCAATTTTAGAGATGGCAATGTTATTGAAACTTAATTACCTTATAAATATCAAGTCAGAGTGATTTCCATGTAAGCAAATAGAAATCAATGCTAAACTTATCCTGCAGCATTTTTTCACCCTCCAAACAAACAAACAAAAATCCAGTGTGCATATATACTGGAAGGCTCTGATTGTCTTCTCTCTGATAAAATTATAAATAAAGGTAACTACACTGCCTATCTAGAGCCCAGCACAACTGTATAGAAAAGTAAACTGTGAAAAGCCAGCTTGTGTTAATAGCAAAATTGAGGAGAAAATAGATTACAGAACTTCTTGATTTTATTAAAAAATTGAGGCCGTAAATAAAGCAGGCTGTGTTTGAGATTGCATTGAGCACTAAGAAAAGAAAATGCTTGATTAGTTTTAATTAAATCATATCTAATATATTATAATGAAATTTAACATAACACATTCCAAGCTAATCTTTGTCATACCTACGTTATATGAAAAAACATAAGCAAAAAGCACGAGCATCTCATTCAGAATATTGCAACCCCCTCCCCCCCAATAAATGCTAATTCAGCAAAATATATTTGGCCAGATCTTGCAACTGGGAGTTTTGCCTGAGTAAGGACTGCAAGATTGGGCACGATGAGTTCAAACTCTTTATAGTCTCAGCAGAACTTGCTTTCCCAAGCTGAAAGGAATGATGTTTGGTGGTGGTCAAAGAGGGAAAGTCCAGGTCCATCCTAAAATCTTCCTTGTTGCACAATACTGTATTTCAAAAATGGAGAATGATTTTACTACCCTTCCATTCCTAATTCCTTCCAGGGTACTTAGGAATTTATTGGGCTAGTTACCAAATGATATGACATACAATTAAATGGCTGGTGCTGATTGATTAATTTCTAGTTGATTTCTAATTCTAAACTTTATTCACGTTATAAATCCCTGACAGCAACATGCCAGTTTGGTGGAAATACACTTGGCTTTTTCCTATTATATTGCTTTGCAGCCATTTAACATGTCAAGTCAGTTGAAAATGACATAAAACATTTTTCTATCGTTTACTTTAAACATTAACCTTTTAAAGAATGGCCTCTTTGACCACACTTCAGTTCTTCTAACTGTTAGGATATTAGTATATATTGTGTGTAGACACACACACACACACTCACACACAGAGTAACATTGGAAACTACTGAATTATATAGAGAATAAGTAATGAACTATTCTTTATTTTAAGACTTAACTTGGTGTGTCGTCAAATAGTTTATACTATTTTGTGGATATTTTCCTCTTTTTATTTTTACATTTTTTGCTGCCCATGGCTGTTTATATTGGCTTAGTTGCATATAAGCTGCTATGCAAACATCATTTTAAAAGGTTCAGATGAAGTTTACAAAACAAAACACAAAAGGCAGAAGTTTTTAACCGTTACCTCGCACCTCTGAAAATGCTTGTGCTGACATTGTCTAGAAGAGAAGCTCTTGAGCTAACTGTATTGCATGGCTGCTGGCGCTGCCCTGCCTTTCCCCAGTGCTCAGAGTGAAAGAGCATCCCAGTTCTTCTTCACTCCTGAGAACATGCACATTGTTTCAATAATCCTTGCAATAAATGCTAATTAGTAATGCGCAAGGACCCTACCAGCCAGAGCAATTATCATAATGTACCTCTTCTTTTTAAATACATTCCTTGCTGATTTATATTTTTTTAAGCAATAGTTTGTTCCCTGTTCCTTTGAAAAACCTTCCCATTGCATTAACAGTACGTGTGTGTGTGTGTTATATGTAGCAACATTGAAACACACTTTGATTATTGCACAGGGAATTGCAAAAAGAAATGAAAGTGCGTAAAGAATTTCCCACATGTGAAATTTTATTTTCAAACCCAGATTTTTTCTTTCCCCTCCCTGTCTGCCCCCCTTCTACCACCACCAAAACCCACTTACTGAGGAGAACAAAGGAAATCACTAACTATAAAGGCATCATTAAGTATGAACAGCAACAGCAAGATAAAGCGTGTGATATGACAACATATTTTATTGCACAAAAGTCAAGATAATTAAATAATTCAGTGGTATTCTTAACTAATTAGCACAAAGATCTTTCAGAAGCCATCAGGAAAATGGATCTAATCAAATCTAATAACATGCTGCATTACTCAAAGATCACATATTTTCCAATGCTGCTAATATTTTTCAAACTGATAAAATAACAGGAAGGTTACAAATATGTGCACATGTAATCAGCCTGTATTTCAATATGCTCCTTTTTGTGCATGAAGTGATTAGATCTTTGTAGGAAATGAATATGTACGGCGGGAGTTTCCAGTGCTAGTCAATGATAAAAATCACAGATTGAGAAAATTAGTTCGGTTTTAATTGATCTCTTAAAAGGATTCATTATCGGGCTAGGATTCATTATTGTGCTGAACATTATGGGGCTGCCTCACTTGGATTTATAGTTTGTGCACGTACGCTGGAGTTTGCCTGAGATCTTCTAACGTGGCTCATTGGGAACCTCATTTGCCCATTTTCTGCTTTCCCAACATTTAAAAACAACTCTAAGAAAGACCTATGCATTTTAATTCAGAATCCAATTATGAGGCCACATTCTGATCTCATCCGACTCGTGTAAATCCGGACTAACACCATTGAGATCAGTGGAATTGATTTAGAGTTACACTGAGGTAAACGACATTGCAATGACCTATGCTCATGGGGAAATGCTTACTTTTTCCTCTAGGTGCATGAGTCTTTAAGCAAAAGCCAGAGACTACGTGTACGAAGCATGAGCACAATAGGGGCAGACTGTCAGTGGCTACTGTACAGAAGAGCAGACTATACACTGAAGCACCTGCCAAGGCACTGATGCTGCTAGTGGAAATCAATCCTGGTAGCTCTTTTTGGCAAATAGATATCAAATGCATCGAATATTATTCATTATATGCAATTATACTGCAGTACCGACACATGTGCATTGTTTTATGTAATATATTTGCTGACTCACATTTGATCATATACTGCCTATATATTTTACATAAGTAAAAGTGACTCATTCCTATACTAAACAAAGGAATATTTGGAAAATCATTTTGACTGATGGAAAATTAAGCATTTATCCTTTATACTATTCACGTTTAAATAACAGAAAAGGGCATACACATATATATATAATGGGGTCTAGATGTGGTGTTGTCTACTTTTCTTACTACAAGCCCAAACCTTTACATGTACGAGCAGACCTAACTCCCACAGACTCCACCGATTGCTGAGATGAGGCAGTGTTGTGGGGTCAGGCTCCACATTTGGCAATTCTTTGTGTTACACATAGCAAGGTAGTGCCTAAAGACACAAACTGAGATTGAGGCCCTGTTGTGCCAGGCACAATCCACACATACAGCATGACAGCCCCTGCGCTAAAGGGCTGGTAGTCCAAACAGACGAGACAGACCAAGGGTGGGTGAGGAAAAAGAGGCACCAAGAGGTGAAGTGACATGCTCAAGGATACATAGCAGGTCATTGGCAGGGCAGTGTATAGAACCCAGCTGGCCTGACTCCCAGGCCAGTGCCCCACCCACTGGGCCATACCACACTTCTGGACATGCACAGTTTATGAATTCCATCACTGGTATGCAAGAATGTAAATTCAACATAGCCAGTGGTATTGCTAATGCACATTTGGCTGTAGTTGTGAAAGAATACACATTACTTACATGAGCAAGTTACACTCCTTTCCTGTATGCTCTGCATCCTATTGTTGCTATTCACTCCATGTTCAAACTATTGTATTTGGTCTGAGATGAGTGAATGGCTGATTTAAATATATATATTTATATTCAAGGAGAGCAATTACTCTCTCTGATTTAAAAGATTCAAAACATGAAGGTGATCATGGAAGACTGAGGCCCTGCATGTGCAGTAAATTAAAATTGCTTTTATTTGACTATAGCTATTCCAGTACTGTATAATCTACCCTCGTCAGATGGGCGTGACTACTGACTTCTCATCCCTAGCATTTTGTTGTGTTGGTTGTTCTGACCATGCTATACGGTACTCTGCTCAGAGAGCGCCAAGGTAGGTATACAGTCTACAGCAGCGTCTTCACAGAGTGCACCACTGGCATACTTAATTTTAAAAAAAGCATATAAAGGATCAGCACAGGCTGTGCTGTGCAATCAGTGCTTCTCGTGCTATCCTGCAACCAAGAGGAGCCTGAAGTAACCACTAGTGAACAAGGATTGCTTGGACCCAACAAGTGGTAGATTGACCTCAGCAGAAGCAAGTTCTTGCTGCCACCTCTTGAACCACGACTGCTAATGTAAAAAAAAAATTAAAAACCCAAATAGCCAGCCAGCCAGCCAATGCCGATGCTATTGTACTGGCTGCAACTTCTTGCTGCTCCGTAACCTTAAAATATGGGACAAATTTCATATGCCAAAGAGGAGGAAAATTCAAGTCACCTCCTAAGAGGAGAAGGGAGGTCCCAACAGCTCCTTCTGGCCACCACAAGAAGTTGACCTGATTGTCTACATGCCCCAGAGAGCTGTGTTCTGATGATCACAGGGTGCAGCATACTGCTTATTTGACCTGTGCTAGTCCTGTAACTTCACCCTCAGGAATGAGGAAGTGCTACAAAGCAGCAGAAATTCTAGAGCTGGCAATCAGGAGAAGCAGCCCTCGGGTGAACTCTTTTTCTATAAAGCTTGAGACTTGCCTAAGCTCCGGCTTCTCCACTAGGGACAAGAGTTTGTTCAGAATATGGCGGGGGAGGGAAATTTGGCTACTGTGTGTGCGCACTTGTTCCATGTCTGAACTTGCTGAGTATACAACTATTTATTCCCAAGGAATCCAGTAAATGGTGGATCTGCAAACAGGTTATCTATTTGTGTTTGTCTCATTTGGTCATCCCCTAAGGCCTTCACAGCGTCTAGTCCCCCACAAGAGGATGGGTTGTGACAGTGTTGGGATCCGTGGGAAAGTTAAAATGAAAGAAGGATGGGGGAGAGAGGCTAATATTTGGGGAACCTCACATATGCACATTAGAAAAAAATGGACGGGTCAAAATTTGTCTTCAGTTATACCCATTTTCACTTCTCTGAGGCTGCATGGGCATGATTGAGAAGGGGCTGTGTTAAAAGTTACTCTCTCTCTAGCGGATAGCCTATAGAATATTTGAATCTGTATTAGCTGCCATCTCTAGAGAATGCAATACTGTAGATCATTCCAGAAAGTACTGTACATTTTGGGCATGATTCCCAGAGTCCATTGTACATTTGTTCATGTGTCGAGGCACCTGTGCACGCCTTTTGGGTATAGTGGCACCTGAGCCTGCAGATAGAATTTTTATGCTCAGAACACATTTGGACAAAGGGAGGCCAACATGAAGACACTTTGGCTCTTTATTAGTTTGGCATCTTTATGTCAAAGTGTTCGGTGTCTGTTCAAAACCAATAAAACTATGCAAATATGCTGTTGTGGTGTTCCAAAAGGATTCGGTGGGTGCCTAATGCCCCTTTTGAAAGCAGCCAAATCCATGGTATTTCTAAAGTCATGGGACACAACCTGAATCAAAAAGGAAATGTATTAATTGCACCACTTTTCCGCCGTTCCAGAGATGTTGTTTGCCCACATTCAGTTGCCAAATAAGGCACTGACACTGCAGTAAGTCCATGTGAGTGGCTCATTGTGCTTGCATGGAACCCCATCAGAATCATGAGGAGTGAAGTCAGTGGAGCTTCGTGCAAGAGAAAAGCGATGTCATGTTGAGCCAACTCCACTATCTAGGCTTAGCTAACAGTTATCCATGTATTCTCTGGGGCTTGGACACTTAACTAATGGCACTGTAGGTCACTCCAGGAGAAGAGTTTGCCATATTCATCTTTCAGTTGAGCTATTAAATCCAAGGTCCTTTCTGCTGCTCAGGGTCAGATGTCCAAGGAGAAGTTAAGTTCCTTTGGCACAATTTGTGTGAAGCCTTTTTTTCAATTATTTCTCTTTGGATTTAATACACAAACAAAGAGAAACAACAATATTGTGGTAACTAATTCATCACTCCAGCTTCTGAGGACAAAATATTATGGACCATATTCTGTCCTCACATGCAGCCTGCTAGCAAGGCTTGGCTTCACACGTACACCGGACACCACCACATGGAATAATAATCAGCCAGTGGTAATACAGAAGGGTATTACTCATGGAAGACCATGGCTCATACATCATAATTTAGTAATAATCCTTTGCACTTCTGCAGCATGTTTCATCGGGGATCTCAAAGCACTTTATGAACTTTACTGAATTAAGCCTAACAAACCCCTTGAGGAGCCAGTAAATAACTGTTATTAGCTCCCACTTACAAATGAGGAAAATTAGGCACAGAGAAATTAATCCCACATTTCAAGATTCTGATACCCTCACTAGCATGAAGACCTTACCACTCCAGAGGCCAATGGGACTTTTCTAAGAGTGGGGTACTGCTGTAATGAGCAAGAGTGGCAGAATCTAGGTATAAATGTCCCCTGACCTTGGGTGCTTCTACTTTTGGGTGCCTGACTCCCAACACCCTTTTCAGAAGGGCTGAGCACCTGTAATTCCAAACAAACTGAGTCAAGGGGAGCTAGGGGTGCTCAGCACCTCTGATAATCAGACCCTTAGTGTCTCAAGCTGGGCACCTAAAAGCAGTTGACGCTTTTGAAGAGTTTGACATAAGTAACTAGCTCGGCGGAGATGGAACCTGAACCCAATCTCTTCATACCTGGCACTTTGCTTAAACCATTAGCTCAGGCTGCGTCTCTGGATGCAACAGAAGCTACGATCACTTGTCTAATGTATCTTTGTTTCTAATATTTTGCTTTGCAGACATTTCCCTACGCATCTCTGAAGAGCTTACTAAGGTATGGCAAAAACAGCGATTGAGAAATAAGCAGCCCCTCCATCAACTCATAATGCCTAATGGCACTTCTTGAGACAAGGAAAGGGAGTAACTCTAATCTCCTACACAGCATCACCTCTCTCAGTAAAACAGCCTCTAAGGCTCAAAGCTGGGTGAGCTACATCTGGGAGCCTGAATTGCATTTACAGTCACTAAGGTCCTGTCTGCACTAGCCAGGGGGACTGGTTGTGACCCAGCACAGACCCCCCTGACTTCAGATAAAGTTGCAGTGGAGATTGTATCCGAGGTCCCGACCCTGCAAAGATTTATGCCTGTGCTTAACATGAATAGTTCAGTTGAACTCAATGGGACAACGCACTTTTGTAAATCTTTGCAGAATCAAGGCCTGACTCACAGATCTGTAAAGTTATAGAGCTCTCTTGAGTATGAAAAGTGTTGTATACACACTGAGTGAAGTCCTGGCTCTATTCAAAAGCAAAACTCTCATTCACTTCAGCAGGGTCGGGTTTTCACCCACAAATTCTATTCTGTTCTTTAAATTAATCCTTTATAATATGGTTACATGCAGGTCTTTTTTGTTTTGCTCTCTCTCTCCAGTGAGGTGAAGGGCCAAGGGTCGGGGGAAATGAGATGACTAAATAGGAGGAGAATAAAAGCTTTGGTATCTGAAGTCTGCACCTTGCGCCACATCCTGGTCTCTCACTGCTTTAAATTTGGTTCTACTCTACTGTAGTCAATGGAGTTATTCCACATTTGATGGGTGTGACTCATATTATAATCTGGTCCCATCTCCGTTAGCAGAGTAATATTTGAGGGCTTTGTTGCTGGGATTGTTTTTTCTTCCTCCTCCATTTTTTATTCAGTTGGTACCTTGTCCATTCTTTTCATTTTGTAGGATTCTGCCCCTGATTTTCCCAGCTCAAATGTGTTTTGCACAGTCTGTGACTGTCCTTTTCTTTCATTAAAACAGAAGGGGGAAAAAAAGTGAAAAAGCTCAGTGGTAAAAACAATCATCAGACCATTTATTCTTGAAGGCTTGGGTGTTGCTTGTGCAGCTATGCTCTATCTAAAGGAGCAATTTTCCACCGGTAAAGTAACAGCAAAAGAGCATGTGGCTAATAAATAGACTGATCACTGAAATCTACTCAATGATTTTTTCTTCTTGATGCAGTCCTTATTTCTTGAGGTTTTACTTATGCTCCTTTCATCAGATTAGACATCACCATCTTCGTAGCCCCATAATTTTCTCTGGTAAATGGACAATGATTGCAGTAGAAAGCCATACATACAATGGGCCAAATCCATCTCTGGTGTAACTACTGTAGTCAGTGGAATTGCATCAGGGTATGATTTTGACCCGGTGATAGTAAAACCAGATGTTAAGACAGTAAAACAAGAACTGATCTGCTGTCAGCTTTGATCCTGCTGACTTTAATCCTGTTCCAGTGGACTTTTTGGTTGTTTTTCATGCTAAGAGAACGTTTGGAGCTAGATTTAATCCATTTCCCAGAAAGCACTGATGCGATGGTATAAAACCAGAGGCTTGCTGGTCAAGACGAGAGCAAATAGCTGGATGTTCAATAAGCCTTCCTTTGCCTGGAGCATCTGAGAAATTGATGAAATATATGAAGAACGTTCATCTTTGTTTCTGTAATTTTTCCCTGACATCAAATTTCTTTTTTCATTTACGTTCTATGCTACATGGGTGAAAGTCACCCCTTGAGCAGAGCACGAGGCCCATATACCTCAAAATGGGACTTAGTGCTGCAAAGATCTTGTGCTGGCCCTCTGCAGAAGGGTGATTTTTTTTATCTCCTGACCGTAGCAATTCCACAACCTATGGGTTCCAGAGCCATTTTTAACCCTCACTGGAAATGAGTCACCCTTTAATTACCAAGATTGGAAGCTCATCAGGGCAGGAAGCGTGTCTGGTGGTATTTGTCCCTAATGGTCCAGGTTACATCCATGACGCTGTAGAAATAAAAATCAAGTCAAGTGTCTCAGGCTAAGAGCTTCATTGTCAGAGCCAGGATGGGAACTCAAAAGCTGCTGGTTTCCCCTCCTTTGTCCCACACCAGGAGTAGCACTGACAATCTAACCTACTTTGAAACACAGCCCAAGACTCAATGAAGGTTTTGAAGCCACAGTAATAGTTCATTGCAGTTCACCATTCAAGTTACTTCATTTCATAGAATGGCTTAAAAAGGTCTCAAGCCAACCTAGTAACTTGTATGATTCAAAAGCTTCAGCCCAAAACGTTCATCAGAAGTCCAAGGATCAGATCTTCAGCTGTCACAATTCTGTTGCTTTCAGTGGTATTAGGCTGATTTACACCAACTGAGGATTTGCCTGCATTGAAAAGTTTGGCCATTTCAGAGTGTGTGGCTTCATCCCTCACATTGATCACTGGGATTTTGGACTAAGTTCTGTGCATTTATCTACATGATTAAGATGTCAAACAATTTGAAAGCAATTCTAGAAACTGCTAAATATCAAATTAAAAGGTTATTTTTGTACCCACTGTACATTATTTCTATTTGCTTTAACTACTTTGAAAGTGTAATGACAGATACTCATGCCAGCTAATCTATTTTACGACATTCTTCTCTCAGGAACAATTTGGGGGGTTGCCAGGAAAGGGTTGCATTGGGACAGTCAACAGGAACACCCTGGATTCCTCTGGTCATCATATCAGTTTCTGCAGATTTTAAGCTTTCATTTATTTAATGATGTTTTTAGCTGTTATGGTTGCAAAGATGACTTTTTTAAAATCTGGAACTGATGCATGGTTTTCTGCAGATACACAGACAAACAATAGATCAGACAGTTGTGAAATATTTTCAGTCATCTCAGTGAATAACTCTGAAACCTAATGACACCAATTTAAATGCCAACATTAAATATTTTACTGCCAATAATTTTGGCAAAAAAAATTCTAGTTCTTCTGGGATAGTAGTGGGGCCTTGGGATTTGGGCCGGAGAACAGAATTGTTGATGGTTCTTGAATAGAGTCCCATTGTTGTTGTTTTTTTTAATGCCATACTTTGATTCATGTTACCTAAGATAGAAATATGATTTGAAAACTGAGCTAACCTAATCTAAATTATGCTTATATACCAGAGTGATAGGCACTTTAGATAAATAAAATATACGTATATGCCATATATTGGTGGTTGGAAATGCATTTTATTTTCCAGAAAAATATTTAAAAGAGAAAAGTTTTCATTTTTTTGTTATTTTTCCCCCTGGTTTTCATTGTAAAACTAACCCCCTCAAAAATTCAGTTTTGGAAAAATGGAACATTTTTGCGTTTTGTTTTTTTATGAAAGCCTGAATTTTCTCAACAAAAACAGCATTTTTCTCAGAAAAATTTCAGTTGATTTAAAAAGGCATTTTTCATCCAATTTTTTTTTGAATGAAAAATGTTCAACAAGCTCTAATGCTAGATAACTGACTATGGTATGTATGTCAGTACCTGTATATATCCCTAGATTACCTGGGGAGTGGTAAAACAGCCATGGACAGTCAACCTGTGGAACTCATTGCCAGAGGATGTTGTGAAAACTAAAAGTATAACTGGGATAAAAAAAAAATTAGATACGTTCAGGGAAGATAGGTCCACCAACGGCTAATAGCCAAGGTGGTCAGGGATGCAAGCCCATGCTTTGGGTGTGCCTAAACCTTTCGTTGCCAGGAGCTGGGGCTGAACGACAGAGGATGAATCACTCAATCATTGTCCTGTTCTGTTCATTCCCTTTGAAGTATCTGGCACTGACCATTCTTGGAAGACCAGATACTGGGGTAGATGGACCATTGGTCTGACCCAGGATGGCTGTTCTTACGATATTGTATATGTTAATATACTCAGCTGTTCCTGAGTTCTAAATGAGCTCAAAGACCATGTTTAATGGTGAAATTGGAAGTGAAACAAGGATCAGCTGAGAGCAAAAGAGACAGGTGATATTGACAGTGAAATCTCCCTATGTCATGTAGGGAGTTGTGTGAAAAAAGGCAATGTTTGAGCCAGGTGATGTTATATTTCCAAGTTTGAAAGCAAAAAGCCAGGCTGAAAGTTTCATTACCATCTCAGACTGTATTTTACAGTGTGTGGCTGGGAACTGTGCAGCTGGCTCCCTCCCGCTGAATACCACGATACAGATGCCACGTGAGGCCTGACATGGGGTAGTAGAGAAAAGAAAACCGTGAGTCTATCCATGGAGTCACATTATAGTCAGAGAAACACTCCAGAGTTTTTCCATTGACTGCAGTAGGAGCAGGCTTTCTCAGGGTGACTATTCTAAATTACTAGGAAGCATAAATGGCTTTCTGAAAATACGCATGCTGCAAGGAGCCTCTCCACCTGGTGCAGAACTGGTGCAAGAGCTCCATGCGTGTCCTGCTCTCAGCCGCCATTGCAGGGGTACATTGACTGTTCTGCTCTGTGGTTATTCTCTGCTTGCCAGGGCCCTTCGAGGGTCTTGGGAAATGGGGTGAAATGGGGTGAAAGAAGTTACAGCTCTGGGTTGCTGTAACTTCAACAAGGACAAACAGGCACCTGTACCCCTCCAGAATACAGGGAATCCAAAGGTGATTTAAAGCTACCTTTGCTCCCACGCAGTATCTCTACCCCATGCTCAGGAACAGACTGTAGGGTGACCAGATATCCCGATTTTATACGGGCAGTCCCAATATTTGGGGCTTTTTCATATAGGCTCCTATTATCCCCCCACCCCCATCCCGATTTTTCACACTTGCCGTCTGGTCACCCTAGAACAGAGTCACTGAGACTCAAGCTAGTCATTGTTTATACAGAGATCCGGCTGCATCCAGCAAAAAGAGTGGAATTAGCCTTCCTTATTGGTGCTGAGTTTGGAACGTTCCCTCTTTGGCATATGCTGTGCTAAGCAACCCAGTATGACGACGCCCAAAGCTTTGATTGTTATGCAGTGGTACTCATGAATTGTTTCAGTGTTTCATGGTTATTTTTGTTTTGTGGCTAGTTTTTAAATCATTCTAATCCAAAAACAAAACAAGAAGAAGAATGTTTTCCACTTCGTGTGTGTCTGTCTTTCTAGAACACCAGATCCAGATCCCTTCCCATGTTAGGGATCTGATCTATGGGCACAGGACCATGTCTATAAAATGGATGCAACTCCGAACATGGAATGCCAGCACTTCCCGAGTACTGGGCAAGTTTTGGTTTTAATCTGGATATATACTTCTCATTGCTGGCCCATCTCTGTAAAATGCAGTTAAAACAAAACATAGGCTCCAACGCCCTTTAAACTTTAGAGGAAGATCTAGATCTGAACTTCTGAGATCAGTCCTATAGACCAATTTCTCTTCTAGTCATAGGCCACAATCTGGCCTGAAGAGAGCGAGACCCAATCTATAATGCATCAAATGTGGGGCTGACTTTTGCCACATGTATCCCACACAATGCAACCTTTGCTCCACAGATTTGCTGGCTCTTCGCTTACAGACACTGGAGGTTACTGGGAGAAGTAGGATAAGTATAAGACAATGTCACTCTTTTCTTAATTCCTTGTTGGTTGGTTGTCCAGTGGGGAAGTGAATCTACTTTCCACCACTACATTGCATGTCTTGTGTCTGACTGTCATTGATTGAAGCAGTATGAAGCGCCTGAAAGCAGCAGGTAACCATCTGTGGAGCTCATGGAAAGATGACCACACTTTCAACAGGTGATTTCAGCTGGGGTGTGGCATCCTCCAAAGACTGTAAACAGCAAGAAAATGTTCAGTACTTCACAGTGATTCTTAAAGTTATTGATTGTTTAACATTCATGGGCTGCCATGCGTGTTTAAGGATAGGGTTTGGATCACGAGTAGGGAAGCTACAATGCAGAGAGAAAATGTGTTACTGTGAGCGTGACTGGGCTAATGCTTGTATTAAATCTTTGAGCATTCCAAGGGCGACTTCCAGGATCCTGAGCAAACTCAGGCTGAGCTGCATGCTCTGGCATTTCATAAAAGCTCTGTGCCTTCTCCTGACCAGCCTGACTCTTGATTACTTACTAAACATTACAAGGTGGATGGGCAGTGAGTCATTCAAAGCTCTTACATATCTAATACACGGTACATCTACATCCAAACTTACCACTGGGGAAGAAACTGCTTGGAGTGACCTGGGCTGATACTTGAGATGCAGGATTTTACTGGATTTCAGTGGAACAGGATTTTCTACCGTGTCCAGCTCAGCACATAACACAAGAATATAAACCCAGGAAGTAATATTAAGCAGCATTATGTGAAGAGGAAAATTCCCCCTCCAGTACCAATGGATTAGTCCATCAAATATTCCTTTGCACAAGCTGACATGTCTCTTCTAAAAATAGACATCTGAACATTCAGTCAATGGAGTAATCCAATTGACTGAACATTCTTGGGTGCTTTATCATTTAAATTGCAATAAATCATGGTATGCCACATGCTGTATTGAGTTGCATCAAGTTACACTGCCGCCAATAACATGTGGTAACCAGATGCAATCAGTGTGCCATGATATAATCGCATTGAAAATTCAGTGCATGCACTGTTTTGTCTAAAAGCTGAAATAAAATGGCCCTTTTTAAAAATTAGATTTTATTAAAATCCCCGCTGGTGTCACATTTTGACTTAATTGATATTTGTCCTTTCTTATGCTTTAATTAGTGAGTCCACAGGACCTGTTCCAAAGCCCATTGACGTCAATTGAAAGGCTCCCTTTGACTTCAGTGGACTTTGGATCAGACTCAGAGAGAGATTTGCAGTAAGATATAAAAGAATCTCTACAGCGCTGTTCTTAGGACAGCTGGACTCATGCAAGGAGTCTCTCAGCACTTCCTTGGGGAGACTGTTCTGCAATCTAACAGCTCTTGCCATTAGGAAAATTCTCCTGATATTTAGCCTATTTTTTCCTTTTCTTAACTAAGAGTAATGGAATGACATTATCGAATGTCTCTTAGGTATCTCTTATTACTCATAATTACATCCCTTTGGACCACCTTAAATATTTTCTCTCCCTCCATGGTTTTGCATCAGATATTTGTACATAATGGATGAGCATAATCCTATTGCTTCCAACATTGTTACTTCTTAAACAGGAGAGAAAAATCTAAAAATGACTGGACCCGATCCTCAGCAGATGTAAGTCATTGTAGCCCCATTGAATTCAGTGATGAAATCTGCTTGTGCCCTTAGCTAAAGTCTGGTTTTTCTAGAAAGGGGCATGGGGGAGAGAGCCTCTTATGAGGATGTAAAACCTTTGAAGTCAATAGAGCTATGCTGATTTACACCAGCTGTGAATCTGGCCCAGTGGATTGATATACTGGTGTAAATCCTATATAGCTCCTATGACTGGGTCAGGCCAGATGGCTACAGGAGAGTGTTGGAAAGCAGATATATTAGTCCCAGATTAAATAGATCCCTTTTTCCTGGGTAAGGTAACAGGGGCAGTTCCAGAACAAGCAGGAACTTGCTGGAACCAACTAAGGCAGGCAGGCTAATTAGGACACCTGGAGCCAATTAAGAAGAAACTGCTAGAATCAATTAGGACAGGCTAGCTAATCAGAGCACCTGAGTTAAAAAGGACCTCACTTCAGTTTGTAGCGTGCATGCGAGGAGCTGGGAGCAAGAGGCACTAGAAGCTGAGAGTGAGAAGACATATTGCTGGAAGACTGAGGAGTACAAGCATTATCAGACACCAGGAGAAAGGTCCTGTGGTGAGGATAAAGAAGGTGTTTGGAGGAGGCCATGGGGAAGTAGCCCAGGGAGTTGTAGCTGTCGCATAGCTGTACCAGGAAGCACTCTAGACAGCTGCAGTCCACAGGGCCCTGGGCTGGAACCCAGAGTAGAGGGCGGGCCCGGGTTCCCCCCAAACCTCCCAACTCCTGATCAGACACAGGAGGCATTGACCTGGACTGTGGCTTCTACCAGAGGGGAAGGTCTCTGGGCTGTTTCCTGACCCACAGGGTGAATCTGTGAGGCGAGCAAATCCGCCAATAAGCACAGGACCCACCAAGGTAGAGGAGGAACTTTGTCACACTCCATTGACTTCAGTGTGGTGGTAACAGTTACAATGCTGTGACTGAAACCAGACTCGTGCATCCTTAGTGGAATTGTAGGTTGACCTACTGTTGGGGTCAAGAACCCAAGGGAAGGGGGGAATGAGATCTGGTCCCCTTGCCCATTATAGGATCCTTCCAAAGGAGGCACTTTAGATGAGGGGAAAAATGCAACAAAAAAGGACATAGAGAAAATGAGCAAGCCAACAAAGAAAAATTCTCCTATTATAAAAACTGAAATCAGCAGTGAAAGGGAAGAAGCTGGCCAGTTAACTTAGCTGTATCAGTGAGGGGGCATTTGTAGTGACCCCATCCTAGGAGGCATGTCATGGACTCGTAGACTCATAGACTTTAAGGTCAGAAGGGACCATTATGATCATCTAGTCTGACCTCCTGCACAACTCAGGCCACAGAATCTCACCCACCCACTCCTGTAACAAACCCCTAACCTATGTCTGAGCTATTGAAGTCCTCAAATGATGGTTTAAAGACTTCAAGGTGCAGAGAATCCTCCAGCAAGTGACCCGTGCCCCACGCTGCAGAGGAAGGCGAAAAACCTCCAGGGCCTCTGCCAATCTGCCCTGGAGGAAAATTCCTTCCCAACCCCAAATATGGCGATTAGTTAAACTCTGAGCATGTGGGCAAGACTCACCAGCCAGACACCCAGAAAAGAATTCTCTGTAGTAACTCAGGCCTGGCCTACACTATGACTTTAGGTCGAATTTAGCAGCGTTACCTCAATTTAACCCTGAACCCGTCCACACGACGAAGCCCTTTTTTTCAACTTAAGGGGCTCTTTAAATCGATTTCTTTACTCCACCTCTGACGAGGGGATTAGCACTGAAATCGGCCTTGCCGGGTCGAATTTGTAATAGTGTGGACACAATTTGATGGTATTGGCCTCTGGAAGCTATCCCAGAGTGCTCCATTGTGACTGCTCTGGACAGCGCTCTCAACTCAGATGCACTGGCCAGGTAGACAGGAAAAGGCCCGCAAACATTTGAATTTAATTTCCTGTTTGGCCAGCATGTTTACAGAGCTCATGCAGAGCTCATCAGCATGATGTGCACATTGCCGGGGTACATTGCCCGGCCCGTACTTTGTGAGAAGTCTATGACCATGTCCCTCTCGTCACCACGCTGCCGTCGCCTCCTCGCCTGGTTTTGCGCAAAACAATTGTCTGCCGTTGCTTTGACGGAGGGAGGGGTGACTGACGACATGGCTGCCAGAGAATTAAAATCAACAAAAGGGGTGGCTTTGCATCAAGGAGAAACACAGACAACTGTCACACAGAATGGCCCCCTCAAGGACTGAACTCAAACCCCTGGGTTTAGCAGACCATTGATTTCACAAGACAAATTGGGTCAATTTCTTGTTTTGATCCATTTATCTTTTACATCTTAGGCTGGCAGCAGATGGTGCAGTACGACTGCAAGCCATCGTTATCTCCTGGATGCTTGGCAGAAGATGGGAATGACCTGGCTGAGTCACTCCCATGTCTGCCCAGGTGCCTCTGACCGATCTCACTGAGGTCGGCTAAAAGAACACCCAGGAATATGACGACGATGGCTACCAATCGTAATGCACCATCTGCTGCCAAAAGGGAATGAGCTGCTGCTGTGTAGCAATGCAGTCCCCATGAGGGCAGGGGACTGGACTCGATGACCTCTCGAGGTCCCTTCCAGTCCTAGAATCTATGAATCTGCCAGGAGACGTACGGTAACAGTGAGCTGAGCAGGCTCCATGCTTGCCGTGGTATGGCGTCTGCTCAGGTAACCCAGGAAAAAAGCCGCGAAACAATTGTCTGCCGTTGCTTTCATGGAGGGAGGGAGAGGGGGGCCTGACGACATGTACCCAGAACCACCCGCGACACTGTTTTTGCCCCATCAGGCATTGGGATCTCAACCCAGAATCCCAATGGGCAGCGGAGACTGCGGGAACTGTGGGATAGCTACTCACAGCTACCCAGAGTGCAACGCTCCAGAAGTCAACGCTAGCCTCAGTACTGTGGACGCAGTCCGCCAACTTAATACACTTAGAGCATTTTGTGTGGGGACACACACAATCAACTGTATAAAAACGATTTCTAAAAGACCGACGTCTATAAATTCGACCTAATTTCGTAGACATACCCTCAGATCCCACCCCAGCTAACATCCCATCACAGGCCATTGGGCATATTTACCTGCTAATAATCAAAGATGAATTAATCGCCAAAATTAGGCTATCCCATCATACCATCCCCTCCATAAACATATCACGCTTAGTCTTGAAGCCAGATATGTCTTTTGCCCCCCCTACTCCCCTTGGACGGCTGTTCCAGAACTTCACTCCTCTAATGGTTAGAAACCTTTGTCATCGGTGAGGGTAAAAGATGATTCACTTGCACAGGTATCATCTGGTCTCATTCTGGAGGGCAGAATTTGGCTGCATGTAGGACACTGAGAGTCAAGTCTGTATACAATAAAGGAGCTGCTCAAAATAAGACAGTTCACCGTCCTGTGGCCTCTTTCTCAAAGTGCTGGAGAAGTGTCAATCAACCAAGTCTGATATCTTAAAGGGTTTTAAGGGAGGAAGTCACCCAACTCCTATTGACATTCAAGTGGGAGTTGGTAATTCAGCCTGCTTTGGAAAGCCCAGCCTACACTGCACAGCATCCCTGGGAGGTCAATAACTATTACTAACCCCATTTTACAGCTGGAGACAATGAATCACAGACAAGTGACTTGCCCAAGGTCATCAGAGCCAGGGAGAGGACATGGCAAAACTCCCATTGACTTCCGGACGAGAAGGAGTTCACCCCAGATCTCCTGCCTCCCATCTTTGGGCTCAAACCACTACTCCAGTATCGAAAGCTGAAATACAGCACAGTGCGTCCAGCTGTCCCATGGCTACACAGAGATGTCCCTGCATTGTTGAAAATGTGTCTCCCTGACCTTTACAGCTTGTAAAATCCTAGATAGTTGTAACCGTGCAAACAACAGAAGCAAAATCCTTGAAAAATGGAGCCATGAGGGAAAAAAGTGGCTGTAATTCTTTTAGGCAGAAGACTTTATGCTGAGCAGCAGTTTGAGTGCCTCCAAACAGAAGAGAACTCCATAGGACTTAGAGGTTTCTAAGGTCAGGCTTGACAAAGCCCTGGCTGGGATGATTTAGTTGGGATTGGTCCTACTTTGAGCCGGGGGTTGGACTAGATGACCTCCTGAGGTCCCTTCCAACCCTGATATTCTATGATTCTATGACTTGCTATGTCTTGTGCTCTTCATATTTTCAGGGCAAATACACCAAGAGAGAAATGTTGAAGCTGCATCTTCTCAGCTTATTACCATAATGGTCCAGCATGCTAAACTTATTGGTTCTGCTATTGCATAGAAGCGTGAGCTCCTCGTCTTTCACTTTGTTTTCAGTGATGACATTCTAAGTCTGGGACAGAGCCCTCCACATCAGACAGGCTGAATTTTCAACCTCTGGCACTGAGGTTGAAAACTACCAGGTGCTAAAAATCCCGGAACAAACTTTGATTTTTCAAACCAGATTTTTCAAATGTTGATAGTCTGCACTGAGAGTCCCATTCACACTCTGCACCACTGGACTTCCTGTTTCATAACTAATGGGACATCTACACTGCAATTAAAAAACACTCTGCATGACTGGGTCTCAGAGCCCAGGTCAGTTGACTCGGGTTCACAGGTCTCAGGATGCAGGGCTAAAAAATTGCAGTGTCAACTTTCAGGCTCAGTCTAGAATCTGGGCTCTGAAACACACACCCCACTCAGGGTTTCAGACCCTGGGCTCCAGCCCGAGCCCAAACATCTCCACGGCAATTTTATAGCCCCGCAGCTTGAGCCCAAGTCCGCTGATCCGGGCCAGCGGTGGCCATGCCATGCATCTTTTACTGCAGCGTAGCTGTACCCTTAGTGACCTACTTATCAAAGTGTGATAATGACCTTTAAAAACACCAACTCAGACGCAGGAGATTTGCCTGCTGGCATGAAAGCAGATCAAGCTAACTCAGCAGACTGTTCCTTTCAGTCTTATTCCAAAGTTTGTGTTCTCCATGATTAATAGGTACCTCAATTCTCCCCAATATCGCACCCATCTCCATAGTGTCTGAACACTTCCCATGTATGTGTGTCTGTCATTTCAGCTTAGGCTGGTCAGATGTCCCGATAGACTTGGGACAGGCCCAATATTTGGGGCATTGTCTTGTATAGGTGCCTATTACCCCACACCCCCTGTTTCAATTTTTCACCCTTGGTATCTGGTCACCCTATTTCAGCTTAGTATATTTCTGTGAATGGAAGTTCCATCTTTGCCCCTCTCCTTGGGGGATACTATCATCGAGGGATGGAATAGCAATTTGTATGCTCCTAACATACACACTGACTCAGGTGAGATACTTGCTATGGCCAAAATCCTGGAGAAAGTCATGTTAAATAAATGCCAACAGTCACATGATCGATTACAATGAGCAGTGGAAATTATTCCAAAAGTTCACTTGTAACGATTATCCTTTTGTCTCTGATGATTTGTAAACCTGTTAAAACTTCCTAAATAAATAGATTTTTTTAAAATCAGAAAGGTCTTGTTAATTTGTCCTAGTTCCAACATGGATCCTGAACTGCCTTCAAGTACAGTAAGTAGATGGAGGATGCCATTTCATTCTGTTCTTGCATTTGAACGGGCTGGGTGATAGTATAATTTGCTGCTTGTATAGGCTACCTCTGACCGTCACTTTCACTCTTCCAGAGAAGGTGGAAGCAGGGAAGGCATTGAGAATCAGAGGGACATGTATGAGTTAGTGTCCTTTCAGGGTCACTCCTTTGCTCAATACTGTGCCTAAAGTGATAATCTAACCCTGAAAATCCACCTTTAAGTAACACATTGGAACAAGCACACTGCTGTAGAAAATGCTACGGCTTTGTGATTTTTCTGTGCTACCCTTCAAACTTGCCATGAAAACGAATCCTTCAGGTCCAAGAGGTGATGGAGAGTGACGACTAGCAGGAAAGGAAAAACAAAAAGAGAGATGGAGCATAAGGAAAAAATGGTTGCTTTAGTTCTACTGATTGTGATCACACTGAAGCTGTGACGGAGTGCTGGGAACCAATAGCTGAGCTAGCACTCTGGTCACTTAAACACAAATTAATTTTTCCCAGGGTTGACCCGACAATGCCTAATTAGTGGATTAGAATGGGGTAGGGGTGAACTAATGAGTAAATTGGCTCATTAACACAGGAGGTATAAGAAGGCAGAGGAAGTGCAGGGGAGAGAGGCAGGCTAGAAAAGCCAGAGCCAGGAAGGATGTCTGGGTAGAGACATTGCTTCCCTCTCCTTGGCAGAGCACTGAGGAGAAACTGAAACTGTAAATAAGGTGGCACATGGATCAGAAAGGTGGTGGTAAGTAAATAAGCTGCTCTGGGGTGTTTAACAACTAAAGGTCCCGGAGTCTGTGTAGACAGATCAGAAGTCGGGAGCAGGGTGTCGGCCTGTAACAGAAGTCAATGGCCAAATGTCCATTGATTTCTGTAGAAAAAAAGAGGACTGAGCCCTTAATCTGCCATGTTTGAATTGTTTGTTAAATTTCCAGAAAGGCTCCCTCGATATCTTGGAACTTTGTTGAATTTTCAAAATGTCAATGGACGGCATTAGGTCCTTGAAAGATGCTGTGTCCCCTGCCCCTTTCTAGAGAAACTAATCACTAGCCATCAGTGCACATGGGTTTCAGCACTGGGGGCAGCAATATTTTCTTTTTATATATTATTTCTTAGTTACGTGGAGAGAGAGGTTAACGCAGGGGTGGCCAACCTGTGTCTCAGGAGCCACATGCGGCTCTTCAGCCGTTAATATGCGGCTCCTTGTCTAGGCACCAACTCTGAGGCTGCAGTTACAGGTGCCAACTTTCCAATGTGGCAGGAGGTGCTCACTGCTCAACCCCTGGCTCTGCCACAGGCCCTGCCCCCACTCCACCCCTTCCTGCCTCCTCCCCTGAGCCTGCCGTGCCCTCGCTCCAACCCCTCTCCTCCCAGAGCCCCCTGCATGCCACGAAACAGCTGATCGGGAGGTGCAGGGAGGGAGGGGGAGGCGCTGATCAGCAGGGCTGCCAGTGGGCGAAAAGCACTGGGAGCAGGGCGGGGGAGCTGATTCGGGGGTGGGGGGACTGCTGATGTATTACTGTGGCTCTTTGGCAATGTACATCGGTAAATTCTGGCTCCTTCTCAGGCTCAGGTTGGCCACCCCTGGGCTAAAGCCACAAAATTCAACATTCAGAAGTGGGTCAGAAATGTCTTCTAACTTTGAGGTGTTGGGAGCTGGGCTTTTGAAGCTATGTCCCAATAGGGGGTGATATTTAGGCAGGCTTGCAGTGTTATGGTTATTATCTGGCTGTGAGAAATCCAGAGGCACTGAGTGTGTTTGGGGAAAGGGAAGTGTTTTCTGGATGTATTTACCTAAGCTGCACTGATACTATGCTATTTTGAGTCATTGCTATCGTGACTACCATGCCATCTCATAAAGTAGGCTCTGGGTAGAATAATAATAATATTTTGTATTTCTGTAGCATCTTTCAGCGGAGATTCTCAAAACCCTTTACAACTGATTCTCTCAAAATCTCCTCCATCGTGGCAAGAAGTAGAAAATTATCCTGCTTTTGCACACCAGACAACTGATAGATACAAGGGTTAAGTGATTTGCCAAAGATTACACAGCAGGTCAATGGCAGAAGAGACGCTAGGTCATCTGCCACTTCGTAAAATGCCTTAACTCGTGGGAAGGGAAAATGCTTGTATGGTTATGTCATAAAAAGAAAAAATGAACTAACTGTGCCAAAAAAAAAAATAGACAAAAAGGTGGATCTGGTGGATTATACAGTGTAATTCATTTTGCCTGAATTTGTTGATCCATTGTTGGATAAGTAGATTTTTTTTTTCTGTAGCTGCATCACTGGCAGCCCACTAAAAGCTGGCTCATAGTTTGTCATTACCTTTGGTGGTTAGTGAATGACCATATCTGGGAGTTAGCTCTCTTGTATGGTCTTCCCATAATGATAAAGTGGTTCTTCTAAGAATCCGATGGCTTGCCAAAAATCTATTATTGCACAAGTCTACAGTCCTTTCCAAAATAATTTCTATCACAACTTTGCTATGAGTGACTAAAAAGCACTAAAGATACTCTCATTTAATACCAGCCATCAAATCCATTTTACCTGTCTAGGCATTTTTAATGTGCCCATCACCATAGTATACAGATGTCATATATAAAAGCAGCATTTATTTTCTTCTAAAAATTGTATTCTCCACCCCTCCTATTTTTAATCTTCCATGGGGTAGTTCTTGTGTGCTCGTCTCCAGCACATGTTCTGCCGGACAGCCTGCAGCCAGCTTGTACAAGACAGATGTGTCTAACCTTGCTCTCTGAAAATGGTGAGCAAGAGTTAGATTCAGCCCGAACTGGTGAGGAGGAACTCCGCAACCAAGAGCCTGATGCCAAGAATGTCTAGGTCCCCTGACTCTGTGTTTCACTCTGGGCTCTATCAGCCCTCATGTGATGAGCTGTGTTAGGTCTTGTCTGCATGTGAATGTTTTTGTTAGTATAACCTAGGGTGTGAATTTCATCTGATTATGTCTATATGGATACAATCCATCTCCCCCAGTGAACACTCTCTTTTTCCAGTAATATTTGGTTCAGTTCATGTTACTTGGGAAGGAATTTAAGCTAAACCAAAAAAAGCCTAATTGTTTTCATTATTAATATAGATGAACGTTCCATGCAAGTATTAACAAACCTTATTCCTAACCCACATTTGTTACTTTTGAAAGGTCTATTTGTTTGATCTGCCTCTTATCATTATCAGCATATTAAGTTTGTTCCATTTCCCCAACTGGTACCCATAGGTTACAAAATCTACATTCCCCCTGCCCCCTAACTGAGAGCAGGGGCGGCTCTACCTTTTTGGCCGCCCCAAGCAGTCATGCGCGGGAGGCGCCCCGGAGCAGCGGACCTCCCGCGGGCATGACTGCAGAGGGACCTCTGGTCCCGCGTGGCTCGGCTGGACCTCCCGCGGCTGCGGACGGTTCGCGGGTCCGGCGGCTCCGCTTGAGCTGCCGCAGTCATGCCTGCGGGAGGTCCAGCCGAGCCGCGGGACAAGCGCCCCCTCCGCAGTCATGCCTGCGGCAGGTCCAGTCGTCCCGGGGCTCCGGTGGACCTCCCGCAGGCATGACTGCTTGGGGACGGGCCGCTCCTCGGCTCGCAGCGGCAGGATGAGCTGGGCCCCCAGCCTTTTGCCGCCCCCTAGATTTTGCCGCCCTAGGCACCAGCTTGTTTTGCTGGTGCCTAGAGCCGCCCCTGACTGAGAGAATTTCCCATCCTTTTTTCCCCCTATCTCACTAATGTTGAAGGAATCTGTCCTTTTCCAAAGCAGAGCTATTACAAATCTGGCTGTTACTAGTAAGTATTATTAATGGGTCTTTCCTCGGGTCTATCACCTTCTCTGGACTATCAGCTGAGAGAGAGTGAGAGTGTGTCCGTGTGTGTGTGTGTCCGTGTGTGTGTGTGTCCGTGTGTGTCCTAACTCTAGTTAACTTGAAAATTCGATTTGTTGTTTTCCACCAATATACAATTATCTTAGAGCGTCTTCACCATATATGCGGAAAGGCCCCTATTCCTCCACATCCTCTCCTTTTTTATATATTTTCCTTAGTTTGAATGGAGCAAAGTACGATTGATAAAGTATTGTACTCTTATACCGGAAAAAGTGCATCCACATGGGGATTTTCCTGATATAACTTCTAATCCTGTTTAGGCCTTGTTGATAATAGATTGACAATCCTTAGTATAAAGGGAGAGTGAAGTCTAGTAGTTACAGCAGGAAGTAGTCATGATAGGGTTAGCTAGGTTACCCAGAGTATTACGGGATGAAGATATGCTCCACCCTGTTTAATCAGTGGGAAAGTCCCCCACCACATGCACTGTTGTGACGCAGTCAGATAAAGCAGCATGTTCCTAGGTGATTTGTTATTTTGGTTGCACTGAGCTGTCTCTTTACAAAAGCCAGGATGTCGGATTCCTGCTTTCCAACTTCAGCTCTGCCTTTTAAATTGCCTTGGGGCAAATCCCTTTGGCCCAGATTGTCACTAGTAGCCTCAGTTGTTGGGTGCCCAGCTTTAGACACCTGTGGATTGCCTCTCAGAGATGCTGGACACACACATCCCTCTGTGTCTTTAATTAGCTTTGATTAGCAGGCCCAAGGAGTCCTATACCGGACACCCACCACAGGAAGCTCCTAACATTTGAGATTTAAAAAATATTTCATTTCCTTTCCCTATGCCCCACGTTTTTCATCTTCAATGGGTGATATTAACACTTCAACCTCCCCCACCATGGTGTTTGTAAGGTTGAAATATTTACCGCTAGCCATATCTAAGGGGCAGCGTATAGCTGTGATCACCCAGCTGCTGACCAGGGAATGAATTGTGACTCAAAAAGCCCCATTTTGGTCTGTGATTCTTCCTTTGCTCCAGGGGAACAGTGAGCTGCACCCATGTACTGCACTCCTCTGTACCAGCTCAGCTGTGCTGACCAGGATGTGGGAAAATGGGAGACCACTGCCCATCCATCAGCATGGGAGAGGCTGGCAAAAGCTAGTCTTTGTTCCACAGCCATTCCCCGTGCCTCCCCCGGATGCAGGTAAGCTATGCAGGGCAGAAAGGCGTGCATTACACCTCCTTTGACTCTGCTGTGCTGGCAATAGGGTGAGTCACAATCTTGCCCTGAGTAATTATAAAACTCTTTGATATCCTTGCATGGAAGGCACGCTACCAATGGTGAATGTTATTGTTTCAGATATCATACAGTATGATAATTGTTCCCCACCCGGAGCTTGCCTTCAAGCTTAATGCATAAAAAGATGACAGCCCTGCTTTCTATTCATGAGCTGTAATTTTTTTTTTGAAGTGGTCTAGCCCCATTCTAGCTCTTTATATCAGGTGGTACCAGAGTTCCACGTTCGCTAAAGAGAGCCCCAAGTCACAAAGTTTGGGTCCTCGGGCATTGTATCTAAATGTGGTCTCCCCCCATCTTCAAGGGTGGTGTCACGGGGCTTGCTGACCGCTAGCGGCCCCTCCTGTGGGCCGCCTGGGAATTTGCTTTGCCAGACATTGCGCTCCCACTCCAGCAGTATCTTCCCCTGTGCTGTCTCACCCTGCAGCCCCTCACACTCTAGGGACTGCAGGCACCTCTTTGTCACTCTGGCCAGGTCACTAATATCCTTCCCTTCTGGGGAAGGCCAAGTCCTTCCAGACCTGCTGTCTGGCTAGCATCTCCAATGCCCTTGCCAGTGGCTGGTAGGGGAGCCCATGCCCACCCTCTACACTGAGTTCCAGCCAGGGACCTGCAAAATTCTATCCCTTGCTACTGTTTCCCTGGATTTCTTTCTACTTTCTTCCTACTTATCTAGCTTCCCCTCCCTCTGGGTTTGCCAGCCTCCCAATTGGCTCCTTCCAATCAGGGAGTGGCTGCAGGCTACTCCCCTGGCATGCCAGCACAGCACCACCCCCGGGTCTGTAGCCAGCTTCCCGGCTTTATAGGCGCCACCTTTTCCTGCACAGGTGAGCCTGCATGCAATCAGTTTGTTCCCTGCTCCCTGGCTCCTCCTCTAGGTGTACCCTGGGGAATTAATTGGCCAGCCTGGCCATCTTAACCCCTTCCAATCCTGGGCGGGTGGACACCCTATCACAGGTGGTCAGATGAAGGGCAAAATTCTCTGCAGAAATGAGTAGTCAAAACTCCATTGAAGTTAATGGTTCTGTGCTCATTTATGCCAGCAGTCAGTTTGGCCTGGTGCATTCTGGACTGGTATGAGCCCTTTTTGGGAAGAGAGAACAAATCATAATATCTGGATGTGGACCAGACCTGAGTCCAGATATGGTGTTTGGGTTTGGACCCATTCCTTATATGAAACAAATTATATATTTCCATGTCTTTTTCTCTGTATCAACCCTACTCATTTGAACACTGGATCAATCATGAATATTTCCACTCACATAACAGAACGGACCCAATATCTCCTAAAAATTAAAAGCCCACCTACCAGAATCACTTTCTTTTTGAGCTCCTTGCAGTAGGTCCCAGTAGTTTAAATAAACATTGCATGAGTTTTGCAGCTCATAAAGACTGGAGGTGGCATTCTTTGTTTTGGTTTCTGGGATCCCAGTGTCAAACTTGTCTTCTTTGTTGGAAGACTAATAGAAGCTTGGGTTTGGCAAGGAATCATGATCTGAGAAAGGACATCACTTAGCAGATACTTAAAGTGCGGTCAGGCTCTGAAAATCGACTCTTAGAAATGACGTTGTGGTTTTCCATATTTATTTTCTCTCCAGGACTTCCAGAAACAATCTGCTGAGTTAACAAATCTAAAGGTGATTTGTCAAACTGCCACCCCTACAAACTCAATCTGGGGTCTAAAACCCCAACCCTCTTTTTTTGGTGCCTCTTCCATTATCATCAGTGACAGGAATTCCACAATCTGAATTTAGTTGACAATTTTGTTGATAGATGCACGAGGCAGAGTAGACTTCAGCGCGCACTCCCATAGCTGCATTGACTCTTCAGGGCTATCAAGAGTAATAACTCGTTTGGGTCATTAGCAGAGGTAACTCAAAGATGCACAGGGAGAAAACTGTAAAGCAGGGCTAGGTTAGGGCACTGGTAAAGAGAGTGGCCTGATACTTAGAAGATCTTGGTTTAATTCCCAGCTCTGTGACAGACTTCAGTAAGACCTTACATGTAGTAAGAGAAGAGACACAAAAGGTGAGCATAAGGAAATATTCCTCCACTTCACAGTGAGGGAACAGAGAGCGGTAATGATTTTGTATGTACAGTGCCTAGCACGATCAGGGCTCCACTCTCAGCAGATATTATAATACATGGGTATAGGAGCCGATTTACCACAAAACAAACTGTATGGTGGCACGGGGCCCCCAATCACAGGGCGGGGGCAAAATGAAGGAAATATCTGACTACCTGCCCCTGAGTCCCGGCTGGCAGCGCAGCAGGGCTCAGGCAGGCAGGCTGCCTGCATGGCATGGCTGGTGGCCCCACGCCACTCCTGGAAGAGGAGACCTGCTGACATGTCTCTGCATGCCCCTGGCAGGCAGGGAGGCGGCTCCATGTGCTGCCTCCACCCCTGGAGGTGTATGGAGACCCACTGACCCCAAGGGTCACGCAGAGCTGCAGTGTACCAGTGCTAAGGCAGCTCCCTGCCTGCTCTGCTTCTCTCCCTCCACGCCGCTTCACTCCCGGCAGCGAACGGCTTGTCCTTGCGGTCCCTGGGGGGTGTCTCTGCATGCTGCCCCTGCCCCAAGCACCGACTCCGCAGCTCCCATTGGCCAGGAACTGTGGCCAATGGGAGCTGCGGAAGCAGTGCCTGCAGGCAGTGGTGTATGGAGACCCCCCTGCTTCCCCCGCCCTACCTAGGAGCCGCTGCCAGAAGGTGTGTGTGCGCCAGTTGCTTTGGGAGCCACGCTACCCCCCGTCCCCTTCCCACACCCCAACCACCTGCCCCAGCTCAGAGCCCACACCCAGCACCAAAACCTTCTCCCAGAGCCTGCCCCCGTACCCTCTTCTGCATCCCAACCTCCTGCCCCAATCAAGGTACTTCACTTTATTTTCATTTACTTCCCATTCCTTATAAAATAGGAGGAGAAGGAAGGAAAAAAGAATGAAAAATGGGTCTGGGGGGAGGGGGAGATAAGAGAGAATGGATTCTTTTTCTTGGCTGGGCCCCGAGGGGGGGACCCCGAAAATGAAGCGTCGCACAGGGCCCCACTAACTCTAAATCCGCCACTGCCTGGGTAAGTTCCACAGAGGTAAGGTGGAGGAATCTCCAGCTCCAAGCAGTGGCACTGAAGGAACCTACGCCAGCAGTAGCCTCCTTTGCTCCTTCGGCTGTGACTGGTGGATCTATGCAGCAATGGGCCCCAACATCCTCTTCTCTTTCCCCAGCTTACCCTGGGCCAATCTACCTTGTCCAGGTGGGGCATGGCTCTGCCGCATGGACTGCACAAAACCCTACTGGTTCTCCAGAGTCCCCACCTTCAGTCCCTCAGTATGCTAAGGCAGCTGGTGTTCTCATGAGGCTTGGAAAAGAGGAGAATATATATATATATATATATATATGGGGCGGGGAGCAGAATTCCACCACCCATTTTAAAGCTCCATAGATTCCTGAATTCTGTACATGAAATGTATTTTTGAAGCTCCTTGAATATTTCTGAAACAAAGAGGTGCAGTGAAAACCAAGATAAAACCTCTTGGTAAATGGCATCTGGAATTACAAGACAGACAGACACATATGACACACTACTGTAATTTTAATTGCCTGTAAGCTAACCCCCTGCCCCCCTAGTCTTTCTCCCCCCACCAAACACACACACTTCTCTCTTCCCTCCATCCTACTCCCCTACCCCCCCCCCCCCATGTGAGTTAATCTGTTGGCTACATTCTCAGCTTTTCTTTTGCTTCTGGTTTCATTTTCAGATGACAAAATTCAAGGCACACAGCTCTGCTGTCTGGTTGCCACGGCAACGGCAGCCTATTATCGTACCTTGTCATTCATCAAGAAAGAATTGCACTTGACAGAGATAGACCAAAATGCTTGCAGTCTGCAGCATTAAAAAAAAAAGAGAGAGAGAGAAAGAAAAAAACTGTTTTCTTTTCTTCCAAGTATGTAAAAGGCCTTCAAGGCCTGTTTAGTTACATGTTATATTTAACATTGCTTATTACACGCCGTGGTGATTGTCAATACTTACAGAAATAGACCCTTCCTCTTAAAAAATATATTTAAGTAAATTTCATAGCTCTGTCTTACTTCATTCTTTCAAGTCTCCCCCTCAGCCCTGATGCAGAATATAAAGGGAAATGGTTAAATGATACCTGTTTTGCATGTTGAATTCTCTGAGTGACCACACAAATGCTGCATTTCTGCTTAATTATGCCTTGTGTTAGTTAGCCTTCTTTCTCTCCTTCTAATACTTCAAAAATAATTAGCAGGCTACATAATTGAATTTTATCTTTAATTGATTTAATTCTTCAAGTGTGTGATGCCTGTGGAATATAGGAGCTTAGAAAGAAAATGTGTGTGCATGTGTTTATATATAATATATGTGAAGGTAGAGATTGCTCTGAGCATAAAATCTGTAATTACCCTTTCTAAAGTTGGACCAGTCCCAAATTCATTGTTCTTCAAAGGCAGGAAATTGTAATTACGTGTTGTTTTGCCTACCTCATCTTTGCCATTTGAATTAACCCAGATTAATTCCTGAAATATGTAGCCTAATACCCTTTTTGTTACTGAATGCACTTATATGTTGAAACTCCTAGAATTATTATTTTAAGTCTATGTTCCTAGTATCTGTATGGTGGGTTAAATATCTGTAATAGGGTTTGCTATTTTTAAAAAGGATTTTGAACCAGAGTGTTCCCTTACATTGGTCAATTTGCTTGTTAAAGGTGGGATATGTTGTAAAATACTTTTATTGGCCATGTGGTATTTTAAGTACATACCCTCTTTGCTTGAGTTTTGAATCTCAGATTGTTGAATCTTTTGTCCCAGAGATCAGAAAAGAGGAAAGAGAGATAGTGAAGGAGGAAGACAGAGTGCACTTAAAAAAAAAAAAATCCTTGCAGATTCTACTGTGAGCTCTGTTTATTTTCGAGAAGTGTTATAATCAGCCTTCAGGTCTGAGGTGCCATGAGCTTTTGAAGATCACTTTCTGCTCCACACCAAAAAAGAAATCTGTGTGCTGCTCTCTTTTGATATTAAAGCCTTTTCCCTACACCAGCTCCCACATGGGTAAGGGATACAAAGGAAAAATACACAGTTGTGATTGCACAAAATCACATGCAGATCTTTTCATTAGAGAGGTGCTCAGTGCATTCTAGCTGGGAAATTCTCCAGAGGACACATTCTTACCATTTCAGATTTACAAACCTAGGACACTTCTTGACATGGATCTCAAATTTATTTGCAGCCCCAAAACAAAGAAAGGCAGAGAGAAAGAGATGCACTTAAATGGTTAGTTCCTAGAGCCACTTCTGAACTTTTTACTTTAATATTGCCACAACACCAGTGTTCATTTCCTGTTCAACTTCAGCCCTACCTTTTGATTTTTAAATCTCCCTTAGGCTAGTGGTTTCAGCGGACAAAGAAATGAACAGGCAGAAACAATTAAACTAGCAGATACAGTGAAAACCAACACCACAGCACTTTCACAGAAATTGCAGCATATGAATGAATTCTGTCATGGATTTGATGTTCTAGCAGTCAGTCTTATCCTTACAGGTTTTTCCAGCCTTCCTTTTGGCTAGAGGAATTCTGTTTTCCCTTAGGACCTCATAAATACATACAGGCACTGAAAATATTTTATCTATATATTAATATTACATGATAAACTGTGGGGAGAAGAGAAAAATCCTAAATCTAGATCTTCTTAATTGCAAAATGGCTCCTTAAATCTTTTAAAATGTCCACATATGTCTTTAAGAAAAATTAGAATTTGGAATGTTTATACAGCCCTGCACAGTGCAAGTTAGCTATCCTTAAATTAGCGATTCAAGTTGGTTTATAGCCTGAAAAGTCTGTAACAAGACACAAGTGTTATCTGTTAAGAAAGAAATAGATTTTTTTTTATTGTCTGTGTGTCTGTGCTATTAGACAGAGTGGCAGCCAAAATGCCAGCTATAAAAGCACTTTCAGGAGGAGGAGAAGGAGGAGGAGGCTATTGGGCATTAACAAAGAAATAATTAACTCACTCAAAAACTAGCCTTTATCCATCACTGCTTTAGACTATTTATTTATTTTGCTCAAGTATTTATGTATCTGTTGGTCAACTCCTGCCACACTTGGGGAAAAAAATCCATTTAAGTCAATACTTAGCTCTTTTATAGCATGTTTCATCCATAGATCTCAAAGCACTTTACAAAGAAGGTCAGTGCCATTATCCCCATTATACAGATGGAGAAACGGAGGCACAAAGAGGTAAAGTGCTTTGGCCAAGATCAAACAGCAGACCGATGACAGAGCCGAGTCAAAGTCCAGTGCTCTTATCTATGTTACTGAGTATTTTTAACCCTACATTTTGATATGTCTACAGAAAAGTTATCCTAACTGTGCAGCTCATAATGTTCATAGATTCACAGATGTTTTTAAGGCCAGCAGGGACCACTATGTTTATCTAGTCTCACCTCCTGCATAACCCAGGCCAGAGAATCTACCTACCATTCAATGCTGTGGCAGCCACTTTAGTTTTATTTGAACTCTGGCATGTGGAAGATGGTTGATTCCCCGAAGCCAAGCTTTGAGAGCACATTTGGCTCTTCTTCCTGCCTTGATCTCTGAAAACAGTTCCAGTTGGAGATATGCTTTATAAGGGTCTGATTCAATAAAAAGCCAGTCCTGTTCTGGCAGTGTGGCGGTACCATGCAAGCCCTCGCAAGCCTCTAAAAACTGACTTTGCAGGTGAGGAAAGCTGTTTCGAGGACTGAGCTGAGGTTGCACTGGATGAGAGTCAGATGGCGTTTTACTGAATCCAGCCGCCACGGTCGGCACAATAAAACACCTCTTGTAAACCAAAAACGTTTTGGTTTGTTTTCTTTCTGCATAATAGTTAGGGTAGGTTTATTTATTTATTTATTTATTTTTCCCCTCGGCTGTAGTGAAAATTTGAAGACTGCTGTTAGTAAACTTAAAACACTAATATATATATATATATATATATATAACCACAGCATGATGTGAGCTTATCCAAAGTTCAAAGGAGATGGGAGGTGATAGGGGTGCCCTGGAGCGTGTCTGAAATTAAAATGTCATGTGAGTTAGGGGTGTCAGAATTTTGATCTGAGTATAGTACAATTCATCTCAATTAAATCTTTTCACAATCAGGGTCTTAAGAATTGATCCATTGAATTTTGCTGCAGGGAGGACTTTGGGATTTGGACCATTAATAATATTTCACATTCACGTAGCACTTCCAATCTGACCGGATGTCAAAGCACTTTAATAAAATGAAATATTTTTTTAATATGAGCACAAGCTGGGTGGAGACAAGGCAGAGATGAAGCAGGCAGGCCGAGGAGGGTATCTGCAGCAAAGGGCATCGTAGAAATGATCTCTCCTCTACCACTGAGTAAGTAGCCTACCAGCCCCCTTCAGCCAAAAGAGTTGTAAATGTAGGGCTGGTTTTGGATCCCAAATAGTAACTAGATTCTTAGGTTGCATTAGTGGCCAGCATTAGCTTTCTTTTGTAAGGGGAATGTGGCCATTTCTCTCTGACGTGCATACCAGGCCTTGGTGACCTGAAGACTGGATAGCACTGATGGCTCTGCATGGGGTTAACTTTGAGGACCACTAAGCAGCTACAGCTCATGCAGAATGTGGCTGTCCACTTGTTTGCTGGTGTTAGCCAGAGGACACATCTCATTCCAGTTCCCTAAAGACAGCACTGGCTCCATAATTACTCCAAATCAAAGTACTTTCTCTGGGTATTTAGCTGGGTCCTGGATGCTTGAGGGACCCTATTCCTATAGGCCGTCCATGGTGGCTGAGGTCAGCTGGGACACTTTTGCTGATGGTTCCCCAGCTATACTAACCCAGGAACTGTCAGCAAAAATGTCCCAGCTGACCTCAGCCACCATGGAGGACATTGTCAGTGCAAGTTCCTCAACTCACTTCCAATCCTGATCCACCAGAGCCTGAGTTCATTGAACTTCAGGCTTGAAATGATAGCCTTAAAAAAAAAAAAAAAAACCCAACCCACACACCTCAGACTTCTACTTGAGGAGGGCATTTGTGGGATTAGTGTATATTTTGTTGGTGGGTGAACTCAGTTAAAATCTAGGAGAGGCTTTTTCACACCATGCATAATTAATCTGTGGAACTCATTGCCCCAAGACATCACTGGAGACAAAAGATCAACAGCATTCCAAAAGGGTTATGCATTATATGAATAATAATAACCTCCACAGCTACTGAAGAGTTTAAAGCTTTAGTTTTGACCGACACAGTCTTTAATGACATAGGCCCAGCCTAGATGAGAGACCAGCTCTCCCCCACATGCAATGCTGCACAGCTGAGGTCAGCACAGGCCCTTGGTTTAACAAAGAGGGAACTGCTAGTAGGGCATTCTGTGAGGTCCTTTGAATTGGGAACTCTTTGGTTCAAAATACCCCTAATCCAATGGAAAGCTCATTGATTCTCCCTAGCTTTGGGAAGGGAGGAGAGAGAAGGGAGCTGAGCAGGACGGTAGTGAGGAGAGGTGGTGCTGCTTATTTTCTATTTGGTCACTGTTGGTTGGGTTTGAGATGAATTACAAATCCACTAATTTTACCTCATCATAATTTTTGGCAAGGGAAGGTAGCTAGAGCCTGGAATGGATATTCTTAGTGGATGTTTCTCCATTAAATAAAATAAAATGGGCTACAAATATGTAATGGTTTTAAATGCTGGAACCATGAGGCCGTAAAACAATCCCTGCATGCTTGGCATTAGGAAAACACATCCCGTAAGGGAAGGTTATTCCATTATGGCAGTCTCTTGCTCCTCCCTCTGAAGCAACTGGTGTTGGCCAGTGCTAATGGCAGGAGATGGACCATTGGTTTGACTGGGTATGGCAAAGCTTGTGTTCCAAAGTCCTGTGGGTTATTTTTTTCCCAAAATTGTCCAGCATCAGAGCGGGGCCCCTCGTTTAAATTAAATAAATAAATGTATGTCTGTATTTATCATTTCATCAAACACTAAGAAATACAATGGGATGCATATTCCAATGTCGGTCAGTGACTCATTGTGTGACCTTGAAGTCAAATCCCTTAAAATTTAAAAACTACGTCTAGTAATTATCAAGTCAAGTACGCAAAAATTAAGGCACACAGATTAATGGATGGTGTGAAATTTTTGACCTGAGCCTTAAAAGTTTATACATGCATAAAATGGGTTTTTTTTGTTTTTTTTTTTTTTTGCTGCTTTACCATTCCTCACAGATGGGTGCAAGGCTCAGTTGAATTCATGCTCATAAACATTTACAATTAACTGGACCCTATTTTTATATTGGGGCAAACCAATCAACCATATTTAAACACCCTCAAATGTTTGGAAAGTTTGCATTGCAGTTTGGAGCCAGATCCAAATGTCGTGGGTCAGGAATCAGTTTAATAATTAGATGGAAAACTATTTCCAGACAAAATATCTGCAAAATTTTAATGAGGCACCAGAGTGGATTGTTGTGGTCTCTCTCTCTCTCTCTCTGTTTTATAGGTATCAGTCTAACATGTTAAACAGTAAGTACCTTTTTGTTTCATGATCATCCTCATCAAATCATTTTGGCAGCTATTCCAACTGGATTTCAGAGCGTCTCCATCTTTTCCTCAGATTCCTGTTCTCACTGTATTGTTGTGTTAAAAGTCTGTATCTGATTCCTCCTAGAGGGACTCCATTAGCTCCCAAAAAGAAGATGTGTGATCAGAAGAGGCAGCTGGTTAGAACCCCTAGTGGCTGCTGGACTACCACACCCTATACTCTTACTTTAAAAAGTTCCTACTTAAAAAGCGACACAAGAGACAGAACTTGGAGGCTTCACAAGTGAACAGCCGAGAGAATGAAAAGGCCTTCAGTGTCTTCTATACTCTTTTTGTTTGTTTCAACCTGACTATATTAAGCGCCTCTGCATTATTTTAAAATCTTCTTGACTAGGATTGGGATTTTTCAGAATAGCCTTCGGGAGTTAGGTGCCAATGGGAGCTGAGCGTCTAACTCCTTTAGGCTTACTTTAAAATCCCAGCCTTCAACTGCTGTAAATTTTCTGATGTTTGATTTTTGTTGCAATTTTGGAGTTAAATGAAAAAAAATCTGGAAAAAAGTCAACTAAAGTTTGGTATGTTTTTTGACCAGTTCTATTATTGATAAATGTTTCTCTATGCAACCCAAAGAAAGAGTAGCCATAACTGCTGTTGTAAATGCCCTTGTTTCATCCTGTCTGCAGTTTTAATTTTGAGGATATAGTGGGCTACTGATTTTGCTCCTGTACTTTTGCCCTCACAGATACCTGCAGGTGCACTTTGTACAACTTAGATGTCTATGCATTATTGCCAAACTCAGGCCTCCAAAATTGTGAGATTATCTTAAAACTCATGAGATTTTTTTTTAAAATATACATTTTGGATTTGCTTTATTTGCCTTACAATTTTAGAATATTTAGGTTACAGTTGGGTCACATTTTCAACCTTTACTCTGCAACCATAAGGGCCAGGAACTTTAAAAAAAAAAAAAAAAGCTGAGATTGTCCATAGTTACATGATTCCAGGAGCTGGATTTCAAGAAAAACACCAAATATTGTCAGACTCATGATAAGATCAAGAGAGTTGGCAGTCTGTGGTATCAGATAATTAGACATCTAGGGACTATAAAATGTATCTACAGAATTACATCCAAGGACTAGAGTCCACAATTATTTGTGGTTGCACCACTGCTGATGCTAAATAGGAGACCAAGTTGAGGCCCATCTGATGATCAGAGTATTGGATATTCTTGCAATATAGATGTATGTTTCTGTAACATCAGAAGTTAATTGTTTTGCAACATTTTTTCTATTATTGAAAGATAAAACAATAAAACTATGTTTTGTTTACCTTCACAAATCTCCTTGGTCTTGTTTTTGGGCTTGGCCATTTACATTTTATTTATATTAAAGTAACATCTACAGATTACAGCCCCCTTGCAATATGCATAATATAGACATAAAGTAAAAGACATTTCCTGCCTTAAAGCACTTACAGTCTATCTGCAAGGCAGGGGGATGGGATTCATGTACCAACATAAGCCTCATTGACCTCCAGTGCATGGCTGCAGGAATCCTTCCATGTGAAGTGTGTTGCAGTATCAAGGCTGTAAAAAAAATAGGGTGAAATACCAAAGTCCTTACCTATAATTTACTTAAGCAAAACTCCCATTGATTTCAGTGGGAATTTAGTCTGAGCAAGGACATCAGGACTCGGCCCATGATCACGTTCAGATTTTGTGAATGAGAGTTAAAAGCCACTATCAAATCAGTGTCCCAAGCAACAAGAAAACAGAGCTTATTACAAATGCTTAATATTTTACAATGGAAAATACACGGAACAATAAATACCTTTCTCCTGCATTACAGGTATGCTTTCCCCACTGCTCTTGCCACACGCAAGTACAACCGCAGAATCGTTACAGCACAGATGGATTTTGACATTGCCCACCCCTCAGGGCAGAATAACTTTTCCTTCCAGTTCAAGAAAAAGGGGGCATACTGTGGAACAAACAGATTTCTCAAAAGAAATTCTGCGCTCATGGCAAAGTCCCTATTGATTGCAATGAATGCAGGATCAGAGCTCACCTCTTGCATGTCTAGAAAAACACTGACTTCACATTTTTTTTTATTTTGCCTTTAAAAATACCTGTTAATTAACAAGTGCTATTAAAAGTACATGTGATTTATTGAGAGAGAATTTACCCTGAAGGGCTTGGGAAGGCTTTAGATTTCTTGTTCATTATAGGCCAAATCCCAAGAGGTTCTGAGCACCCACAGTTCAATGTTCACTCAGTGCATAAGGTGCTTGCAAGAGATCTGCTTCATTCTGTGTCTGGTTCCAGCTGGCTGAGTACGGCAACAATAGCTTCACCGCACCTCATCCACACTGCCTAGGGAAGCTCAGCCCTTAAAGGCACTGCCCCTCTTGCCACACACAGTTTCACCAAGAATCCTATTGGTGTTATTTGCATAAATAGGGTCTACTCACATGACTAATAGGATCAGGCAGGCACCTAGTTGTTAGGCAGGTAAAATACCCAATGAAATCAGTTGAAGTTTTGTCTAAGGGTGGAGTAAGGGACCTTTGTGAATATCTAGCTGGAGCACCTGTGAGATCAGACCCACTGACCAAAAGTCAAAGTTACTAAGCAATTCTGAAACTCAAACCATACAACAGCTGTGATGGCAGGGAGAATTGGTCACTTGCATATCAAACTAAAAAGGGGCCAGGTTCTGATATAAGTTATGCTGATGTCAATCCATTGCCTGTAAGAGTGGTACACTGGTATAATAAGCACCAAGAAGATGATGTGAAATCTTCATCTGCCCATTTTTGGTTAATAAGGAGGTGAACAGTGCCAAAGGTTGCCTCTAATCATGCCAATTAATTATTGGTGGTTTCACAAGACAGTTCGAACTTTTCCCACCCTAGTATTCTTGTATAACGTCACGCTTGCTGAGGCTACTGTGCTTATTGTGCCTATAAACCCATAGCTCAGCTGAAGCATTGAATGAAAAACCCAGAGAAGTCATTTTCCCCTATGTATGCCCATACTATTTTTCTTCTTTGTTTTTTTAACCCCAAATAGCCTGTACAGAAAAAAAAATGACTATATAAATCATAGAAAGAGGCGATGTATTAAGAAAATGCTCTTAAACAGAAGCGTATGAGATAATGAAACTGGCTACTAGGATAAGCATATTTATTGGGTTTGTTATGTATCAAATGTAACAAAAGTAAAGCGTCTGAACAACTCCATGTGTGGTTCTTTCACACTCTTTGATCACACAATTCCCCCTTTAATTCAGATGCAGTAGAGCTTAAGTGGCTTCATTGATGTGTTAAGTGTGGAATGATTTTTGTATAAAATTTAAAAAAAAAAGACCCCATTATGTGGCCAGAAAAGCCTTGTGTGCATTTGTTTATTGAGACAGGAACTCGGTTTCCCACACCGAACAACTGTGCCGAGATGCTGAAAGATTGTGTAGGGAAGAAAAGTAAAGGAAACGTAATTTTCTACCTGGCAGAAATCAGCCTCTGGAGGAAGACGTAGACAATGAGATTAGGCTTAAACCAAATAATAGAGGCTGATTGATTTTAAGAAAATGCTCCACACCATTTATATGGGGGTTTCATGTGTTCCTTTTGTTAGTAAAATGCTGGGCTTTGGAATAAATGGCTTTGTAGTCTGCCTGGCCTTTAAGTGTGCCTTCCACTATTACATATCCCAAAAGTGAAAGCACCAAGAAGAAAGGCTGTCAGGTGAAAACACAGGATTTAAATATATTAAAAAAAAATACTTTATTGCTAAAGTGACACCAGATTCTTTTTTTTTTAGCTTGTTTTTTAACCAGATTTTAGATGATCATAGAGGAAATCAGTGGGGGGGCCCTTTCAGACAAAGCCCTAGAGCCTCAGCTGGTGCAAATCAGTGTAGTGCCATTCATTCAAGTCAATGGAGCGATGCTGCTTTGCCCCAGCCAAGGATCTGGCCCACAAGCTGTAACAAATGCATCAACTTTATTTTTACGGGGCCTGAGTCTCCTATTTAAAAAGGTGTAAAGGGATGGGAATAAAGTACCGCTTTTTCAGCATGCTACTTTAGGGTAGCGGTAACAATTATATATTGTCATTATTAATTTATTAGATTTTTTTATTAATAAGAAAATATAATCAGGTATAAATTGATCTCCGGCACTGGTCCTACCCAAGGGTATGAAGATGATCATAGTTATTTCAGTAGCCCCTAGCAACTAAGATGGGAGATCCATTGTACTAAGCACTGTATACACACATAGTAAGGGACACTCCCTGACCCAAAGAGCTTAGTCTAAATAGAGAACACAGACAAAGGGTGGGAGGGGAAACAGTGGCACAGAAAGTGACATGACTCACTCAGGGCCACGCAGCATATTGGTAGCAGAGCCAAGATAAACCTTAGAATTTGGGGGTTCCACATTTTGTTCTTGTTTCATGTAAAGATTTCACAGTGTTTGCTCAACAGTTATGGCTTCCACCTGAGAAGACTCCTGCTTTTGTGTGAAAACTACAAAAGTCCACGTGGGTGAATTGCACATGGAGGCAGATGAAGCTGTGCAATTTCCAAACATTTCTTTCAAAACCCACGTTTGCTCAAACAAACAAAGCCCTCCAAAATACAAATTGGGCAGGTGTCAAATTAGCCTCTGAATGAAATTTGTGTTTAAAGTTCATGGGAAAAAAATGTTCTTGGCCTCTCAGGCCATCCAGGGGTTAACTGATTTACTCAGAGTATTATGGGTAGGACCCAGGCTCCAACCCCCATGACTTCCTGTTCAGTGAGTGTTTTTTCCCCACTCTCTGTTGTTTGGCATGCAGCATGTTCCCAGCCTGCAGCACTGTGAGTAGTGCGTGTTTCTTTTCAAAACCTCCAGTAATAATACTAGGCTCATAGCATCACCATTGCACGGTCCCTTTCTGTGACACCAACTGAGTTGTGGAGAAGTAAGTTCCACAAACTTTTTTTTTTTTTAAGCTTTGCCTGAATGGCAAGTTCCTTTTAAATGCAGGGGTTGTGTGTGCGGGGGGGCTGTCCATGCACACGGTAACTGGTGCCAGCACGTCGCTCCTTTTTGTTATGTTCATGGCCTATGCAGAAGTTAGAGACAAACATAAAATACCCTTGCCGGAAGATTACAGAATAATGCTACTTTATTTCTGAGAACTCAGCATGTTAACACAAGACCCTCCTCCCCAAAACAGAGAGGCACAACCCACCCTACTTTGTTGTAGGCTGGCTTTGGGCAGGACAAGGAAATCCCTTAGGATCTAAAGGGAAGTTTGCAATTTTAACACAATACGCCACATTTTTTTGCCAGCATGATCCTAGCCAGGATGAGATGGAGGCTATTAAACAAAAGTGCCCATCTTCCTAGCTCACTCCCCCTTTTTGCTTGCTCTTGGCCTCCCTGACACACAGCCTTCCCTTCCATCACCCAGTTCTTCCCTCAGCATTTCCCAAGCCCTATTACACTGTAGTTCCTTTCAGCACCATCTCCCTACGCTCATTCCATTGGTGTGCATTACATGACGGCCTGATCGCACTCTCTCTTGTTATGAAATGCATGGTATGTTGCTGCTGCGTGTGAAAAGCTGCAGCCAGGCAGAAGTCACAGGACTGTTGTTGTTTGTTATTTCAGGGCCCCCTGATAAGTGCAGCTTTATTCCTAGTTCCATGTAAGCTGGAACTGGGGTTCTTTCCCCTACACATTACCCTGTTTTGTCTTCCTCGTTGAAATTATCAGTAAAAGCACAAGCTGTCACCTACTACTCCTTAAACCTCCATAATAAGGATAGTGCTATGTAAACAGGAAGAGAAGGGACTAATTGCCCTCCACTGCCATTGACTACAATGGGGTCTATAGCTATGACTATAGGAGTGGCAGGCAATAGGCACTTTGAAGGATCAGATCCTTGTTGCGGGGGAAAGGGATTTTGCACTGAGCTTAGCTTTCCAGCACTGAATATGTATCAGATCTGAAATGTTATTCTGTTCATCTATCACTACACAGAGACAGCACCGTCGAGTGGATTGAGTGGAAGACTGGGCATCGGGGGTCTGCATTTTGAGTAAGTCAGGCCCTGCTCATTGGGGCAGGTCATTTCAAACTCTGCACCTCACTCTCGGATCTGTAAAATAGGGACAATAACATTTAGCTCCTTCTCGGTAGCTGAAGTAAATGGGAGCTGCAGGCACCTAGCATCTGGCTGGATCAGGTTCTTAAACAGTCAGACATTTTAGGTGGCATTTTTGAAAGAACCGAACATTTCTCTAACTTCCACTGAAATTGACTTTGATGGGAGCAAAGGTAGGCTAACACACAAATGCTTTTGAAACGAACACCCTTTAAATGCTGTTTTGTTGTAGAGTAGAGTTTCTTCTAGATTTTGCAGAAACTGCCTGAAGAAATTATTTAAAAGAGCAAGTTATTGTATTTTAGCCCAGGCTTCAGCTCAGAAAAGTCCCAATCCCCATTAGTATCTATTTCCTGCCTTTGTTATTTCCTTTTCCTCTCCCACCCTTTGTCACTCCTTAGCTAAAGAAAATTTGGCTTTTCTGATTGAAATCAAGATTCAGCCTGATGTAATTTAAAATGCCTGAGTGCTAAACCCCCGGAATGATGGGATTTTATCTAATGGAAATGCCAACAATCTTTCCCTCCAGCATGGCGTCATCTAAACCCAGCACATTAAATCAATGATAAAGATAAATGTATGTCTCTTACTTGAAAAGCGTCATCATCCTGCAGTCATCAGCTGGCCTTTTTAAGGTGATGTGAGGAAGAAAATATATTTGCAAAAATTAAGCATGTATTGCCAGTGCATATAACATAGTGTTAATGAAATATCCATTTCAGACACTCTCAGTGGCCACCTTCAAACTCAAGACTTGAGGTAAAATTTTCAAAATGCTTATGTGATTTAGGCTCCTATGGCCCAGATTCTCAAAAGTATTTAGGTACCTAATTCTAACTGAAATCCAGGGCTGTATTTAGGGGCAGGTGACCCAGATGACCGCCCTGGGTGCTGGGCATAGAGGGTGCCAGACTCGGGGTGCTGTTTTGTTGTTAGTGACAAAAGGGAAAAATAGAAGGTTTGTAGTAAAATGTTTCAGGTATTCTATATGTGGATTCATTTTTCACTAGCCTCCTAGAATGTTCTGGACCTTTTGTACAATCTCATGGAACCTTCCAGACTTTGAGAACTACCTTTTCCTTGAACCTTCTAGAATGTTGTCAGCCAGGCCCTTGCAGGTGTATAAGGGTGACGTGTCGCCAGTCAGTCAATGAGATATAAGAATGAAATGAAGTGAAGCGAGAGTCCAGCTGTGCTACTGTGAAACTTGTTTTATTGTGCAATTGTGTGTGTGGGGGGGAGGGGACTGAAGATGTTCCTCGCCTGGGATGCCATTTGGTCTAGGGCTGGCCTTGCTGAAATCAACGGGGGCTAGGTGCCTAAATACCTTGGAGGCTCTGGTCTTAAGTCGAGTCAAATCCCTGAACTTTGTGCACACATATTTTATTGGCTAGTCTCTCCATTGTGTGGCTAACTAAAGGCTAGGTTGTGACTAGCCCTAACGCGACTGTAGTGAGGAGGAAAGATTCCCCCACCACCTTTGCATTGGTTAGGGTTACGTGGATCTTGCATTTGCACTTCAGTGCAACAGAAGACCTCTTCCTCCCATGAGCAAGTGAGCAGGGCTTCAAGTATGCAGAACCATGGCTCCGCCTCCACCCATATGCACCAGCTGGATGCTAGAGAACAAGTATGATAAATAGCTGTTAATACAGCTTGTTGCTGCAGAGGAACTGTCCCTCAGAGGGGTGTGTCTGAGGCAAAATCCCTCTTGAGGCTCCTTCAGGTGATGCTGCTGCACATGCTCCATCTCTTGCCTAGGGCTCTGCTTGAGAGCAAAATCTCAACCTAATAAGCTTGCTTCCCATCTCTCCTTATTTTTAAGGGCCATACTGGTATTTACATTGCAGATGCCTACAAAATGAAGGTCTCCCACAGTATAGCTTGTGTGTTTCCTACTAAGAAGGCAGGCCCAGGTTAATAACAGGTTTTAATGGAATTGTTGTGTCTTACTCTGAACAATATCAGTTGTTGAACTATGAGCAAAGTCAAGAAGACTAGAAAAGAAGAAGAAACCCTCTGCGGAAATTCCAAAGGGGGGGTTCCCCAGTTTGTTGCTATAACCCTTTCTGGGTCTGTAGCCTCTTTGCAGATGATGATCCAAAAGTGAATCACCAGAGATTTACCATTACAAACAATGGGTCTGATTCTCCTCTCACACAGACCACCTTTACAGTAGGGTAGCTGCATAGACTTCAGTGATTTACTTGCTATGAGCAGAGAACCAGGGCCACTGAGGCTTACAAGAGTCACTTTAACTTGGTAAAACAGAGACATAGAAAACAGGATGGACTGCCATCAGCTAATCCTTCCAGCAGCTGCAAGGAAACTCAGAGGAATGCATCCACCTGGAGATAATGCCGGGTAGGTGGAAGTTTCTTTATCCTTCTGCATTTGGCTAAGAATATCAGTGTTTAGAGCATCTAGTATTGTTTATACCGTGTGATACCATTGATAGCTAAATAACTGCTCTTTATTTTGCTTCTTGAATCCTAATGTAAGGTTGGTTTTATAGACTGAATTTGGGGGATTCTTTATACAGATGTCTTGCAATGTAGGGGTCTCATTGTACATATCTCTGGTGATAGTTTCCCACTCCTCTTCCCAATGGAGCTGAGGTCTGAAGGCCATTAGAAGTAGAGCTGGTCCTAATTTTCCAGATTTCAATTTTTGGGTGACGTTTTTTCATTGACTTTTCAAAATCTGATGAAGGAGAGGATGAATTTTTCACTTTTTTTTCCCAACAATTTGTTTTGTTTTCAGCCTCCTTTAAAACTAGTTGATATTTTCCAAATTTTGAATTTCCACGCTGTTTGTGAGAAATCTTCTTTCCCTTCGCTCTGTGTGTGTATGTGTGTGTGTGTGCGCGCGCTTAGTTCCCTACAGAATGTCTGTTTCCTGTGCTCTTGTAGCAGTACTTTTCACCCTTTGTGTGACAGAAAGTTTGTAAATGGGAAGAGCGCCACTGAATTCAGTGAAGCTATGTCCGCTGAGGATCTGGATCATGAGTTGCATGAACAGGTCTACGATGATTTTGACAAATATCCTAGTAACAAACATCTCTCATTTGTATTTTACAAACTTCATGCATCAGCTAGATGTCCTTTTGTGTCAGTACATTTTGGGTAGAATCCTGGCCCCAGTAAAGTCAATGGGACTTTGGCCATTCACTTCAGTGTGGCCAGGATTTCACCCATTGTTGGATGCCAAAGCTGCTGTACTGACTCTGAATTTCATCTGCCTTCTGTTTTATTGTGCTTGAATCTGAGCTCACTTGCACTGTTGTAAGTCAGGAATAACTGCACTGAAGCCAATAAAGGTACCATGGTGTAAGGGAAATTGGTGTCAGGCCCTTGATTTCCATTTTAAAGTGGCATATTAGCTCGGAAAAGATGAGGTGGTTAGACAGATTTTCCCTGGCATTTCAGAAAGGTGTGATTTTCTTTCACAGCCTGGGGAAGTGCAGATTAGAAACAAAGTAGCATCAGCAAAATTAAATGGTTAGGTTGAATAGGGCAAACAGGCCTTTGTAAAGCCAAGCACCTGATCTTAGAGCTCATGTAGATGTCATCAGGTGCAACGGTACCATTTAGTTCTGTTGTGGGCTTTTTAAAAACCACCCAGTGTTGTTGTTGCTTCTTATTTTAAAAGAAATTAGCCTGAAATGTCTGTGAACATGGCCAGGTTGGGAAATCAGGCTTCCAGTCCCCATCTCACTCTGGCAAGTAATGGGAGTGAACCAGAGGCAGGTTCAGCTGAACTAGGAATGTGGTTTAAATTAGCTTTAGGTTGTGACTGCAAGTTAAAAAAATTCAAAACGGCCTGATGGAATTGCAGCAAGTCAAATTTGGTCGAGTCCAAAGGGTTTTCAGTTCACTTTAAGATCATGACTACAAGTTTTAAAAATCCCAGACAGTTGATCGTATTGGCAAGTTGTCCATCCACTAATAATACAGTATGGAAAGCAGCAAGTTTTGCCCAAGAGGCCCAGTCTTACAAAGTTCAGAGCAACCCCTGCCGCGCACCAGTTCATTGGAAACTGAACGTGCTGAACACTGTGCAGTTTCAAACCCTAGCTATAGGGCATGTGCTTCCCTGGTGTAAATCATCCCAGTTCAGTGGAGCTATGGAAGTTTACAGCAGCTGAGGATCTGGCCCTGTGTGTCTGAAAGCAACTGTATGAATTTGGCTGATTTTATGACAAAATCCATATTGATTACCCCGTTACGAGGCTTCAGACTGCTCTCCAAATGCACTGAAGTATAACATAACATTTGCTATGGCAATTAGCCCCTACTGCAGTTTGTACCATGCTGTTAAAATATGTTATACTCAGAAGGAATGTAATGCCAGTAAATCAATGGAGATTAAGAATATTTTAAAAATTCCCTTTGGCCACAGAGCTGTTTATCATTCAGGCCTCAAAATCCCGATTTGTTGTTTCCGAGCTGTATACTATTAAATCATGCAGAGCAAAAAGAAGAGTTGTGATGGTTTTGGACACATTTTAGGGTGTGCCCAATTCTGTGTGTGCTCTGTGCATGGAACTTCGGCTGACTCTATGGTAGCATAGGTGCAGGGCTGGCCCAGTGAGATTGTACCCAGTTCTGCAGACTCATATGAGAGTTGTGTATGAGTAGCCGCTGCTGAGTTGGACCCCTGGATTTGAATGAACCTGAACTTCACAGCAAAATTCGCCAAATTTTGCCAGGTTTGGAGTCAAATGGTGCCAACCATCAAATTTATGGTGGTTTGGGATTTGGTAAGGAAAGGGTCACACAGTTCTGCTTAGGAAGCATGGAAGCAGAGAAGCTAGACTCTCAGCTACTATAAGTCACCAGAGCTCAATTGAAGTCATTGGAGAGAGAATTATAAAAGTCCTTACGCCGACTTTACTAAGTTTGGATACTCAGTTGTTACTCTGGCAGATTCCCGTTGGGGTCTCCTCTGTCTGGGGTTGATCCTTGTTTAGCTGCTGGACCTTACTCTTTGGCCCGTAGTTATGAAGAATAAGTAGAGATAAGGGGCCAAAGTCATCCCTGATGTAATTTGTTTGTGAGGTAGGTTGGTACGGTAATACTATCCACAGTTTGGTTTGAATTTGGAAAGCTTGAGGCACAGAGAGGTTACCTGGTTTGTCCAAAGTCAGAGAAGTCTGTGGCCAAGCCATTTACAGGAGAGCACATTTATTATTATATTATATATTTACTTTTTTTCTATGCTACTTGAATATTTAAATCCTCATGTTCTCACTTTTCTGTATCACTAGCAAAAGCTGCTATGTGGAATGGATGCCTCCCACTTTGCAAAAAGCACTTTTCTTCACAGATCTTTTCTGCAACAGCAATTCATTATTCACCAGAAAGAGCTGCAGTTGAACACTTGTTGAACAGCCCAAGAGGCTATCATATGACATTAAACAAGCACAACTTATGTTAGCAGGACTGGACCAGAATCCTGCAAGTTTCTCAGTAGAATTCTCCTTCTGTTTTGCCAGACAAATAATCTGTTGCGACTCTTAGGGCTGCTTATCTTTTGTAGCTTGGATTTGTTCCCATGCACCATTTTGTTCTCAAAGATGCCGAAGCTGATTCTTCAGTGCTAGCCAAAACAAATGAGAATCTTGGCTGGCTGTTTGGTAGCAGCAGCTGATTTGACTATGCCTCCCCACACCTAACACTGGGGCAGATTTCACTTTGACAGATGAAGATTCCCCCTCCCACCCTTTCTGAGACCAGGAAGCACTAGAGAGTGGATAAAAAAAATGAAATATTTTAAGTAGTTTTGTTCATCTTATTTTTGTGGAACTTTACATGCATTTGTTATTAGAGTTTGTTTATTGCTTGTAATTCTAAGCCATTCATCATCATAGTCTATTGAGAGAGTGCTATCTAGTGCTTAGGGCGTTGGAGTGGGCATCAGGGGACCTGGAATCTATTCTCAGCTCTGCTGTATGATTTTGGGCAAGTCACTTCACCTGCGTTTCACCTTCCACCTTTTGCCCTCTCCATTTAGATGATCAGAACTTTGCAGCAGGGGCTGTCCCTTGCTATGGGTACATACATGCTAACACAAAGGGGCCCTGAGCTCAGGTGGAGCGTGCATATACTATAGAAATAATATATATTGTCCAATGTATCTAGCCTAGGGTTTTAGATAGGTATATTGGATAGTACAGTGTCCCTAGGCATTTTTTAATTCCAAAAACTAACCACAACTTGATTTTTTTTAAAAAGGAGAGAAAGAGAGAGAGAAATGAGCTGAAGCAAAACACAAGATCCAAAAACTTCTGAACTTTTTCAAAAGTTCAGATCTGGATTCAGTCCTGAGTTTGAACTTTCCAGCTCAGCCCTGTCTCTATAAACAAAATGCCTTTTGATCGCAGTTTTGGCGTTGTCAGGAGAGCTGGGTTAATGTCAGTGCTGTGAGGGTGAATTAGGGCTTATGTGGTGCTTAGACCTAGTGATGGCTCTCTGCACATGGGGTGAATGTCACACAGATAGCCTAGAACATAACCAAGAAAAGAAACTGGAAGTCAGCCGCAAAAATATCTAGAGGCAATGGTGAAGATGCTGCATATGTGAACTCAGCTTTGATAGACAGTTTTGAAAATGTAAGTCTCCTCATAGTATTAATAAAAGAGGTCCTGAAACTGACCACCTATGTTGACATACCCTGTTCATAGGCTAACTGACAGCAATGGAGATTAGCAAAGAAAGGGCAGAAGTCTGAGGCTAGGTCTGCCCGAGAAAGATTTGCTGTTGTAGGCCATAGACAGGGACTCCAGAGAACTGGGTTCTATTCCTGTTTCTTTCCTTGGCCTGCTGGGTAACTGTAGGTAAAAAAAAATCACTATGTGCCTCAGTTTCCCTATATGTAAAAAAAAATTGGTATAATGATACTTACCTTCCTTGGTAAAGTGCTTTGATATCTACTGAGTAAAACGTGCTATATAAGAGCTAAGTGGTATTATTATTATTATTTATTATTATACTGGTATCCCAAGCAAAATAAGCTATACCAGCAAAAGCACTTTTATGCCATTATAACTGTATCTAAACTAGGGCTTTAGCCCATATAGAAATGTCAGCATAAAAATAAAAATTACACCCTTACTGACAATGCTATTGTGGCAAAAGCTTCTAGTGTAGATCTGGCCTAAATATCTAGCACTTCTACAGTACCCTTCATCTGAGGCTCTCAGACCACTTGGTAAAATTAAAGGGCCGCTCCCACAAACTCCATAAACAGATCTTCCTTTGGGGACTTCTGTGTGCCAAAGATTTGTAGGTCCGGGCCAATATTTAAGGGTCTTCACACTCCTTTGAGGTAGGAGTGATCCAGTGACATGTATAAGGTCATACAGCTAGTCGGTGGCAAAGCTGTGGTTAGTGCCACGGAGTCTGTTTATTTATCACAAGGGTTCTCAACTTTTTTCCAAACTGAGACCCTCTTTTTCACACCATCCTCCCCTCTAACAGAGATGAAAGTGTACAAGAGGAAGGACAGCCCCACTGTTAGGTTTCCTGGGAGTTGCGAAATCAAAGATGTTTTCTCCACCACCACAGACTTCTGATGTGACCTTGGGCAAGACACATCAGCATCTCTATGCTGCATCCTCACATAATAGCAATTCCTTACTTCACAGGGAGGGCTGTGAGGATAAACACATTAAAGATTCTGAAGTGTTCAGTTACTTTAGTAACGGAGCCATAGAAATACCCAAAATAGATAGATAGCTGGGACTCCGTTCCCTGCAACATGGGAAGGCCAGGGCGGTTGAGAACCTCTAGACACACTTGCCTGTCCTGAGTCGAAACAACATTATGTCACCCTGAAATGCCATGTATTTCATTTTAAAAGGACGTTTCAGCAAGGCTATAATCAGGTCTCTGAGTGTCTCAGACAGCTTCAGAACCTGATTCAGTAAAAACATGGCTGGACTCCAGCATTGTGAAGAGACGCAGGCTATCAGTGTAGGCTTATCTCCTCAGCAATACCCCCTTTCAGAACACAGTTTGAGCCATTGGGTCTGGGTTTCTCTGGTTTGTTTCTTATTGAACAGAGGGGATGCAAGGAGATGGAAAAATATAGCAAACTTATATTGTGTTTGGGTGGGGAAAGCTAATTGATTTGACAGTTAATCAAAAACTACTAAGAGAAAATCAATACAGAGTAAAACAATCTAGTCTTCTGTTCTGTATCCTATTCCCAGTGGCACTGTTGATTGTATAGCATCAATGTCATCTATTTTAGATGGAAATGTTACCAACTATAATGCCGCTGTTGATGTTCCAAAACGATTCTAATCTCATTTCAATAATAGCTTCTGTCTCTCTTAGTGACACACATGCCATAACATTCTTGGCTAAATTGACAGCACTAATAACACACTCAGTTTTTATATTATTCGGACCACTGTCTGCATTTTTGAGTGTTCACATTATGGTGCCATGTGAAGAGCTTGCATCTTCTTTTGAAAGCTTCATATAATTAAGTGCCAGTGGCTCCCATTGACCTGAGTAGGCGCTGCGGACACTGAGTTCGCACCTTTGAAAATCAGGCCGCTCATTTAAATGTGGATTCAGGTGCAGAAATTTAGATATCCAAGTGTGAAGGTTCTGTCCACAAGTGATTTGCTCAAGGTCACAGACTACAAATCTTTGAAAGAACAAAGATTAGACCCGACATCGAGCCCAGACCTGTTCTTTAACTGCTAAAACCTGCTTCTTCTGTCTTCTGATTTTTCCAAACAACTTGAGTCTTCCAAGTTGGGCTAAAAATGTCACAGAGACAGATTTCCTGGATAGATTTCTGACCATTCTACTTCTGCTCAGAGCCTGAAGTTACCATGTGACTGGCATCTCTCATGGTTTTACAATATATCTTGTTCCAACCTGTTCAGAAGCTGGAACTTGAAATATGCACCCATGAGAGTCTAGATACAATGATGGGTGAATTAGCAATGGATAGATGGACGCAGAGATGTTTGCATAGCTGTGAAGCTCAGATCTGCTTCTGAACCAGAACATCCACAAAAGTGGACGTATTCAGTTCCTGAATGTTTTACTCCGATCCAACTCCGTGTACAACTCATAGCCCTGGTTCAGATTTACCTTGTAGTGGCCCTAGGTCAGTATTTTAGGGGGGCTTACTAGCTTGTTAAGGATACGGTCTTTATTTCGGGGCCTGTCTGAGAGTCCCTTTCAGAGCTCTGCTGTGGCTGCTGGCAGGGCCGGCTCTAGGTTTTTTGCCACCCCAAGGAGGAGAGGGGAAAAAAAACCCCTCCGGGAGCGCAACTGCTGAAGCAAAAAAAAAAAAACCAAAAAACCCCTGGGAGTGCAATTGCCCCCGCAAGCATGTGTTTGGTTTGCTGGTGCCTAGAGCCGGCCCTGGCTGCTGGGCTTTTGAATGAAGTTCTGCCAATAGGGGCACCAATTTAGCAAAGCACTTGAGCACTTGCTTAACTTCAAGCACATGCTTAAATATATCCTATTCATCAGAGCACTGTAGCACATGCTTAACTTGTCGCACAGACTTAAATTCCATTGACTTCTATTAAAGTTAAGCAATAAAGTGCTTTGCCAGAACACTGCTTAAAGCCTCTCTCTAGATGATACCATATGCAGTTGAGGGCACAGAAGCCAAATCTCTCTTATGGATCCTTCATTTAAAACAGCTTTTGTTTTCAGTTAGCAGCTGTGGATTTAATCAGGATGAAAGTTTATTCATTTCTCTCTGATTTTATCTTTGCTGTTTTTTTAAAAAAGAATTTTCCTTTATTAATTTTTCAAGAAAAAATGCGGAGTACAAGTGAACAAACACAACCTGGAGCAATAAGAAGGATATTTAAACTAATTCAACAATCCTTTTCCTGACATCAGGACAAAGAATTGCAAGAATACAAATCTATTGCTGTAGGCTGGGATTTTCGAAGGAGCCTATGGGAGTTAGGTGCCCTAATCTCATTGAAATCCCATTGATACTTCTAGCTTCACTTTCTTTTTTATGTATTTATTTTGGACATGGGAAAGGGCCAGTGCATGTTGTTATTTGTGTGTATTATTCTACACTGCTACCTCGATATAACGCCACCCGATATAACACGAATTTGGATATAACGTGGTAAAGCAGCACTCCGGGGGGGTAGGGCTGCGCACTCCGGAGGATCAAAGCAAGCTCAATATAACACGGTTTCACCTATAACACGGTAAGATTTTTTGGCTCCCAAGGACAGTGTTATATCGAGGTAGAGGTGTACTTATGTGCATTACAGTGGAGCCTAAGGACAACCCAAGGTTGAGATCCCACAGTACAGAACAATAGACAGCCCCCGGCTCAACAAGCTTACGTTCTAAATAGACAAGACAGACAAAGGGTGGGGTATAGAGATAGGGAACAGAGTGATGGATTCAAACATCAGGTTACTGTCCCATTTTTCTTTTGTTTTTATATTTTTTTGGGAGCAGGGATGTTGGAAGGGGGATGGGCTAATCCGAAAAACAAAGGAAGGGTGTGAGGCTATAGAAGAGTGGGCTGTGAGAAAGACAGGGCAGAAGGAGAGGAAGAAGGAGGAAAGGAAAGTTAAGGCAAGTGGAGTAAATCAAATTTCCATTTGAAAAACCTACCTGGAATCTAAAAATTGTGTTCTAATAAAGGTACCACGTGTGAGCCATGTTATCTCGTGACTGCATTAATCCACCCACATGACATTACACTCTAGTGTACTTTACCCTGTATTGGTGCTGCTGTTACTTCTTCCATCAGTGCTGATTGCCGGGTCGCTCAACCATTCTGAATACGCTGAAGATGAATCAGATTTCCATTTACTGAATATTACACATTTGCTTCCCTATAGATGCATCTGTGCCAATTTCTTGGTGTTCAGTGGAAGATCTAATTCATTAGATTGTAAACTCTTCAGGGCAGGATGTTTGTTCTGTATTTGTACAGTGCCTAGCACAATGGGGCCCAACTCCATGACTGGGACCACTAGGAGTTGTCATAATACAAATAATAAAACAACTAATAATAATCAACTAATCCCAGAATACAAATATTTACAGAGGGGAATTTTTTTCCCCAGAACCATGGAACATTTCTTTTGTTGCTCCAAACAAGAAAAAGTATACCGAGTCAGGTTAATGATCAGCGTCTCGAGCATACCCTGCTTCTTCTTTTGATTTTACTGGGTGAGGAACAGTCACCATTGGATTCAATTAATTGTTGCTGATGATGCAATCATGTAGCGTTTGCTCCATTTCTTTTCTTATTTTGTTATCCAGGAATTGCATCTTCAGTCTAAATCTGAGATAACAGAATCCCTTTCCCTTCTAGCTCTTAAAATCACTTCCTCCAACCCTCCTCCCCCCCGCAAAAAAAATGATTTCAGGATCCTAATCTTCCTCGGATTCTTCATTCTTGTTATAGTCTTGTTCCCAGACTGGCAACCTCGTGCCAATTTTTTATCTCATTACAATCTCTCTTATGAAGTTGATGTGCTGGAATTTAATGCCTGATATAACCTGTGAAATATGGTCCTATGCTATACTTCTCTGACCTTTTCATTAATCTACATCTTGATTGACTGGCTATCCCAACCCTTTCCCACTGGCTGGGGAAGCTGTAATCATTGGATAAATGGATGGATAATAAAGCATATAGAATATCGAAAAAGGTCAGAATAATCCAATATATGTAACAGATGGATATACAGATGTGTGCTATACATGCAGAATCGGGAACTGAATATTTTGTAATCTTCCATGAGACTTTTATTCCTCCTCCAATCCCCCCCCCCCCCCCAGGAAAACAAATAACTTGTTTACAGATTTATTTTTTTTTGGTCTTTTTGAAATTTTTCATTTCAGAGTTGCTATATTCTCACCTTCTCTCATCTTTTTACTGCTCCCCCTATTTCAAATAAAAATGTTAAAAATGTTAAATATATATTTTCAGAAGAAAGTCATAAAAAGGTGAAAGTGGGAGAGAACCTAATTTCTCACACATTTTTACTCTTTTCCCCTTTTTCCCCCCAGTGAAAAAATGTTTTAAAAAATGTTGCTTTGCATTTTTTCATTGAAAAACAGAAAAAAGTGAAATTTTGAAGAAAATTAAAACAGTGGGTTTTTTTTAATTTTTCATGAAAAGATCTCATCAGATTCTGACCAGCTCTAATGTATCTTTATGCTTAATACACTTCCGCTCTATCCCAGTGCAAATTGCTTAGGTTTCAGGAGATACGATACATTATCACCACACTGAACAGCCAGGTCACTGAACTCATCAGAAGACTTCAGATCAGTGTGCTAACTCTAATTTGCATGCCTAATGGAAATGAGGAGAGTAATTGAAGAATAAGATCCAAATAATATGGAAAAGCAGAATCCGTGTGATTTCAGACCAGTTTCCTTATTTACATTAATCAGTCTGGGAATCATTTTTGGTTCCCAATTCTTTGCAAGATTCAGTGCAACCCAAAGGGTAGGAAATAATTACATCTAATTAAAGAATACACAGACAGGTCAAGGTCAAGCTTAGGGATCTTTCAATAACCACTTTAAAGCAGGTTCATAATTGCCTAATAAAAATCCTGACCTCAGTAATATATTATCAAGGGGAAACTAGATTTTGTGCAACACAAAGGGGCAAATTTTGCTCATCCTTAATCATGAGAGTAGTTCTATTGGACTGAATTCAAACTTGGTGTGTAACTCCAGTGGACTAAATCCACTGCATTTCACTCATATCTAACACATCAATGAGCAGCACTGCATAAAAACCTAGATAAGACAGGTTGGTGAGCATATACTGACACATTAGTTGTTTGTCTGGACAACGGTCACCTCTGTCCCATATCGGCTGCTGGAAATTACCTTGGATTCTCTTGAATCAGAGTACAGTATTAAAGATTTCCTCTTTATTACCAAAGAAATATTGTCTGTGCTGCTCTCTCCAAGAGAGACAAGGTGTGTGAGGTAATATATTTTATTGGACCAACTTCTATTGGTGAGAGAGACAAGCTTTCAAGCTGACACAGAGCTCTTCTTCGGGACTCTCTCTCCTAGTCCTGTCAACATCATTTGGCTTGTTCAGGCCTTCATCGTTTCTCCTATTGATTGCTCCAGTTTGCTTTATGAGTTTGTCTTTCAGGATGTGCCGTGCACAGCTCTTTTGTAAGTCCACTGCAAGGTTAGCCTTCAGTATGAAATGTGCTGGTCAGGTCAAGAGATGGGGTATAACCAGAAGCTCTCAACTAAAAATCTCTGCTAAATCTGAGGTAGGTGGGGGAAAGGATTTAGATCTGTGTGTTTTTTCTGCCCCCAGTTCACATGCAAAACCACAAGGGACCTATTTTCCCATTCCAGCTGGGATGCAGCCAAAAATTCTCAAGAGAAAGAACTAGATAAAGTGCTAAGGGCTTTACTAAGGAGGTCAGCATCATGATGTCCATTTTACAGATAGAGAAACTGAGGTACAGAGAGATTAAGTGACTTACCCAAGGTCACTCGGCAAACCAGTTGCAGAACTCCTTTAGAACCCAGATCTTCTAAATCCTGGTCCAGTGCTCTATCCACTAAACCGCACTGTCTCTTAAATTAACACACTTGGCCTGCGTCTTAGGAGATCTGGGTTCAATTGTTGCCTCTCACACAGACTGTCTGTGTGAATGTGAAGAAATTACACAGGGTGGGATTTTCATAGGGGACTTGGGACCTGATTTTTAAAGGCATTTAAAATTCAATGGGAGATAGTCACCTAGGTGCTTTTTCACTAGGTGCCTATCTGCATCTTTAGAGCATAGCTTTAAAACTCTTGCCCTTAGGCCCTTAGAAACATCAGTGGCAGGTGAGAATCTCACTCTCTGACTCCTTTGAAAATCTGAGTCGAAGGTCTTGTCTACACTGGCAATGTTAAAGCACTGCCACGGCAGCGATTTAGCGTGGCTTGTGTAGTCGTGGCAGAGCGCTGGGAGAAAGCACTCCCCATGCTTTAAAAAAACCACCTCCACAAGGGGCATAGCTACCAGTGCTGGGAGCACTGTCTATACTGGCACTTCACAGTGCTGAAACTTGCAGCACTCAGGAGTGTGTTTTTTCACACTCCTGAGCAAGGAAGTTGCAGCACTGTAAAGTGCCAGTGTAGACAAGCCTTTAGTCTCTCTGTGTGTCAGATCCCCATCACTAAAATGGGGATAACACTACTTCCCTGGTCTGGCTTGTTTATTTAGACCGTGAGGTCTTCAGGCCCAGAACTGCCTTTTACTATGTGTGTATACAGCCCCTAGCACAATGGGACCCTGATCTCAATGGGGGCTGCTGGGTGCAACAGTAAAACAAATAATAATCTCATTAAATTTCTGCCATTTGAAGGTGAAACCTTATGGGACGAGCTCCTGGGATTTTGGCTCCAAGATACTCAAACTCTAGCTCTGATATAGCCTCAAGCCTCAGCCCCCTAACCTGAATCTGTAGCTGAACATGGATTCTTCTTCCTCTGGCACAGCTCACTCATGCCTTGGACACTACACTGCCAAAGGATCAGACATTTGATTCTTAACCTACAGGGCTCTCCATGGCCTTAGCTCTGCTTTTCTGGTCTGTTCTTTTGTCTGCTTCTAGTCCAGCGTGCACCTTGCAATGCTCAGGTACTGGTTTGCTAATTAGCCTCAACTGCAGGCTCAGGAGAGCAGGTGGAAGGGGCTTTGTTAATTGTACCCTCAGGCTGCAGAGTTCTCTTCCTAATCAGCTACCCTCCACAGCTATGCTCTCCAAGCAGGTTGCAGGCATTTCACTCTCCTTGGGAACTCTGCAAATGAACCCTTGTTTGCCTGGAACCTTAAGACATTTTGCTTTGGGCTTGGACAGTTTGTGACAGAATAAACCAAGGCTTAGGTGTTTTCTACAGCAGTCACCAACAGCTGATGTTTAACCCTTCATGTGCCATTAAGGAGTGCAGCCAGTGGATTGCCAGTCAGCAAAGGGTAGGATATTTCCCATGAATTTGTATGGAAAGACTCTAATGCATTTTGTGAAGCTTTTCTTCCCAAGCCCTCCCCTCTGTTCTTACTCAAGGAATTATTGGATGCTCAGTAATTGCATCTAAATGGATGTCTCTGAAATTGGATCTATTTTCAGGATCTGATGTTTCTAGATGATTAATTACGGCTGGAACTATCCTACAGTCTTCTGTTTGGCTAATTTTTATTCAGACTGGCTTGAAATTGGATCTGTTTGGGTAGAGACTTTATCTGGTGGTTTTAGGGTATTTTAACATATATTTTTCACTGCTGTTTACCATTTTCTTGCTTTCATTATATGCGGTTACCCATTGTGGAGGGCTGTGATCTCAGGGTACATTCTTCCAAATATTGTCTACTCTGCCCTACACCTATTTGTGAATTTCTACTTTTACAAGCAGGCCTCGAACTAGCTTAGTTTATTGTTGTTGTTCTAGCCCTGCCAAGGCATTCGGTAAGAGGCCAGTCCCTGTCCCGAAGAACTTGCAGTCAAGGCTGATTGCTCAATCTGTACAGCCTTCATAGTATATCTTAAAGGCCCAGTCCTCCAGGATAGAGCATTCACTTCATTCATTCATGAAATGCACCTACTTCTGGTGAATACCGGAGCATCTTAACAGAGCACCGCTGCTCTGCACAGTCCATTAAGGACAGGAAGTGATAAATATTTCAGGGAGGAATGTACGGCGGCTGAATACCATTATGGGAGTTGGAATCTGACCAAGAGGGTGTGATTTAACAATCCCGCACTTATGAAAAGTGGTCAGAATTTTATTTTATTTTATTTTATTTCAGAGGGGATCCCCTTCAAAAGATGGAGCCTGTAACAAACAAGTCACCTCCTTCCCCCGGTCCTCCACACGCTGCTGTGGTACTGGCTCAGTATGACTCAAGGGGAGAGTGCTGCCTATTGAATCACCTAGTTCTGCTCTGATTTCTCATATCAATAAGACACGTGTGCAACTGCCCTGCTGGCTTTGTAGATACTTGATCTGTTTTGCCCCACAAACAAGGCAGTTAAATTTTCAATGAGTTGGGGCCTGATCCAAAGCCCATTGAAGTCAGTGGGAGTCTTTCCATTTAGATCAGGTCCTTGATTTGATATATGGGCACCCTCGGTACTTTGTCCATATGAAAATCTTGCTTCAGCTCAGACGGGTCTTGTGGGCTGTTTCCTCATCTCACAGGGGTTACAGCTCTCTCTGCCTCAGACATTTTAGGATATCACTTTTTTAGTAGTATTAGTAGTAGAGATGTGACTTTGCTTTCACCAGCTCATGCTATGGCCCAAACACTCCGCCGGGGTAAATCTGCAGAGCCCATATGAGGTCATTGGAACTAGACCAATTGGCACCAGCTGAGTATCTGACCCTCTATTAATTACTGTCCTCAGGGCAAAATAATCCCTACACATTGTTGATTTTTTTTTACTGCAATTTCTTTCTCCCACCACTTTTTTGACCAAGATGGATGATACAGTAGAGATTTATTCCAGTGCCTTAACTTATGGAATGAATCCAATTGATCCAGTTTAGACCCAGACTATCTCCAAGAATGATTCAGTCTGCTGTCTTTTTCAACTCTGGATCCAAACCTCAAGAGAGGACAGATTGTGAGCAAAAGTACACTAGAACCTCAGCGTTACAAACTGACCTGACAACCGCACGCCTCATTTGGAACTGGAAGTACACAATCAGGCAGCAGCAGAAACAAGCAAACAAAAGCAAGTACACTACAGTACTGTGTTAAACATAAACTTACTAAATAAAAAGGGGAAAAAAATTTTAAAAAACATTTGACAAGGTATGGAAACTGTTTCTGTGCTCGTTTCATTTAAATGAAGATGGTTAAAAGCAGCATTTTTCTTCTGCATAGTAAAGCTTCAAAGCTGTATTGAGTCAATGTTCAGTTGTAAACTTTTGAAAGAACAACAGAACGTTTTGTTCAGCATTACAAACATTTCGGAGTTACAAACAAACTCCATTCCTGAGGTGTTTGTAACCCTGAGGTTCTACTGTATCAGTGGAGAGCAACCAGCTTTGCTTATACATCTGTGCTGTTAAGCTCCTCTCTGAACAAGTGAGAACTTCAAGATAGAGGGCCAGATTCATCCCTGGTGTATTTCCAGTGGAGTCTGTGATTAATATGATCCAGGGAAACGAAGTGCTCACCAGTGAGTGAAGAAGTAGATCATTGTCCCCCTTCTCCATCATAGCCAGTCCTTTACCTCTTTCATTGGTAAACTAGTTAACGCTTGCTCTTAAATGTATCCCTTAAATATGTGACACAGATCTCCCCTTCTTTCAAATAGAGATGGTGTCAAATTGCAAAAAGTGGATGCATAGTTCAGATGTTCTCTGTCTCCTTATATGGCCCACATCACTGTAGTACCTGAGCACCTTAGAAATGTTCATGAATCTTATAGCACCCATGGGAAGTATCGTCTCCATTTTACAGATGGGGAAAACTGAAATGTATCGAGATCAAGTGATTTGCCCAAGGTCACACATGGAGTCTGTGTCAGAGCAAAGAATTAAACCCAGATCTCTTGACTTCCAGAAGAGTGTTTTAACCACAAGGCTATCCGTCTCCTCAACTTTCAAACACCCCCAAAGCTTAGGGGTGTACAAATCCACAGTTTTCGTTTGGCTCACTATAAAGATGGGGACCATTCACAAAACTTGGCTTCAGATCAGCGTTCTGGACTAACACATCCTCAGAGTTTGTGGGTATTTAGATCTGAGGTTTGGCTCCTCTTTAAGAAAGTAAAATGGGACTTAAAGTATAACCCAGCTGTCTGAAACTGAAGACCTGCATTGGCACCTTTCTTTGAACATAACCTTGTCACAATTCTTACTGTTTTTATTCCCTTCAGAGCAATTGTTTCTGAATTTAAGCAGAGTAAATGTAGTGCATTTATTAGTAATGTGATAAACATGGCAGCTAATTAAATACACTTATTTTAATTTAGCCTCCACTGCCTTTTAACAGGAATTGGAGTCAAAATATATTCTTTGAGACATCCAAAGTGAATATACTATGTACATACAGTGATGGTTATTATTGTAGAAACACAATTGACTCTGAGAACGCAATTACACAGTCAGAGCAGTGCTCTGTAACAGCCCGTACTCCAGTTCAGATGATATCCTTTTACATTTTCAAACCTTCTGTGTAGAAGTTCTCAGTCTGTTCCCTGTCCAGCCTTAGGCGATGCATGGGGTAAAGTGAATGCATTCTAAATGGTTAAACAGCTCATAAATGGACTAAAGGATTCTGGGTTCATTCCTGGACACTTTGGCTCAGATCCACACATTGACTTCGGTGTCTAAGTCCCAGTTTAGGCACCCCTGTGATCCACAATCCCCCCGCCCCTCCCACTTGGCTGCTGCCAAACTCTGTAGGCACCTAAACTCATTCAGTGCCTACATTTTCTCAGTAAAAATTTCCTAGTTGCCCAAGTTTCTGCCTCTGGGCATGTGTACTGTTGCCTCACTCTACGCAACACCTATGTCCCACCTATGTGCCATTGCAATCCATGAACTGGGGAAGACAGGCATTCCTCCACCTAGCTTGCCAGCAGGGCCTGTAGGAGTTCTCTGTGGCCACCAAAACAGCCTAGGGGGAGTGGAAGTGAAATGAAGAGAAGGACGCATTGCAATGCAAAAGTCTTTTTGTGGACCCAGGCCGTTGGTACTGAAAAGTAGATATTCAGAGCAAAGAAACACGTGTGATTTAAGGGGTTTTAGGGAATTGCTTTATCATAGGTGGGAAAGATCTCTTGAGTTACTCCATTTCTTTGTGCCGTATGATTGTCCCCACAAGTGAAGTGGGAAAGGGAAAACACTAAATGGGTTAAATGCTAAGCTGTGCCAAGTTCATACTTGGGTGGGGATCCAAGCCACTTTTAATTCTCCCCTGATCATGAAGAAAGCCTGGGGACAAACTGGTCACCAGCACATGTTAGAGAAGCCATCACGGGACTTCTCTTATATTTCAGAGGGACCATTCCACCAGCCTGACATTGCTGGACAATACCAGGCTCCTGCTCTACCTTTACCCACCTTGCCAGTGGTGGGCACTGCACATGGACTTGTAGGATCTTGAGGCCTGAGTGGCATTGTTTGCAGTAGCTGGAGGCTTCCCTCAAATATTCCTTTCTGTTCATTATTTTTTGTTCATCTCGTGAAATTTCTGCTAGACAGGCTGGTTTGGGATCCAGAAGACCTGCAGTCTCTTCCCACTCTGTCACTACCCTGCAGTGTGATATTGTACAAGCCACTCACCCTGTATCCGCTCCTACATTCTGTCCTACTTGTCTACTTAGATTGCAAGAGACTGTCTCTCACTAGCACTTTGGGGACCCCATCTCAGTTGGGGCCTTTAAGTGCTACCACAGTCCAGTAATGATGTCACAAGTACAGTCACGCTGACATTTCTGTGACCTCTGTGGTACCCTGTCCAGTATTTTATTCAAGCTCTTTTTTAAAAAGCCTCCCCCACCTGCTCTTGTCAAACATCCTTCCCCAAATGCATTCCTAGTTACTGTCCTGTCTCTCTGTTTACCTGGCTGTTATACAAGAAAACTAATATTTTATGGGAAGATGAATCAAACCCAGCTGCAAAGCCCAGACTGTTGGTCACCACTGACTATTTTGTTTTTAGTCTATTACATTTGACATCCATGCATGAACTCATCCCTGGGTTATCCATTCACATGATAAACTTGATATACAGTAGTGTGGATAATCCTGTTATTGAATACGTTCCCTACTACAAGGCAGGACCATTAATAGCTTCCAATGCCGAGACAACATGGCTCCAACCTCCCCATGAGTCATCCCAGCTGCTTAAAAATACCCTCTGTGTAGATTGCCCCTTGGTCAGGCAGAGGAGGAGGAGGAGGACTGCTCCAGTTCTGCAGTGAAAACATCTCACCGATTTGTAGACAAAAGAACTCTTTAAGAAACACCCTTGAACAAAATACCCAACTGTGGTGTGCATGGCACTCAAGTTCATGAGGGCCAGTGGATAAAACACACACATGCTCTCATAGATTAGATATGAAATGAAAGCATATGGTTCTGCATTGAATATATTGCAGAGTCCGCTCTGCTTGTATAAGTAGTCGTGGGCCTATCCCCAGGGCTATGTACATTAAGGGGAGACTGCAATGCAGGTTATCCAAAGTTAAGCAAAAGTGACTCTTTCTTAGAGCACTGAATAATAAACAGGATGGAATGATTGAAAATAGAGATGGAGATTAACATTTGGTATGTGTGAGAGCATAATTTTAGTGGAGTCACTTGTGATTGGCAAGAGGAAAATCAGGCGCAGCAACTAAAAAACCTCACTGAAGTCTGCTTTATATTTTCTGTTGTGTCTTGTATCGCTTAGCCTTGGTACATAGCTTTACATATCCAGTACAGCATTTTCAAACAATAATGTGCATCAAAGTCTTTATAAATTGTTCTTTTTTTTTTTTTTGGTCTTCCAAGCACAGATAGTCAAGTAAGTTTTCTGGCGATATACAGGTATCTGCTTTTTTTCCCCTGCAGTGGCCTAAAATGACATTGACTCTTGTAAGACCAGTGTTAGTTTCCAAACTATGGGCCTGATCCAAAGCCCCCTGAAGTCAATGGAAAGACTGCCATTGACTTCAGTGGATTTCGGATCAAGCCCGTCTATCAGACCAGATGCATTGTGTTCAAGGAAGGCTGGCTGTCGCCAGAGATAAAGGTTTTCAAAGTTACAGAGCCCAGCAACAGTTACTAAAAATAATACCAGCTTTGACTATCCACTGGTCTGTCAATTGCTCGTGGACTCTAGTACTTTTTAAACCTTTTAGATACTTTCACACTGTGGTTCATATAATGCAAATACACACAAGTTACCTTCAGATTCCATACACTCCAGTGTGGATAATAAATCTCTAGATATGTTAAACAGAGACTGCTCCATCTCATACATAGGGGTAGGCCCATAGAAAACCACAGATCTGATCAAACCCCAACTTTGAGGAATTTTGGATCCAGCTCGCAATTTCCCAACTGGCTTCTATGTCTATGCAAACCATAGAATCCTAGAATATCAGGGTTGGAAGGGACCTCAGGAGGTCATCTAGTCCAACCCCCTGCTCAAAGCAGGACAACTTCCCAACTAAATCATCCCAGCCAGGGCTTTGTCAAGCCTGACCTTAAAAACCTCTAAGGAAGGAGATTCCACCACCTCCCTAGGTAAACCATTCCAGTGCTTCACCACCCTCCTAGTGAAAAAGTTTTTCCTAATATCCAACCTAAACCCAACCCATACATCTTAATGTCTCCGAATTCTAAAGAAGTCTAGATTAGGATCCTGTCTTGGCAGCTTGGAACCAAATTGAGTCATTCCCAAAGACATGTCATTTCTCAAAATATCAGCCATGATCTCTGAGCTGAGACATAAAAATTAAGGCTATGAATATGCGTAGCCATTAAAGGGCCCACAATACTCTCTGTAAGAAATGAGTGCTAATTCCACATCCCGGCCTATTTGTAGCTTGAATGATTCTGTTCTGCCTCTACAGACTCCCTGATTTCAAGGGGATTATTTACGCATAAAACACATTTCAATACTTACATTTGGGGGGGGGGGGGGGGTTAGGTGTGGGGGCCTGATCCAAAACCCACTGATGCCCATAGGAGTCCTTCCATTGAGTTGAATGGGCATAGAATCAGGCTTTTATGGATTTTTTTTCCATTAACAGCAAATTGTACATGGAATTATTGCAAAATCTAATTTATGGGTGGGGGAAACCAAATAGGTTCAAATAAGATAAGACCCTTCTTCTCTGCATGCTAAACCTCATGAAAGGCTTGATAGTAGGTTGGTTTTGGTTTTTGTTTTTGTTTCTGCACTTTTAAATGCCAGTCAGGACAAGAAGTGGAAATTTTAACATACCACAGGGAAGGCTCTTCTTGCTCTATTTCCTGTTTGTCCAGAACAGGAAATACTCGGAATCACAAGATTTCAAACCCAATTTATCAGAAATAAAAGGTTTGGCTAGTTCAGCTATGTTTTGGCTAGAACACTGAACTATCTAAATTGGATCCAAATTCTCTACATATTTAAAGGTCTCTCATCGCTCACTCTTCTCCATAAATTCTGCATTGGTGGTTAAGCTTCATGCACTAATGGGACTAAGGAAAAGGTTCACTGATACCAAATGAAATCTTGGAATTATATTGAACTCCTCACTAATCTTGAATGCACAAACGGAAATGGTGCTGAGCAATGAGTTCCTTCACCTGTCTCTTCTAAGGAAACTTCTAGAGCTAGAGAATTATTTCTCCCTTTTGCCACCCCCCAAAAAAACTTTTTATAAGGAAAAATGGCTATTCAACCACAATGAAAATAGTTGTGGAAAATTTTCATCTTGGCCAAAGTTGTGTGTGTGTGTGTATTTACTGAAACATCGGACATTGAAAACTCTTACCAGAAACTAAAAAATTGTTCCTGAACACAGTTCTTGAAAACTAAAAAATTGAATGGGGATGGGAGGGGGCGGGTCTCACATGGGAAATGTTCTGCAAAAAAAAATTCCGACCAGCTCTAGAAACTGTGCTCCTTCCTTCTAGAAAGGGACCTGGCCATAGCAATCCATGTGTTTTGTTCTTACTTCCAGACTAGACTATTGCAAGCTTGCTGTACCTGAGTTGGCGGTAACATGGAAACTCCAATCTGTTCAGAATGCAGCAGACATCCTTCATAAAGCAAACCATTGAGAAATCTCACACCAGTGCTTGTGTAAAGTGATTTTCAGAGGGCCACACAACAGGGCTTGAACCAATCGCCTCCAGAATTATAAATACAAGTTGCTACAGCTTGAGCTAAAACGCCAGATTTTCTAGACAGGGCTGTAACAAAGGGCTTGTCTAAACAAATAGGATGCTGCAAGTTGGGATGTAAATCTACAGCCCCCTAGTGTGCTGTGCACTAACTATCCATGTGCATGTTGGTGCTGTGCACTAAAAGTTCCCGTATGTGGGAGCAGGTCAGTGAGTACTAGGGAGCTTTTAGTGCATGGCAGCAGGATCCACATGGACAGTCAGTGTACTACATGCCCGTGTGCTGTAGATTTACACCCAGCTTGCCACACACTGACTGCTAGTCTAGACAAGCCCAGACTTGTATCCTCAGTGGGTTGGCACAGTGGGGGGACCATTAACACACTATTCAGCCAAAACTCCCACTAACACCAATGGTCTTTCCTTTGGGGGCAGAGCCAAGTGAGCAGTGGAAAAAGAAAGGGTACTTCTCTTGAGGGCTACTGCCAGTGACATAAAGTAACCTGTGACTCAGGGCTGGTCTACACTACGGGGGGAAATCGATCTAAGATACGCAACTTCAGCTACGTGAATAACGTAGCTGAAGTCGAAGTATCTTACATCGAATTACCTACCGTCCTCACGGTGCGGGATCGACATCCGCGGCTCCCCATGTCGACTCCGCTACTGCCGTTCGGGTTGGTGGAGTTCCGGAGTCGACAGGAGCTCATTCGGGGATCCATATATCGCGTCTAGATGAGATGCGATATATCGATCCCCGAGAAATCGATTGCTACCTGCCAATATGGCGGGTAGTGAAGACGTAGCCACACATACTCCAATGGGTTACACTTGCACTGATGCTGGATCTCAGGTCACTTCTGAGACCAATACAAGCCTCTGATCTTTATGGCCCTCAGTGTGTTTAAGCCAGCCACATCAACCATCACTTCTCAGTTCATGACCCAATGAGATGGCTGTGTTTCTCTGAGGCAACGCATCTGACAGTACCCAGGGATACTGGAGATGAGCCAGAGATGAGAGAGAAATAGATCAACTAAGACGTCAGTTTATTCTGAATTGTTTCCAAGTGGCCACACATCTTTGGTCCAGTGGTGAAAATCTTTTTATTATTATTATTATTTGATCAATTCCGTGTTACCAATTTCTGGATACACGAATGACAAATTTTCAAAATTCCTGAGCTAATGAAGGGCTGTCTTTTCGTTGACATGAATGGGAGTTTTGTCCGAGTAGCAACTGAATAAGGACTGGGCCCAAAGACAGCAAGAAAAACATTTAGCTGCAAAATATGTATTCAGAAGACCTTTCCTCAAAGGTTTTCTGTTTTGCCAACAGGGTAGCAATTGTCGTCTCTATAGGGGACAATTCTGGGAGATTTTCAGCACCTCTCAAGACGTAGTAGAGAGAGAGAGACATATTAAGCAAATATTTTAGTTTAGAACTACTTGTATCTCCTCTACAGACAATGAAAGCCTCAATTCAAGCCAGATATTTAAAAACTCCATGTAGCAATTGAGAGAGATTTTTTTGTTTTGTTTTTCTCACTGGCAAAAATCAAGGTAGGTAGGAGGCAGGGAAATTGTCTCACATTAAAACTGTGAGAGTTGAAAAGTCTGAAACTGTGATTCTTATCTCCTAAAGAGTTTTACAGTCATCAATACCTACAGTAAGCTGAAGTCCTAGAAGGAGGTGACCTTAATAGATATAACTCTGTATGGGTTCATTGTACCATGAAATTAATTTTTTAATCGGAATTGATGAACAAAAATGCTGGTTTGATTTTTTTTTTCCTGTCTCCCACCCACCCCAGTATTTTAAATAGTAACTATTTCAGTTCCATAAGGACATGGCAACACATGAAACTTATGAAAGGATTCATTCCTTATACTGTGGGCTGACATGATCAGGGAACAAAAAGGTCATGGAAAATGTTTTGTTAATGGTTAGGGGTTTGGCCAGGGATTAGCTAGGTGCACATATAAAGTCATGGTAGGTTAAATAAAGGTTCTTCTGTATTGAATTCTTCCAATAATTTGTAAACATAGGGCTGGAGACTTCCATTGACTTCAGTGGGCTTTGGATCTGGTGCCGATATCGGGTATTTGCCCATGCAACTGACAAGTTCTGCGTCCAACGTGCCATATGCAAGCAAATAGATCCAGTGCTTGGGGATCTGCAGTTACATTGCAACTGTGCAGGCAAAATAGGTGTGCAATGTATAGCTTTTCACTTTCAAATTACACATACCCAGTTGCTGTTTTTAAATCCATCCCTAAGTGATTTAACCAAGGACTAACAATGAGTCAGTAGCAGAATTAGGAGTAGAAAAGCATCCAGGAATACTGACTCCCAGCCCCCTGCTCTCTCTCTGTCTATAGTATCCATTGCTGTAGTAAATCAGCACTAAGCCGATTTAAAATATATTAACCATTAATTATGTTTCCATTCCTTGCAATAGAAGGGAAGAAATTTCTCTTTAAAGCGTCTTGTGTGGTAACTTGTCGGTTCAGGTGATTATTATTATTTTTCTACCCTTTCTTCTGCCCAGCATTTAAATGATCAGCTGGCCCCAAATCACCACGATCCAAACTTTGCTGTACTCGTGGGGGAAGTTTAGAGCTGAACTTCACATCTCCGGCTTGTGCTTAGAGTGCTCCCAGATGTGAACCCCAAATCTAAGTACCCCAGAATTTTGGGGAAGTTTGGTTCTGGATTTCTTCCATTCAGATCCATCTCTAATTTTAATAGAGGGCAGGTTTTGCTGTACTCCCAGGAACTTGACTAAGGAGGCAGCATGGCCTAGTGGATGAGCACTGAGCTCAGACTTAGGTTCTGTTTCTGGCTCTGCCACTGGACTGCTGGCTGACCTTAGGTGAGTCACTTCGTCTCTCTGTGCCTCGGTTTCCCTGTCTGTAAAATGGGAATAAGGATGCTGACATACTTTGTAAAGTACTTTGAGATCTACAAATCAAAAGTGTTATGTAAGAGCTAGGTATTGTTAGGGACTCTGTTAGGAAGTTTTATGATGTGCCCGTTGTTTCAGTTTTCCATGTGCCACAGATTGTGTCAACAGCACGGCCATAGAAGCTGTTGTCATTGAGGAAGCTGGAGGTTTTGCTAACTCGGTAGTGGGCAATTGTGGCTTTTTGCCTGCTAAAACTTGGGAGGCATTTAGGAGCTGTAAAACAGTATGCAGCGGTGTTGGAACAGTTTTTGTAGCGGTGGTGCTGAGAGCCATTGAACAAAACTGTAAATCCTGTATATATGGGAACCCCTTCAAGACACGGGGTGCTGCTGCACTCTCAGCACCCCTAGTTCCAGCACCCATGACAGTACCTGAGCTTGATATTTCTGGTAAGATGATCAGCAGCAAAATAATTAACAATGCTGATATTTAACATAACATCCTCTGTGCAGATAGAGCTGCAGAGCCTTCAGCACCAAAAGCATATCTCTATCCCTTGAGATAAGGGAGTAACTCCATTTGCAAGTCGCAATAGTAGGGATAGTATCCTCTGTGAAGATCAGTCACTAGAGAGGGACACGCAGGAGTGAAAGTAACATTAATGTTACGGGGTCCCAGTTCATTGCTGAGGGCCAGCCTCCCCCAGCAGCCCTTCCATGCTGCCCGGTCCATGCCACCTGGGGCCCCGGCGGTGATTCAAAGGGCCCGGGGCTCCGGCCGCTGCCGCGGTAACGCTTTAACATTGGCTGTGTATGGGCCTGTACCAGCAGCCACCTCTTACCAGTATGCCATACCGGCCCATACTGGCCCACTTTCACCTCTGGGGACATGGCACACTTGTGATCATCTAGTCCGACCACCTGTATAACTCAGACCATTGACTGTCCCCAAAATAATTCTGAAAGCAGAAAACATTCAATCTTGATTTTAAAATTGTCAGTGATGGAGAATTCACCACGGCCCTTAGTAAATTGTTAAATATGTATGCCATGTTTCCATCTGAATTTGTCTAGCTTCAGCTTCCAGCCATTGGATTGTGTTATACTTTTCTTTGCTAGATTGAAGAGCTCATTGTTAAATATTTGTTCCCACTGTGCAACATTGAGGTTTCCGAGTTAACAATCCAGGAGACATAGAGGAGAGACTACATTTCCCAGAGCTATTGTTCAGGCTTTGTGGAAACTCAGGAATATCACAGAGCCTCCTTTAAATTGTTCGCTTTTTTAGGCTTATCTTCACAACCATCAGGGCTGGACACTTCAAATGAAAACTTAGATTTTGGGGTACAATTATATAACAAACTGTACATCATGGAGACATGTTCTCTTTCATATCATAGTACTTCCGCTATTCCTTAGTAGTGTAAATGAATCCTTTTGGGGGGCAGGGGCCAAGGTGTGTATTTGTGTCACTGCCTGAGGGATACCTTGTGTATAATCCAAGGACTCCAGGACTGTCAATTGAATATATTTAATGAGTAGTAACGTCACATATGTATGTACATAATATAATGGAAATTATTCTGTTTATACATATGTCTGTGTTTTCTATAAATACCAGGGCTGTAATTCTTCTGGTAATAAATATAGAGATCCGGTCTTTAGCACATTTCATTATTTTCCTGCTTTAGACATTTTTATCCCTCTAATGAATCTGACTCAGTGTGGCTATTAAACAGGACGGGTGGCTGTAAGTGTTCCGCTCCCTAACAGCCTGATTCTTTTCTCACTTACGCCAGTGGAATTGGGGAGTCGCTCTGCTGAAGTCAATGAAGTGGCACAAGTGTAAGTGAGAGGGGGAATCAGGCACTGTCTCTCTCACACACCCGCTGCCCCCAATTCTCCTCTAATGGTTAATTTCACCAAGGAAAATAGAATCCTTAGTGAGAGACAATTACAGGGCGGAATTGAAAGTGTTTCTCAATATAGTTTTAATGGAGCATAGGGCACTTCCTTTGCCTTGCCTCATTATTGCAAGAGGACCTGTTTTCCTGAGTGTGTCAATACCCCATCTGCCCAACAGCAGCTAAATGATGCTGGGCCCGATTCTGATCTCACACCAGTATAAATCCACTGACTCAGTCTGGAGTGACTCCTGATCTACCACCGTGTAGCTGATAGGAAAATCAGGTCTAGTTCCGTTCCGAACTGCCATTTCTCATCATTGTGCTGCTTCATTGAATAATGTCAGGTAGCTCAATGGCCTAATGATACACTCATTTTCCCTTTCATAGACTTTAAGGTCAGAAGGGACCATTATGATCATCACATGAAGCAGTTGGATGCAGCAACAGACCTGTTTCTCTGGAGAGAGGAAACCCAAGGGAAGAGTGGGAGGGATTGTGTGGGAGCTGGAGCATGTTGAAAGGGGGTGTTTTCCCTTTCCTAATTTCTTTGGTCGGTAGCATGGTCTAGTGGTTAGAACAGGGCATATGCTGCATAGGTTCCATTTTGTAATCTCCTGACTCACTCTGAGGCTTTAGGCTAGCCAGTTCATTGCTCTGTGCATCAGTTTCCCCATCTATCAGGCAGGGATGATGATACCAACATTTGTGCAGTGCTTTGAGCTATTCGGATGGAAGTACCATATGATTTTAACATGCACACAAGCCATAAAGGTGCTCAAGGCATTGTACAATCTAAAAACTAGTCACAGATTAATTTTGCTTTTCTTTTTTGTGTGTAATTATGTTGCTTTGCCTAAGTTCCCCAAGCAGTTTTTATTGGCTGCAGTTCCTCACTTCCTGTCTTTTTTTTTTTAAATCTTCTGTACATTTGCAGTGTCTTTTTAAACACGGGAGGTGGTTCAGGGGTGTAGGCTCTGGGCAGCACTTTTCTCAAGTATCTCCCAGAAGCAGCAGCATGTCCCCTCGCAGGCTCTTATGCAGAGGTGTGGCCAGATGGCTCTGCTGCACATTGCCCTGACCATGGTTCCTAGCCAATGGGAGCTGCTGGGGCAGCGCTTAGGGCGGGGGTAGCATGCGGAGCAGAGCCCTCTGTCTTCCCTTATGCATAGGAGGCGGAGTGGGGATATGCCGCTGCTTCTGGGATCTGCGCGGCGCAGCCCCCAACACTGCTCCCCGACTGGAGTACTGGAGCTCCAGACCCTTCTCCCCAACGGGAGCTCGAGGGCTGGATTAAAATGGCTGTGAATGTAGCAGACTGGAGAACACAACCCTGTCAGCACAGAGGGGGTGCTTGTACTAAAGGATTGCTGACATCCTTGCTCGAGGGGGCACTTACACACATGCTCAACTCCTGTTAAAGTCAAAGAGGCTTAAGCATGTGTTTAATTGTAGGATTGTGCTAAAATACTTTCCTAAACTGGGGCCTTAGAGTTTGATCTACAGCCCGTTTGAAGTCATTGAAAGCTTCCCATTGACTTCCTTTAGCCTTGATGAGGCCCTTAGAACTTAGCCATGGTCAATGAAGCCAAATTCCCACGCATTTGCAGTTGGATTTACGGTTTGGCTCTTTGTGCTGGTTTCCAGTTTCAGCGGAGGTGGTGTTGCATTTATGGCAGTTTCACTGCAGGTAGAGAGGTGGATTGGGCCCTGAGTTGTCTGTAGCACGAAGAAACTTGTTTGTGCTTCCTCATGCAATCTTACTCCGGTTACAGTTGAACAGTCAGGTTTTCTCTGCAGTGATCAATACAAGTAAATTTGGAGCTATCGAACCTCATTAAATATGTATTGCTTGGTTTTATTCTTCCCTGTTTAAAATCATTCTGAGTAGGTGTACTGAATGCATATTAGTACTGACTGCTGATGAGGAAGATTTAGAGACAATAGAGCTAATGCATCAGTTCGTCATATGTGCTTTATCCTTCTTGCATAGGAAGGAGTAAGCAGCACACGGCATAGAAATGGTTAACATGTAGTCATCATGGTACATCATCTAAGGACTTTGTCTTCCCCTTGAAGTACCACACTAGTGTTAATGGGAATTAAGTGCATACACTGAAGAGGATAGAGGTGAATCATAAAGAAGGAAATTATATTCATTATAAATTTTTTATGCTTACACTTAATGCAGGTGAAAGGTGCCAGATTGACAGCCTCTGGAGAGCCGAGCCCTCTCTTTGCCCATAAAACAGGCCCAGCATAGTTGGTGGCAATGCAAACTTCCTTTGACGCTGTCCCATCAGTGTACCTGTAGCAATCCCCTATTGGGAGTAAGGCACTTCAGTTTCCATGGTTTAGTCAGTCCGTGGCCTCTGAGTGAACCTGTCAAGTAGTTTCAAATGATGATGGTGGATTTGTGCGTGAATGTCCTTGTGCAACTGCAAGGCCTATCTGCTGTACCTTTAAGGGGAAGGCAGAACCCTAGCCTATCCAGACACTCCCTGTGAGTTGGTTCAAAATTGCAGCTGTTAAGGAGAGAGTCACCCACACTGTGCTCTCTCATAGAGACTTTACATTTGGGCTTTCTTTTCATCTTAGATAAAAGCAATCCAGATTGCTCTTTGCCTATGTAAAAACATGACAACTTGTGACATGGACACTTGTTCACCAGAAACTGGGCTGAGACCTGCTGATCTCATTTCACAGAGAGCTACCATGATGGTAATGCCTTTGAGTTAATACAAGTCTAGGCTGAATTCCAGCCACTTACCAACAGGCTTCATATTTCCTCTCTCATTACCAGTCTTCTCCTCATGCCAGTCATCACCAGGAAGTTATTTCATCCTTAAGTGGAGTTGAGGTGATCATGAATTTAAGAGCAATAGATCAGATGTAACCAGCAGTAAACAGACTTTTCCTACAAAAAGATGATGGTCAGCAATTGCAACATGTCTACAAGGGAGACAGGATGGACCTAAACCATATTAGTGGGGAGTTTCTGGTGCTCACAACCTCTTAGGATTTGGCCCAATGAGAATTTGCCAATGGAAGGGTTGAGTGGAGAAGATATTTAAAAAAGTGACCAAGTTTGAGTACCCAACTTGAGACACCTTGTTCTGAAACTCACTAAAGTCAAAGGGCTTGGACCCAGGTCCCTGATTTTCAGAAAGTGCTGAGTACCCATATTATGAAAATCGGTCTCCTTTAGGGTGTCTCATGTTGGGCACCCCAAAATTGCTAGTCATACTTGAAAATGTTGGCCAGTAAAAACAAAGGGCTGGTATGTAGCTGGTTCCACTAAAGTCAAAGGGCACCTTGCAATTAATTTCAAGGAGTGGGATCCAGCCCTCAGTGACTGCTTCAGGAGTTTGCCTTTAAGTTTGCCCAACAGACTTGGACAGGAAAGATCAAAGAAAATGGGAAGAGCATTGAAATTAGCCTGCCTTGTAGCAGCTGTGTGTGCTTAGATATGGTGATGATATGCACTGTAGGTAAGAAGCTAGATTCCTCACTCAACTGGATAATGACTCTACACAGCAGGAAATTGCTCAACCATCAAAAGAAGTCCAGTCCTAAAGTTCACATAGTTGGTTGTTCACTTAAGAGCTTGCTCATCTCCAATTGTATGAACCCTTGCAAAGTGTCAGTGGCCAACAAACATGGGGTTAGATCCGCCAAGCTATAGATAGTCAATATCCTTTCTGGAGGCACCTTATTCACTAGAATTATGCTACAGGACTTAAAACACTGATTCATTCCCACTAGACCACCATTCCCAGAAGTCTCTCTTTTTTCCTAACATATACATATCAGTGGGCAAAAGGAAAAATTCTGACTGATGAAATTCCCAGACCAATATGATCACTGAACCATAAATGTAATACCCCAGAGAACAAAAATGGCACAGAATAGATAGAAATACATTATTGCTGGGGGAGCTGTGCATCTCCACAATCATAAATATAAGGTATGTTGGAAGCAGACTCTGTGATTTGTCTGTGTGTGTGATAGTCCCATGTACACCCCCCTTCAGTCTGGAAATAAAAGAAACACTAATGTGGTTTAAACAACCACAAAGAACGGAACAGTAGAAATTGAACTTTTGTTTGACCTAGTCAAATGGAGGTGATGTCACATGACAGGAATGCTTCCAAGGAAAAAATCTAACATCCAGTTAAATAGCAACTTTCATCTGCAACTTTATGAAGGTGGTATTATCTTTGTTTTACTAATGGGGAAAGTTGCTCATCTAAGGGCGCATACCAAGCCAGAGGTGGAAGCAGGATTAGAAACCAATGGACTTAACCTGCTATCTCCTTTCTCCAGCTACTAAGTCATGCAGATCTACATTTTATGACCTGGTACTAAAATAATGGTGTGTAAGAAATCAAGGGCTCAAGAAGAGTTCTGGTAAGCAACAGTTACCCATCCAGTAACTTAGACTGCTAACCCTTGTCAGAATTAATGGGACTTATTAGTTACCATACAGCTTGAGGTACTGCCCAAAAATATAGAGGAGGTGCTGATTAAGGATGGGTAAGCCATTTTAGATCACATAAGCATTGACCTAAAGGACCAGATCCTCAGCTGGTGTCGATCAGTGTAGCTCTATTGATATAAAACTGAATTATACCAGTTTGCCCTGGCTATGGATCTGGCCCAAAGTTCTGTACATACCTCAAGTATCAGAGGGGTAGCCGTGTTAGTCTGGGTGTGTAAAAGCGTCTGTTAGTCTGTCTGTTAGTCTATAAGGTACATAAATCCGTGTATAGTTGTACTAACGATGGGTTGCATTAGAATCTTCCCTTCCTGTTCCCTGCAAAGTTGGGGGAAAGTTCAGTTCCATATCTAAACTTAACAGCGCAGGTTCAAGACTATGCACAAATTTGCACAGGCCAACGCGGCTCTCCTACAAACCCAAAGCTAGATCCTCAATTGGTGTAGCTCCTCTGACTTTAATGGAGTTAAAACTATTTACACCAACAGAGGATCTGGACCCAAAAGTGGGATTCTCCTATGGGGGGGAGGAGAAGGAGCAGGGGGGCGGGAGTAACTTTTTCTCATGCCCTCAAACATTGCACATGAAGCCCAAGAAAATTTAGTCTTAAAGGCCCCGACTCATAACTCATGACAGGAACCACTGCTTGGTATTGACATTGCTTTGTTAAAGCAATTAACAAGCCCCTGAAATGCTTGGCTAATGTTTCTACAGTGACTTCTAATGAGAGATAATGATAACATGCATGGAAGATCTCTAGTGAACTTTGGATAATGATGCAAATGTGGGAAAGGTCAATAGTATTAGCAGATTTATTGACAGCTATTGTATTTCTGTTCATTACCAGTTTCAGCTCTTATTTTTCCCTTCTGAGCATGTTTATGGCTGCAACAACATGTTCCTCAACCACTCTGGAGTCTACCAGTTGGCTCACAGATTGACCGAGATGCAAAGTAAATGATGCTGAGCCATAGAACTAGTGTAATGAACTTCGGTCTAGACAACAACCAAGTAATTAAAGGAAAGGAAGCAGTTTCAGACAGAGCAAGAGGTACTTAATTTAACATGCTTTGCATGTATATAGCACCTACCCTCCAGAGATCTCAAAGTAGCGCCTGTAAGTACTGCAGTGAGAACTGTACGTCTGTAGAAAAGACCTCTCTCTTCCAGTTCCTATCTCAAAGGCAAGAAAAGATCTTGGAGGAGAGAACCAGAACTGGCTTGCACTAGAAAAGGTTTACCAGTATAGCTTTACTGGTAATGTTATACAGGCAAACTCTCCAAGTGTGGACCCAGCTAATCCTGACCAAAAAAAGTGCTTTTTCCGGTATATCTTATACTAGTTCCCTGAGCAAAATAATCTATACCAGTAAAAGCACTTTTATGCCCTATAACTACATCTACATTAAGGCGTTAGCCAGTACAGAGAGGTCACCAAAAATCTCACACTGACTCATGTTACTATGCCAGCAGAAGTTTCTATTGTAGACCTGGCCATAGAAAGGACTCTTGAGGCCTCATTTAAAGCCCCCTGAAGCCAGTGGAAGAGCTCTCATTGATTTCCGTGGGCTTTGGATCAGTGTCCTGTAGCAGAGAGAACAGGTCCACAAAGCGAAACCGAAGAGTACTAACAGCCCAAACGCTGGGAGCTTTGTGTTAGCAGAGGGAGTTGTCTGAAGGGGATTGTGGTTTGTTTTGGTTTTCATGCCACAAAATGAAAACTAAGGGAGGGCTGTGGTCTGTTTGGAACAGGGAATTGAGAACCAGAATTCTTGGGTTCTGTTCTTGGCTCTGCCTCCATTGTGACTTTCAGTAAGCTACTACCTTTGTGTGCCTTAGTTTACCCATCTGTTAAACAGACCTAATTACACTTGGATTACCTACCTCACAGGAGATGTTGTGAGGGTTAATTAAGAGTCAAATTCAGCCCTCTGAAAAACTGCAATAACAAAAGGTTTCAGCAGAATTACTCCAGATTTGCAATGGTGTAAAAGAGAGCAGATGTTAGCCCTCAGTCATTTTTGGGAAGTGCTTTCATACCTTTGGAAGAAAGAAAAACATAAATGCAACGTAATGAAAACAATACTTGGCATTCAACCACTCGTTAATAATACTTTTGAGTTCACAGGTCACCTTTCGATTATTAGTACAAATATTTGTTCTCTATTTATTGCTATTAGTCTAGCTAAGAATTAAAAGAAAGGAGGAAATAGCACTAGCTAGCTGGAGGGAAAGATGGAGACTATTAAGTAAAATAAAAACCATGGAATTGTATAATCCATGTGCCAATTGCCACATGAATCATTTTCACACCCCATCCTGTAAGGATCTCCCGGCTGCTGAAACACTGCCCCTTTACACGGTCCCATAGAAATCCACACGGCTGTGCTTGGATGCACATGTCCTCTGGTATGGAGCTTATTGCCGGATTGGAGCCTGCTTGTAAGATTGGCCCCTCTCCCACAACATGCCTAGTTCATTTTAGACTGTAAGCTCCTCAGGTGAAGGACCACCATGTCTTGCAGTGTGCGCGTGTACAGTACTGAGCACAGTAGGGATCCTGCCTCAGTTTAAATTCCCTTGGGGGAATCATTATTATCTTAATTGTTTATGCCTAGAGACCCCAACAAATCAGGGCCCCATTGTGCTAGCTGGTGTGCAAACAGATCGAGACGGACCCCTCCTTTGAAGCGTCTACAATCTAAATAGATGATGAAGTGTGGGAGGGGAAACAGTGGCACAGAGACATGGAGTAACTTGCCCAAGGTCAGTGGCAAGACTGGGAAAGTACTTACCCAAGTCTTTTGAGGTGTCCCCATTCTCTGTATTACCCTGTTTCCCCCTGATGATTTCCAAAGATAGGTCCAAACCCTCGAGTCCTTATTCAGTCAATGCCTGCTCCAAAGTCCAAGGAAGGCAGTGGGGACTTTCTACTGTCTTCAGTTGGCTTTGGATCAGGCCCATATTACTCAGTCAGAACTCCAATTGACTTCAAGGAGAATCTGCCTGAATAAGGACTACTTGGTCCTTTAACAGATACAACAGTTAGCACTTCCAGAAAAGGCTCCACAGCGTTGCTGCAGAGCGTGCCTAGAATCTCCCAAAGCTTTCTCTATATCCAGAACATTGTGCAGAATAAGGAGTAGGATAAAATTATGTCTCTTTATTAGCTTTCTGGTCACAGGAAACAATTTATTAGGCACAAGAATGTTATGTTATAGTACTTCCTTTTTGCCTAGGAGTTTACAGTTGACACAAACTGCACAGCACATAAATCCAATTTTATTTCTCAATTTATTCACCTGGAACTAAGTGAATTTTTTTTTTAAGAAGACCAGCACTGCATTTACAGATGGACGCACCTCAAGTAATCACAGTTGTTAGGTAGACAAAATTAGTAGTGGTTATGGGCATGCAGTTGTTTTATATGCAAAACTTTTATGCTTGCAGAGTTCCAATGAAGATTTGTTTCTCCAATGCAAAATTTACCTTTTAATAACACTCTTTCCCCTTAATAAACTAATATTGATTAGAATTTGGATTTAAAAGATGAAAGGACTCTGCAATTATCTCCTTGTATATGCCCTTCAGTAAACTACCTTGTCTCCCCCTCCCTACCTCCCCTTCTTCTTAAGACGACTTTCCCAGGTCCCTCTTGGCTGCGCTTGAACGATGTTGGCTCATGTCCATGCTGCAACAAAGACCTGGCATTCCAGCTGTCTGCTTCTAATCTCCAGTGTCAGCTCTTGTTAATGTTTCAGCGTGAAATCAGAGGGGGCAAAGCTGCATGGAATATTAAAACCATGATCAGAATTCCACTGAAATGCTGATAGTCTGCAAGCGCCATTAGGAGGGCCGTCAAATCACTGTCTCGCATTAAATAAAAGATTTCTATCGCCAGGGCACACGGGAAGTACAATCAGTGAATCACTGAGCTAAATTAGCATTTTTTCAATTGGAGATCGAAGTTGATTTATTGTTCTACACAACGTTAATGTAACTATGTGCTTGACCTGTTAAGGCAGCTAATTTTTCATTTAAATGGATTCTCTCCCTCCGTATGCAAAAAGGCTGCAATCATATTTCAACTTTTCAAAATGATCAGAAAAGTACTGGAATGTTTCAAAACTGCCTTAGTGTGTCTCTTTTTCTTTGCCTGGTGGTCAAGGGCATGCATTTAAAAAAAAGGAAAGTCTCAAGTGACAAGATTAATTCTCATTTACACGCAGCTATTTTAAACCACTTTGTCCACATACAGAGTTGGTGTAAATTACACTCCCTGAATGGTGTAAAAGGGCTTTGGTATAAATAAGGAGCAGACCCATTAATGATTTTGGAACAGTTTTCTTGCCATCCTCACCACTGTCCTGAGTAAGGGGCTGCAGGATTTCACCAAGTGGATTGTTACTCAGTTCTTACTTGGGCAAAGTTGCACTGAATTCAGTGGGAGTTTACCGGACTTGAGCAGCATGGGCCTGAGCCAAAGCCCACTGAAGTCAATGCAAAGACTCCCTCTGATATTCAGGGGCCCCGTCAAGCCCCGCATGAATAAATATATGGTTGTTTTTAATAGGTCCAGTTTTAAACATGGGCTTGTCTGACTGTTGCTGCCTGGTAGTTCAACATTCCAATCTGGGAAAACTCTTGTACAAGCTGACGTTCTCCAAATGACAATATAGAACACCCGGCACCTCCTCCCTCGCAAAGTGAAGATAATATACATTTCCAATTAGCAGAACACATTCTAGTCATGTTCTTTTACTCCCTAACTATCTTTGTTTTGCTAAAAAGCTAGTCCGTCGTTAATGAAATCCTGCAGTTCTGCTAATCCTAGATACAATGCAGCTTTTCTCTAGCAGGCTATCACTGACATAAAACTACAGTTACCCAAGCTCTCTACTGCATTAAGATTCGCTGTCATTTGCCTTTCATTACATACCTGATGTAGCACAGTAGCAGTCAAATGTCCTTGGCAGGCAAAGGAAAGAATTTAATTGTATTAGTTTCCAATTGCTCCTCCTTAGGAACAATTTTTTTTCTTAAACAACACAAAAAATCCCCCATGACATCATAGTCAGTTATAATTTCTAGCTGGGTACAAATATAATCATAGTTAAAATCTTGAGTGAACTTACAAAAACAACTGTACTGCCTCTGCCACATAAAATGTGCCTCTCCATAGAGTTGAACAATGAAGCTTTCATCAAAGAACATGAGTGATTAAATGTTTTTCACGTTCAGAACTTTAACAGTCCCTGTTCCTTTATTTGATGTGCTATACTGTTGGGCTTCAATTAATCTTGTCTGATAATTACAGAACTTCTACGCTATTATTTTGAAAGCCAGAGGCACCATATAAAATATTGACTTTCGACATCCAGTATAGAAATTTGGGAAAGGGGTTTGGATGGCTGAGAGGATGGGCAATGGGGTAGGGAGCTGTACAAATTTCCACAGAACAGCCCTGGGTTCCCCCAAAGTTTTCTTTCTAATAAGTAGGGTGAGTAGAATAGCAGAGGAATATTAGGGCAGAGATCTGGGATTCAGGAGATCTGCCACAGGCATTTTGTGACCTGTGGCAAGTTATGCAGTCTCTTGGTAAATGGTGCCTCTTCTGTATAAAGGGAGTAACAGTCCTTCCATATCTCATAGGCCCATTGCGAGGCTAAATTATTTAGCATCTGTGAGGTGCTCAACTACTACTGTGATAAACACCACTGGAAAGCCTACAAATCTATTAATGTATTTTTATAGAAGACTTATAGGAGTCCCTACATTTCACCTCTACATGGCTGGTTTGAATCCAGCCCAGATCAAAAAGTGACCAAAAGTTGCTACCATCTATTGGTGGTTCAGCAGCCTATGGCAAATGAGTTTCTGTTTTTTCAGTCCATATCCTAATGAAAGGGTGTAAGCATCACACACAGCACCACTACAGCTGGTAATAATTGCCCCCTCCATCATTCCCACTCAGCAATCCAAGCAGAAGAGTGAACAATTGAATGGGCCTCAGATACTGAACCCTCTTCATAGAATCATAGAAGATTAGGGTTGGAAGAGACTTCAGGAGGTCATCTAGTCCAACCCCCTGCTCAAAGCAGAACCAATCCCCAACTAAATCATCCCAGCCAGGGCTTTGTTAAGCCAGGCCTTAAAAACCTCTAAGGATGGAGATTCCATCACCTTCCTAGGTCACCCATTCCAGGGCTTCACCACCCTCCTAGTGAAATAGTTGTTCCTAATATCCAACCTAGACCTTCACCACCGCAACTTGAGGCCAGAAAGGGTTTGGAAGGCTTAACCTCTGGATGAACTGGCTGGGAAATGTATTTCATTACACTGAGAGCTGGCCCAGGACACGAGAGGAAATTTTTTAAAAATTCACAAAGTTTTTGTTTGAAATTTCATTGAAATTTTGTTTGAAATTTCAAGTGGCTCCATAGTTGATTGCAAAATGACAGTGAAAAATTGTGAAATGTTTAACCTTTTTTTCATCAGAATAAAAAGTGTTGATTAAAATGTTGATGAAAAAGCTCTAATTACATCACAATAGAAGAAGCTAAAATTTGAAGGAAGCACAACATTCCAACTTGCAAACAAGACTAGGATGCTATATTATTATTAATTAGGAATTGTGTTTATTACAGTAAAGCCTATGGGTCCCCATTGTGCTAAGTACGATACAAACATGTATTAAACTCAGCCTTGACTTTCAAGCTCAGGGGAGAAAAAATATTCCCTTAATTTATTTTGATTATTTCCCCCCATGAGATTCCCTTAGATGATGAGGTAGGTCCTGCAAGGTCAATGTTTGGTTTCCAATGATATTTGAGGGCCCATGTTGTTTGAATTCAAACTACCCCCTCCCCTCCCACTATGTCTATCTTTGAAATCAGAATATGTACCTACTTACCAGCCCATTACTAATCTATACAATTTAAGATTCTTTCACAATAAAATACATTATATAATAAAACGTATTATAATTATTAGACAATAGTCCCTATTAGAACCTTTTTACAAGCGCTCTCTCTCTCTCTCTATATATATATATTTATATTTATTCTGTGTGCTGGCGAGCACCATTTCAGAGACATAAGTGTTGCTTTTGCCTTTTTTACTGAAAAATCTCTTCTGACCTTTTAAAAAGATTAATTCACAGATGTAGAGGTGAGCAGAATGGGAGCATAGGACTCCCAGATCCATAAGAGTTGCCCATGAAAAAGAATAATTAAATCCCACCCAGTTCATCTGTGACCCAAAATAGGAATATCCACCATTATATTTTCTAGGGCCTTGTTCAGTCACATGGAATTGGATCCAAGCCACAAAGTTTGCATCCAGATCTAGGTCAAAACTTTCCCAAAGTTTGCACCTGGAGTCTTTGTTTGGCTCACTTCCCTTAGGAGAATAGTCAACAGTCTAAGCATAAAGGTTTTGCCTGAATAAATTGTGAATATAGGATTGATACTGCCATTTCCTTGGGAACTGGACATCTTTCTGGAAGACGTAATGCAAAATGAAGTTATTAAATTAAAGGGGAGTTACACTATTAGGAAACTTAGTTCTCTGCATAACCCATTAGGCCAAGTTCATCCTGTAGAAGTTGCAAGAGGACAGCCAGGGTCCACTGTTGCTGCACCAGTAGGATGACCAGATGTCCCATTTTTAGGGATTTTTCTTATATATGTGCCCATTGCCCTCTACCCCTTGTCCCATTTTTTTCACAATTGCTATCTGGTCACCCTATGCACCAGGTACTGCAGCGCCTCCTCCACTTGCTTTTATTCTCTCTTCCTCACTTCCACCATCCTGATCTGACTCCACAGCTCAGCTAGGGAACTCTTTGTAGATCCTTCATGGACATTGCCTCCCTGCAGCTCTGCTCTGATTCTGGACTCTCCCCTTACCTTTGGGCCGTCTCGCATTTATAACTCCCAAGGGCAGTCCTCCACCACTCCTCATTACATGAAACTAGGGCACATCTGGACTGGAACAGGAGAGCTGGGCCTGATTTCATTTAAGCAGCCAGCTGCCCTGTTCCACATGTCCTCCAAATACCCCCTAAAACATTTCCTAATCCACCTGGCGTTGCCAACTGTCTAATCACAGAAACCCCAACACCCTTGCCCCACCCTTCTCCAAAGCCCCGCTCCACTCACTCCATCCCCCGCCACACACACACTGCTCACTCTCCCCCACCCTCACTCACTTTAACCGGGCTGGGGCAGGGAGTTGGGGTGTGGGAGGGGGTGTGGGCTCTAGGCTGGGGCCGATGGGTTTGGAATGTGGGAGTGGGTTCTGGGCTGAGTCTGGGGCAGGGAATGCAGGCTCCAGGAGGGGGCTCAGGGCTGGGGCAGGGAGTTGGGGTGCAGGAGGGGTGCCGGGTGCAGGTGCTGGGATGGAATTTGGGTGCAGGAGGTGGCTCAGGGCTGGGGCAGGGGTTTAGGGGGTGAGAGGGGGTTTGAGGTGCTAGTCCTGGGAGGGGTCTCAGGGCTGGGGTACGGGAGGGGGTGAGGGGTGTGGGCTCCGACTGGGTGGCGCTTACCTTGGGTGGTTTCTGGCCAATGGGAGCTGTGGAGTCGGCGCTCGGGGCGGGGGCAGTGCACAGAGACCCCAGGGTTCTGCAGGGATGTGGTGGCCGCTTCCGGGAGGGGCGCAGGGCCAGGACAGGCAGGGAGCCTGCCTTAGCCCCACTGCACCGCCAGACTTTCAGCAGCCTAAAATCTCCCAGATTGGCTTCAGTAGTCTCCGGGAGATAGAGCCCGATTCTGGGAGACTCCTGGAAAAACCAGGAGGGTTGGCAACCCTAAATCCACCTAGTGCGATAGTATCCTATTGCACTGCTCTGCCATGCTGTTTTAGTTCCAGGCGATTAATTTATGTTGCAGACAACTGACCTGAACCTCAGTAGGTAATTTGCAAGTTGGGTTTCCTGTATGGAGCAGATAATTGTTTGGTACCTGTGAGTGGAATGGGCAGGTCCCCTTCCTGCATATAGCCAGGAGTAATATACTGTATCCATTAGAGAGACTCCTAGTCATCTTATCCTGTCAGATCCAAACTGCCCTCTTTTAAGAGCCAATTTGTTTTCCTGCCAGATCGATGTTCTTATCTGTAATTGTGCAGGCCATGAGTGGCACCCAAGAACCAGTTAACATTAAATTCAATTTCCATGGGGGGAAAAGAAAGAAGAGAAATGTCTTAATTTAAACATTTATTGTACAACTGTGAAAATGTCCTACGTGAAATTAATTGAGACTTGGGGAGAATAACTTATAAATCAGTTGTCTGGCTTGCATAAAATGATATATAAGGATATGACAGTTGGATCGTGATGCTGTGCTGAGCTGATGAATGCTTTAACCCTGGGGTTACTGCTGTTCTTTTGCCCACATGAAGCTGCAAATCTGACTCCTGCAGATTCTGTGATATCAGGAAGGTTCGTCTAACAACAAAATAATAATAATAATGCAATAATTTGTAGTAATTGTTTGCAGTTCTTTAGTCTCTTCTTTAGAAGGAAGGTGCTACAGAACTAGAAAGGAGTATTATCATCGCCATCCATTCACATCCTACCTTACCTCTTTAAAATGCTATGAAAATGTATTCCTATCATACTGTGGTCATCCCTGTAATAATAACTTGAACAGAATAGAATATCTTCAGAAAATGGAAATCTGACCTTAGTGAAGCCAATGAAAGAAACATAACCTCTGTGGCATATAAAATGTAATATGGAATTTTGGAAGGCTAAGAGGGAATTTGAAGAGTAAATAGCCAAAGAGGTGAAAACAAATAATAGAGAATTCTTTAGTGATACCAGAAGCAAGTGGTCTGCTGGGGAAATCAGTGGGTCTGCTGGACTGCCAGACCGTAAAGGAAACAGTTAAGGAGAATAAGGATATTGCAGAGCATGAAAAAATTTCTATGCATTAATCTTCAATATCTAGGATGGTGGGGAAGTAAAGATGATACTGTCCAGTAGTGAGGCACGATGAGAGGAGGTGCTGGAACACAGTAATAAATGCCCGATGGAAAGCTTAAATGTTAAGCTCTTTGGGGTAGGGACTGTCCTTTGTGTACAATGTCTAGCTCAATGGGGTCCCGGTCTATGATTGCGCCTCCTAGGTGCTACCACAATACAAATAATAAATGAACAAGAAGCCCCTGGGCCCAAGATTTGAGCTGCTAATAAAAATATACAATCTCTTAATAAAATCAGCTACCATATGGGAGAATAGCAAATGTTGTATCTATCCTTTTTAAAAGGCCCTACAGCTGATCCTGGAAATCACATACCAATAAGGCTTAATTAAGGCATCTCTGAGCAGGTTAGCAAAGTGGTAAATATAGGGGGAATGGGCTGACATAATTTATTTGGCTTTAAATAGTAATCTTTTCCGCAAAGGCCAGACATTCAAAGGTATTATTTAGGTGCCTGACTCCTAGTGGATACCTTTGAGGATCTGAACCGAAGATCCCCTCACGAGAGGAAATATTTTACGCAACTTACAATAAACCTGTGGAACTCATTGCCACATGATGCCATCGAGGCCAAAAGCTCAGCAAGAGGGAAGAATGGACTGGATGGTCTCATAGAGGATGGGCACATCCACAGCTATATTATATAGGATCTATATTTAGAAAATATGAAGTATAAAGCTTCATGCTGCAGGGCATAAGCTAATCATTGAGGCCCACATCCTCGGGGATATTTAGGCTACTAACTTGCATTTAAATCAATGGAAACTAGTAGCCCTAATAACTTTGAGGATCTGGGCCTAAGTGACAAGGCTCTTATGAGTAGGTTATTCATTATTAAGCATTGTATGATTATTTTTTTTAATCCCCCATTGAAGAATTTGGAAGTGATGAATGTCAAAGACAAGATACTGAACTAGATGGACCACTGGTCCGGTCTGGCAATTCCTGTGTGCTTCTGTGATATGCTATCGTTCATCCCAAAGTGCTTTGCAAATAGAGACCATTTCAGCAAACTGAAATGCAGCCAACTCTGGGGTGCAGTGTGGTAGTAATACCTCACACCTATGATACACAGTGCTTTAAGACAGCAAGTAAGAAGAGTATAATAGCTAGTGGAAATGTATATGGGTGCACTTCAAATACTAGAGATAGGTGAAAGATTTGGGAACTATGAATACCTTCATTAGAAACATTTTGCAAAATTCACAAATTATTTGCTTATTGGTGAGAATGCTGTAAACAATACATATAACTTACAGGATTAAAAATATCTAATAAAAATAATCAAATTATTTGATGAGGAGTAGTTGGCCAGTTCTAGCGAACGCAATATCATCGGCTGAGTTAGAATGGGGCCAGAGCACCAAAATGAATACCTGTCCTCTTAGGCTGCAGGGGAGCTGGGGGACTGCATGCCCCTAGGATCTGAGAGGTATGTCTCAGCTGAAAGATGGTGCTTCCAACAGCAGAATCCAGGGGAATTAGCAGGCTAATGATTCAAAGGGAAGAGCTCCACCTACTGAACCGCCAACACCAATTTCATCATCAGCCCCTAATTATTTCTCTGGTGCTTCCTGTCAAAGCACTAACCCAGTCCAAACTTGCTTAGCCTGCCTGGGAGCACTTAACAAAAGGATCAAAGAAAACTTGCAAAGTTTAAAACTCATGAGCCAAAACTCAGTCTCTGGGAATTAAAAATGAAAGACAGGATTTTTAAAAATGATCTGAAACTTGGTGACACGGGCAATAAATTGACAATGTCTCACTTCCCGCTGCCACCCCTCCTGGTGTGACTTACTTTGAACTTTTCAGTACAGAAGTTTCTGAAGTAGGGCTGAGGTAGAGGGAGACAGCACATTTACTTTTTCATTGTTAGGACCAATTCTGCAACCTTGCTGTCACTGCTTATGGAATAAGGTACTAAGCTACCTGAGTGGGGCCCTCCAAAAATACTTTAGGCTGACTTCTCCTTTTGCAGCTGTTAAATTAGTTGTAATTTCACTAATATGAACAGGTCAGATCCTCAGCTGCTGTAAACTGGCACAACCCCATTAAAGTCCATGAAGTGATACTAATTTTCACCAGCTGAAGAAGGTCCCCGTAGAGCTACATGGAAGGGTAAAAGTGAGATCAGAATCAGGCCCAAAGAAAGAAAGAATCATCCAAGTTCAGACAGTGTTCTGCTTTCAGTGCAAATATATTTTCACACCCCCAATAAAGGCATAAAGGACTGTGATGTAAAAGTCCACTGGATTGATTTTTTTATTATTATTATTATTTTTATTTTAAAGCCAGGTCAGTGCAACAGGAAAGTAAAATGCTGAGCCACCACACAAACCTCTCCTTTTTTTCCTTTCTGTGTCAACTGTTGCTGGCAGAGAACAGCAATTCATTCCCCACTGTTGAGGCAACAGCAACTAAAGCGAATGTTCATATGTGTGCTGAGGCGTTTGTCCCGGGAAAAATAATAACATCTCTCCTTCTATTAATGTTTTAATTAATCCCTTTTAGTTATGAAATGTAACTTTACATTACATAAAAAAAATTACATGCAGGTTCTTAATCTGCTAATCCTTTCTCCAGACAAGCTGGTTCTTTTAAAATCAACTGCCATTTTATCAACCCAATGGAGCAGAGATCCGGACTCAACTCTATTCAACAATACATTCTTTTCATGAGAGACTGGCCTAGCTAATATGACACCACAAAGGGCTTGAGGAATTCCAAACACCCAGCTCTTTGGATTAAAAGCATAATAATCCCATGCAGTTTTTTGTTCAGAATTGATAGAATAGTTGTATAGTGAGTCACACTTATTTGAACTTATCAAAGTAACAATATATCAAGCATTTCATCGGGTGATTTTTTTTTCTTCCCTCAGGTTGATTCAACTTCTTTCAAGTTATTTTATTTTTAAGTGTGCATTTATATTATTACCAAATGCCCCACCAGTTAAACAATGAATACATACAATCCAGCAGTGACTCTGCATAAAACTGGTTGTTTTTACCTTATGGCTGGAGCTAAACACAGTTGTTATGCTGGTATATTTCAATAAGGGGATTTTTTTTGTACTGAAAAAGTTATCTTAGCACAACTACTGTGGACCAGTCACACCAGTATGAATGTGTGTTATTTCACAATAGTTTATTCTCCTTTCTATACTTCTAGGATTATACCATTCAAACCACATCCACGTCAGCAGGGGTCTACTGCTTTAACTATACAGGAATAGCTAAAGCAGCGCAATTTTTGTGTGTTGACAAGCCTTTAGGAATACAGGAACCTCTGCTACCAGAATTTGTGGCCCAATAGCCTGAATAAAGTAGCATTAATCTGAGCTACAGTCACAGGGGTGAAAAGATGCAAAAAAGCAGGACTGTGTGTCTGATTCTCTGTTCAGTTAGGGTCCGCTCCAGCAAGATGCTTAACACAATTGGAGACAAGGAAACTCGGCACCCTGCAGCAGTTTTACTCGGATGTGTACGTTTTGCCAGATTCTCAGTTGCAGTAGATCAGCCTTGTTCCACTGATGTCACTGGAGCTATGCCAAACACATTAGCTGGGGATCTGGTCCATAGACCTTAATGGAGTTTTTCCTGTTTTGCATTCCAGTTAGAGAATCAGGCCCAGATTTTTCCTAAAGGAGCGTTTTCTGAGCTTATAGAGAAGGCTATTGGACACAATAACAAAAAAGACGATAGCCTCTTCAAAAATGGATCGATATATGCACTGGAGACTGTGCAGCTTTTGCTGGAGGCATGAGTGCTTCTATTATTAACCAGTGGGTTTTGTTTTGCTGCAGGTGTCAATCGGACTCTGCAGTCAGTTAATTTCTTGCCTGTGGGTCAGAAGGTCCTGGGTTCCAGTCCTACAACAGGCTGTACATTTCTCCGAGCACAGGCTGAAAATTTTCCTATAGAAAATGTCAGAGGGAATACATTTCGACTGAAATGTTTTCTGTTCCCCCTCATCAGCCTTAAGCACATAGACCCTCCCATGCCAACTGCCAGGCTCCAGAGGCCATGCTACCAGGGCCAACCCTTGGCCATAGATGTCCCTGTTACATCTCCAGCCTTGATTACATTTTCCACCTACTCCCAGCAAAGCCAGAGGGTTTGTGTGTGTTGGGAGGTGCATCTTCCTGGCCCTGCCTCCATCCAGTATGCTGTCCTCACTCACCTCTCCTGCACCTCTTTTCCACCGCATGGATCCCACTGAAACTTGTTCTACCTGTGGGCGTGGTCGGAACCTAATTTTAGGTTTGTTTCCTTTTTAAACTGAGCCAATGTGTATAGGTGTAAGCCAGCGGTGAGTGTATGGTATAGAGTCCCCTCTGTGCTGATCCATGTGAGTCTGATACAGCCACAGTTAGGGACGGTTGGTTCTTTAGCTCAAACAGTAGGTGTTCAGGCTCTGGTGTATTAACCAATGTAGCAGCTGTCACATGCGCACATTGTGCTGCATGTCGGGCCAGACGGCGATCCCCTTTTTCACAAGTGAGACACTCTCCTCGCTTCAGTAAGATTACTCGGGTGAGTAAGCGGGTCACAATCTCTTCCATAAATATAAGATAAACCCCTATTTTTCCTGGGATTCAAAAAAGAACTAGATAAGTTCATGGAGGGTAGGTCCATCAGTAGCTATTAGCCAGGATGGGCAGGGATGATGTCCCTAGCCTCTGTTTTCCAGAAGCTGGGAATGGGGGACAGGTTCACTTGATGATTATCTGTTCTGTTCATTCCCTCTGGGGCACCTGGCATTGGCCACTGTCGGAAGACAGGATACTGGGCTAGATGGACCTTTGGTCTGACCCACTATGGCCGTTCTTATGTTCCTGCACAGATAAGAATATCTTCCATCTTTGTATATTCCACACTAGAACCAGCATGGGCTGTATTTAAGCACATCAATATCAAGTCTGTATTGCTGCACTGCACAGGATTAAGTGCATATTCCTATGTGGGGGGGAGAGAATAATTGGCAATTTCTTCCTGCTGTATGGGCAGTGGTGGAGATTGCTTAGCAATAGCTTTATTACAAATACTAATTCTGTAACCAGACTTTTTTTTTTTTAAATGTGAACACAAAGGAGGACCTAGAAACATTTCCAGCCATTTCCACCTCAGTGCTATTTATAGCTGCAGTGTTATGAGGTGTTTCTTTAGAGTCTTTCATATTGAGTCTGGGCTCCTTTAAACCTCCTTTGAAAAAAAAAGGCATGCAAAGAATATGAACTTGGCAAAAAAAAAAAAAGCCATATATACTAATGCACCAAAAAGCAGTGCCCATTCTAGCCTTGTTAATGTCTTGTTCTGTTCTTTAAGAATTCTTTTTTTTTAATATCTTTGCTCCTCATTAACACTTTTATTGCTCTAGCCTGGGGAGAGGTGGTGTAGTGGCTTGCGCATTGGAACTGAAAACAGGAGAGGAGGAAAATTTAGCAAAATATTTTTCCCCTAAAAGTTTTTGGAGGATTTTTGTTCGTTTTTGGTAGGATGAAAGATTTTAAAACTTGAAATGTAAGAGTTAAAAAAAAATTGGCCAGCTCTATGGTTTGGTCAAAAATAAAAACGAAGAAGAAAGTTCAATTTGTCCTGGATTTATATATTGAATTTTGAAATTTGATGGCAACTTACAAAATGTCACCCAGCTCTATTTAGAACCCTTGGACTCTGGAGAGTTGCAGGTGCAGCTCCCTGAAGCTTCTCTCACCACCTTCCTGAGGTTTTCACTGACTTCTGTGCCATATAGAATAGCAGGGTTGGGAACTAGGGCAAAGGTCTCTTGGATGAAACCTACAAAAAATGAGGTGCTGTGGACATGACTAAAGATTTCCCACAGTGTGGCTATACAAAATGACTCCTCTCCACGCTGCTGTGCTGTGTGTACGTAGGCTAGCTGTGTGCTGTGCTGTTTGTGAAGTGGCTGTACTTCGTAAAGCATTTTGAAATGAAAAGTGTTATATGAAAGGTAAAATGCAGGTATTATCTGCTTTGGCTAATGTTATTTGACGCCAGATTTTCATGAAGCTCAGCTCCCATTTAGGCACCTGAAAAAAAGTAAGGGTTGGGTTTTTTCCGCCAAAAAAGTGCTGAGCACAGCTCTTTGGAAAATGCTAGCCACTTATTTTGGTCCAAAATGGAAGTTGAGATGTTTTGAAAAACCTGACCCATAGTGACTTGAGTGTCACGGACGATGGAATCACCTCCATAGTGGAGTTTGATTGGAACCAGTGGTTAAAGTCGAACGTCGGAGCGCAGAGCCTGCACTGGAAACAAGCAAGAAAGTAGCCCTTATTGAATAAAATAAATGGTTAATGGATTAACCCTTTTTCGGTCAACTTCTTTGAATTTAAAATGGGATATTGCACTATTAATAATAGCATGCAGTCGGTACGTGTTATTGTGCATTACATGTGCAATATGCTGTACCGACATTAATAATTAACCACCCAGCCACCCTTATGCAGTGGGTAAGTACAGAAATTGCTGTTTTAGAAGCAGCACAAATACTTAGCTACGGAAGCCAAGGCAAAGAGAGAGGAAGGAACGTACCCAAGACCACACAGCTAGCTGGAGCTTAATGGAGCCCGGATTCACCCCAGAAGTATCTGAGTCAATAGGGAAGAATAGATTCTTCTTTTGTATTATGGCAACACCAAGGGGCTCAAAAGCAAAATCAGGCACCCATTGTGCCAGGTACTCTACAGACAGATAGTTAAAGATAAGAACATAAGAATGGCCATACTGGGTCAGACCAAAGGTCCATCTAGCCCAGTATCCTGTCTACCTGTTCTGTTCATTCCCTCTGGGACACCTGGCTTTGGCCACTGTCAGTAATGATCAAGTGATCTCTCTCCTGCCATCCATCTCCACCCTCTGACAAACAGAGGCTTAGAGATACCATTCCTTACCCATCCTGGCTAATAGCCATTAATGGACTTAACCTCCATGAATTTATCCAGTTCTTTTAAACTCTGTTATAGTCTTAGCCTTCACAATCTCCTCAGGCAAGGAGTTCCACAGGTTAGTTCCTGCGATGAAGCACTTGTGTCTAAATAGACACAGCAGACAACGGGCAGAGGAGGAAAGAGAGGCAAAGTAATTGGCCCAATCTTACTGGTAGAGCTGGGAATCGAACCCATCTCACTGTAAACCCAAGCCAATGGGGTGCCCACTAGACAGTACCATCTTTCTGGTCCCACCATGAGCTCTGTGCAGGTGGATCCCTACATCCATGCAAAGCCGCATTGATTTTAGTGGTGCATCGCACTGGTGTATGGGTCTGCCCTCTGGGGGCTTGTTGTAGGATTAGGGCCTAATTCAGAATGTAAACTCCTTGGGATAGGGACCAAACCTTCCTCCCTAATATATACATAAGACGCTGGCAGCATGAATGATATAAAGGAGCATTTATTTAGGAGCAGTTGTTGTTAAGATGTTCTCCTTGTTAGTACTTACTCTTTTCAGTTTCTTAAGCTGTTTTATACCTCTCTCCATTAGAACCGGAGCAAAATTTTAGGGAAAGCCCTATTATTTGAAAGGATTAGACCTTAAAGAATGTGTATAGGACTTGAAGTACTGAAGCACAGTGGGTGATACCAGAAGCATCTGTGATTTTAGGAGTGCTCCGTATTGCAAAGAAGAATGTGTGGCCGCTGCAGTGGGTTATTTGGAATGTAAAATGAATCTGTGGGTGCTACAAGGCACCAGCAGAGAATATCAAAATGTCTATGTGGGCACCAAGATCTGCCCTAGACCATAAGAAATATGCATGTGAAGTACTGGGAAAAGGGGTGGGGAGGGAAGATGGGAGCTGGAATTAAAACATAGATTAAGCTACCGGCATGTTTTGCTCTCAGTTCTGAAGTATCTGTCTCATGCTGTTCTCCTCTTAATCTGTCAGTTACAGTTAATAGCCGATCAGAGCAGAGCTTTAATGAGTAAGCCAGATTGTTTGCATAAACAGTTGTTAGGCTGATGTAACCAAGAGCAGTTTGCTACTGAATTCTCCTTGTACGTCTTACACCTGCATTTTTTTCCCAATTTACTTCCTGCCAGAAGGACACCTGAGACTATTTGGTGAATTTTATTTGATATTTACATAAGTGCAGAGCCCTCATCTTTTCTTATTCACTTCTTCCCCACCATCTACACTAGAATTTGATGTTAAGACACTCCAGGGTGTGACTTCAGGTGTAATAATTCACAGCTAGCACTTTGTCTGAGTGCTGCCTTTTTGCAACTAGGTGTGAATTATTAGACCCGGCTTCTCACCTTCAAGTGCCTTACCACGATTTTAATAATAAGAGCTGTACAAGGAAAAATTAAGTGTGGCGCACAATTTGGGAGATGAAAATCTGCATGCTTGTCAGCGTGCGTTGGCATATTTACAACTTAAATTTTGCCTTTTGAAGAGATTTCAGGCTCTTCAAACAAAGATAATAGATCAGTAGGAAGAACAATGTTTGCGATTTCGTGTATTAGTTATTACTACTAGGAATCCGAAAACATCCCCAAACTTGGAGCTATTCAGATGCTGATGCAAATCTGAGCTCTGTGACCTCATCTTAGAGCTATTAATAATAATAACTTTCCATTTATGCAGAGCCTTTTAAATGAGAATATCAAAGGCCTTCACAAATATTAAATAATTTAATCACTGCACCTCTGTGAAGTGGGTGGGTAGTAAGTCAGTGGCAGAGATGAGATTAGAACACCGGAATCCTGACTTGTAATGTGCTGCTCAGACACCTAGGCAGAATGCCATCCAGTGTGAAACATGTGTTGAAGGTGCAATTCTTGAAGAATGTAGCTTTTAATCTCATCTGTTCCTAGCTGATGCTGCTCTAGTTTTGGAGAAATGAAGCATTATTCTTCCATTTTGCAGAGGGGGAAATTGAGGCACAGCATGACTGAATTATTTGCTCATGGTCACACAGGAATATAAACCGGAACTGAACCCCCATGTGGTGTCCTGTTCACTCCAGTAGGGGGGGATTCACCCCTCTGAGTCAGTAATGATGCATTGCCTGGGCAGAGCATTGGCAACACTATATTGGGGGAGTGTCTGTTTTTGCAAGAGATATAAAAATCAAGGTCCTGGCTACCTGTGATTGTTAATGGTGCCATGGTACTTTTTACAAGAGTGGACTAGTAAATCCTGATCATCTGGCCTAATTTCAACCTAGGAAATTATATTCTATTCACCTAAAATTCCCCCTGTGTTTTGGATTAGGTATTCTTCACTTCCAATTTTCAGCTATCCTATAAAGATGCTGTATGCTACCGTGTTTCAGTATGGTGCTTTGTGATGTACATTACTGATCATTTGTAAAGCCCTTTGAGATCTCCAGGAGACAAGGTGTTATAGAAACACATCGGATAACGATGGCATTGGTGCTAATGAGTTGACAGGACTTCTTGCAGCTACTCATTGGACACTTGGCCATTACCCAGACATGTCTTGAGGACTATCAAATCATGGTGAGGTTGCCACAGACCAGACAGCTGATGCCATCAGAATGCTGCCATAAGAAAATTAGCACCAGTTATTTAGGTTAACAAATGTAGATCAGGGACTTGCTCAGCTTTGGCATAGATACTGAGCAAGGGTGATACTGCATGTGATTTACCTCACAAGAAAGATGTATAAAGAGCATCAGTGTAATGAGTCCTTCATTTAAAAGACAACCCCCAATGATTTTATAGGCTCATTTGCACCCAGGATTGACAGTATTTTACCTTTATCAAAATTAATTTTTCCCCTTGTATAGGCCTGTGAGCTACTTACCATCTAGCCACCCCCATTGGTTGGACTCTTCATGGTTGGACTGTCGAGGATACATGGCCATGTTTTCCAAAGTTGCCTCTTGAATGCTTTCTGGGTTTGTTTGCCAGACGTGCTGAGGACTGGCTGCTTTCACTGACTTTAAATGGAGTTTAGAGCGCCCCCGGTGTCTCAGATTAGGCAGCTCAGGTGTTGAGTGCACAGAATCAGTGGCTATGTTGGAAAAGTTGACCAGAGTGATACATTAAGGCCAAAGTATGACTTTCTCTCACTTGAAGGGCATGAAAGTTAAAGAGTAAAAGACAGCATTATTTTCTCTTTTTCCCCCTCCCTTTTTTTCCCCCCTCCCTCTTTCTCCTGACTTGTCTAGTAGAAAAAGGTAGGGGAGACTAAAGTAGTCAGAGAAGGTGGGAATTTTCCCACAGTTTCAAAACAAAACATTTAAAATGGAATTCAGTGAGGATTCCATACTACTACTTTCAGTTTTGACTCAAACTCCTCATTTTAAAAAAATGGAAGACATTTTGACTGGCTCTGGTCCATCCCATTAGGAACAGGATAGAATACCAGTGATGTTTATTGAGCACTCTCTGGATAACCGCCTAGCAGCCCCACCCCAGGGAATCAGGAATGCCCCTCTATTTATTGCGCCTTTGGTACAGATACACTACAGAGGCCTTCTATTTTCCTGTATAACAGGAAATCTCCATCCACCATTCTTTTGTCTCCTACAAACCCACGGGTTCAAAATGTGTCTGCTGTGATCCCTTTTCAGCTGAGAGAGGAATTTGTGGCAGGTGTGGAGGAGACAGCTGTACACTGAAAGCTATGGGCTTGTCTTCACAGGGATTCTCAGCTAAGGTAATCGAAGTTAACTAAAGGTTTTATTTTATTTTTTTTAATGGATTTGTTAAACTGCATTAAACCCCTGTGTAGATGCTCTTACTCCAAATTAAAGGGGCCTTAATTCACTCTGGACGTGCCCTAACCACTAGATCATGCAGCAATGTTCACTAATAAGCATTTCCTCTCTGTTATACATACACAAACACATATTTTCTCTCACTCACACACACACATTGAGAGAGAGAGAATCTATGTGCATCACACACACAACTGCTAAAATATTCCCTTGAAGTGTGAGAACATCTGTTTTTAATAAGGAAACTTCTTTGCATGTTATTAAAAATTGTGTTCCTATTTTAAAATTCAAAATGACACTGTTGCTAGCAAGTAGGTCTTAAAAAAAAGCCCAAGGCAATTAGGTGCCTATCCTAATTCAAACTTCATTACATCACTCCAGTTCTGATCATCACAGCAAAGGTCACAAAGGATTGCTGGGTGTAGCCCTTCTCATGTTATATAATTAATGCTGGACAGTGGTATAGAAAGGGTTAAAGATTAAGGGAGAAAAGGATTGGGGATACAAGATTGATGTGCTTGCCAGGTAATCAGGATCAGCTGAAGCTCATTATAAAAGGGATGAGCTGGCTCAGCTTTGATCACTCAGTAAACACAAACACCTAAGAGAAAGGTGTGGTGGCTTGAACTTTATATATAGAAGCACAGCAAACAGGCTTTCTTTGCTCAGTGGGAGCTGGGAGGGGAGAGGTTTCTGACTACTGAAATCAGGCTAGAGAGAACATTGGGGCTTTACTTTAGGAATCAACAGGGTAAAAGCTAGCTGCTTGTTCACTTATTATTTCACTAGGTGGGATACACTGGTTAAGGAATACACTAAAGCTGGGATTTTTGAGAGTGTTTCTGCATCTTGGATGTGGTAACTTGAGTTAACCTGAAACCAGGGCTCTGATGCTCCAGTGTCCATCATCCTTAAGCAACCAAGAAAAGCCCCTGTAGATGACTCTTGAGGCAGTGCAGGGGGCGGAAATGCCTGACTGGTTGACTGGCTGCAAGATTCACTCGGAGGAGACTTTGTGCTTTGCACCTATCATAATTATTTTCTGCATTTAAACAAGTCAACTGGGCAAGCTGCTAGGAATGCACGTCATTGTCATAGCACAGAGTCAGTGAATGGTTTGTGAAGATAAATACACACGTGCGCACGCACGCGCACGCGGATTGGGCTACTTAGCCGCCTCAATATGTCAAGCTTAAACCTTTGAACTACATTGTTCTCGCACTCCTCAAGAGGAGTTAAGATACTTCTGTGATGCATTATCTGGAAAGAAATATTACGTCCTCTAATGTGAAGGCATTTGGAGTGGAAAAACTTACAAGGGCACTATAAATTGTAGTGTAGTGTTTCCTAACCTAGCATGTAAGGCTGCTGTGACTGCTGCTCCAGCCTTCCATTTCTTATAGTACACTCAAGCCTTTTCTAGCTCCTGTCGACTTCAGAATGAATTGAATTTGGCCCTCTACTGCTGCATATGGCTGATGCAATGCTGACCCTATCTCCCATTTTAGTTACTACATCCTCAGTCTCAACCATAGAGGAGCTTGGGTTTCCCCAAACCCTAGTCTTTTATGCACAGTTGAATAGGACAAGCTCATGGAACTTATGTCACAGAGTCCTTGAAGTCACCAAAGTTCTCTCTTGTAGATTGTCATTCCTATCAAGCACACATTTATTTATTGAAGCTCTGCAGAGAAAACACTTCTACCTTGGTCATCCCAAAGCTAAAACCCGGCTTAGAAATTTTCAGCCCCAAAGTTAGTTTGCTATAAATTTCATTTCTGTCACTTTGCAGACCCCCGGTCTGGTTCTGAGAGAGAGAGGCAGTCTAGAAATCTAAGCAGAAATAAAGAGCTAGAAACACTTCAGTTCTACTCCTATTTTGGTGGTGGTTTGGCCTTGGGAAAATCACTTGATTGCACTATGCCTGAATAGTTAGTTAATATTTGTAAAGAGCTTTGAGCATGTGAAATGTTGTATAAGTACTTTGAATTATCAGCCATTTTTTTCAACTAGCAATCCAAACCTGTTAGTATTTTTGCTGAATTTTGATGAGATCTTTGCACACTTCTAAGGGGGAGGGGAGGAAGAGTTTTAATATGAAAATTTTCCATAATCAAGATATAATTACTAATGACTTTTGAGGTTTATTTTGCTTTAAATAATTTAGTTCAGACAAGTTCAGAAAGCAATTTTTTAAACACTGCAAATGGTAAATCTCCTGGGAAGAGGCTGTCTTGTAAAACTTATGGTGCTTCCAGCCTAGGCCAAAAATAAAAGTAGAACATCCTTCCTCATAGTATTTGACACTTGTGGAGGTTGAGTTTGCATCACTGACATCAGTAGCATCAGCATGTGGACATTGCATGTGGAAATTGCAGTGATGCATGAAACTGTTGAATCATGAGAATATAGAGGAAAATGACCACGTCAAGACATTGAGAAAATTCTTAGTATGTTGTATTGTATCTGCCATGTTAACGAGAGTGGCATAACGAATTCTCCACTGACCTTGATGAACTTCTTGGTTCGTCTTGCCTGGCTGTAACAAGCTTTGTTTAGAGTAATTCTGATCTAAAAATGGACACGCAGCTGAGCTTTTAAATTTCATATTAGTTTGCCCATCCCTAAAATTTAAGAATCCCATCTTTCTCTTGTCCTGGGTATGCAATGAGCTAGCTAGCTTCCCAACCTACAGAAATTAGTGCCTCCATCTTGGGAACGCAGCATTCTGGAGATGCATGGATTTCTCCCCAGTCATTTGACACATAATAAGATTAAGTCACTTCAGTTTGTAAATAAAACTAATCATGCCAGCTAACCCTAAATATCCTTTCGATCAACTCAGTTATTTTCACCGAATTTGATTTTACTTCTAAAAAAACCAGATCTTTATTATTAATAAAAATGCACTTGAAGATTTCACAGCAATCTGATGCCCAGAAATATGAGGTAGCTGAAGATTTATTAAATAGAAAAGAAAAAAGGTTTGTTCTCAAATTACTGTTTGATCTGTAGAATTGCATTTGATTTTAATGATGTGGAGGAAAAAGCTATAAACAAAATGCTTGGATAATTGTAACTTATATTAGCTACAGGACAGCGGTCAGCTTAAACGCAAATATTTTTCAGTGATAGGTTTACAATTATGCAATTAGCTTTTTATTATTTTCCTGTTTATTAACTGTTTGTAAACTAAAGAAACCCAGTAGTTGCACACCCACAAAAGAAGTCCTTGAGAAAATGAATTTTGCTGGCAAAACTTGCTAGATGAATAGTTGGGGCACTTGAACACTTTTCTGAGTAGCTAGGAGTTCATTGAGGATGTTTCATTTCTATGCAGTGCAGTGATCACTTAAATTTCTGTGGGCTGAGGATCTAATCCATAGCACACTGAAGTCAACGGAAGTCTTTCACACACTTTTCATGTGACTTTGGGCGAGTCATGCTTACATTCCACTTCTGTAAAATGGGAATACAAATACTTCCTTTGTTCTGCCCTAGATTGTGAGATCCTTAGGACAGAGACCTTGTCTTGTTAGCTCCTTAGTGCAATGGGTTCCAGATCTCCACTGCGTCCTCTTCTGGGATCCAAATAATAATCCCCATCGATGAGTGCTCACTCAGCACCTCCTGAGAAGCAGACCACGTATATGGGTGCCTAACCTTAAACACTCCAGTTTGAAGATGTACAGAACTACTCTGCTTCTAGAAACTAGATCATATGTAAAGTTCCTGCCTTTAGCTGCCTTCCAATCTTTTCTATTGCACTGCCAAAAGGTATTTGTATGCGGGGGGGGGGGGGGGAGAAGGAGCTCGTTGCTTTAGAAGCTCAAATATTAGGAGTGCTGTGTTTAAAATAATAACTTCAGCATCTCCTCAATACTTTTCCAACCACTTGGCCACCTATCCTCTTTCTCCTTGTTTGACTTTGCCCTAGTTAATATTCCAACAGGTGTTTCCTTTTTAAGTGGAATTTTTAGGTCGTCCTCTCAAGAGGCCTCCTGCATAATAACGGCATATTTGCAATGTGGCAGCTTCAGTGGGAGAGAACTTTATTTTCTTAACCCCACAATTTCCCTTTCTTTGGAGAGAAGGGTCGTGATTTTCAGTCTCTGCTGCCAGTTTTTTCCCCTCTGAGAAATGTTTAAGGTGTCACTTCAGAAAATGGCTGCTGAGTTTGTGAAGTAGAGGGGGTTAGGGGCTCTGTCATTTCTTTCTGTAGCAAAGTCTGTACAGTCTCAGCTTCTGAGTGTTGATTCATTTCCAAGTTAGGACACTATTAAAACCAACCATAAAGTAAAATATTTTAAAGTGGCTTAGAAGACACTCATTTTTGTTTAAATTTTGGTGTTGATAGAAATTATTACCATGATCTACTGGAGTGGGAGAGCCAACAGGAGCCTATCATAAAAAATCCACCATCAATCTGAAAGATGAGTGGACGTGTTTTCCCTGCCTTGAATGGTCTTTTACCCCTTTCTCCAGATGCTGCTAAATCATCCTTGCCAGGAAATGGCCATTTTATACCTAAAACCCATCTGAAGCGCAAATATTTCTCCTACTGAATGGACCAGGTGTCGGACAGTTAAAAATAATTCCCTGGGATGTGACACCCCTGTCTCTCCCATAAATTCTTCATCTGCCTCCCGTTTCGTATTACACAAGTTAAATGCTATATTCTACTATCAGTGCGCTCTGTCTCAAGAACCAACTATAAAAATATCTAGATGTGTGTACTTGATAACCAGTTTGAGTGGTGCATTTTCAATACAAAACCCAAGGAGGGGACAAAACGCCACTATACTTCAAGAACATTTTGGAATCTTCATGTTGTTTTGGGGCCAATGGGGTTGAAAGGAGGCAAACTCAAAAGTGAAATACTTTATTCACACCATTAGCCAGTGGAACTCTTTGCCACATGATATGATTGAGGTGAAGCAGGATTCAGAAGAGGATTTGAAATTTATGAGAATAGCGAGTGTTAGAATGATAAATACTAAAAAAATTAAGTTGGGGGGGGATGAAATAAACTCATGTGTGTCAAGGCATAAGCCAACCTTTAACTTTTGGACTCTAGAGGAAACTTTGTCTGAGGGCAGGTTATCCTATAACTAAAGGGTTTCTTGCACCTTCCTATGAAGCATCTGGCATTGGCCACCGTTGGTGACAGATAACTAGACTAGATTAGTCCATTACTGTGGCTCTGTTATGGCTATTCCTATGTTTTAAAGGTGGATACAGATTGTGGTTGAGAGAGTCTAATTTTTCTTTTGTCCCGTGTGAAGAGAAGTTATTGTTTGTTTTTCCTTCATGGGAGTGACTAAGGACCCCAAACCGGGGTCAAGAACCCATTGTGCTAGGCCTTGTACAAAATAAATAAATAACACAAATACAGTCCTTGCCCCAGAATTGCAGTCTAGCATCTAGCACAATGGGGCACAAATCTCAATGGAGCCTGTAGGTACTACTTATTATTTGCATGATAGAACAGACTTCAAGTTTGTTATTCTGTACGGTGTGGTTGTATGGGTTTCACAAATGTCAGCGGAGTCAGAGCTAAGGACCTTTTGCTCTTACAATGTTTGCCACTACCTTTGAACCAGAGGAGAGTATCTCCACCGTATCAGTATCAGGGCTTATATCTTGTCCTCTGTGGGTCTCCAACAACAACTAGTCACCATTGACAGATCTGATGGTCCATCCCATGGAGGGTATTGGTATGTAGGCAGCCTCTCCAATTCAGAACACAATGTTCCTGTACAGTGCCGTAACAAGGGCGAGGCAAGTGCCTCACTTGCCTCGGGCGCGCAAAGTGGAGGGGCCCAGCTCTACCGTGATCGGTGGTGCTTCGGCAGCAGCTTTACCGCCACCCTTCTTTGGCAGAAATTTGGTGGCAAGACCTTCTCTCCGACGGGCTCAGGGACCCGCCACCAAATTGCCGACGAAGAGTCTGGAGCCTGCCCTTGCCTCGGGCGCAAAAATTCCTTGTTACAGCTCTGTTCCTGTAAGTAGTTACCAGCTCTTGAAAGGAAAACATGGAAATTGGTCACTATACGGAAAGATTCTCTTACTAGAACATTGGCCAATAAAGTACTCCTAGCACTTTGGACATCAGATGTTCTATGATCAATAGAGAAGAACACTGAGACAATGATTAGAAGGAGGGAGGGAAATATCCATGGGCTGTGGATCTGGCCAATATGGAAAGGAAGCTTGGAAAAACTTCTAACTCAAGTAGCAAATTCCTGGCTAAGTGCTACAATATTTTCTTATACCGTAGATGTAGAGTACCACCTAATTATGCATTATGTATGGCAAAGAGAATAAGGAAAGAAGAATATGAGTGCTGAAGCAATATATGCTATGAATAGATTAGATTCTTCTGCTATAACTCCATTAAAAATTGAATGCCCAGTAATGTAGAGCTATTCTTAGTGCTGGTAACTCTTAAAAAGGTTAAGTCCAATAAATTTGCTCGCTGTTGCGGAGCTTCTGATTCTAACATGGAATGGAGTAGGTGACCTCAATAAGACACTACACATTATTGGAAGTAAGGAGATTGCCATTTAGCAGATTATTTATTTAACCAATCAATATGAAGGTTCCAAGAATTGCAATCTAATTTGAAAGGTATACATTCAACTAAATTAATAAATGAACCTGATTAGACTCAGATGTTAAAAGTAGCAAAGCTGCCCTGATTGATTGGATACTTATAAACAGACCAGGAAGGGGATGGAAATGACCAGATCCATTTAAGAATCCTTATACTTGTTATATCAGGCAAATATTAAAAATAAAGGCTTCCAAGGAACTGTAAAAACAAACACTTCAAGACCGCTTGTGATCAAGCCAAATAGATTTCATAGCAAAACTTCCTTTCTTGCGGTGTTACATGAGATTGTTAAAATGGAAAGAATGATTCAAATTTACTTTTCACTATTTTTTCTGCTTATGTTCTCGGACAATGCAAGATGGTCAGGTTGATTTTATTTCTGGTTAGGTTCATTTTTTGATTCTCAAGCCATTAGCTCATTGTTTTGGTGCCTGGTTCTCCAGTTCTGAAGAAGGATGTTTTGCATTTTGTTAGGCCCCAGCCCTGTAAACACTTGCACACAAATTCAAGGGGATTACTCATGTTTGCAAGATCAAGGCTTTAGATGATAAGCTGTTCAGGACACTGACACTCTTCTTTGTTTTAAGCACTGTATACAGTTACCTAGCACACCTTTAAATAACTAAAATGTTTTCATTGATTTTTTTAATCAGTAAAACATTTATATTAATATCAGTGGTTACTGTCCCTTTAAGGTGGACTAGGTTTTATGGTGATTGATGAGAGTTTTTCAATATTTTGGCTTATGACTACATTTATTACCCAACTGATTCCATTATTTATGTTTACATCACGCAAGTACCAACCGGCCATGATGATTCAGAATAATTGATGTTATACTGATAAATAGATTAGCTAATACAGTCAATGATTCATTCACCGGTGAATGAATCCACATGCATTTTTTTCTGTAAATAACATTTACAGTAACTTTGTGGATCAGACATTTTGTTGATGTTAAGGTTAGTAGGAGAGAAAACTGCCAAATAACAAGATAGTCTAACTGAGGTAGTCAGCAATGGATGATGTATTGTAAAGCTCTGTGGCCATAAGTTGAGTGAATTCCTTGCTGCCTTGAAGTCAATGGGAGATTTGCTATTGACTTCAATGGAGCCAAGATTTCAGCCACTAATTCTACATAGTTAGCCAACAGAACATGTAAGGAGTAGCAGCTGAATTTCTCAGCTGTACAGAGACAAGAGCAAATCTAGAACCCTAGTCCCATTCTGCATGAAGTTAATGGTAAAGTTACCATTTTATGGGACATGAGCGGTGTAGGATTGGGCCCTAAAGTGACAAATTAGGACATTCTGAATACGTATATCTGTCACTAGAGGGGTTTTTAATCATTTAATTTTTTAATTATAGAAATCACATTCTATGGCGTATTTTACAATTTTCTTCCTCTGCAACCATTTTATTAACTTTAGAGCTGTCTTGATGATTTATGGGACTTCAATTATTATTTTATATTTATATATTATATATGCTATTCCAGACTCATTATGGTATCAGCATTTTAAACAAGAGCTAAAATAATGCAGCCAAGTTGGAACCAGTCCTTCTTTAAATGAGTAGGAACTATAACATAAATTACATTTATATAGCACCATATCTAATTTGTGTGTTGCCTGGACCTGCTTTACAATATTGTAAGTCCCACAGGACAGTTTTTTTCCTTTAAAATAATGAGGCTATAAGTAGCAATCATCTGTATTGGAGCAATCTTCCAATTCCATGAAAGTATTTTAGCAAGTGCGTACATTTAAGCATGTGTACAGTTCCATTGGCTGCTCTTTCTGGTCAAAGATTCTACTGAGAGTGAATTTGCAGCTGACCTCAGATAGAACTCCCTAGATTTCCACTGACTATCTCGGCCATGTGTTTCAGCTCTTCCAGTTACCAAAAGTGGAGTATTTAACTAGTACTTTGGCACTATCTTCATAGCATAAAGACTCCTACTGGAATTCTGGAAGGCCAACTTGGTGTCCAGCTTTGAGCTATGGGGAAACTCCATGTTGTAAACAGTTACATTTGAAAAGGTGGCTGTGACGGGTTGGATCACAGAAACCCTCTGGGAGCTGCCACCTGATGTGCCAAGACTACCTCTGCTCCTGTTTTCCCTGCCAGCTTAGGACTCCAGCACCCTGTCTTGCTGAGCCAGACACTCCCGTCTGCTCCAACACAGACCCAGGGTCTGAATTACTTGCCCCAAAGCTGCTGGCTTACCTGAAAATGGCTCACAGAAGTGTGCTTGTCTTTAGCACTCAGATGCCCAACTTTCAATGGGGTCTAAACCCAAATAAATCTGTTTTACCGTGTATAAAGCTTATACAGGGTAAACTCATAAATTGTTCGCCCTCTATAACACTGATAGAGAGAGATGCACGGTTGTTTGCTCCCCCAGGTATTAACACATACTCTGAGTTAATTAATAAGTAAAAAGTGATTTTATTAACTACAGAAAGTAGGATTTAAGTGGTTTCAAGTAGTAACAGACAGAACAAAGTAAGTCACCAAACAAAATAAAATAAAATGTGCAAATCTATGTCTAATCAAACTGAATACAGGTAATCTCACCCTCAGAGATACTTCAGTAAGTTTTTTTCCTCAGACTGGACACCTTCCAGGCCTGGGCACAATTCTTTCCCCTGGCACAGCTCTTGTTCCAGCTCAGGTGGTAGCTAGGGGATTCTTTATTATGGCTCTCCTGCTTTGTTCTGTTCCACTCCTTTATATATCTTTTGCATAAGGCGGGAATCCTTTGTCTCTCTCTGGGTTTCCACCCCCTTCGCTGGAAAAGCACCAGGTTAAAGATGGATTCCAGTTCATGTGACATGATCACATGTCACTGTAAGACCCCAAGCCTTCATTCCTCCCAGCCTGACTCACAGGAAGGCCTGGCTGCAAACAGAGCTCCAGTCAATTGTCCTGGTTGATGGGAGCCATTAAGATTCCAAACCACCATTAATGGCCCACACTTTGCATAATTACAATAGGCCCCCAGACTTCTATTTCATATTTCTAGTCCCAGATACAAGAGTGGTACATTTATACAAATAGGATGATCATACTCAGTAGATTATAAGCTTTGTAATGATACCTTACAAGAGACCTTTTGCATGACGCATATTCCAGTTACATTATATTCAATTATTACCATATTTTTATAAACCATACAGACTGGCACACCCTTCTCCTGAACTTACTGCCAGAGCCTTGGACACTGACATGGTGGAGGCAGTATACCTAAAATTTGTTTTTGGGCTCCCCTATGCGACAGACACTTCTCTGTCCTCCAGAAGGGAAAGAGACCCTGATCTAGCTGTAGGCTCACAGCTACCAGCTATGACAGACCTTTCGCTGGCCAGCAAAATTTCCCCCCTTTTACTCAGTTTTCAGCTAGAGTCTTGGAGTTTGTTCCCACCACAGCAGTTACCAGGACCCCAACTTCCAGCTCCAGGATACATGTCTCTGTGCACCTCTTCCACTTTATTACAGCCAGTTCATGCTTCTGGGTTTTAATTGCTTTGTTTTTTAAGTCCAGGGTTTACTGGTGGGCAGCCTTTTCTTTTTTCAGCGCAGTCTTTTCCCGGGCAAATTGCACATCAATTTTTATTTGTTTTCCCTTGAGACCATTACTCGATGAGCTAGGATACCACAGAGAACTCCTTCCTGCCAGAACAGGCACTCCTCCACTCCTGTTTTGCTAAGTTAAACACTTGAGTCAGCTTCAGCACAGACACACAGGTTGGGCAGTTCACTGAAACTGAGATGCACTCAGCTCAGAGGCTTTCCCAGTGTTTAACCTGTCTGGGCAATTTGCAACTTGTATAGTTCTAGCTTCTTCTGATCTTCAATTTTATTTATTTTGCTTCCTTTTCTGTCCCTACCAAAAATAACATACCAATAACCACTTTGTCGGTCCTTTAGCCACCACACTTAAAACTTACTTAAAATCACTACCAGTACCTCAAAGCAATTAGCTGTGCACAGATCCTGCCGACTACGCCACTGTGACGGTCTGAATTACTTGCCCCAAAACTGCAGGTTTACCTGAAAACAGCTCACAGAAGTGTGTTCGTCCTTAGCACTCAGATGCCCAACTCCCAATGGGGTCTAAATCCAATGGCAGCTTCCAAGGGGGTTTCTGTGATCCAACCCGTCACAGTGGGTCTTTGTTGGAGCAGACGAAAGTGTCTGGCTCAGCACTGATGTCAGGTGAAAAGACTCTCATTGTTCTATGGGCCTGGATCAGGCCTAAAGAAGTCCCAATAGTTAATAATGATCAATGATTATTAAAGGGTTCCCAGTAAATATTTCTTTGTGGTTCTTCCTATTCTCTTCCTCATGCAACTTTTAAATCTTTCCCCGAGGAAGCCAAAGAGAGCATATAGGACACCTGTCTGGCCTTATCCATCTTTCCTCTGCTCTTGGTTTACAAGCAGGTTAACATAGTGAAGGGCTAAATGGCACCTAATGCATTTGCACAGCATGTATCTGTTCCCTCTACAGTGGATGGTCCACACACAGGATAACAGTGTACTACTGCTACCAATTAATGGAGCTATTTCTTTAGTTCAAGTGTTAGAGGTCTGTGGTTCAAATTCATGCTTGGCATCATTACATATAGACCAGCGGTTGGTGGCGGGATCTGACCAGTCATGGCCAGAAGGCAATGTAATGGGCTGTGAGCCAGTTTCTAGTAGAACATTAACTCTCAGGGCCCTCAATAAGAATATGAATTGCTCGTGTTTAAAGATTATTCAACTCACCTAGATGATGAGATTCTACGTGACACGTCTGGAGATGTATAGGTGTATCAGACCACAGTGGCCTAGATCAGGTGGGCCCAGGTCACTGGAGAGCAGGAGGAGTCCAGCCAATTCTGAGTGCTTGTTTTGAAGGAAGTTAGACTGAGGTCTAAAGAAGTAAGACGACAACAAAGTCAGGTGGAAAGAGGGACCCATAACGAGTGCAGATAGTGAATCCATTGCTGAATAGAGACAGCAGTGGCATAGAGACATGGGCTGAAGAAACAGAGATAGCAAGGGGTTCAAGTTTATGATGCTCTGAGTCAATGATTTCTATGGAATGTACCAATTTAGACCAGCTGAGGACCTGGCCATGGGGGTGGGGCCTTTTTCTGCGCAATTAGTATGGGGAAAGCAATCCCAGACTGGCAGATGTCACAGGAAACTGGTTGCCTACAACTGCAGGAAACAGCAGAGCAAAAGCAGCCAACTCCAGAAGGCAGGTCCAACTGCAGGGTAGGAAAAGCTGGGACATTTAGTGAGAGCACAGAAGTTAGAGGTGGAAATTAGCTTAATTTTCAAAATTTGGTCAGAAGTGCTGGTCATTCAATATGCTTAAGTGCTTTTTTTGTTGCATTTTAATCTTCATCATGACATTATGCTGTATTGTTATGTGTGGAAAAACATACTTTTTTTCCCCCATGAGTTAGCAGTCATGCGCAAACCTCCCTTATATTATTATATGCAGTTGTGTGTTCGTTCTAGATTTTACTTCCATATTAGCTGTTTTAGAATTAAGTACATATTGTTATAAGCATTACAGTATGGTATGTACTGTAATATGATGGCTAAGTATGTTGCGTTCCCCTCTAGTGACTGGTACACATAGGGAATCAAAATTTGCGATGGCTACTAGCTAATAGAGTTCTATTTTAGCACCAGTGATAGAGGCCTGAGCTCTAGGGCTGAAGGTCCTGTTCTCTAACTCTCCATAACTCATAGTGTGGGCTCATTACAATACTGTATATAACTCAGGTTTGTAATACGGTTTACATGAGTAATCAGTCTCTAGCCAATTGCTTGGCCTGAATTTCAGAACTGTAGATCAACCACAATTTCCATTAAAGTCAATGGGAGCAGCAGGTGTACCAAAATCAGGTCTTATATAAATGTAGCCCAGATTTGATAGGACTTTCTTATGATGGACCCTTTCCTGATAAGTGGCTTCTTTCATAATGTTGCTGCTTACTTCATCTCCAAAATCTGAGACTTGATCAGAGGCATTGGCTCACTCATCCAGAGCAAAGCAAGTCTATCCTTCATGAACAACAAAGACGTTATCCAGAAAGATTTAGGGACAAATCCAGATTCAACCTTAATCCTTCCATAGAGGTACCTAAGGAAACGTACCCATGGGTATTTTCCAGTGCCCATCTATTGTGTAGTCCCTGAACAACCTAACTATCACAACCTTCTGGAAAACAAAGGACATAGCTGTGACTTAATTTTGTCTGAGTGCAAGGATGCATGAGATCAAAACCCTTATGGAAAAGTCCCATGAAATTTAATAGGAGTGGAACCAATTATATTCTATAGAAGAAAATACTCTAAGACACTAAATAACAGCCTTTCAATGGGATTTTTAACCATCCTATAGAATTCTGTAGCAGGGATATGATTGTCTATTAAATTTCATAGGATAGTTCAAAGCACCTTTAGAAAAGAGTTCATCTGTTGGAGTCTTCCATCATGGTGGGGGAGGGGTGTCAGGGGGTTAGGGCTGAACTCATGTTTCCTGGGTCCCAGAATAGCACACTAAAAATTCAACTATCCTTCCTCTTGGCATTATTAACCAGTAATTTTTTTAATTATGCATACCTAGACCCCCACATTTTAGCTTCCCTATTGATTTTGTAATGAATATGACAACTAATAGGTATGAAATGTTATCAGGAGTAGAGCTGGGCAAATAATGGATTTTTCTGGTTCACTGGCAATTACAAAACAAAATCTGAAAAAAAATCATTTGGGTCAAATTGAAAAGGAAATTTTTGACAACTTGAAAACGTGAAACATTTCTCTTGGGTGACTGGAACAATGTATTTGATTTGAAATGAAACCTCTCGTTTGATTTTAAGCATTTTTTAACTGTATATGTTTTTTAAATAAAAGGAAAGGACATTTCAAAACAAAAAAGTTGTTTTGAATTAAAAAAAATAAATATTTCTTCTGAAAATGTCAAAGGTAAACACTTCAAAGTTGGGGGATTGTTTTAGAATTTTTTTCTCAACCAAAACAATTCCTCAAAATGTGTGAATTTGCAAAATATTATGGTGTTGCCAAATCTTCCTTCCCCTTCTCCACCACCCAAAAAAATGCTTGTGTCCAAAAATTTCACTCAAGAGCAACATTATCAACATAACACTAGACCCAATAGGCCTGATTCACAACGGTTGTCTATGCACAATTTAGTTGCATAAATTCGGAGCAACTAACATCCTGGTCTGATATTCACTTCATGTCAAGAAGATGGTTATGTAACATGATTTTACATATTTCACTGTTCATTGGACATGTGGCAAAGCTCAGCAAAATTCTCAAAAGCTGGGACTAGTTTCTTTGTATACAATTAACAGCCGAATAAAGCACACCTAATTGTAAGGAAGGTCAAACTCTCATCAAAGTGTTGACCCTAAAACATTCTTTCGTTGCTTTAACAGTTACAGGGAGTGGGGGGGGGGGGGAATCTATCATGTAATGGGGGAAACAGTAGCAAGAAATATTTTATCAATTCTCTCTGTGCACTGATAGTACACAGTGCCGTTTTGTTCATTTCAGAACCTCTTAATTAATCCAAAGGAGTTAGAACCTTGTAGCATTCTTAAACAGCTGTTTAAGGGTGTTTAAGAAATGTGTTGATTGGTACTAGTCAGACATCCAAACAATAAAAAGTATCTGATCTCTAAGAACAGAGACCGTGCTATTAGTGAAAGAGAGGAATTTGGGCAGCATGCTGTTCCTTTCTCTCCACTCTGCTATATCATATGCCACTTTTTCAAAGACTTCTTTTATGAGATCATATTTGGACAATGCAAGAATACTCAGGTATCAACACCTGCATTTTAGTTTCCGGTATATGTTGGTGCCAGGTAGGAAGAGAGTGGAAGATTGAGTCCTTGCAACAACCTTTTCAACTGGATCTTGAGAGAGAGAGAGAGAAATAGTCAACATTACTTCAGCACAGCGGGGAAGAAGGGATAAAAGATCTGCAAATGAATTCATTGTGACAACCTTTGTGAAGAATCTCAGCGTTTGATCTTTTAAAAGATTTCATAATTCTTCTGATAGATTAAAGAATGAATGGAGAGGGAGGAAGTTAACTTTCTTGCCACAATTCCATCAAACTAGTAAATATATTTTTAAAAAGTAAGCGGATATCTATATTTAGCAAGCTCCTTTTTTTGTACAGGATGCATATCAAGTTATAGTCAGAGCATTAGGAAAACATTCAGTAATGTGACCCTTTAGAACAAAGGTTTTAGACAAAGATCTAATGAGCTGTTGTCCAATGGGAAATTGATCTCTTACACAAAGTAATTCGTTGTTTGGAAATCTGTATTTCCACCCCCTAGGTATTTATGAACTCAGGTGTGTCATCTTAGGGCCAGATCCTGAGCCCTGGTAAATCGATTTTGTGCTGTCCTAATTCTGCTTAGGCTCTGTACCACACCCATCATTGTGATATCTGAGCACCTAATTCGGCATCTGGAGATTCCCAGGGGGGATAAAGGTGGTGAAGCCAGCTCTGCACTACTTGTTCCTATCCTCTCCAGAATAGAGAGAGCACCTTAGCTGCCGTGGTGCATCATGTATGCCAAGCATGGCTCCAATTGAGACTATAGCTCTGAATGTTCAAAGAACTAAACTTTGGATGGCTAGATAATTTCAACAAAAAAAGAAATTTTGGTGAAAATTTGCAGGGGAGTAATGAAAATTTTCACCAATTCCCCTGAGCCCCCACTTTCTAACCAATGCTAAGAAGTCTCTTTATTAACAATGAGGGCGTACTGGCACTATGGCCTGCATTATGCAGCATATAGGACTAGATAATCATTATGGTCCCTTTTGGCTTTAAAACATATGCATCTATGGTCCTGTTATTGGGGCTAGCCTGGATGCAGGAACTCGTGCCAGGGACGTTGAGTCTCCTACTTACAACTTTTGAAGATAATATGTAAAAATAAAATTTTAAGGCTTTTCCTTTTCATGGACATGCCTGAGAGGTTAGTTTTGTGAAGTGAAATGTTCCCTCTTTAGCTTGAGCTTACCACATACAAATTCATAGAGCATGCTAGTCAAAAGAAATCCAATGACCAGCCTTAAAAAGAAAAATGTTATGACTAGTAACAGCTGCTAAATGAGTAAGTAGACTGGAGTACAAAGGATTTATAATCATTTCCTCATCAAAATGCTGAGCAGCCTTCAGATGATAAGACCTTGGGATCTTGTAGAATGAGCTAAGAACTCATCTGGAGCAGACCTGAACCGGATGGGCATTCAGTAAGGGCACTGCTTTCAAAAGGCCCCACATAATGAAGATTAATTAGGGTCTCTCCACCTATCAAAAGTAAAACACACGTTCAAGACCACACATTTCCTCCCACCCCCGGGGAAGTTCCACTGAAAGCCAAGAAGATTAACAAGTACTAGAACCGAAAGGAGTGCCAGTTGCCCTATAAGGTGACTTTTAAAAACATACTTAGCACATGCACAAACAGCGTATATAAAGTGTGAGACAAGTGTACAGCGTCTACTCCTTCCCCAGCAAAAGTCCAGATTATCCACCAAAAAAAGACTCAGTTCTTCAGCTTTGGTTGAGGAGATTAGCTAGTTTGTTTGGACACTGGTTTTGCTACTGTAATCTGCCTTTTTTGTTCATGGCCTCTGAGGCACTGAAAAGGGTTTGGTGTGCAATTCAAACTCAGCGCTTGAGATAACGTTACCTGGTTCTTTGCGACTAGGTTGTGTTTCTGATCTCACTTAAAAAGGTGTAAAACCGAATTAAGGCTCCAATTCAACATGTGCTTAAGTCTGTTGATTTCAAAATGGGACTAAAACATATGCTTAAAAACATGCTAAGTGGGTTTGCTGAATCAGGGCTTTATGTGCATTGACCTTAATGGAGTTTATACTATTGCAAAAACGGTAGAAGGGTTTAATCCTGCAAGATGTGTGGGAAGTGCAGACTCTTGTCAAAAACAGTAGGCATTAAGAGGGCTCAGCACTTGTCAGTAGTTGCTAGCAGCACATGGCAGACACAGGCCATAAATGAGAGGAGAATCAGATCCCTACTCCCGACAGATGTATACCCAGCGTCTTTGGGAGCACAAAATTGATTCAAGGTTGGATTTTCAGAGCTGTCCACTGCTCCCATTGACTTGAGTTGGCGTTGAGTGCTCAGCACAATGGACAGTCAGACCCATGACTTCTTAAACAAAGAATTAAAACCATATGAAAAACAAAATTTAATAAACCGGATAATGTCTCCTTAAAAATGCCCAACATTCACACGATGCAAAATTTTAAGTAGACCGCACATCCAGGAAACACATGTAGTTCTCGCACAATAGCTACTTATGAATAAGATCATACTTGTATTTGCATTAGCACGGCCGGCTTCTCCAACCAGTTTTACATAATCTCCTTTTCAATGGCTAAGGGTGTCATTTCCCCTTCATTTCATAGAATCGTGCTTTGAAAACGCAGGGAGGAAGTGTTTAAAGAAAGTCCGCATTTTATGAAAAGGAAAATTGCTGGCGTTCCTTTGTGTGTCTCAGTAGGATTTGGATAGATTACTCATACTTGAGAAAAGAAAGCAAAAGCTCCCTTCCTTTTTATTTTTAAAAAGCTTGCATTAACATGATGTATTGACATATTACAAAATCCAAAGAATGTTGGAGAACAAATCAGCCGTGACTTTGTCCACAGGTTGCAACAGAGTCTGAAAACATCATCACCTTCTGAAATAAAATTGTCACATTTAGGAAGCAAACAACTCCTGTAAGAACTGCAGCTTGACATGTTAGATTGCAATAACCGCCCTCTCTTGGCTTAAAAATTTACTATATTTATTTTTTCTCTCTTTTTGATCCAATAAGCCTAGTATGAATACAGCACATTGTAGCAATTTTCATAAATCAAGCAATAGCAATAGATTTTTGATACCGAATTGTATTACTCTAAGAATGTAAGGCATGCAAAGCACTAAGAACTAACATTTCCATTGATTGACTGGAAGCCAGTACTTTAGCAGCAGGCATGCCAAAGGTAAATAATTCTCTACCATGTTTCTGGTGGCTCTGATGTCAAAACACCACCTGTGAGTAACGCACAACTCTTTCAAAGTTAGAAGTCTTAGCATCGCAAGTGTTGCTACTGGTCAATTGCTATCAGGTCATTGCTTTGGATGTCCTTCAGTAAAAAGAATCCATATGGAAGTGTACTGTGCTGCTCTATTATTGTTACAGGTTATTACTTGATATAGGTTTTTTACAGCAGTTTTCTGTATTTCATGGTACCACTTTTAGACAATTTTCATCCCGCTCTGCATTTTAGTACATTTGTACAGCACCTGGCACAATAGGACCCTGATCCTTCTCTAAGGCTAGTGGTGCCTAGAAGCCTTAGTGAAGGATGAGGGTAAAATTCAGTTTAACCCAATCTTCAGAAGTGCCTTACAGTTAGGCACTTAAATTCATATTTAGAGACCAAAATAATCTTGATCTGATTTTCAGTGGTTCTGAGTAGCTGTAACTTTAAATAGAGCTGAGGATGGTCAACACTGCTGAAGATTGGGTTGAACTGACTGTTGCCCTTGATTCAGGATAGCATCTGTGTTTAGGAAAGCACTTAGCATGTGTTTAAGTGCTTTCCTGAATTGGGGGGGGGGGGCCTTAGTCCCAAATTTTAGGCATTCAGCTTTAGAAACTGCAGGATTCTAAAACTGAATGGGCAGGTTATCCCATAATTGCAGGCTTCCTTGTATCTTCCTCTAAAGGAGCTGTTGCTGGCTATGCTGAGACAGGGCTAGATGGAACACTGGTCAGACCCAGTATGGCAATTCCTGTTTCTATTTTGGTCAAAATTCTTAACCAGGTTCCAAATTATGCTGTATCAGAATTACAGCCCTGTTTGATTGGACCCTCCAAAAATCAGGATGTATAAAGGAAATGCAAATACTGAAAAATCTGTCATATATATTGTAAGGCAGCTGTGTCTAGCATAGAAACCAAGAGGAGAAACTGGAAGGTGGATGGAAGAAAAATGTAACACAGTTGATGGTAAACTAATGGATGACATTAGTAGAAGATTTGGCTGGATATAATCAAATAAAAGCTGTTGAACGCACACTGGAAAATGGCAAGCTTGATAGCAATAAGGTAGAGATGAAAGGAGCGCAAAGAACTCATGTAAGGAGAAGTAAAGTGTAAATTAGTAAGGAACAGGATTCTTTGTTCATAAAAAAGCCCCTACATGAGCATTGTTGAATGCTGAAGTCTATAGCCCTAGATATATTAAGAGTAGCTGAATGCTAAAGTGTCTAGACAGTTGGAGTTTTCTCTAGTTGGTACTGTGAAGGCTAAAGTGGCTGATGAGATGTTCATAGAAAACGTTACTAAACAAGATGATTTATCATTTCCAAAGTAAGAATGAAATGAAAGTCTGGAGGAGAGTGGTGCAGAATTGAGATGCAGGCAGAAAAAAGTCAAGAGGTGAGTCGACTGCAGTGTGTGTACAATGTAAAAACTCATCTTAAGCCTCATGTCAAGTGTAGGAATTCAAAAACAGAAAAAAAAAAGTGAGCACCTAAAATCTGCTTGTTAAGATTCACTCTGACACGTTGTGGCAGATGGAGATGAAATCCTGAGAGAGACAAGGGAGGTGAAAATAGTAAAGAACAATCTTCACAATGTTTGGTACCATACAAGTCATAGGAATATCATAGCCATTGGTGGAGAGCAACAAATGAGACCTTTAGATATATTAGCCTTTTGAGACATGGCCCATGTCTTGTCTACAAAGTATCTACTGGTAGCACACTCTTGGTGTTCACTCCATTAGCATTTGGTGTTAGTTTCATTAGCTGGCAGCTGTAGTAGACTTTTATCCTCTCTTTGGACCAGCCACTAGAGAGGAACAAACCCACCTTGTGCAAAGATGTTACATGTAATGTAGACTTGCTGACCTATTTGTAAACCATGAGCAGAGGAGATGGGTAAGGATGGAGAGGTGAGAATTGTCTTGTGGCACCATCCCTCTCACTCCTTCTAGAGAATGATTTACAATTGTTTTAGGAAGAGATTGTATATAAACATATAGTGAAATAGAGCTGAAGGAGAAAGCAAGTCAAGGGAAATGACTCACAATGTTGAAAACAAGCTACACAACAAATTGAGCCTTTTTTTGCAGTGCTTCAAGATGGGCCTGACCTTTAAAACCTGGATCTAAACACTTCTGAACTGAAGGTTTTTTGAAATCTGGATGCAGACCAGAAGGTTATACTGTAGCTCCCCTGGCTGGTGCTTTGGAGAAGAGGTTTTAGGAGGACATGCTAAATGGTGAAATTGTAGATAGGCTCCAATGCAGCAGAACATTTGAAGTCAATGGTACGACGCTTGTGTTACACACATCGTTATGTGCTTTCCTTGATCAGGGCCAAAGGTAAGAGAATTCTGGTCCTGGCTCTGACTAACTGGCTGTGTGATGTCAGGCAAGTCATGTCCCCTCTTTGTGTCTGTTTCTCCTCCCATCTTTTGATTGGCCTGTCTATTTAAATTGCAAGCTAATTGAAGCAGTCTATACAGTACCTAGTAGAATGGGGCCCAGATCACAGCTGTTCTCACATAAGTAATAATGAGTAATACCCTCCAAGTTCTTTCTCAGGGCTAACTCTGCACGGTCTGACCCAGAGATTGCTGATAGCTCCTCTTTAAGCTGCAGAATGGAAAGGAAGCGTCTGATATTCTCTGGTGGATCTTAGTAAGGACTGAGGCAGCCTGAACCCAGCCAACCTTAATCACACAGTCAACCTCCTAGAAGTTTTGTTTGCCTCCTGTTGCACTGCAGAAGAGGGGGGAGAGGAGGTGGAGGAAGCAGCTTGCAGTTGCTTAGCTCCACTCGTGGTATTGAATCTCACCCTAGTACATCCAATCCTGCCAGCCAGAAATGGCAGGAGGAGGAAGGCCACTGAATCAAAAGAAAGCTGGGATCAAAGAGAGGATGGGACACTGTGAGCAGTGCTAGATGACCTTCCTTCAGCGAAAAATATATTGGATGGAGTTATGTTCACTGATTATCTGGGAACAGACTTTGATTTTTACTGATTTTGTTTCTTATCCTCAATTATTCAGCAAGTGGTTTATGCTATTCGCAGCCACTTTGGCTTTGAATGGTTGCTGCTTCTACTAGATCAGGCTGCCTGGGTAAGATAGGTTCTCCTCTGACTCTCTTCCCCTGGTTTGTGGAGTGTGCTGGGGAGATAGGTGTCCAGACGCCTACAGTGAGGCAGCAGTGCCTAAGCCCAGAGGCAGAAACGTAGGCACCTATAGAGTTAGGCAGAAATTGAACAGGAGTTTTGTGGATTGCAGTGGAGCTTAAAACTGGGACTTCAGTGCCTAAGTACCTTTGTGGATCTGCTAAGGGCTCCTGAATGGAAGCTGACAGTGCTCAGCACCTTGTGGGATCAGACTCTGTTTGCACTGTCTTGAACTTAAGTCACATGGTGTTTCTGCTTCCTGACTGGGTAACTCATGACGTTTCAGGTTAGTCACGTGAACACTTCTGCCACAAAACCTCAGGCAAATAGACTAGTCCTGGGCCCCTCTCCTCTCGCCCCAGTTTTGCAGCCTCTGGGAATACAGCATGTTTGTAGAAAAAGAGACACTGTTCAAGGAACTACAGCATCCAGCCATTCCCCAGCTGCTAGAATGTCCCAAAGGGGACACAATCCTAAAACAGAGTAGCCTCCTTTGCACCCTCTCCCATCCCTGAGCTGGACCAGGTACAACAAGGCCAATCCTCAGGGTGTGAATCTTAATGTAGACAGAGTCTGTGCTTTCCAGCTGATCTTTCTCCGCAGCCAGGTCATTGGTTGTGAGTTCCGTGGGAATCATTAGGGTATGAGCATTTCTCTCAGAGAGGCCCCAGACAACACGCACACATATTGCCCTGAGCTCATGGAAAAATACTGAATAAACACAATGGTCTACTCACAAGGCTATCTTTTCTTCAGTGTTCTGAGGATTACTCATCTCTTGTCATCACTGCGTAGTGGCAGAATCACCCTAAAAGATTAACATATGACAACCATTTCTCTTGAATTCGCAAAGGGAGATGTGTTCAGAATCGGGTCTAACACTTTTAGAATTCCTTCCAGTCAGTGAAGGTGTTGAGGCGTAAAGTTTTAACAGTGAGAGTAATTAACCATCGGAACAGCTTATCCATGGTTGCGTTGGATTCTCTATCACTGGCAACTTTTAAATCAAAATTGGAAGTTTTTCTAAAAGATCTGCTCTTGTTCAAACAGGAATTATTTTGGGGAAGATCTGGGTTTTGTGTCATGCAGGGAGTCAGACTAGATAATCAGTGGTCCCTTCTGGCCTTTGGTATCTATGAATCAATGTAGATACTGATCTGTTTTGGTTTTCTTCACCATTGACTTTGTAGTCACTATTGGGATGTTGACAGAAACCTAAGCTTCGACTCTGAATCTGGAAAATTCTGGACCTTTTTTTAATTAAAGTACCAATTTGTCACTTAAGAAGTGGGGTAGCATTCTATACTGTATGATAAATTAAATATTTACTGGTAAAATATACAAAGTATGAAGAATGTCCAAACAGAATATAATTTATAGTCTGAGCTTGGTATTGAATGTTCCTGCGAGGAAATGAATACAAATGTAACACGTACAGACAGAAAATATTAGCTCTTTGGTGCCAGAAAGACAACAAACTTAATATGCGGTGAATAGCTCACACAACTTACTGCAAATTTTGCAATGGATTTGCTTTGGCCGCTTCTGTGACTCTTTTGTCTTAGTTTTTCTGTGACTAGTAACGCTGATTATGTTTTACTGGCAAAAATGTTCAGGGAAAACAGAATGTCAAAGTTGCATATGCAAGTGTTTACAACAACCACATTTAAAACACACTCATTAAAGTATTCTCAAGAGACATGCTTGTGTAAAGCCCATACTGCACTGGGTAATCAGTGGGATTTGAACCCAGGACCACTTTATCGTGAAAGTGTAACTTACAAAGTCAGATTTTTTTTGTTACATAACTGCACACACAAAAAATGTAAAACTTTAGAGCCTACAAATCTACTCAGTACTACTGCTTGTTCGGCTAATCGCTAAGACAAACAAGTTTGTTTACATTTATGGCAGATACTGCTGCCTGCTTCTTATTTACAATGTAACCTGAAAGTGAGAACAGGCATTTGCATGGCACTTTTGTAGCTGGTGTTGCAAGGTATTTACGTGCCAGATAAGCTAAATTATTCGTATGCCCCTTCATGCTTCGGCCACCATTCCAGAGGACATACTCCCAGGCCGATGATACTCGTTTGAAAAAAAAAAGTGTTAATTAAATTTGTGGGTGAACTCCTTGGGGGAGAATTGTATGTCTCCTGTTCTGTTTTACATACTTTCTGCCATATATTTCACATTATAGCAATCTCATATGATGACCAAGCACATGTTTGTTTTAAGAACCCTTTCACAGCAGATTTGACAAAACACAAAGACTGTCCCATTGTGAGATTTCTAAAAATAGCTACAGCACTCGACCCAAGGTTTAGGAATCTGAAGTGCCATCCAAAATCTGAGAGGGACGAGGTGTGGAGCATGCTTTCAGAAGTCTTAAAAGAGCAACATTCAGATGCGGAAACTACAGAAACCAAACCACCAAAAAAGAAAATCAACCTTCTGCTGGTGGCATCTGACTCAGATGATGAAAATGAACATGCCTCGGTCCACTCTGCTTTGGATCATTATCAGGCAGAACCCATCATCAGCATGGACATGTGTCCTCTGGAATGGTGGCTGAAGCATGAAGGGACATACGACCGTTTAGCTTATCTGGCACATAAATACCGTCCGATGCCAGCTACATCAGTGCCATGCAAATGCCTGTTCTCACTTTCAGGTGACATTGTAAACAAGAAACATGCAGCATTATCTTCTGCAAATGTAAACAAACTTGTTTGTCTAAGTGATTGGCTGAACAAGAAATAGGACTGATTGGACTTGTAGGGTCTAAAGTTTTACATTGTTTTATTTTTGAATGCAGTTATTTTTGTACACAATTCTACATTTGTAAGTTCAACTTTCATGATAAAGAGATTGCACTACAGTACTTGTATTAGGTGAATTGAAAAATACTATTTCTTTTGTTTTTTATAGTGCAAATATTTCTAATAAAAATAAATATAAAGTGAGCACTGTACACTTTTTGTGTTTTAATTTAAATCAATATATTTGAAAATGTAGAAAACATCCAAAAATTTAAATAAATGGTATTCTATTATTGTTTAACAGTGCGATTGATCTCAATTAATTTTTTATCACACTATTAATCGTGATTTTTTTAATCACTTGACAGCCCTAATATTAAATAAATGTATTTCAATAAAAAGCATTAAAGGAAAAGAAAAATTTTCTCATGAGGCAATTGTTTTGCTTTATTTGTTCACCTCCAGTGATGATCCTCTCTAGATTGAGTGATGTTTATGGTTTAATAAGGTGAATCCAACCTACAAAATTTAGCTTTCTTGGAATGTCAGATTAAGACAGTGATCTTGCAAAGACTTGCATCCATGCTTAACTTCAAGCACAGCTGTATATACTTTTTTAAAGATATTGAAAAACTGGAGAGGGTGCACAGAAGAGAGAGAGAAATTATTTGAGGTCTGGAAAAAATGCCTTGCAGTGAGAGACTTAAGAAACTCACTCAGTTTATCTTATCAGAAAGAACACTGAGGGTGACTTGATTTCAGTGTTTAACCTAGCTAAGAAAGCCATAACAAGAACCAATGGCTGGAAGTTAAAGCCAGACAAACTCAAGTTAGAAAAAAGTCTCACTTTTTTTTTTTAAACTATGAGGGTGATTAACCATTGGCCCAACTACCAATTAAAGTGGTGGAATCTCCATCTCTTCATGATTAGATTCCTTTCTGGAATGTGTGCTCTTTAGTCAAACACCAGTTACTTGGCTCAGTACAGGGGGTAACTGAGTGACAGTCTATGGTCTGTGTTATACAGGACTAGATGAATCTAATGGGTCCTTCTGTCCTTAAAATCTATGAATCATATGGATAGTTCTGTTGAATGTGATGGGGCTACTCCTTTGTTTAAAGTCATGCATATGCATATGTTTTTGCAAGTTCAAGGTCTAAATTAGTAGTAACTCTTCTCAAGTCTTGCTTAACCATTTGGTACATTTAATATAAATGGTTCTTTTTAGGATACAAATTTTACACCCGAGGGACCTGTTACATCCCTGTGCACATGGGACTCCCAGTGGAGATTAGACCTTCTGCAAGGACTGCAGGTAAGATTTTGTTTTTTTGACACCAACACATGCAAACTTATTCCACTGTGAGTCTTCAACATCATGGAAATCTTAACTTCAGTCTTCAAGGTGACTGAATTAGAGTTAGATGTGAGAGCACTGGGACATTGCAAAAGCTTCAATAGTTACGTTCTGGGCTAGATCCTCAGCTGATATAAATCGATATGTCTGCATTGATATCTATGAAGTGATGCTAACTTGCACCAGCAGAGGAAACTCCTGATTGCAGGCAGCCTTATTTCCATTTCATTTGAGCTCTTGCTGTGAGAAGCTAGTTATCTGACATTGGACTTGGTCCACTGGAGGGCTATGTATATCTATCTTAGGTACCATTAATGACCACATTACTTGAACACATCAGAATCTTTAATATATTTATTCTCATAACCCCACTGTGAGGTAAGGATGTGCTGTTCTCCTTTTACAGGTGGGGGACTGAGGCACAGAGCACCTGGAAGGGGCTTGGTTAGGGTCCCGCAAGAAATCAGTGGTGGATCAGGGTATTAAATCTCAGTTTCTGGACTCTCTCAGGCTAGTATCCTAACCACGGGATTAGTCTTGCTTTAGTTTGTATATCAGATGAACCATGAACCAAGAGGAGTCAGTACTTGCAATGGATAGCTAGTGGGCTGGTCCTGCAGTGGAGGTGGTGGATTTCACCATCATCAAATAATAAGAGGAGCGCCTATGTGCATATTCAAGTCCCATGTAACTCTTATTTTAAGGACTTAGATGGGATTTAAGAGCTCCAACTGCATAGGCCTTTGTTGGCTCTCTGCATGGGAGTGAATTTCACCTATAGTGCTTTACTCCAATGTGCTGTGCAAACATACAGCTCATCAGTGCAATTCTGATTTTCATTAGACATGTTTGCCCAACCACATCAGCTTGTCTTTCTTAAAAGAAGGTCTGCAAGTCTGCTTTCTGCACGGTGCTCACTGCATTGTATTTGCTCAAACTGCAGTTGCATGCACTTACGCAATAAAACGTTTACAGCTGCTCTAGAATTGTTGAAGTAGGCAACTTGCTGCTTTCCTCATTTGTTTTACCATTTGGAGACAGAATTTCATGAGGTGTGAAGGAATGCAGGACCATACCTTGTACTAGTCCCTCCTCCCCACAAATCCCAGTAACTCTGACCTTTACCTAATGTATTGACCTTATTATATAACATGCACAGATGGATACATGAAGATCCTACTGACATAGGTCCAATTCAAAATCCAGAGGTTTTATCATTTTTGCTATTACTCTGAATTGCTGTGTTGGTTTCTTAGTAGCCAGCTTTGTATTCACACCACAAACAACTGGTCCCATTTGGTGATGCTTTCCTGTAAAGGGCACAGTTACCATTAAATTACTCTTTACTGCCACATGAAGGATTGTGATTCAGTAGGTGGCACTGTTTGCATTGGCGCAGTCGTATGAAGTGCTATTTTTCTGTTGAAACTGAGATCTTGACCACTTTTGTGCCATGATACTTGTCATAATAAGGCTATACAAATCTAATAATAAAAAATCTTTCTGTTTCTCTACTGCCTTCCATTGTACAACTGCAAAACGCATTTCAAACATCCAAGAACTAAGCTTCAACCCCTCGGTCCCCCCATGTATTGTTATTCCCATTTTACAGATGGGGAAACTGAAGCATAGAGAGTGAAGAGACTAGTATGGGGTTGAACAATCAAGCTAGTGGGGGAGCTGGGAGTAGAATCCAAATCTCTTGATTCAGTGCTCCTTTGCTAACTACAAGACTTACCTCTGGTCTGCTTTCTGTTATAGCTTTGCAAGTTTTCCATGTTGGAATCCAATACTTAAAGCATGAAATAAACCTCGGGGCCTGATGCTCCATTACTTTGTCACTTGTGTTATCAGGAGAGAGAATTTTTAAGAAGTGGGTTCTGAAATATTTTTAAATATTGAAGTTGTTTCTATTTCACAGGATTCAGAACAGACCCATTTTCCATCTTTCATTCAATTTTTTTGTAATATATTTACGAAGTTTTTTATTGAAATAATTTTCTAAATTTTCCATTTACCAAAAACAAGAGAGCAAGCTTTTCCGCAAATGAAAACATTCAATAGCCCATGCTATCTTGAACAAGAGTTTTTGATAAAAATTGCTGTTTAAATATTTGTTTAAAAATAACATGGGAAATGTTGTGGAGAAACGAGTAATTGGAATTAATGTTGGCACATTTTCATGCAACATTTAGGGGTTTTTTTTAGAGAAGGCTGTTTGATGGGGAAAAAACTTTTTCATTTGAAAAGTTCAGCCAGGTCTAGCTGACATGTACACATGTGCAAAGTGGATGTAATATGCTATCAATGCAGAATTCTCTATGCACTCTCAGCATTAGTAGACTTTTACCTTCCCTTTGCATTGCTATAAATAACTACCCAGGGTTCAAAGTAGTGAAGAATCAGGGCCATTATTTTTAACCTCTGAGAAAAGGAACCTTGGTGGTTCTTACATTTCCATGTTTGCCACAACTTCTTTAGAGAATGAAGCTTGAATTTTGATGGCCAGCTTCATGAATTGCTTTTGATCTTGCATTTAATGTGCAAACAATGAAAACAATAAAAAGTGCATTTAAAAACAAACATTTTTCTAATGCAGGAGCAGCATTAAAATTACACAAATTGCTTTTGTGGGCAGAATTTTACAGAATTCCTATGAGGTTTCTCTTAACAACAACAACAATGCAACAAAAGCCAAATTGCATTGTTTTACTAGCAAACAAACTGTTTAAATATGCCTTTGGCTAAGCTTTCAGCATGTTTTCTGGGAAAATGAAAGCTTAAATCCCATTAACCCTCCAAATGCAGGGCAAATAGTTTCTATAATTGTCCTTTCAGCACCATCTGTAACATGGACCAAACTCTATCCTCACTCCTGCTTCCTTCCCCTCCCAGCTGGGTAAACTCTCCACTTGTCTCCACCACTCACATCACTGCAAACGCACCAATCCCAAGTGGATGGTGTTCACACACACGACTACCATGTTGGTTCTTTCCTGCCCTGAGCCTCACAGACGGTTCAGATACCAGCAATGAAGTGAAGTGAGTCATGTTACTGTAACTCACACTTTGTCTCCCCCTCTAGTGGTAGCTGGACACATTTAGCTTGTCTCTCTAATATCCTGGGACCAAAACGACTACAACACTTTTAGCTCAAGTAGTAGAGGCATACACTTTTAGATCAGATTCTGAGTATCAGGTTTGATCCCTGTGCCAGTGACCCACCAGGACAATGGTGTTATATTGGTGCTGCAAAGAATGTGGACTAGTTGCCCTTAGCACGGGGAAAGTGATTTGGCTTGATGTTTGCTCATCACAATAGTTTTCAGCTGTTCAGACAATCACACGTAGCCATCTCTTAACATAGCACTGCCACTGCCCCGGTGCACCTTAATTAGCCAGGCACCCGGTGATATTCTTCACCGGCATTAGGTGGTTAAAGAACCCTTCTTGTTTTATACAAATAAGCATTTTTGACATTGTGGACCAGCTCCTGGCCCCTGGCTCCTTCCTCATTTTGCTGCTCTGAGGGGATCTCAAATGGGGTTCTAGCCACTACCGTAATACAAATAATTAATAATAGCAATGTGTGTGGTTTTACATTGTTGGAAAGAGCAAGAGTACAGAACAGATGCACCCTTTTGGTATTGGCTCGTCCTCAGAGGAAAGTGTGGAACGATTTAGAAACACATGGAGCAACAGAATTCTTCTTGAGCACTGGGGAGTGGTGGATTTATTCATACCATGCACAGGGTGATACCAACAGTGCAGTAGAATCCTTGGAATGATTTGGAAGGTTGCCAGGAGAAAGAGGTCACCGGAGGGAATTTTTTGGAAAAAAAAATAATTAGAATTATTAAAAAGAAAAAAAGCTCCAGTTCTGACTAATTTAGCTTCAACAAATTCCCTATTCGTTAAATTAAGCAGCAAAGGAAGGTGAATGCATCCCAGCTAATACAGAAGCAAACTGTACTTTGCAGCCGAGCAACCCTTCTCGGGCCTCCCGTCGGCATGCCAGAATTCCCTCTTAAAATGATTCTGTAACAGTACCAGCCCCACAGCTGTCTACAGCTGTATGCCTTCCAGCTCCACAGAACTGGCTTTTTCACACAGAAATGGCCTCTTTGAAAAGGGTTCACAAGAACAGATTGCTTCTGTTTAACAATGTGCAAAACACAGTACTTCAGACAGGCTTTCCTTTTATTGTGTGGTCCTTTTTGGGGGAGTCTTTTGTACCCCAAACGAGAGGAGCTACTGGCAAATAATTTGACACTGCTTTTACCTGAGTGTTTCTCAAGGAGGGTGCCCACTTTCCTCACCCCCCTCCCCCATTTCTCTTAGGAATGCTTTTTCCCAACTCCATTTCTTTCTTTAAAAAACAGGTCCTCTTCCTTAATGATCCAGATTAAACCCCTGAAAATCTGAGTGTATGAATCGAAGTGTAACTCCACAGAGCCTCGTCCTGCGATGCATGTGTACTGAGTAGCACAATGGGAACCTAGACTTTTCTAGACACCTGTTATGTTTGTATAGTACTTAGCATAGTGGGGACTGGCTGCTACTGCAATCCAAATAACATACAAATTATAAACCTTCCCCATCCCCCTGGATCCGAATGTTACATCTACCCCCCTAAACTTGGGGCAGGGAGCTCAGATAGTGAATTGGGAATGGTCCACCTGTCATCAAGTATTATTCTTACTCATGTGTCTAGTACAAAAGACCATGATAAAGACAGTCCCTTGCTCCTGAGGGCGTGTGGGTTAATTCATCAGAACCAAGGGGTTTATTTTTTATAAGGTACAACCAAGTTGCATTATGTCCTTCTCCCATTCAGCTTATATACCAGGCTGCTAGGAGTAAAGATGGTTGAATTTTTTTTTATTGTTATTGAAAACATTTAAAAAAAAAAGTTTGGGTTTTTCAGCTAGAAACTGAAAAATGTTCAGTTTTTGAAAAACCAAAACTTTTTCCATTTTGCCCGGCACACTCCTTTCTTGCCTCTCCCTCCTCCTCCCCCTGCCTCTTTTCACTTTGCCCTGGGGGGTGGGGAGGAGAGAGGAGGAGAGAGAAAAGGGGAGACCCGAAAGACTGAAAAGTGTTTGGTTTGGATTAGTTTTCTTGTCTAAAATATTAAACATTTTCATGAGAAATTGGGGGGGGGGGGGAATTCAAAATTGTTAATGGAAGAATAATTACCCCCTTATCAGTCAGTTCTACTAAGCAGAGGTGGGATGAGTTGTCTGCTGCATTACAGGTCATACTCAGCTCTGCCTCCATCCTAGCTGGTCCTCCATACGTGTGTCTAGATACACATATATACCAGTATGGCGCATTCTAGTGGGTTTTCCTTTCTGACATACTCTAACTCTTCTGTGGTTTGAATTTGAAGGTCCTCCTGGCTTTGAGTAACCATGTGTATGAAAACCAAAATCCCAAGAGAATTTCACTACATAAAGAACTGCCTTTAAAAAATGGCTGTTTTAGTCTGAACAGAACTCTGCGTTCAAGTCCAATGTCTAATGCTAAGTGAGGTGGGATTTTTTAATTTAGTTTTTATGGGTGCTTTTCTCCTTAGCCCATCATTATTCTTCTCGTTCTTGCCAATAATGGCTTTGGTATTGATTCAAAGTCCAGCAAGCTCTCCTGTGCCAACTTGCAGGAAATAAAAACCAACTGGAATATTGGGAGGGCGGGGGTTGGCATGGAAAATAGGGCCTTACAACTCTGGGTGGTTGGTTTGAATCCAGACCATTGTTGTAAATCAGCATAGCTCTCCTTGACTTCTATGGAATTATGCCAGTTTACACCAGCTGAAGATCTGGCCTTGAAATTGTTTCCATCTGATGGCTGTTGTGTGACACATTGGAACAGTCTGGTGGTCTCACTCCAGCTTGCCAACATAGTCAGCATTAATTGGCCGTCTTGTTGGCGCACTCATCACTGAAGCTAAGCAGGATTCCTCTTGCCTCCCTGCAAATAACCCCATGAGGTCAGGGCTGAGATACGCTGAGGAGGAAGCTTGCCTGTGCTGATTCTCTTGTGTGGGGTGAGAACTCCGGACTCTGAGGTTGGTCAATCTGGCACCTTTCACCACCACTAAATTCCCACAAATATTTTATAAAAGGAAAACTAATATCTTGGCCCTTTTTCCTTTGGGAAGCATTTTTGGATACCCAGGAAGTGAAGGCATCAAACAGGCAGGACCTTCTGGGATCAGAAGGCATCCTGGAAGCATTAGATATGGGTGGTATTTGATACAAGAACTGAAGAGTTTTACTATTTTATTGATTTAACCTATTTGCAGTAACGCACACAATGGGCTACATTATGACTACCATGTGGATCTATGCTCCTGTCAATAAACCCAAGAACCCCACACGAGAGAGTCTGAGGGCAGATGTTTTCCCACCCTGATTGTGGTTGCCTTAAAACAGAGAGAGCACGCATATTTCACAGGATCTCTGCAACAGAAGGCACAGAGATGCAGAAGCATTAGGAAAGGCATGGGCTTGCATATTTGTGGGCATATGCCCCTTGAACCTCCAGCAGCAATTAATTACTTCCTCCTGTTCATATTATTCACACTCCTGGCATAAATAATGTGTGCAGGCCGAGGGGAGGTCTGTAGAGGCTGGGGTGCTGCCACCCAGAATATGGGAGTACAGTTAAATTGCTTCTGCAGCGTTATTGTACTTTCTTTTAAGGGGTATTTTTGCAACCAGCCAGAACTTGCCCCATTCTTTACATTCAAGTTAATTTTCTTTTATAGTAATTGGGGCAGGGTCGGGGGGATTTTCAAAAGTTCTGTATAATTTTACATGCCTCTGAGTTGACTGAGAGGTCCGAGCCCTGAGGTTCAGTGGTTCTGGGCACCTGGAAGTCAGTGGGAATAATGAAGTGAGTAAGAACGTTCCGAAGTCAGCTGGAGCAGTGGTGGCTCAGAGCCTTTCAAAATCAGGCTCCAGGCATCTCAAGTAGGGGTCCTGAAAAGTCAGACACTAAAACAATCAGTGGGCACCTTAAAATGTTGCCTTTAACAACACTGTAAATCCTTGGGATGTGTAGTCTGGTTTTACAGGTACAGCTCTGCTCCTGGCAGTTCTGAACTTGCCCTGGACTTAACACAATACCATAGACTTTCAGCTCCAAGACAACAGGAGATCTCTGTTAGGTGGTAGCTATAGCAGGTGTCTTATGCTCCTGTTGACGACTCAGTCCTGCAGCCTGAGCCACACAGGCAAAACCTTACACTTGCTCCAAACAGATTGTAATGTCAGGACCAGAAACAGCACAATATTCTATGAGATTACTATTCATTCCTTTCACACACACACCCATATAAATAGAGGACAGGGCTACCTATATTGTACGCAGTAGAGCTGGTCAGAAATTTTCCAGTGGAAAACACCTTTTCATCAAAATCAATACATTTCCCAGAAATTTAAATGAACTGTTCTGATAAGGTCAAAAAGACTCTCCCAATACAAACTGAGGTCTCTTGATGCTACAGCAAAATAAATATTAACTAGTAGTAATTTACACAGAGACTGATTGAAATGCACTCAGTTAATGCTGTTTGCTGTTAATCTCACTTTGAATCTTTGCTGTTAAAATTTTAATTCAATATTTTATCTGCATTTTTGGTTGCACTTAATTCTGTTATTGCTGTAGGCTTATCTACAGCTAGGTGCACCTGACAGGACCACAGAGCTAAACTTTCACATGTGCCTAATGATTTTGGATGGCTCACATTCTAAGTTGCCAACATGCCACAGTTTAGAGGCCTACTATTCTGAGAGCAGGTGCCCAACATTTCCGGAATATCCGATCTCTTTAAAGAGTCTAAGTTGGTTACCTAAAATCTGAGCCACCTGAAATCACTGGCTGCTTTTGAAAATTCAGGCTGAGTCACTTAGCTGTTCCACTGGCAATAATGTTTAAAACAATGGGGTTTAATTAAACTGGAATTATTTTAACCCTTCAGAACACTGCCAAGTCATTTCCTTCTGCTTTATTGATTTTTCTCTGTTGCCAGTAAATGTACATGCAGCAGCAGAATGAAAGAAAGGCCACTGAAAAGGAAAAGCTAGGTATTAAAGGGAAGAATGACAGAGAATATAGAGCATTAAAGCTCTGAAAAGGAGGAGGAGATTTTAAGACAGAAGGAAGTTAGGGGTCCGTGTAGGCATTTTGGAGAGTTAGATGTCATAGCAGACAGGCCAATATTATTTTCCTTCTAATGCTTGCCTGATCCTTCAGTGAGATTTGCTTCTGTTTCTTCCCTACACTGTGTAGTCCCTGCATGAGCTGCTCTCTGTGTAAAGGCATTCCACCTACATTCCTTTGCCACTGGGTGAGCTGGGGGGGGAGGACTGATGTGTGGGTTTGCTAGACACAGGAGGCTCCACTCCAAAGCTTAAAGCTTATAAACTTGATATGAAAAAGGTAACAGCTTGCAACCAAGTGTTTGGTATGCTGCCTTGCTTTCCCATGCATCCTTTGACTGAAGACCTGTCTTGAAACAATCCTAACCTCAAATCTTTCCCCTGCTCAGCCACTGACAGAATAGTTCCTTTTCTTCGGTTTTGTCAACATGCACGTGGCCTCGCTACGTTGTGCTCTCATCTCCTCCGATCTCAAGGGTTAGGTAGGGACAGAGCCAATCACTCCTTGGGAGTTTACCTAGGGAGTATGTTTGTTAATATAACATACCTAGGGAGTATGTTTGTTAATATAACATACCTAGGGAGTATGTTTGTTAATTCAGCAGCAGTGCTACTTGTCTCTGTTAGTCGGGTGCTAATGGCACTATATTTTGGAGGAGGCCAAAACGCAATGTCCTGGCCACTGGGACATTGAGAAATCTCACAGCACAATTTGCCATTGCTTAAAGGTGTTAACTCCATTTAACTGACCATATTCCAGTTTACCTATCAAAAGTCCAGTAGAGATTCTGGTCACCACTTCCTGTCCAAAACTGCCTTGTAGAGCTGCTGTTGCTGGTAGATATGTTTCCTCCCATAGGTGGCTTCATTTCAGTGAGGGGTGAAGTGATTCCTATAAAGAGCTTGTAGAAAGCTGGTCAGGATCCCTTCAGAATGAACATCTTGAATAAATACAAGCTACAGTATCAATATTACATTTCTCAGCAGTGAACTCCATCAGGCATTCATCTTTCTATGTACAGTGCATCTCCAATATTTTCTAAATCCTATTGGCCTGCTTTTCCGTATTGATTTCTTTCCCCCACATCCTTCCTTCCCATTTGGTCTAATAAGCAAATTTCATTACCTGTCTTTACAATCTTTCCTCCGGGCCAGTGCTATTGCTTGACTGTGTTCCTGGCAGTCCTTTCACTTAAACTGAAATGCATTTTAATTAGAGATGGGCCAGAACTGAAATAATTTATCTGATCCATTTACTGCCCCCTTCCTGTCCCTCCAAATGTTGATGGTTCAGATAAAATGGATCCAAACCACCGTTGATTTCATTGTACAAAGCCCAAACCACCCAAGATTGCTTGTTATGGTGAATGGAAATTCATTGTATCCAATTACCCCATGGGATTTTGTGGGTTCAGCTAAAATGGGCCTTGTATGCAAACCATCTCTGGTTTCTGCAAAACAGAAACGTGGCCGCCTTAGCCCATCTCTGATTTTAATAGCTTTTTTATTATTATTATTATTGTCATTTGTTGTCATGCCGTAGAAGCTGTGAATTTTCACTTTGCTGATCTGAAAATGTAATCATTCTCTCTGTCTCTCTCTCCCCCTTCCTCAAAAAAAACCCCACTTCCTTGCACCTCACTTCACAGCAAAAAAATCAACAGTTGGGGCTTCTTCTGATTTCATTCATTTTACAAAATATTGTTCTCACTACCTGGAGCAGGCCCCCTCTCTGGACAGACACCAGTCTGTGGAGAGTGGAATCAACTGCTGGATCCCACTTCCTCTTAAGCAATGATTGATCACTGTTCCTAGCTCTGGGTCTCCCAGGAATAGTCTCATGAGCAGTCCCATGTTTGACACCCTTCTTGGACAATGGAACTCCACAGTCCAGCTGCCTGAGACCCTGGAACCGTTGTCCCTGCCTTCCCAAGCCCCTAGTTGTTTACATATGTTCCCCCAGAGTCCATCTGGCTGTGGAAGTGCTGGTTTCTTGATTACCTCCTTCAGGGACAATGGGGCAGGAAAGCAAGAATCACTATCTTAGCAAAGGAATTTCTTTACCACACACACTTTACTCTTAACGATGCACACATGAGCGTTCCAGATCTTTTTGAAAAAGAACTAAATCCTGAAAGCATCCCCCCCAAGTCCACTATCCTGTGGTAGTTTGGTCAGCATCCTTAGGCTAGGCAGCCCTTCCTGCCTTCCTTAGCTTGGTCTTTCAACATATTGCTGTAGTCTGGCCCTTTGCTTAGAGAAATACCCCTCTTCTAATACAGTCTATGTTCCTTTTTCTCCCATGTGCTTCAGCCAGGGGAGTTCTGGGCCCCAGCCCCCTCTGTGTAGAGAGATCTTTAAATTCAGTGGCCCTACTGGTAGAAAACCTTGTTGTTCCAGTAGAGGAGAATCTTTCAATGCTGGAAGCCCTTGATGACTCTGTCCTAGCTTCGCAGACACTGTCTTTCCACTAGGTGTCAAGCCCCGAATACAAAATGTATGCTGTAATCCACAAAGGAGTTTTGTAATGCAACATGAAGGTCACACTCCAGAATGAAAGTTACAATATAAATTAGAGCCCCAGAAACAAAATGGGGCTCACAGAACAAAATGGTGTTCATAGTTTGACAAAGATATATGTGCAATCTGTCCTATAGTAACAAAGCTGCAGCCACATAGGATTTCAATATCACTACTATGTTATAGCATGGCCACTCAGATCTTCATGGCAATATGGTTTAGGAACTCAGATCCACCTACTACAAAAAAGGTAAAAAAACATGCTAGCCAGTATGTTGCAATAAATAACCCCATTTACTTTACTAGCGTATTGCTATGAATAACTAAAGACAAACTAAACTCATCAAAATAAATTGGCAAAATACATTTTGCAATACAGTATCCAAATGAGGGCAGGTATCTTTCCCAGCCTGCTCTACAAACACAGTCCATACAGTGTATAGAGTCCTGGGGTTTGATTTTTTTTTTTTAATTAACATAGGTATTAACAATAACAAATAAGTTCAGTTTCCCACTTCTCCCACGGTTGAGCTGCTCCAAGGGTTCCTCCCTCAGTACTGCTCAGTCCACACACTAGATCCTCTCTTTCTTTCTAGAGTCACTCCCATCTCCCTTATATCCAGATGGGTTTAACAAGCTACCTGCCCCTTACCATGCCCCAGCAGGAGCAACATCTACTAACAGGGTGGAGTGTTTCCCTGCCAGCTTTGTACTGCCAGATGATTATTTTTGTTAAATAACATGTTTCCTTGTCCACTCTCTAATCCACAGCATTCAGTAAAGTGCCACAGGTCTCCCAGTGTTTATTGTCAAATCTGCTGCTGTCACTATTTGTAGAAACCTTAATGCTTTGTTTGAAGTGGGCTGCAGCAAATGCTCTGTGAGGTGAGCAAGTGACTGAACAAAAGTGTACCGCCTCCCTCCACCTTCCTCTCTCCTCCTCCCCCCCAAATAAGTGTAATTTGCCTTTAAAGGCTCTTAAACAGCAAACACATTCTGTCTGATCCTCCTTAATAAAGTATCCCAGCACCACTACGGTGCCTTATTTGAGGTCTGTGCAGTCTCATTAAATTTGATGTGTCACAGAGGGCTTGGACATGTGAAAGGGAGGCTGCAGGAACCAGGACTGAAGTTTGCCAGATTTACTAAGGAAAAATGATTCATTATGGCTTTTCAAAATGGACGCCCCTCAGGCTTCCCGCTCCATTGATTTTGTGTGTGTGTGAGAGAGAGAGAGAGAGAGAGAGAGAGAGAGAGGGGCCATCACAGTCTGCAGATTTAACCCTTATTAACAGCTGGTTAATTTAGGGATTCAGTTTGATCTCTTAAGATGTATGTTGATGTTTCTTCACTCGGAGTAAGGTGGTGGTGGGGAGGTTATTAAAGATTAAAGGACTGGATGTGACTCATGGAGAATGGAGTACTGTCTCTCCACTACTCCATTCGGGTGGAAGGGGGTGCAAAGTAGCTTCAGGTCACCTTTGCCTTCATAGTCTCGGATTATGCAATGTCCTGCTTAGCCCGTGGTGTGAGTTAGAGCAGGGTTTTAGGACGCAGAGAATAGCTGTCGAGCAGTGCATTCTGGTTATTTCCCTGACACACCCCTTACTCTGAGCTGAGAGCAGAGCAGACATACAGCTCCTTCCACCAGTTCAGTGTCAACTGGGAGATCCTGTGCACAGGGACTATTCTGAGGGTGCTGGTTCTGCCTAGTTTAAGGCCCCTTTACACTGCCAAAATAGCATAAAAGGACCTAGTTTAATTGAGAATGGAGCCCACAGTCACCACTGCTAGGGACAGGTACTTTATAGATATTATTAGACAGTTTATCCAAATAATGTGCTTTTGTGTTAAAGATTCATCCTGTGACCACTCCTTCCTCTCCCCAATACTATCTGCTATGAAGCAAAATAATGAACAATTACAGGGCAATATAGGCCATGGTCTATGGTGGAACAACGAGATGTTGTTGTCAGCTTGATGCTGGTTTCTGTGTGTTTGCTTTAGAACCTTGACAAGTTCTTGTGACGATGCCATAATGAAAAGGCCCAGGCATCCTCTATGGTCTGTAACGGTAGGATGGCTGATGATGGGCTTGTTTTGTGTTTTTCTCTGGTGTTCTCTCTCTCCTTTTCTTGTGTTGGGGTAAGGGGATGGCTTTGAAGAGGTCTTAAAGCTGGGGTACTCTAAGGAACAGTGCCTTCAGCACCACTGGTCATCAGGCACAAGACATCTCAGGTTGGAGACTCAAAAAATGAGGCGCTCCAAACTAGTGAACGCTTCTGAAAGCTTTGGGACAGCGAGAGTGTCAGAGCTGGGGTTTGAACGGAGGAGTTCCAGGTTTCCTCTCCTGCACTTGGACCCCCTGGCTCTCACCAGTTTCTCCATGCAGCACATGTTACACTCCAGGCTATTGGAATGAAAAGGTTCTGATTGTCAGCAAGATGTTGAAATGACCTAGTGAGCAACTCTGACACACATTGTATTTCCTGCCTTTCTTTCTGAACCCAGAGATTAAAGTCTACATGATTTGTGTGATCATGAGAGAGAGGAGCGGAGATATCCAAATTTCAATTCTAACCCCCGAGGAAAAAAGTCAAGAAAACAGATCCCTGGGATTCATGTCAGCTTCTTTGGAAAGCAACAAAAGATGAGAGAAAATCAGCAAGATGCTGCAGAGATTTTTCCTGATTTGTAGCATCTGACTTAGGGGCCTAAAAGAAAAAAACATTTGGTGCTTTTAAAAAGGCTGTAAATCACACACTGAATACTCAACATTTACATTTTAAGTGAGAGAGGATGTCAAACCATTTTGCTTTATATTTATTTTCAAATACTGTCTGCTCTACCGTCCACTTTCTCTGCAGCCTGCACCATCTAAATCTTATTGTATATAGTCTCAGACCCATAGAATATAAATCTCACACTGTGTATGTATACTCCAATTATTCTTGGGAAACACAGCTTGCCACCGAGAGTTCCCGGTACCTGAGAAACATATATAAAAAGGGATGTGCTAATCTGTGACACTTTGGGCCTGATTCTTATCCAGTTTACAAATGTAAACCAAGGGTAACTCCACTGAATTCAGTGACTGACATGGGTGTAAAACCAGTGTGATATCAGAATCAGATCCTTTATTTTTTAGGGACATATTCTCAGTCTAACCTGCAGAAGATACTGCATGACAAATACAGTTTCTCAACTGCATATTTAAACAAAGCATTAAAACATTCACACTTCTTCTTGGAGAAATATTTTATTTCTTCTACTTTGTTTTTTACAGGGTAGTAGAAAGAGCAGGAATAAATTTAATCAGCTTCTTACCTCCTCTTCATGACCAGAGAGATGCAGCAATAAGATGAAACATTGTGTAAATAAACAGTAAATTTAACATGCATGCCTCATCCTGTACAACACTACAGGAGCAGGTGAGGAGTAACACATGGCAGAGTGGATAGGTAGATAGAGCTACACTAGATGGGGACCCAAAGCATTAGGTTTTGATCCAGATCCGAATGAGCCAAAGTTGAGGGGATGTTTGGATCTGGGACTTTGACTCAGACCCATTGCTAGCTGAGACACATTACACATGCATATGTAAACACAAACCTAATCCCAGTTAAGATCATATATATACTTTGTATGTGTGTGTTATGCTTTTTTGAATCAAATAAGTCAATAATAGACAACGTTTTTGCACATCAAGAAGTATTACTAAGATATGATGGAAATATTTTTTGTGTATAGGTTGTCGGACAAATTTTAGACCTGTTGGCAAAATAAATTAATGAACAGGTCATGATTTTATTAGATTTAGCTGATTAGATTCAAGCCTGAATCTAAGTGATGGTTTAATTTCAATGGCTATACAATTTTGATAGATTCTTGACCACGTCCAAATGGCAACTAAGAATTATGTCTCTTCTGATGCTGGGACCAATCTGAAAACAAAACTGTAACTGGATCCCCCTACCCTGAAAATAGAGGCTACTTCCTATGGTATGAATCATGATAGCTCCACCACAGTCAATGAAGCCACACTGATTTACACCGGCTGATGATCTGGCCCATCTAGGGGTTTAGATGTGGAAATTTAGATGTTGGTGCACATCTCGTAAAATGAGACTGACTATTCTTATTTTCATGTGGACAAAATGTCTGCAAACCTACACACAGTGGGCGCGACATGCATGGATTGTAGCCCCATTTTGACCGTAAACATTTACAAAGCTCTTACAGCCACAGGGCTGGACATCTGGCCAAGAAGGGATTTCAGAGCTACCCCATGCATTAGAGGAGGTACACAATTCCCCCTCACCTACATAGCTCCTGGACACAGTCCATTTAGTCAAACTCTGTGTTGAGCAAAGGAAGGGTTGGAGTTCAAGCTAAAAGGATAAGTAGATCCAAATTGTGCTGGCAAAAGATACACACAGCTCAGAATTCAATCAGCTCATTAAAATGCTGCCTTGCTTATTGCCATTGTTATGAACCCATAATTAACCAGGTGGCGATTTATTTTCACCTTTGTGTATTCAGGGACCTAATAGCGACAGTGTAGATGTAGAGAGGAGAGAGATGTCTGGCTTAGGTGGCAGGTGAAATGAGCACGTTGGTTTCAGCCTGGTGCCTATTGGACATCACAAAATCCCCAATTGGCATTCCTTGCTCAGGAGATACATAGGACCACACAGGCTGGAACGTTCATATGTGGATGAAGGTGTACTGGCAATGCTAGAGTGTGAGTTTAGGAAGATTGCCAGCTCTGTTCCTGTATTATGCTCTTCATCTTGCAGTGCTTAGAAGGACCCCAGTTTCATGATCACTCGAATTCCATCTCAAAATTTCAAGATAATTCTCAAATTTAAACAAAGAAGCATCATGTTAATTTTAAGGTACATTTTGTATGATTGTAGCTGGGCGCCCAGCTGTTAAAGAAGGGAGCAGGACTCTTGGGTTCTACTCCACTAAGGACTCTCTCTCTGCAACTGTGGGCAAATTATTTAATCTCTCCATGCCTTGGTTTTCCCATCTGTAAATTGACTATAAGAATATTTACCCACCCCAGGATGTTAGACAGACAAGGTAGGTGAGATAACATCCTTTATTGGACCAACTTCTGTTGGTGAAAGAGACACGGTTTCGAGCTACACAGAGCTCTTCTTTGTCTCTTTCATCAACGGAAGTTAGCCCTATAAAAGATAATATTTCACCCACCTTGTCCATCAAAATTAGTACTGATGCCAGACAGGACCTTTCTGTGGGCTTTTTTTTTAAGCATGCTATAGAATAAAAATACAAAACTATGATGAGTGGTTGGTTCATGAAACCTGTAGGGGAAAAAATTCCCATCTATTAAACTCTTTAGGTTTCTGTAATGTTTGGTGGACAATCCTCTTAAAGCACCCTGTTGGAATCATCCCTATTATGTTCTGTAGGCAGTGAATTGGACCCCAGGACTGTACTTTGTTGCAAAATGAATCATCATAAGAACAGAACCACCCTCTTGGTCAGATCAATGTCCATCAAGCCCAGCATCCTATCTTCCAGCAGTGGTCAATGTTAGGTGCTTCAGAGGGAATGAACAGAACAGGTCATCATCAAGTGATCCATCTCTGGTTGCCCATTCCCAGCTTCTGGCAAACAGAGTCTTAGAGACACTCAGAGCATGGTGTTGCACCTCTGACCACCCTGGCTAATCACCACTGATGGACCTATCCTCCATTAACTTATCTAGTTCTTTTTTGAACCGTGTTATAGTTTTGGCCTTCACAACGTCCCCTGACAATGAGTTCCACAGGTTGATCATGCAACATGTGAAGAAATACTTCCTTTTGTTTGTTTTAAACCTGTTGCCTGTTAATTTAATAGGGTGACTCCTAGTTCTCATTTTAGGTAAAGGAGTAAATAGCATTTCTTTATTCACTTTCTCCACACCAGTTAAGATTTTATAGACCTCTATCATATCCTCTCTTAACTGTCTCTTTTCTAAACTGAACAGTCTCAGTCTTTTGAATCTCTCTTCATATGGAAACTGTCCCATTCCCATAATCCCATAATCATTTTTGTTGCCCTTCTCTGTACCTTTTCCAATTCTAATGTATCTTTTTGAGATGGGGTGACCGCATCTACATGCAGTATTCAAGATGTGGGCATAGCATGGATTTATATAGCGGCATTACGATATTTCCCGTCTTATTGTCTATGCCTTTCCTAATAGCTCCTAAAGTTCTGTTAGCTTTTTTAAAAATTGTATATGTATTAAAGCATGGTTACAGGTGCATTTGTATGATAGATACAATTAAGCACCAGCTGGCATACATCAGAAGCAGTGCAGTCTAAGGGTAGGGCATTGGAGTGGGAGGCAGGAGAACTGGATTCTGTTCCCAGCACGACCACTGACCTGCTCTGGGTCCTTGGCCAAGTCTCCTCCCCTTGCTCCACAAGTTTCCCCTCTGACGTCTTGTCTATTTAGACTATAAGCTCTGTGGGGAAGACGCTGTCTCTGACAGTGTGTATGTACAGTGCCTAACACACAGGGCCCTAATCTCAGTTGGGGCCACTAGCTGCTGCTGTAATGCAAATAATTGTCATCATAAATCAGCATAGTTCTACTGACGGCAATGAAGCGACACCATTTTTCACCAGCTGAGGATCTGGCCTTAAACGTACCTTAAAAACGGACACTTTCCAAGTCAAACTAGGGCACTCCGTTCTTGGACCAGCAAAGGAGCAATTCAGAGAGAGAACAAATTCCAGGTCCTTCTCATTACAATTCTTCTCATGCAGGATCATCTTTGATTTTTCCATCGTTCCTCCACACAGGCAGCCAGAGGCTTTGTTTAAAACATATCCATCATTATCCCTATAATTTATTATTATTATTGTAACTTATTCATTCGTACGGCATTCCTCCCTGCCTCCCACCAAACACGCACAAGAATCAAAGTGTTTTACATGAATCCATATGAAAAACGAGAGAGATGGGTTACAAAATACATAAATTAGCCAGGGAGATTGATTCAAGGCTTGCAATGAAAACTATCTAGCCCCATGGAGACCAAGTGGAAAAGTCAATCAATGTGTGGGGAGAAACCTGTATGGTCAGTCATGTCAAAAGTTGCTTTTGGATCAAGGAGAATTAGAACAAAGGTTGATTTGGCTTTGGTAGAAAAGGACCTCAGAGAAGTCATTGTTTTTTATATTTTCCAGAAAATCATATATATGGATAGGTTATGATGTCTTTACTCATAATAAACAGTACTCTACTCCACCCATAGTCCCCTTGACTTGAAAACGGCAAGGGAAATATTCAAGTTGGAGAAGAGTATAAACCCCTGGCCCACAGTAATTAGATGTGCAAAATACTTTGTACAGTAATGGGTACCCTTTCTGTATGCTCTCCTCATACTGACTTTCCTTTCATTAACACCAGCATAAATTAGGAATAACTCCAAGGGAGTTAGTGGATTTAGCACAATATAGAACTGGTGTACATGATTGGAGAATCAGACTTGGTGAGCCAGATTTTACCCCATGTACCAGGTCAAGGACGGAAGAGAGGCAGTTTGCATTTACCTTATTCATGGGCTGCGGGGATTGGTGTGGCTACCACTTCAGGCTAGGGCAGCTTGCAACTTTGCTTTATTGCCTCTGGGGTCTAATGCCCTCCCCATCCCTCTCTCTTCAAGCCTCTGGCCCATCCTGGAAAATCCTCAACGTATGCCCTGCCCCAGGGGCTGCTGCAGAAGTGGTGGAAAGCTGGCGGAGTCACTTCTGTACCTACCATAGTGATCCGCTGTGCTGGGGATATTCCTGCCTAGCAACCCTTTACACCTGAGCTGCAAAGTCGGGATCCAGATGTTGTTGGAAATAGGCAGATCTAGGGGATGAGCTTGGCCCAGTGTAGCACTATGGGCCTGCTATGATGTTTGGATCCAGATCTGAGCTTTTCTCAAGTTCGAAGGTGTCCAGCTCTGAAATTTTGCTTCGGAACCATCTAACAACTTTGTAAGCAAAGGAAGAGAAGAGATTTGGTGCAATGTGAAATGAATACAAGCAGCTGCTAACATGAAGGGGGAAGGGGAAACCCCATGGAAACTATAATTTTGTCTGTGTCCCTTCTCAATGAATAACCCCCTATACACACACACACATCCAGCAACCTTCCAATCAAAAAAGGCAAGAGCCCCTAAAATAGATGATAGTGTGACATCTTGATTTTAGATCTATCCAGCCATAGTCTATAGAACCCTGAAGCCTTCAATAATTCATTGTTTCTCATCTTAATTTCCTTTCCTGATACGAACATGCAGACTGCCATTTACTTAATGCTCAAGGTTTCACTGAAGGTGATTCTGTTTATGCAGTTTTAAAACATGGCCTCTTCCCTTTTTAATTTTAATGCCGTGTTTTAAGGGTGCAGACTGAAAAAGCTTGATGTCTCTTCTGTGAAGCATAAGTAAAGCATGAAAAGCAATGACTAAGGAAAATTGAGATATTCTGGTTAAGCATGAGTGCATTTTATAAAATGCTTTGGCTTCCTACCAACAGGAAATGATAGACAATCATTGTTGGCAATTTTATGAAACACATCTTTTCTGTATTGCATTAGATATTTTCCCTTATTTTCTAGGGATTGACCAGAACCACAATTATGTATCTAAATATTCTCATTCTCCTTCCCACCCCATCACCCTCAAAAAAATGTTTATGGGTTTGGATAAATTAGATCCTGGATCCAAACTATCCCTGGCTTTATAAAACCCAAAGCATCCTTTTCAGAAGTTCTGTCCCTCTCAATCATTTTCTCGTATTACATATAGTATTAGTTGATAGATACTTTGTATTATAGTTTGTGGGGTTCAGCTTCAATCTGATGGATCTGTTGGATTGTATTGAGAGCTATTACTGCCTGCCTGCCTGTCTGTCACCTTGGCATTCCTTAGAAGCTTGTCTAGATGTCTTTTGGGAGAACTCACCTTCACACTTAGACGGCAAGTAATTGAGTAATTCTCATGGTCACCACATACCCAACTCTCTATATTACTAATGAACAAATCCCCTAGCACCACAAGTCTCTATCTCACAGTGGCAGCCCCATCTCCCTGAGGAACCACCTCAGCAAGTGCGGGATGATCAGCATCCTCTGCCTCTGTTGGATGTTGGGTCTCAGTTTAATGGAGTTTTTCCCTATGTTCCATCTCAGTCTCCATCATGAAAATCAGCTTCTTCATGTGAAGGATTGGGGCAATCACTTCTGATGTGGGCTTGAGCTGCAATGTCCTACCCACTGTGCTTATAAATCACTGTGTCCACCAGCTCAGCAACAGTGGATTATATTTGTTGTATGTATGTTCTGAGGGCCACAAACTGCTTCCACACGGGGCACAAACATGCAACACATGGCTAATTACGATATCAGGGAAATGCTCAGGCTGTGTGAATACTCAAATGCAAAAATATTCCATTCGTTTAATATTCTTGATGAATAGGTAAATTACTCTAATCACATTAGCTATTCTATTCATTTATTAGCTGAGAGTGATTAGAAGTGAATAGCTGTAAGAGGATCCTCCAGGTGTGAAAATTAGACGTCTATGGTTTTATGATGTTTATTTTCAGCTGAAGATAATTGTCTCTTTAGCTTCTCCAGACACACACACATTCTCCCTCTCTCTCTCTTTTATCCAGGCCTTAAAAAAAAAAAGGTGTGGGGGGAGAATAAAACAGGGCTGACATACAGGTGCTGGAAGATCAGGACATTTTAGCTAAGGCATCTGCAGAATTTAATAGAATGTTTAAAGAATATTTAGATTGAGATTTCCAAATGAATCTAACAGCATTCAGTGGGATTTAGGCACTTTAACACCCTTTGAAAATCCCAGTTGTATGCAGTTTGCTCTTGTAAATTTACACTAGATTTGATAGCATAAGAGAGTTAAGTCTTCAGTTTATCCACAGTGTAAGTGTAATATAGGTCCTGTGCGCTGGGATGGAATTTCTCTCTCCCTGGAGCTCTGTGGCTTACTGGTTGCTTACTGATTGGGTCACTGGTATTGTTTTTGTTCCCTGATTGGATGAGTGAACATGCACTCCCTGCATACATTTTAAATTTGACTTTGCAACACTGAAACTCCCATTGCGCGAGCATTCATATCAGTGAAACGTGATTTCTCCAACAGCACACAAGAGGGCTGCAAGAACGGCTAAAGTGAATGTGTTATAAACTACAGCATTCCTGGAAGGGGTGGGAGGGGTAAATGGGCAGTATTTACCCAACTCTTCCTATGATGCACAGCTGAGCAATTCCAAATCTGTCCAGTAGGAGGCAGGATACATTTGTAGGTCAATACAATAGAGAAAGCAGTAATATTAGCTGTGGAAAGAACAAGGGACTGGGAACAAGGAACTGTGTTCTAAACTTTGGCTTTGGTACTGAATTACTACCTTGGGCTTCATCTTGCATGATGGGTGAGCTGACTTCAGTGGGGCTCTTTACCATTTAGCCTCCATGCATGGAATTGCAGGATGAGAGTTTCATTCTCAAGCAAGTCACTTCACTTTATTTCACCAAGTCTAAAATGTTAGCTGATAATATTTGGGAAATAAATGGACGTGAATATTTGTTTCACTACTTCATGACATGTTGCAAGGATTAATTAGTTTAACACTTCATAAGCATTGTCAAGATGGCAAATGTTAAGGGCTAATTGATCATTATATTTTTATGAAATCAATAGTTATTTAAATCTAATTTTTTTTTATTTTTATTTTTTTTACAAAATTGACCAAATATCTTTCATTTTTCCTGGGAAGAATCTGGCCCTTTAGTTTTGACTGAATTGTCAGCATTCATTGATACAATCTGATGGACACTGGTTGCCACATTAAGAAATGCTGGAAACTAATCTGTTTTAATCCCATTCTCTGTTTTTAATATAATACTCTTGAAGGGAGCTGGAGGCGGTTGCTTATTTTAAACAGCTTAAATATTTGTGTCAAAACATTGTCCGTGAAGGTTCAAATCCAGCCCTTGCCATCACCAGAAAAAAACAAAATCCAACAACCTGATGATGTGACCATTTGAAATGATCTAATCCATGCTTCAGAACCCTTTGTTCTCCTGTTTGCTTGCAGTGCTGGAGAGTGTGAGCTGAGCACTATGCATTAGACTGCCTGAGCGTGTGCTGGGTATTAAGTCTTGTTTCAAAGATTTTCTTCTAAAGGCTGACTTGGGAGATTGTAAGTCTGAAAAATGCAATTTGCTTCGAGTCTGGGAGTGTGCGCCACGCCATGAGTAATCTCTTGTGGAGGGGACTAAGAATCCATCACCACACTGCAGGAAGGGACCCACTATATTAAGTTTGTGCCTTTAGTTTTTGGGGAGAGAGACCCACTCTTTCTAGGATTTGAAATCGTGCATTTTGGAGGGGGGTTGAAGAAGCCCTTGAGTAATGATAGTTGTACATTTGTCTGGGAAGAATCATTTATCTCTATGCCAGTTGTTTAGCCTGGTTTCCCAAGCTTGAAAATTTAGATTTATTGGGTGTCAGAAATAGGAATAGACACCATTTAATAGGCTTGTGTTCCATGAAGGTGCCAATGATGATAAGGAAGGAAACTCAAGAGGCTAGCCATAATGGCAGGTGGAATTATGGTGGGACGGGGGTGTTAATAAAAAGTGTGAAATCCAATTGCAGTGATAAGACACAGGTTTTAGAGATCCAGAATCCTGGAGAAACAGGTGGGTCGTGCTGATCAGAATTCCTGTTGCAGGATAGATGGTGCAAGTTAAGCAGTCGACTAAGCTTTGAACTTGAAAATGCCACCTCCCGGAATCCAACCTAGATAAATTCACAGTTCACTCTTAAAGGGAGGCTCAAGACAAGACTCTCTGTTTAGACACTGCCTATCCAGAAATCATGGCTTTGGCCCATTTCTAAGCAGTCAGGAAGAAATCCTGCCTGCACCTTGCTTGCAATGGACTCACTGGATAACCAGCGTTGTTCCATGAAGGAAGTGTGGACTGCTAGGGGGCTGGATACATGCACATGCATTCATGCACAGAGGCTGTGGGAATCTACTGCTATGCAGATACTTCCGTTGCCCCGTATGCATTGAACCGGAGGCTGGACTAGCCTCCAGGAGGTGGTTCCATAGCCTGGAGCAAAGAGGCTCCATCCCCCAGTGCGTCTGCCATCACCCAGCCCAGTTCCGGGCTCAGGATTAGGCCTATACCATATACACACTTGTTTGTGCGTGTGTTTCACTAGCAATCTTGTTGTTTATGCGCTATGCTAAAACGGGGTGTGCACATAGCAGATGTGAAGCATTAATCTTGGACGTTTTCCCAGTTCTCTTTTAGAGAATCCAAGTGCTCAGTATTTCCTGCACGAAGCAGGCGTCCTCAGTCTGACACAATGCCAGCTGCGCTGAGTGTGCTGTGAGAGAATGCTTGGTGTCTGGGTGGCTGGTAGCTCTTATACAAAACCAGCATTTTTAGTGGGATCCATTCCTAGCTGGCTCATTTTCGTCGTCTTCATATTATAATCCTTATCTGGGGCAAATGTCAGGAAAGTTTGCGCTTATAGCATCTCTATGTACTAAACAGCAATGCACCATGACCGGAAAATACACTTCCATTGTTATTCCTCCTTGCGCACCTGCTGCTCTTGTGTGTTGCTGCAGCTGTCCTTGTTTCCACTGGATCCTTAATGATCCCAGATGACCTTTCAGGTTACATGCAACTACTGTGATTCTGAAATCTACTGTTCTTATGGCAGAAAGAGAGAAGTGGTCAAAGACGGAGCCAGCTATAAGCTGTGGTCTGCAGGCTCTGTTTACTCCTGAAATATCTGTAGCCCGGGGAAGCGCCCTGCTTTGATTTTGATTATGGCTTCAGAATTTAGATCAACAATGTTGGAGGGTTTTTTGGGGTGTTTTAATGTCGATTAAGTGAAGTGGTCAATATTTTATTCTTTCCTGCCAAGTTTTTCACTCCCTAGAGTATGTGGACAGCTTAAGAGCTACTATATGGTCCCGTCATTTGCTTTCATATATGGTTCCCACTTGTTCATCTAAGATGCTTGGATAAGTGGCAGCATCTGTCTTATGTTTGTGTTATCAACACTGAGTTTCTAAATGGTCATTTCAAATCAGTGCAGGATGCTCTACTCTGGCTTGAAAATCAGACTTCTGCAGGCTGAGCTTGCAGTATTAGAAGCTAACAAAGGTTGATCTTAATTTGTGGTTCAATTGGAGACCTCCAAGGAGAACCAAGATAGTGCTGGAGTGTCCATGAGTAGCATTCTTCCCTATGAATCAGTACCAAATCGATTCCAGGAATGGAACAATGCTGCTAGAAGTCCTGTCTCCTAGTTCTGTACCTTTTATGGTCAGGAAAGGTCACATGGCATTTCTTGCAAGTGTTAAGGAGATTTATCCCTGGTGTCCTGGCCAGACCCTAAGTCAGGTAATTACATTCTGCTGACCTCAGAGCCGCCCAGAGGTTTCTCTCGTGTTAGGTGCTCTCTCTTTCTTTTACTTCAACTCCTAAAAACTGTTGCATAGTCTTGTGTAGTGAAGCAGAGTGGCTGCTGTGCTCCATTTCAGTGCAAGGTGAGTGATTTTCATGCATATGGGGCAAAATTGTAGCTGGACCCAGAGTGGGGTGTACAAGGGAGCGAAGGCCCATGGATCGTTTTTCTGCCTTCCACCTCATGAAATGCAGAGTCTAGCCAAATATGCTCAGCTGAGCTCAACAACTAATCCTGGCGAGAGCCAACCTAAAAGGGATAGCAAGGCGGTGAAGCCATGACCCTACGCCACCTGATCCCGTTGGCACCATGGCCTCTGGAAGGGAAATTGTCCCTGGAGCGTCCGCTGAGTCCCCTTTCTCATCAGCTCCGGAGCAGTAGCGCTGTGGCTCGATGTAACAACCTGCAGGCTGAAAGGCGCTATCTACATGTGAATTATTAACCGAAAGGAGAATAACCCCACCACCATCACCACCACCACCACCCTCTTGCCCATCGTAAAGTGGGAGCAACAGCTGGTGTGTTAACACTGCACTCTCCAGCGCATCCATGTCATTTCAGGAATCTCTCAAGAGTACATGAAGGAGCATTTGAGTGCACCCGGCCCCTCGAGTTTGATGCGCTCTTTCGATGATTGCAGTCCTGCCATAGCTGTGTCAGGTGTTCAGCTGGCTTTGACAGCATCACCGAGGTTTTTCCATAGCTTTTACATGTCGCTTTCAACACGGTGATGATGATGTCCTTCTAGCTACTGTGTGGGAACTCATTCCTGGTGAAGCCTGGTCTGCCTAGACCATGCTGAGGCCATTACATAATGTAATAAACACACAGGACTCAGAGAGTCTGGCTAAGCTACATTCCTTACCAAATTGTTTCTCGTATTATTGTGTTATCTCTGTGTTGTTTTTCATTCTTAGAATGTCAGTCAGCACTTCCTCTTATTTCTGGGCCTCCTTTATCAGTCTGTTGGCAAATAAATTTGCCACCATCCATCCCCTTTCCCTTAGACAATCAATTTTCTGATGTAACTCACAGTTTAGATGCTTCCCTCCTCTGCATGTAGAAGCTTTTCAGTTCTTCTCTGGCAGTTTTATCCATTATTCCTTTCATATATGGGGTGGGGGGAATAAAAAACAGATAATTGCAGATCCTGTGCATCTCAAACTGTTTGTAGTTGTAGTTGCAATTATCTAAAATAATTGGCAGAAAGATCTGTAGGCTTAATGCACTTGGCTGAATGAATACTCTGCAAGCTAAAGTTTTAACAGCCTTTGCCAGTATTGTGACATTCCTTGTACTAGACGTTTAAATTGGCCACAAAGTCATAGGACGGCACAAAGAGGTTTCCCAAATCACCTGAATTAGGGCTTGTCTACACATGAAAATTTATCTGGAATAAAGTAGGGCGTGAAATTAAAATGGATTAACTATTCCTGATTAACTATGTGTGTGGATGTTCTTAGTCCAGAATGAGTTCCCTATGTAGATAAACCGTTAATCAGAGGCATCATGTTCTTGGAATTCAACGAGGTCACCTAAACACATATTAGAAGAGAGGAGCATAACTTGCATGCATATGAATCCATTCTTCTTGTCAATATAAGTGTGTTATCTCCATCACTTGAAGTCTCTGAATCAAAACTGGATGTCTTTCTGAAAGATATGCTCTAGCTCAACCGGAAATTATGGACTTCATGAATTACCAGGTGAGATTCTCCAGCCTGTGTTATGCAGGAGGCCAGGCTAGTTGATCATAGTGGTCTCTTCTAGCTTTAAATCTCTGAATCACCAATATCCATCAGTTAGGGTAAGGGGATATTGTTAGTTGGTTAGAGCAGAGGACTTCAAGTCAAGATTCATGGGTTTTATTCTTTGTCCTGCTGCATTTTTGTTGTGGCCTTGAGCAAGTCACTTAATGTCTTGTCTCAGTTTCCCCATCTGCAAAGTGGGTAGAATAAGATTTATCCGCCTTACAGGCGTGTTGTGAAAACAATTAATGTTTCTGATACAAGGCTATTTATTTCATGTTTGAATTATAATGGTTTTGAAGAGGAGTAGTACTCCAACAGTCTTTTTCAACTAGCCCTTTTAAAATCAATTCCACAATAACGCCAATAACTAAGAATTTTATCCATTCACGGTGAAGTGTACATAGGCCTAGATATTAGACATACAGTCAGTCTAATTGAATTTTAACTTGGGCTGTCAAGTGATTAAAAAAAATTAATCACGATTAATCATGCCGTTAATAATAGAATACCATTTGTTTAAATATTTTTGGATGTTTTCTACATTTTCAAATGTATTGATTTCAATTACAACACAGAATACAAAGTGTACAGTGCTCACATTATACTTATTTTTTATTACAAGTATTTGCCGTGTAAAAATGATAAACAAAAGAAATAGTATTTTTCATTCACCTAATACAAGTACTGTAGTGCAATCACTGTATCATGAAAGTTGAACTTACAAATGTAGAATTATGTACAAAAAAACCTGCATTCAAAAATAAAACAGTGTAAAATTTTAGAGCCTGCAACTCCACTCAGTCCTACTTCTTGTTCAGCCAGTCGCTGAGACAAACAAGTAGGACTGAGTGGACTTGTAGGCTCTGAAGTTTTACATTATTTTGGTTTTGAGTTCAGTTATGTAACAAAAAAAAATCTGCATTTGTAAGTAGCACTTTCATGACAAAGAGATTGCACTACAGTACTTGTATGAGGTGAATAGAAAAATACTATTTCTTTTGTTTATCATTTTACAGTGCAAATATTTGAATAAAAATAATATACACTTTAATTTCAATTACAACAGAGAATACTATATATATGAAAATGTAGAAAAAATCCAAAATATTGAATAAATTTCTATTGGTATTCTATTGTTTAACGTGATTAAAACTATGATGAATCGCGATTAATTTTTTTAATAGCAGTTAATTTTTTAGAGTTAATTGTGCGAGTTAACTGCGATTAATTGACAGCCCTAATTTTAACATACAGCTTCTTAAATATACTAGCAATCGGCATGATAGATTTTAAGTAGGCCATCTATAAGTACACCACAATATTCCCATATTAGTGCAAGCTCCCGAGTTGTGTTCACAAATGCTTGCTACTGTAATGACATCCCAGCATGTATCAATACCAAGATTTGAACCCAGAACCTTTAGCATTGCAGGACATACGAAAGAAAGACAAGAACATGTGGCTTATCTGACCAATGACAACTGAGCAGCACAGCATGATTGTTTAATATGCTTTGTCAAATACTGTTTGAAATCAATCTGCATGGAAAAGAAAAATGAAAAGAAATAATTTAATAAGTTCAAATAATGAATAAATCCTTGAGAAAACACAATCCGCTTGCAGAAAAGAGGCTCTCATAGCTGGATAAAATGATTTGTTGTCAATTTATTCAATTAGCTCTAGTAAATGCTAACAAGGGCGAAGAATCGCCATGCTGCATAGGAAAATCATGCACAAAAGGAAACCAGATCCTCAGCTGGTGCGAATCAATGTTGCTCCATTGTCTTCAGAAGTTGGTCCACCATCTGTGAAATCTCTAGAATGCTGCACAAATCACAAATGAAATGAACAGGACCTGGCAGGCACATAGCATGTGAGCTTCCTAGTATCTCTTCTGCTTGCTGTTACCTGTTGGCAATGATTGCCTCTTAAAACTTCAGCTCATTCTCAGTATGTCAGGTGCTTATCCGTATGAGATCTCTTCCCCCATGAAGCTAGAGGTCTTGTGACAATCTGTTAGCTGACTTATTTTCACCTCCTACTAAACTGTGTTATCACTTTGAGCCAGATATAAACTTTATACAGCCAACTTCCACTTAAGACGTAGATGCCCCACTTGGAGATTGCTGTGCCACGTCTGAGCTACAGTGAATAAATGTTTCTTTTCCATCTCAAAAGAAATCAGATTCCTCACTTTTCTGCCAAGTACCTGACCCCTTCCTAGAGACTGGCATGCTTGGAATTACCTCTGGGCACCTCAATACCAGAAAGATATTAATACTTACATCGTGCTTTTCTGACCATAGATCTCAAAGACAGGGGGACCCAGGAAGTCAGTGGCAGAGTCAGGAATAGAACCCATATAGACTTTCATATCGTCCATTGTCCTATCCATTAGATCACACTGCCTCACTAGCTGGCGAGAAAGTAGAGGGACTTTAGAGAGGATAAAGGGGCTGGGGAGATTGATTATTGGGGAATGTTTTAAAGGACTAAGAAAGTGTGATTCTTAGTCCTTTAAAATATTCCCCAATAATCAATCTCCCCAGCCCCTTTATCCTCTCTAAAGTCCCTCTACTTTCTCGCCTTCTTGGCTAAAGGAGGGCTAAGGGTGGGAGAATGAGGGCATCAAATCTACGGTTATTTGAGGGTGAATCTGCTGCCTCCATGAAGTTCAGTTGTAGGACGTTCTAAGATAAGGGGTTGGACTTGCTGTACATCAGGTATACACGGTTTGACAGTGGGACAGTAATGCTTTGCACTTCTAAAGTATGTAACATTTAAGGACCTCAAAACATTTCATTTGATACTTGCTAATTAAGCTTCATAAACTTCCCCATGAGCCAAGGAAATATTTGTGTGCAGCACTTCATGCAGTCGGGCTGTGATGACTGACTGAGGCCTCTAGCTGCTTCCACAGTACAACTAATACATAGTCAAAATATCCTGTTCCCAGACGAAGAGAGGTGAGAGAGAGAGCCTCTTCTGTCAATGGGAATCAGCTGTGGAATGAGATTGCAGAGTTGCCCAAGCCAGTCCAGGATCCAGTCTTTTTCTGGGCACACTTTGTCTAGGGCAAAGAAAAAATCTGAAAACTCCTCGAACTCAGCTACGGATCCTGTAGATTTGGGGTGGGATTTTCAGAAAAAGGACTCAATGATGACTCCTCGCGGGAGCAGAGTTAGGCCAACGCTGAGCACTCCCCCTCAGTTGTCATTGACATGCAAAGGACTCACTGGTGGAGGCAACAGAGAACTCTGAGAAAGCAAATGGGAACATGAGGCACAGACAGGTGAGGTGGCTTAGCTGTAGTCACACAGCGCTAGCACCCAAATCTTCTGGACCAAAAGGCCATTTTTCCCCTCCATTCAGATAGTGGAGAGGAAAACACTCGGAGCTGGGGACTGACAACACTTTCAGGCGAAGCTTTGCACCCCGCACAAACCAGCGTTTTAAAATTGGGGTTGGAGAATAAAATGTTGTCATCACGGCAGCAGCAAGCTTCCCCTCGCCCCTCCCTGCCCCGGCACCAGCCTTTTGTCGGAAAGATGCCAGTAAAGATTGTGCCAAGGTGCTTTACCCTGACCATCTGCCTGATGAGCCCACATGCTAGGACTGTTTTGATCCAGGACCTGCTAGCGCACAAGCCTGCTGGTTTATGGGAATCCATTGTGCAGTTAAAACCAAGAATATTTAGGGCTTCTTCTAAATACACTGGACAAGTCCTAGGGAGACAAGTCTGGCACACTGAGGCTTCCCTTTATTGTTTTACAACTGTGAATGTAATAGTAAGATTAGAGTCAGTGTGGGAATGATGGGGTTATATACTGAGGCTGCAGAATTTATCATGGAATCCCTAGAAAGACAGGGAGGTAAAGAAAAAGTAGTTTGCTTTGGTCTTTCAGGGGCAAGTCTTATCCTCCATGCTCAGCTCAGCTGCCATAGTGGCAAGTAAAGTATGAACACCTAGATGGTGGTGAGACGGTCTGGTGTCCCATGTTATTATTTAGGCTGGATATAGCCAACATTTGGTCCACTGGATATATTCTGTGTTCAGAGTCCTTGCCTTGTGGAAGCAGGATCTCCGGAATCAGAGCTTTTGTTTTTTTAAAGTAATTTTATAAATTTTATATTGACCTTCCAATGGCGAAATGAGTGTAAACAATACAGACGTTTACCTGAGTCTGCTGAGAGCCTGCCACAACAGCTCTGAGGGATGTGAATTCCACTGCCCCCTATTCAAATCAGTGAAGTGTTAGTTCTCTGGCTACAGATGAGAGGACTTTACATCTTTATTATTCACTATTCTTCTCTGATCATTTCATCAGATGAGATCAGGGTAAGAGCAAAGCCAACATGCTGGGGGAGGAGAAAGGTGGAAGCTTCTGCAGGGAAGGAAACACAGAGGGAAGCGAGGAGGAGATACACCGGTAGGGGGAGAGGAACAGAGAGAAGGATGGGGAAGGGAGAGAAACAACAGTCCTGGAGGTGAGCAGGATTCCATACTGAGTGATGCTGGAGGCAGCATAGCTAACATTGATGGTAAATGAAGTGATGTTGAGAAAGTGGATAAGGAAAAGTTATTTACTTATTCCCATAATACAAGAACTAGGGGTCACCAAATGAAATTAATAGGCAGCAGGTTTAAAACAAATAAAAGGAAGTTCTTCTTCACGCAGCGCACAGTCAACTTGTGGAACTCCTTACCTGAGGAGGTTGTGAAGGCTAGGACTATAACAATGTTTAAAAGGGGACTGGATAAATTCATGGTGGCTAAGTCCATAAATGGCTATTAGCCAGGATGGGTAAGAATGGTGTCCCTAGCCTCTGTTTGTCAGAGGATGGAGATGGATGGCAGGAGAGAGATCACTTGATCATTGCCTGTTAGGTTCACTCCCTCTGGGGCACCTGGCATTGGCCACTGTCGGTAGATGGACCTTTGGTCTGACCCGGTATGGCCGTTCTTATGTTCTTATGTTATGTAAGCTGGGATTTTCAAATGAGCCAGTGGGAGTTGGGCACCTAAACCCCTTATGCCTCTTTAAACCTTGTAAAGTAGGGCTTTCAATTAGATCATATCCTTCTACCCAGGATCGTAGTGCAGACCCTCCTGCCTTGGACTGAGGGGAGTATATCCTAGATGTACATCTCAGCTGACAGACCATGGCTAAATCATAATTGGACCCTCTCCAATACCCAGTTTGAGACCACAGCTTTAGGCTAACATGACAGTTCTTACCTGTGGAATGGCCAATGCCAGAAGCAGAACTCCAGACAGGGCAGGCCAATAATCTGGTACAGCCAGCTCTGGTGTCTATACACTCACTTCACTGGGCCACAGTGCAGGCACAAGGGCTGAGACGTTCAAAGCTGGCTAGGGCAGGCAACCCATTTATATTAATGGGAATCATATGGTGAAATCCCCTCATGGGCTTTGCAAGTCTCAGCTCAGAGTGGTAGCCTTGCCCGTCCGTGCTTTAACATTGACTTGGACTTTGGCTATAGGTCTCATCTGAAATACAGCACGTATGGATGTGCTGGGTATTAGCTCAGTACTGACAGATGGAAAGAACGACTCCTCTTGAATCACCAAGATGTAAGTGCTTTCCAGCAGGAAGCATCTTTTAATGCATTTGTACAGCACCTAGCACATTCTAGTCCTCACTGTGCCACCATAATCATAGTAATAAATTCTGGAAGCCCCCTGGTTTTGCCTTGAAAATCTCCCATCCAGATCCCAGGTCTCTTGGCTCCCAGGCTTGTATCTTTTCACTAGACCACACTGCCTCTCAACCTAGTTCCCGAGCAGAATGGTAGTTAAGCTACACACACCTTCACGTGCCTCCTTCTTCTTTAATGAGCAGAAAGAGCAGCAATAACTAATTCTGAGGCAATTCCTGCACTGCTGTATATCACCGTGATAATCCTTCAGTTCTCCTGAAGATGCATCTCAGGGGTGCGGGGCTTTCCCAGATGTGCACTCACTCATTGATCTCCTATTGGAAACATGTCAGCAGCTGTGGAGAATATCTACTCCCCCCACCTCACATGGTTCCAAGAGCATATTCTTTAAACAGCATATTCTCATGCAGTTTGAAAACCGTACCAGTTTGCCTGAGACTGTTTCTTCTGTGTTCAGTCTAGTGTTTCAGGCTACATACCGGAAACACACACACACACACACACACACACACACACACACACACACACACACTCTCTCTCTCTCTCTCTCTTCCCCCCCCCCCACCTCCCTAGAGTTCAGCTTACCCTGTTTAAACTGAGTAATGAAAAAAAGATTGTGTGGGACCTCCTTGTTTTATTCTAGTGGGGATCTGTCCATCACTTCTATGTGGATACTTTCTACACACACATTCCTTTGTTTAGGAGGACCCGGTATTATGTTGACACAGCAGCATGTGGCTCTAGAAAAGGAAATCGAAAAGGCTCTTGAACGCAAACTATACTCGGTTCAAAAAAACACCGGGGTTTGCTGACAGCCCTGCTGTGTGCCACAAAGAGAAGGCTGCTTAAAATATTAAGCAGCAGCCTGAATTGCAAATGCCGCATCAAATATTGGTTCAGTCCATTGCAGAGATATTGCAGGGGACAGTTGTGAGATCTGGCTCCCAGATTATTAGTTCAGTTTCTTTGGTCAAATCTGGATATGTGGTCTGGATGAATAAGCAAAGCACAGGGAGCAATGTGATGCAGGCTGTTGCTTGGGTTCTATTTCCTGTTTTGCCACTGGAACCCTGTCTGATCAAGTTACTGCCCTGCTCTGTGCCTCGGTTTCTCCAACTGTAAAATGGGAATAATAGTGTAGGGTGCTGTAACGATTGATTCACAAGCTAATGTGTTTAAGGAGCAATAGAACTGCCAAATGTTGTTATTTGGTTCCTAGTTAATCGGTTCCAAAACTTAAAGGATGACATCCTCAGCAGATGTAAATCAGTATAGGTCTACTGAAGTCAATGGAACTACATTAGTTTACACCAGTTAAGGATCTGCTGCTAGCCCTTTATCTGAAGCTTATTAAAATTTCCTGATTCTACTAAATTTGGCCCAAAATCTTGTTGTTTCCCCACATTTGCAGGAAAATAACCTGAAGCATATACCAAGAAATTAGCCTTTCTAATGGTCTTTCCATTCAGGATTTTTTCCTGGTACTCAGGAAATGTGGACCTGATTCTGGGCTTTGCCACGGAGTCCCTAGCTGACCCTGGGCAAGTCATTTATACCACATATACACTAAGGCCTCTTCACACAGCCAGAGCAGCGTAAAGGGTCTTTAGAGCAAGTGAAATCAGGCCTTTAGCCGCTGTGCCTCATTGCCTATCTGTAAACTGGGGATAATAATATTCCTTTTGTCTCACTCTTTCTGTCTGTTGTTTAGACTGTAAGCTCTTCAGGTCAGGGACTAGTTTGTCTCAGTATATTTTGTGCAGTGCCTAGCACAATGGGACCCTGGTTTCACATGGGATCTCTAAGCTCTACTGTAACACACAAAATGAATCACAGAATGCTGCAGGATTGTATTCATAGCCTCCTGCTTTCCCTCTGCCTCCGTTTCACCTCCCAACTTTGATTTGTTTATCTCCTGGGGGCCTTTCAGCTTCTAATTCCATTGTTTCTCACCTGGGAATTTCAGGCTATTATTTAATTTCCTTCCAGATTTCATCCCCCCACTGCTACCCTCTTGTCCCCTCCAAGAAGGCGTCTTGCTTTTCTGTCCCTCTGTGCAAGTCAGTTTTCGTTGGCTCTCACCGAGTCTCCTCTTGTCAAGGCATTATCCAGTGGGGAGCCTGATTATTTAGATTCCTTGGTTTTTCCTCCTTTTAATATATCTCATCTGTGTCCTATAGTCTGACCCCTGCCAAAGGACCTGCCAGGACGGCTGTTTCTTCCAGCCAGAAGCCCTCCCCCGGCTTCCCTTTCATCTGCATTTTCTAAGAGATCTGTGCTTAAGGCAGAGAGTCAGTGAAGGGTTTTTTAGGGCCTCAGGGTCCATTGACTGATTTTTCCTATCACCTGAGAAAAAGCAATGGCAGGGGGCAGTGGTGGGGGAAGGCAGCAGAGCCTGGCTGTGGAATGGAAACAATTTAATCCCCTGAGCAATCCTTTTGCCTTTATTTGACAAATCGGTCCTGAGCTTTATTTATTTTTTATTTTTTGAAGGAACATAACTACGGTGGGCCAGATTCTGCTTTCTGATCCCCCTCTGCAGCTCCCATGGAAGTAAACAGGAGCTGGCCCTGCATAGGTAAAGGCAACCTTCTAGCCTATTATTTTAATCATCAGAAAAGACCAGAACGCAGAACTATAAATGCAGTGCCCGCTTGATATGGACACTAGCTGCACATTTTGGAATCATGCTAATGGGAGTGGTCTGCTCCCTGGAATATGATCTGGTCTGTTTGCAGAATTTGGATCTAGGTCAAAGCCTGAGAATGTTTGGATCTGGGGTTTTGGATCAGAAACTATCATTATTTATTCGTTGAATCCTAGGAGCCCCCTCATCATGGACCAGTACCCCATTGCACTAGGCAATTACTAGGAGGTACAAACACAGAACAAAAGTCAGTCCCTGCCCCAACAGCTTACAATCCATGTACGGTCTGTCTCTAATGTCTCTACTGCACGTTAAAACCACGAGTTATTGCTTCTCCGCCCTGATAGCCAAAGGCCCAGTAGCTTGTGTAGTTGAACGCTGCAAGAAATGAATGCTGAGGTATTGCTGTGTTAATTCACTGACATGGAAGCCCAAATGCAGCAACACCATGAGGGTGATGAGAACACCTATCTCTTATACGGTGCTTTTCAGCAGTACAGCTCCAAGTGTGTTGCAAAGGAGGTTGCTTTCAGTACCTCTGTTTCAGAGAGAGGGAAACTGATTCCCAGAGAGGTGGCATGGCTGGCCCAGGGTCACCCAGAAGGCCGGTGGCACAGCTGGGAATAGCACCCAGGACTGTTGAGTCCCCCTCTGGTGTGCTAGCCACTAGGTCACACTGCATTTGATAGAAGGCCTAGGTAGCAAATCACAACCGCTGGGTGACTGTTTCATTGCCATCTGTTCACCCTAACGTGCTACTAATGACAAAGCTGGTCACCTGTAACACCGAAGGGACCAAACTGATCAAACAGCTTTTGCATTTTGGCGAGTTCCCGCATTCAAGGGAAGTGGGCAATCCAGGACTTGAAATCTTTTATATCTGAGATGGTGTGATTTTCCTGAAATTCATCATGCTCTGCTTTCAAAGGACGCCCCAGACCCCGACGTGGAAGGCTGACACAAGCCACAGTACTAGAGGCACAATGATCAAATCCCTCTATGACCCATGTGATGGAGAGCCATGTGCACATCCCGGGATCCATAGGCAATCACTTACCATATGGAGAACAGAAACATGTTTTTCCTAGCTCTTCGCCAGGGATTTGTCTGTTAAATTCCTAGAAAAGGAGGAGACCCACCGATGTCTCAAAGCTCTGAATCCAAAGTAAATAACATGCTGCAGAAATATATTTAGCAAATGATAATACGGATCATAGAAAAACAGAGAGAGGAGGGGGAAAAAATACATCTCCTGGCTGGGAAGTTATTGCAAGTTTATAACCAGAGGATTGGCCATAATGTAAATGCCTAGATAGACTGGGTTGGGGGAAGATGATGACTCTGCCATCGAATCAGGTGTTCGGCTGGTATAAATTGTTGCTTCATGGAAATCCGCCAATGGAGGGTCTGGCTCTTGAAATCCCTTGTGAAGGCCTACAAAGCCCTACATAACGCCACACCGCCCAACTTATGCGACCGGGGCTCATTGCACAGCTGCTTGTTCGTGCTGGCCTTAACCTCTCTGGCTGAGATTCTGTGCTGCACGTTCTTGGAGACGCAGCACCGAACGGTGCAGCCCAGGGGGAGGACGGGCAAAAGGCGCTTGAAGTTACCTTTGCGCCCACCCTCCTGGGTTGCTACGGATACCTGTGCAGCCTCTGATGTAAAATAGAGGTGCCGGGAGCTGCTCTATCTCATGGGAGACCTCCTTGGGGGTTGCCTACGTGTTGCTCATTAGCCCACAGCAGCAGAGAGCACCCATAGCAGCGTACTTTACAGGAGACTTTCCTCTCGCCCCCAGCATGCCCCTCTGCTGGGGTACATGTGGGCGTGAGCATAGAGCTGCTTGGGGAATTCTCCCCTGGACAGCTATGCTACCGGTGCCATAACAGGAGGGAGAATTTCTCCATTGTTATCTGTATCCCCCTCTGTAATAATGGCCTCATGGGAGGGTTGTGTGGATGAAGGTGTTGATGTGTGCAGGGTGTTATGAATCTGTGGAGCATAATGTTAGTGCTAAGGCTTATTAGTAACAACTGTGAATTGTTGGAGGATTGGGTTTGTTGTTGTGTTGTTGTTGGTTTTTAACCACACGCTGCTGAGAGCTGCTGCCTTCGGAATCAGTCACAACTGACCTAGTAATTGCAACAACTTGTCAGACCCAGTCCCATCCATCACGCAGCACAACGTGACACATCAGCTGGGGAAATTCAAAAGAAGCCGTTTTCTGTCTGCTTCGATTTACCAATAAAAAGATGGAAAGACTTTGAGAACACGGCGTTCAATCTTTGTATTTCTCTATGAAAATGTCTTTGAAAACATAAAGGGACAATTTATCAGTGAAGAACATTGGGCCAAGAGTATGATGAAAACTATTTTTTTCCTCACAGGCACCATTTTTTGGTACGTTTTATTTGTTTTTTTCCCTTAAATTTGTGGGTGAATTTAGGCCCCAATCCAGCAAAGCACGTGTCATTTAGCACATGCTAAATTTGAAGCATGAACATAGGCCCAATGAGTTCAACAGGGATAATTGTTAAGAAGTGAGGTGAAGAGCCACTAGAGGAAGCCTTTTGAAGTGCCCAACAAATTGCATTGGTCCTACAAAACCTGGGAAGTATGCTACACGTTCTTGAGTGCTTTCTACTGGCATCTTATCTATTAAATAACTATTTGCCTATAGACAGCTATAGAACACTCCTGTAACGTTAATTAGATGCTTAAGTGCGTGGAACTTGATTGGATCAGGACCTGAGTGCTGATGAAAGGTATCAGCCTGACAGGGCTGGGGATGGATGTCTTCTCATCACCCACTGCAGAGGAATGGTAAACTCCCAGAAGTGCAAGCTTCCCCCGTGGTGCCCTGCCACTGTGTACCAACCAGTTGGGTTGGGTTGCCTTGATCAAGCCCATCCTTAATCTGTCTTCTGAGACTGTAAAGAATGTTAGGTCACAAGTGAAAATGGTTTTGATGATCTCGTCTCAATTTCTTGTAAGCGTTAACCCAGAACATAAAAGAATTGTAACTGATTGCACATGGAAACCCCCCAAATCTCAGGTGTTCAGGATGCAAAGAACCTACATGCCACTGACGCACTTATATGAATGACTCTAAAATCTCAAATGATTTCACCCCCTCGAGGCCCAGGGTTGTTCTAAACTGCTGAAGGTAACACAATGGAGTAGCTAATTCAGGCTAAGTGGACATTTGTTCAGATAATAAATACACTGCAACTATAAATTCCACCTGTCTGCTAAAGTGCAGTTGTATTACCCGAGCTATATTACCATTTTTTTAAATATTTGGTTCTGAGACTAAAACAGTTCTATCATATGGTTTTAAGTAATGCTTCCCAAAACCAAATACTGGAGCCAACCAATAGCTTGGGAAATAAAGATATGACATCTGGATCGGAAGTGTAATACTATTTAATTACCTCCTGGTTTAAAGAATCTCTTAACGTTAACTCTGGCTTTGACAAATGCCTTCCCGCCCCACTTATATCCATTCAAACACTGAGACAAATGTAATTTTCCTGGTTCTCTGCTTCAGCCATGTCATGCCCCTCTTTGCAACCCTCTGTCTTGTTTGCTCATTGGCAAATTTCCCCATTTCCTTCAAGTCCCTAGTTAAAACCCATCTCTTCTGCGATGCCTACAAAAAACTCGACAATGGACAGACAGATGGTGTGCTGTGACCACTGCTTGTTACACTGATCATGTAACTGTGCTTCTGTGTCTGTTTTTTTCATCCCTGTTCTCTTTCCTCTTAGACTTTGGTTGTAAACGCTTTGGGGCTGGAACCATCTTTTTGGGGTGTGTTTGTACAAAGCACCTACCACCAGGGGCAGCAGTACAAATAAAAATAATCATAGAATTATGCGCTGAGACAGGACCCAGTAAACCTAGATCGTCCCTGACAGGTGTTTGTCCAACCAATTCTTCACAATCTCCAATGATGGCAATTGCCCAACCTCCCTTGGAAGCCTGTTCCAGAGCTTAACTACCCTTATAATCAAAAAGCTTTTTCTAATGTCTAACCCAAATGTCCCTTGGTGCAAATAACCCCATTTCCCCTTGACCTTACAACATCCCTTAACGTATTTGAAGGCTATCATCAGGTCCCCCCTCAGTCTTTTCTTCTCAAGACTCAACATGCCAAGACTTTTTAACCTTTCCTCTTACCTGAGGCTTTCTAAAGCTTTTATCGTTTTTACTGCTGTTCGCTGGACTTCAATTTGTCCATATCTTTCTTAAAATAATAATTTTGGGGGAGAGGCCATAGTGGATGAAAATATGGGGTCAGATCTTCAGCTGGCATAAACTGGTGGAGCTCCATTGAGTTTGATGGAGCTATTCAGATTTACACCAGGTGAGCGTTTGGCCCATATTAGTTAGAAGTTGTGTTAATTATTTTCTAATGTATACAGCATGGGTTTTTTTTTGAAGTTCAAAATGCTTTATCTCTTTTGAAATAGCAAGAAATAAGACACACTACAGCCATTATACATGAGACAAAAACAAAAAGATACAAACAAAACAAAAGTAAGATGAAATATATATAATTTTCAGAAGTACAGTGCAACACTCCATTTGTACACTGCTGCTAGTGATAACAATAGCTTGGATTTGTCTAATACCTTACAAACCAGGATCTCAAAGCATTTTTTTACCAAAAAAAACCCAAATCAATTAGCCTCACAACTCCCATTTGACAGGAGGGGACAATATGAACACTCGCCTCACTACTGAGATGCGGTTACATCTGGGGTGGAACACAGCAGCTGTTTAATGGTGCACAACAATGCTGTGTTTTGGACAGGAGCTGAACAAGGATACCGTGGCCAATTATAGGCAGAATATAAATGCCTGAAATTGGAATATGCTCAGGACACTGAGATTACTATCCTACCTCTTATGGAAAGTGCTATGATATCTTACAAGCAATAGCATCCAAACCACAATAATCATCTAGATGTATTGGATGGGATGATATATGTTGGCAAGTAAGACTGTCTAACCTACATGAGTTTAATAATAGATGCAATGTAGCAGTCTACAACTTTCCTATATGTTCAATGCTCCTTGGAACTCGGTATGCCAGTTTCAGTGCAGTCTAGTTGATGAGGCACAGGACTGGGACCCAGGGGACATGGGTTTTCTCCCTAGCTCTGCCACTGACTGGCTGTGTTAATGTTGGGTCTTTCTGTGCATCAGTTTCCCCAAATGTGGCTAGTAATCGTGACATAGTAAAACTCCAGGTAACCATTCTCTTAAAAGGGCTATAGTGTAATATATATCGGTGAGAGCATCATCAAGAAAAATTCGTGGACAGCTTACAATGATATGAATGCTTCCAACACGATCTACTGTGAAAGAATGAGCCTGATCCTCAGCTGGTGCAAACTGACCTACCTCCATTGACTTTCATGGATCTAGCCCACAATACATACACTTGTGTTAAACTGAATAGTGCTTGTTCGACTGGATGTAAATCAAACTGTATGTTGAAAATTCATTTGGAGGGGATAGCTCAGTGGTTTGAGCATTGGTTTGCTAAACCCAGGGTTGTGAGTTCAGTCCTTGAGGGGACCATTTAGGGATCTGGGGGGGAAATCTGCCTGGGAATTGGCCCTGCTTTGAGCAGGGGATTGGACTAGATGACCTCCTGAGGTCCCTTCCAACCCTGATATTCTATATAAAAAAGAACTCACCATCTATAAGCAGCTGAACAATCTCCAACAAAATAATGGAGGTATTAACAGTATTCAGGTTTGTGTTTACTTCTTTCATCTTTGCTCCTCAGCTATGTGATATTCCCCTCCACACAGACACACATTCACTCCCCATAGCAGGCCAAGAGCTCTCAATTTTATTGGAAAAGGGTTTAGGATTCTTACCTTTGTTTCAAGACCTCCTACAAGAAACAGGAAGGGGGAAACATGAAAGATCTGTTTCCTTTCAATTGGGGCGGGGGGGTTGGTTTTTTTCTATAGTGAAAGGACTGTTTTGAGAAGCCCTAAATACTTTTGAATGGAATACATTGAAGTAATAGACACAAGGTTTTAATTTACAGTTCTGGGTCTCCTGTCCCCCCCGCATATGAATCCTATAAGTGAGACGTGTTGCTACAATGATTCCCACCGGGAGAGTCTGGGCCTAGAGTAAGAACAGCTGTAGAGCTACACTCCACCAAAGTCGGCTTCTGAAACAGATATGAATTATTGGTTCAGTCAGATAAATATGGCTTTGCCTTTCCCCCCACAGGCAATCACATATGGCAGTTGGAAAGAATTAAAACCTTTACCCCTGACTAGGTCTGGTTAAATAATGGCTCTTTTTTATATATACTTTCCCCCGCTCTCCATTTCCTCCCATTCAGTCTTTCAGTTTTCCTTTCATGATTTCTTTGGCAGTAGTATCCAAAATGCCACCTATTCAAGGTGACCTTGTCATTTTACAATGTCATCTATTGGGCCAAGGGCACAGGGTAAATCAGTTATATGCAAAGAAATTTATTTATTTCTCTCTCACACTCTCACACACTCACTCACTCTCTCTCTCTCTCTCTCTCTCTCTCTCTCTCATTGCTACTCTGCAGTAACTAGGAGCTCCCATGAAGTCCGGAAGAGCACTATATATTTTTACTATCCATCTGGCTCAATTTCAGTTGATTTGTTCTCCCTGCGAGGGAGGCTGGTCAGCCTTGGGATGAAGGTGCTGGACTGAGAATCAAGAGATACGAGGGGGTCGACTGCTGGCTCTGACACAGATGCCTTATGTGACTTTGCCCCAGATCAGCAAACACTGCTGAGCACCCAACCAGTTCCATTTGTCTCAGTAGGAGGTGCTGGGTACCATGCTGTCTAGCAAATCTGGCCCCAGGTCTCGTCACTGAGCACTTTTGAAAATCTGGCATTTAAGCTCTTTGTCCTTAGTTTTCTTTATCTATAAAAAAAAAGGAATAATTCAGCCAGGGTCAGATTAGATTGTAAACTGCTGGGGCAGGGACCATCTTTTTGTTCTGTGTTTATACAATGTCCAGCACAGTGGGGTCCTGATCTGTGACGGTGGTTCCTTAGGTACTGGTACAATATAGATAATAACAAAGACACAGGCACTCTAGGCCTGTGCCTGGAGCCGCAGCTCCTGAAGCTAAGTGATTTTATATGAATTTCAGTTTCCACTTAAAAGCCAAGGAGGCAGGTGGGATTCATAGATTCCAAGGCCAGAAGGCACCAGTGTGGTTATCTAGTCTGATCCTCCTGTATAACGCAGGACAGAAGACTTCCCTGAATCAATTCTTGTGTGAACTAGGGCAGATTGGGCACGCTTGAGGGAAGGGGCAGAATCACGTGCAGGGCCACTGGCCCCCGTGCTCAACTCCTTCCCCTCCCTCCCAGAGCCTCCTGCACGCCCAGGAACAGCTGTTCAGTGGTGTGCAGGAGGCACTGGGAGGAAGAGGAGGGGAACAGGGCATGCTCAGGGGAGGGGGGCGGAATCATATTCCATGCCTCGCCCCCGAGACATACAGCACCAGGGTAAAGGTAGCTTTTTGCTACCTCTGCAGTTCACTGCCTGCATTCTGGGCTGCTGCAGAGTCCAGGAGGGACCTGAGTACACATTAGAATGGCCTAGGAGGTTGCTTTTTTTTTTCCAGCAAATTATGTACAAAGCTTTGTCATGCTGAGTGCTACGGGCATCCTCTCTCCCACCCGCAGCATGTCCCCTATGCCAGGGCCTGCTTATGTCAGCCCTACGCTGCTCCTGTGCTTGGGGAATTCTTTTCTGTCCCTTTGCAGCTCCTTCATGGTCCCTACATGCCACTGGAGCAGTGTATAGGAGTCAAACCCAGCCCTTTGGAATCCAGGACTGCAGATTCAGAGCAGTATCTTATAGGGAGATACTCAGCATCATGATTAAGAAATATGTTGGTTTGGTTTTTCTGGGATCACTGGTGTTTCCCCCTCATTTTAACCCTGATTCATTCCCTCAGGCTTGCAAACTTGGCAAAGTTGCCCAGCAGCCAAAATTTGCACTAGGTTTTAACCCAGTTCTCCTCCTAAAACTACTTTGTGGCTTTTAAAAATCTGGAATTAAGAAACCTGTAACTTGCTGCTTTATCTCATTATCTCCTGTTTTGCATTTTAATGTGCCTGTTCTAAAAAAGACCTCATTGATATTCTGGTTCGGCATGTGTTTGTTTGTGTCTCCTGGGAAAATTTGCTACAGATATTACTAAGTCAAAAACACACACAGCCAAGCTCCCTGCATATTTTCCTCCTTTTTCTCATCTTCTTCTTTTGAAGAAGATGTTATTTTATTCACTCTCTTAAGAAAAAGGAACTGATACTGCAAACTTTTGAGACAGTCCAGATCACACTAGGCAAATTATTTCCCCCTAGATATGTTTGTCCCCGCATCTGTGATGGTATCCAAATCCCATGCCCTCCTGCACAGGGACCCTGAGTTGGAGTATTCTCCAGGGATGGTGGAAGGTGGGTGGCACTGACCACAGAGGGGGGGCATGGCTGGAGGATGGGCAGAACCAGCAGAGTCCCCTCAGCTACCTTCAGTGGTGGAATGCCTATGGAGAGGATTTAAAGCTGTTGGAAATTCAAGGGCAGATGATATTGTCCCCTTCCCCTTCCATATGAATCAGATCCTAATTTCCTAAGATCTGCAAAATGATATGAATACAGCAGTCCCTTATGTTCTAAACTTACTAACTCGGGTAGTAAACCTCTGACACTGAAACTGCAGTCCATGCTTAGCATCAGAGAAGGTTGAAATTTGGTTACCCTCTATGTGGTCTCTTCTGCCCCTCAGGCACAGTTCTCATTACCAGTGGGGAGTTAATTGTAGGAATGAAGGAGAGAATAAACTGATGGCATCCTTGGCATCCAAACAGCTGAAAGTTATGATATTATTAAGGGAGATGGGTCTGAACACACTTGAAATACGGGGAAGTTCCGATCTTGCTCAAGCCCATGTCTAATCATTAAGCAGTTCCTAGGGAGCGGTATCTTCTTATGTGTGCTGTATCCATCCCACGCTGTGCAGTGATCCTCTGAGATCTCATCATCTGTGTAAGGTCAGCACATGGACCGGAGACCTTCAAGGAACACATAGCAGCAGCTAGCGGTGGTACTGGTGACTTTCCCATCTGGCATTCTTCCCATGCACTCCGTTCAGAACTCAGGGCTCTAGCAAGTGCTGGGGAGCACATGTGCTGCTAGAGATCTTTCTCTTTCAGTTAAGGTATCAAATCAACTCCCTGCCCACATAGAGCCTTTGAAGAGCCCCAGGGTACTTTTCTCAAGGTTGTTAAACATTATGGTCCTGGTATGTTTCCATTGTGTAAGTATATTCTGCTACCTAAAACTGCCTGTGGTTAACAGTGATCAGCTGACTTGGCTTTTAAACACAATTGTTTTTGTCTACACTCACTGCTCAGTCATGTTTATCATCAGGGTAGTTCACATGTGTTTATAACGTGATGCAGTTTCCCAGAGTGGATTAGTTCTAAGGGGCTGCTCCAACACCCTTTGGAATAAATGGAAAGTCTCCCATTGCATTTTGCTCAGGTCCTACGGAAGGATATCATGTTAAAAAATAATGCACGATCATATCAGACTAGGATTGGCTAGTCAATACACTAGAGGCATGACATCACTGGCTGTTTGTGAAGTCATAGTCTTGTACAAATGAACCCTTTCACAGATTAATAAAGGTACATTTTTTAAAAAGTAGTTTCAATAGTCCTGTGTCTCAAAACAACCTTCACTTCTCATTTCACCCCCAGCCCTGCAAAAGCAATGGAGTACATGGAATCCTTGATTCCTGCTTTTTGACATTGTTTTGTGCTTGCTATATTTTATATACATGACTAAATAACCAGGTTCTGAATAAATTCTCTTCAAGCATTGAATCTTGGCAGCTTGCTTACTTGTACTGGACAGGGGATACTGTAATTGTACAGTACCTTCCCTCTCAACCTGTGTATATTTCATTTCAAACATTTACTTCAATAAAATTTTTTAATCAGTCCTGCCATGATGCAGGGATCTGATGGAATAGATCACCCACTAGATCTTCCAATCCAAAGGACTCGATTTTACGTATCGTGTTGCTAAATTCTAACTTGAGTAATTGCATTCTAGCTTTTCAGTGGCCTGATCCAAACTCCATTGAAGTCAATATTAAAAAACAGCAATGCTGACATTAGATCAGTCCCTAAATGAGCCTCCCAGTTTCTACTGGATATTGTATTCCTCTTCACTTCCTGTCCTAAACTCGGTTTGAGTGTCGGTGTGAGCCATTAGACAGCTATTGCATTTCATCCTAGAGTTTCCTGCATTGCAGTGGTGGGTAAAGGGAAAGAGTACATCTGCATTTGTAAAGTGTCTTGGGTGCCACAGAATGGAGAGGGATTAGATATTAATATTTATGGCAAACCTGCAATGAAGCGTTTTTCAATTTCTCCCCATTTCATGAGCATAATTCAGAAATGTAGAAGAGTCACCTTGGACTTGTCATGGTGATTTTGAGCTCTCACGGCCAGGGACTGTCCTTTGTTACATGTCTGTACAGTGCCTGGCTCAATGGGGCTCTGATCCTTTATTGGGGTTCCTCGACACTAAATAATAATGACTTGATCCTGCACTGTTAAAGTCATTGGGAGTTTTGCCATTGGCATCAATGAATGATTAGAGCCAGACAGCTCATTCCTGCTAGGCTCTGAGCAGCTTTTTGGAGTTGAAGGCACTCAGCAGACAGGAAGGGATGGTCCAGTAGTTGAGCAGTGGGACTCTAGAGACATCCTTTCTCCACCACAGACTTCCTGTGTGACCTTGGGCAAGTCATTTAGTCTCTCTGTGCCTCGGGTCCCCATCCTACCTCACAGGGGTGTTGTGAGGATTCAAGATTGTACGGCACTCAGATACTATGGTCAATGAAGTGCTTATATGGCCCCCAATAGGTTCAGCACCTCTCCAGATCAAACCCCAAACCTGCATGTGAGTTTTCAGATGACTTCAGCAATCGGTTGCACTTCAGCCAGCCAGTTCAACATTTCATCATGGGCCCTACCTGCCAAGAGCCATTTTAACTCAGGGCTTTACTGTTGGTATTTCTACCACTTAGTCATTAATATAGCACAAGTGCCTGTATTAAAGTGAAAAGAAAAGCACCTTAAAATGCTTATAAATATGCTGATCTTTTTTACACTCTCGTTCTTATTACTTTGACCTTTCTACGTTATTTCTAGGCTGATTTTTCCGAGCAGCGCTCTTTCCCCTTTATGTTATGATGCTGAACACCAAAGCACGGCATCTCCTGTCTAACTTACAGTAAGCCTGAGCAGCTTGCAGGCTAGGAGTGTGGTTGGGCAGTAGTTGCACTGTAGCCAGATGCTCCAGTGAGCAAACATTTCTTCGGATCCCTGCAATTTATCCTGCTATAGTAGTAGCGGCTTCCACTGACTGTCCAGCAGGTTCCCAAGAGCACCGCAGCCATGCACTTTATTGACTTTAAAAAGGACCGAGGTGAAGTAACCCTTCTTTAATTTTTTTTTCCCTAATACCCTGTGGTGCTGAACTGAAACTGCAGCCAGCTTCTATTTTCAGAGGCCTTGGTAAGAGAATGTTTTTATCTGGGGATACAATGACTGTCGCCCTGTAGCCTGCAGTTCCCATGCTGGTGCTGCCAGGACCCATGAATGCTTGCTTTATGAGTTGCTCTTGCAGGTGTTCAGGGGGCATGTAATCACTAATGAATAGTAGAGAGACACAGAAACTCTAGGCAGGCTCTGGCACGGAGAGCTAGGCCAGGCTTTTATAATTCTGTGAGAAAAAATTACAGTGCCTTCCCTCTGCTTCTTTGCATACTTTGCTGCCGAGAGCTCTGCCTGGGCTGGCTAGCTACTGGCTTCCTTTATATGGATTCTGATGGAAATGTTGCCATACAATTCAATGTGCTCTTCTTCTTGGGGAGTAACTGTCTGCAGAAATCGTGCAGTCCTTGCTCAGGTAAAACTCCTATTAAAGTCAACGGGAGATTTGCATGAGGCAGGTCTGCAGGATTTGGCTCGTAACTGGGTCTCGTGTTTAATCCGTTTTGTTCTGCTTGCACCAGGTTTATGTGTAAAACAGGTCAATAACGGTGCATTTAGAACAAATAAACTAGTCCATATGTGTTAGCGTGTGTGTATTACAGCAAGACTGGTAGCACCACCTAGTATCAAAGTTGCCCTGTAAAGAATAAAGACAGTAAATGACTGTAAAAACTTCAGCACAATGCATATGTGCAAAGGAGCCAAATTCAGGTCCAACAGGCAAGCTCAATTCTGGCATTTCCTAACTTTGGAGTGCTTGATTTTGTAACCTTAATAATGATTTTTAAAGTGGGAGGGAGGGTTGTGTGTGTAATCTATTTATAATTGAAAACAAAGGAAACACAGTTCTCTTTCTGCAAGCCTGTTAGTTTAAATGTTCCAGTACTGAGGTTCAGCATGACAGCAACAAAAATCAATCTCATTTCTAGCCACTAGAGCTGAAGTCTTTTGGCTTCTGTAGCATCAAGTGATCGAAGCTCTCGCCAAAGTCTTTTGCTCATGGGACAGATTAAAGGGGACGGGGCTGATTTTTAGAAGTGCTGATCACCCACAATTCCCCTAGGACTCAATGAGACCTGCAGGTCCTTAGCATCTCTGAAAATCAGTCCCAAAACTTTAAGGGCGTGATCCAGCTACCTTCCAAGATAATGGTGGTTGGATTAGTGCTTAGAAAGGTTCTTTTGACATTCATTTTTTACGCTCACACACAGAGGAAGAAACGATATGACCCTAAAATTAAGATGACTTGAATGACTGGGTGATAGGTTAGCATTTGAGTATAAAACAACACATCTCTAAGCATAAATGAAAATTGTTACGTGATAAAATTAAGGAATGAACCAGCATTCGGTATTTTTTTGTGCATTTCCATTTTTCACTGGCTGTTTTAACACATCAGGAAGTCATGCCGTGAGAAAAACCAGATCATATCATTTTGGCCCCCCGAGCCTTTAAAAATACTTGTGAACAATGGAAAGACAAGTACTATGCTCAGGTATTTGATCATGTATATCAGAAAGCCACCATCTGGGGCATTATATCTACAGTATCCAAATACGGAGCCCTAATACGGAGGTAGAGCGTGTTTCTCTTAAGAAACAAACTGAGAGCCAAACATTGCATGTCCATCTGAGAGCAGTAGCCAGGCAAGTTTTTATACAGGTCTAATGTTAGTCAAGGACTAATGTCTGAACATTCCAGGAGAAACAGCATGGCATTACACGTTGTGAGAATAATGTTTTAGCTTAAAAAGGAAATACAACCTCTAGATGATTTAGCAGAAAATTAGGATAATTATGGATTAACAAATACGATACTTCACACTTAGATAGTATCTTTCATACAAGGATCTCAAAGTGCTCTCAGTTTTGGGTCAGTATTATTATATCTGTTTTTACAAGATGGGGAAACTGAGGCACGGGGCAATTCAATAACTTGTCCCCAAAATAACACAGTGAATTATTGGCACAGTGGGGAAGAAAACCAAGGTCCTCTATCTCTTAGACCCTGGGAAGCTCTACCTCAACACATCTATTTGTGTCAGAGATACTCATCTGGCCTGAAATACTATATTATCTGAGCACCTCACAAGCTTTAGCATATTTATCCTCAGTGAGGCAACTTTTATCCCCATCTGACAGAGGTGGAAGCAAGGCACACAGAAAGAATAATGTGAGAGTAGAGAATCGAACTCAGGGCTCCCACGTTAACCCCCTAACCACTGGACTGCTCTTTACATGGACTGTTATAGGCAACGTTCCCCTTAAATTTCCTGTCTCAGCTCTAGTTGGGAATCTTAGCTTTTCGGTATCACAGTTCTGTAAAACAAAGAAGCACATCCCCTTATTTAATGAAGAATTTTATCTAACCCAGATGGCAGCACACAGTCTCATTACATGCTAGATAAACCTCCTCCGAATTAGCCTGCATGACTCTAACTTTCTAGCCTTTAGATTCCCAGATCTAATGTTATCTCGACTTCCACTTCATTTGTCTCTGCGGTAGCCTTATTTCTAAAATGATTCTTAGTTCTGCCCCCCCCCCCACTCCCCGGGTTCCAAGTTTAACAGCTTGAGGTAGGATTTAAAATCACAAATTCAATATGTCAGATATGTTTAGTTTCTATCAGAGTGCAAAAATTGACCAAATCTTGGGTAGGATTTTCAAAAGCACCCAAGTGATTTAGGAGCATAAGTCCAACTGCAAGCCAAAGAGACTCGGGCCTTAGGAAGAGCTACTCAAACCATTATCTGTTAAGGGGTGGGATTTTCTAATAGACCTAAGGGATTTACCTAATCTGCATTTCCTCTATGTTCCTTTATTTTACTGCTGATCTTGTAATTACATTACGTGTAATTTAACAGCAGAAATTTAACCATCTGTTGAAAGGTATCATCCTTTGCTGCTAGTTTCTGGTAATACCTATGGTATAGGTTGTAACTAGCATTAGGTACATGTGATTTATACTTGGAAAACCTTAAGCCACAAAGGACTCCCAAACAAATGAGTGATTCCAGCTTTACTGCCAGTGTTGCAGTTCACTCTGAATAAGGCAAATTCCAGAAAGTATTGTATTATTTGTAACATATTTAAATAGCACATATCATTTTACAACTTGGGGGGGTCATGCATTCCTTGCAAATCCCCTGTTGATTTTAGGAGGAGTTAAGCATCCATAAAAAAATTGGGGTTCACTATGACACTCACTAATATGCATCCACTTCTGGGGTGGAATATGACTAGTCTTTCATACAGTTTAAATTCATCTAACAGTTATGAGTTTGTAATATGTTGACTTATGAAATTCTTATTCGTAATCAGTTGCTTCCTAACTTGAAGTCATCTCAAATGATAAATTGCTTCCCTAACCAATGCAGCTTGATAATGGCATGATTTGGGCTATAGAGAAATCTTTGGTGCCGTTTGCATGCTAAAAGATGTAATACTAATGCAGGTGGGTGTCTGAAGCATGGAGTAAATGCAGTTGATTAGGTATTTTGTCTGATTCAAGATCCTCTTCTGTTAGCACTAGATGAAAGTTTAGTAGAGCACAAATGCATATTGCATTAAGGGCCTGATGTAAACCCTACTGAAGTCAATTAAAGGACTCCCATTGCTTTCAATGTGCTTTGGGTCGGGACACAAATGCTTAGTCACAGATATGTGATGATGGGCCATGTGTTGGTGTTACACTGTTCCTTCTAACTATAACAATGGTGTTTATTCCATAATACACAGAAATATTGTTAATTCATTGTATTTTTCACTTATGGATCTCATGGGGTTTTGCAAATATTAAGTAAGTCCCAAAACAGCCCAGTGAGGTGGTAATATCCCTATTTTGCCCCAGGAGAAACTGAGGCACTGTGAAATCAAGTGACAGGACATGACCAGCGTCTCAAAGGGCAACCCATGTGTCCTGACGTCCAGTCTCCTGCTGCAACAGTGAGCACCACTCCCGTCTTTGGGGAAAAAATCTTAAATGTTTGAGAACATTTATCTTAGGGAAATGTCAATAGGTTTGAATATATTACCATCCCAGACAGTGCTGTCTCCTAAGACTGTCCTGCTGCAGAAACAGAAGATCTTTTCTTTGTACAGCCGCTCTGAATGCCACTTGTAGAAACTCTAAATCCCCTTGCCCCAATGAAGCTGCTTTCTACCTAACCCCACCCTCAAGGCCCCCTGTCCAGCACACTAGCTGAGCAGCCTCCTTAAGCCTAAGAGAAAGGTAGCTTCAAAGTACGTTCAGCATGTTTCTTAAGCGTGAGATGTCCCTTCCTCTGTGGCCATTCCTCCGAGGATAACTGCCTACTGTTTCTACTGGCTCACAGATGCAGGCCAGTAGCTGAAGGGGTACAGTGCTGAACTTGGGTGGCAGAAGCCCTCTTGGGATCAGGTCTTGTTGATGGTTTGTGAGGTGAGGGTTGTTCTACTTACAAGGGCTGAATCGTGTTGCTGTAGCAACACTCCCAACCCACAGCTGGACTGTCAGCAATGGACCAGTTGTGAGACTCGCCAGCTCATATTCTCTGTGTGGCAGCAGCTCTACAAACTCTGACACAATAGAGAGGTATCAGCTAGAGGGCTGTGCAAAGGCACTGGGACTTAGAAATGCTCATTAGGGCTGATGAGCAAATGTAAGGCCGGGGGTGGATAGCAAAGTTTAGCTTGTTTTTCGTTGACATTTCCCAACTTGCTTGGAATCCTTCGGTGACCTTGGGCAAGTCACTTACCCTCTCCTCTGATAATTGTTTATATTATAATAGTACTGAGATGAGAGCCCCATTGAGCTCGGTGCTGTACATACTCAGAGTGAGAGAGAGTTTCTGTCCCAAGGAGTTTACAATCTGAACAGACAAAGGGAGGGGGAGAAAGGAAGGATTATTATCCCCACGTGACAGACAGGTAACCAAAGCCCAGCGATTAAATGGCTTGCCCAAATTCACACTCGGGGGTGGGGGGACACCGCTCCTTGTGAATGAGGGTGGAGAGAATAGGAGAGGGAGTGAGGGGAGGTACTGGGACTTGGTGGGAGGGGTGGAGCAGATGGCTCTCAGCTGGGGAGGAGAGTCCCAGGGGTTCCTACCACAGTTGCCAACTTTCAGGCGGTAAATAAGCACCCCGACTTTCACAATAAGCCAAAAATCAAGTAAGTCCCATTTCAAAACAAGCCAATCCCTAAGAACCCCAACACTCTATGTGACTAGATCCCCCTGACATGCAGTATGAGACTGTGGTGGGCCCTCGGTGCACCCCTGACTCTCTCCCCTCCTTGCCCCTGCTTGCTGGGAGCCGATCAAAAAAAGAAGCAACAAGATACAAGCCAAAAACTAGCCAACAAGCAACTCACAAGCCAATTATGCCAAAAACAAGCCCAATTTCTGTGTTTTTTCACAGGGTTTGGCATGTCTGGTTCCTACCTGCTCCTGGGCCTGTTCCAGCCCTCCCCTGCCTCCCTCTCCACTCTTGTCTCCACACCCCTGCCTCCCCCCAGGCATGAGCAAGTTGATGACGGGATGGAGCTCCCACCATGTTTCCATTGCAGGGACACTAGGTTCCCCCCGCCCCTCCCCGGTTGCGCCATCCCTGCCACAGAGCCAGGAACTGGAGCCAGGTCTCCTGAGTCCTTTAACACACACAGACATCGTTCCTCTTTGCCTCAGTTTCCCCAGCTCTAAAGCAGAGGGTCATAATTCTTACAACAGGAGGGATGACGGGTTGAGGGAGTTAATCAATCTGTAACATGCTCTGAAGTTAAGTTATTATTCAAGTAGTCTCTACAATTCAGCTGCACAAGGTAGGAAGCCAATTCTATAACCTGAGCCCACGAGTCAAAGTGTAAGTGACAAAAAGATTTAGATTAGTTTCTCTCTTTGCTAAATTTTCATATTTATGCTCCCAATATTTCTCCTCTACGCTCTCCTTCTTCTTCCTCCTCTGGCCTTATATAGTCATGCGGTTATTCAAGTAGCAAGGCAGCATGCCAGAGTCTCCAACCTCACCCTGCTGCCAGCGCTGATTGCTCTCAAGAGCTGAAAATTCAGTCAGAACTCAGACACTAATGTAACTATTTGCTGCATCATGAAATACTGTTTATGCGAACGCCCAGATAAATAAATAAATAAAGTGGTGGACACCCAGAGCATAATATGAATCTGTAGTTCGAGGCACAACCCACCCCATTTCAGCCTTCATCGGAGAGCAATAAATGAAACTTTGTTGCTGAAATGCATGTGGGGTTTTTTCCCAACCAAAAGGCAGAGTGGTGTTAGAGACCTCCAAGAGGTCAGTGAGGGTATTGCAAACACTTCCAACTACAGCTACAGTTCTTTGTGCCAGTATTATACTATCTGCAGATTTTTTTCTCTTCTTTTTCTCCTCCCCATCCATACAATGGCAAATACTATTCAATGAATGAGTCTTGGTGCAGTGCTAATAAAAATATTATTCTCCTACTTGCAAAAGAAACTGTCTCACTATTGGAATGAACAATTAACATTTAAATTAAATGAATTTAGTTCCCTTCTCCCATTGTCTTTGTGCCTCTTGAATCATCTGGAATTGTATGTTCTGTGCTGTATTTTTTCTGGCATGCTAAAAAAGTCTAATTTCGTTGTTGTTGTTAATCATATCAGTCTGTTGTATTATTAAAATCTTTGCTGATCATAATTTTTTCCTGCCAATTTTCTTTTAAGAAAATATAATACAAAGGAGAGACGTAGTTCTCTGTTGCACCATGTCTGCAGGCATTTCTGCCTTCATCAATTAAAAATGATAGCAAGGAAAGCAAGCAAAAGGTTTTGATCTTTGTATGGAAAAACAATATGCAGCCTATGTTAAACCTTTAAGCAATAGATTTACGTATTTCATACATCTATTGCAACCTTTATGGAATGTCTGTTTCTGAAAATACACGCGACGCTCTAGACAAAAATTTGCATGGGCTATAAGCAAAGGAAATATCACAGAAAATATGTTTTTTTCTTCCAATCACACACAGTTATTGATATCTGTGCTGCTTTATTTTATTTATTTATTACAAAGCAAGACATGTTTATTTTGTAGAGCATTAAATCAGCTTTTCTTTCAATCTTCTGTAATTAAAGAGCCCAGCAGCAAAGGTGATAAATGACATGGACATTTTTTGGATGGGAGGAATTAAATTCATTTTCTGTAAACCATTAACCAATCTATTTGATTAAGAAAAAAAGAAATGCAAAAAGTGCAGCAGAAATTTAGAACTGTGTAGCTTTAAGAATCTAGACTGAAACACCTTAAATGAACTCTGCAGCAGACAGATGAAAAAAAAAATTCTTGGCCCTTGTTGCTTCGCTATTATTCATGATGTAATTTTTCAGGTGTCAGTTTGCTGGAGAAAGATTGGAACAGGGCTTGTTGCTAGGACATGAATGGAAAAGCTGCTTCTGATTGGTTCGCTGGGATTTCTTTGCAAGCCAATCAAAGGGGAGAAATAGGAATAGAAATGAGAAGCAGAAAGGCTTCTGGCTGGGACAATTAATGTGTTTGCAGTGTCAAAGCAAATTGTAGAGCAAAGTACTGTACATTTAAAATAATAAAAAAAAAATCTTAACCAATGTAGGTTAGTGATTCTGTCCTAATGGACTAAAGCAATTAAAAGACATACTGTGATCTGTTCGAGTGTACAGATCAGAGTTGATGACAGCGTAGACAGGGGACATTTTTTACTTATATACTACAGCAGATTATATAACATTTTTATTATCTTTTGCCTGCAGAAATAGATTAGGTAGATTCTGATTTCCTGTATTTATTATTATTTATTATGCAAGGCCATCACTGGAAAATAATTAAAAACACTAATGGGCGATTGAAAATGATTGATTGCACTGATTATTTGAAACATCTCTGTGAAAGCAGTTAGTTGGCATAGTTTGCTTTGCAGCAATTTGTGATTTCAGGATGAAAAACAAAACAAAAAAAAAGTCAAATGGAATCTTCTCCTTGTAAAGATCTTTGTGTAGAAAGTATCAATTTATAAAGTGTAATTGAGCGTGTTTGTTATTTCAGACCCTAGCTATAAAAAGCGTTCCCATTTAAGTTGTTATAAAAGTGCTTGCTTGACAGAGGAATAGCCAAGTAGGCAGTTTTGTCTGTCCGTCATCCTTAACTGTTTGGTATCAAGACTCACCTGCAATACACTAGAAGAAGGGGTGTGTTTCCTTACATAGCTCTGTAGCCTCTCTCTGCAAGGTGTTTTTCACAAGCTCGGTTTCAATGTTTGGATCTACAGTAGCCCACAAATCAGGGTAGCCATTGAAGGCAGTGTGCTGTAATGTATTAGGGCAATGGATGGTGAATCAAGAAATTTGGGTTCTAATCCTGGCTTTGCCACTGTCTAGTTGCGTGACCTTGGGCAAGTCACTTCATCTTCCTGTGTCCATGTTTCTTTTGTCTTGTCTATCTAAATGTTAAGGTCTTCAGAGCATGCACTAATTACCTCCAGTGCCTGTTACGGTGGGGTCTGGTCTTGGTTGAGGCCTGTAAGTGCTACCATAATAGAAAGCATGCACTTCTCGACACTGTGCTACACGCACCTTCCTGTAACACACTGGAAAGTATTTAGCTCTGTAATGAAAAAACATCAATTCAATTATTTACACCGGTTATAAAACCAGCTGTTTTATTTGCACTAGACAGGGAGCATGTGCTCTAACTTTTACAGATTCCAGTTTCAAAGCATTTGTGGCTCACATCCAAAATGTAAAAGAACAATTCCATTTAACCCAAGCACACCCTTAAAGCACAGGCAGGATAACCATTTAAGAGCCTCTGTTCCAACCAAAGAAATATTACATCTTTGGTGAGTTTATATAAGGTTCCCTATTGGACTAAAAGCACTGGGAACCCACCATCTTTGATTGATTTTCCATATTTCATGAAGCGTTGTTCCTTATTTCAAACAGGGCCCTCAGAGCTGCTTGAGTTCTGAAAACCTTATTTTTCAAGTTACCATTTCAAAATAAAAGAACATCCTTTGAAGAGAGGGAAAATATAGGAGGGACTGCTGGTACAGGACTTAACCTGGAGTCTTTCCTCCAAGTCCGGGCCGAATTCTGGACTCATTTACACTGGTGTAAATGATGAGTAACTCTATGGAACTCGGACACTTTCTACACTGTTGCGTCCTTGTAAGGCCCAGTGGTGTAACTCAGTCTTTACTTATTTGTATCACAGCAGTGTGAACTGAGATCATGCCACTGTTGTGCTAGGCAGTGGACACATACTAACAATCCTTGCCCCGAACAGCCTGTGATCTAAATAGACAAAAGAATTATCATAATCCCCATTACATAGATGGGGACTGAGGCACAGAGAGATTAAATGGCATACTCAGGTCATGCAGGAAGTTTGTGTCCATATTGAGGAGTGAAAACTGTTTTCCTGAGTCCCAGTCTAGTGCATTCACCGCAAAACCATCCTGACTCTAGAGATTCCCCGTGGTATATTTGAGAAATAAATTTGGCCCTTGGTCTTGTTTCATACTAAAGCAACCCAAAGTGGTCTAAACTGAAATAGCTACTGGCTACTCAAGAGACTAATATTTGTGTATGTGAACCACGGAAAGTGGCTCCCAACACATGCCAGGGCCAGAAAGAAGGACCTAGAGAACTTTTGGTCCTGAAAGAAAGAACCATGGACGTGAATCAGTGCCACTTCTGCCGCACTTAGAAGCTATAAAACTGTGTATAAGTTCACAAGGACGCTTTTAGTTTTTCCTACAAAACTTTGAACTTGGCTCCTATTCCTGGAAGGGCAAAGAGGAAAGAGACTTATGACCAAGAGAGATCAAGCTTGTTTTGTCCAGTAGAAAATAAACCATTTTCATCTCTCTATGTTAGCTATAGACCAGATTTTGTTAGCTTTACTCGTGCTGAATAGCATCTTACTCCATGAATGGTCTTGTTAACTTAGATGAGGTTACTCACAGGGTAAGGTACCAGTCAACCAGACTGTCCACCCCACACATGGCTAGGTAGGCCTATTAACTGATTGATTGCTAGCAGGCTCCGGCTGGACAGGAACAGGCAGGGCATATAAAGCCAGGGAGCTGGCCACGGACAGGGGCTGCTGCTGCTGCTGGGAAAGGGAGGAGGGTTTGGAGGCTCCAGAGACATGGAGGCTGCAGTCACTCTCAGGGCATAGTGTTTAGAGCTGGTACACCCAGAGAGAGAAGGGGAACCAGAGTGGCAACCAGGGAAGCAGCAGTGAAGGCTGGGAGAGCAAAGCCCAGAACTGCTGGTTTGAGGGCCCTGGACAGCAACCCAGAGTACCAGGCAGGCCTGGGTTCCCTAACTGGCCACTGTAGGCGTGGCATAGACTAACAGAGCAGTGAACTGGAAGACTGTCCAGGGTCACTGTGGGAGTGACAGAGAATGGGAGGAGCGTACCCCGGAACGGGGAAAGGCTGCTGAGTGACCTGGCTGGAGGGCTGAGTCACAAAGGGGACGCTGCGGTTCCAGGGACAAGACAGGAGCTGCAGATGAGAGAGAGTATGTGACTGTGGGTATGCGACCACAGGACAGGGGCATTGACCTTGATAGCTAATCCCCGGCGTGACCAGGAGGCGGTACCAGACTAGCAGTGAGTGGCGTGACACAGACAATATGAATATCAGAATCTGATCCTATGCATTTAACCAGGGATATTAAAAGGACCCTAAGGGAGGTCAGCACCAGTGACACGCTGCCTCAATTAAGGTAGCCATGCTGCTCAGAATCTCTGCAAGCACAGGTTCTGGCAACACCCCAGCACTGCTCCTATCTCACCTATTCTTGCCCCGACCCCACCTACACTGTCACTCGTGGTGAAAGGATACGCTGTCTGTGCAAAGCCTATACCAGGGGAAATGCTCTCCCTGGCTTTAAGATTGTGTAAAATGCCTTTTAATTAATTATCTTTTAATTCCACAAACTAATACTAAACTCAGAGGGCCCAATCCTGCAAAATGTTAAGCTACATGGGTACCGTTCTAATCGGTGCAGTAAAAGGACCAGAATAGACTAGACTAGACTAGAGCTTAAATTGGAATTAAGCAGTGCATAGATACCCTCCGTACAGGGATGTGTTTCACCCGTGTGATTAGTTCTACACTACGGCAAAATCTGTTTGAATGTAATGGGTATTATACCAATGTAGTTCTGGATAAAGTGAATAGACTTCTTTTGAAATTACGCTAAACACCATAGAGTTTAATAGAGAATGAGATGTTTTTGTATAGTTTCAAAAAAAAATCCTGTGGAATTCTGTAGCAGGGATGTGACTGTCTGTGAGATCATACAGAATGGTTCAGAAAAACCTTTAGAAATGGGTTCATTAGCTATTAAATTCTGTAGGACTCTACTTATTGCCTTTGGGCCATATTGATACACCCTTCCCTTTGCTCACATTGAGTGGTTCCTTACTTACGTGAGTCACCCCGCTAATTTCAGTGGGACAGCTTGCATAGTAAGGGATCACTTAACGTGAGTAAGGGTGGCAGAACTGAGCCCTCTGTCTGATGAAGGGCTGCTCATGGGAAGATTTTATTCTCAAAAAGGAAATAATCTGAAAACAGATTCTTCATTCTGTGCAATGACATCTCCTCTAGTGTTAATCTGCAGGTTGAGATTTACAGCTGTGTAATAGAGCAGAATTTGGCCCCCTGGTTGCACCTGCTGATGGGTGACCGTGTAGCTGCTTTGCATTTCTCCTTGGTTGTTGCACACTTAGGCCCTGGGTGCAGACAGGAAGCGGGAGGGGTGTGAAGGAACTGGTGTGTAAAACGCAATGGATTCAGCATTTGATCCATCTGGCTAGAGATGAATTGGAGGATTTCACTCCCAGGCATTCAGATGAAAGGAACAAATAACGCCGATGACTTTCTGAATGGTTCAGTACTTTTGAGATACATTGAGACTGCCCTGTGGACGTCCAGGTCAAGCCAGAGTGGTTTTTCTCCCCCCTCCTTGTAGTTAGAGTAGTAAGAGGGGACGATGGTTTCCACCCATGAGTTTAAAAGGACAGTCAGGAAAATTTCTCTGTCTAAAGGATCTATGATGCCTAGTAACTTGGTATCTCAGTTTTTAGGGATTGTAGAACAATTACTATTTTATTATTTATTTGTGATGTGTTAGCACCTTGGATCCCCTGTCATGGAGCAGGACCTCATTGTGTTAGGTGCTGTACACACACAGAAGAAAAAAATGGTCCCTGTCCTACACTGCCTACAATCTATGTTCTTCTCTGTGGAAGAAACCAAGTGGTTGTCATATGGGGTGAAATTCACTCCTGTGCAGAGGCCGAGCCAAAGGCCTATGCCCTCAGCATAGGGATCAGACCTCGCCTGGGCTCCCTCCACAGGGATGAGTTTCGTCTGTGGAGGATACCAGCCATTTCTGATATTCTCCTGGCCAAGGTTGTCACTACTTGTGGCAGGCCAAACTAAAACAAAGGCTGTGTCTTCACTACAGAGACTGTACAGGCATAGCTGTGCCAGCATAACCCCATAGTGTAGATGCAGCCTACACCAACAGAAGGAGGGATAGATTGGGTTTGAGCACTGGCCTGCTAATCCCAGGGTTGTGAGTTTGATCCTTGAGGGGGCCATTTAGGGATCTGGGGCAAAAATCTGTCTGGGGATTGGTCCTGCTTTGAGCAGGGGGTTGGACTAGATGACCTCCTGAGGTCCCTTCCAACCCTGATATTCTATGATTCTAAGGAGTTTTTCTGTCAGGGCAGAAGCATAACTCCCTGTCACAGTCAGGACCTTGGCTTTTCATCTCAAATGATAGATGGCACCTCCAACAGCACAGTGCTGGGGTAATGCCTCTGTACTGACTCACCAGGAAAAGTGTGACTTGCTCATCAGTTCTAAATGACACTCTCCGTAATTCAGCTCTCAGTGTCCCCCTAATGCAACAATCGAGGCAGAAAAGTTGAGTTCTATGTAATTCTGCAATACCTGGGCCAAGTTATTAAACACTTACTTTTTTGTTACATACAGTGACTGTACAATAATTAAGAAAACTAAGTTGGAATCTCGCAAAGCAATTAATTAGACTATTAAAATACGCAGCCATATATATAGTAGACTATGAAATATGCACAACCAAAATTGGAGCCATTTTCTGGTTCATTAAATATGAGAAAAATTCACACATTTTAGCCTATTATCTTATCCACAGATGTATACGCACAGCGACTATTTCACACCTTTAATGGCTATTGTAAAAAAAAAATTAAAAAGCCACAAACTTCAGTCATTCTCAGATTTATAATGTGCAGTGGGTCTGGTGCAAGAGAATTGCACAGTGGGGCTGAGTAAAGTGTATGCACGTGCTACAGACAGCTGACTGATTACTGTGGCATCTGTGTCAGGTCCTCGTTTCGGGGCCTATCATTATAGGAGAGGAAGGATGGTTGTGTGGTTAAAGTGCTATCCTGGAAGCAGTGACTCAAAAAGATTTAGGGGTTCTGGTGGCTAATCAGGTGAACATGAGCGCCCAGTGTGACACTGTGGCCAAAAGAGCTAATGCAATCCTGGGATGCATAAACAGGGGAATCTCGAGTAGGAGTAGAGAGGTTATTGTACCTCGGTATTTGGCACTGGTGCAACAGCTGCTGGAATCCTGTGTCCAGTTCTGGTGCCCACAATTCAAAAAGGATGTTGATAAATTGGAGAGGGTTCAGAGAAGAGCCACGAGAATGATTGAAGGATTACGGGGATAGATTCAAAAAGCTCAAACTATGTATCTTAACAAACATAAGGTTAAGGGGTGACTTGGTTACAGTGTATAAATACCTACTTATGGAGAACAAACCCTCCAATCGAGCAAAGGGAAAATACGATCCAATGGCTGGAAGTTGAAGTGAGACCAATTCAGACTGGAAATAAAGTGTTAGTTTTGGAAAGAGAGTAATTAACCATTGGAACAATTTACCAAGGGTGGTGGTGGATTCTCCAACACTGGCTATTTTAAAATCAAGATTGGAGGCTTTTCTAAGAGAGGTGCTCAGGGAATAATTTTAGGGCAGTTCTCTGGCCCGTTATACAGGAAATCAGACCAGATGATCACGATGATCCCTTCTTGTCTTAGAATTTATGAAAAGTGCAGTATGAAGAGGCTTGCAAATGCTTCTGTCTCTCTCCCCATCTCTGCACCGACATCCTGTGTGATCTAGGGCCTGGTCTGTTCACGCTTTCTGTCCTTCCGTTTCACCTCTCTCTAAAATGGGGATTACTAGGGAGAGGCCTGGGCAGCTGACTCCTTTAAGATTTGTAAAGTGTATTGAGATGCATGGGAAGAAGAGTGGAAATGCCCAGATACTGCTGTGATGGGGACCGTTAATACTGGCATGTCCATGTTTCAAAAAAAAAAAAAAAGATTTTCAGCTATATTTGTCGGGCTTCTGCAATGGGCCAGATACCCTATCCTGCTACTCTTATTCACTGTATCCCTTTTGTCAGGTGAGTAACCCCATGAACATCCAGACAATTACCCACAAGAGTAAGAAACGCTGTGTAAGTGAGGGTGGGAAGCTCAAACTCTAGAAACCTGGATGGGTTTGATTTTTGCTAAAAAAGCTTTTCTGTCCATTTTTAAGCAAATGATCAGAGTATGCTTATTGAACTACATTGCATATCATGTGCTAATAGTATCTTAGTAAGGTCCTCAGGTGATCTATATTAGCATCAGAGACAACTTGTGTCTACCGATAGTGAGGGGGAGGGGGGACATGACACAGAGTGAGGGCAGCCAGATTCAGCAGTGTTGCTGAGCATGCTCAGTTCATGCTCTAAATAAAGGACACTAAAGCAAGGGATGATGCAAACTTCAAAAAAAAAAATGAGGACCTACACCTTCAAAGGTTTTGCTCTTGGTTTTGGTTGCCTGACTTGAGATGCCTTGAAAGGGCTGAAAATCACAAAAAAGGTGACCCAAGTAGAGTGCCCAAAATCATATGTTATTACTTTAGTTCTGGACAGACTGGTTCCATAGCTAACACGATGGGGAAAATTACGGAGAACAAGAGTCTTTCCTTGACTTCAGTGGGCTATAGATCAGGTCCTAAAGTGCATGTGGGAGACTGGATGATCCAGATGCTTGTTAACAGGATAGGGAACCTGTCACTTCTGATGGTGCAGAATCGTCTGAGGTTAGGTAATGCTTGAAAGTTGCTCTTACCTGGCCCCCGTACGTTTGGCCTATTGGGAAGCAGGTCCATGGAAACATAGGTTTATGGCAAGAAAACCACTACCAGGACTAGCTCTAATTATCCCCTTCTTGTTAGCAGCCCCCCGAGAGAGGCCAAGGACCTGGGAAACTGAGTTACCCTCTCATGCTGAGAGGTCAGGAGGGAGGCATGTTCATAGGGGAAGCTTACCCTGCTGCAGCTCATGTTTACCTGTTCTGAGGATACACAGGGGAGGTCAGTCTTCAGGGCTGTCAACGTGGTCCCTTTCACCAGTGGCCAAATTCACATGAACAGTTTCAAAAGCAGCCTGGACTTATGGACTTACGTGTTTGAAGGCCACCATTTAGATACCCAAAGGGATGAGAATAACCTCCCGTAGCATTTACATTCCTTTAGAGGGATAAGGAGGAGGTTGTATCAAAGCGTAATAGGAAAACATTACGAAAAGGCTGTACAATCTCCTAAGTAGCTGAATGTGGAGTGAGACTCGAGAACATGGTCTGATCGTAAGAGTGTAGGGCTGGGAGTCGGGACTCCGGGGTTCTGCTCCAGGACTTTCTGTGACTTCCTTTGTGACCTTGGGCAAGTCATTTAACTTCTCTGTGCCTGAGCTGCTCTGTAAAATAGAGAGAATGCCTACCTCGCAGGAGGGTTCGGAGGCATACTAGCTTGTAAAGGACTTTGAGATCCTTACCCAAAAGACGCCACCATGTATGTTGCAAAGGGTTATTTCCCTTAGTGATTGGCAATAGAGGGCCGCAGTGGAAGTAACAGCGCCCACCGGCCATGCCGAACGATGTTCTGGGGTGTCAGAAAGCGGGTTGACGCTGCCAGGGAAAAATCCCAGCACAAACTGGGAGAGTTCCGCAGGGGCAGGGGGCACAAAGTGAAGGAACCCTCCCCTCATACTCAGCACCTGTGGCCATCTCTGCGGCCTCTGGGCTACAGTGGCCCCTGCAGCTTCTGGAACCCTGCTGACACTTCAGCTTCACTAACCCCATCCCAAGCTCACTCACAGAGACTAACTTGCAGATCCCTTGCATGGAGTATCCAGGGCCCTGCACAGCCACAGGAAAGGGAGGCAGGATTTACCCGTACATGCTTGTGGGAGGCTGGGGGAAGGGAAATAGCATCAACACCTGAAGCAGTTGAACGTGACACATTTCATTGCGCCAGGATATAAATGCCAGAGGGGCAGGTTCCAGTTGGCTGCACTCCTACTGTACATACAGAACCTCCAAGGCCATGTTGCTGCCTGACAGCAAATCGATGCTACTGTAAACAACTAGAACAAAGGCGCTTACAAAGAAGAGGGGGAAGGAACAAGGAAAAGGCAGCGATGGAAACCCGATAAGCAGTGAAGGCTAAAACAATGTTGGGAAAAGCTGAATTAGCTCAGCACCTACTCAGACCTCTGCCGAAGCCAGCGACTCGCATATTCCCAAGGCCGTTAAGGAAGCCGTGTGGTCTAGGGGATTTAGGCGTAAGAGCAGGCGCTTGGGACTCCTCAGTTCTAATACCAGCTTTGCCGCTGGTGTGCTCTGTAGTCTCAGGCTACCCTCAGTGAAATTCACTCCTGTGCAAAAGGTCTATGCACCATTTAGTCCCTCAACAGAGGATCATTTAAATCACCAGATACTGAATAATTTGGGTATTGTCAATGTATTAAGGGTCAGACGCGAATGTGCCCTAGATTGTTAGAAGTTGAATGTTGACCGGCATGCTGTTGAAAGCCATAGATTGGCAGTACGAGCTCTGGTTTTGACCTATGGGCGCATTGTGTAAGTGGTGTCCATACAGCTTACGTGAGTGGGAACCTTGGCTAGTGGTTGAGAGTGGGGATCTGGGAGCCAATCTTCTGCTCTGACTCCCAGCTCTACTACTCACTCAGGCTTTGGTTCTTGGGCCTGTCACTTAAACCACTGCTAAAGCTGAGTCTGGATCCGGATCCAAAGCATGGGGGTCACGTTGCTCCATGCTTTTGTTCGACCCATGTATATAGTCGGAGAGGCCAGTGGTGTGCGAATTCCCACACAAGTATTCAGACTAAGCCCATCTCTGCCTCTTAGTATCATTGATCCAGAGCCAACTGTACGTTCCGCACAGTCCAAATATAGAGGAAGATACAGTTCCTGCCCCAAGGAATTAAACCAGACTCAGGTAATAGAGTTCAGATACATCCCATGTCATCTGAAGGACCAAATTTAGGCCTGGACAGGGTGTTTTATTCTTTATATCTTTAATTATTGAAGAGGCCACGAGGAAGAACGTTAAGGAATCACTTGAATGGGGACATGCAAGTTGTTTGGTGCTTAAGCTCTGCGTTTACCCGTCTGCAAAGAATCAGTAAAATAATACTCGGTCGACTAACCCAAAATGGCAGTTGTGAGGCTTAATTAAAATCTGCAAGTGCTTTGAGATCCTAAGATTATAGGCTCTGTGTACAGTGAATTACACAGGCAAACAAATGTACAATTTCTAGTATATTTGCTAGGATTTTACTTATTTGCAAGGCTCAAGTCAGTTAATACAACCCTAAAACGTAACTTGTTTATAAAGAATATACACATTCTTCTGTCAGAAAATTTAGCTATAGTGATAATTTGGATATCTGTAATCTACTTAAGGCATAAAAATCTCAAATAAGTCAATAAATGTAGCACACAAACATGTGCTGTAAATCTAGATAGTCTATGTGTAACTTTTTCAAGATTTTTCACCTGACCCCCAGGAAATGTGGCACTGATTCTAATGGAGCAGAACACCAGAGGAGGTAAATTTAAAACCGTGTACAAATAAAGGTAACCTCAGCAAAAGGCAAGCATGTAGCAGTAGAATCCCAACAAGCAGACAGTGCATGTTTGGTGTCTGACAATAGCAGCATGCGTGACTGGAAATGCTCTTTCCTTATAAACCAAAATGCCCACTGGTACGGCTTATTAACACTAATCTTCAAAGAGACACCCAGTCCAGAGGTTCAATACATAAATTCAGTTCCACTCTAGCAAGATTCATTTGTACAAAGTGCCATTGTTACTGATGACCATGGATTGGCTCTGTGCGTGTGTGTGTGTGTGTCAACCTTTTATATTTCCCCTTCCACTTGCATACGGAGTATCCAAAACCCCTCAGTAACGTGCCTCCGATGCATAGTTTACATGTGACAGTGCTGCATTTGAACTTGCACTGACTCGGCTCAGAGTGGATTGGGTTAAACGGAGTATTACAATGCCAAGAGCTCATCTGGAACTAATAATTTTGGAGGCCACCAAAAGTGAAGAAGAGAGAGAAGTGAAGGGGGAGAGGGGAAAGGTACCTAGTTTCAGTTTGGTGCGCTGTAAAATAAGGCTTATGCTGCCATCTACTGGACCTGTGCATTACTGTGCACAGAACTAATTCTTCATTTAATATTTCCATTTGGACTGGATCATACACAGAACTGATTATTCACTCTCTAGCCTGTTTTGTTTTGGAAGTAGCCCACTCAGAGCTCTATATGCTCTACCCTGTCACCAGCTCTGTATAAGCATAGCTGGAGTCAGGCTTGCTCTTTTCTAACTCCATTGTTGAGGATCCAGTGGGTCAGCTGCAAAGGGAACAGACCCATATTTCCATCTTAGCTCAGTTTTGTATTGCTGCCACTTACTTAAGATTCACCCCCATGGAACGAGCTTTGCCTTTAATTTGTTGAAATGTTAACAAAGCACTAGGCTATTGCCTGCAAATGGCAGCAGCACAAATCACAGGACACAACCAGAGCTGAAGACACCACATCTGTTTCGGCTCAGAGAGAGGGACTGATCCCACTCTTTAGCCCCACCTGCTGGAGTTGGCTCAGACATTCCAGAGCTCGTCTGCCAAACTAGACAATAATTGTGGTCTATTTATTTACAGTGACTGGAACCTAACAAGTCCTTGGCATATTCTCCAAGGTCAAGGCATTTGAGGCCCTTTTCCATTTTTTCCCCTCACTTTCATCACCCTTGGTTGCCTTATATTCTTCGTGCTTATTCTCCCAGAAGACCTGTGCTTGCAACACATAGCTCGCAGCCATTGCTAGCGCTCAGGGCAAGGTTACATAAGTGGATGGGGAAAGTGATGCTGTGGATTCAGCTAGATGAGCTGAACTATCCTGTCATCCTGTCAGCTCAGACAGTAGGCTGAAGAGGCCATTGTACCTGAATATCTAGACAGATCTGCTATGAGCTATGTAAAGCAGTTGCTGAGCTGGGAATTACTCAAACGGGCTTCTACTAAAGAGAGGCTGATTTTGAGATTAAGGAACAGGAGTGGGACTCGGGCCTCCTTTTCCTAGTTCTGCCAATGGCTCCGTTTGACCTTGAGAAATCCATTTCGCCTATCGCTGCCTCAGCTTTCCCCATCTCTGAAATGCACGGTCTGCCTCTGAGTGTCATGAGGCTCATCCTCTCAATGATGGTAAAGCACTTTGAGATCTTTGGCTGGAAGGTGCTGCCTCTGCAATTAGCCCAGGTACATTTTGTAATAGTAACTAGCAGTCCTGCCTAGACCTGCTTCTCTCTAGGTGTGAGCTCCCAGCCCTCTTTCCTTTGCTCCCCTCTGGCTCTGTGCTCCAGCTCCTTTCCCTTGTGGCTGATATGGCCTCATCTTTCCCGTGGTATCTCTGCCTCCTGCCACCACCTAGTGGCCTCTTTTCAGCGTGACTCTGGCACAATGACTCCCACTTCAGCGCAAGCAGTACAATCCTCTCTTTTTAGCACCACATGTTCAGTCCTAGGCACCTTGGCGTGGGAGTGCAAATCAGTGGAGCCTCAGCTGGACTTGACACTGGACATTTTGGGGATGTGGGCTTAAGTTTATGGGAAAGAAAGAAACCTCACATCCTAGAAGAGCCCTGCGCTGTTTTTCCGGTGTCTCACGTAGCTGGGTTGCGAGGCACATACCCAGAGTCAGGGTTTTGATTTTTTAGAACCAATCTTTCTTCTTGCAGACCCTTTTCTTCCCACCGACAGTGACGACTGGGACAGTTGGAAGCTGCGTTCTCTTAATCTTAAAACCAAGCTCTAGTCCTGCTTTGGAGTTATTTTTTCCCACATATTTCCTGTCAAGAGGGGTTAACACAAACACTGGTGCCAGGGCAAAAGAAGCTTGGGTCACAGAGAGAAGGAACACATGAACCAGTTCTTCAGCTGTTGTCTTGATGGCAGAGTTCTTCTGTTTCTTAAAATGCTTCATGCCTGTCAGGAAATACTTTTGCAATTCTGGCTTTGCTCTGCTCACAGCCCCTGGTGTGATAGCTATTGTGTTTAGTTTGCTGTGCTGGGCTCCGGATGGGCAAAATGGGATTATTATTTATTTTTATTGTGGTGGGAGTCCCGGCTGTGGGCTCCAGGACCCTATTGTGCTTGGTGCTGTATGAACACAGCACGAAAGGCAGTCCCTGCTCCAAAGAGCTTACAACGTAACTATAAGATGAGCCAAAGGTGGAGACAGACAGATGGGAGCGTAAGGAAAAAATAAGACACTCTGTACCTCAGTATCCTCATCTGTGAAATGGGAGTAACAAGACTGACTTGTAGATCTTCTGATAAAAAGAGCTGGGTAATACATGTATTATCATAATAAAAATACAATGTAAATACAGTCAGGAAGTTGAACAGATGTGCAGGTCTCCAGCTATGAGACTTTCTGTCCTTATGCATGTACTGTTTCACCTTCTCATGTCCTCCTGCTATAGATGCTCACCTTCTCCATTTTTTCAGATATTAGGGTGCAGTGGCATGGGGGGGGGGGCGAGGAGAAAGCCAGTGGCTTAAGCTTCTTGGGTTAGGAACACATCTTCTCTGTTTATACTGCGCTTGGCACAGTGGGGTACATCCATCACACGAACATGCATATGGGTGAGATTCAGTGCTGTGCACTGTATTTTAAGCCCCAAAGCAGCGTCATCAATCTCAAGAGTTCAAAAACTGTAGGTCAGGTTCCCCCAAAATCTTGACACTGCCTTGAAAATCATGAGTTTTTGAGAAATTAATGAGTGTTATGTTCTTTAGAGGTCATGTTTACAAACTTATCTCTGTAACCACAAGGGCTAGAAACTTTTATTTTTTAAAGGAAAGCTGAGAATCTTATATAATCATACGACTTCAGGAATTGAGACTTTAAGGAAAACAAATACCATGAGCCTTGTGATTAAAACCATGAGAGGCAGTCATCACTTAAGTGAGAATAGCTGGCATGCCACAGTGGGTCAATTTCAGACTCTGTCATTGACAACTCTATTTACAAAATACATCCTTTAAAGTTTAAAAAAAAACAAAAAACAAAACAAAACAAAAATCTGTGTTCAGAAATAGCATCAAACACATTTTATTGTACTCCAAAAAATAACTCAAGACATGTGTAGAACAGATTTTTTTAACATTCGTTTTCTTGACTCAATTTTTATTTATTCAGTGAAAAAAGTTTGACATTGAAAGACAAAAAAATCCTTCAAAATTGTGCAATAAGATACTAAAGTCTGCAGCAGAAATCAGATGACTGAAAAAACATAGAAAAGCAATTGAAATGATAAATGTCTAAACATCACCTCTGTAAGCTCTTAAAGAGAAGCTAATGCTGATGAAAATGGATGAGACAGATTGCCTATACTGGGTGCTGAAAGTTTAGAATGATCACTGGTTATATATATAAAACCCTTGAAGTTGGCACTATAAGTGAAGAAGCTCTCTGGATCCAAGGTTACTAATTCAATTATTCCAGTCACATTCTGAAGTCCATTTGAAAGAGATGTGGAATTTGTATAGGAAAATAGAAACTACTCAAGAAAGACAAGAATAATAAAGTTGTACTGACAAATCACCTAAATCTTTCATTAAATCTTTTGAGGTCCCTGTAAACAGATAAAAACATGCTGATTCTTTGTGTGTGCGTCTGTGGCACAAGGCTGTACTGTTTTGGGGGGAGAATGTTTAGCATCCTAGAGACGGAAGCCCCTTTGTCCAGAGCGTGATCAGTGGTGGAGCAAGCTATGCCTGCCTCACCAATGTTACTTCACACTAGCCCTGGAGAGACCATCTCTAGGTCTGAGAAGAAAGTTCAGTCTCCATGACTCCTGGCCATGTAGTTTTGGATTCTCTGAGTCTGGAAACCGCTTTACTAATTAGTGCTGTGTTGTGGATAGGTTTTAATGTTGTGGCTACCTGTCTACTGAGAAATGGACAGAGCTCTTCCAACTCATTTACCAAATACTGACTTGTGCTGAATTCAGTCTGGTGAAAATACCATTAACTGGTAGTACCATTCTGCTAGAATGCCAAGAAGAGTAAATATGGGTTTTGGTAATCAGGATTTTCATGATCCTACATATATAATACAGTTTTGATCTCTGACTGCGAGATCGAAATCTCTTCATGTGCCAATTCTACATGCAGAATATCTACTGCAGTCAGTGGAGGTGCTACATATGAAATCAGTGTAGTATTTTCAGCAGAGAGCTGAGTGCAGATCACCATTTTATGGACGAGGCTTTTGCTATACAGGAAACTGAAGTAATTTGTTCACGGTGAAGAGAAAAACTGGACCTGGTTTCATTTTCCTGAAGGGGCCCTCAGATTTCAAGATTAGGAAATTTTCACTCTATGCATCTGAAGAAGTGGGTTTTTTTACCCACGAAAGCTTATGCCCAAATAAACCTGTTAGTGTTTAAGTGCCACCGGACTCCTTGTTGTTTTTGTGGATACAGACTAACACAGCGACCCCTCTGAAGTTTAGGAAATGGTATCTCCATGTATATTTCACCACATAATATCAAAAGCCAAAGGGCCAACACAGTTAAAAGTTGTTGTCTTTAGTTCAAATGGACTTAAGAGTGCCAGCTTGCTTCTAATGTGTGTTGTGAACAATAAAACAGACTCAAATGTTCAATCGGGGTTAAATAACTGGAAGTCACCATAACCAGGGTACAACTGACAGCCTTTTAGCTGAAGTATTCAATAGTTTTGTTTTGTTACAGTAAGGAAAAGCCCAGTCACCTCCCAACATTTAGGGTAACAATTCGCTTCACATTTCATAAAGCTACTGAAACAAAACAAGAACAAAATCTGGATCTGTATTGTGTGTACCATATTTACAACAAGCCCCACCCATATCTGTGAACAAGATTCTGTGCTTCAAAAGTTCATAAAAAATACACAATTTACCCATAACTGCATCGATCTTCCTCATGCTGCCCGGAACTTATTATTTTCTATTTATATAAAATACACTAGCCCTGTAAGGCTGCTTTGCCAACAGCACAGTGGTTATTTTTGCTATAAGGGAAAGTTTTGAGGGTGAGGATATTTCTCCATTACAGCACTATTCACACAAGGTGAAATTCACCCCCAGGAGAGCTCGCACAAGGTCTGTGACCTGCTTAAGTGCCATTTAAACCCTTCAGCGAGCAAAAGCAATGCTCGAGCAAATGTGCAGACCCAGTGCCCTGAACTTTATTCCACACACATTGCATTAACTGAGGCACTGTTAACCAAGAGTGATTTTCATTTGCAACAAAGTGTTTCAAACTGGAAACAGTCTGTTTTGTACAGCTGAGAAGTGAATGCAGTGAAACCAGACTAAGTGACCAGAAATGATCAGTCACCCAAGCTGAAGCAGGTCTTAACTTCAAAAGTTTGAAAACATCAGACTGAGGAATCGTCATAGCGTATTTAAAGTGGCCATGAAGTTAGTTATTGGAGTTGGTCCTTAGTGTGTGTTTCCCTATATAGGAACAAAAGGCAATAGCCAAATTCTGCTTGCCTTATTCAGGTGAGTAGTTCTACTGAAAGTCAATGGGACTGCTTAGATGAGTAAAGAATACAGGATTTGACCAATATCAGTGTTCTATAGACACACACACACACCCCTTTTGAGATACTGTTATGCTAATTTTTTTAGTGATTGTGCATAACTATCTGTTTAATAAGAAATAATAACCAGATCCCTGGGTTCTCTTTCTTTCTTTTGGCCATTTCCCCACTTTTCAAGTATTTGAATCTTTCAATAATCTAGGAATTTGTCACTCAGGGTCAGATTTTTGATCTTGGGTACACTAGTGTAAATCAGGAGTGATTTCATTTACACCACAGTTTGCTGAAGTTACTCAAAAGTTGTATCTCAGAAAAGCATCTGGCCCTCAAACCATGTTAAAAAAGCAAGTCACAACTCTACAAGCTTAAAATAAAGAAGCAGTGTCCACAAAATCCCATTCAATTCTGGTCCCCCAGAAAAAGAAAAGAAAAAGAACCAATTTGTCACTTGGGAATGACACTCTGTCAGTAGCTGAAAATATATTTAGTATTTCTTTAGTGTATTGAACCATACAGAACGTCTACTGTTTATACATTTTCTTGTTTGAAATTAAATGAACCCCTTGTTTATCTAAACATAGTTGACCCTTCTGTTCTCACTCTATCCATAGGAAGACTGCAATTATATTTTCAAGTTACACAACAAAGATACTTTTGGTTAAAATAAAATATTTATATCATAACAAGATGACACATTATATTTTACTGGTGTAAAGCTGATAGGCTTTGCATATACGAAGTATGTATAGATGTGATCCGTGAACACTCACTCACATCATTTGCTCTCCGGCTGGCAAGTAGTTTTGACTCAGTGTGGTGGGATTCAAACTCTACTGTCACAAAGAAGCTAGACAATGGTACCAGACGTTTTTAACTGCTAACGTTTAGCTTGGTAGCCAATGGTCTACAGTAAGTGCATAACAGATAGTGGTCTGAATATATATGTTACTTCTGAAGTTGAAGTTAAAACCACAGCTACTTTTAGGAAACAGCAATGAAGGAATATAGTATCCTTTTGTAACCCCAAATGAATTCAGATTTTCAGATAAATATAGCTTCATAAGACTGTGGAAACCCTGCAATCAAAGCACTTTCTCTAGTTTTAGCTAGCATGTCCCCACCCTCCACCCCAGCTGCCCATCAATGTATTAGCATCTTAAAGAAGTCCAATAGAGGAAACATGTTTGTCTAATTGCATTTGACAGCATGTACTGAAATGTGTTTTTAAAGACAGTTAGTGGTCACTTTTCCTGTTAGTTTCCAATTTTTGTCAATAATATATGTAACTAAAGGATCAGGCTGCAAACGAAGGGCAAAGTTAGCAAATCCACTACCGTATGTAACCCTAAAGCATTTAGGACAATGCTGGTGATGCACAGAACTACATGGACTGTAGTTCTGTTAGGCAGAAAGTAAGGGCCAGAACTGAAAATTTGGGGGCTTAGAGTTAATCATCTAAATCCATGTTATCGGCCAGATCTCTAACCAGTTACACACAAGTAACTTCACTCATGGGACTAGTACTCTGGAAGTCAGTGGTACTAACATGTGTAAAGTTACCCACGTGCACAAGTATTTGCACAATCTGGACCTTAATCACCTAAATTAGACACTAACTCAGCAATGTACTTAAGTATGTGCGTAACTCTATGGACATGAGTGGTGACTTCCATGGGGATTATTTACGTGACTATTGGTAGGCACATACCTAAGTACTTTGACTGACTCGGGATCAAGAAGTGGCCTGATTGACTCTGTCCCTGAAGCCAGTGGGAGCTGTGGGTCCCCTTTCTGAAAATCAGGCCACTTACATTTTAAGTCTTTAAGCAGATCTCACTTTAGGCCGGCAGGTCTGATTCAGGAAAGCACCGAAGCCTAAGTCCCAATGAAAGCAATGGTGTTTAAGTACATGCTTAAAGGTAAGAAATGGCTGAAGTGCTTTGCTCAATTGGGCCCTAACGTTTTAAAATTTTGACCCAGTTTTTTAATAATGGGGGGAATTCAAATTAACCATTTTTTTTTATTATAGTAACAATGATTGTGATACCAAAAATCTACTGCCGGGCAAGAGAAAGTGGCGCACATTCTATACAACGTGCACAATGTCTGACGACGCTGAAAATCTGATCGAAAGCATATTTCCCAATAAATTAACACAACAAAAATATTTCATATAAAACAAAGTCCAAAGGATTTTTTTTAAAGTAAATGTAAAACCTTCAGGGACTATATTACTTGTCTCCCTCTCTCTATATATATATAATCTCCTGAATTTTTTAAAATAAATTTCTTATTGTCTTAGAAAAATAAAAAGAGTAGCCAATTTAGTCAACAGAAAACATCTCACAGACTTAAAAGCATGCCCAGCAAGCACAGCCTTGTAAGACTAAATTAATGTTAAAACAAAGCAATTCATTTCTAAATCAACCTGGTCTGCAGTTCACAGTTGATTACTACAAAGTGTATTTTTTTAATTATTTTTTGGCCCATATAAAAATAATGTATTGCAACTCAAAAGTGCATTTTTAAAATAAACCATCAACTATTTTTATCAAATAAAATATTTACACCATTTGGTTTACAGTCAGAAATGCGCTTCATGCGATGACCATGGGAACATCATCTGAGAATCCAGTTATCATAGGGGCTTCGTCGTCGTCCTCTCCTGGAAAGGAAACAGAACGCTCTGTCACATAGCTATGGTAGTTCCATGCATTCTAAGAGCAGAAGGGACCATTACATCATCTCATCTGACCTCCTGCAGAACCCAGAAAAAATGTAGCGGGGCAGGCTAAGCAAGCGTTTGACCATTTGAGCCAATTTTCCCTCCCTAACTGAAGTAGCAGAGGACAATTTGCTTCGTGTTGTAGATTTGGGTTCAAACACAGCAGTTTTGCATGAATAGGAGACCTTGGAGTAACAATAATAAAAAGCTGCTTATATTTATGCAGAACCTGATCCACCACATGGGATCAAACCCTACCAACAGACTTCAACTGGAACAAGAACAAATCCACAGAGACTCATCCCAAAGCGCCCCCCTCCCCCCGAACCCAAAATAGAAGTTAGGTGCCTGTTCTGCTCCCATTTAAGTCAATGGAAGTTTTACAGGAGTTGGATACAGCCTGATATACACACACAGGAATTTATTTGCCATTGAATATACAGCCATCTCTGGGGTGGAGGTGGAACTGGGACAATTTTGGCTGAGGACACTAGAGTACACTCGGATTCTTACAGTGAGTGTTCCATGGGATCTGTAGTGTCCTCTCAGTACAAACATGGGACTAGATTCTCTGCTGGCTTCAACTGAGTTCAGTGGAATTATGCTAGCAGAGAGTTTGTTCCAGAAGTCTTAAACCTTTGAAGTGCATGGGAATCTTGTCTCCAATGGGCATAGGGTAGAAACCCCAACACAGCAAGCTGCATGGAATTCTCAATTTATCTGACTCGGAAGGATGAAGTGGCTGAGCTGGCCCTGTTAGGGGTTGAACCTGTGCTCCCATGTACTGAAAATGCCAAGAGATGGTAGATAAGAAGGGAGAAAGAGAATGCATCTGTCCACGCTCTGTACATCCTTCTTGGTCAGAGCTGTGCATGTGACTTGCCATGTTTGTGCATGGCTGAGAGGGCACAGTCAGTGGGGCTGCTCGCATGCTGTACAGATTATACCCTTGTAGATGTCTGTGAGAGAAGTTGAGCCTAGAGCCAAGGGTAGATGGGACAGAAGCTGCAAATAATGCTGCTTTGGCCACATAAAATTGTGCATCGCTTGGAGGCTGCTCCCTAAAACTGAAACATGATCAGGAACTGCAGTAATGTCAACCACACAGGTCAATGCATCAGGAGCGCTTCAGTGGATACAGATCCACAAACCTCTCATAAAATTTCAGGACATGGAATAGCACTACTTACCTAAATCATCACCGGAAGAGAATATGGCTGACCCAAGGCGGGAGCTGTAGTGGCTGTTTGCAAAGGCAGTGAAGCTATTCTGCAGTCTTCTGTGTCTCATGTATAATACAACAAACCCTATTCCCATGGTCACAAGCAATAGGAATAATATCGGGACCACGATGGCAGCTACATCTGTGGATTTCCCAGTTTTAGACGCAGAGGCATCTTCACCTATGAATGGGAAAAAAACCTGCCATTTGCAACTGCTGCTTTACAGTGTTCGGTAACTGCTATGTATTCAGTTTCCTGAAGATCTGCCAGTGGAATAATGAATCTGCATCGTTTAAAATCACCGTAACATTTAAATCCTGCTAACTGTGGTGATCTCCTCTAGATCCCTCTAGCAGAACACAAACATAGATTTTATTAACAATATGATATTTCATTAAGTCCTGGGCCTGACAAGCACACATTAAAAAAACCAACAAAACAGCTTTTGTTTTCGTATTTAAAGGTTAGGCTTTGATCTTGTCTGGGTGAAGGCAGAAACACAATGAATGAAAACGTACCCGTTCCTAGTTCATCGTACAGAAGAGTAGCAGGCTCCCCACACATCTGTCCGCCATAAAGACATCGGGCCTGAACTGTGAATGAATAGTTGTGGCCTATCTTCAGGTTGGAAATTTTGAAGAAGTTCTCTGTGGTGTTCCCAAGATAAGCTGTGATATTCATTGTGCTGTCAAACATGTGAATCTCGTAACCCTGATGTACAGGGGGGGAGAAAAAAACGCAGAGAATAAAACCCAGATCACTCGGTTCTTCAGCTGCCGTTCAGTGTTTGCTACTTCTGACACCCTTTTAAACTTTTTTGCTAGTATATTTAGCCCTGTTGATACCCCATTGACAGCAATAGTGCAATCTTTCTTCAGGAAACCCTGTCAATAACCTTCAACCCTGACTCGGAGGGACTAATCTAGAGCTAAGAGATTTCAGCCTCCATGGATTACTCAGTGCTTAGCATCTCCCTGAAAGTGTCAAAGAGGGAATGATGCTTTTGTGACATGGACACCCATCCACTAGGAACTGGATTGAGAGCACCAGTAATTCACTCCCCATAGATCTTCTATCAGTCTTTAGATAATAACACTTTTCAGGCACTACTGCTGTGGTGACCTACATGTGAAAGGCCTTGTGTCCTACTAACATTCCCTTTGACGATTTGATTGCCCATGTAGTAGACATTTTCAGGAGGAGGGTGATGTCCTCAAAAGCCAATGGAATGGGTCTCATATCATTAATGAATAAACAAAGCTACCTGTATGCAGGAGGAATATCAGGAAACCTTTGTGGAATAGGGTGTACTGCCCTTTTAATGATTTTATGAAGACACCCCTCCTAGGCCAATGCTACTCTATTCCAGCTTTTCCTTGAACAATACCTGTAGGATAGGGCTCTGGGTCAGCAAGGGGGAAGAACCGGCAGAGAAGCAATCTGGAGTTTATTAAAAACACCAGAATGCTGACCCTAGCTCTGAGTCCTGAGGGTGGCGTTCCATAAGCAGGGAGGGTAGGTTAAGAACTTGCCTCTCCCTTCAGTTTATCCTGATTCCTGGTGGTTCTAGGTCTTTCACCTCCAACAACAGGAGACAAAGGCAGGTTGGGTAATGAAGTTTACTGAAACAGCTGTATGGTATTGCTAGTGTGGAGCAAAGCATGCTGGGAAATAAGGGAGATACCTATCTATCTATCCACAAACAGACGGACATGCATATACATACACAGACACGCACGTTCGTGTATTGTGGTCTCAAACCATTCTGTAAAACGTTATTCATTTCACCTCTAACCAAACCAGCTTCTTAGTTAAAAAAAATGAATAAATAAAAACCAAAGCAAACTTTGGGACTTACCCGGCTCTCGTTAAAATTACTTTCTTTCAAGGCTAAACTCTTCCAAAAAAGCAGAATATGATCATTTTCCGTTATAATTTTTAAGGCATCTGGTGCAGAGAGTGAAACTGCAAATGGGGAAAATGGGCAAACACGTTACTTATCAATGTCTCTATTTTTAGAAACTGGAATAAACAAGCTCGCTATTGAGAGTTTATATCTATATATCTATATATTATATTCAGCACCGTATTCTGTATACACTCACATGACACACAGGACCTGCACCGCTGAAATCAACGAGAGCTTTGTAACTGGTATCAATGGGAGGAACAGATGGCTAGGAGATATTCTCACTCTGACAAAAAGGACATTTTTAATTCCTCCATTTTAAGCAGGTGAAAAATTCCCTGCCTGCCACTTTTACTGATCGCCCTCTATTAAAGGGTTTTTTATTGCTTTTCCTGGGAGTTGCAGAGGTTCAGTATCTCTCAGGATCAGGCCTCAAGTATGGAAGATGGACTGGATGACATAGGAACACGGGAGTCTCAAGCCAGATTAGATCAGTGGTCCATCTTGCTCTATATCCTGCCTCCAACTATGGGTGGTATTGGGTGTTTTGGTGAAAGGTGCTAGGTTCCCCTAGTTGACAAGCATGCAATAACCTGCCACACTATCCAATGTTAATACTCTTTCCTTACCTGTGGTAATTTTCATACTGGATTCTTTGCTCATGTTTCCGAGCTGAACAATTATATGATATTTTCCTCCCGGCTCCAGCTTTTTAATGGTGTATTCCACTGTGCTGTTACGGGTTTTCACCTTGTAGATTTTATCTGTTTTTTTAATTAAATCTTTTACTGCGACAGCATACAGCTGCAGGGAGGAAAATGACACACACTGAATGACGGAAGCTCCTACTTCCCATCCAGTGGCTGGTGATATAAAATGCCAGTTAGCACATGAGACTCGGGGCAAGAACCAAATTTAACAAAGCCTTCTACGTGTTGGAAACTTGTGAAGCCGAGTGGGATTTCAAACTCTGTATAGTGCATTATTAGCAGCAGATGGACCAACATCCCAGAAAGCTATTTACTGACCCACTAAATCTAGCAGCTGGGGAATAAGATACTTTTTCTTTTTTTCATGTCTGCACTTTGTGTTGTAGTTCAATGTAAAATACAACCTTTTGCAATGTTTACATTCAATTTAAGATACCAGTTTTACAAGGAGGGTTTATAGCTCTTGTATAATAAGATATACAATAGTAGTATCCCAGCTCTTTCATACCACTTTTCATCAGCAGATCAGCATTATCTCAAAGAGCTTTACAAAGGATGTGGGCATCATTGTCCCCATTTTACAGATAGGGAAACTGAGGCACAGGGAGCTGACATCACTGACCCAGCAGGCCAATGGCCCAGGATCTGATTCTGATCTGAATGCCCCTTTGCAAATGCATTGACTTCAGTGGAGTTAGTCCTGAGTTACCCCAAAGCAAGTGAGATCAGAATTAGGACCACTAAGAAGCTGAATGCTCTCCGTTAGGAGAGCACTGATCTTGCAGTTAGAGTGGATATCTCCCAAATAGATCCGAAAGCACTTTAGGGAGTTGAGTATCCTTTTCCATCAGCCTAAGTCATGTGCGCAAAGGTATTACCATGTCCTGGTCAGGCGAATCGTAGGGCGACTCCCACTTGATGACCGCAAATGTCTTTCTGGTGAGCACAGAATGCAGATGCCGAGGGGGAAGTCTATTGTCCGGTATCATCTTCACCACGATGTAGTCGGAAGGTGGTCCTTGGTATGGAGACATCACACGGACCTTAAGGTGGCAGCATGCTGGTTAATATCATGGCTTAAGATTTCAGTAGCAAATGTTAGTCCAAGCTGTATGTCTGCAAAGAGTAAACAGAAAAGCATCCTACCAGAAACAGGTACTGCTCATCCCTGTTCACGATCACAGTGATGTTGTGTAAAGCAGTGGTGGTGTTATGAGGGTTTCTATATAGTTCCAGGAACGAGGTGGCATAGAAAACACCATAGACCTGTAGAGAAGAACAAAGAAGAGGCTACTCAGCAGCTCTGCTCCGCAGCTGTGGGGGATATAACCTACCAAATGACCCAGACTGTGATTAAATCTAGGGTCATGTATTACTGTCTAGGACCAAAGAGGTGCTGGAAATTTAGCATGTGGCACAGCCTCCCTCCCTTTGAATCTATAATGTCCCGATGTCACAGCATGGTGTTTTATTCTGGGGTGGAGGTGTTCCTGTCCTTTTGAGGAGACAAAAAACTTTGGTCCAGACCAACTAGGGTCATGAAAGATCCCATGGAACCTTTGATACATCAGAGGGAGTTAAATGTGTATATTGCAGTTGTCCAAGTTACAGCATGGACATCCAGAGTCTGCCCAAATGCCCTAGCTCGATGCTACCTTCTTCACTCCCTGTCTTAACTGCTGTGCGCTGTTCTGCCTCTGGTATCTAGGAAGGATGGCCAGGCAGCCTTACAAAAAACTCATCCACTTTAGCTAATCATATTCAAGATTGCATATGATAGTACGGTGAACCTAATCACGGCCAGTAGGGCAGTGATACTCAGACCTCAGTGGTTCCAGAGCCATATTGGTGATCAACATTACCCATAAGAGCCACCGTTGCATGAATTTGCTGTTTCATTTCCTATAGTACTAGATATATATACTATAGTACTAGATATTCATATTTAAACAGTGCGAAAGCGGAAATATTTAGCTTTATATATATATATATATTTTTTTTTTTTAAAAATCTAAATATATATATTATTCTCACAGCAAAATGACTGGCCAAGTATTATTATTTTTATCAACTACAATTGGTTAATAACATAGAAAAAAGCATCCTGATTGGTTAATAACTTAGACTGATTAATAATTAAACCACACAGTGTTTTAATATCATGTGCTGCAAAGAGCTGCAGGAGACACATTAAAGAGCCACCTGCAGCTCACAAGCCTCAGTCTGAGTATCACTGATCGAGAGGCCAAGGGCCTGTCGTGTTAGGCGCTGTACAAATATCTGAAACAAAGACAGTCCTTGCCCCAAAGAGCTTGCAATCTAAGAGGATACTTGATGTGATCTGCATCGTTTTTCAGACATATGTTTTGCAGAGTCCATGGTGCAAATCACTATAAATGGTGCAAAGTTCGCCATGCTTTTCCTAGGGGTTGGGCCTGGATGTTCACAAAAGCCTATCAAACCATTCTGTCCAAATGGCTTACGGCCTGAGGTTCCAAGGCTAAACCGAAGACAAGTCATGGCGGGTAAGAAAGGAACGGAGCCTTACGACGTTCCTGGGTCCAGTCCAGTTACACTCCACAGCAGTCTGATTGATGGCTTTGGCTTTGAGGCTTGGCGACGCAGGTCTCGTACCACTGGTCACCACATGTGCAAACGATAGAGGGCTGTCCCCCAGTGCAGTCTTGGCCCAGGCAGAAATTTCATACGAGGTGTGTGCTGTCAAATTACCCACTGAACAAGAGGAGAAAGTTGAGCCGTTTGGTTAAGCGAATTATTTGTAATCACTTGGACAGTAGATGAATGCTTTAATAAATATTACGCACTAATACACAGTCACCTGGCCATTTGTTTTGTACGTTCATTCATTAGGCGTCATTTTTTAATACAGTTGCACCTGGGAACATGTCACTTAATAGAAACAGTTGTTTTATTGGTATGACAGTAAATGGCAGTGATTTCTCCTTAACTGATTAGCAGGGACACATTTGATTAGCCTCTGTGGTGCTTTGACCCAATGCTGAGACGGTACGAATTTCTAAGCTGCAGTCTTAATATGAAGGTAAAATGTTCAACGTGATCTGGCCAATCTGAGGTTTTAGACATCTATGTTGCTTAAAATACACCTGCAAATATTCATGGGGTGCAAAATTGCACCTGCTTTGCTCACAAATTGTGTCCACAGGAGCATGAGCCAGTGTCTGAAACTCTGGCTCGTCGTCTGGCATTTTCTGCAGATCTTTTTTTTTTCTTTCATTTCCACTTAGTATATAATCCTGCCTCCTTGCCAGAATGATTCAGTTGTGTATTGGCGGGGGAGAATGGAGCCAGCAGCAGAGCCTGTGCCGAACTCTGCACATCCATGGGTGCATGCTCCCACGGTGGCAGTGCAGAGCAGTGCATGGAGGAGGAATGAGGGTGCGGGTTCACGACCGCCCTGCCCCATTGGCCATAACCCCATGTAAAGGGAAAGGGCAGGGGCTACATGTGCCAATGTTGCTCTGAGGCCGGTGGCTTCATCCCAATTTACCTGGGGTTTTCTCAGAGGTCAAGGATTTGCAGCCTAGCCCTGAAATCCTTTGCTCACAGGAGTAATTCCTATTTACATGAGTAATCCTCCTAAGCAAAGGACTGCTCAGCTGAGCCCCTGTTGCAGGACAAGCCCTGAACCCCCCAGTGCCAATCTGCTCATCGGGATGTCCGAGGGCAAGATAGCTCCAGCAAGAGGTTTTACCTGTTTGTGCTGACTTTTCACCATCTAGGAACAAAGTCCTTTTTTCTTGCCTGTGGGTATCGAAGGTCCAGAAGAAGTTCACGATATAACCATTCACCTGTTAAGGAGCAACGGTACATAGAATGGATGAGCTGTTTGTTATGCTGGTTTTATATGCTGCTGAATGGAAGTTTTAAGTCTTCATATTGTATTTCCTGTAACAACTAAGGATACTGGTGTAGTCAAAAGTGGAGCTTATTTACCCTCCCCTGGGTGTCTCAGTCCATTCCCCATCTTTCCTCCCCTAAGGTTCAGAGGCATTGTAATGTGGGGGGAGCATCAGGGAACGCAGACTGTGGAAAAAAGGCTGAGTATTTTTAATAGAATTTGTCGGGAATTTTGGTCAGAAAATGTTGATTTGTTGAAACCGAAACTGTCTGCAAGAAATCGTCTGTTTGACGAATCTCCCAAATCAAAATTATAAAAAAAAAAAAAAAAAAGGTTTTGAAATGAAAAGTTTTCACTTTTTGATTCGAAGTAGTTTTGTTTGAAATTTTTAGTTAATTTATACTTCTAAGAAGTTAAAAAATAACAAAAGCTTGATATTGAAATAAAACAATTGACCCAATCTGAAATGGGTTTTTCAGATTATCAATTCATTAACATTTTTTCATATTTTGACTTTTTTTCCCATCCCAAAACAGAACAATTCCTCCCCTTCCCTGCCCCGAAATCTCACTCTCACAGGCTGGGAAAACCGTTTCCCTCTGATTTTTAATGGTGAAGGCAAGGGGAAGCTATTTTCTTTGCTGGCTTGTTGTTATTTAGGATTCCAACATACAAATATCTATCATACAGTTTACAGCCCATGCAATAAGTGCAGGCGCCTTCGTTGTGTTCTAAGTGAAAACTGATTATACAGGATAGAAAAAAAACCCCACTTCTCTCGAGCCCTTGGGCTCATCTGAAACCTACCTCAGGTAGACCTACCTTCCCATACGAGATGAACTGGGTTAGCCCACAGCATAAAGAAACGTCATTAATTCTCTAAATTACAAGGCATACATAGTTCTACCAGCATCCTCTGCCTTTGTATGGGAGCTGGGAACCCTTTCATTACATGGTAAATACCAGACTGAAACAAGGTACTTACACGTTAAGTATTAAATAATTCTTAAAACCCCAAACCCTCAATGACAGTGTATTTGTTTTCTAACCAGGTGATTTGCTTTAGGACAGGATTTTTTTTGGCTGAACAAGACTTGAATTGTCATTCTTTTATGTTTGCAGTGTTGTTGCAGGCATGTTATATAATGTTTATCCTGCCAAATATTTATGACTCTGATCTAGCTCCCTCTGCTCTGGTTCTAGCCAGAAAGTTCAAACTTTACCTTAATATTAGCATCCACTTTCAGAGTGAAACTTATGGAATTTTCTTTGCAACTCTCAATATGGATGGTAGGCGGTGGGATGGCTGAAGGGAAAGGAAGAAACAGACATGAATTCAACACCGAAAACATAAAACACAATCCTATTTTTATGGGGCTGGATAAATGCAGATTTTCAGTTACTAACTATCCTGAAGGTTTTTTCCAACGAAGAGTTTCCCCATCTATAAATGTTGCTAGAATCTGCTCCTACAGGAACCTGTTGGAGTAGTGTGCTGATGCTTGAAAGGTACATCTTAAAGTGAAGTTACTGTTTTAACCTGGGGTTGCTTAAATGCAAGGGATCCTATACACCAGGCCATCCTAAAATACAGCCCTATGCTTCCCTGTCTTTCTAACCACAGGGTGAAGACAGAGTGGATTGGATGTAGGATTTGTATTGCTTTTGAATTCAAACATGCAATTAGTTGCTCTTGCAACTCCTGAAGTGAATGGCGCAAATCCCACTGACTTCAATGAAGCAGAATCAGGATTGTATTGAGAAAGATACAAGTACCAGTAACACATTTCTTCCAAGAGGCCCCATGGCCTTGGTCCTTCCCTTGAAGGAAAGTTTAATAAAAGCAGGATGCATGGCAAACACCTCTCTGTTCAGTCTTATCATCTTCCCATCTGCTGCCCTACCTTATCTGCTTAGATTGCTATCGTGTCCCTTAGGTGTCGTAAAATATGCCTCCCTTCGCTGCAGCAGACGATAGGCAAACTGTCCCCTCTGCTACAAAAAGGCTTAATTGTGGAAGGAAAGATAGACTTCTGCTTCCAAATGTATTAAGGTAAGACATGATGGAGCCAGTACTTTAGAGTAATGGGTAAAGAGAGGAGAATGAGGTTATAGAAAACAGAGCTGGTTGAAAAATCCAGATGAAAAAAAATGCAGATGAAAATTGTTGCAATTTATTCCTCCTCTGTTTTCCCAACTAGTTCTGATGATTAGTTACTGGTTGCTCTTTGTGTTACCAAGGATACTGCATTTTCAGTAGCATCGTCTCCTCTTCCCTGTTTCTGTTACAACGGGGAGAGAGCACTTAGATCTAACTAGTTAATGCTGAATTTAAAAAAAAAAAAGGAGACTGTCAGCAACTTAGGGATGAAAATGTATGTTTTATTTTAAAAATGCTGATATGAAATCTCATCATTTAAATGATTTCATGATTTAAAAAATATGCCACAGAAACAAGGTTTTGTTGTTGTATTTAAACATTACCCTGCAATCTAACCATTGCAACCTTGTTCTAATGCATGGGAACCTGAGTGAAACTGACTAGCCTATGTTTACAAGCTACATGAAATGCAGAAGGCAAAATCAACAGAACCAAACCCCCACCAAACAGATTTTAAAAGTTCTTTCAGTATAAATAACCAAATGATTTATTAGTAATGGGAGTATGGAATTTGGTTGTCTAGAGCAACGATTTTTAATTTGACACTCTACATTTTTCTTAAGGTGTAAATGCTATAGCTCCTGTTTATACAAAATACAGCAAATTCAGTACAGGTATTAAATCACTAAGGAAAAGACAGAAAACTACTATTCATGCTAATGCTTATGTTCAAGTTTTTTTCGGTGTTGTCCGAGTCCATTTAAACTGAAACCCAGAAAAATGTTTACCTTTGCCTTTCATGGTGGTTATGGATTTGGAATCACTCCAGTTTCCTACGCCCCGACTAGTTACTGCAGCAACCTTTTTCAGATTAGAAGGTGAGTTAAAATTTTATAATGAGAATAGAGAATGAGTTTAGAAAAGGGTTACTGGTGTCGTGGAACGGATGAGAAATGGACTTTGAAACAAAACACAAGAGCTTGTTTAATTACTTGGTAATATCAGGCTTGTGAACAGAGATAAAGCAGAGCTGTTTAGATTTAATTAATCTATTGAGATACATTGCAGATAACAGTATATGGCGAGATCTTTACAAAAAAAGCATGTAAAGTAAAGGGGGCTGGAATAATTCTGCCCAGTATAACCTAGCACGACTCCCATGAAATCCATGCTGGCAGCAATTCTCGCCCCAACAGAAAGGATAGTGCATATATTAAAAGGTACCCGCTTCTTGCACACACATGGGATTATACAAGTAACAGGAAGACTACTTTGATTCATGAGGGTTGTATCCTACTATCTGAATTGCCATTAATATCAATGAGAGTTTAGCATGTGAAAAACTGGCAAGTTAAGAATGTACTCTTCGTAGTGTTTGCTTTTGCAGGCTTGCCTGTCACACTCAAATACTATCTAATTTTAATCTAGCCTTTAGCCTTCCCTAGGCATCTCTCCTGCCCCATCCCCAACCTAGAAACACAGAAATATAGGGCTGGGAGGGACCTTGAGATGTCATCAAGCCTAGCCACCAGCTCTGAGGCAGGACCAAGTAAACCTAGAACGTCACTGACGGGTGTGTGTCCAACCCCTTTTTTAAAAACATCCAGTTGATGGGGATTCCACAACCTCCCATGGAAGCCTATTCCAGGGTTTAATTACCCTTAGAGTAAAAAGTTTTTTCTAATATCTAACATAAATCTCCCTTGCTGCACATTAAGCCCATTACTTGCTGTCCTACCATCAGTGGACAGAAAACAATTGATCACAGTCCTCTTTATAACAGCCCTTAACATATCTGAAGACTGATACCCGTTTTGTTTCTTTCCCCCATGATACAATTACAGCCAAATTTGTCTCTGACCTATATCCTGTGCAGCCAAAGTGACTTCAGAACTGTGCCATCTGGAGATGACTTTTAAAACTGCAACCTGGGTTTCTTGGATGGGGTGAAAATCTAAGGACAGAATTTGAGCCTTAAGTTTTGCCTTTTCTTGTCAGTACACAATGAAGGAGTCAGCAAATGTGCTGGCCTTCTATGTACTGTTAGCAATACCGTGTCTTAACTTGCTACCCTGGCACTAGTCTGTCAGTTAACTGTGCAGTGCTCAGATCACCCAGTAAAAGAAAACCCACTTGCGAATGTGTGCAGTACACCTAGAATCACCGGCTTTTAAAATACTCACTCTTAGTGTGTATAATTTGTTGACCTGCAAGTTCTCAATCTCGGTATAGTTCTTACTGGCTCTAAGTGAGGACCACTCCTTGGAACCACTTCTACTGTATTCCACCTAATGGGGTGAAAACAAGAGATCGGAGGGTCACAATCAACAATACAACAGGGTGGGATGTGGGATGGACGGGTGGCTAGCTTCAAAGCACTATGGGCCATTAAAACTACACAGGGGCCAGAACTCAAGCCCTCAATCTGAATGCTCAGATCTGGTGTGGGACATAGCACACTTCTAACCAAAACCATGCAACTTTCCTCACCTGTCTTGTCTAAACCCAGAGATTGAGAGACTGTCTGTATAGCATTTGCTATGCGGGACACTTTCTGCAGAGTATAGGGACCCCTGGCTGTATGGACGATTCCCCTCTGCTCCACTATACCCTGTGCATCCACAGGCCGAACCTGGTCTCTGTCAGTGATCAACTAGGCTATTCATTCAGGGGCCACATCAAGCACTTAAAACCTTAAGAGACTTTACTAAAGAACTAATACAAGCTTCCTCTTACCAGCTCTGACAAGTATAAAGGCTGGATTTATTCTCTGTGTAGCAGACAGTTGCATCTTAAAGTCTTTTTAACTGTCTTTTTTATTATTATTGTTTATCACAGTCTAACTGAAAGAAAAAGGAATCCACCCCATAGAAAGAGGGACAATCACTGTCTTCCCATATGTCTCTAATAAATGCAGGCTTTCTTGCATCATTAAATCTGAACTGGAATTTCAGTGGCTGTATGTATAGAGGCAATTTTGCCTGAGCTCCCCAATAAAACTCAATTTTCCATCATCCGCCCCTCAATCTCATTTATTCATCTTCCTCGTTATTATTGTAATGGACCTGGAAAAAATATTTACTGGATCTCTGCAATAACTGCACTGTATCTTCTACTCCTGTTTGGACTCAGTCTCTCATCACGGAGAAAGTAGGTAATTGTGGAAGAACACACTCACAATCTAAGTTAACCGAGCTGCCATTCACTCTAATTTCCAATTACAAACTGTAAGCTCTGTTGGGCAGGGACCTTCTTTCTGCTCTGTGTTTGTACCGAGCCTAGCACAACAGGATCCTTGTTCATGACTAGGGCTCCCAGGTGCTACACTAATACAAGTAATAACTAACTGTAATAATTCAGGAAAACATTTTAGCATATGTTTAAATCCCACTGATTTAAATGAGATTCAATCAATGCTTACACTTAAACATGTGCTTAAGTGCTTTGCTGAATCGGGACCTCTGTGCAAAGGGGCTCACACAGGCCATGTGAAGGGTTTGAGTAGTCCTGAAGCTTCCTGCAGATGATATGCATGCACTGAGGGCGAAACATACCTCTGGCCACTTCGGTCTCACTTAAGTGCATAAAACAGGCCTCTGTGGAACTTAAGGTAGTGCCCAGGCCTTGCACAGATGTGATTTCACCATGAGTGAACAGCTGCAGATAGTTTTGCTCAGAAGGGTCAAATTCCCAGAGCCATAAACCACTGAGACCCTTTGCAGTGAGGAAGGAATCCTTCCTTCTGCTGCGCATGCAGGGCTCCCATTTAGCTTTGGGTCTTGACTGCGGAACGAGTCGCAGAATAATACTTACGATGTACTCTCGGATCAGGCCGTGGGCAGACATGGGCGGAGCCCAGCGGGCGATCACCACGCCTTCCAGCTCTTTCTTTAGGGACAGCTGAAGATGAAGGGGGGGATCGGGTACTACCAAAGAAACAAGCGAGTTAGTGACAGACTGGCTACAGGGGTCTGTTCATCAGAATCATAAGGGGAAAAAAGCCAAGAACAAGTGTCCAGCTATTAGTGAGCAGCTTATTCCCTACTGGAGCTTGGTCACACCACAGAGCCAGTGGGTGCGGGGGGTCAATGTAAGAGCACCCCCTTCCCAGGGATCCTCCGCCAGCAGAGTGCCCTTGGCAAGATCAAGCAGAAGGGGCGACTAACAACCTATTGCTCGTGGGAAGTCGGAGACCCACATGTGGGAGGCTGCCTTCTGTGTGCAGATCTGCGGGGAGAGGACCCAGGCTCTGAATGTGTACCAGTCATCCCTTAGAGATGCTGTAACTAGAGGGTGCAATCTGGCTCCAGTACAGTCAACAGCTGAGGCTCTGTTCTCTTGCCTTCTGCAAAAAGGCGTGGGATGCTATTCAGAAAACACCCCTCCACCTTCTCTTATGTGGAAGCACAGTGCTGTGGCTACTTGACGGATCAGAAGTGTTACACTCCCAGGAACTCAGAACAGAACATGCAAAGACCACTTACATCCCTCCGGCGTACGCAGAGTAATGAAGTCATTGGTGTTGTACACTTTGCTGAGGCACTGGACCTGAACTTTGACCTGATAGGTGCAATCTGGCTTGAGGACTTTCAAGACACTGTTTGTTTTGCTGCTGTGAGTTTCTAACGTTTTCCAAATGCTTTCGCCAACCATCCTGTGGGAGAGAATAAAACCATTGAACTCAGGAGGTATTTCTGTAGCTGGAGGTGTTAGCGTGTTCTAAGAGCACCCATCATCTAACGACACTTTAAAGGCCTGCTTTTGTTTGTTTGTTTGTTAAAGGGACACTATTAACTTAGAGCTAGTTTGCTTCAAAATATGAGTTAAATCATTGAAAGTTTTACACCTGCCACTTTCTCAATTTTTTTATAACACTGCCTTAACTTCTTGACACTTCTTCTCTCATGGTTGCTCTGTCCCACACAAAGGCCTAAACCAGGGATCAGCAACCTTTGCCACGTGGACCGTCAGGGAAATCAGCTGACAGGCCGGGACGGGTTGTTTACCTGCAGCGACCGCAGGTTTGGCTGATTGCAGCTCCCACTGGCCGCGGTTCACCGTTCCAGGCCAATGGGGGCTGTGGGAAATGGCGCAGGCCGAAGGATGTGCTGGTCGTCGCTTCCCACAGTCCCCAATGGCCTGGAGCGGCAAACCGCGGCCAGTGGGAGCCGCGATCGACCGAACCTGCGGACGTTGCAGGTAAACAAACCGTCCAGGCCTGTCAGCAGATTTCCCCGACGGGCTGCGTGCCAAAGGTTGCTGACCCTTGGCCTAAACAAACAAAAGAGGAAACTGACTATACACAAATGGCTGGAAGTTGAAGATAGTCTAATTCAAGGGTCATGGTGGATTCTACATTACTGACAGTTTTTTTATGTCACAACTGGCTTTTTAAAAAACAGATACGATCTAGTTCACACATCAATTATTTCTGGGAAGTTCTGTGGGATGTGTTATACAGGACGTATCACTAGACTATCACAATGGTCCCTTCTGGCCTTAGAAAGTATGAATTTAGAAAATGCTGGCAAATGCACAAGGTAAACAATCTGAAAAACATAGAGACAAATCATTTTTCTGTAATCTCTTCTAGCTAAAGCCATTTCAAGTCTTGTTGGTAACAATAATGGGTAAAGCAGAAAGGAGATTTTGAAGTTGATTTTACAAGGTGCTTAAGAGAGTGCCTACCTTTACACCAGAGTGGACTGATTTAAAACAAAGTGATTTAAATCATCAATTTTAATCAACTTTTCCATTTGTAGATCACTTATTTTCTAAAGAGAGGTATGTTCTCATTGGTTGATATAACTGTTAAAACATGTTGATTTACAACTAAACAGAGCCTTTACATTAGATTTGGTACATCCTTTTGCTATCCAGTGGCCACACTATAAATATATACATTTATTTATATATTAAGCAATTATAAAGCTTAATATTTTCAGATTCTTCTTTACTGTACATGTTAGTATGTTAGAAAATGGTAAAAGATGTATTGCTTAGTTACTTGATACGTTTTGCTTATAATGAGGATGGAAACTGCAATTTAACTAAATACACACAACGGTATATACAAATATTTTGCATATTTTTTAAAAAACATTCAAAACATCTTTCACATTTACATTTTACAACTAATTATTTACAGGGTTACAGGTAGGGTAGTTAGAACATTATTCATTTTTTATTTGGAAAATTTAAAGGAAATTTTAAAGAAAGTGAAAGTGGTGTGCCTTTAGGGCCCAGGGGGGGCCAGAGCTTCTTGAAATGATGTTGTCTTCTGTTGTGTTTAGCCTGAGCTTATTTATAAAGCCTGACCTCAAAAGTTAGGTGTTCCCCCCCCCCCCCCCACATTTTCTTAGTATAGAAAAGCAGCCTTTAACTCAAAGTTTTTGATAGAGGCTCATGGATTCATCATATTTATTTTGTATTAAAATTGTATTTAAATATTTTAAGCAATTATAATAAATTTAGGCCTTAACATATTTTGTATTAAATTCAGATTTCCTTTTTAACAAAAAGAACTTATAATTTAAATAACAAAATCTAAAAAAAACCTGATTTAAATGAAAGAATCACAGATTTTTATCTACCCTGCTTTTATACACAAGTAGTCACAATGAACTTAGTTCTACTTGCACGTTTCATTAAATAAAAAGATAATCAAGATTCATGCAATTTACCTGTAATAGACATTATACACACAAGATGTTGAGGACATTTTTTTAGGTCGGGCCCACGTTAAAGTGATATCACCAGAGAAATCAGCCGTCCACTGGAGATTCTGGACTTTGTACACAATTGTGTCATCTAAGCAGATAACAGAAAATATTCTTTTAGAGAGGAAAATAAAAGCAGTGCTTTACAGAATAGGGGGTAAAGGGTTACATGGCACAATCAGCACCTATAGCTGTAGACTGAAGCATACACTTAAATAATCAGTGCCCATGGAAAAAGCACCGTCTGAAATAATTCAGAAGAGCACTAATGGGCCTGGAGTGGGCCTTCTCACCAATCTGATCTAGGGAGTCACTTCTCTACTTGTGGAACACCTCTAGGTCATGAATCTCTTCGAAGCACGGCCTTGTTCTGCACACTTTTCTTTATAATGCCTAGAACACGGAGGCTGGTGAAGAAGGCTGGTCTTGGGGTCAAGGCAGTGGGACTCAGGTGAGCTGGGTTCTATAGCTCACTTTGCCGCAGTCTCCCTCTGGGACCTTGGGCCAGTCATTTAGTTGCTCTGTGCCTCAGTTTCCCCACTTGTAAAAGAGAGGAAAATTGCGCTTCGTTCCCGCACAGGCACGTTGGGAGGATCCATTCACTGATGTCTGTGGGACACTTGGATAATACAGCGCTGAGGGCTGCGTAAGCGTCTAGACCGATAGCTGGTGCTCAATGTTCAGAAAGTGTCATTTATTCCTTTAGGTCACCTGCTTCTTTCTCCTGGTTGGAGAATGTGTGCGAGGCTCAATGTCGGAGTGAGCCTGGCTGCCAATCAGCTCCACAGCTGGGCTCTGTGGAAGGCAGTGCCCTCTAGTGGCTGCAATAGGGGACTTGCAACCAGGAAACATCGTTTCTAATTCTAGCTAGTGCCCTGCCTGTCTCTGTGCTTCACTTTCTCCATCTGAAGCATATGAGGCTTAATCGCCTGCCTTTCCTGAATTGCTATGAGATCCTCAGCTGGAAAGCCTCAGAAGTGTTATCATAGCTACCCACCGTCTGGCAGTTCCACAGTCTCCACTCACTGCTCCTGTATGTGGTCCCCTGCAAAGACAACCCTCCCCTATATCTGTGGGCCACCTTATTCCCCTTTATGTGCAGTTTGTCCCGCTCTGTGTCCCATTTCCCCCTGACTCATTGCTCAGCTGCCAGGCCCCTGAGCTGTGGACTCCAGCTCCGCTCCCAGGGCCCTACTGAGCCCACTGGTTTTATTTCCAGTTTATTAAGAAAACTAAACAGAGAGCTCCGAGCTGCTCCTGATGAAGTTTCCTAATCAGCAGAAAATTAAACCAATGAGGCTGCCAGCCCACGGGGGAGGCACCAGCAGCAGCAAGTCTAGCAGGATAAAGCAAGGGTTTCTTGCCTCACTTCAGCATTCCAGCCCAGCTGCGGGTCTCAGGGGCTCCTTGGCCCCCCATCTGGGCCACTTCTCAGAATCAATATTTAATTAAAGAGCTACAAACTGATTGATGTTCAGTACCCCGAGCAGTTTACTAGGAAAATGGCTGAATCCCACAGCTGGGAAAAGACAGTGATCGATGTTGTTATTATCTATCCAGAACGGACCAGGGCTTCCAATCAGAGTGTAACACATCTGGGTCCAGGGGCATGAGAGGAATTGCAAGTGAGGGAGCTTAGCTCTGTGCCTGTGGTCCCAGGGATAAGTTTTTAGAACAGGACACAGTGGGCAAGTGCTTGCAAAAATGCACCCACTTGTTGGCTGTGCTAATCAGGGAAAGTCCTGTATTTGTGTGACGCTAAATGACTAATGCTATTTGCCTGCGTCTGCAATTGCTGTAGTTGCATTGAAGGACATTATGTGTGTGGAAGCAGGAAGGGGGGTGTCTGATTGTGAGCAGGAGGGGAGATGGACCAAAGGAGGGGTGGTCAAGGTAATTATGAAGGAAGGAAAGACGCCCATGAGACAATGTCTGTATTATAACATGGTCTGTGCTATGGAAAATGCGAGAACTTCCGTGATAGCGCATTTACTTACCGGTGCAGTTTCTCTCGTCGCTACTATCTGAACAGTCCAGAAATCCATCACACCGCTCTGCTGTCATGATACAGGCTTCCTCATCTTCACATTTAAAACCGTTAGGGCATGATAGTGTGCTGCGAGTAGCTGGAAGAGAGAAAAGCATTGCATGATTCAAAGCAGGAGAGCTCATTTACAAATGTCCTGTCCGGATCACGTTGCACAGTGCCCTCAAGCACACCGCTAAACCGCAGCCATACTGAAATGCAGAGGTGGCTGCATCCTGTTTATGGATAAAGCGATCCCAGTATAGAATTGGTAATTGTTATTGTTACTACTTTCATATTAGAGCATCTTGCTGAGATTTTTGCAGTGAATGGCGTGACAGTGTATCAATCACTAACCACGTTGATAACTAGGGTGCTCTAGGAGGGTTTCATTTTGCACACCGAGGTTAAGAGACTAATTTTCAGTTGCACAAAACAGTAATTTCAAAAAAGCAAGTGACAGGTAATGGTTTTATTGTGAGCTTTTAGCACAGAAACAGACGTTTTAATGTCTCTCTCTATAGATGAAGAGACTGAGCTTAATTTTCATATTTGGGAAGTTGAGGCAAAATGGCAGTCTGGCACCTAAAAATGGTGTCCAAGTTTGTTTGAGTCTATAAGCCCAACTTTCGAACACTGAGTCAGATTTTCAAAAGTGCTCAGCACCCAGCAGCTCCTATAGTTCTCTGAGCACGTTGGAAAATCTGGTGCTATATCTTTCTGTCTATACTTTATATTCATATATATTTCCCAGCAGAGTGAATTCTGAATGTGACGTCCGCCTTTGTATTGTTTTTCATCTCATCACATTTTCACACCAGGCCAGCAAGAATTTGACGCTGCCGCCAATGAAGTCAATAGCAAAACTCCCACCGACTTCAATGAGAGCAATATCACACTATGAGGCTACCAACTACCATCCTGTTTTAATTAATGTTTTCTGGTCAACTCATATAACAGGGGTATGACGTCATAAACAGACACAAACTGAATCTCACTCAAAACGTATGTTTCCAATAGGAGTGAGGAATAGACACCCAAGCGTTAGTCTTTCCCCAACATACCAATGCCATTCTCTGATGTTAAAGCCATATATAAAGGGCAGTCTTGTCTAGTGGTTAGGGCACTAGACTAAGAATCACATGAACTGGGCTCTACTTCTTATTCTGCCATTGACCTGCTGTGTGAATTTACGCAAGTCACTTCCTCTCTCTGTGAATGTTTCCAATTCTGCTCTTTGTTACCTTGTCTATAGCGATAATGAGCTTTATGGGGGCAAGGACCATCTCTCGCTAACTCTGTACAGCAACTAAATTAGGCTCTGCCGTAATACGGCTAGTAAGTGTGTGTCTGTTTTTACATTAGTACTGCACCAAATGTGTTACACTGCATTACTCATTGCATAGCACTAGCACGGATTCCGCTTGCACAGATGCGATTTGCTGTGGTCTGGTCTTTAAAGAAAGCCTTGCTCAGGGAGAGCTAAAGCACCGCTCAGCCTGTGGGAAATGAGCACTTACGACAGTTCATTTCATCCGTGCCATCCTGGCAGTCTCTCAGGCCATCACATCGCTTCCAGTTAGGGATGCACTTCCTCAGCTGCTGACACTCAAACTCAAACCTGCTGCACCGGCCAAGGGAGATGGTGGAAGTCGCAGTTACGTTGGCTACTGGGAACCAAGAGGCGGAAGAAGAGAAGAGTCAGCAAACTACACAAGCAATAGCAGAACCCCCGGCTGAGCAATGGCAGTGACTGACAGACTGAGTTGTCTATTGGTTCCTCTAGTTCAGAATCGGTTCGCATCTCCCCACTCCACCAGATGGCAGCCTCTTCCTGTACAAAGTAACTAAATCCACTGCTGCCTCCCTTATCCAAATCCCACATGTCCTAACCAGGGCCAGCTCTCCTCAGTGTTTCTTGGGTTGCAGTGCAAAAGCTGGCCTGCTACTCTAAAGGCAACCTACAAATGGGGATACTGGCATATGCTCAGGCTTCTAAGTCTGGAAAGGAATCTACTGCGGCATGCTCCCACCCAACTACCTGAAAGTCTCAGGTGTCTCTTCCTAAACACAATCAGAAAGTGTTATGGCTGCAAGCATGTAACAGCCTAGTTTGAGCTGGGACAGAGATGTGTTTTCTTAGCAGCCACTGCTCCGTGGCAAATATTTCCATTAATTCTCAGAATTCAGGGTGAGCGAGCCGAATTCTCTCTTGATTCAAGTGGGTGCAACTCCACGTGAGTGAACTGAGCAGCACCCTTTACCCCAGCATATAGTGTGGCCCAAGTTTTCTAACATTTACATTTGAGGCTTTATTTCTCAGGATCACCTTTGCAGGGAATAATCACCGCTGAGTGTAAAACAAAGCGGCAAGGGAGGAGAAAACCTTACATAAAGTAGGGCAGGCTTCCTCATCTGAGCCATCTGTGCAGTCCTGATATCCATCGCAAACCCAACTGTTCATGATGCAGGCACCGCTGTTGCAACGGAAGTGGTTAGGTAAACATGTCACTGGGGCAGATGTCGTAAAGGGAAGGATCTGTGAACCTAAAAATAAACCAGTGAGAGCTGATCTTACTGGACATGTTCCTACGTCTGATTATGTGCTAAAAGCTTTTTCTGTTCCTAGGAGACCGAAAGGCAAAATCCCAGGATATCGGTTGGAAAAGGGGGAGGATGGGGAATACTTCACAAGTGCAGTATTTTTATTCTAACAGCACAAAGCTGGCTCCCAGAGCCAAACCTAAACATAAAACAAAGCTGCTGTCAAAGGACAGGAACTCGAGGGTGAAAACACAGTGATGCATCTTATTCATGTGTTTTTTAAAGGGTAGTACCACTTTAAGTGCTGGAAGGTGCACAGTGATTGTGGTGAGCTTTGCAGCCTCCGTCCCTGCAGGATGCAGACTATTCAACTTCTCCCTAGGTTTCCTGTAGACATTTCCCAGTAGCAGCTTCCAATATACATGGGCCTGCTTCTATGCACCCTCCCCATAAGTGGATACAGACAAGCCACAGTCTGGTCAACGCAGACAACTCCAGTAGGTCAACATAGACCAAGTATGCATTCTGGCTCGGCACAGAAACCCTCTCCACATGCTAAAGCCATGGTCCCGCAAATCAGATCTCCCTGGGAGGACCCTTATATAATCCCAAGGTTCCACTGAAATCAAGGTTTTTCCATAAACAAATCTGATTTCAGCATTGGGGCCTTAATCAAGACAGCCCTGATGCCTTGTGTGATCAGATAAAACAACCAGGAAAGGGTGACAGGCTTACCTGTCTGTCACATGACTTAGCAGGGATTTAAGGGAAGGGGGTGTTTTCCTCCTAGTAGGAAAAATAGGCAAGGAGAAGACCTCTACAGACTGCAGCCCATGTGGGGAAGGGGAATTGCTTTGATATTACTCGAGTTTTCTACTTAACCAATATTGTGCCTGAGGGAAGGAGCTGTAACAGACACAGAGCCCACCAGCTTACACGGTAGCACGCGATCCAATGAGCCTGGTCTATATGCCGCAAGCGTGCCGATTTCACTAAGTCTGTTTAGAAACCAATTCAGTTAACTCTGTGCAGCCTCCTAGTGTGGACGTGCTCAAATTGGTTTAGGTGCGTCCATGCTAGGGAACTGCTTCAATTTAACTACCCTGGTTTCTAAACAGACTATGTGAAATGGGTGCACGAACTTGTCTGTAGACCGTGCTAAAAGATTCTCTGCTGGACAGGAAGCTTCTGTATCATTTATTTAAACAAACATACGGTGTAAAAATGACTGAGTCAGGGTACTTCTGTTTTGTGCTACGATCAATGTAAAACATGAAAAAATGTAACTCATTGCTTGAACAAGGCAATAATAAGGACTCAGCAGAGGGCTAAGTGCTATAACTGTGATGCATCAGCTGTTTGAAAAATGAGTGGCTAGATAGAAGATAAAGTCATCACTGATACAGTCTCCAGATGACACACAGATTCAGGGAGTGGTAAATAAGGAAGAGGACAGGTCACTGATACAAAGCAATCAAAATCGCTTGGTAAGCTGGACACAAGCAAACTATATGTGTCTTAATAGCTAAAGGTAAAATTATACATTGAGGAACAAAGAATGTAGGCCGTACTTACAAGAGGGGAGACTCTATCCTGAGAAGCAGTGACTGAAAAAGACTTGGGGTCATGGTGAATAATCAAGTGAAGATGAGCTCTCATTGTGAAGCTGTGGCCATTAAGGCTAAGGTGTGATCCGTGGACTTATAAACAGGGGACTCTTGGGTAGGAGTAGAGGCTATTTTACCTCAGCATTTGGCATTGGTGCGACCACTGCTAGAATACTGTGTTCGGTTCTGGAGTCCACACTCAAGAAGGATGTTGATACATTGGAGAAGGTTCAGAGAAGACCCATGAGAATGATTAAAGGACTAGAAAACATGCCTTAGAGGGAGAGATTCAAGGAGCTCAATCTATTTAGTTTAACAAAGAGAAAGTTAAAAAGTGACTTGATCTATAAGTACCTACATGAGGAGCAAAAATTTGATAATGGGCTCTTCAGTCTAACAGACGAAGATATAACAACGACTGGAAGTTGAAACTAGACAAATCCAGACTGGACATATGATGTAAATGTTTAACCATGAGCGTTATTAGCCTTTGGAACAATTTACCACTAATTGTGGTGGATTCTCCATCACTGGCAATTTTTAAATCAAGATATGGGATGTTTTTCTAAAAGTTTTGCTCTAGTTCCAACAGGAATTAATTCAGGGAAGTCCTATGGCCTGTGTTATGCAGGAGGTCAGATTAGATGATTGCGCAGTCAGTCCCTGCTGGCTTTATAATCTATGGAGCAGATAACTGAGGCAGCAGCCACTCTTGCTCTTACCCCCACATTCCTTCTCGTCAGACCAATCACCACAGTCATTCTCCTCGTCGCATTTCCACCGGTTAGGGATGCAGTGGCCATTCTCACACTGGAACTGGTAGTAGCGAGAGCAGTTCGGCACTTCCGTTGGGTTTTCTAACAATGATGGGAGATTGTCAGGAGGTCCCACATTCCTGACTCCTCAGTGACACAGGTTCTGTCCATGCTACAGCTCAACCCTGACTAGTAGTGCTCCATAGCTCACCCACACAGCGCTGTTTTCCTGATAGGCAAACCCCGATCCCTCACAATTTCCACTATGGTTTATTTATTGTTATTTACGCAGCACCCAAAGCGGGCTAGATGCTGTATGGACAGGTAATAGAAGCAGCCTCTCCTCCGCGGAGCTTACCTTTGAAAATCAGATCTCGCACAGTAAGGCAAGAGCTGAGGCGGGGGGGGGGGAATGGAGGGGAGAACGTGGCTAACACAGTCTGAACGAGCGGTTGGCTGTGCATGTTTTCCTAAGGCTTGCAGGCAATAATTACTAACCCTGCTCTCAGATATCAGGCCCCTGTCTGCATTGGCCTGGGAATCTGTGCAGCAAATGTGCTCGCATATGGCTTCAAGTCAGCCCTAGTATAGAGAAGGGCCTATGATACGAGATTATCAAGAACTCAATGGATATGGTCATGGGAGGCAGCACGGTCTAGTGGATAGACACGGGACTGGCATTCGGGAGACCCAAATTCTGTCTGCACTTCTGCCACTGGACTGCAGGGTAGCCTTAAGCAAGCAACGTCACTGCTCTGTGCCTCCGTTTCCCTAATGGTAAGATAGGGATAATGACACTGATCTCCTTTGTTAAAACACTGAAATCTATAAACAAAAAACACTCTCCATCTCTCTCTCTATAAAGTGATTGCAGTCCTCCCCATGGTAACCGCTCAGTATCCTAGCGGAAGGCAACGCTGTTAATACTCAAAATAAGACTGAGGGGTTAATGATCCTCTCTGCTCACCACAGTTTGCTTCATCAGAGTAATCCCCACAGTCATCCATCCCATCACATTTCCACACCAAACTGATGCACACGCCATTCTGGCACTGGAAGTTGAATTGGTCGCAGGTCCGGTGAAACTCTGGGTCTTGGGCTAAAAGGGACAAAGCGAAGTTGAAAAAATAAAAAGTCAAATGCAGCTGTTCCTTCTGAGAGCTTTAGTACAAAGGCGAAGGGCTCAGAGTGTGGCTAGCTGTGGGGAAGGGAGGGTCGGGCACAGAGAATCCAGCCTGCCTCATTGCACAATGCACGGAGGCAGCCAAGATCCTGGTTCCTTGTGCATCCGGCCTGCAATAACTGGCACTGCTTCACACAGACAGTGCTGCTAGCAACCTGTAAAAGATGGAGCAGCTTTCCGGCCAGGCGGATGGAATGGGGCTGATGCACAGGAAGCACCCGCTGCACCTTTTCAAAGAGTTGAAGCATATTCCTTATACAGCAGCAAGACATCAAACAAACCCTAACTGCCTCGAGTTTAGAAGAAACATCCTCCGCAGGCAGAATAGCCCATCAATGTCTGTTATGGGCTTCCCTGCACCTTCCTCTGAAGCTTCTGGCACCGGCCACTGGAGAGAGGATACAGTACTAGATGGAGCACTGGCCCAGTCTGGCAGTCCCTATGCTCACACACTCCTCCCGCTGGGTGGCATTACCCGGACTCCGCTGGAATGGTCTGCGGGACAGGGTGTATGCACCCACTGGCCCCAAAGCAGCCGCTGGCTGTAAAAGCCAGGTTAGAATCCTATGGGGCAAAAGCCCAGCTTTGTCAAACACGCTGGTGAAACAACCGGTCCTATTGAACTTGGACTATAAAACATAACTGCTTGGATTTTGGAGACAACCCTCGCGAAACAGCAACCAACAGAAACCAGGATTTTTAAAGTCAACAAAGTGCTACTCAGATCATTAACATCCAGACCGGGCCTGATTTAAAGGAACATACAAGTGGCTTGGTATGTCATTGACACAGTCTGGAAATGACACACTAAGCCCCTAAGGATGCTTATTTATTCCCTTTTGGGATCTCTTCAGAGCGGTGTTGACTAGTGGATGGAGCACTGGACTGGGGTGGGGCTCTGCAGACCGGGTTTTCTAGTCCCAGTTTTGCCACTGGCCTGCTGAGTGATGTGAGGCAAGTTATTTCACTGTCCAGTGCCTCCGTTCCCCCCATGAGGATAATGGTACTGACCTTTGTAAAGTGCTTTGAGATCTACTGATGAAAAGCGCTAGGTATTAGGTATCTGCTAGATTATTGGTATTACTGAAACACTTACAGCACCCAGCATAGTTGGCATCTTCATCCGAGCCATCCCGACACTGCACAATGCCGTCACACACCATGGAGTGGAACAAGCACTGCTGCCGGTTCTTACACACAAAGTCCATGTAACGCGTGCACAGGGGGTCTGGGGGAAACAAAAGGGATTGCAGGGAGAATTACAGCATTTCAGTGCATGGCAATAAGAGACGTTTGTCCACTGCCTAGCACAATGTGATCCTGGTCCATGACTAGGTTCCTACATGCTATGATAATACAAATAATACGTAGCAACAACACTGTAGACAAAGTTCTTTTGTTATTTGATCTATGTGTACTTAACCACCCTCTGACTTACAGAGAGTCAAATACACTGGCTAGATCTTATCTAGTGCTGGATAATTCTGATGATCAATAATACAAGCTATGCAGCTATTCAGGCTTATCTTGTGTCATGTGTCAGGGTGAAAGCGATAGGCAGTAGATATCAAGAAGGAATCGCCTGCCACGCTGTTTATAGAGCTACATAGGTGACATACATTATACAGGGGGCTTTTGCTTTCCTTTGAAGCATGAGGTGTTCATCTCTGTTCCAGATGGGATGTGCTAGTCAACTGACCCATCTGGTGCTGCAAATTCCGAGTTCCTGTGTGTACCCACCACAGTGCTGTTCGTCAGAGCCATCGGAGCAGTCATGCAGCCCATCGCAGTGCTTGCTATTTGGGATGCAGGTTCCATTTGGACACTGGAAACCGTTGCACTTTTTTTCTAAAATTCATTTGAAAAAGCAGCCTTAAGTATGGAAGAATTTCAACCCATAGGTACGGAATTAGAGTTTGGTTCTGTTTGTTAGTCCCGAGTGGCCGAATCCCAGGGGCACTCGACAACCCCCAGAAAACCCCAGAATCAGCTGCGCCCTTTGTCCATAGAATCTGTTTAGATTGGAGGCTCTTTGGGGCAGGGACTGTGCACGCACAGGGGCCCTGGTCTTGGGTGGGTGCCACAATAAACCAATCAGTAAAGATGTGGTTTTAATGCTCCCCAAGTTTGCTGCTGTTCTGTTGCAGTGACAGAGCTAGATTCCATTCTATAAGACGATAGGCCAATGAGTTAGAAAATAACAACTGAGCTCTCACCGCACTTGACAGGGTCCTCATCAGAGCCATCCTGGCAGTCGGCGTCGCCATCGCATGCCCATCTCTGGGGAATGCAGTGCCCATTATGGCACTGGAAGCTGGAGGCTTCGCATGTATGGTATACTGCTGAAAACAAATAGAAAAAAAGAAAGCATTTACAGACTCATTGATTTCAAGAGGCGGCAAACTGGGCTCCGTGTAAATAAATCACCATTCTTTTCTTTTCTTGATTTGTGACACATTTAAATATATGTTCAGATACACACTATTATTAACAATTATTATTTGTACTGTTGTAGCATCTAGGAGCCAGAGTCATGGGCCAGGACTCCATTGTGCTAGGCACTGTACATGTTGATTTATCATCCTGTAATGGGTGTCAGGTTCTATTTGGCTGGCCTACTGACTTGCTTATCCTCTTGTGCCTCAGTTTGCCCACCTGTAGAATGGGGACAATACTTACCAACCTACTGTACCTCATAATGTTGACTATGGAGGTTAACCAATGTTTCTAAAGCTAAGACCTCTGGAGTCAGCCCTTTCTTATCGTTTCAGTCCTTTGAGTCAGCTGGCAAAGGTAATGATGTCTGGTCCTTGCTGGAACAGCAACTGACAAACCTTGGTAAGCTGGCACTCCTCCTTATATATGGGGGAGGATACCACCAAAAGGGTTTTGAGCACTGTTGCCATCTGCTGGCAGGGAGGATCTGCACACAAGTGTCTGACTTGGCACTGAGTGTCAAAAAAGAGAACTTGTTTGTATTTTAGGTTCTCATAGATATTCTTAACTAGACTTAAGAGATGGGATTTTCAAAGCTTCCTAGGAGACTTAGACACCCAATTCCCAGTGGATATCAATGGAACTTGGGCATCCACCTCCCTTAGGCTCCCACTTTGAAAATCTCCACCTAAAATATTTTTTTTTAAATAAGTCATTTTGGAACCTAATTTATATGCCGTACCTCTTCAAATAAAAAAAAAACCACTAACATGAGAGAATACTCTTCATTATCTAGAAAAAGAGCAACATTTGACTTAATTAAATTGCACGCTGCTACATTTTAGCCTAGCTAGTGACATGCACTTCCAGATATTTCAAAATACTACAGTCATCTGGTACTAATATTCTATTAGGTATTCACTGTGAAATGTAATGATTTTAGATAAGAGCAATAAATGCAGCCAGCTGAGTTAGATATGTTTCTCAAATGATTGTGATTCTTATCGATAATTTCAACTTTCAGCTTAAAAAACCAATACTCTTTTTGAAGTAGGTTCACTTCTTCCTCTGGTAATTCTCGCTCAGAAAGTCATGAGAGATGAGCGATACCAATAGGTATCTCCTTTCACACCACACACTTGGAATACCAACTACTGGAATCCCCAAGCTAAACAGTTCCAACCATATATATCTGAAACTGATGAAATTCGGTAATGGATTTAGTAATTACATACATCCAGATTCTGTGGTTATGGTTGAAGTATAACTCCCATTGATATAAAAGGGAGTTTGCTCAAGTAAGTTCTCCAGAACTTGATCCAGAACCAGGACATTTATTGTTTTAAAATATATATGTTTGGAAAACTGCATATAAAAACTGAGGAATTTACACTGCATAACTTTAAGGCCAGAAGAGACCATTCTGATCATCAAATCTGACCTCCTGCATAACCAGATTGGAGACCCTCACTCAGTAATTTCTGCATCTAACCTATAGCTTCTATTTGGGTTAGGGCGTATCTTTTAGAAAGACAGCTCATCTTGATTTAAAGATTTCAAGTGATGGAGAATCCACCACATCTCTAAATAAGCTAATTAGCCTCCGTGACACTGCACCCCATATCCTTCTTAGTGATTTTTTATTATATGATTATGACCTAATTATGATGTATTTTATGCAAGATAAGTCATGTGAGGTGTCATTGGAAAAGTTATGATTTGCTGAATGTGATTATCCTATGTATACGCATGTATCATTTTTGTATTGGAAGTTATGAATATTGACTATGTAATCATTTCAAATATAGTTACACCTGGGTAATGCCCACTAGACAAGATGCTTTCAGTCTAGATAGTGGGTGGGGAAGGGCCTATTCAGAGCAATGAGCCATTAGGAAAAAACAATAGCCCTTAGGAGAAGCTTATCTCCCACCTGGGGAGCCTTCCCGAAAATGCTACAGACAGCCTCTGAGTAATGGCTGCTATGACTCTACAGGGACATGTGATGAGACCGTATGTCTCTGGACTCCATCTTGGGATGTCAGTATTACTGGTCTGGGAACCAAGCTTTGTAAGCTATATAAGGCAGGGAGTGACATCATCCATTGTTCTTCCCTCCCCACACAAGAGGACTCCTGCAAACACCTGAGGAACAAAGACTGAACTGGGGGAAGTGCTGGACCCAGGCTAAAGGGATTTCTAGCCTGTGAATGAAACACCTGGGGATCCCAAGCGGTAAAGCGAGTGCAGTTTGCCCCTTAAGAATATGCAGCCTGCTTGTATCACCTCTTAGGGTGAGAATCTGCTAATTCATATCCAATCTATTTAGTATATTAAGTTTAGCCTGTGTTTTTGGTGTATTTGCTAGGTAATCTGCTTTGATCTGTTTGCTATCACTTATAATCACTTAAAATCTATCTTTTGTAGTTAACAAACTTCTTTTTCCTTTCTCTAAACCAGTGAGTTGGAGTGAAGTGTGTGGGAATCATAACTCAGGTGCAAAGGCAGTTGCATATTCCTCTCCACATTGAGGGAGGGGGTGAATTTCATGAGCTTACGCTGTACAGTCCCCTGTGCAGCACAAAACGGTATGATTTTGTGTTTATACTCCAGAGGGGTGATGCGCCTGGGGAGCTGGGAGTTGCCTTAGCTGTAGCCTTCCTATGCAGGGGCTGGTCAGAGATCCTGCATGTAACTGCAGCTGGGTGTGTCCCTACCTGTATGTATGCTGATGAAAGTGCAGGCTGGAGGGCTTTGCAGCTTGTCACAGCACTACAATGTGAGAGGGAGCCCAGGCTGGTGGGTCAGGGGGGTTCAGTGGTACCCCAGTTCCAGGTGCCACCCCGGGGGGAACCTGCCAGAGCCTCCCTCAAAAAATGTTCACCTTGTTTCTAGTCTGAATTTGTCTAGCTTCAACTTCCAACCACCAAATGTCATTATACATTTTTTTGCTAGATCAAGTAGCCTTCTACAATTAGAATTCTCTTCACTGTGTTGATACTTGAAGACTGGTCAACTGAAAATATCAGAGCAGATGTGATGTATGTAAAGTGTGGACTGAATTTTACTATGTTCTTAGGACTCTTCTCACTTATATCCACTAGTGTAAATTCTGTTGTCATCACTGGGTTGACTCCAATGTATGAGTAGAGAATTAGGTCCACTAACTCAAGGCCTGATGTATAACCAGTGTCAATCCAGAGTGTCTCTATTTTTTCCAGCTGAGTTGCACTGGTGTAAATCAGTTGTCAGTAAAAGGGGAATCAGGTCCTTAGCGCATGACTTTGCATAAGTTACATCCTCTTTATAGTTCAACAGCTCCAGCTGGAATGCTAGATAAAGAGGCACGGCCATGCTAAAGACCACTCACCACTGGAGCCGAGCATCCCTTCTTTTAGATAAATAGTTTAGAAATTGCAAAGAAAATCTTTCTTTTTTGCAATGTGTTTTACTGTTACAAAAGAATCAGAGTGCAAGCTGTAAAATGAGGTCAGTGCACACCCGGCCTATTTTCAGTCTGTACGTGTTGTAACCACTGAACACTTTTCAGGGAGAAGAATTCTTATTAGTTAACATCTTGATCTTCAGGACCAATGGTTACAATTATGCCTCCTTATTTTGCAGATCTCCACAGGTAGGGCAAGCCTGTTTTTATGGCAGACCATGTGGTAATAAATTTTTTAAGCAAGTTTTGAAGCACTGTCAGCTGTAAACAGCACTACAGACGAATGACCTCAGCGTTGATTTGATTCCATCAGTGCAATCTTGCAAATATAAGCAAAGATGAATCACTGCGCACATCAAAAAACAGCCAGCACTTTCAGAAACGCAGCGATTAAGTTGCTAAAATCAACAGATCGTAAGATAGATGCTTATTCTCTCAGGAATATGATCTTATTAGTTTCCTGGCCCGATTTGTACGTGCTGGGTCAATCACAGCTCCAACTGACAGGTTGTTTAGCACCTGTGAAAAACAGGGCATGTAGCAACATGTTTCTGTGGCTTTATGCAAAAAGGGCATTCGCTGGTGAGAGGTTTTTATTTTTAATAATTTCAAAAAGTTTTTCCCCTATTTATAAGCCTACAGAAATTTAAAACCAGAATTTGTTTCCCTGAAATTATTTCCTCTATTGCTTGCATTTGCCCTGGTTTGTTATTGTAGGGTCACTCATAAGTATTGAGCTCCTACCACAATTTGAGTTTTAGACAGTATTTTATATGCACAAAACGATACATAGTTTGCCAATAAATATTAAGAAGGTGAAAAGGGGAGATGATCGACATTTTCTGTCTGCCAACTAACCTGGAGCATGTTTTAAATGCAGGAGAGCATTGTACGGGTAGGGTAGGCACTTCAGCTAAGAAGAGAGACGATTCAGGGCTAAGGCTCTCACTGCATTCTTCGTTCATGCTAGAGCTAATACTTAACAGGCACCTTATTTTCAAATCACATTAACGTGCTCATCTTCAAACACCCTTGCAAGGCAGGTGACTATTATCCCCCTTTTACGGGTGAGGAAACTGAGGCATGGAAGTTAAACCATTTAGTCAAGGTTTCACGGCAAGTTACTATCAGAACTGGGATTAGAAATTGGTTCTGGCTCCACGCTCAATCCACTAGCCCATGTTGCTGCTACATTAGGATCTAGTCCAGTGATTTTCAAATTGTGGGTCATGACCCCAAAGTGGGCCCTGAGTTCATTTTAATGGGGTCACCAGGCCAGGCGTTAGACTCCCCGCTGCCCAGGTCTGAAGCCAAAGCCCAAACAACTTAGCTCTCTGGGGTCCCCTGTGGTGTGCGGCCCCCTGATTCTGGACTCTAGAATCTAGAGTAACACGGCGCACTGGGATCATGCAGTCACTTTGTTGTCAGAAGTGGGTCACAGTGCAATGAAGTCTGAGAACCGCTGATCTAGTCCAAAGCCCACAGGTATCTTTCCATTGACTTCAGTCAGCGCTGGCTCAGTCCTTTAGTTGCTTCAGTGTTTCCATCTTAACTTCTATGCCACAGCCAATCAGGATTTCCCTGCAGTAGCCACTAGCACAAAATACAGTAGCAATAGGGCAATGGAAGATTCAGTCTCATGACACGGAAGGGTTAAACTGACACCTTCCTGCACAGCATGTGTTCTTCCGCATACAGCTATCCTAATGCAAACCCTTTAAAAACACAGCAGCTGATAGCTAGCAATGAGCAACTCCAGCAGAGGGTTCCCGATCACATCCCAACGCTTACCAGTGCAGTTAGCTTCATCTGACCAGTCTCTGCAGTCGTTATCGCCGTCACACATCCAAGAAAGACGAATGCACATTCCCGAGCTGCAGCTGAATTCATCACTTCTACACTGGTGAGCTTCTACAAACAAGGCACCCAAAGTTCAGCTGGGGTGACTGGGGGCGGGGATTGAACACAAGCTGTTGACTTAGAAGAAAGAGCTGCCATTTCACTACCAGCAGCCTAAGCAGCTCAGAAAATTTGTTCTGGTCTTGAAAGTATTTTTAGTGTATTGTTTCTAGCCCTGAAAGATCAAAAGCTACCGCGTCACTCTGATTCCCAACTTCTGTTCTTGCCGTGGATTTAACAGTCTGCCGCTCAGGAACTATTAGCCTCAGAGGTTGACGGCCTCACCCACAACCCATTCAAGATGCTGGGAGCTGCAGATGCTCAGATGCCTTTGAAAATCAGGCCAGAATCTCCTTTGAAATTAGGGATTCTGAGCTCCTTAGGAAGTGCTGCAATGAACTGGCTAGTGTGTGCCTTCACCACTGCCCTCTGCTGGACGGAGGAGGAACTGCTCAACACTGCGCCATGCAGCCTAGACTGCACACAACTAATGGGAGACTCCCCTTTCGGTTAGGAGCCTGTGCTGTTAATGAAGGAGGCTGAGTCCTAACCCTGCTATTACTGTGCTCATGATGTGCAGCACAGCGACAGCCACAAACCTGCCAGATGGCCAAAGATTTCTTACCAGTATGAAGCAACTGGGGGAGGGTGAAGGGGAACCTACTGCCGCAGCACTTGAATTTGTAGCCCCGATGGCTATAGGAGATACCAGATCTTGGAGCTATCTACCCCACCCTGCTCCAAGACCGAACACACCAAGTCTCGGAAGCTGCATGAATATAATTTTTAATCCCTGCTTGATTGTTTTGTTTTCTGGCAGATGTGCATGGCAGATGAGGGGAGCTGAGAACATCTGATATCAGAGCCTCCCTGCCAGCTCAAGGTGTGACGCCTCGGGTGAGGTGGATATGGGCTGTCATTATTGCATCTCATCCCCTCCCCTGGACCACATCTGCACTAGCTGCCTGACAGCATCCAGGGAGGGGCTAGCAAGCCCTGGACAGTGTGCAAGGTGGGTCCCCTTCAGTGCTCTCCTGAGAGCCAGAGATGCTGCCTTGCCCTGCTTCCATCCGGGCAGGCTCACCCCTTGCCTGGTGTAGGGAACAGTGATATTCTTCCGGGGGCGGGAGAAAGGACATCCAACAGAGACAAACAGCTCGCTCCTTATCACGCTTACCGCAGTGGCTTTCATCACTGTTATCTCCACAGTCGTCCTCCAGGTCACATTTATAGGACAGCGGGATGCAGGTCCCCGAGCCCTGGCAGCGGAACTGAGTCTCGCTATCACAGACTGTTGTGGCTAAAACAAGGCGGGGGGGGGGGGGAGAGAGAGGTTTCAAGGCCACCAATTAAATAATTCCCCCCCGACCCAAACTCATATGTTAAAATAAAAGCAAGGGGAATACAATGGAGGAAAAGAGCTTCCTCTGAGCTATTCTTGCTACTAATTCTGGCTGTGCTGGATGAATTTCTCCTGGTTCAGGGCAGGAAGGGCTTAATGGTCTGACCTGGAGATGGGACTGAAACCAGTTCCACACTGCAATACCAAGCCTGGAGAAAGCGTCCTCCAGCCGGAGAGAAGAAAAGATGAGGAATCATGGCTGGCTTGGCTTGACCGGGGCGGTGCTTGAGTCTAAGGAGCCACCAGTTAGGAACTTCAGGAGCAGCTAAGCCTGGGGAGACGGTTTGGCCTGGACTTTGTCTTATTGTTCAGTTGCTTGGCATTCGGACCCAAATCCAGGTCCTAACTTTGAACCTGGCCCTGCTTCTGTAATGGGCTGAGCCACATCTCTATGACTTGGGGACAGCTTGGCCAGATGGCTCTTTGTTCCCTTGATAAGCTCATTGGGCTCTTTGTCTGATTTCCATTCAGAGGCTGGCCTTCTTGAATGTATCTGAACTAGCTTCATTAGGATATACCACGCCACAAGGGCTTGTAGGAAGGGCGGAAAGACCATATTCATTATTACTAATCCCTTCTCCATCACTGGTTGAAGCATTTTGCTCCCCAGCCAGGCTGGATAAACGATTACCGCTCAGGACGCAAACACAAAGTGACCACAGAAGGACACTTACGGCAATTCTTCTCATCGCTCATGTCTCCGCAATCGTTATCGTTGTCACACTGCCAAATGCTGTTGATGCAGTTCCCGTTGAAGCATCTATACTGGTTAGGCAGACAGGTGTTATCTAGTGCCCAGCATGTGTTTAAAAAAAACAAGCTACAGTTAGGCACAGCACCATTATCTTTGCCAAGTGATCGTCGCTCTTTCTAAGCTTTACGCTCCAGGTCAAAAGGTAACGTCAGGCTGACCTATCTCCCAGCCAAGGAGTTGATCCTTTTTCAGGATTAAATAGCAGCAGGAGTTAAACAGGGTTTTACCTTCCTTGATGCAGGTGTTGTTCTTCATCACGTATCTGTGTGGACAATCACACTTCACTTCCCCTGATGGGAGCACGCTGCTGGAGACTCCCTCAGGACACTTGCAGCTTCTGCTGTTGTTTGATTTGGGCAAGCACAGCAAACTGCAAGGCTTGGTGATGCAGGCATTCTGTCCTGTTGGGAAGGGACAAAGTAACTACCTGGCACTGCAGTACAGGGCAGGGAACCTGAAACTACGTCTCCGGTCATCCCCTCGATTCAGGCTGCTACGCAGGCTCTCTGGGCACCTGGGTGTCAGCTTCACTTGGCTACGTATTGAGTCTGGCCTTGAGAGATGCCACACGCCCTCTACTCCCATTGACTTCAATGGGGCTTGAATGCATGCTCAGTGCCACACTAGATCAGTCCCTTCGATCCTAGTGAGAAGTGGTTTACAGATTAATAAGTAAACAGGATACACTGCACAGATCCCCCGCTGCCTTATATAGGGAAATATGAATAATTAAATGGAGAGGTTTTTTCCCCTCCTCAAATGAGATGGTGAAGTCAAACCATGCTCTTTGGGACAGAAAACATCTTTTGATTTTGTTAGTACAGCGCCTAGCACAAAGGGGTCTTGGTCTATAACGGAGGCTTCTAGCCACTGCTACAATACAAATAAATAATAATTAATAATAAACCAACACTGAGAATGCAGTGCGCTCTCTCTCTTTCTCTCTCTGCATCAAGCTTGGGGAAGACTTAAATTAATTCCCTAGAACACAAGTTTCAACTCGGGCTTGGGACCACCCTCCATTTTGTAAGAGTCACAGAGCTTAAGACCAGAAGGAACCACCAAATCGTGAATTATGACCTCCTGCATATCACAGGCCCCCAAAACTACCTACCACAAACACGCTAAACTCAACAGTGAAACCGAGATCGAAGGATTACAGCCCACAGGTTGTAGACTATTATGTGTCACAGGCAGAGAATAGGAGGGACCGAGGTGCACCAATGCCCGAGGACCCTGCAATGGCAGGAAACTGACTGAGATAAACCCAGATGATTCTGGCAAGCAATCCATGCCCCTTGCAGTCCCTTCTAACCCTATGATTCTATGATTCATGCTGCAGAGAGAAGGCAAAAACCCTTAAAGAGGGTCCCAAAACTTTTTCCTGTCATGACAAGTTGTGGCAGCCTGGAAGGGGTTGAAAAGCACCGTCCTGGAGACCTTTTTGAAGGCAACCCCAGAAAGCATTACCTTCCAACAGCTCGTTAATACACTTCATTAAATAATCAGAGAGGAAGGAGGGGCTTCCCATCAGCAGCTTCCAAGCTAACAAGAGCGTTTCAGAACACAGCAGCCTAAGAACTAGTTAATCGACACTTAACAGCCTCCTTCTGATCAGGCTGAGCACTTGCTGAGGCTTAAACACAACAGAACAGCCTTTTGTTTCAGAAGAATCAGATGAAGTCCACGGCATCTCCTGGAAACTAGGGGGTCAGTGACTTTCTGCTTGGTTGGGCTCATTTTAAGATGCTACTTTACATTCATTCTAAGCCATCTGGAGGCCTCTCAGATACAGGCTTATCTAATCTATGGCTCTGAACTCTAAATAGTCGTGCTACTGTTTCATCTAAAGACAGTTCACTCTCAAAGCCCATTCAGTCCCTGACCTCTCCGCTTGGAACTCCAGCAATGCCGGTGGTTTTGTAATGAGGGTACACCTGCCCTTTAGCCCGAGACCCAACAACTCCTTTCACGGAGGTCACTAAGGAGCTATCGGATGGTAACAACTGCGACCTAACCAGGCCTGAACTGGACTCAAACCAGCGACCTCGAGGTGACAACGAGATTTTAGGATTTTAAAGCTGACGTGTGATAAAGAGATCGCGATGTACATCTATCATGCTGAAATGTACTTACATCAAGCACCATTCACAAAAGACAGACAACGCTTAGTACTATGGCTGAGAGCTGCGAAGTCACCTAAGGAATTTGGATGTATTTGGACTCAAAAAAATGGAGGAAGGATGGCCCAGTGGTTAGGGAATTAGCCTGGACTTTGGAGACCGGGGTGCAATTCCCTGCTTTGCCAGCCCCCCTGGGTGATTTCTCTCCCTCTGTGCCTCACTTCTTCATCCATACAATAGTATAACAGCACTTCCCTACCTCATGGTGTTCTGGGAATAAAATACATTAAAGACGGTGAGGCATTCAGATACTATAATGATGGGGGGGCCATACAAGCAGTTAAGATAGACAGACTCCCAAATCCCATTCAATGGGAAGTAAGCAGCCAAACACCCTCGCTGGCTTTTGAAAATCTCAGCCTACAGTCTACTTAGAAAAGGTCTTTACAAACACTCCACATTACCTGTTGTCTTTCCTCTGTAGAAGATTTTCATATCCATGATCCCATTTAATCGGCCAACTAAAATCTCCATTCTCGACCCACTGTATTTAGATGCTCTAAAAATACTCAGCTGCGACCAATCATTCCAGTAGATTTCATTCTGAAACATAAGCTTTGTTCCTTAGTCCATGCTTTGGTGGAGACAGGCAAATATCATGACCTCTGCAAACTTATTCTTTTCCAAATTCAGGATTTGAAGGAGGATCTACAGATCAGGAACTCCCGGTTAATCCTGATTTTTCATCAAACTAGCCAATGCAGAAGACCAATTTCATAAAGTGAGTTTCAACCGAAAACCAAGGGTCATTTTTTGCATAGACGCTGCCTGTGCCGCTAAGGTTTCATATACTGCTAATACTACTTTGCACTTATATACTGCTCTTCAGGTGGCTTCAAAGCGCTCTGCAAGGCGGGGTCAGTGTCACTACCCCTATGTTATAGATGGGGAAAGTAGCATTGTATTGGGGTTCAGTGATTTTCCCAATGGAGTCACAAAGTGAGTCAACAGCAGGGTCTGGAACAGAACCCAGGTCTTCTGACTCCCAGCTCCTACTTGCTCATGTCTGCTTGTATGAACACAGCAGCACAAACAAGAATTAGTAAAGCACAGCTATGAAGCTGGGTTCAGATAAGCAGACAGACAGACAAGCATCTGAGAGACGTTAGCCAAAGGTTATCCAGACTACCGCGGCTCTCAAACCTACGACTCTCAGGAGAACAGGATTGTCAGAATGTTTCTTAAGCCCAAAGGAAAGAAGCTAACGAAGGCTTAAAACTGGACCTGTGCAGAACCTGAAACAAAAGCCACGTGGGGTGTTAAGGCTGCAAACCTTCTGGTGAACTGGGTCAGAGTTCCTGGTGAGCTTGGGCCACTCAACACAGCTCAGCGTTTATCACAGTTTGGGCTGAGCCCCTATATCTACTATACTTATCTCCAGACACGTTGTATAAATACCTTAAATACAGCAATAGCATAGGGATGAGGAAGACTATCCAGTATCACCGATCTCTGCATCCCATTGAAATCAATCCTCTCGATTCTATCCATATAGGCTTCCGTCCAATAGATCCAGTGATCATCCACAGAAATGCCATTTGGCCATCTCACTCCCTCAGAGACAATGCAACTGGCCGACGAACCATCCATATCGCTTCTGTAAATGCCAGGTCTAGTGTCTCCCCAGTCTGTCCAGAACATCAACCTGATTATGTCCATAAGCAGAGTTAATTTGAAATAATAATACAAGGCCTCATCTAAACAGGTGTCCACACAAAACTGTGAACTCCACTCTTTAAATTGTATGTAGCAGACAGAGTATGTCTTTTTAACAGGAACTCAATGGAATTCAATGGACTGCACCTAACGGGGGGAATATCAAGGTCAAGGACTGCATTTAAATATCACATGAACCACACATAAAGCAGTGACTCAGCATACAATCTAAGAGGTCAACTTCTCAAATATTAGCAGTTACATCCACTGAAGAGACCAGCGCACTGCCTCCTATGCTGCATAACCCAGTGGAAGCTATGGAGGTTCTTACCAAGGGAACATTATTGTGAGGGAAATGGAAAATTGCTCCCAATCTCAATCGAACTGAAGCCCAGTTACCCGGATCATAGTATTTAGGTGAGAAAGAGCCACACAGGAAAACAGCTTTCAAAACAGCAAATGGAGGAGCGCACTACTTTGATCTTGTATGAATTTAGTACTGATGAAAAGTGCTGGATTGACTTGGTTGGTTTTAATACAAATTAACACAACTATTCACAGATAGGTCCTACTCACCCTTCTTTAGGCACCAAAACTAGGGCTCTGGGTCGTTCGAGTACAGAGGAATTCAGAACAGTAAATCGCATGTCTCCATCTGGGTTGGCAACCTAGCACAAGATGTAGAGGGTGTGGGTTTTGTTTGCAATATGAAGAACAATTGCATTGTTTAAAATTAAATGAAATTCTGTAGCATTTAATTACAACCATCTAGCAAACGACAGTTCAATGCATACATACTTGACAAACAATTATCATACGGCAAGTGATAAAAGTTGATGGGCTTCATTTACTTATGTGATTTCCACACTGCTGAACAAATTGCTTACTGCCGTAATGCCCTATGTGCAGCTCATTCTATCCCGCCACATTACAGAGAGGAAATTGTTCCATTTAATGTAGCTCAAATAACCTGCTGCAGGTAAATTACTTGACAAATTTATCCCTTATGTTCGCCAGCCGCTCACAACTTGTCCTTAATTTTGATGGGTGTGTTTGTTATTGGGCAGTAGTTGAAGAACCGCTTATGCAAGCAAATTTGAGCCTATGGGCTCTGCTGGGAACTCTTCATTTGAACCATTTGTAGTCTATAATTTGTCACCAACCATAAACCACATGATATTGTTTCTGCTCACTGACTGGATGAGTAAAACTTTTAACTAGGAGAAAGAGGAAGAGTGAGTAGCGGCAGAACAAGAAGCAATGGTCTCAAGTTGCAGTGGGGGAGGTCTAGGTTGGACATTAGGAAACACTATTTCACTAGGAGGGTGGTGAAGCACTGGAATGGGTTACCTAGGGAGGTGGTGGAATCTCCATCCTTAGAGGTTTTTAAGGTCAGGCTTGATAAAGCCCTGGCTGGGATGATTTAGTTGGGGTTGGTCCTGCTTTGAGCAGGGAGTTGGACTAGATGGCCTCCTGAGGTCTCTTCCAACCCTAATCTTCTATGATTCTATTCAAGTGAGGCACAAAATTTTGGGGGAGTAAGCTTTTGTGATAACATTCGTGCATCTTTCATGGTTCACCACTATTTTCCTGAAGGAACCAGCAGCTGTCCAAATACAGGTGAACAACAACAAAGCAAACTTGCCACGTTTATTTATGAACGTACTGTGAATCCCTTTTTGGACCGTTCAGCCTGCCCTGAACGTGTCATATGGATCTGAAAGTGTCAAACAAATTTACAGCGTAAGCCCTCTTCCATCATCATCATCATAGCAAATCCTAACGGGATGTAGTCTCCTTGCAGATCGAGCACCAAGCAGATCGATCTCTACCTCGGTTCACAAGACACACTGAATATCCAGCCAGACTATGTCCTTCACTAGGGATCTTAGTGCAGCTTTTGGCGCCTACATGATTACTGATGGTGGAGCAGCATTCCTTGGGAAATGCATTTTGTAATTCACTGATCTTCCATCTTAAATACAAAAGGCTGAATCCTGCTCTGCCTTATGCATGAGTAGTTGCACTAAGCCCTTGGAGGAGAAGGCTGAATGGCCTTACTGCCCCTAATATGTCAGCCAACATCCAGGAATGAGGACTCACAGCTACACATGGTGCAACAGACTGCAGGCCTGGTAAAGACAAAGCAACATGGCTACAGCTACCTGCTGTCATGAAGATCGGTTGCAGACATACCTCAATTTTTGGAATACCAGCATTCACCCAGTAAAGCAACTGACTGAGAGGTTCAAAGGCCAACGCTTCCACTGTTTCTAGGCCAGTGCTAATGATTATCTCCTGTCCAGAGCTGCCGTTTAGACAAAGACGCTAAAACAAACAAATAGAAAACTCTAAGCATCAAGGTTAGTGCACTCAGGTTTTTCTCATTAGTGGCTCCTTTGCTAATTCCCCACCTCAAACAGCTAACAGCCGTATTTGCCTTGCAAAGCATATCTATTACAGCTCCCCTGAGATACATCCATTTCCGGGATGGAGGGAGGCCAGGAGATAAACAGGTGTCTAGCACAAGAGAGGGAATAGGAGACATTTTTGGCTCAAGGGGGAAATATTCCTCTTGTGGTATGTGCTATCTTTCATTTCCATTCATAGCAGAAGATAGGTGCTTTGAAATGTGCTTTGTAATGGTTTTCAAAGTCTCACACAAAAGACCACGACAAACTCAGTTTAAGTTCTCCACCTCGGTAGAAGGTTTTATGCTTCAGTAGAAAATTCCAAACCTGGGGTTTAACCAATGAAGTTTTCTCATATGGCTTAAAATAAATATTAATTCTTTCCTCTTATAATTTTCTTTAAGTAGCTGCTATCTTACAAATCGGATATACAGGGTCGGATCCTCCGCTGGCATAAATCAACATAAAGTCATTTACACCAGTTCAGGATCTGGGCCTTAGAACCTAAAGGACATTCGTAACCAGACTAGTCCTTCTAAGATAGGTTGCATTAGGCTCGCAAAGATAGGAAAACGTACCTCCACGGGCATAGCTCTGCCCTGGCTATGGCTGTATTTTTCATTAATAATAAGAATGCTTAGCTCTTATACAAGGCTTCTCATCAACAAACCTCTAAGCACTCTACAAAGGAGGTCAGTTTCATTCTCTCCATTTTACAGATGGGTAAACTGAGGCACAGAAACGTGAAGCAATTTACCTAAGGTCACCCAGAAGGCCAGTGGCAGGACTAGTATTCCAGTCTCCTGAATCCCAGTCCACTGCTCTATCCACAAGGCTATTGTATCACACAAGGTATACGCTCTTCTAGGAAAACATCCAAGAGCACTGTGCTAGGCAGGGACTGCCCAGAACCCCACTCACCTGGATAATGTCAAGCGTCACATCCGCCCAGTACAAACAGTTGTGATCATAATCAAAGTCCAGAGCCACTGCCCCTCGCAATCCAGTCAGAGGCAACTCCTCGCTGGCTCCAGAAGAGAGATCGTACCGATGGATGGAGTAGCGTGTGGCATACAGAATAAACTCATTCTCTTCTAGAGGTACAGAGAAATATTTATGTAGAAGCATTTCCCATGAGTTCCCTTGGGGATAAGGTGAACAAATGGGTCTTCTTCATTTCTGACCAAAACCACACAGTTAGGACTTTATCATAAATGAGAATCAGGCCCTTGTTTTTGAAGAGAGAAGATTTTAATTGGTGTATGTCAGTAGCCAGAGATTTCTGTAACTCACACGCAAAAGTGAGAGGAAATCATTACCGCTATTATTTATTTGGGTTGCTGGAAAAAGAGGGTGAAAATTGGAAAAGTAGGTTTTGAAATGCCTTTCTTTTATTTATAATGTTACATTTTGTCAACATTAAAAAAAATGAACCAGCTGAAAACATTTGCCCAAAAATAAATAAAGTAATTAATTAATTGTCCAAGTGCTTTCTCTGGAGCCTAAATGTGTTTAATGTTTGTGAGCCATAAAAGTGCCTAAGTCGACAGATCCCGATTGGAGTCTTTGGGGTCTAATGTAACATAAATACTTATTATGTAATACTCTGGGGACCATCCGTCTGTTTTGTACAGTACCCAGCACAACGGGGTCCTGGCCCAGGACTGGGACTCCTAGGCACAGGAGTCTGTACCAAAATCCCAAACCAGGTGAGGTTTGCTCTTGTAGAGAACATTTCATGCCTCTCTGATGACCACTCGGCCCCTCCCTAAAACACCAATCAGGCTGGGGGCTGGGGGGAGGGGAAAGAGTAGGGGATCTTGATTGACACCAAGAGAATAACTCCCATTGATTCTGGCTTGCTTTGGATCATGCGCTACCTGCTCCCTTGCAGATACCGCTCCCCCTCTCGCTCTTGCACATTAATCATGTTGCGCATGACGCTAGATTCAATTAGGGCTCTAATGAGCAGAATGCAAATTACGTTGGCAGCACATAGGCAAATGAGCTCACTGCAGGGCCCTCATGTCTGGAAAGGGAAGGGGAGGAGGCGACATCTTCGTGTGACTTGTCCGGCTCACCCCACTGAAGTGCTAAGGCATACATTTTGCCCTGCATGGGCACAGAGAGCTCGAAATGGCCGTCAGACACAGTGCGGGCAGGACGGGGAGCAGTGGCTGTATGGGGGCTCTGCAGGCTGGGTAAAGGGATGGAGAGATAGAAGTCTTGCTCTCTTTGTTCTGTTTTAATCTTATTCTACACCTATCACAGTATGAGTCAGGAAATCATGGAGGAGTTTGGTTCCCAATTATCACCTATTTTCATGTCTTCAGCTCCCCTCAGTGAGCAAAGAGTGTTCAGCATCTTGTGGAACTGAGCCCTGACTCTGACACCCAATCAAGTGGAGTTGGGGCGTCCGAACTCCATGTCGCTTAAAAGCGTAAATTCAAACCTGCTTCCATGTCAGAAACTCTCACTGACTCCAATGCGAGCAAGATTAAACCCTCAAAACCTATGTAAGGGACCCAGGAGGAAGAAATGACTTTTTACATGCTCAGACATTTCAGCTGCCGTTCCATTACCTTTCTCAGATTTCTGAGAGCCTCACGGGAACTTGTGGGGAGTTCCTAAACAGGCAGGCAAAGGAACACAGCCTTTGCTAGGAAGCCACCAGGGCGGCAGTGCTCCCACGGAGACTTACCTGCTAGAGGGCATGGCACCAGCTCCCCTTCTAGCCGCGATTCAATGTCTCCTCCTGAACAGGTGTCACCAGAGATCTTGCGGTAGCTGGAATGTATATACACAGACACATTCATTTCTTAAAGGAAAAAGCTAGCGCACACTCTCATGTGCAACCAACTGGTTCTCGTAGGATTTAGAATTCAGGGCGTCATTAAATCACATTATATTGCGTACTCCATGGGTGCATTCCCCTTAATCATTTATTAATTTGATCCTTCTTTTGATACCATTCAAATAAATTTCATAAACTTAGATTGTAAACTCCTTGGGTTAGGAACCCTCTTTTTGTTCTGTGTTTGTACAGCACCTAGCACCATGGGGTCTGACTTGGGGGCCCAAGGAGTGACAGTAATGCAAATACATAATAATAATTTGAAAAGTCAAGTTTCTTGCCCATGTGCAGTACGTACCCTCTAGTTTTTCTATACGTCGAGCCAACAGGACAAGGCACAGGTGGGGAATATGGTTTCCCAGCAAATTCAGGATCAGGGACACAAACTTCCAATGATAAGTCATCGCTCAGTTTAAAACCAAAATCACTGAGGGTAAAGGGGGGGTAAAAAGGAAATGCTATCATGTTATAGTGCTATTTTCATGTATTCTTTGCAACAGTTTTAGAAACACAAAGTATTTTGGAAGACCATTAATTGTAACATTCATATTAATAGCAATGTTTTGAAATCAGACAGCAGCTGGTATCGAAAAACCTCAAAACTTTTTACATGCATTAAGTAATTAAGCCTCACAATCACCAAATACATTAGGGCATGGGTGCCAGCACTGGACTGAGACTCCGGATACCCAACTCTGCCACAGGATTACTGGGTGACGTTGGGCAAGTCCCTGTGCCTCAGTTTCCCATCTGTACAATGGGGATACGGTAGAACCTCAGAGTTACGTACACCAGAGTTAGGAACTGACCGGTCCACCACACACCTCATTTGGAACCTGAAGTACGCAATCAGGCAGCAGCGGAGACCCCACCCACCAAATAAAGCAAATCCAGTAGAGTACTTTGATAAACATAAACTACTAAAAAAAATGGAAAGCAGCATTTTTCTTCTTCATAGCAAAGTTTCAAAGCTGTATTAAGTCAATGATCAGTTGTAAACTTTTGAAATAACTATAACGCTTTGTTCAGAGTTATGAACAACTTCCATTCCTGAGGTATTTGTAACTCCAAGGTTCTACTGTAATGATGTTTACCTCCTTTGTAATCTATGGATAAAAAGTGCTAGATAAAAGTATTATTGTTACATTATCTTAATTTTACAGATGGGTAAACCGAGGCACAGTCTGGTCAAGTGATCTGTCCAAGGTTACAAAATGAGTTAATTGCAAAACCGGAAACCAATCCTGCAATCCTTTATTCCCCTTCTGACCAGCTGTAACCAAATTCATCATTATTCCTTATTTAGGTGCCTAACAGGGAGCAGAACTCTATAAAAATCTGGCCCCTACCCAACAATTCACACATTAACGAATAACCTTTACATGTGATTGTCAAAGCAAAGCTCCTTTATCTTGACAGCTGTTTAGTTTCACTGAAGTCTAAATTAAAAATAAAATTACGTAGCAGTGCCAATCACATCCCTCTGGTTAAATGGTCTCTTAGCTTTTCTATAGTAGCTCTGTCTTTGGAAATCATCCTCATCCATTTTAAGGGAGAAGTGATGAGGTAATAATACTTTGCTTTTCTACTGCACCTTTCGAGGCTCTCAAAGTGCTTCAAAGACATGAATTAAACTTCTTACCTCCTATTAATGAAAGGATGTTTTCAGTCTATTTAGTCTGCTCTTTGCTATACAAACAGGCCATAGATACAAAGAGATAAATAAATTGGATCTGCTTGTTTGCTCACTGTTGTTAGTTATTGATATTCATAACTGAATAACAACCCAGACTAAAGGGAATTAATTGGTACTTACCATTCAAAGTCTTCTCTTGTACATGAGCAGTTGGAGACCATAACTGGTCTATCAAAATCTTCCCCATTGAAGCAAGTCGCATGAGGCGTCCTCCTTTTGAAAACGGTCTTATGCCCCAGTAAGCACTCATTACCTCGCTCATCGGAGGGTGACCACAGTTTGTAATCGTTTTCTGTGCAAGGGACGCCTATAAGAAATGATATGCTTGGGTTAAATAAAAAAAACTCACCATGACCTACATACCCAAGTCTTGAGATTTAAAAAGAGGGGGCCTGATTTTCCTCTGTCCTTGTACCGGGAGTCATCCTTTAGCCCTGTGCAGAATGGGTGTAAGCTGCTTGGGGGTGCTGAAGACGTTAACCATCTCTGGAAGCCAGTTGCTCTGCTAGCATTTTGCTCTTTGCACAGCTGCCAATAACCATACAAGGTGCAAAGCTGTGGAGAATCAGGCCTAGTGTTTTGTCTTTTCAGGAGCCTGTGTTATATCATATGAACATGCACATTCTCTGCAGCTTCTATCCCAAGAACAGCACCTCGGGCTAACCTCACTGATCCCCACATGCTCCTCCCCTCTCTCTGGGGTGCTGGGATTTCCCAATATAAAGGGCTCCCAGAAGCCCATGCAGGGGATATGAGCATACTTTGTGTGATGAAGAGCAGGCTCTTAAGCAGGGATTTATGGACTGGAAGATCTATTGCTACATGGATTTTCTGAGGCTTCGCCCTACAGAGCAGGCATGCCGGGGGAAGGCGCAATTCCCAGGTCTCAGTGCTCCAGTGGCTCTCTGCAGTTTGCAGTTGGGTTCCTCTCCACCATGCCCTGCCGAGTTCCCCAGATTCCAAGCCCAGTTTACAGGCCAGGTGCTGAGGGAAAAGAGTTGCATGTTAATATCTTTGATGCCTTGGGTTTAAAAGGGGGGGAACTGGCTAGCTCCAAGGCTTGCCAATGCAACCTTTCCACTTCCTCCATGTTAACTGCTCAGTTCTGGACAAAGTTGGCAGTGGCTGAAATCCTCTTATGGAGCCAGTTTTCCCCTCTCTTTCACACCAGGGGGACTCAGGGGTAGCTCCATAGGAATCGGTGGAGTAGGACCCACGTGCCCAGAACAAATAGAAAAAGAGACGCTATTCCAATTCAAGGCACACAGCGTAGGGAAGAGGAGAGACGTTCGGTGACAGAAGGCAATAAACGACTCCAAAGCACTGATCGCGCATTTGCGACGACTTACTTAAATGAAGTCAATCTGATCCCCGAACAGATCCATTAATAACAAAACATCAAGGGAATCAGTTATACCTTTTAGTCAGGCAAATTCCTCTGCCAAGTGTAACCGTTCTTTGATTAAACGGCTGCTGCGCAATCAAAGCTGAAATTGGTTATAAAACATTCATTGGCCTGGCTTTCAGAAGTGGGGTTGTTTTGTTGTTTTCCCTTTTTAAAATCCTTCAATTATCTGAGAGGAGATTTTAGCTAGAGAGGAAAATGTCCTTGGCTGGCATTTCCATCTAAATACTCCGTGAATGGGTATTAAGGGACACACAACCTGAGGAAGGGGAACAGTATCACTGAAGTCCCTGGCATCTGAAGGTGAGCCTCTCTTAGGGTACGTCTACACTGCAATGAAAGACCAGCGTCATGGGCCACGGCTGGCCTGGGTCAGCTGACTCACGGGACTGTAAAACTTCAGTGTAGACTTTCAGGCTTGGGCTGAAACCTGGGATTTGAGACCCCGCAAAGGGGGGTGGGTCTCAGAGCCCAGGCTCCAGCCTGAGCCCAAATGTCTACACTCCTATTTTTAGCCCTGCAGCCAAAGCCCCATGAGCCCAAGTCAACTGACCCAGGCTCTGACACTTGGTGCCAAAGGTTTTTATTGCAGTGCAGACGTACCCTTAGGCTCTGAGCCTGCAGAAATGACCGCGTGGGTGGAGCCCTCGAGCTTGGCAGAGCCCTGCTGAAGAGCTGACTTGCCTTTCAATGAAAGCAGGACTACAGCTCCTAAGTGAGTTAGGTACTTGTGAAAATGTAATCGGAGCGCTCAGATGACTAGGCTGTACTTCCGCTTTCTCGACGAACACCCACGAGTACATGAACTTTTAAAGGCCCTACTTGTCCCCAAATTAATATTCAATGGGGGAAGTTGCAGGGATCTGCTGCTTTTCAAGGAATGGATACCCGTGTGTTTGAAAAGCAAGGGGGTGGGATAAACAGACGCCGTACGTGCAAAGCTCAATGCCACAGGAGAACGCCAGGTCCCTTACCGAGCACGTCAGTGGTGTTGATCTGCAGTATCAGCCAGCTGTGGCCGTTCTCTTTATAGGAGCCGAAGATGGTGAACACGGTGCTCTTCTCCCCTGGCTCGGTGAGAAGCCCATACACAAATACCGGTTTCGCTGAGAAAGTGAACGTTTTCCAGGTCTCCCCTTCATTTGTGCTGTACCTAGCGGGGAAGAGAAAAGGACAAAACCAGGTACTTTCAAAACCTTACTATGGTCATGGTCATGACTAATAACATTTGGCTTTTCCATCCGTAGATCTCAAAGTGCTTTACAAAGAAAGATCAGTGTCATTAGCCCCCTTCTGAAGGTAGGGAAACTGAGGCACAAAGCGATGTGACTTGCTCAAGGTCAGTGATAGAGCTAGGATTAGAAGCCAGATTTCCTGATTCCAAGTCTACCGGACCACACTCATCACAAAGCAGAAACAAGCAGCTACATAATTTATCTGGACAATAGCTGGTTTTTATAGCTACCCATGCACATGGATGTCATAGGACAGTGACAGCTGCCTGCAACTATGTGGCTTGAAATTCTGTCAATGAGAAAAGCCAAAGCTCGTGAGAGTCTGTGCACAAAAGGAAGAATGTGGCAGAAGCTGATCTGTAGATGATAGTTGGTTTCCCAACACCACAGATGTGAACCAGAACATATAAAAATTCCCTGCAGGGCTCTCTGACCTTTTTCAGAGAGACTGACCCCGAAGCTGCCAAGGGACATTGGTATGAGGCAGCACTTGTGCTTCCTTGACACAACAGTGATGCTCATATCGTAGACTAAGTTTTGGGCCTTAGTTTTTGGACGCCAAAGCTACGTCAGAGGGGATGCTCCCTTTCAATGTACATCTCTGTAGCCTATTTAACTTTTGTAGGAATCCATGGTCTTAGTCGTGTTGAAACCTCTCCTGTATAAAATTTAAATTAAGCTCTTAAGTTAGTTCACTGTCAGAACAGCTGAGAGAAGCGGCCCTTCCAGTGAAAAAAGTGGGGGGGGGGGGGGAGGGAGAAATTAAGCCAAAGCATTTAATGGCATTCGGGAAAAAATAGGCTAGTCTTCTCCCACGTCTCTTTGCAGTTATCCAAAACGGTGGGCTGTAAACTGATTCTGCAAACGGTTATGCGTTCAAGTAGCCCATGCTCTAGCTGCCCCCAAGGGCTTCTGACGGACCACACACACACACACGAGCAAATGCTTGCAGGATCAGTCCCTATGCCAGTAGAGCAAGCAAAGTAATTACATGCTCAATGACCCACTTGAAGCTAATTACCCCAGACCTATAAAGCTGCAAGACAGAATCCAACCGTTGACATTAAGTGCGTTCTAACAGCATTGCTGGGCAGTGTGTGCATCTGGTGGGGGAGCGCATAAGACAATAAACATAGTTGCCATTTCCTGAAAATTGGCTGAAATGCTATTGTAAACGTCAGAACCACTGGCCAATGACCAGCTGATGCGGACGGACTCCCAGGACAGGGGCAGGGCTTAGTCAGAGGCCCCGAGGAATGGAAAAGGAAAGGGGACGAGGCTGTGACAGAGACAGCACGGAAGAGAATATATACATGGATACAAAAGAATCCCATCATGAAAATAAATGCTATCTAACCAGGCCTCAACTAGGAGGCTGCACACCAGTGGATGCTGTAGACATTTACTGGAGAGGGAGATGATGTGATGGACTAGTGTATGCCTAAACCCAGCACTGGGTGCCAGGGACTCGCCTATCTTTTTTACATAATTAGCCTGTGGAACTCATTGCCACAAGCAATAATTAAGGCCAACAGCCCAGTGGGATTAAACAAAGAAAAGAATCAGATAGTTACATGGACAACAGGAAAATTCACTTACATTAGGTGGGGGATATAAGCCTTTATGCTTCAGGGAATAAACTAACCACTAAGTGACAGGGTTAGGGAGAAACTTCCCCTCTGGGTAAAAGGTCTCTCTAATCACAAGGGAGCCATGCTGACTAGGCCAAGTGTTTGCTTGTTGTTCACATGGATCAATGAGAGATTTGATTCGTGCATCATAGTTTGCCAGGGCTCCAAATACCTTGGGATGTAGCATTCAAGGAGTAATGGTCAGGACAGGTAGGATGCTGCAGGAAGAAAGCCTGGAGCATAGTTGCCACCACTGTCAACGGTGGGTGTTAAATATTTGGGGTCTTAGGCACCCATGGAAAGGGGAGGGGAGACTGGGATTGTACAGGGGAGAAAATTGGGAATGTGTAAGATCAAAATAATTTTAAAAAATGCTTTCCTCGGTTCTATCGTAATATATAGCTCCGTCCCTGAGAAGTTGGGGACATGTGTTTAAAAAAAAAAAACCAACTCCTAAAATAATATATATATATATATATATATATCCCAGTCCAAAGTGTAGCATTGCTACAAACCCCCATACACATTCCAGTTCTATTGTCTGGGGGCTGACCCGCCCCTGCGTTGCAGCAGCATACCTCCACTGAAGTCAATGGAATTGCCCTATCACAAAATGGAAGGAGGTACTTGGAGTTAAAGCCCTGGGCTAGAGTTCAGGTGACCATGGTTCAATTTCTGGCTCTGCCACAGATCTCCTGTAGGACACTTAATTGCTCAGTGCCTCAGTTTCCCATCTGCAAAACAGGGCTAGTGCCACCTCACCTCATAGAGGCTGTGAGGATAAAGCCCCCAGTGTTGGTCATGCACACAGACACTATGCCTATAGGGTCCATATAAGCACCCAGACAAAGAGAGAACAGTGAAGAATAAGGCACAGAGCGACCACTGTACACAGACTGATATCCTGTATACCTCAGCCTATTCCTGTTCCACTAGTGAGAAGTTTCTTTATCATTTTTAGAAAGGGGCAGGGGAGGGGGTGACGGATCATAGATAGGTTAAGGGGAAATTCAAGGGGTCACTTGCTATTCTATTGTTTTTGTCGGCTTACGTCTCTTGGGAAGTCATCTGCTTCTGTCAGGCAGGTTGAAAGAAAACCCATCCACCCCAGTAACTTACTTGAGCTGGTCTGTCTCTGTGCCCTGCATTATTGCGACGAGAATGCCACCATGGTCACCCCAAGTGTAGTAATGGGGGCCGGACAGTGCCTAGGAAAAGAAACATGGACACAGGGAGCTTAATGAGAGAATGCCGAGGTGGCTTGGATGTGCGGTTATAAAGCATCACATGAACCATAACATATAACCACAAAGGCTCTCATTCATCATTAAGTGTATTCATCCCATGTTGAAGTCTAGTTGAAGCTTTGCTGAATCAGGGCTGAAATCCTTGCTATGAAACATGCTCTATAAGAACTGGGTGACTGAACCATGCTGACTTTCAGGTCTCCTGGGCTGCAGCAACAGACACTCAAGTGTTTACAGGCTGTGGTCTGGGGTCAGCTGAGAGCATAGAAGCATAGGACTGGAAGGGACCTCAAGAGGTCATCTACCAGGAGTCCGGGGCCCACTGGGAGGCCACCAAAATAGACCAGAGAGCAGGGCCAGTGTTAGTCTCACTGGGGCCCGGGGCTGAAGCCAAAGCCCGACCCCCACCACCCTGAGCTGAAGCCAAAGCCCGAGCAACTTAGCGTTGCGGGGGCCCAGACAATTTCCCTGCTTGCTACCCCCTAATATCAGTCCTGGCTTTTAATCGACTGGATATGCAGAAAAAGAGTTGTTGTGGCTCAGGTGGGCTGTGGAGTTTTTATAGCATGTTGTGGGGGACTCAGAGAGAAGAAAGTTGAGAACCCCGATATAGTCCAGTCCCCTGCACTCATGGCAGGACTAACTATTATCTAGACCGCAGCAGAGTTACTCTGAATTTGCACAGCTGTAACCAAGAGCAGAATAGGACCCTGGACCCTTATTCTCCTCTCACTTAAACTGGTGAAAATCAGGAATAACTTCACCGAAGTAAGAGGAGCCGCCCCCTGAATCTAGAGCAGTCTGTTGTGTTTGCAAACCTTGCGGTGAGCTGAGTGGAGACTGGTTGGTTTCCCAGGATTTCAGCCAATTTTGTGTTCGAGTCTGTGAGGTTTCTTCAATACTAAGAAGCCAAAGGGTGCTTGGAAACCACATGTTAAAAGGTCCAACAGCCAGTTCACACATCCATCATGAGAAGAAGCACTGTCGTGCGTCAGACCCACCCGCAGCTCTGTTTTGAAACAATATCAGCATTCTACAGACCACTGCGCAGTCCAGGCTGGAGCAGATGATTTTCACACAGCTGCTTGCCAAAACCAAGAGGCAGAAACTGAGGTCACTCTGCACAGTTGCAAACTCAAAAGTGCTCAGTCATTTCCCTTCTGCTCCCCTCTTTGCACAAAGAGGAAGATTTAAACAATCCCACTGAGTAACTCAGAAGCCAGGCTTTTGTGAACTGAAGCTCTCTCTCTTACTCATCACATTTTTACCTTGTACTTCTACATTGAGCCCTCCTTGTGCAAGGTCAAGTCAGAGCAGGAATTGCATGTGGCTGTCTTGCTTTTTAAGATCAAACACTTCCACGTCACCCCAGAAGTTCCTACGTGAAGAAACACGGCTCCCCCATTGCCTTTCCTAGGCTGCCTCTTTGATATGTACATGCTTTCAAGGACAGGGGTTCTTTGGACAAGGTTGTATCTCGGCAGTAACAAAAACAGTGGCGTATTCCCACTGTTGCCCAAACGTTAACCAAACCGCACAGCATTTACTGGGAGGAAAAGGAGGCCGCTTTATTCACAGGATTAAACAGTTTACAGATGTTGAAACACCATATTACACTAACAGCAAAATGTACAGACAGACCACAAACCATGCCACAGACCAGAACACCCAGTTAGTAAAAAACATTCAACACCCGTAAACTGAGAACAACGTCTCATTCCACTGGAAGATGCCAAGGGGCTTCTCAGCCACTCAGACAGGCAGAAAGCACTGGGTTTTCTCTGAGTTTTGTCTGCATTTTAAGATGGCAACACTCAAACATAGAAGACATATAAATAGGTACATCGAAAGCTTTAATCCAACATGTCTGATGCCTCTGAAAATCCAGATGAAAACAGCATTAAGCACAAGAGGAGAGTAAACATTATTCTCGCTTCCCCAGGTCCCCTGAATTCAGCAATCGTCAGTGATGCCCCAGTATGTGCTGCTATTATTATTTCCATTACAATAGCACCTAGAGGTGCCAACTGACTTCAGGGCTCCACTGCGCTAGGTACTGCCCCAAAGAGTTTGCAATCTAGAGAGACAAGAAAAACAGAGGAAATAATACTGTTTCTCTTTGCAGATGGGCACTGAAGTTTAATCTCTCTTGACTAAGTGACTTGCCCGAGTTTGCAAGCAAGGAGTCTGTAGCAGAGCTAAGAACTGAATGCAGATCTCTTCAGCTGGAGTGCATTGCCTTTAACACAAAGCCAAACTTTCTAACTACCCACTCTGATTGATGGTCCAACTGCATCATGCTGGTCCTGATAATCCAGCCACAGAAGGCTCTAGCTGTATGTTGTGCCAGATTTCAACTCTATATTGCTTAGTTTTGCCAATTTTTAAATGGTTTTATATTATTTTAATAAATGATGTTTTGCAAAGCTATGGTATATGTGGACATCTATGTACACAGGCATCTTTAACACACTGGGAAAATGTCTTGCAGAACCGTGCAATACAGAAGAGAAAATTGGTGCTTTCTACTGTTCCAAGCCTTTCTATGGATGAAATAACACATACTGTAGCATCTGTCAGAGTAAGTAGGACCAGGAAACATTGGTTGTACGCTCAAAGCCCTTTTTAATTCCGTTTCTAGGGTATTCAGCACATTTCAACAAAAGCTACTTGGTTTGTGCTTGGGGGTGTGAATTAAGGATGTGTCAGTCACCTTTAATACATAATGTACTGTATATAATAGTTACAGACTAATATAGCAATGCTTGCCCCACAGAGATGCCTTCTTGGCTAAACCGCCATGCAAGTTCAATGCAAATGGTATCCTTACCTCTCTCCACCTCGCTCCTGCACTGCTTGAAACGTACACGTTCGTTTTGCTTGCCATGTTCTTGCCAACCGAGCCTAAGAAATCAGAGCATCATTTTTCCTGATATTTCTTAGCAGGTTTCTTAAAACAAACTCAGCCCCCTCTGAGCTATTTTTTTATTTGTAATCAAATGAGTTGTTTTTGAGGAGTTAATTTTTCATACTATCAATGAGTTACTTTGAATAAGAAGTTTTAAAAGATGATTACAGGATTTAAAAGCAAGTAGGAAAACTACATCAAGATAAGTACGGCCAGATGAAATCGGCTCTGTTTGAAATGTTCAATAGAGCCTTCTGCAATAAAACAGTGAGTCAGATATTAGTCCCTGTATGCTTTAAAAACGCCTTCATTTTGAGAGAGGCAGGAACACACTACAAAGCGTGTAATGGGTTTCTACCTCCAGCAAGAGGGTGGTGAATTCTATATGTAGTAATAATTGTATAAGGAGTGCTGAGGACAAAGGATAGCAAAATTCATATTTTTATTGATTTTTTGTAACAAACAATGTTTTTAATAGATGTAATGGCTCCATCCTGCAACACACTGAGCGCCCGCAAGTCAATAGGAACTCACAGGATCAGGCTCTCGAGAAAAAATTTACCTGTGGCAATGATCAGTCCTGGAGCAGATTCTTTGGAGAGAATGGGCATCCTACGCAACTGGAAGTTAAGCAGCTGACTCAGTCGCTGGGCCAGATGAAGAGAGCAGCCCTTTGAAAACTGGAATAGAAAAAACACACTATGCCACATGCTATTGTAAAAGGCATTCAATGTGTCATGATCCCATGTGAGCATCTCAAAATGCTTCCCAAACCTTTGTGAATTCAACCTTCCAACACCCCCGTAAGGTAGAGAAGAAACCTTGGTAACATCTCAGCTGGACTACAGCAATGTGATGTACCTGCACATAAAGCCTTCAGCATTTCAGAAACTCCAATTGGTACAGCCCGCTGCAGTGTGTCACTTCAGCAACAGAAGGTACCACGAGCACATCACACCTGCCTCCACTCCCTACACTGAGCTCCCACAGACTATCGAATCAAGTTCATGGTCCTGGTCCTTGAAGGCACGCAATGGCCTGGGCCCAGGATATCTAAAGGACCCACTAAGGATCCAGCATGAAGACCACAGTGGAAATTTTTGCTTCTCTGGCAAAATGGAAATCTCTTCAGTAAGAGTAAAGCTTGTCTGTACAGAAGAGAGAGCTGGCCCAAGACTGTGCAATGAACACCCCCTGGAACAAAGGACCATCACAAACCTCCGTGCCTCAGTTTCCCCACCTAGAAGAAGAAGAAGAATGCTTCCCTACCTCACAGGTCTACGTGAGGTCCTAGGATACTACAAAGACACCGCCATGGAAAAGCCAAGAAACAAATAAGAGTATATGATGTAAAATCTGCCTACAGTGAACTCTTACAATGAAATTCCTTTCGCAGGGGATGTGTCCTGGGTTTTTTTCAGTGCCCTGCAAAATGCAACTAAATGTATCAGTTATTTTTTCTGAATAATAAAAAAAAATAAAAGGGGCCTCCACTGTAATCTTTACAACGCCTAGAAAAACAGTGACCTTCAAAACTTTCATTAAAAGCTACATTTGGAAGGAAAAAAATCCTGAAGAACAAAAGGGAAAAAACTCCCAGCATTGTAATAAAAAAGCCCTTAACAGACACGCAGAAAGTGTTCTATTGTCCAGATTAATCTGCTTAATGTTTAAGCAACTTTCACAATACGAAGGCCTTTTAAATATGTCATGCTTGTTCAGTGCATCAAGCCACTTCCCCACGCCAGGTCTTTGTGCCTGGCCCCCAACTGGGGGGCTAGATTTGGCAGTGAAGCCGGCAGGGGAGCAGGGCTTGTGGTCTCCGATAAGACAACGTACATCCATAGGCGGGATCCACAAAGATAGGGCACTCCTTAAACCCTCTTACCCCACGCTAAGCAAAACCGAGCCCTGTATTTTTAGCATCTGTGTGATTTGATATTGAGACAACAGGTGGAATCCCGGCCCTACTGACATCAATGGAAGTTTTGTCACTGACTTCAACAGGGCTGGGAGTTCACCCACAATGTCTTCAAACTGGTACCGCCTCAGATCCTTTCAACTGACTCCGTTGTAATTGGCATTTTCTCTCTTTACAGTAAACACACAGAAGCTTCATCAACAATCAAGGTTAACATTGGCCTCCTCTAACCAGCCGGCTAGGGAAATGAGTGGAAAGGCTCTCGCCCCAGTATGGACCCAGTGCTCCAGGATGATGCTGGGGGCTGCTGGAGGTGCCATCACTCTGACCGCAACATCAAACCAAGGTCCTGTCTCGCAAGATCCTCTGACACTTTTAGTACTGTAGGATGCTTAACCCTGGTCTCCACCCTCCCTGTTCGTAATCTATTCCCTTTAAAATTATCATTCCACCACAGGCTGTACCACAGGGACTGATGACTGGACATTTCATACAACAGATGACATTTTCATTTTTGCCACCTTTCTTCTCTGTTTTATTCCTGCACTGATCCTTCCAAGGGAGCAAATGGTTAATGACTGACCCAACAATTCTTCCAAGGGAGCAAATGGTTAATGACTGACCCAACAGTTCTTCAAAGGGGAAACAAGGAGGGTAAAAATGCTCCCTCCCTCCCCGAAACACCGGGTTTTACTCATTGTTACCTCGCAATCTATCTTTTCTCCATAACCCGTATATGCCGGAGCCTGCAGAAATTCCCAGGTTCCACCTTTGTCAAAGGTGATGACAGACCTCATGTTCTCTTCGCTGAACGAGCCGTTTATCAGGGTGGCAATGTACACTCCTCTCACGCCCTCGACACGATGGAAGTCTGCAAAAGGCTCGTTGGCAAAATACCTGCAACGGAACACATGTGTGAATCATTTGGTTAATTGCAGTAAGTGCTGGGATTTGGGGGGGGAACGCACAGGTACATTCAATGTCAGGGGCCTCTCTCCTCAGAGAAATATCCGGTTCAAACAAAGCATGGAAAGCCAATTTACTCAACGAGAGTGACTAATTTACCTCTGTCAATATACTGAGCCCTTTCATCAAATGCTTCTACTGAGTCACCTCAAAGCCCCCAGTAAGAAGAACCCCAATCTCTCTGTACTTTCCTCAGTGTAGGTTCTTCAGACTGCGACAGGGAGTAACGCTCCGCTCACTCATGCTGGTCTTACGCCATTAACACAATGGGGTTTCATCTAAGGAGCTGATCTAAACATAGGAGTGGGAGCCCGGAACTCCTGAGATCTAATCTCAGCTCTACTACTAACTTCTTCTGTGATCTTGGATGAACCACTTAACAACTGCACCTCCTCTGTAAAATGGGCATAATGCCTACCTTTTAGGGGAGTTGTGAGGTTAAATGCTCATTACCTGCTACCCACTATGTTGCATCCTCTCCACGATGAGCCCCATCTTGAGTTCCTCAAGCCACCCAGCCACGGGAGTCCCATCAAGCCGGCCCAGCCCTCCTTACCTGACCAAGGTATCGCTGCCTGCCCCTCCAGGACTGTAGTACAGCACATTTTCTAAAGACAGAGAAAACTTCAGGCCTTCTGCTTCTGAGATGTAGAGGTTGGTGCGGTTGTTACTGTGGCTGACACACACGAACACCTGGTCCTCGGACGCATCCGCAATGTAGTATTCCTTAGGGGGCGGTCAATGACATTAATTCGCTCAGCCTACCCATCACTTACATAGACACACGCTGGGAGGTTTTCCTACCCTCCACTGTTTGTTGTTTCCTCTTAGGTGCCTAAAAATAAATCCTCCTCCCTCCACCGAAAACAGCTTTTCCACTTGGCAAACAAATGTCTCCTCTCTGCTTCTTGCACACGTGATCTCTCTCTCTCCCTCCCCCTCCACCAAACCCCTCCTCAAAGTGCAGTCTGTCCACAAAGAAGTCCAACAAAGATTAGCATGGCAGCATTCTTAAAATGCATCATTCTCCAAGCCATATCTGTGCCTGGCCCATTTCTGTTCAGATCTGAACAAGGCCTCGAGCACAGAACACACCCCGCTTATTTGCCGAGTGTTGTGCATACAGCTCAGCAAATATCACGAAGGCAGCAGGGCGCTTGTCTGTGCGCTCCTGCTTTGGGAAGTGGCAGAATCAGCGGTGCCAGCCCATCTCTGGGTTTGCTGGGATAATATCACAGGGGTCTTTGAAACCCCGATTGAGCCATTGTGCCCCTTCTGCGTGGCAGAGCGTGAAACATTCCAGACCAGACTGTTCTACCAAAAGCACTGGCCCACACTGAGCTTACACACACACTCTCAGGAGGCACAATCCTTGCCCAGCTTCCCCCGCTATCCCAGAGGGGGACATGTGTATGCTGCACGGTCCTTTTGCAAAGTGCTGCAAGCTCAGCTCAGCTCATCTGCTGCCAGCAAGCTCCACAGGCAGAAGGTAGGTGGGCCATGACACTATTCTATTACCTGGGATGTATCCACAACGGTGCTAGCAGGGAGCAGCCCCCATGCCCCCCAGTTTCCAGGGTTATTGTGACAGGCCCTTGCACGAGGGGAGAGAAGGCCCCCACCCACAGACAATGAGTTTCTGGGGCACAGCAGTGCTGTCAGTATTTAGAATCCAGAGGCCATCCCCCTCTAGATCACACTAATTTAAAAACTTCTGCCTAAAAATATGGTCAGAACTATTTTTCTCGGCGCTCTCAGCCTCGATTCTGCAAACATGTATGCATGAGTCATTTTACTCTTGTCTGTAGCCCCATTGATATCAATAGGCATCATGCACCTGGGTAAAGTTACTCCTGTGTAAACAGCAGGATCACTGTTACACCTTGCTTCCATTCCATTCCAGACATGAGAAGGCCAAACTGTTTTGAACTAAGTATAGAATAAGACTCCCGTTGCTACCAATCTAGCTACTGCAGTTACTAGTTAACGAGTAAAAATGCTATTCGGATCCTATACACAGCGAAGGTGCCTTTGGCTGAGGGAGGAATAGGTAGATGCCATAAATCAACTCCATTTTACCTTTACTGGATGTCTGGTTACAAACTGCGCAGCTCGCATTGGCTTGCGGTTGAAGGAAACCCAGAGCTGGACTGAAGTTTGCTGCTGGCTGCCCAATAAATGCTATGAAGAGGAGGAAAAAATGTTAGGAAGCTTTTTTTATTTCTAAATTCACAATTGCATATACAACAGGTTAAAGACAGAGCAGATACAAATTAACAAACTCAACAGTAGAAAAAGCAAGCAAATACCTTACCCATTCTCTAAAAAAAAACCCCACAACACAGTAACTTGATGGCTAGTTTGGATGGGATCCTGAGGTACTAGGATACTAAAAACATAAAAATGGCTTAGCTGTTCCCTATGACTGTGAAACCTGAATGCCCCCTATGCCAGCAGATAAGATCTTATTATTGGTAACATAGCAAACTCTCTGCAATTTATTCATCTATTTACCCCATACACTACCAGTGCTAACTAAGGAAACAAGAGCCTTGGAAATTACATGGATTGGATATATGGCCAAAAAACTAGCTTGAACCTGAGGGGGTTTCTCTGTCTTTTTGAGAAAGGAGAGTGAGATCCCTTTCAAATGCACAGCATCAAGTCTTTAGATTCTTCATTGTTCTGAGCACTCTTTTGGAAGCTGGAAACAACCCCACCTCTCAACTGATCAGCCAGGTTGTCAAAGGTTGATGTTTTCCTCCCATGTTCTTCCAACCAGACTGCATGAAATTAACATGTCTGTTTTTATTTATGGCTTTGCAGATTAGCCTCAATGCTTCACTGTTGATGTTTACTGTTTTAGGGATGAGTATCATGTTATAAAAATCATGGCCAAAATATCCAAACATGGGAGGTCTAAGTTAGGCACCTAAATCTGTATCTAGGCTCCAAAAGAAGTGGTCTAATTTTCTGAGTTGCTGAATACCCACAATTCCCACTGAAATGAATAGGAGTCAAGGGTGCTCAGCACCCAGGCAATGAAGATGCCTGTAACCAGATGCATTAACCCCCCACTGAGCAAACCGGGGCTGACCAATCACTGTGGGCCTAGGAGGCCACACCCTTTCCCCCTGCTGCACATGCTCCAGGTGGAGGGGACAGATAAAAGGCAGCAGCCCAGCTCAGTTGGGGCTAGTGGAGGAGGAACTGTTGACTCTCCAGGTTGTTGGGACCATGAAGCTGGATTATGCTGACTGCAGAGTCTGACAGATGCTGAGTGACTGCCAGCCCAGGAGATGCCTGAGATGGGCTTTATGGTAGGAACTGACCCAGGGAATGTATTAGGAGCTGATGCTTGAACCCTTAATGGGGAATTTACTGGCTTCAGAGGGCCCTGGGTCAGAACCCAGTGCCCTAGAGTTCCCCTCCCCACAGCACTTACCACTAGGCATGGCTACTGGGGACTCCTGATTTAGACTGATTGTTTGCTCTGCCCTGCACAGAGGGTCAGATCCCCAACTGCTTTCATTTGCCCCAGCCAGGAGGTTCAGGGGCTGCAGACAGACTGACTGACTGACTGCTTGGTCCTGCAAAGAGTCCTGAGCCCCTTGATCATGACTGTTTGACTCAAAGGCAATCAAGAAAACACTGATAATTGTGTGATGGGGTGTATCAACCCCACACTGGGCAAATGAGGGTGGCCCCACTTGACACATTGAGCCCCTGTTACAGTACCTCAATATGGATTTAGGTTTAACTCAATGTTGCCAACTCACCCAATTTTATTGTAATTCTCACAATAGTTGTTTGACTTAAAGCCCCAGCTCCAGGAGTCATGGGATTATGTGACCCTCAACTCTTTTCCCCTAACCTTTATGGTTGCAGAGGAAAACTTGAAAAAGTGACCCAGTGAACCCTAAAGGCTAAAAATCCAGAAGGCAAACCAAAAAAACTCTTAATTTTATTATGCTTAAAATCTCATAATTTTTAAGACAATCTCATGTTTTTTGGGACCTGATTTGGGATTTTTGAACATTTAGGGTTGATGATGTTGCTAAACTTCATGCTCCCAAGTTGGATGTTTAAAAGTAGCCACTTTTCTTCTCTGTTTGTTATAACTGTATTGCCAAGGGGAACAACGGGCAGGAGGACATCCTGAAAACCTCTCTCCCCAAATCTGCAGCACTGGGGACTGATCTCATACCACTGCGACAGCAGTAAGAAGGCTGATCCAATGATTGAGGCACTAGTCTGGGGTTCAGGTTCAATTCCCTGCTCTGCTACAGGTTCAATTCCCTGCTCTGCTACAGGCTCACTGTATGTCCTTGGGCAAGTCATTTAGACTCTGTGCCTCCATTTCCCAGCTGTAAAATGGGAATAATAGCACTACCCTCCCTCACAGGGTCATTGTGAGGAAAAATGCATTAAAAATTATGAGGCGTTTAGATACTAATGTAATGGGGGCAACGTAAGAAAGACATGGGGGACAAAGGCTCATATCTCTCAGAACAAGGTAACTCTGAGTACAAATTTCCAATGTCTGCTTCCTATTTGGCTTAATTTAGCATCAAAAAGCATGCAGCTCCCATTGACGATAAAGCTAACGAGAATATCTTTACTCTCTCAGATGGCTCAGGGTCTGATCCCACTTTGGAACAGACCCAGCGCCAGCTCGATGTATACAAAAAGTTGAGGGCTTCAGTTTTTGCAGGATGTAACTTTTAGCAATTGAAAGTGTCCTTCAAACCATTCTCTTCAGACCTGCTTTTACCTGTTGAGAGTATTCACATGGCTAAGGGTAAATGTTACTCCAGCTCTGGTGTACGCTCGCTACTTAATGCTGAAAAATCCACAGTTAGCATTAAACATTTTGGGGGAAACACAGAAAAGCGACTAGGGGCTGGCTTGTTAAAAATGTCTTGATAGTGGAGGATAAAAACATAATACGTTTATATTCAGCGGGTGGGGGGGGGTGGAAAGCTTTTCAGATCAGATTAGAATAATTTTGAAGTCAGTCAATTTAGTGGCCTTAACTAAACTATTGCAGGCATATATCCTCTTTCCCTAGCTCCACCCCGCTGTCGTCAATTTCTGCCTTCCCTTTACTTATAAGTGTCTAGTTCTTTCCTGCCAGAATTCCAGCCCCTTGCAGCTTGACCTAGTTCTGCCTAACTCACTAAAATCAAATAAATATATAAAAATACTGCTGTTCCGAGCCCATCTCCTATCAACCCTGAACTGCACATTGTTAAAGAAATACTGACACTTGGTCTATCCGGTCATTTTAGACTGTGTCTTTCCAACAGAGCCATTTAGCCATGCTTGTTCATGTGTGCTAGGGTAAGGTGCCAGATGAACAGCCCTGGAGATTTAACTCCTGTATTTATCCACACAGCATGGTGGGGCTTTTACAGTGGACTCAATAGAACATCTCAAAGTACTTCAGTGCAGCAGTAGGCATAGTTTTAGCCCTGCTAAATGCTCTAATAATCTCTCTAGATGACTCATTCAAATGTGTGTCTGCTCTCAGCAGAAGTGCTGACTGGCATGTCCAGGTTACTGTATATTAATATGCTGTGGGGTTTTTTATTTTCACCCTTGGTGTCAGGAGCTGTATTTATCTTAGAAAGCACAAGGCTGAGCGCCAATCGCTAAAGGAAAAATTGGCCGGCGTTAGTGAGCTGACTTCATTATCCTTTCAAACTGACAATGACCTTACACAAACTTTAAGCCTTGAGGCAAAACATTAAAGAATGTTCCCTTCCTTTTTGTTCTGTCACTAATGGAGCCTGACTAGCTAAGTATTGTCCACTGTAGTACTGAATATTCAGAGCCCAATTCAGTTCCATAAAATCAGAGTCCTTCCACTGACTTCAAAGGGTGTTAGATGGGATTCAATAATCATAAAACCTAGCTTCTTATATAGTGTTTCTCATCTGTAGATCTCAAAGCACTTTACAAAGTAAGTCAGTATCCCTATGTTTCAGGTGGGGAAACTGAGGCAGTGAAGTGATTTGCCTAAGGTCACCCAGCAGATTAATGTAATACATCCACCTACGCCCTGCAACACAATGCGGTCCCGGGCCCCCCAGTGTGTGCTCCGGGCCCAAAATCGGCGATCAATGGATAGAATCTGCCCCATTACCATCAGGATCTCCAAAGCGCTGGCAATCATTGAGTCATTCTGTGTCGTCGTCCTCATCACTGCTCATCGCGCGCCTCTCGTATCGCCTCGGTTCTCAGCTCGGTTTGGTCCTGGTTCAGCATATACGACGAGTGCGCGGTGTTTAAACACGAGCTGGAGAGTATGAGGAGGCTGGTGAGGGTGCCATGCTGCTGCTGCTGCAAGTCTGGCGTTCACCAAAAAGCAAAAAAGCGGTTGCGGTTGTCTGAGCTGAGAGGGAGGAGAGGTGAGTGACAGAGGAACCACCCAGAATGATTTTGCCCCATCAGGCACTGGGATTCTCAACTCAAATGCCAAGGGGGGGGGGGGGGGGCGGGGAACTATGGGATATAGCTAGCCACGTGTAGCTACAGCAATGCTCAGAAGAAATCGGCTAGCCTCGGACCGTGACCGCACACCACCGATTTAATGTTGTGTGTGGTGACGCACACTTTTTTTTTAAAAAAATTGTTTAAAAAACCGGTTTATGCAAATTCGGAATAGTCCCGTAGTGTAGACGTACCCCTACACAGTGATTTTTCTTGCATGCTACTTACCGCAGTCTTTGTGGCAAACAGATATTTGTCCCTGAGCTGGAAGTCTTCAACATCTTCCAGAATGATTTCTTTGTTTTCCCTGGTTTGAAAGAAATCTGTGCTGCGGATTATAGTTGAGGATCCTGTAGGCTCATGTCGTTCTATGTAAACTGTATTCAGTTTATCATATGGGTCAATGCCCCTTGTATAAAAGAAAGAAAGCGGGTATATTATTTTTGTGCTCACCCCACTATCAAGATAGCGTCATGTATTTATAAGCAAGTCATTTAACAAGAGATGGGCTCAAACCTAAACACTTGAATCAGAATTTTGAACACCCTGAAATTGGATGATGAGATCTGGGGGTTTGGTTCACCTCATTATAAAGAGAGGTTATTTGCAAAATTTAAATCTAAATTCTGATTTGTATTTTCAAACCACTCACAGAACAGCTGGTCAAAATAAAGGGTGACAACTTCAAAAATATCTGACATTCCCCCCCCATTTTTTTTAATTGATGTTCAAGATGCATCGAAAAGACCAATTAAGCAGCTCAACAGCTGGTTGAAAGACAAGGAAATTGCTAAGATTTTATTGTTTCCTTGTTCTTTCATCGTAATCTGTCTGGGAGTCGATCATTTTCTCCCCAACCCCCATACAAGTTATAAGAGGAGTAGTAAATTTAATAAGTAATGTTCAAGATGTACAGAGAGATGGTTTCGGTTCAGTCCCATGTGCCTGTTTTAGAGATTTATCAAGGCAAGTTACAAGTTACTTCTCACTAGAATGTAAAAAATCTGCTAGCTAGAAACTGATGGAGTCTTGTACTGGACAACACAAATAATCACAATGGCAGAGCAATCGATAACTGTATAGCAGGTGTGGTTTTTTGTTTACTACTCTGTAATCTATTTATAGTGACCACTCAAGGAACCAGCAAAAAATCACCTTCCAATCAGAAATGGGGGCCCTTAGTGCAAGTTTCACTGCAAATTGATGGCATGAAATGGATATAAGTAGTTTTGATCTCAAGGGACTGTCATTAGCTCTATTAAGGCCTGATCCCATACCATTCATGTCAATAGGAGTTTAATCATTAACTGCAATGAGAGCAGGATCAAGTCTTTTTTTAATTAAATATCTTTTGAATGAAAGACCTTTTAAGCTTTAGAGTAAAACTGTCCCCTCAGACCCACCCAACAGATCTTAATTCTGACATTTTGCTGCAGCTGTTTAACAGTGCACAGCCACCATTTAGGACAGGAAGTGAAGGAGAACAGTCTCTACCTGAAACTGCAGAATAACCATACGAGTTAGATTTTGGGCAAGACACCCCCACTCTTGCTAAAAACTGCTACAAGATCTTTCATGAACAGTAAGTTTTAAAAATGGTTTTTTAAAAGTGCCTCTTAGTATTATACATTTTGCTGCAGTGCCTAGAGGCTCTAGTCCTAGATCAGTATTCCAGGTGCTAGGTGCTGCACAAACATAGAAGAAAAAGATAAACCCTGAGTCTAAGGGACATGGACTAAAACCAACTGACAAGGGCAACCTACCGTCTCACCAACACCAGTATTTGCTATGTTGGTTTTTCCTTTGCAGACTATCCAAATATCAACACAGCTTAATAATGCTTAGTTTGTGAAAGTTGTGGAGACACAATATGTGACAAGCTGGAGAAGCATCAAGTACTGTTAGCTTTCCATCTCATGCTTCTGCCCCATATCCCCATGGTAAACTGCTGTGATAGCCACTTGTTACAGAGTTAACTGGGGGGGAGAATGGAGTTCTGCATCTTAATACTTGCCAGTGTCTTCTTTGCCAAGAACTCAGGCATAGGATGGAGGGAGAAGTAATGAGGCCTGGGAGGACATAAAGGGGGAAAAGGTTCCACAGAGACTCAAAGATCCAATACATACCAAGAAAAAGATTTCACGTGTTCCTGAATCATTATCCAGGTCTGCCCAAAGTCATCAGATTGCCAGAGCTGCAATACAAAATGTCAGAGACGCAGGTGGGACGCGGATACTTGAGGCACTAGAGCAGGGGTGGGCAAACTACAGCCCATTGGCCACATCCAGCCCTCAAGCTCCCACTGGGGAGCAGGGTCTGGGGCTTCCCTGCTCCTGCACTCCAGCCAGGGAGCGGGGTCTGAGGCCACTTGGCATGCACGTGCCAAGGCTCCCAGAAGCAGCAGCATGTCCCCACTCCAGCCCCTACATTTAGAGGCAGCCAGGGGGCTCTGCGTGCTGCCCCTGCTCCAAGTGCCACCCCTGCAGATCCCACTGGCTGGGAACTGCGGCTAATTGGAGCTGCAGGGGCAGTGACTGTGGACAAGGCAGCACGCAGAGCTGCCTGGCTGCACCTCAGCATAGGAGCTAGAGGGGGGATATGCCACTGCTTCCAGGAGCTGCTTGAGGTAAGTGCCACTCAGAGCCTGCACCCCAACCCCCTCCCATGCCCCAGCCCCCTGCCCAAGCCTGGAGCCCCCTCCCACACGCTGACCTCCTCATTTCTGGCCCCACCCCAGAGCCCACACCCCCTCCTGCACTCCAACCCCAATTTCATGAACATTCATAGCGTGCCATACAATTTCCATACCCAGATGTGGCCCTCAGGCCAAAAAGTTTGCCCACCCCTGCACTAGAGCCTAAATCATTACCAAAGCTGGATTAAAAGCTAAAGGGCTAAATTCTGGAAATCTGTTCTATTTCTCCCCAAATCATATACTACATAAGCAGGGCTAGCGTGTGGCCCTGGATTCTCACTCTAAGCAGCTCCATGCACGACTACTCTACAAATGAATGCTGCCAGGAGCAACAATTATCTGCTTGTAGATGTATAAATGTGCAGAAGCCAGATGCCAGGTTCAGGTGAATGTGCAGCCCTAAAGCCTGGACAGATGCCATATCACTGCCTGCAGAGATGTCCTTGCAGGAGGTTAACCACAATTAGGCATAACTTCTAATGTGCATAAGCAATAGCAAGCATGAAACCTCAGGAGCAGAGGCCGTCTTGCTCTCTGTTTCTATTACAATACCAACCACAATGTTGGCACTTAAATCATAATAATTAGATTTTTTGCTGGTTTGTGCCTGGAACCAGATTCCAGACCCAATGTTCAGTGTAACGGTTTGATTTTAAAAAAGGCAGTGATCACTAATAAATCTAGCATGACTTATAAATGCACCATTGCCACCCATTAGCAATGTAGTTCAGCACATACAGAGCGGAGAATTAAGCTCTTTCGCTCAGAATTAAGAGTACAAGGCTGTAACAGTCTGCAGTACAGTGACTAAGGACGGGTTACTGCCCTTTCACTGATCTAGCAGAACAGTGATGTCTGATTGTGCCTGGTAGAAGTGATGTGTGAGCTTTAGTCTTGGTCCTTTGCATTTCAGAAACCCCGCACATTTATTTATTCCTCTAAAATACTTCTGTGTTTCCATAGCACCTTTCTTCTGCAGATATCCAAAAGCTTTTGCAAACACTAATGTAGACGCTTACAAAGAAGGTAAGTATATCTGTCTTACAGACAGGTAAATTAGAATTCAGGGAAAGGATCTAACCAGTCACACAGTGAATCAGCTGCAAAACAGGGATGAGAACCCAAAAGTTCTGACTCGGACAACTGAGCTAACTGCAAGATCAACCCTGCTTCTGCATTATCAGCTAGCCTGGTGACAGAAGCTAATAAAAAACATAGGGGCCAGATTTGACCCTTATACATCCTTCCAGCTGTGTACAGGTTATGCAAATCAATTGCTAAGTCCTGGGGGAGAATTCCCAAGGTGCAGGAGCAGAGCGGGGCCGACCATCCGGAGCACACCAGGCAAAGGAGTAGACAGGTTGAGAGTAAGCGCAGGCGTGGTTACTGAATTCCACACTATGCAGGTTGTGAACACAAGGTAACCCCGAGGAGGCTGCTTTAAGTTAGAGGGGTTTGGGGACTGCTCACTTCCCACATTCCAGCAGCAGCCTAGAATCAGAACACACGGAGGTGGCATAAAGCTCACCTTTCTCCAACCCATGCCTGCCTGATGTGCCTTTTGTGCTGTCTCTCTGGGTATGTCTACACTACCCACCAGATCGGCAGGCAGCGATCGATCCAGCAAGGATCCATTTATCGTGTCTAGCTTAGATGCAATAAATCAACCCCTGAGCGCTCTCCCATCAACTCCTGTACTCCACCGCTGCGAGAGGTGCAGGTGGAGTCGATGGGGGAGCGGCAGCAGTCGACTCACCGCGGTGAAGACACCGCAGTGAGTAAGTCTAAGTACGTCGACTTTAGCTACGTTATTCATATAGCTAAAGTTGCGTGACTTAGATCAATCCCCCTCCCTAGAGTGGACCAGACCTCTGATGGTGCAGCACACAATCCACCCTAGTATATAACTTGAAGCTCGGACTGTAAAGAGCACTAGATTTTCATTTGTTTTAGGTGAGTGGAATCTAGCTTTAAAAGGTATATGCACAAGTATTTAAAAGAAACTTTACCCCCAGCCAAAAAAAAAAAGATATTTGTGCCAAAGCAGCGATGTGCAGAGCAAGGCCAACTGTAAACATCTGCAATGCAAACCTTTGCAATGCAAAACCGCCAGCCCACGGTAAATGATCCAAAGGTCATTCCTGACTTATTGGCAGTCATCTGGCATGAGTTGCTAATGATGCAGTCAGTGGATCAGTAGGACTAGGGGGAAGGTGCATGGGGGAGCCTGTCAAAGGTTGATTCTGCCAAAAACCAATCCCACCACTTTGATACTTTCTGCCCAAGGGAAAATGCATTTATATATTTAAAAGGGAATGTCCTGGCTAAGTAGGGCTGGGATAGTGGTGGTGCTCTACCCTGGGTGAAGAAACCATCTACTAATTATGGCAAGGAGATATCAAAACACAAGCCCACATGATACTGGTATGTGACTTTCCAAGACAAACACCTGGCCACTGCCAATGCAGAACATGCAACAGTCTAGTGTTTCTTAGCCTCCCTGCTTCTTCCCAGGGCAGAGTACAAATAATAACGCTCAAGTCTTCCTTAAGGTGAACTGGAGCCCACGTCCTCTCTGACCATTCTTAAATTCGGTAAGATTGGGAAGAACTGTGAAAGAATGTTACCCCAGTGCCTGGGCAAGAGGTCAGAAAGTCAGAACTTCTGGGTTCACACCCTGGCTTTGTTCCTGATGCATTGCATGAAATTGGGTGAGTCTCTTAAGCTCTCTGTGTGCCCCAATTTCCCCATCCAGAATATTTTTACAAGCAGCATCTGTTGGCCCATATATGCACTGTACCTCTCCTCAAGCTCTCAGTCGAGGGCATAAAAGGTGGTGCGGGCCACTTTCCTTTTTATTTTTTTTTTTAAACACTACAGTCCAAACAGAGGGGATGGCGGGCAGGTAGTGAAATACAAACAGGGACAACACATCCCAAAACTTGCAGTTACAGGTAAGTAAACTCCATTTCTTCTTTGACTGATGGTCTGGTGTGTATTCCACAGGCGGGAGATTAACAAGCAGTAGTCACACCTGGGCTGGGTGCAAGGACATAGAAGTGACAGCTGAGTGGAGTACTGCTTTCCCCTCAGCTGTATACACCGTTGATGACCGGAGCAGAGCCTAATGTCTCCTGAAGGTATGCAAAGAGCTTCAATTGGCTGCACTATGCATCTCCAGTACAGATGTCTCAGAGATGCAACTGAAGCAGTTTGCCCTCTGGTGGAATGAGCCCTTAACCCTTCTGGGTGGAGGAACACAAGCTAATTGGTAACTGAGGGTAATGGACAGTGAGATCCATTTTGAAAATCTCTGAGCCGATATAGCTTGACCCCTTGATCACTCTGCTATGGAAAAAAATAGTTTAGATGTGTCTAATTCCTTTGTTCTTTGTAGAGTAAAGGCCAAAACCCTTCGGACGTCCAGATAAAACAGCTGTCTCTCCTCTTCCAAGGCATGAGGCTTAGAGAAAAAACACAGGTAAGTGAATGACCTGACTCATATGGAACTCGGAAATTACTTTAGGGATGAATCTGGGGTCGGGGCATAATGATGCTTTTTTTATAGCAGATGGTATGTGGTGGGTCTGCCATGAGTGCCACCAGCTCACTGACTCGAGTCTTCCCCATCAGAGTCAATATTGGACCCTTTGGATGCATACCCTAGTGCACCTCCTTCTCCTGCCTAGGTTTACTCGGGCCAAAGTCCTTGGCACCTGTACGGGCCAAATCTTCAGGGCAGCTTTAGACAAAGACAGCTTGTCCTTACTCTCATGTGAAGCCTTCTCCTTAGACTTCACAGCCTTAGCTTCCATTCCCCAGCTCATGCTCAGAGGGCCGCTGCCTGTCTGAGACTGATTTACTGGGGGGGAGGGGTCCCCCGGCCCAGATCTGATAGGGGCTTCATTGCTCTTCCATCAGATATTTTCTGAGTCTCAGTTCCAGCCCCCATGAATTTTGTGAATGTGAAACTGGAGAGGCATCAGCTCGCACCATTATTTATGCCCTCCATTCAGAGCACAAGAAGCTTTGCTGCACGTGCAGGCCAATGGACGCTGCTTGTAATATCTATATCTATACACACACATTCCAGACTCAGGTGTCGGGTGCACATGCATATCCCAAGTGTGGCATACACACACAGACCATCACTTGAAGTATTATTGCTTACTCATGTTTCTCGGTAATGCCAGAGTAAGGATGGGAGATGGATACCACATGGATAGATGCTTTATCAAAATGATGGTTGGATACACAGATGGACGGATAGACAACTGGTGTCAAATGCTTCTCAATCGTGTATCAAAAACATCTCACAGCAAACATCCCAACATGTAGGTAACAGTTCAGGTACTCAAAACAGATGCAGCATTACTTGGCACTGACTGCAGCTCCTCACCTGTTTGTTGGGATGAGACCTATCGAAGCCCAAAACGAGGTCAGGGATCCTACTGTGTAACAGCAGATCTGCGGCTCTGAATGGAATAGAGAAGCCCTGGATATTGCTGCAGAAGTTCGTGGTGATCCAGAGGTACTGGGCGTAGGCATCCACGAAGATGTACTGCAGAGGGGGGAGAGGAAACAGGAACAAAAAACAAAATCAGACCATAGGAATTTATAAGCAGAAGATGAGAATGGTACAGAACAAGGAAGTCACCAGTAGTGGACTACAGACTACAAAGGCTTACCATGTAAACCTATCTGCAGCGGAATGCATCCTGTATCTGCAACACTCATTCTGGCACCCCACGAGGTAAGAGCACTGTCTCAGGGCCTAGCTATTGCACAAGAAACACGCTAATGTCCATTCTGCTCAGGGAGGAAAGGAGAAGCACCTAGCTGCTTTTTACTCCTGTAAGCATGGCAGAATCAAGGCAGCCCTAGCAAAGCTAGCTGGAGACTTTGCCGTCCCCCCAACACCACCATCAGGACTGTTCGCTAAGTTTCAATTGCAGGGCCAAGTAACACCTGTGCAACTTGACACTGAAGACAAGGGGGTTTGCACAGGGGTAACTGAAGACGGAACTTGGTGACTTAGGTTCTCATGCTCTGTTTCTCGGTTCCTATGCTCAGGTCCTGTCTTGTCCCCAGTGTAAATCACAGAGGTTTTAGCTAATATACAAGCCAGGAAGATTCCAGCCTGATTCTCTCTCTCTCTCTCTGATCCCAGAGTGAGTTTTCAGGGCTGGAAGTTAAGGGGGGGGGGGGGACTCACTTTTCACTTGCAAACTTGACTTGAGGTCACTGGGGCATTAGTAAATGGAATCGCACAATGGAGTAACTTCCCAGAGGAAATATGTTGTTTCCCCCATGGGGGGGGTTGATGCAGGGGCAGGCAGAAAACAGCCTGTCAGCTGATAAGACTAGGGATGGGTGAAGTCATACTGACTGATTACTAACCCACTCCAACACTGAGCTGGAAAGTTGAACATGAAGATTATTGGGCTTGTGTGCCACTTAAGAGAGAGATGCAAGAGAAGCCCTGTGGAGTGGGACCACGTGCTACAGAGGGTTCATAGACCCATTCTGTAGGTAGCAGAGTGGTGCTGCATGCCAAAGAGGGGTCCTGGACTGATGCAGGAGGCTGGCCCTCATCCAGTTTCTGTTGCATTTAGCACCTTCCACAAGCTGAGAACAGTTGTTGCTCATACACCTGTTGAACTCTAAGGTCTCCTTCACCATTCTTGCCTCTAAGCCTTCTTTCACATCACCCTGTCTCCACCTTCAAGAAACCACTAACCCCACCTCTTCCAGGAAGCATTGAGCTCAGCTGTCTTGTTCACGCCATCTGCCTTCCTTTTGCCTTAGATTTCCACCTCTGCAGGAGGGGTGGGAGGTGGGAATCTGTTATCTATTTGCCCCCACTCCCTGAGCACAATTTGCTCTTACAGAATTATACAAATGGCACATAATAAAACTGCCTAGATTCCTACTAGCGAAAATAAAATTATTGGGTGTACATTTTTTTCCCTAGGAACACAGTCAGTTTTCTTGACCAAATTCAATTTATAACTCCCAAGAGACACATGTTTTCTCTCTGCTGTAAACCTTGGAGCTACTTCCTGCAATCCTTTTGTTAAAAATATATAAAAGCTAACCAAGAACATTATATTAAGACAAACTACTTCTATTTGCAGCTGCAGGAGCGCATATAATCCGACTGCTTTCCTGATGACATGGGAAAGGTTAGGCCATTAAAAACGCTTAACCAGACAGGTTGGTCTAGTTTACAGCACAGTGGACTGAGAATCAGGAGACTTGTATTCTATTACCACTGGTCTGCTGGGTTACCTTGGGCAAATTACTTTAATGCTCTGTGTCTCGATCTGTAAAATGGGGATAATGATATTGACCCCTTTGTAAAGTGCTTTGAAATCTATTGTTTACTAGAGCTATGTAAGAATTCTTGTTCCAGCTCACAGACTAACTTCAGATAGAAGTTGGAGAAGAGAACAATAAAAAATATTCTATACAAATGGACAAGATTCACTATAGAACTGGGCTTTTAAGAGGGGTTTAAAACTGGAGAGGGGGAAGCTTTATTTATGTAGCCTATTTAGGTTTTGTACTGGTGTAACTATTTCAGTTAGGGTTGTGAATCTTTACCAATTCAGTTATGCTGGTACATCTCCTAGTGTGGACGCAGTTCTAGTGCTCTAGGGGTACCAGTATAAAGCACCTGTCCACTGGGATAGTTAAAGCTGTACAACTTTTGTGTGATGGGGAGGCCTTATTTATTTCTGCTTATTCATTTCTTACCCTTTTGTTGTCAGCAGGGCTGTGGTAGAACTGTGAGATGGCCACATCGCTGGTGTTCCCTGCACCGAAGCTGAATTTCTCCGATATCTTTTTAAACGTCTTCCCGTAGTCATACGACACATAAACCTGCAAAAGAAAAGGCTCCCGCTGTTATGGAGACACAGGTTTAATTTCCGTGATGGCAGTCCGTGCCCCTCTCTTGAGAACGGCTTCTTAAAGTTTTATGCAACTGTTGGGGGGGAAAAACCACACAATGCAGAAGGGACAGAGTCCACTCTCCTTTCTATTGGCAACAACGGTGCCGGAAAACAAAGGTAATGTACATGGGGTAATGGACAAAGGAAAAGACTGAGAGGCTATAACACCATGAGATCTGTACACTGTGCACCGGCTGTGTGCCAAAAGCCATAAAAGCCTAAGCCAATATTGTTTGTAGTATTATTGTAGCCATGCTGGACCAAAGATATGAGACAAAAGGGATGCGAGGTGATATCTTTTGTTGGGCCAAATTCTCTTAGTGAAAGACACGCTTTCGAGCTACGAGGACCCGAAGAAGAGCTCCATGCAGCGCAAACACTGGTCTTTCACCGACAATTTGGTCGAACAAAAGACATTACTCACTCACCTTATCCCACCGAGACAGGGCTGAAGCAGTTTCCTATACAGGCTATTGCAATTGTTTATATCCAGCTGGTAGAACAGGCAGGCAGCTATCTATTTATCTACTTCCTCTCTCCAGCCAAGGTCCATGAATACTTCAGTGGTGCATTAATATTATTTATTATTTGCATGACCACAGCATCTGGTAGCCCCAGTCACGGACTGGGACCCCATTGTGCTGTACAAATACAGAACAAAGACAGTCCCTGCCCCCAAAGTAACAATTACTTATGCATTGTTGTAGTGATATGAGGAATGGCTTGTCTAGGTGTCTGGAAATGAGAGACAGAGCTTCCCCTCTCTAGAGAGGGGCTGTTCAAAGTTTATTGCCACAGTAGTTGAATTTATCTCCGGCATTGTGGCATCTGCCATTCTGTGTATTGGTACCACAGCAGTGCAGCCATCGCTCGCCCCTGCCCTGCCCCCTGGGTAGTCATTTATGCCCGTGCAAAATGAACATCAAGCGCTACTCATTTGACAGGGGTAGTGTTTTACTCCTGCTTTCCAGAGGCATCCATGGCTACAGAAGGTGCAGGGCAGTGCAGAATCTGGCCCAAAAGCTATAATTAGTAATGGTGGTTTTTGTTTGTTCAGGGGGGAGGGGTGCTTTTTTTAAATTTATTTTCAGTGGTATCTGCTGCACCCATGTGAATCAAGCCTGAGCTGCTATAAACCAAAACTCATCACCCTGCAATTTCTGTTTGACGGCCTGTGTGAAATGCACCAGAAATGGCTCCCGTTTAGTTCATTTTGGGCAGGTGTCCACCTTACAGTAATGGCCACAACAATTGGCACTCTGCTCCCTCTTCTTGGCAGGCTGAGATGAGAGGCCAATGATTTAATGAGGAAGGGAGAATGAACCCCCTTCTTCCCCTCCAGAGTCGGGTGGAAGCACGTAGGTAGGGGCCAGTTGGGTGAGGCCTGCACTGTTTTTGCTCAGTGGGCAAAGAGAGAGCTCCAGTTTCTGTGGCTATCAATCTGCCACCTTTCTCCAGCACAAATTCATTGCAACAGAAACGAATTGTTTCTAGCAAGCAGGTAAATACAGTGAAGTAGGGAGTGTCACCACAAACACACCGAGGTTATAAGATGGCCAGATAAACATGGCATAGTATAAGAGGAAGGCTAAATACTGTGTTCATACTGGGCCCTATGCTTCAGCATTAATGTCTCAGCTTTTCTATTACAGTGCACGAAACGCCCTTCAGGGAAGCCCAGGGGACAGCAGGTGCCATGATGTCCAGGATGTGGAGCAGGTCGCAGGGAATTAGAATCAAGTATGGAGATACAGCATCTTGGAAGGAACCACTGGCTTTAGAAGCTGAGCCTGGTGATACCTGGGGGACAGACTGATTTTCTCCCCCCCCCTTTCCCGCCAAGGAAAAAGACATTAAGGAAACTCTCCAGTCAAGTCTCAGTTTCCTGTCCCCTACATGCCATTAATAGCACACAGTACAGGAAATTTACAAGCAATGTGATGCAGATCACGAGGACTCAATTTGTCTGCCTCAGTAGATTCATGGTTGAGTCAGCTGTAGCACCATTTGAATCTCTGTGGCAAGAAACTCTAAATGTCTTATAGAAGAAGAGGACATCTTCTTTCAAGCATATAACAGAAAGACATGCTCTTAAAAAGCAGCAGAATAGGTTAAAACATGTCACCTTATATAAAAGTACTTCCAAGGCTCTCTCCATAATTTAAAAAAAAGCTACTTACATTGCTTTTCTTGGGTCTCAGTAACCCCAGGCTGTCTCTAGCCAAGGCCACAATCACATTGCTCTTTTCTCCTGCCCAGTGAACGACCATCTGATTGTGAGAGTCATTCAGACTGACCTGAAACACAAATGAAATGAATATAAAAGGGTTAGCCAGGGCAATGGACGTAGAAATACCTAGACAGCCCCCACACAAGTAATTTTTTCTTCCCTATGTGCAAGGATGGAGAAAAGTGTTTGCAGTAACAATTTAATTCAGATAAAGACACTGAACATTCAGTGTAACCATGCAGACACTAACACACAGATGTTTGGTTTTAGGACTATTCCCTTGGAGGACTGGACAGCTCAGGAACTCGTGCTTTGTCATAGTGCACTGGTTCTGTAGGTCAGTGGTTCTCAACTGTGGCCGCTGTGGGTGCATGCGGCAGCCACCAGGGGCTTTTCTTGCAGCCACATCCTCCTAGGCAGTCACTGAGCAGCGGTTCCTTTGCTGGGGCTGCAAGGAGAGGATGTGCCCTGCCCCTTTTCGAGCCACAAGTGCCAGAGGAGCGGAGAGCTGGTGTGAGTTCCCCACCTTCCCAGGGGCCTCAGGCTTCAGGCCTGGGGTGGTGTGTGGCAGGCTCCAGCCCTGGGCTGTGACCATGGGGTTTTGGATTGTGGGTTTTGGCTGTGCAGTGGCGAGCTCTGTTTCCCCTGCCTCTGGGCTCACCACCCCCCTCATCACTGCTGGCCCCTGCTGCAGCCTCCAGCATCTCACCCATCACCCTTGGCCCCCCAGTGTCTCCCTACCCACCTCCCCATCCAGGGCTTAATTTGTCCCCCAGTTTGCCAGGGCTGAGAGAGTCTGCTGTGAAAAGTGGTATGTGTATGTTTGTAAATATCACTCATCACAGCCTCAGAGCTAGATAACAAGTCTGCTGCTGTGAAAAGTGATATTAACAAATATCACTTTTCACAGGAGCAGACTTACTAGCTGGAAGTCTTAAAGGGCAAAAAAAAAAAACCAACAAAAAAGACAAGAACATGCAAAACACTTTGTTTCTATTCTGTTTAGGTCCTGTAAAGAATCAAGACAACTGTACATTATTATGATTATTGAAAATGTAAATAAAAACCCTACATAAATAAATTACTATGATTTGGACTTGTGTATGTGCATATTTATTTGTTTTTCCTACATTAATTATTTTAGGGGAAACTGTCCTAGTGGCCACCAGCAAGCTTTGGTGGCTGAACGCTGAGGCCACTAACAATGTGTGGTGAGAACCACTGCTCTAGGTTTCCTGTTCATATTCAGATCCAGTTAGTGGGGGCTGGGAGTTGTAGTTCTCAGCTAGCTATTTGGATGTCTCTGACAAATGAGTCTGGAGGTGCCCTGCTACTGCTGTAGTACGCACCACAAAATAATGCCTTCATACCTGGTCCCCCTCCAAGGACTGAGGGCCCCACAGCCCATGCCTAGCTTTAAGCACATGGGCAGTTCCATTGATTTCAAGGGCACCATTCAGGTACTTAAGTGCTTTGCAAGATCAGGGTCTTAATGAGCTGGGATGACTTGAGCCAACTTCTTCCAACTGCTGGAGGGTCTTCAATGGGCAGAGGTGAAGCAAAAGACCAAGGCTTGGGAAGCTTGCCCCACTGCTCTCTGTTCTATGGATAACTAGATTCAGTCAGCAGGGTTCTGTATACAGTGCCTCTTTTCAGCACTAATGTACATGCTCATTTTTTTTCTTAAGGAAAACAGTTCCTTAGAACAATGCACACACTCCACGAGTTCCTAAACCAAGCGTAAAGGAAAAAGACAAGCGTACTTTGTATCTAAAAGTCACTACAGCTTGCTTTGATCCTGACCCAGACCCACCCAATTCCTTCTATTCAATTGTGTAGCTCAGCTCTATTCTGCTGCTGCTCCCCAAAAGGCCATGTATAAAAGTTGGCCTACTGCAATTATGTCAGAGGGATGCCAGCAATTGTACCCAGGGGTTTCCTGATGCCAATGAAAGGGGAGAGTGACAGATATACATGCTGCCATTCAACCAGAACACACACTTAGAAGGTGGGGGATAGCTCAGTAGATTGAGTATTGGCCTACTAAACTGAGGGTTATGAGTTCAATCCTTAAGGGGGCAATTTAGGGCTCTGGGATTAAAAAAAAAAATAGTTGGGGATTGGTCCTACTTTAAGCAGGGGGCTGGACTAGATGACCTGCTGAGCTCCCTTCCAACCCTGATATTCTAAACTAAAAACCCTTGTTTTCATAGCAAAGCCCTCCTGTAAAACTGATCCTTCTGTCATTACCTTCAACCAGCACCACCTAAAGCAAGTAATTCCTCACCACCCTGATGAGCTCTGGCCCTTGAGGACTATTTCTAGCCATGGATGTTAGCACTGAGATTATTAATGGCCCTCCAGTTCACAGATTCCAAGACCAGCAGGGACCATTGTGACCATCTAGTCTGCCATTCTGTACGCCACAAGCCACAGAACTTCCCCCCCAGGTAATTCTTAGCACAGCTCTTTAGCAAAACATCCAATCTGCAATTAAACATTGTCTGTGATGGAGAATCCAACATGACCCTTGGTAAAATGGTTCCAACATTTAGTTACTCTCACCATTAAAAATTTACACCTTGCTGCAGTAATTTGTATAGTAATAGGCCCCAGTCCGGCAAGCATAGGCCTAGTGGATGATACCCAGGCTTAACGTTTAAGTGCCTTGTTGAACTGGAACCCTAATAAGCCATGCTTTAGCTGAAATAAGAGTGGCCAGAGGGCAGTTTAATCCACTTTAACTAAACTGGTACATGTTTTGAGTGTAGACAAGGCCTCAGATTAATTGAAGGGGCCTTGTTACTCACCTTGTGCAGTCATTTACAGCAGTGTAGTGAGTGTGAATAGTTACTATTCAGATTTGTATTTTACTTCCATGCTGCACCGGTGCATGGTCACAGGAGCTGCAGGGCACTGGAGAAGCAGGCCCACGGGCTCAGGGATTTGGAGGTGCTATAAAAAAATGCAGGTCCAAACCTGCAAGCCTTCCTCTCACTCTTTACTATGGGACAGTGCTCCCTGTCCACCACAGGACTGCAGCCTGTGTTAAGGCTTTTGGAGAATCTTCTAGCAACTGGAAAATAAGCCTTTAAAACACAAAGCCATTATCCTGAGAGCTCTGCTGGGAAAAAAGAATGAAATAAAAACTCCACTTATGTAACAGCCTACATGCAAGGAAAGAAAAATGAAAATGTTCCTATGACCTGGCAGCAGCAGCCCACGGGGGTCACGTGACCAACTCCCTGGTGTCCCCTCGCTGAGTCACTGCCTGTCAGTAGGCGAAACCCCCCTGATACAGGCGAGTTGAGCCAAAGCAACGTGCCAAGAAATGCTGAGGAGATGTAGGTCAGCAAACAGCATCAGCGACAAATAAAGCAAGCACCAGCCTCGCACAGTTTCTAATGACTAAAAGAGCTGGGGGTGGTCTAGTGCACGAGGGGTGGGGGGGCTCAGAATTTGCAAGGGCTAATCCCAGCTGTGCCAATGACTCAATGCTCTGTGCCTCAGTTTCCCCCACTCTATACAAGGAACGTAATAATACCTAGCTCACAGGGGCGCGATATGGATTAATAGTTGTACAGGGCTATCAACAACAATGGGCCCAAGTCAGCCACACTGATTTACATCAACTAGTGTCACATTCCATGACTAGCACCAACAAGGCTACTGTGAAGTGTGAGGGACTACGGTGCATGCCCCAAGAAGGCAAAAGCCAGGCACTAGACAATGCTAGCAGCACACCGCTCAACCTACCAAAGCCCAACTATGTGGACGCGACCCAAAATGAGGGGACACACAAAAAAAAAAAAAACTTATGATCGCCAGAAACCTGAAATGCAGGCTTCCCTCCTATAACATAATTAGCTCTTTATGGACCCTTAGTTCCATGTTGCTTTATTTGCCAGCGCAATAATTTTCAGCAACAAAAGTGAGGGTACAGCAAATCTGAAATGCACAATATTCCACGGGATGAGACACATCTGGAAGGAGCCCTGAGGGTTTTTTTTTTTGCTACGAACTGATGCCAAGTTTAAAAGTTGAGCTCCCATGCACACACCCCACCCCCCCCAACGTTCTCAAGTGTTTGGATCAGAGGTTTTGCGCTAGCCTGCTATGAAGTCCCAAAAGCCCCCTCCACACTGGGCCATTATGGAAAACTTTTGGGATTAAACAAAGTACACCACCACCCATCACTGTAGTATCAGGGCACCTGCCACCTAAAATCAACCACACCTATTCAAGGCCCTAGTGAATTTCAGGCATTGCTCCCTTTTTAGGGTCACAACTCTGTCTGGGGCTAGAGTAGTTTGGTCTTCTGTTTGCGGGCTAGATTTTTAAGGATTTTTTTTTAATTGGTTGTTGGAAGGGCTTTGGGGAGGGTGTCAATGGTGTGTCATTCTTAAGCCTTTTCTGAAAAGGACAGTTTTGCAGCCTTTCCTAAAAACAGTCAGATTCTGGATGCACCTGATCGCCTCTGGGAGTGTGTTCCCTACCTGGAGTGAAAATGTGTGTTCCCTACCTCCACTGAAAATGTTCTGGCCCCAGCTTCATTCCCCTTGATCATATTTACAGTTACATGTTCTGTTTCCTTTTCTTTATACTGGGGAAAATTTGGATGAAGACAGGACTCTGATAGGATGTACCACAGCCTGTGGGTGCAACACGTCACCCTGCTGTACACACAGGAACAAACCGCCTTGGTTTTTTCAAATGATCCTAGGTCATATACCCTGCCCAGGACACCTATGTGAGTTAGGTGCCTAAAAAAAGGTAATAATTGGAGATATACCAATCTGAGTCCAGCCCCCTGCCTTCACTAGGCAAGACCAATTTCTGCTCTAGATCCCTAACTGGCTTCCTCAAGGATTGAACTCACAACCCTGGCTTTAATAGGCCAATGCTCAACCCACTGAGCTATCCGTCCATGCTAAGGTTTAGGCTTTGGCTTAGGCTCTAGAGATGGAGGGTGGGAGGGGGACTGTGTTGGGGGGGGAGAAGACAGCTGAGTTTTATTACTAACATCAGCCAATTAGCCACAGGTGACCCTGTTAACCTTAAATGGGCTCTTTAAAGGTGAGTCTTTATATAGAGGCTAAACTGCCACTTAGCAAAGTGTTTTCAAGAAGGTCCATGCAGCTGAGTAGGGTAGTAAGAGTTTTAGGGGGGTTAGTTAGCATGTAGGCTCCTTGAGCTATTAAGTAGGGAATCTAGCAAAAGGGCTTTCCCTTTTTCACTCCCAAGTTTCCTGTGAGTTTTCTGTGTAGCACTGATCCAGGATTAGGAGTTCTTTCTGCCTCTGCTTTTATTATTCCAAATCCTCCATGGAGAGACTCCTGTCTGTTGCTGTATAGTCTTATGATCGGAGAAACAGAGGTACTAGGAACTGAATAGCTGTGAGGATTAGTAATGGGACTTTGAGCCTTATTTCTTCAGTTTGCTGGTCTGAGTTATGCCCCAGGTTGGTAATGTCTGATGCTTATCACCTGAATGTTTTATGTAAAGTGAAGTGAAAAGGAAGGTTAGGTTCTGGAATAACATAAACACTGTAACTCTCCTGGCCCCGGGGTGCCTCCCTTAAAAACCTTTTTAAATGTTGGCAACTCCCCACATGCCAGAGTGCACAGTGCTCTGCTTAATTGGGGAAATCTCCCCAGGAACTGATTTAGCCTAATGAGAGAGAATGGCAAAGTCTGCTGTTTAATCAAGACAGTATTTGCATCAATTCCACTTAATGGGGATGTGTTTTGGTATTTGCCAAGTGATTAAGTAGGTATGAAATCTGCATAAAATTCTAATTGTTGTCCCTATAAGAAGCTACTGAAAAGTTCAGAAGGGAAAAATCAAGTCAAAATGCAGTGAAGATTTTCCTGTATTTGTAGTTCAGCATTTAGCTACTGGGTCTCTTCCAGCTTTTTTACTTTCTTTTTTTTTTCTTCTTCTATTTAAGTGTTTCCTCTTTACTGGAAGGGCTGCTTAGCTGAAGCAACAAGATGTCCACCCCAGCAGCTCCATCTACAAGCACTGTCCTATGCAGATTTACAAACAAGTAATTGCTAATGAAGACCAACAGAATAGCCTGGGGAAACAGCTACTGGGCATCTTACTCCTCTTGCATTTTGTTTCCTTCTGTGAAAGAGGTAATATTCTCTACATTTCCAGTGCAGCCTCTGGCATCCAGCATCCTAATGCAGATATCTCCATAGATGAGTAAAGCCAGATTCTGATCTATTTAGCTTGCCCTGTAGAATGGCTCAGCGATTGGGAGAAGGTTTTCAGTGATTCAAGCCTTTATATTTGTTAATTAATTTTAGTACTGCCAACAACTACAAAAACACTGCTGTTTAAACACATTTCATATGCTTATAAGTTAATACCAGACTGTGAAGCTGTTGTGAGGCCTGCTCTGTGCACACAGTTGTACCTATCTAACTAAAATGTCATTTTTATATCAATGTTAAATGGGTGCAATTTTGTATGGGTGCTGGGCAGCCTGAACCAGTGTGTCCAGTCGGTACTGGTCTAATGAAACCAGTGCAGTTCTGAAACTGATGCCCTTAACGTAGTTTGAGGGCAGGTGTCCCAACCACAGCTAGCACTGACCGGCCCCTTTGCTAAGGCTCTCAGCAGCAGGACTCAATAGCTTGTACCTCCTCCTAATGCTATAGAGAATTTCTCCAGGCCATGACTGAGCCAGTAACTCAATTTAAAAAAAGAATTACAAACATCAAGCATAAGAATACTTAAAAACATACAAATGTAATGGCCAAATACTTGCCATTAAAGTTATTCTTAATGAGCCAATCAGCTAAATCTGCATCAGTGAATTCATTCTGCTATGAATCAGCAAACAGCATGGCCCCAAACCCCACCTCCCTCCCCCAGGCAACTTTATTAATGAAAATTCTGAGAGAAACGCACATGGAGGTTGCTGCTATGCATGTCAGAAACTGGCATTCCACAAAAGTGCGTCTAAGTATTTGATCATCTTCTCCCTTCCTTGTATGTAGCTCTTCTAAAATGTGGAATTTAAACTTTGTTATTCCTAGACTTCAAAACAATGCAACAAAAACAGTCATTCAAAAAGCTGACAGCTGCTTACATTCAAGTTAAAGGGAGACCGTCACCTAAAATCATTGGTGTGAAGTAGTCTCAGATTTAAAAAAATAAGTTCTCTTCTGTTTATTTACTTAAGTTCTTTGGCAATACTCTGTAGAGTTCTCTCCTTGTTTACCATCTTGGTGGACCTTTGATAAGCCAACAGCAGGAGAGAAACATGCAAAAGCAGACTGTGGTTTTAGGCGGGGGCAAGTGCAATATCTGAAACTGACTAGACTTCCAGCTGTCAACTGACAAGATTTCTATGTCCCTTTAAAAATACTCTCAGCATCGTAACAGGAATATTCACTCTATTATACTCAAATATTTAAGCAGTTACCCAAGATATCTCAAACTTGACTGGTGAATCCCAAGAGAAAACTTTGTAGGAAACAAGTTAATGCTTTAAAAAGTGAAGTTCTCATTACTAAAAACAGCCTTTTAAGAATGTTGTGCAATTTCCCTGTGTGCTCCTCTCTAATGGGTCAGGAGTGAAACTATGCTATGACATGTATTGACAAAAGCAATGGGGCTTTAAGGCAAGGCCATCCTAACCCTCTTCTTGTTTTTAAATGCAAGTCATACATTAAGTCTGGTAGGTAAATACCACACCCCCTTTTCCTCCTGTTCACTCCTGAGAGTTCTGCAGCACCTTAGCACAGTGGATGAATTAAGATGGAGTGAGAACTATAATGTAGTCTCCATGCTAGTTCCTGTGCATGTCACATTCCTCATCACCTCCATCACTGTACCTTCTGCTTTGCTTCCAAGCATCTGTTTCTATCCCTGCCAGTGTGCATCACTTCTTGTGGCACTTGGGTTGAAAACACTAGTGCCTGAATATGAAACATGGATGATTCATTTCAAAGAACTGTCAGGCTAGCCTAATCCTTTTACAGTGAAGTCACTTGTTTTCTCCTTGCTCCTAACGTCTCTGCTGTCAAGAAACCTTCCCTACCAACCCTTTTTTAAGGTGTGTGGACATCTGAAACGTTGGGCTTTGACAAAGGTTAGGATAATCTGGATATAGGATTATCCAGCTCAGCAGATGGGAGCTCAGCTCCCCCAAACTGAAGCAAGGCTCCTGGGGCCTGCAGTTACTCAGCAAGAGTCTCCAGGAGCAGAGAGGGAGTTGGTGCAATCCCAGGGAACATAACTGGGCTTCAGTTATGGGAGCAGGGAAAGTTAAGGCTCTGCTGATGTCAGTGCATTCTAGAGATGGCTCCATGGAAAGCATTAGATGTAACAGCCACCACACTAGGGGGCTGTGACCGCTCTGTTAGGCTTGTAGCTCAATGTTTTACTAAGTGCTCCGGCTGAAGGACACAGGGTCAAACTGTGCAACTAGAGTAACGCCACTGATTGCACCAGCATTACTGCAGACTTACCCCAGTATAAATAAGAGCAGAATTTGCCCAAATGCCAGGCAAACGATAAACACTGAAACCTGCTGTTGCATAACAAAAATACAATGAAACCTTGAATACTTCTCCCCACCTGCTTTAACTGGAACAGTAGAAACACTGTGACCGAACACTGTTCCCAAGTAAATATCTCGCTTGCCAAGTTTCAGCATGAAGCAAGCATCTGAAGCAGAGATAAGGCCACCTCTTCCCACCAAAATCCTACTGGTGAGGATAGAATGTAAATGCAGAACGTTAACAGCACTGGCTGCAATGGTATGGTCCAGTTCATAAGAGGCAGTGTTGCCAAGTGGATAGATCTATGGACTAGGACTTAATAGACTTGAGTTGCAGTCCTGTCTTTGCCCCTGGTCTCCTGAGTGCTATTTACCCCATTTATTTTCCCTTTGCACAATACTGAAATCAGGGATAACATCATGAAGTTACTAGGCAGCAAGTTTAAAACAAGCAAGAAGTATTTCTTCACACAACGCACAATTAATCTGTGGAAATAGTTGCCATGGGATGTTGAGGGCCAAAAGTGTAAATGGATTAAAAAAAGAACTAGGTAAGTTCATGGAGGATAGGTCCGCCAATGGCTATTAGCCAAGATGGTCAGGGATGTAACCCCATGCTCGAGCTGACCCTAACCCACCAGCAGCCAGGAGGGGAAGATGGGGATAGATCTCTGCAGAATTGCCCTGTTCTATACACTCCCCCTGAAGCTTTGGTTCTGGCTGCTGTCGGAGACATGATATTGGGCTAGATGGCCCATGGGTCTGAACCAGAGTGCTCGTTCTTATGTGCCCTTGTGTAAATCACTTCAATTCTTTGTGCCTTTATTGCACCATCTGTACGCAGGGTGTGGGGGATGATACTGGACACTTTTGTTAACTGATTTCTATCAGCTGGGTACCGCTATGATTTTGGGGAATGAATGGGAGAAAAAGGGAGCTTTTGGCTGACTTTCTGTATTGCTACACGTGAGCTTGTCTGAACCATACAAAAGTCACTTTGACAATCCATGCAGACTGGCGGCCTAATGCTCAAGAGTTGTTAAATTATCATTTGTACTAGACTCCAACAAACACAGAGCACAGAAGCTGGACACTAGAAGGTTAAACTCTGTTCTTGGAAGGACCATAACTGATGTGCTGGCAAATTAGGTCAAAATTAAGTATGGTTCATTTCAAATGTAGTGAAATTGATTTCTGCAGTCACAGAGTTAGATGGAATTTTCCCTGCCAAGCAGATTTCTATACTCTTCAAAAATAGAATGTTCTCTGCCCACATCACCGAATCTCCTCACAATAAGATCGCTTCCCAGAAAAGATTTGTTCCCACAGCTGCTGGGCTATTTCCCCCCTAAAAAATTTAACAAAATGTGATCTGACAATCCTCAAATGGGATCAAACTGAAAACAAAACAAAATACAGCAAAGCAGACTGAGCACGGGGTACCAGCCTGGGACTCCTAAAATCTAACCCTAGCTCTGCAGCTGAATTGTGGCATAGCCATCAAGTTACTTTACCTCTGTTCCATCCCCCCACCCCTTGTAAAAACAGGGATAAAACGTATCAATCTGATCTTTCTGACAGTTCTTTGCAATGGACGAGGGTGCCATAGAACCCAGCTAAAAATACTCTTTAAAAAACCAGCTGGATTTTTTTTTTTTGGATGTGGGGTAGGGGGGCTCGAATGATTTCTCACCTGCCTCGGCAAACTAGCACCTTTAAGCCCCAGATTTAGTTTTTGTAGGGACCTACTCCATGCAGATTGCAGTAGGGCTCAGTGCACTAGGAATTATGCAAACACAAGGAAGAGACAGTCCCCCAAAGAACGTGCAGTAAGAGGAAAGGTTACGGAGACGATAGGCCTATCTTTCAACGTAAATGCTAAAGGGCTTTGCAGAGCCCTTTGGGGCTGATGCTCCATGCATAGCCCTGGAGTAGGAATAGAGGCTGCTGTTGTTGGCAGAGTCAAGAGGGTTGGAGCACTAACACATGGGATGTAGTAAGGTCATCTTTAAGGGGCAGAATTACACAGGGCCTTGACACCAATAGCAAGAGTCTGAACTTAATGTGGTGGAGAAAGCCAGTGGTTGGTTTCCAAAGGGGTTTAACGTGGGGTGGGTGAGAAAGATAGATACTTTTAACTGCTCTATTTTGACTGAACTGGAGTGGGGAGGATGGCATGGGTGTCAGAAGCCACTGCGGAGGAGGCTGCAAAAACTGAGGCAGGAGATGAGGCCTGGATGAGAGAGGTCTGTGTGTGAACCAAGGGTCAAATCTTTACACACAGCTTCATCACTTTAAACTAGGAGCAAGGCTGTAGAAATTCCACTAGATAACATGTCCATTTCTTTGTTTCCATCAGAGTTGGGAGACAGCCATTGAGATCTCACTTGTGCTGGTTCATCGGTTCCTCTTCCAACCTGGCTACAGCACGAAGCAGATTCAGATACTGACTTCCATGGTGGTGAAGCTAGTCCAGAGAAGAGGTAAGCAATGACAGTGGGGATCTCCCTGTTCTCCCCCCTGCACACACAATAATACACAGTAGGAACGGAATTTCTCTTACAGAGCATGCAATTCACATCTGGGGTGTCCTGGGAAGTTTATTTCAGATGGCTGGAATGTGCTCTGGATGCCAACAGAGATCTGTGACAGCTGTGAATGGCTCTCTCAGGATTTTCTGGGTGTAGGGGTGCTACAGATTTAAGGAAGCAAAAGTTAAAAGCACTGGAATTGTTAGGAAAGGAGCAGCTATGGGCAAATTAACAACTTATGTCTTGAGTCCAACCACTTGATGATGCCTTCAGCAGAGAGGGGGCTAGCCACAGGCACCCAAGTAGCTGATGCGCCCCCAGCAGTGGAGGCGTAGAAAGAGCAGTCTTCAGACCTGTAGGCAGAGCTTGCCAGGCTGCATGGAGCTCTGAGTGGAACCCAGGGTTGCGCTGTGTTGGTTCGTCTCAACTGCGCCTGTGAGCAAAAACCACTCATCTTGAAACTGAGTCTCCTGAGTCTAGCGCTAACAAAGTGGCTGATGCCTTAGAATAAGCAAGAGACAGAAGGCGAAAAGGGGCGCAAAGGGAAGACATAAGGCCCCCGATAATCTGACTTGGAGCACGGCACTATGTTAAATATGTCATACGTCTCAGACGCAGGGCCTGACTTCCAGAGGCGCTGAGCACCTGCCACTGCCACTGAGTTAAGCTGGGGTGACCAGAGAGCAAATGTGAAAAATCAAGACAGGATGTGGGGGGTAATAAGTGACTATATAAGCAAAAGCACCAAATATCAGGACTGTCCCTATAAAATTGGGACATCTGGTCACCCTAAGTTAAGCTCAAGTTACGTGTGCTCCGTGCTTCTGCAAACTGGCTACTGGAAACCATGCAGGGAACTGTCGCTTATTGCAGTGGGAGAGAAAAGGAACCTCATAACTCTTAAGCTTGCACATTAAGCCAAGTGACAGCCGAAAGGAAAAGGTCAGCAAGGACAGGAAACGATCTTGTCGGCTCTCTGGAGCAGGGATAGATCTTAGAGCACCTAGCGCTAGGTAAGCTATATCCTGGTCTCATAGAGCCCCCAATGTTAGGTCTTTCCTTTCCTGTCTCTGGCTCCCTGATGATCTGCAGACACCCAACTAGGAGCCAGGGATGCTACAAACCCTTAGCTGCAGCATTCCTGGTGAGGTAGGAAGTACTGACCCCTAGTTGCAGATGGGGAAAACCAAAGGATTAGCGATTTGTCCAAGATTAGGTTTGTAAAGATCCCTAAACTGCTGAGAAGTGCTTAGTATTGCATTTTCGTTCAGCTTCTCTATCTCCTATTTGGAGAGGGCTGAGAGGGGAGGGGAGGGGGACACGCAGAGCTGGACTTTTTGTTTCTCCAATAAGATGGGTATATGAGAGCTGATGTGACCAATAGCAAAGGCCCCAAATCATGTGTCTGTCACATTTGGGCTTTTAGTCAATATATCCCCCCAAGAATCATGCTGCCCATCTGCTTTTGTTCAAGTCAAAAGGAACCAGTGGACAAGCAAACTCTTAGCAAGACCTTATTGCTGGGGTGGGGCCTGCATGAGATTTTGCCAGACATGCAGCTGTCAGAAGGTACTGTGAATAGAGGACAGAAGCTGGGCGGTAGGTTTGTCTTTCTAACTGTAGCAGTCTTGGCGTGATCAATCCAAAGTACTCCAACTCAACTGGAGTCTAAAGTTGATGCTGACCCTTTTTTAAATTGCCCTTCTGTCTGAATCTTTTCCTGCTATTGTTACGAGAAACACCTGGGACTAAGGGAGAGGTATTCCTTTAAGTTGGTGCATTTGACAGTACTTCAGGCGTAGCCAGTTCTACAGTGTCCCTTGCCTAATCACTAAGCAAGTTTCCCTCTGTTTGGGTAAATAACAGGGGGCAGAACACTTTAAAAAAGATTGTACTGGCAACTTCTTTCTGAAACAAAGTTTCAAGCTGACATTCTCCCTTTGATATCTGGAACCTGGGCCTTAGATTTCTCATAGCCTGTTCTGCAGTAGTAGACGGACAAGAGGTTAAAACCCAAGCCTCAAACTGTGTATCATGCTGTTAGCAAGAGTGACTCAGTTCTCCGGGGAAAGTGCTCTTTGAAAATTGAAGGCAACAGGAAAAGGCATAAAAAAATGAAACTTGGATGTTTAACTCCTACTGCTTCCTATTTGTCCTGGTCTGGTTGGTACTGGAATTACTGTGGTGGGTTTTACTCCATCTCTGACATTGCAGACTGCTGCCAAAACTTTCCACCTGAGCTGTTCAGGGGGTTGAATGAAAGCCACTGGAGGCTGAGTGGGAATTGATAGAACAGTGGTACCAAAAGCAACAGTGTCAGGTTCTCCCAAAATGACCTCATTATGCTCTCTTAAATTCAGTGTCAGGGAAGCCAACAAGCATCGTTTCAGATGTGTAGGAACTGCTCTCTTCAGAGCAACGAAACCAGACGTTGGGAGAAATGAACTCGGAGCGGCCTTTCCCCAACCTGCTCTTTTCCTGCTTCTACATTAAAGCAGCTTTTACTGTGCCAGAGTCTATAACCCCTATTTCAAATGGGATGGATGTGTAGCTCCTACTCCACATCTTGCTTCTTTGCCAGATTCTCCCTTCAGAATATCAGCAAAAGAATCTGTAAAATGGGATGATCTGAAATGGCATTTAGTGCCAGATTGTGTGGGAAAATGAGACTTTTATATGGCAAAATCCACACCCAAGCATGAAGCAATACATTGCTCAATGAGGGCTAGTTACACTTCCCCTGAGAACCCTATTTAGCTAACGCAGGGTTCAGAACCAAGTTCACAGAAGGGCCATCGCTTGAATAACTTAATGGAGGGAGGCCGACACTTCTGTAAATTGGACAAGCTGCTATGGTAGAGTCAGGGCTGCCTCTAGCAGGCACCAAGCAAGCTGCATTGCAACACTCCTTTCCTGTCCCTGCTTAAAGTGACCCCCTGCAATTCTCAAAAAGGGTTTCCGCGATCTGTTGCCAATGCAGTGAAACTTGTTCAGTATCAAAACTGGAGAAAGGAGACTACAGTGAAACACTTCCACTTTCTCATCTCCCCACAGATCTTTCCCAACACTCTATTCAGAAACAAGCCTGCCCTCCCTCCCCTCCGGCATTGATGGAAAGCAGATCCTCAATGTGTTGCGTGGTAGCTTCTGAAAAACTCATACAAAATGCAGCTTTAGGATGAAATTTCTTTTATGGCAGAAGGGTGGGATGATAAGTGAAGTACTAAGTGCAAATCACTCATCCACATAATACAGAGCACAGCTAAAATGTATGTTCAGTCTGAATAAAATGCCTCTATCCCATCAAGATGTGCATTTATAGTTACATAAGCACAGTGTGTGATTTCCCATGAAATCCTCTTTCCCCTTAGTTGTTCCCAGAGAAGGGACCTACCTTGTTCTAGGAAGATCATTCTGTAGGGGATGCTACCCTCTTTTAGAGGGGGATGGTCTTGTGTATTTATCTGTTGCTAACATTTGGATGACTAAAACCGAAAGGTTCTCTTGCAAGTTCTGCTGCTACATGTGACTAAAGCAGTCTCTAGTCGAATGCACTTTGTGCCCGCGAAGGAGTTGGAGTGTTGTGGGCTACAAGCTGCAAGGGGAGGAATGTTTGTGTCCAAAATCTGTCATCAGTTTCTCAAAACTGTCATTTCAGGACACCTACTAAGCTGAGTAACTTTCAGCACCCAAACTTTCAGCCTATAGCTGCCTGCCCATGTCTTGTCTACAGGAGAAGGCCACCTACACCTTTTTGCTCAAAAGGTGTATGTTTAATATACAAAATGGCACAGGACACAATTTCAGCGGAAGTGGAAGTCATTTGCACTGCACTGTGTCACAACAGAGCCTGTGCAGTTGATTTCAAACTACTTACAGTTTTCAGGCTGAAATTTGATTTTTTTTTTAATTGATTTGTTTACATGTGGGCAATGCAATGTCACCTTGGCATTGTCAATACCACAAACCTACCACGGATCTCCCTGAATTTATCCACCAACCCTATTGATTTATTAGCAACATGGGGGGGGGGGGGTTTAAGAAGCTCCTCAAGAGGAAGTTTGATTACTTGATAATAAGACACACCAACTGAAGAAGCCACCTGCACTCTTTCTGATTGTTTACAAGATAACCTAACCTCTGTATGGCAGCAGATAATTTACCCTGCCAGTTGCAGCACCCAGGGCTGCCCCCAAGTAAAACGGTTCAGAGTTGCAATGTAAATTATTTGATAAGGGGGTGCATGCAGCAGGGTGATTTTAATATGAGTCAATTCTAAGCAGAACTGTGTTTACTCCCTTGCACTGGAATGATGCAATGATCCCTTCTGCTTAGTTTGGTTTTAGCGACCAAATATTAAAATAAACACTTCTGCGTTCTCCAACCAGGGAGCAATGAATCACGTCACTGGGCTTTAACGGGACCTGTGCGTGACCCGGGCTACCTTCCCTGAAAAAATGGGAGGAGAGCCCCGGGAATGTACAGGGAGGTTCTGGTGCTTTGGGGGGCTGAAGAGGTGAAAGAGCACAAATATTTAGAGTGAGTGTGTGCCGGTGGGGGGGACGGAATTACTGCATGCATTGCTTTCAATAACCCCCAATATAAGGAGCGCACTGCACAGAACCACAGCGTTCCTAGAAGTCCCTTTGCAATTGGAGAAGAAATGTGATGCAAGGAACCAGTGCCACTGGGAGCAGGGGTGGCAAGGCGTGCACACAACAACATGCCCCTAATTGCAAGCGATGCTCCCTTTTCACAAGGGGGGGGGGCGGGCGTTCTGTGGCAGGGAACACTTGCAATCTGGGGCCCTGCGAGGGCACCACTGCAAAGCAAACGTGCAGCTGGGGAGTCGGGGGGTGTTGCCAAGCTACTCACCTGTCCATACACCTTAACGGGCTCTTGCTGCTGCTGCTCCGCAGCGCTCCTCTTCCTCCGCGGCTGGAGCCTCTCGCTTGCCCTGCCCGTCCCTCTGTCACCCAGGCTCAGCGTTTCCCCTTGGAGCAGCGCGAAGCCCCGGTCCTGAGGCCGGGGTGCAGCCCCCCCGTGCAGCAGCAGGGTGCTGGCGGCAGCCGGATAAGGGCTCCATGCAAGCAGCAGCAGCAGCAGGGCTGCCAGGCAGGGTCGCCTCAGCTCCCCACAGCTGCTCCCTGTCGCCATGTTCCTCCTCCTCCTCCCGGGTGCTGGTGGGGCTGCTGCAAAGTGGGGCGCCGCCGCCAGGAGAGAATGTGCAATAGGAAGGGGGAGGCGGGGAGGGAGCAACAGCGGCTGCTGCCTGAGCGCTGCTGCTGCCGCCGGGCTGGCGCGAGCCGCTCCCGGGGTCTGCACGCGCTGCTCCGGGTGCTGCGCGGTGCCCCTTGCACCGTGCGTGTGGCAGTGAAGGGGGCGGGGAGCGCCGCCCGAGCTTGCTCGCACCGGCAGTGTGGGTGCAAGTTGCAAGTCACGTGTATTAGCCACACTCTCTCTTTAAGCTCCTTTGCTTCCTCTCTTGACCCAGAGGAAGTAGGGCAGCCCCAGAAGCAAATGCCCTTTTCGCTCCCCACCCCACCCCCCGAAATCCTAGCTACGATCCTCCTGAAGATTTTTTTAAATCTTTTTTTTAAGGCATGGGCTGGAACGGGTAGTGTGTTGGCTTAACAGGGCGGTGAGGCCGCAATGTCTGCAATGGGGGGGAGGGGGAGAATGAAGCATGCGTCCCATGTGCACCCCAAACTCTGGTGCCTTTGAAAAAGGGGTCTGGATGCAGATGGAACATAACATCTGGGCCTTTCTGTCTCAGGGTTTTATACTGCCACCTAGCACTGCCGTGTCTGAGTGCACTTTCAAAAGTAACCTCTGTGTTTGCACTAGTGCAAGCTTTTTGCATTTGTGAGGTGGTAATTATCTAAATACAGTTATTTTATATAGCCTCCAAAAGTATGCAAGGTGCTTTACCGAGCTAGGATAAGTCTGCTTTCTACCCCTAACACTTACAATCTTACACCATCCTGGTTTAATTGAAGAATGGTTTAAGAAGACGAGTGAGTCTCGAAAACTAGATGGGTGGCGTCATGGTGATACCTTAGGCCAAAATGATCATAGTCTGTGGTGTTGGTTGTCTTCGTTGGGGGGAGGGCTAACTTGAGACATCTTGTACCTGATTTTCATAAGCCCTGAGCATTGACAACTCCACCTGAACTCAGTTGGAGTGATGGATGCATGGCATCTCTGCAGATTATGTCCAAGATATCTACAGCTGAGTATGCAAAAATGATCTCTAATCAGAGGCCACTCAAAAAGTTGCTGTGGAGCGTTTTGTGCATTAACTTTTCCTTGTCTATAAAATAGGGGTAACATGCCTATCAAGCAGGGAATTTCTGAGGCTTTATTACAAAATATTTGAAAAGCACTTAGAGAACTAAATGCCATATAAATTGCAGGTGTTATCCGCACCAGCAAAAGATTGATTATCCACGTGAAACTGCAAGTGCAATATTTTTAGACAGCCACCAGTCTCAAATTGCCTGCATCTAAAATTTTACTGCACAGGACAGTCATTTTGGAGGGGAGGATGGCAAATATTATTATTTCAGAGACTACGTTGTGTGAGCAAAGGTAGAAGCCATGTGACAGCAACCGAAGCTTATGCAGTACATCTATTAACCAACAAAGGCAGGTAGCAACACATCACCTCCCTACTCACATGATGGGGATGTTCCAATCTACCACAAGGAATGCCAAGCCATTCACACTGCTGTAAGGGCAGATATAGCATAAAGATGCTATGATAAATGTAAGTCATGAAGCTGAGGCTAGAAGGTTTATAGTGGTGGAACCTCAGTTGAGGAGCACCTTACAAGAAGGAGATTAGAAGAAGCTTGACGTTGGTATATCTGGGGCTAAAGACAGGGGCCACCTCTTTGGAAATACCTTTCCTCGGCAATATATTCCTAGGACCAATCCACAAATGGAGAAACTGGAACAGTAGAAATGTGAGGAAAGAAGAAAGCAAGAATCCCTTAAGTCTGCACCCAGAACAAATGCAAACTGTGAGAAAATTGCTGCTTAGGTTACACTGTGTCCTACCTTTAATTTTTGCATAGCATGTGGGATCCATGCTGATGGATGCCTTAGAAAGACCATCAAAGGCTACTCTGGGCTAATATACTGAGCACCAAATCTCCTCACTTTTGAAAACGTGGCCATTAAGTCTTTAGTGGCCGAATGATTTTTTTAAATTTTTTTTTAAACCTCAGGATGGTCTATGGTGGCAGCAGGTCTTTAAAAAAAAAAAAAAGTAGTAGTTTTAGTGTGAAGATTTGAATGCTAATTTTTTCAATTAATTCACAGTTCAAACCTCTCTGACTGTATTTGGGGTGGGTTTCTTATTTAGATTTTAATCCGTTTACCTCAGATCACAAACATGCTGTGAAGGGTCCCCTTTCCACCCCACACGCCTATCACCCCAGACTTGGTCTGTGGATGCCTACAAGTGGCTTGTGCAAAATCTTGGAAGATTTTAAATGATAAAATACTTCATGAGTGCACAACCCTCTCATCCCAATCACGTGTCCTCCATGTATGTTCATTTGCATCTCCTTGCGCAGCTGAATAAATAAAGTGGTTTAATTTAGTTTGTACCAAAGTAGCTTCTTACGTGTAAGTAGTTAATGAAAAGAGTCTGATGATATAAAATGAATAGACGATTAAATTATGAGACTATTTCATGTCAAAATTGACTCCTGTTTAGGGTCAGAGCATCTGCAAACATTGGCCCTGATCTTGTAAACATAGTTTTGATTTTACTCACACAACTAAAGCTAAGAATATGCATAAGCATTTTAAAGCTTTGGGTCATTCTCTGTGTAACCATTTATATTGTATGTTGATAATAGCCCGGACATGATGTGTTTATTATGCGGATTACCTTTTTTCAATACAGCCTGTATTTATGCTACTCATGAAGTCTTCCTTGACCAGGTTCATCATATTGGCCTTTTTTTCAGTATAAGTTGTTTTACCAAAGTTCGGTTACTCTAGCCACAAATTTAATTCCGTATTCCTTCTGGAATTCAAGTAGAAATTGCTAATGAGAGAACCCGCTCATGGGACAATTTTCTCTTTACACTAAGCCCAACCCCAAATGCATAATAAATTATTCAAATAACAAGATGTTTGAACTATACCATAACTAACGAGGTCCTAGATAATGCATTTTCTCAAAGATAAAAGGAAATGCAGTGAGTTAGAGGCTCTTTAGGGAATAGCATATCAGCCGTAAACGTGATGAAACTCAGTGGGCTAAAATAAGGTTGCAGTGATAACTCTACATTTTCTGGCAGTTTTTAGGTCAGCCATATCACGTTATTCTTAGCACAGTTTACTTTGTATATGAATTTTCTTTACCATTTTTTGTGGGAGTGTAGGGGGCCAGGAAATATCCATGGAAGAGTGTGAGTTAGCCCAATTTTTAGACTGCACCTTGTTTCATTTGAAGACTCTATAGCAAGGTAAAAGAGCCGTTGCTGTTTGTCATGCAAATAGGGCACTCGAGTCTACAAGCCCCATTCAGTACTTATGTCTTGTCTGCGCTTAAAAATTAGGTAGACCTGGCAAAGTTGCTCCGGGCTGTGAAAAATGTCATGCCCTGAGCATCATACTTAGGTAGACCTAACCCCCAGTGTAGATATGGCTAAGTCAATGGAGAATTCTTCTGTTGATATAGCTACCGCCTCTTGGAGAGAAAGATTAGCTACATCCATGGAAAACTCCCTTCTGTCAGTGTAAGAAGCATCTACATTATGGTGGTGCAGCTGTGCTGCTGTAGCATAGACATGTCTTAGCCCAGTGGTTCTCAACCAGGGATACAGAGAGGTCGTCCAGGGAGTACATCAACTCTTCTAGATATTTGCCTTGTTTTACAACAGGCTACAGAAAAAGCCCTAGTGAAGTCAGTACAAACTAAAATGTCATACGACAACTTGTTTATACTGCTCTATATACTATACACTGAAATGTCAGTACAGTATTTATATTCCAATTGACTTATTCTATAATTGTATGGTAAAAATGAGAAAGCAAGCAATTTTTCAGTAACATTGTGCTGTGACACTTTTGTATTTTATGTGTGATTTTGTACATAAGTAGTTTTAAAGTGAGGTGAAACTTGAGGCTTCGCAAGGCAAATCAGACTCCTGAAAGGGGTACAGTAGTCTGGAAAGGTTGAGAACCACTGCCTTAACCTTTCTACTGAGTCTGCCAGGGAGGGGGCTGAGTATTGCTAAAGGAGACCTGAATACTTCTTCTCTAGGCACTAGCCTGTTATCACCAAATAATACCATATGAATCACTAAACAGCTGTCTACTATGAAAGCTTTTACAGCCAAAACCTCTCTCTGCCCATACTTAGGGGACAGGAACCCATTCTCCATCTACAAAGCAGAAGATCTGCCACAGGTTGGATCTGTCAGTGTGTGTGCTGCTCACCCACATGGATAAAATGACTACATGAGTTAAGACCACTCCTTCCTTTTTTACCCATTAACAATCTACAATTTTGAAGGCTAGAATGTTTGTATCAAAACAGAATTAGGCCAAGGCTGCCCAGCAGAAATCAATGTGCTTTCTGCTTTTGTGTCTTGCTAGCCTATTGAACTGGCACATAGTCTTTCCTCGTGGTTATTACCTGAGTGCCACAGCTGAGCAGTGAGGACGCTGCTGCTCTGGAAGCAATGGAAATGCAGAGGATGCTGTTGTGCTGCTTGAAAGCAGAGTTGTGTGATAGGAAAGCGTTGATGGGAATAAGGAGTTAGGGCCCTATTCTCAACGTTATTTAGGTACCATTGATTTCAAGGGAGTTAGGAGCCTAAATACGTCTGAGGATCTGGGCCTAGGTCTGAACACTGCCCTGTGTTTGTTCAGTTGTGCTTTTATTAATGCAAAACTCCCCATTGAATTCCACAGGGAGTTCTGGATACAGCCTCTTAGCACGCTATGGCATTTATCGGGTGTAAGAGTAAAGGAACTTAGCCAGTTCCCAAGGAAATCGATCAACGTCTTTCCATTGGCTTCAATGGGAGTTGGATCAGGACCTAAATGCAAATAAGACACATGATTGATGATAATGTAGGAGCAATTCCACCCTGGCAAAGAGATGTTTGGTGACCTAAGATATTTTTTCCATCTCTAGCTTGTTTGAAAAAATCACTGGAGTGAGGTGCTCAAACTCTCCTCCTATGTTAAGAGGGAGAGAATGTGATTAACTCTGTTGTACTTGCTATATTGATTGACTTTCCCCTTGCATACCCTGAAGTTCTATTACTGAATATTAACACTCTTTTAGAATTACCCACTAGGATTTCTTTCCTCATCTGATCATAACGTCAGGTAGGAACAGTGACTGCTCCTTAGCAACCCACGGGAGAGAGTCCTTTTAGCAGGGATGTAAGATCCTGAAGAACAGCTAGATAGGAGTCCATGGCCCTGCAAGAATACGATATAATTTCTGGCTACAGAAGGGCTCAGATATTAAACTGATATAGTTGATCTTAGCCAAGAGGCAAAGAGGAAATGAAAAAGGCTATTGCCCTTCACAATTAATCATCCTCCCACTACTTTTGTGCTGGCACAGTATGCTCATGCATCAGAAACCCAGCCTTTTCCTTCCGGCCTGGCTCACTTTTAAGCTCTATATTTCATCTGAATTGTGCCACTATCATCCCAGCGCACTCACTCCCTCTAATACCCAGCCAACCGCAAGGCAGTTCGCTGCTGCTGTTCTGTCAGGTATTTACGCCACCACAAAAGACTGGGTGTAGCAACGTGATCCACACAACCAAAGAATTCATCCGCCTGCCCTTGGTGATGTACATAGGTTACATAGGGGCAATACAGAAGCACATTAGATGAGGGTACTTCCACCTGTCTTGGCTCAGCAGCGTTGTCTTGCACAATCTTGGGGCATGAGGAGATCTCAACAACTGAATAGAGCTCCCCCTGGGATATCCCAGGCAGCACACTGTCCATCAGGGGTGCTTCTAACGTGTGTATTGCTTGGTTTCATTTCTACTGTAGGAGTATTTGGGGGTGTTGGACTCTTTATTGCAGAATGCAAGGAAAGGTGCTCCACGCAGTAGATTTTCACCCGCATGCTTAAAGGGAGACTCAAGACTTAAATTGTGAGCTCTCTGTGGCAGGGCGGGGCTGTCTTTTTGTTTTGTATTTGTGCAGTGCCTGGTCCATGCCTGGGGCTCCTAAGTGCTAGTGCAATACAAGTAATCGATGTTATAATAATAAGACTAAATCATATTCAAATCGGCGCACGCTCAAACCACTCCTTATCATCTTATTAATAATGTCTTAACCTAGTGAAAACAAGATGGAGAATTTGCATCACATTTCTTTTGCTATTCCCCGCCGCCACACACAAAAACCAGGTGTTTTAATTTTCACTAGCAGAGTTAAGCCCTGTCTCAGTAACTGGTGATAAAGGGAGACATTTTTCAAAGGACCGTTAGGCCATCAATAGCCATTAACTTTCAATGTCATTTCGGCACCTAGCGATTGCAAATCACTACAATATAACGTTTGTTTCATGTATAGTGCCAAACTGCAGCACATATCAACTTAGCACAATGCAAAACTAATGTAAAGAAACTTATTTACTGTATGGGTTTTTCTTTTAAAACTCTCCTCTGCATGGAGTTCATTCTTAGCCATGGCTAATGGCCACCTTTCAAATTTTCCTTTTAGTAGCTAATTTGCAACACCGCTGTCGTCCTCTCTCTAAGACATTTCTTTGGCCCCTGTTATCACAGTGTCTGAGCACCTCGTGATCTTTAATATGTTTATCCTCACAACACCTTTGTGAGGCAGGAAAACCCCCATTGTACATATGAGGAAGTGAGGCACAAAGAGATTAAATGACTTCCCCAAGATCACATAGGACTTCAGTGATGGAGCAGGGAATTAAGCACTCTGAAGTCATGGACTACTGATCTAACCACTGACCCATCCTTCCTCTCTCATATTCCTCCTTCTCGCCACCTTTGGCAGCCCCTTCTTACCGTCCTGGAGTCTGATTAGCAATCTGCTCTTGCTTTCTGCTGATCTTCCCTTTTCCTGTGACAGGCTCCTGGGTGGCAGGCTCAACCATTTGCAGCTCTCTTGTGTTCCTACTTGGAGAAGACAATATCAGTGACCCCGAATGACTAAAAAGATGTGACTATGGCTTTTGGTTCTCGATTGGCACTTTTTTGTCTGTTACTGGGACGTCTTTCCCACTAGGGGAAGTCTTTTCTATTCATGGTTTTCCAGCTAGGAGATTCAAACCAGAATAGTAGATTTCCCTTCTTGCTTCTCATGCACTAGCTGCTGTTTTGGGACTCCCAACTGCTGGGAAATATTTAAAAAGATTCAAACTGGCAACCGACGTCTGAAAGTCTATAAATCCCATGAATGACCCCTGAGCCATTCAGTCCCCCATATTTTCGTTGATATTAACAGCAGAAGTGTTGTCCAGATCTTTCCCTGGGGTACTTTCCTCCTAGAAACCTAGTTAATGTATTTCACTTACTGAGTTAATTCAATTATAAGCCTTACTAATAAAGCTTTTAGCTATCTTGATTCAGTGTAAATGTCTCTCTAGAGGATCAGAGGTCAGGATGGAGAAGGGCAGAGTCGACCGTCATGCTTATCAGATTTATTGTTGTGCAAGAATCCATAAAACTGATCCTATCAAGAACAAATGTGCAGTGCAGATAAGAGAAAGTAGGGGGAAACGTCATTATTTGGAAACCACTGCTAGAATCTGATTACTTAGGCCATTTCCCAGGAATTAACAAAAGGCCTTTTTTTTTTTTACACATAAATATGGAGAAGTCTTTATAACAACCCTCCCAACTTGGGCCATAGTCAAGGTTTGAATCCAGGCCCTTCCAAACTAATATCATGAGACTCTATGAGCTAAAATAGTTAATTCCCTTAGTTAGAGCTGATTCAGCTTCTCACCTGGATCAGCCATTATATGGGGACCAAGACCCATACTTTGCATGTGTGGGTTGGATCAATTAAGACTACAGTAACTGGTTTATTATGTATTTCATCCCAAATGGTTAAAGTTTGGCAAAGGTATAAACATCTAACCTATAGGCAGCACTAACAGATCTGCCTGTTATGATTTGGCTTATATAGGCTTTGACTTAATTATACAGCAATTGGCTTTGTTAGATAGAGCTTTTCTTCCACCATATCACAGTATTTCATAAATGCTCTGGCCAAGATTTTCAAACCAGCTGCCTACAGTAGGCTCCAAAATCGATAGGTTCTACATTTCTAAAATAGCTTGATGTTCACCTAATTGGAAAGAAGAAGGGTAATTTAGTCAAGTTTTTGTCTAGATACGTGTCTCCCTTTGCCTCTTGTGAAGGATGCAGAAGTTCTAAACTAGCTGAATTCCACCCTCCCTTGTTTTAGTAGTTTCTGATCTCGTTAAGCATTACGGGCCTGATCCATCGTCCACTGGCGTCAGTGGGAAGACTCCCACTGAGTTCAATGCTTGTTAGATCATGCCCTGTCAGAACTGGCTTTTACTATCCATGCTCCATATAGTGGTTCTTATATAGCGGACAAAGTTATCTGCCATCCACTGTACATAGAGGAGAGAAGAGAATGCCTGTGTCGTTCTTAAAAGGACTTAATTGTTTGAGGTTGTGTCGTTTAGCTGTGGGGGAAAGGTGCCAAGGACCTTTTGAGTGTATTTAGTGTGCTGGTAAAATGGTAATGCTGAAGGAACTAGCCTATCCTTCCACTCAAGCAGGTTTTAAAATCCATCCCACATTATGAAGGGGAGGGGGACAACACGGCAGAGTTTAAGGAACATCTGGATTTCATTGGCAATGAACAATGTACACTTAGAGCTTTGAGGTAAGGCGCTCCCCCCAACCCTTTCCTTTTCCGCTCTCTTAAAGGCACTTGTGCGCTTTGAGGAATGTTTAACTGCATTCTAGCCACGGAGCGGAAAGAAAAAATGCATCGGCCATGATTAGAGTAGAGTCTACAATTGAGTCTACAGAGACTTAAGGATAAAGCTGATAAAGCAATTGAAACAACAGTCTCTCTTATGTGGCTTGCAGGTGAGAAACAGAGTAAAAAGGTACACGCTAGATGGGCAGTGAGATGGAACAAGATTCCTTTCCCTGAGCAGTCAGAGGCCAAAATCCTTGGAGTGCTAGGAGGGCGACAGAATTTTTAAGGTCCAGCTACACTGCAATAAAAGACCTGTGGCCTGGCGACAGCCAGCCTGGGTGAGCTGACTAGGGCCCAAAATTGCAGTATAGAATGTTCCGGCTCGGGCAGGAGCCCTGGGCTCTGAAATGCTGCGTGGGGGATGGGTCTCAGAGCCATGGCTCCAGTCTGAGCCCAAACTTTTACACTGCTATTTTTAGCCCCACAAGCCCGAGTCAGCTGATCTGGTGCCGCAGATTTTTTTTTAATTTGGTGTAGATGTACCCATAATGATCTCACACACGCGCGCACGCACACACACACAACCTCCCGCTCTCCCAAAATAAAAAAGTGAGGGGCCAGCATTGTGCGAAATGATGTTCTAATAAGGAGGGCAATCCCAGCGCTTAATTTGTATTGAAAGACATGTCAGGGCTCAAGCAATTTTTTAACTTTCATAACAGATACGGCAAGGCCAGAGGTGCCAGGGCTACAAACTACCAAGACTAGCGGTGCTGGGGCTCAACTCTGGCACAAATTCATCCACCACAGGGACATCTTAGCAATGGAAGTGGTGAATTCATCATCGCTTAAGGTCTTTACATCGAGATTAGATCTCTCGCTAAGAGGGATGCTCTAGCTCAGCCTCAGGTTATTGGGCTTCTAGATGGTGCTTAAGAATAATTCTTCCCCCCTGCCAGGGAATCTGTGTAGGATCCTCTCACCTGTGTTGTGCAGGAGATCAGACTAGATTCTCATAATGCTCTCATCTGGCCTTAAAAATCTATGAGTCCCATCGGCAGGGAGACCTGCTGTAGTAAATAAGCTGGTTTGGTGACAAAGACAAGCGTTGTTTGGAGGCCACTGAATATTTCACTCATGACTTAGCAGAGTACTATAGCATAGGATGTTAGGATACTATTGCTAATAGGTTCTAGGATTTTTTTAACATTCTATTCAAACACAGTTCTAGGACAGGGCACTAAAGAGCAGATGACATCTTCCAAAAACATTTTAATTGAGAAACAGTTCTCCTTTTGGACCACGTACTTCCACACTTCCTCATGTCAAATAGCACTTTATTCTGTGAGGTGTTTCATGGAAATTGGACTTTTACACACTAAGACACTGCATTGAGGTTGACAAGATATGGCCCTTTATACATGAACAATGGGACATTTCTATTTTTGTTTTCTCTTTGTGCATGGTAAGTGCATTTTTTCCCCCTAGGAAGCTTTTTTTTAAGTACTCCCCTATGTCAGCTGGCTGCTCCCTACCTGAAGTTGTCTTCCGTCCATACTATCCCATTTAAGATGAGACAGGAAGACGGGATTATGATATTACAGAGGATTATAAATCTGCGGGAGAATTTCAGTATTAGTGCTTTCCTCTGCCTGTTTTTCCTAGATCGCTTGTATCAACATGTCCTATCATCAATTTCTAATCTTGGGGGATTGAGAAACAACTTCCTCCATGTTTATATGCCTTTGCTTTTCTTGGTGCCACATCAGAAAATGAGATCTTTGCCAACGCTGGAATTTTCCCTGCAGCCTGAAAGAGTTGGCTGCCCAGCTCTCATTGACATTAACAGGAGTTGAGCCTGGTCTATGCAGACTTGCACCAGTTCAATTGAACTGGTGCAATCAATAAAACGGATGTAGTTATACCAGTACAACAAGCCCCTGTGTGGACGCTTATTTCAGTTTAAGACTAGTTGATTTTGATTTAGCTTAAACCTGTAGCTAGTTGATTAAGGGCTTGTCGACAGTGCACCAGCCTGCCATGCACCAAGTCTCTGTATAGACAAGCCTTTAGGCAATGTCTACCCTACACAGCCTATGCGAGCATAGCCCCGCAGTGTAGACGCTTTACATGCCAACAGAAGGAGGAACACTCCCAGCATAGCAACACTGTCTCGACAAGAGACGATCACTAGATAAAGTTCTACTCATGGCTAGAACCCTGCTCCATCATGGTATATTACTGAGCACTGTTGTGTATGTACTGTCCATTGCTCAGTTCCTCTGCTGTCTAATCACATAGGGTATGTCTACACAGCAAGCAGCAGCCCTCAGCAGCAAGTGTCTGAGCCCAGCTCAACAGGCTCAAGCAGGTGGAGGCTTGCACTACCCTGCTAAAAATAGCTGTGTACACATCGAGGATCATGCTGGTACTCAGGCAGGGGCGGCTCTAGAAATTCCGCCGCCCCAAGCAGGGCCAGGGCAGAAGTTCCTGCGGGTGGTCCCGTGGTCCCGCGGCTCCATTCGAGCGCACCCGCCGCAGTCATGCCTGCAGGAGCTCAAGCAGAGCTGCGGGAAGAGGGGACCCTCTGCAGTCATGCCTGCGGCAGGTCCGGTTGTCCCGGGGCTCCGGTGGACCTCCCGCGGGCATGACTGCGGAAGGTCCGCCGGAGCCAAATGCCGCCCTGGCAGGACAATGCCGCCCCACGCGCCTGCTTGGCGCGCTGGGGTCTGGAGCCGGCCCTGTACTCAGGCTCTGAAGCCCACCCCGTCCCTAGACTTCAAAGCCCAAACTCCAGCTTGAGCCCAAATGTCTAGACGGCTATTTTTAGTGCAGTAGCATGAGCACTGTGAGCTTGAGCCGGTTGATCTGGGCTCGGAGGCTGGCTGCTGTAATTACCAAAGAAAATGTTGTAGATGTTGAGAAAATGCCTCGTGCTTTTAGACACCCTCCATCTGTCTTTCATGCCAGAGGAAGAAATCTTGATTCATGTCTCGGGTTCCCTCTAGAGCTATTACCAATCTAGTAATATATAAAAAAGGGATGGAAAGGATGGTGGATGCTACTCAGTGTGCAGAAGAATTTGGACATGGAAAAATCTAACTACAACTCCCAAAGGCAGGAAGCTGGATATCCAAACTGAAATATGTCAGTGTTCGGGTGTTTGGTTTGTTCAATGAAAACTAACGTTTTCAGCACAAAGTAGACACTTCTCATGTTTAGTTGAAAACTTTTTTCCACCAAAAAAAAAAAGTTTCAGTGGGAAGAAATGTGACCAGCCCTAGTCCTAAGCATCTTTGCAGTGAAAGGGGATGTAATTTGTATGATGAGGCAACACATCCATTAGGCACTGGGTTAAGGTCCCACAGTCATTTCAGAGAGGCCAGCAAACAGCTTTCAGATGTTTCAGAGTAGCAGCCGTGTTAGTCTGTATCCGCAAAAAAAAAAAAAAAAACAGGAGTACTTGTGGCACCTTAAAGACTAACAAATTTATTTAAGCATGAGCTTTCGTGAGCTACAGCTCACTTGCTTAAATAAATTTGTTAGTCTTTAAGGTGCCACAAGTACTCCAGCTTTCAGATGGTTACAGCTTTTGATCATCACAGCCTTGGGCCTGGATTTGAACCAACATCCAAGAAGCAACAGGGTCCATATCCCTGAACCTTCCAGCTCCTTGCAGAGCCACCCTGTGTTGAATTTTGAGAAAACGTCTTGTTTTGGGATGCAGGAACCCCAAAGTGTGGCGATGTCTCCTTCAGGTGCAGTGAGCATGTTTGTATTCTGGTGTAGGTAGAACATGCTACAGGAACCAGAACTATTGGAATAGCAGAGTAGGGACCATGTGCCAAAGTCCCCACCCTTCAGTAAAGTGCAGATTTGACCCCACTTATGCAGTATTTTACAGGTCATCTAGCTTTTCTGTGAGCAATTAGCAACCTATTTCCTCAAGTGCCAAATCTTTCAGCATGGCACAAATCTAGCTCTGCAGGCTGCTAATCCTTCTCTCACTCCTTTCCCCCCCTCCAGCCCCCAGCACTCTCATGCCAAGATTCCCTGGCTTGAAATCCAATGTAATAATCATTTCCCACAGGTCTTGGATCTTGCTATTCATAGAGCTATAGTAAAGCCAGTTCTGATTTCAGAGGAGGGTAAAGCAAACTCCTAGAGGGATCTGACTGGGGAATTAAGATATGCAAAACTTGTGATGGACTCTGGCACGGAGACCGAGACGAACCCTAAATGAGAATGACAGACACAACTGGAACAGGTTCTTGTCGGTTGCTATCTGGTCCTGCCAGCAGGCAACATCTAGGAAGCACTGCAGAAGGATACTTGGGCAGTAACTGGATTTGCCTGAAATACTCTTTCATCTCCCTCTGTCTCTCTTTCAAACAAGCGCTGAAGTCTGTGGGAGTATTATTATAGGTTTCAGTGGAACCAGGAGATCAGCCAAAGTGTTTTGTTTGTGAATATGTTCACATCTAGGCACCTTTGGCCATGATGCCTGCTCCTGAGGTTGTGGTGGTGAAGTGGACAGAGAAGTGGGCCTCTACGGAGGGGGAATCCTGATCGTTAGGACAAAAACGAGTGAATGAGAAAATTCTTCTGCCACTGACCTGCTGTATGGCTGTGGGCAAATCACTTCAGCCCAGGTCAATGGGAAATCAATGGGAGTTAGGCACCTAAATGCCTTTTGAGATCTGGGCCTTCACCTCTCTGTGCCTCTGTTTCTACCCCAAACCTTTGTCTGTCTTGTCTATTTAGATTGTAAACTCGTTGGGGCAGGGGACTGTCTCTCCTGTGTGTCTGTACAGCACCTAGCACAAAGGGACACTAAACTTGATTGGGGCCTTTAATTACTACTGTAATAGAAATAATAATAATAATAATAATAGTACGTTTTAAAAGTGGAACCTGCCATAAGCCTTTTTCTCATAGGCTTAAATGTTACCAAGCCGCTGCTTGCATAGTTGCCATTTTGTTTACATTCCCATCAGAACTGTAAGACCTTAGCAGGTACGTCTACACTATGATAAAAAACCCTCAGCACAACCATGGCTGGCTCAGGTCAGCTGACTCGGGCTGAGGCTATAAAAATGCAGTGAAAAAATTCGCAAAAATTCAGGCTTGGGCTGGAAACCTCCCTTGTGGGGTCTCAGAACCCAGGCTTCAGCATGAGTCTGAACGTCTTCATGGCCATTTTATAGCCCCATAGCCCGAGTCAGCTGACCCAGGCTTTGCGATGCAGTACCGTGGGTTTTTGATCACTGTGTAGACGTGCCCAGAGAGTTGGGTTTTTAAGGAAGTGAGATGCTTTGGTCAACGCAAACTTTGAGAAACGGCCAATGTCCTCCTTGAGAATGTGTTTAAAGGGCCAGTCAATTTTATTTTGGTGAGAGAGTTATCTCACATAGGATTGTGACAATCCAGCCACATAAAATAACACCTTAAACCTGCCTACCTCTTGTTTAGTTTGCCCCTTTATATTCTATGCTCCTGCGAAACTCACGGGCAGATTCCTCTGCTGGTAGCATATTTCTTTGCAAGGGTTTCTATAAAATCCCTCCAACAGCTGCAGTATAAATGTAATATTTCTGTAAGATGCCTTCTGCCATGTTATATTCAATCTCATGTTTCCTGCTGTTTTTGACCTGCAATACAATTGGAGTTTGCCAGCTTTGCAGCTTAAAACCACTGCACAGCAATTGATACTTTTGTGGCTGCCCATTTGACATTTTATCTAGTTTTATTGCTGTGGTGGGACCAATAAGGGATCTGCATGTGGTTTTTGTAATCTGCAGTGTGGCTCTAGACATAGAACTCTTTAATTTACAAAATAAATGTCCTGGAGGAGATAACTAAGAGTTCAAGGAACCTAATTTATTATAATGCAAGCTAACAATCTTGGCGTTCATGGCATTTTTACAAACCACAAAATATCCTCCCCCTCCATCTTCAATAAAATGGCCTGGCAGGGAATAGATTGGCGGTGGCTGCTGTTTTGTTATGAACACCGAGGATGTGTTTCTGCACTTTACAAGACAGACATTTTCTGCTGCGAGGAGTTTGCAGTCTAAAATCATGATCCTGCCACACCATTCTCATGGTATGTAGTACGTTACTCCTCAAGCCGCCCCAGATGCAGTGTGAGACTTAACTATTGATCACAGAGTGCTTTGCCATCTTTAGATGGAAGCCACCATGGAAGGGAAAGGATTAAACCTCTTGTTAGTGGTTCAGCTCTTTGAAGCCACGTGCTGGGAGTTATATATTCATTATTATAGCTGAAATTACCTACGTCCCTTAGCCTTTTAGGTACATCCGGCAGAATCACAAGATATAACCATACCATCTGACTGTAGAGGCCTGAGCTTTGGAAGCACAGGTCCCAATTATGCAACCTACTCCCACCTCTCACGGTGGCCTATGCTTGGCTTTGGTAGGTGAATGTGGTGGCAAGCCTTGTTGCATACTGGTTTGCTCCGTATTCACATCTCCGTAACAAACTCAACTTGACTTAAGTACAGTCTGTCCCTCAAGCTGCTTACGTGGTTCCCGGGCCAGTCTGAATGGGCCTTGCTCAGAATGTGTAAGGTTTTTTGATTGAAGGAAATAATTCTTTCCAAGTAAATGTTTGAATAACGATTTCCATCCCCCTTCTATTTTTTTACTGGCTCCAAGGGCAAGCCCAGTGTTATCTTTGCTGGGAACTTGAATACAAGGTTATAAAGCAGCTATTAAGCCACAGCACTATCTGCAAGAACACAGACTGTTTTTTTATCCCTGCATTGTTATTGTGTCAACATTTTGGAGGTTCTGTGAATGTAGAGACATGATTTGTTTTTTCTTCCCACTCTGATTTGTCGCTGATCGAAGTTGTCCAGTGACTGAACCAACCTGCTGGGGCTGGGTGTTTTAACAACTACCCCAGGTCCCGAGATGCCTGAAGTTTGCCTGATGAGTCAGACCTGTCTAACTTGGGTATCCTGAATTGTTTGGATCTTACAGGCCGGATCCAAATCTCATCCAAGTCTGTGGGAGTCTTTCCAGGGACTTTGGATCAGGTAGGATCACTGTAAAAATTGTAAGCCCTGCAAGGAAATGGTCCATTCAGTAGCAGCAGCAGGTAGCAGGAATGCAAAGGTATCGCAGCTTAAATATTTAGCCCTGTTGAGTTTGGAAGAACTCTTTACTTGGCCATCACTCAGGGCTTTTTGGTCTCAGCCAGGGTCTTACAGTCTGCACAGGCCCCAGCTTGCTGCAAGTGACGGAGGGGAGGGAGATATCCGGCCAGGAGTTGCCTTCGCATTTGGTCACTCTGCTGCAGGGAACCATGGTGGCTGATGTGTGCTTCTCGTCTTGCTTCACTGCCAAGTTGGGCCTTCCTTTGGGTTTGCCTCCCTCTCCCCACTTAAAAAACAGCAGGGTCCCCAAATGTCTGCCTGGCTTTCTTGTGCTTAAGGCCACCTCAGGTTACAGCTGTTCTTGGGCCCATGGGTTACAAAATGCTTCCTGACATCTGAGAAATGTTATACCCCAAGAACATCCAGTGTGCAGTAATCTGGCCTCCATTCAGGGCAAAGCCTGCTTAGTCCAGACCTCAGCGCCCCTGGAACCCAGACCAGTTCTATCAGCGGGATGTCTGAGGGGGGCGAGCAGATTGGCCTTTCCTTGTACAAGGACACTGTTGCTCTAATTGATCTGAAGGGAACAGCGGGAAAAAGCGTCTCAGGATTTAGTGCTGCATTAACCTGGTACATACATTACAATCCATCTCAGAGCGAGCTTCTGCATTATCCCATGTCCTCCCGACCTTCTCTGCTTTTTTGTTCGCCGCTGCATAAGCAGACCCAGGGTTTGGCTTTGAATCCTGGCAGAACTTCAACAGCCAAGGGCGCCTACTTTGTGCCCAAAGATTTTGCTTATTTTTTTTTATTTAATTGAAATAAAAGCACTTTGGAACGTCCACAAGAGGCTTGTACGGAATCCTGCAGGATGGAGGGCAAAATATGTTTTGCATGATCACGTAGTATCATGGTCACACCATGCAATTCACTGAGCTTCAGGAACCCTGGATAAGTCACTGCCCCTTCTGTGGTGGTGAACAAGCTGTAAAGCAGAGGCGGCAAGAGATTGAATTGCTTTAGTGTGAAGCTTTCAGAATTGCACTATAATGAGGCTAAGGATCAGGGGGTAGCCGTGTTAGTCTGTATCCACAAAAACAACAAGGAGTCTGGGGGCACTATGAAGACTAACAGATTTATTTGGGCATAATGAGGCTGGAGTCTTGTGAGCGATTCCTACTTACTGGCCTTGTAGTAATAAAGCTCCCCGTGCATAGCTACAGGTTAAAAGTCTGCTAGAACTCATCAGGGATGCGGCTTGAACCAAAACTCTGAGCCTGAAATCGGGAAAGGTCAAATCTGCATCCACATTTTTTCAGCTTCGTCACATCTGTTTTCGTGTAGACGTGTAGCCTGCGATAAAAATCATCCACATAAAAGTGGCAGCATCTGTGTGTTTAGAAATATATGTTGCCCTTTATGAGGGGCCCATTTTCCAGGCAAACTTGTGCTCTCAGAGCCTCTTAGATGACTGGAAAAAATACCAAAAACATCATCGCCCACTAGGGTGACCAGATGTCCCGATTTGAGGCTTTTTCTTATATAGGCTCCTATTACCCCCCACCCTCCGTCCCGATTTTTCACACTTGCTGTCTGGTCACCCTATCACCCACCCTTCTGCTATTGCAAGAGGAAGTTATTGCAGTATGAGGCATGTAGGCCTAGTATTATTGTGTCTCTAAAAGACAACCGATAAGCCAAACAAAACAGGAGTCAGTTCTTGAGGGAATATAGCGTATTTATATAATCATGTAAATACCAGGGACTATTCATTTTCACCCAGCTTTAGCGAAGTCTTGTATTCTGCACAGCAGGGATACTGTACCTGGAGGAGAAAAAATATTATATACAATCTGTCATGTGTTCTGTAAAGGATGCGTTAGATCTTCCTTGTGCAGATTGTCTGCAGTGATGAGTAAATTCCAGTTTGCATCCCTCCAGCACCAGAAGCTGGTGAATTGATAGTGGAGGGAGAGAGGTGGACAAGTGATCCTAAGAAATCCTGGAAGCATCCTCCCACTTGAAAGGTGTAGAGAAAAAGATGAAAAGAGCAGAGAAACCGGACCCAGAGTAGTTCTGCTGTGAGTTAGAACATAACATAAGAACATAAGAAAGGCCGTACTGGGTCAGACCAAAGGTCCATCTAGCCCAGTATCTGTCTACTGACAGTGGCTAATGCCAGGTGCCCCAGAGGGAGTGAACCTAACAGGCAATGATCAAGTGATCTCTCTCCTGCCATCCATCTCCATCCTCTGACGAACAGAGGCTAGGGACACCATTCTTACCCATCCTGGCTAATAGCCATTTATGGACTTAGCCACCATGAATTTATCCAGTCCCCTTTTAAATGCTGTTATAGTCCTAGCCTTCACAAGCTCCTCAGGTAAGGAGTTCCACAAGTTGACTGTGCGCTGCGTGAAGAAGAACTTCCTTTTATTTGTTTTAAACCTGCTGCCTATTAATTTCATTTGGTGACCCCTAGTTCTTGTATTATGGGAATAAGTAAATAACTTTTCCTTATCCACTTTCTCAACATCACCATGATTTTATATACCTCTATCATGTCACCCCTTAGTCTTCTCTTTTCCAAGCTGAAGAGTCCTAGCTCTTTAATCTTTCCTCGTATGGGACCCTCTCTAAACCCCTAATCATTTTAGTTGCCCTTTTCTGAACCTTTTCTAGTGCTAGAATATCTTTTTTGAGGTGAGGAGACCACATCTGTACACAGTATTTGAGATGTGGGCGTACCATGGATTTATATAAGGGCAATAATATATTCTCAGTCTTATTCTCTATCCCCTTTTTAATGATTCCTAACATCCTGTTTGCTTTTTTGACCACCTCTGCACACTGCGTGGACATCTTCAGAGAACTATCCACGATGACGCCAAGATCTTTTTCCTGACTCGTTGTAGCTAAATTAGCCCCCATCATGTTGTATGTATAGTTGGGGTTATTTTTTCCAATGTGCATTACTTTACATTTATCCACATTAAATTTCATTTGCCATTCTGTTGCCCAATCACTTAGTTTTGTGAGATCTTTTTGAAGTTCTTCACAATCTGCTTTGGTCTTAACTATCTTGAGAAGTTTAGTATCATCTGCAAACTTCGCCACCTCACTGTTTACCCCTTTCTCCAGATCATTTATGAATAAATTGAATAGGATTGGTCTGAGGACTGACCCTTGGGGAACACCACTAGTTACCCCTCTCCATTCTGAGAATTTACCATTTATTTCTACCCTGTTAGGCAGAGCAACAAGAAAGGGAAAGTATCAGAGGGGTAACCGTGTTAGTCTGGATCTGTAAAAAGCAACATAGAGTCCCGTGGCACCTTAAAGACTAACATTTATACCTGCCTCTGGAAATTTCCATTACATTCATCCGAAGAAGTGGGCATTCACCCACGAAAGCTCATGCTCCAATACGTCTGTTAGTCTATAAGGTGCCACAGGACTCTTTGTCGCTTTTTAAAGAAAGGGAAAGTAAGAGTGTGTGTGTGTGTTCCTTCTCTGCTCATGAACAAATATCCTTCCCTCAAATATTCAAGGCTTATCTCCCCTCCGTCCCAGCACACGGGCAGCTTGCTTAGTGCACAGGGGATCTGCGCTCTGTGCACTGGCTGTCGGCTGACCAAATTTATTGCTTTATCCTGTGCAACTACTGCACTGACCCGACTGTGTCTGGAGCCTGCTATTCCCAAGGAAGAAAGAGATAAGGCATGATTTGCCCCTTAATGCACTTAGATGGAGACGAGAATTGCAGAGAATCCTGATCTGTTCTGAAAGAGTGAGGAGCCTGAGACAATAAAGTCAATGGAAAGTCTTCTTATATCAGGTCCTGAGATCTCCCAAATTATTACAGTTTGGGTGAATTTCCTCCCTTTCCCTTCGTTATTTTTAGTCCTCAGGCTTTTAATTTATTTTTACTACTACTATTTGGCAGGGCATATTTTTGCATCCCTTATTAACATTTCCACTTTGCGTCAAGAAGGTAAATTTATCCTCATCTCAGGCTTCCTATTGTTATGAAATGACAAAGTTAAACACAACTTTTTCACAGATTGCTCATTCAGTGATTAGCATGTCACTTAGAATGGAGCATTAACATTGTAGGATTAGTTCACTCTTGCTATTTATATAATTCTTTACAGGAGCCTTCAATTTTCTTTCGTTTAAAGGGGGAGGGGAGGAAATGAAAGAAAAAAAATCCCCTCAACAATTTTCTTGTTTGTTAAAATATTTCTGAAGAAACCTTTATTCTGAAAGTGGTGTGGAGGCTTCTTAGCTTGAGTTACTTTAAACCAGATCAAAGAGAGTCCAGGAAACTATATGGTAGGGAAGAATGTTGCACTAGATCCCGATGGGATTAGACAAGTGTGATCTAAAAGGCATCTATGATTCCTCTTGGATAGTTGTTCAAATGATTCCAGTGCCTTTGTTAATCAAGTACATATCTCTCTGTGTAAATGCTTTGTTAATGTGGTAGCTCATTTTTAGCCTCATTGGCTGATTTCCTTAAGTGCAGAATGAATTAAGTGTCGTCGGTGCCCAGTCATATTGTCCTTATAAACATCTATTGCCTTCAAAGTACATCTTTTCTGAGTGAGGCCTGTAGGGTCAGACCCATTGGGCTACAACTTCAAAAGTGCCTAGTGATTTTGGAGACCTTTTTGGGGTGCCCAACTTGGGACATCTAGGCCTGTATTTCAGAAGGCAAGTGCTTAGCACTTTGTGAACATTAAGCCCATTGAAGGTCTCTTGGGTTGGAGACTCAAAAACGGAGACATTCGTAATCACTAGCCTCTCTTGCAAATTTAATCCCCCTAGTTTCTCTCTCTAGATATCCCTATAGCTTCTATTACCATAGCATCTGAGCATCCGGATGTAGAGTGTCCTAAATTGATATTAACAATTCACTTGGCTTGTAGGTTAACCCCCAAAATAATTACCTACTCAAGTCATGCTGAACCACTAGAATCATTCCAGGAAGCACTGCAGTATCTTAGAAGATTAGGTTGCACAGGTGTTTGATGGTACAGTACCATCCCGCTAAATTTCCTGACACCAGTCCTGTTCTTTCAAGTAAACAACTGATACTTCCAGGAGCTGTACCCAATCCAACAAAATGCTGTGCACCCTCAACTCTGATTTGATTTCAGAGGAGGATGAGCACACTCATCATTTCACAGGATGGAGAACTTGCCTGCTTATTCCAGACACAGACAAAAGAGTAGGTGGAGCATTATTTGCCATGCTCTCTGAACTCCCACAGCTCTATAATTAGAAGTTAGCCAGATGGCCCCATCTAGTTCCAAACAGACACAAAGCAAATTGGGCCAAAAGAGCTGGATAACACAGATGGGACAGCAGCAAAAAGCTAGCAACCAACAAGAGCTGGATACCTACAAGCTGCTAGGGACTAACTCGCTGAATCAAAAATCTGAGAGCATCAGCAGCTCTATGAAAAACGTTGCCTGTGTTGCAGATTGGCTCATACCTCTCTAAACAGAGGTGGACACTAATCAGATGTGTCCCATGTTATGCCACAAACATCAGCTGGAACCCCCTCAATATGTGCACACAAAAAATCCTCCACCAGATGCATTTAGTAATCAAAGCCAGGCATTACTTGTAATTCTGCTTGACTGGTATGTTTTCAAAATATATTCAATGCATTGTCTTGCATTTTGTACCCCAAAATACTTTAAAGATCTAAATTCACATACCAAGGGATAGATGAAGGAGAAAAAATAAGAGATGCAACCAGGAACTTCTCCCAATCCCCATGTTTTCAGATAAGATTTGAAAACAGACTGGAGAGTCAGTGGACTGGAGAGAATCCAGAAGGCTGTTCTAGATGGCAGGGGCTGCAGAGGGGAAGGCTCTTGAACCAACAGAAGTGAGAAGTGTGAAGGAATATAGAGTAATTGGAGAAAGGGGCAAGAGATAATTGTGCCCAGACTTTGACATGCGGATTCATGCATGTCTGTATTCATGGAGGGCCAGATCTCAGCTGGAGTAAATCAGCAAAGCTCCACTGAGGTCAGGAATTGAAGCTGGGTCAGTATATACAGTTGAAGTGCCAAATGCGGCTGTCTGGCTAACAGCACAAATGGATCCTATAGATGGAACCGAAATGAACAGCTCTAGAGTCTGTCATTTCCAGTAGGGAAACTGAAAACGCTTGCAATTAATTTTGTTCCTTTCGCATGGCGCACCCTCATTAATAACCCGCGCTTGCCTCAGATTTCCTGGCATATGAAGCGAGAGCCATTATCAATCTCTGCTGCCGTTTCCTCGTTGAGAATACGCCACTCAGGTTAATTACAAGCTAAAATCCTCACACCAGAGTACCAGCCAATGCATTAGCGTTTTCAGAAACTGGGGTGCTTTACTTAGCATCCTTACAAATAGCAGTATCAAGACCACATATTAAATCCCCCCTCACCCTCCTCCAAAAAAAAAATGTGAAGCAATGTGTTCTGGTTTAGAAACAAGCCATCAAAGACATTCAGATAAAATTTGAGCCAAAGATGCTGCTCTGTGTTTGGCCTAGCAATGAAACCTAAAAGCCCTTTATGATAGTAGCTTCCCTATCGACTGCAATAGTGGTGGGTGAATGACACAGTGGCTGCCTTGTTGTTGTGAGTGTATTACAGTGACATCCAAAGGGCACAGTCAGGATCAGGTGGTCTCATAGTACTAGGAGCCATATGAACATATAGGAAGACATGGTCTCTGCCCCAGAGGGCTTACAATCTAAATAAAATAATGCTTTTGGCATTTCTGTAACACCTTTCACCCCGGGTGCTCAGGGAACCGTACAAACTATAATGAATGAAGCTTAGCATCCCTCGCTTGTAGCTAAGAAGTCCATTTCCCAGTTGTACAGGAGGGGTAGACCGAAACTCTTACTCAAGGCCTCAGAATGAGTGAGTGGGAAAGCCAGGAATAGATGCCAGGAGTTCTGATTCTTAGACCCCGATTTAACACTAAAACACATCACGTTGGCTTTTATATTTTGGGTCTGAAGTGTCGTCATTTCTAAACGTTTTTATTAGTAGCATTAAGGTAACGCCTAGAATCTGAGACTGAGGCCCATCGGGCTTGCCACAGAGCAAGAACCCCCCCCCTGCTCTGATTACGATCTAAACCAAGAAGGCAGAGGGTGTGAGAAAGGAAGAGTTGTTATCTCCATTTTACAGATGAGCAAAGAGGCCCAGGGTTGGATCAATGACTTGCAGAGTCAGGAATTGAACCTTCATCTCTCAAGGCCCAGTCCTGCGCCTTAGCAACAAGAGTTCAGCTACTCAATTTTATTAGCGGTAGCAGAATAATAATAGATCTGAGTTAGATAGATAGATAGTTCTGAGCTAGGAATGATTACAGATGGGTCTGGATCCCTTTTTCCAAGCTTCAAGTGGGTTCAGCTTTGATGTGTTCCAGTAGGAGCATCTGTTACAATGTCGCTTACTGTTGGCTTTCCAAGTTCAGGTCAACTTGGCCTGTGACCATGGTACCAGTGATTTCTTCCCAGTCATGATCCCACACATTGTTTGAGCCAGCAGCTATTGAGCCTGACTCTGAATCATAGACTCAGAGACTTTCAGGGGACCACCATGACCATCTAGTATGACCTCCTGCACTCCGCAGGCCACAGAACTTCAGCCCCCTCACTCCTGCAATGGGCCCATACCCTCTGGCTGAGTTACCGAAGTCCTCAAATCTTGATTGAAAGACTTCAGGTTACAAGCCATCATTAACTCTAGTTCAAACCAGCAGGCGACCCATAGTACAGAGGAAGGCGCAACCCTCCAGTATCTCTATCAATCTGAACTTGGGGAAAATTCCTTCCTGGCCCTAAATATTGTGATCAGTTAAACCCTGAGTATGTGGGTGAGACCCACCAGCCAGACACCTTAGAGAGAACTCCCTGGAGTAACTCAGAGCCCTCCCCATCTAGTGTCCCATCACCACCCATTGGGGATATTTGCTGTGAGCATTCACAGATGGGCCACATGCCATTGTAGGCAACCTCCTCATTCCATCCCCTCCATAAACTTACCAGGCTCAGTCTTGAAACCAATTAGGTTTTTTTGCCTCCACTGCTCTCCTTGCAAGGCTGTTCCAGAACTTCACTCCTCTGATCGTTAGAACCTTCCTCTAATTTCAAGCCTAACTTTACTGATGGTCAGTTCACATCTATTTGTTCTTGTGCTGCCATTTAAAACTGACCATTGATGCAGAAGCGCTCCGTGTCGTTGTCCACTGCAGGTGATGTGTGTGCTGCTTTGCAACAAAGCTCCTATGAGCTAGGCCTCCGGAGAGCTAGACACAGCTCATAGGCTGGAGCGTGTCCTTTTCTGCAAAACCCAAGAGGGTCAGAGGCTGCGTCTGCTTGCCAAAGAAAGGGCTGTGCTGCAGCTGCCGTTGTCCTAGCTGCTATTACAATCCCATTGGTGGCAGGATACCATCCCCCTTTGCATTACTCTGACATTTGCCCCTGCTTGGTTAGATCACGTGGGCAATACCATTGTCCTCGCTCTTCTTCGTGCTTCTGGCATGTTTCAGGGGTGGTTCTGTTGGAGAGCAGGGCGGTGGCTGCGGGTGGAAGAGCCATTCTGTCCTTTTCCGTAGGCTGCTCGTTCCCATAGAGCTGTTGCTGCTTGCTGGCTAGAGATGGCTGTGCACTGGAGCATAGATTTCCAAAGTGATCCGCACAGAGAGCTTGCCCTCACTCTTTCAAGCCATTGTAGATTAGATGTAGGGATGCCACAGAGATGTAATAGCTGGGGGGTGTGCTTACCTCTGAGGACCTGCTTTTTGGGGATGTGTAGTCATGTGCTGTAGACAATAACCGCAATTACTATAGGAATTACATCCGTGCAGGTAACTGGCACCAGAGCCTTGTTCCATCAACTGCAAACCACAGGCCTCTGCCACTTCAGCTAGCAGACATGCTTCTGGCTGATAGTGATAACAGGTCCCACATCCTCTCTGTGGCTATAGTGACTCTAGGGCAACATCATTTGGCTATATTGCCTAGTGGATAGAGTACTGGACCAGGACTCTGGAGATCTGGTTCTAGTCCAAGTTCTGCCACTGGCCTGCTGGGTGACCTGGGGCAAGTCACGTCAGCACTCCATGGCTCAGTTTCCGCATCTGTAAAATGGAGGTAATGGTGCTTACTTTTTGCACCCTCCCAGCTTCCAAGAAACGCTGAAAGCTGCTTCCACTCTTTCAGTGTGGGGCTCTTAAAATTGGAAGTGGTGTTAGGGTTTGCAAGTACTAAAGGCCAGCTCTGATGCCATTAGACCATTTGTCCAGACTGGTTGTGTCTGAATAAGACAAATGTTTTTCTACTTGTAAACAGCCTGTTGGTGTGGATTCCCCATGCTGACTCCTTGATGGGAGTCATGCAGGTCCCCTGGCATTTCATGGCCTGTTCTTATTTCTAAGGGAAGTGTTGACCGGCATCCAATGCAAAAAACCAAGGTTGTGTCCATGTGCGAATACTCACTAGTCCTTCTGCCTGTCGGTATTATGAATGATTGCTGGGTCCAATTTGCAGCAACCCATTTCTGTTGTGAACCTAAAAAAGTGTAAAGTCACCGTGCACTAGAGAATGAATTGATTGTTCCAGTCAGCAATGCTGTTAACTCCAATAACTTGTTTGCTATGTACTATGCATTTTCTTAAAGTTGATGTGTGTTTTGCCAATGTCACTGCAACATCTTTTAGGCTCTTCTGTTGTGCAAAAACTGCAGTGGCTTGCAGATCCTTTACTTACATATTGGTCTTTTGGAAATTGGGTGATGTTTACCCAGTGGACCTGAGTTGCACTCTGGGAACTGCTGGGTGTTAAAAATCTGTCCTACAAATACAGTAGTTCTTATGAATCAAGTCAGTCATTCGCCTGGAACACATGAATTTATGCAGCACAGGTGCCCCATCAATATAGTTGTCCAGCACATCTAACAATCCTGATGATCTTTATAAAACTTGCTTTGCACGTGCAGCAGGCCAAATGGCTTGATGTTGCCATTTTTTCTCCTTTCAAATAGCCAAAGGTGTCCGTGCACATTATGCACTAATTAGCTATAACATTTCAGTATTAAGAAATGAGCTGTGTTGTGTTATTAAAGCACTGCAGTGTGTCAAACAGCAAAACATGCCTTTTACATCCCTGGAACTGGGCATGAAATGGGGGATTGGCTGGTTCAGGAGGTTGGTAATGCAATATGGAGCCTTTCACCCTTGAGCTCAGCTCCGTGATGGCAGAAAGTTTGCTGACAGCTGTTCGGCAGCTGATGTGAAATGGTTGCTTGCTCTTAGTCCTGGCAGCAAGGTGTCACAAAACCCACAGTGCAGCTGGGACTGGCTGGCCCTTTGCCAGCAGTCTTTGGAAGGGATCAAGGAGTGAATGAGCCCATGAAACATTCTTAGCCTTCCCTAGCGGATCTCTCAGGTCAAGGTTGCTGCAATGTGGAGCTTGAACCACCCCTGCTTACGCCGCACTTGTTATGGAGAGGCCTTGAAGCCCCAGTTCTGCAACTTCTCGCACGAGGGTGGACTGCTGTACCCACTCCCAAACAATTGCAGAATCGAGGCCTGTCAACTCGGGCCTTTCAGGATCAAAACAGCCTTGCGTTAAATGACAATCCCACCCCACCTTGTTTCAAAACACTTGTTCCTAGGCTGACAAACTGACTGTAGGCCAAATTTTAGTCCGTAATAATTTTATTGTTAGCCAAATTGTGGACCCTTTTCTAAGAGGCGCACATAGTGCAACGGGAAACCGGACTCTTTTCCAGATGAGAGAGTGCTCTACTCACCCGCAGCCAAAGCCAGCCTCATAAAAGTCAGAGAGCCTGATTCTCAATGGAGCTGAGCTCCCATAATTCCTCATGTAGTCTACGGGAGCAGCAGGTGTGCATCACCTTTGCAAATCAGGCCCAAACCAAGCAGCCGCTTCAGGACATGCGGCTGAAACGCTCTTTAGTGCAAGGGAAGAATGATTTGTTTGCAGTTCTCTAGCAGGCTGGTTCTGAGGCTCTCCAGATAATCCAAATGAGGCAAATATTATCTCCCTTTTACAGGTGGATAAACTGAGGCACTGGGTATTATTGTTGTTTATTTGTATGACAGTAGCTCCCAGGAACCCAAGTCCTGGGCAGGAGCCACAGGCAGGACTGGAGGGACTGTATTCTGAGGGCAAAGGAAGGCACGTTTCTCACCATTGCATGGAAACTCTGCTTTTGGATGGCAGTATCAGGACCCCAGCTATGGAGGCACAAGTCAAGGCCAGGGCTTGGGTTGCAGGAGGCTCGAGATCATGGCCCGAGTTCAGTCCAGAGGGGCAAGGTCAGCAGCCGCTGTCTGTATCAGTGTCGCACGACAGGGCCATTTGGAGTCGAGGTCGATGAGCTACACCGGGTTGGAGCTAAGTGAACCAGCCAAAGTAGAGCCAAGTGGAACCGAGGCATCAGAAGCGGAGCAGGGGGCTAGGAACTGAGGCTGGGTGAGGTGTCAGGAGTAGGGCAGGGAACCAGGATGAGGAGTGAGGCCATGTATAAGGAGCAGGGCTGGGGCCAGGAACCAGGAGCAAAGCAAAGTATTAGTAATGCACAGCAGGGGCTGTTTGCAGCAGCAAGCGAGGGAGGGATTTGCCTAGCTGCGCAGACAGCCTCTAGGTGTTTTCCCTAGCCTTAAATAGCATGCCTGGGCCAATCAGGGCAAGTGGTAGGCTCTGCCAGTCAGGGCCTCTCTGGGCAGAACATCCAGTGGTGCTTGAACCCATAGGCTCCTAGGCTGCTGTTCCCACTTCGCCAGAGCTGCTGGGTGGCGGTGTGGTCACGACAGCCACCCGGGAGCCAGCAGATCCAGATTCCAGACCCCTGGATCATACAAACAGCCCCATATATTACTTGTGATTTGGGTTGTGGTAGTGCCGAGGAGCCCTGGTTATGGATCAGAACCCCATTGTGCTAGGTGCTGTACAAACAAAGAACAATAAGACAGTCCTTGCTGGAAAAAGCTTGCAACCCAACTATGAGACAGGAGACAACAGATGGATATGGAGAGATAGATGGGCAGACACAAGGAAACAATGAGAGAATATTAGGTCAGCACGACAGGCAGTGGTCTCTGCATTGCTACTGATGTGACTTGCCCAACATCACACGCGTTGTCCACATGGAGAATAGAAGTGAGGAGTCCTAATTCTCTGTCCTTTGCTCATGCTACTGTTTAAGTTACTGAGAAGCACAGTAACCTTGTAAAATGTCTGTTATGGATAAGTTCTTGCCTGGAATTTGAATAGCATAGGCTTAGGCTGAAACATGGACCCATCTGTCATGGACCATTAGAATTATTATTCTGTTCAGAAGCCTTCAGGCATTTCCAAAGTTTCTCCCACAAATACCACATATGCATTTCACAGTCTATAATATTCTCTGCTAAGGGCATCTTAGAGGAAATAAGGTATCATATGATTTATTAGTGGCCCTGTTGGGGGCCGTTTATTCATTGTGGAATATGAGATGTGTTTTATAAACAACTGTGGTATGTTGCCAAAGAAAAAGTGTCCAATTTCCACCAGGATTGTTGCAGATATGTCTGTGGTGAAATGCACAACTAGGCATAAGTTATGCCTTTTACTGGTGTAGTTTTCTGAAGGCAAGGTTTTTACAACCAGCTATATAAAACCCATTCCATGCACTAAAATTCACTCACCCTTGCTGGGCTTTGTCTTTATTAACCAAGAAATCAGCAATAAGGTAACAAAGTTTAGCTCAAACCTTCTCCCCAGGCTTTGCTGTTCCTAGAGTTCCTCCTTCAGGGCTGCTCAGCCCACACCCTGTTCCTCAATGTCTAGAGAGCCACTCCCACCTCTCTTATATCAATAACAAGTTGCCTCCCTCAGTGAGTCAGCAGAACCTTCTTAATCCTTGGTACTTAGTATCTAATCACCTCACAATGTTTAATGTATTTATCTGCAAAACATCTGTGAGAGGTAGGGATGTGCTCTTAGCCCCATTTTACAGATGGGAAATTGATACCGCCGCTCATTTCGGGTGGTTTAATTATGCTGGCAGGAGAGCTCTCTCCTGCTGGCATACAGCGGCTACACAGGAGACCGTACAGCTGTGTCACTGTAAGGTCCATAGTGTAGACGTAGCCTAAGGGACTTGCCCAAGGTCACAAAGGGGTCTATGGCAGAGCACAAAGGGGTCTCCTGAGTCCTAAGCTTGTGCTCTAACCAGTGAACCATCCTTCCCCTTTCACAGCAGGATCGACACTTGCAAGCAGGATGGAGTGTTCCAGGCAAATGCTGCCAGCCCTTTACCCTCTAGGGTATGTTATTCCATTTATAATTAAGCAATCAGCTTAATAAATCAGTGTCCTGGGGGGGGACGGGGGTGTCTGACTTTTCTACTTGTGCATTAACATCTTGTTGTCAGAGTAAAGGGCTAAGAAACGAGCTTGAGTTTACAAGGAAAAATCTGAACCGCTTCTCGTCCATCCTGTGAAACTGTTGTTTAAAAAGAGATCAAAGATTCTAAGCATCTGGCCTTCCCCTTCATAAAATATGAAACTCTCTCTTAATAATTAAACAGGTTTTCCACACCCTTAGCGATACAGCCATGTAGAGAGCCAGCCACAAATAACAAACAGTAATGCTATACTGCAGGGGTCTCCCCCAAGCCGTTCAGATTACTGAATCAGTGCAGTCTATCAGCTCGCGAGCATGTTTCTTGGAGCCTGTCCAGAGGCATTGCTGTGTAAATCTTGTGTTTGTAGTCCTTGGATTGCTGGCTTTGTTATGCTGACCTTGCAGGGAATAAAAAGAACAACATGTGGGACCCTGAGAGAGTCTGACAATGCAATGGGGTCAGGAAGCGCTTGCCCATCTGGTTATGGAAAAAGGATTTCAACCCTTTTTTGGAGCGGGTGGTTATCAGGGCATTCTTCTGGTTGGGGTGGGGATCATGGCTACAACATAATGGGGGCACTGATGGAGCTGTACCTCCAAATACTGGGACCCTGTGGACCCACACAGCTGGGCATGTATCTAGGGCCAGCCCTGGCAGTGATGCTCAGTATGTGACCTTAAAGGCTCAGAAACAAGAAGGCAAATAAAAATGGCCCTAATTGACTGAAAAAATATAGCTTTTTTTTTTAACACACTCTCCTTGTGTTGGGGATCTTAAGGTTGTATATCGCTTATGTCAGGTCAGACTTAAAATGCTTTCATCTCAGTCTCAGCATTTTTCAGCCACCACCAATAGTTACTAAGCCCAGAAAGCTGCCCAGCTGGATTCCATTCTCATAAGAGGAGCTGGTTGGAAGATGGGAATTTGAATTCTGCAGGAAGGTTCAGCTAGGGTGACCAGATGTCCCGATTTTAGGGTCTTTTTCTTATATAGGCTCCTATTATCCCCCAGCACCGTCCCGATTTTTCACATTTGCTGTCTGGTCACCCTAGGTCCAGCGTTTTGAAATTTGATTTCATTCCCATGCGGAACGAAGAGTCCAAATTTCAGAATTGACAGTGGAAGAGAAATTCAGGAAAATGTTGATTTGGAAACTTTTCAATGTTTCCAGTTTGAGAATGCGGAGTTGTTTCTTTTGGAGAATGTTGAAGCCTTTTGTTTCAACAAGGTAAAGATGTTTCACTTGGATAATGCTGAATCGTAATATAAACATTAAAATACATAAATATATTACAAGCAATATTTTAATAGGAGAGAAGTCTAAACAAAATGAAACAAAATGATAAGAGTCAAAAATGTTTTATCTTGTTGAAACAAAACCTTTGGACTCTGAGGAAATGAGAAAGTGGAAACAATTGGCATGTTCCCCGGGAATGTTTTGATTTTGACAAAACGGAGTTTTTCCCAGCAGGAAACTGTTCCATTACAAAAAAATTTCAGCCAGCTCTACTCAGAATGAAGCCACCCAGCTTCCTTATGTTGCGCTCTTTCTGAATCTTCCAGGCTATGCAGCACTGTTGGGCTCTGCAGGCTTCAATCTCTGTATACATTTTTAAATCCTGCATCCACCCAAACTTGTGTATTCTCTCAGTTAAAGGGATGTGCATCTCAGTGCCCAAATGATTGTGTGACATCGAGGTCATAGGTCAAAGGTGAGACCTTATAACAGGAAAACTTCCTTTCCTTCAGTATTTAATGATCTGAGTGGGGTCAGTCTAACTGTGTATGTGCACTAGGTGCAGGCCAGGGAGAGAAGGCTATACCCCCTCCCAACCTTTTATTTTCCCTCTCAATGCAGCTGAATGACTTACGCATTTTCATTTCATCTCCTCCCAACCTTTTTATTAAGTATTATTTATTTACATGGTTGTATTCCTGCTGCTGTCATCAATCCCAGCAGCAGAAGTTTCTGGCTCTGACTCCAATCCCACAATCCTTTGCAACAGTAGGGGAATGTCTCTTGGAGAAGCACATGTCCAACTACCCAAGCACATTAGACTTGGCATTTTGGAACCATCTGTTCCATCAGTAAGGTGGAGATAATACTTCCCCACTCCCATGGGGTGTTGCAAGGCTAAATGAATGTGTCTGATAGATTTTGAGATGCTCAGGTCAAAGGCCATTTTCTGTCACATTATTGGCACTGGTCAGAAAATGAGCAGGGCAGGGAGGATGCAAATTTCAACTTTTTCTCGAAAAATCAGAAATATGAAAGCTTTCTGAGTCTTTTTTTCAGTCAAAAAGTTGTCAAGGTTTGGTTTTCCAGTGAAAAATCAAAAACTCTTGAGGTGAGCAAATGCTTCCTGCAAAGTTTTACTCTGTCATAGACCCAGTTTTCTGATTGGAAAAAAAATGTAGATGGAAAATTTTCCACCAGCCCTGTGTCTTGTCAGCACAATAGGAGAGCCAACAACTAATTGATGGTCAGCATGCTCCAGGCAGTCGGCAGCTCTAGAGCCCTGGGTTCTAGCCTAGGCTTGGCCACTGGCCTGCTGGGTGATGTTGGGCAAGTCATTTTCTCTTCTCTGTGCCTCTGTTTCCCTATCTGGCATAATGATATAGACCTTCTTTGTAGAGCACTTGAGATCCATTGAGAAAAAGGCCTCTAGTAGAGCAAAGTATTATTTATTATAATTTGAGAAGATCTGGCTACCCTACGTGCCCCCACTGATCCATCAAGCCAGGTGTCCTTCCTTTGGCAGTTGCTAATATATAATCCATAATGTATCTTGCCTCCTCTATAAATATGTCCGTGAAAAAATTCCTTTTTAATTCCTGCTGTGGTAACTTTAGACCATGAATCAGATTTGATCACCCTTGTCTTAACTTTCATAAATTCTTATGAATTCAAGTCCTGAGGGCATAGGCCTTATACTGCTCACTAGACCTAGAGTGGAAAAGCATTCATGAAATTTTATTCCCTTATTGACATTTCAAATAAAAAAACAATAATTTTGACCAGCTCTGTTGTTTAGTGGAAATTTCATTTTTAGCTCAGGTTTTAGAGTGGTAGCCCTGTTAGTTTGTATCAGCAAAAAGAACGAGGAGTACTTCTCGTTATTTTTAGCTCAAGCTGTAGAATCATGTGTGTCTGGATCAGGGGATATGAGTTCCATCCTCGTTGCTAGCATGAAATTCCAAAGGGCAGGAATAATGACTGTGAAAGTCCAGAGTCACCAGAGATTTGTTACACAATATTCTTGTGAGGTCTTGGCTTTTTCACACCTTACCTCCTGGTAGGCTGAGATGAGGGCATACCTTGGCATGTGATACCTGGAGTAGGCTTGGTTTTTAATCAAGAGCACCTTTGTGAAAGGATCAGAAGTGGCTTTGAATAACATCAGTGCTGAATCAAATGTCACAGCACACTCCTCTCATTTTTTCTTAGTACATTTTATAATATCTATTCACTTCTGTCACAGGAAGCTGGAATGGTAACAGCCAGGCAATCATGTGTGAGGTGAGAGAATTTAACTTGTCATTTCTAAATTGAATGAGTCAAATAGCCAGGCATAATCAAGCCTGCTAAACTCCTTGAATGTTGTCCTAACTTTCTAAGGAATTTTGTCACAGGAACTTGTTGCTGATTATTATTTGTTAGGAGCGCTCAAGGAATTGGCCAAGTCATACTGTGTACTTGGCCATTTGGTGGGAGTAAGAATGCTTTAACCTAATGAAGTTGCTCTAGCATCCAAGCTTTTGTGAGAACACCCACACCGCACAAGCTTATATTTGATCTGATGGCAGCTAGAAGTGTGAAAGGCAGCCATCTGGCAGTGTAGGAGGAAAGGGTTTTAAAATATTCCTCTCTGCCCTATCACAGGGTTGGGTTTGGGTTTACCTGACTCTCACTGGAGAGGAGGGAGACAAAAAATGTGATGTTAGGTGCTTGATGCTGAAACGAATTAACCTGACAAGCTACCTAAGAGCCCCATCCTTCAGCCCTTGCTCTTGTGAGTCATTCTCATTCATGCGAGTAAGACCTTCAACTGCATGAGTCAGGGTTACCCAGGTCTGCAAGGGCGGGACAATCTGCCCCTAAACTTGTACCAAATATAGAATCAGCATTCAGTACCACTGCCTGCTACAGCACAATGCAGGAGACCGAGCCAGGGAGGAGGGGATTGCTGCTTAATGGTTGTTTGTTCTCTCCTTTATTCACCTCTCAATCTACCTGTGAGTGACTTACTGGCCTTCAGTCCAAGGATTCCCCTTTGCTTCCCACTGCTGGGTCTTTTTGCCTTTGCGTTCCTATTATTGGACAGGTCTGTTTATTGGTTTAGGGTGGGAGCCCGAAGGGAATTAAATATCCAGCTCACGAATCCAGCTGCAATATTTGCCAGCACTCCTTTGGCCTCCCTGGCTGCAAGTTGGCCCAGAGCAAATGCAGAAATCCAAGCAAAGGAACATCTCCTCCTAGTCTTTGTCCAGCCTGACTGGTGCCAGCAGCTATTAGAAACCTTGCACGTGACCCCGTTCTTGCCAGATCCTTGTCACGACCTATTTGCTAACATTACTATCCTGGACTCTTTCATTTCCTTCGTGCATTTTTGTAGAGGATTCCTCTAGACAGGCTCTATCATAATAAATCTGTAGCCAACAGTGTATCAGTAACACCTGCCCCACAGGTATATGGGTCTGTCATGGGATCTCACCCCCACTTTGAGCTTGTGGGTTCAAAGATGGGGACCCGCAGGTATTCTCCCCCCACCCTAACCCTTAGGGTAGGATTCCTTCTCGCTGCCACCAGTCAGGTTAACGTGTCTGACGCACGGCCTGTCCCCCAAGCTTCCCCTGGGGAACCCAGATTCAAACCCTTTGAATCTCTACACACAGGGAAGCAGCCCACTTCCCCCCTCCCTCTCCTGCTCTCTCTCTGCTTGGAGACAACTCTTGTCTCCCCAGAGTGGCGCCTAGCTTCCTTCCCCTGAATCCACAGGTAAGGAACTTAACCAAGTCCTGAACTTAAAAGAGTTTATTAAAAGAATAAAAGAAAGAAGAGAAAAAATACACAATCTCTATGAATCCAAGATAGACATTCATAGGGTCTAATCTTATTAATCCCTGGAGAAATTTCTCCCTTTTCCTCAGTACAAACAATACAGGCAAAATTACGAATAATCAATGCAAACACACAGAATTGCAGACACAGGATTCTTATATGAAATTACCCAATACTTCTAATACTCACTAGCTTGAATAGAAGAATTTAGTTCAGAAAGATGAGCAGACTTGGTTAAGCGTCTGGTCTGGTGTAGGTCCAGACGGCTAAGAACTCAGAACAAAGAACACAGAGACCCAAGTTCCCGCTCTCTGGGATTTTCAAATTCTCTTCCCTGATTGGTCCTTTGGTCAGGTGTTTCACCAGGTCTGTGTTAACCCTTTACAGGTAGACCTTAACCCTTAACTAACTACTTATGACAGGGTCCCTAGATATTGACCTTTGAACTATTATGCTCAACACTAAACCAATGCACTCAGGCAGTCAATGTATCCCATGCCCTGGTCATACCTCAGGTTGGCATCACAAATAAGCTGCCAAACATTCCCCTCATAGAGCTTTATGCAAAACAAACGTAGCCCTGAAATGTCCATTTATATGTTGGTAGATTTTAAAGCCAGAATTAATAGCAGTTGATGTTGGATTAGAGCTGGGTGAAAATTTGTGCATGAAACATTTTTTCTGTTTAAAAAAAAAAAGTGGCTTTAGTGAGACAAACATTTCATGAATTGTTTGGGTCAAGAAAACAAAAACAAGAAGAAAGAAACCCTAAAAAAAAGTCAGGAAAATCTGAGTGTTTCTCTTCAACATTTTCAAAATGAAACCTTTTTTTTTGGGTTAGAAACCATGTTTTGTTTCAAAATTTCCTTTAATTTTATTTGTTAATCAAAAATGTTTTAAAAAGATTAAACACAAAATGTTTAGTTTGATTTGAACCCCCTTTTTTTTTAACTTTGTGATTTGCTGAAGCTTTCTAAAAAATGTTGGTTTTGGTCCTACCTGACCTGATATTTTTTAATTTGAGTTTTTTGGAATTGTCAGTGACTCAAACCAATCCCTTCTTCACCCAGGCTAGTTAGGATTCTTCATTCGTCTTTCACTTCTGTTGTTATTCCCTTGTTCTCTGTTTTTTTGCATATGTGATTTATTTGCATGCAAGTCTAGAGCAAGGAGTTAGGTGCATTGTAATGAACTGAAATAAATCCTCACGGCATCACTATAAATTAGCCCAATCTCCATCGTGGGAGCCTGGTTTAATCTCATCAACCACATGTTCACCTCTGCCGCTAGGCCCAAAGTTATGCACAAATAGGACCTGGGAGCAGGAAAAGTTGCTACATGGTAGGGTCCTATGCTCTAGCGACCAGCCATCCTGCTGTGAGTCTTCCTAGGAAAAAAGAATGGCCCACCTAGGCTCCCTGCAGGGAGATGAAGCCTAGGAAACAGCTGCTCCGCACACAGCTCATCCCCTCTTCATTGTGGTACAAAGAGCAGCTTAAACCCAGCCTGCAGACCCTGTTCTCAAGTGTTCTCCCCGATGGGGGAAACTCCCCATTGGCACTGGCCGTGCTGCATCAGCTGGGACAGGTTCTGGGAGGAGAGCTCAGCTGGAGATTCCGCTGTCTCTTTTGCTGTAGATCTCTGGCCAGGCTGCTATTTGGCCCCCTCTACCCTCCAGCCATGTGGAAAGAGTTTCCCCCCAGTCCGTAAAGGGGTGATGTGGAGTGGCAGGAGGTCAGATTAGCGGATCAGTGTGCTTCTGGCCTTAAAACCTATGAATTGATTCATGTTGTAGGTCCCAGCATTGAAAGGGCGCATTTCCCTTCCCCACAGTGTAACTAAGGGGATCATATGGCAATGGCCCCACACCCAGGGTTTTCGTGCTTCTTCAAAGTTCTGTAAACTGCAGAGCCAGGGGGCCGTGGCCGGGCCGTTTTCAAGAGACGGTGCTATGCTAAATCAGTACAGCTGCTGCAACGCCACTGAAATTTGACCCAGCTGCCCCTCTGTTCAGATGGAGGGCAGCCACCCAAGCCAGATTTCAGCGAGTGGTGTTGCAACCTGGCGCATGTACGGGGTTGCAACACCATTGACATTTGGCCCACCCAGCCTACTGTCCAGAAGGAAGGGCTGGGCCGAATGGTGCTGTCACCTGGCCCCTGGGGAATCCGTTCCTGTAAAGCAGAGAGCAGGGGAGTCTGCTGAGAACTGGACTCCTGCCTTGTGCACTGCGTGGAAAAGGGAGAAAGGGACCTGGGGTCCCTCATGGGGGGGCGGGGCAGTAGGGGAGATTGGACAAGTGGGAACCAGAAGAGGTTCCTTGCAGAGGGGAGGGGGGGGCAGAATTTCCCCCCCAAGAAATATCTGAACTGGTGCTACTGTCTAATGGGTAGGACAGTGGGCTGGGACTAGAAAGAGCTGAGTTCAATTCTCAGCCCTGCGACAGACTCCCTTGGGCAAGTCCAGTTATCTCTGTGGGCCTCAGCTCCCCATCTGTCCAGTGGGGATAATCCTCCCGGGGAGCTGTGAGGAGCTCGGCTGTGGTGATGGGAAGGGGCATATAAGTACCTACATGGATAGAGAAGAGGGGGGCTCGTGTTATGACAAAGGTCACCAAAAAAGGCTCATCAGGATGCCGTTCCACTGCTCCCCCACACCTCCACGGAGCTCTCGAATCACTGCGTTTCTGTGGTCTGGATCTCAAGGGGCAGCCGCAGCCCGTCTGCTCTCAGGCCTCACGGAACAGAGAGAGGTGTTTTAGTTATTCTGATCTTCTAGTCCACGAAGGGAGCTGGCACTGGGAAAGTATTAACGGTACCATGAAGCAGGGCTGCTACCTCAAAGCCCTGCCCTCAGGACACTGTCTGCACATTGTGTCAGCTATTTCCCAGCTGGATGGAAAGGTCAGCCAGACAATTACAGTTCAGAGGGAATGTAGGTGATATTTCATCATTTACTCCTGTGTCTGGGAGCTTTCTCTCTGGCCAGAAAAACATCTCTTCATTTTATCTATGAGGATAGCTTGTTCTGTTCTCCGAGCCAGCCAGGACTGTGTTTCTTGGGGCATTAATTAGTTATTTTTAATGTACTCGAAAGGTATTTAATAGGAAATGGTAATTAAAAATACATACTATGTATACTGTGCGTCTATCTGTCTATCTATCTTTGAGGCAGAGACCATCTTTTTGTTATGTGTATGTACAGCACCCGGACAAATGTCCCTGACCCTGCGCCCCAGAAGCTACTATAATAACAATATTTGCACATACTATATTTTGCACAAGACTATAACAGGGTTCAAAAAGAACTAGATACGTTCATGGAGGATAGGTCCATCATAGGCAGGGATGGTGTCACTAGCCTCTGTTTGCCAGAAGCTGGGAATGAGCAATAGGGGATGGATCACTTGATGATTACCTGGTCTGTTCATTCCCTCTGAAGCACCTGGCATTGGCACTGTCGGAAGACAGGATACTGGGCTAGATGGACCTTTGGTCTGACCCAGTGTGGCCGTTCTTCTGTTCATTGGTCTGTGTGTGATGAGTGTGGAGGGGGGAGTGTAGATAAACACAGACACACAATTCTTAAGTGTGTTTAATCCAAGCCGCTCCAAGTTCTTTATCGTTACTAACAAATTTAGCCTCACAAACAAGTATCTTTACTTCATTTTTATAGATGAGACACAGAGAGGTGAAGTGATTTTCCCAAGGACACAGAGTAAGTCAGTGGATGAGTGCAGACTAGAACTCCAGATCTCCTTGTTTCTGTTGAGACTTCCAAGAAGGGGACTGATTAGCGTTTTAAAAATGTCTTTAAAAAAATATCCTTAGACGATCACCATGTATACAGCAACATTATCTTAGGGGAGTATTTTGCTCTTAGGCAAACCTGTAGCAGCACTGACAATTCAGATGGAAAATGGGAATTTCAATAGAGCACGTATGAGCAGTTTGAGTCACCTGCGTTTGATAGATAGTAGTTGAATCATTTTGTCTTTTTTTTTTTTTAAAAGGAAGGTGAATTAGCTCTGATGTCTGTCTTGACAGGTGATCACAGAAATACTGATTAGCCCCATCTGATTAAACAGTAGGTGAGGCATGTGCTAAACACACATGATGATTTGCTCAGATTAATTTTTCTGATCTTGCCTGGAAGCCAGTTAATGCTTGGCTTTAATGCAGTGGGGAGAATTGGCTTAACAATATGCGAGGGAGTGCTGAGTTACTTTCTTTTCATCTGTGGCTGTCACCTATCAAGAGAAGAGGGCCAAATTCAGACCTGGTCATTGATTTTACCGAAGTTAACTCATAAACCTTCTCATTTTATTGTAATCTACCACCAAATCTGATCGTCTGCAGTTCCTTTAATTGGCTTTTGGTGTGTCAGAGCTGGCTGTGGAGTAATACAGAATAAAGTGGATCCCCTGTGCACCTTTAAGGTCCTGCACAACTCCATCTCCCTGGCCTGTGACATACAGTTGGTCAGACTGGATGACCGAGTGGTCCTTCCTGGCCTGAACCTCTAGGATTCTATCTTTGCTCCCATCTTCTCCCTATGCACCTCTCGTTCTTCTCTCCATGCTGCTTCCCTGGTCTCCTGCATGACTTATAATTTTTCATGACATCCTTCGTGTCCAGAACTGCATCCCTCTTCCTGTGTACTTCCATCTTAGGTACTTGCATGCCCGCCCTGACCACAGTGTCTGAGTACATCCCAGTCTTCAATGCGTGTGTCCTCACAACACCCCGCTTAGACAGGGCTTTAATCTCCATTGCACAGACAGGCAACCAAGGCACACAGAGAATACGAGATGTGCCCAAGGTCAGAGGGAATCTGCAGTGGAGCAGAGAATGGAGACCCGGTCCCGCTACTCCTAGTCCTAACCACTGAACCATCCTCCTCTACTGTGAATCTCTCATTTAAAACCTTTCTTGGAAAATTATGCAAAGATCCAGCACACCTCCAGGGCTCCCAAGTGTCAGGCATCCAGCGTAACAACCCTGTCACGCCTTTCTGCGGCCCAGTCTGAATCTCCCATGCATTTGGCTGAGCTGCAGACCAGAGTTTCTTTAGGAGACAGCTTCCCTTTATTCAAAATAAATAAATAAAATACAATTATCCTGCCCAGGAAGCTCATCTGTTTTCAGGCTAGAGGTCTGTCCATGGGGACTAGATTCCAAGATCCAGGGTCAAAATTTGCAAATATTTGCTTGTATTTTTCAGTGAATTTGCTCTTTCATTTTGAGGGTCATCTTCCCCAAATATTCATACGGCTGAGTTTTACTAGCTCAAAGATTCATGGGAAATGATTTGTTTTTTGCTTTTACATGCAAATTATTCACAGAAGCTAAATTATTATGTATCATTTAGATTGGGTAGCACTAGATGTCCCAGTCATTGACCGGGATCCCATTGTGCTAGGACCATTGACCATTCAAAAATCATGAGATTGGTTAGAGAACCATGAGTTTTTATTGTTTTTTGTTTTAAATAAAAAGTGTAGGGTTCTTTTTTTTTCCTCTTGGTGTCTGAGCCCATAGGGTTTTCCAGATTGTTTGCAACCATAAAAGTCAGCAATTATTTGTTGTATTACAGAGCTGAGGGAGTAATTAATTAATTAATCATTAAACAGATTTCAGCTCTTTTTCTGTCGGAGAAATGTCTGTAATGGGCTAGTGATTTCTGCACATTTTTTGGTATTTGCAATTATTCAATGAAATGTCACAAACTGTATTATTCCAATGGCTCACTGAACCATTGCTCCAATGGTTCAAAATCCATAATTCAAACCGTGCTGCTGAGTTGTGATCAGTCACATGGTATTGTTTCTGTTTCCTGGCTGGATGAGTGTAACTCTTGAACAAATGCCCACAGGAGGCAAATATAACATTTACTTAGACTGTGAGCAGTTCCAGGGACACGCTCTCTTTGTTCTGTTGGGAATTACACAGCCTCAGGCTGCCTGGAGAAGTGCTGTGTTTTCAGCAGCATGATCTTATGGTAATAAATACACACACAACCCCCAATATCCATGGGAATGCTTATAGATGCTTGGAAGATGTAAAATGTGATAGGTGATAATTTTGGCAGAGTGTAGGAAGCAATATCGCCATCTAGTGGTGAAACTACCACAACATTCAGATACACCAGGGTTTCTCAAACTGGGGGTTGGGACCCCTCAGGGGGTCACAAGGTTATTACATGGGAGAGGTCGCGAGCTGTCAGCCTCCACCCCAAACCCCGCTTTGCCTCCAGCATTTATAATGGTGTTAAATATATTAAAAAGTGTTTTTCATTTATTGGGGGAGGGGGTCGCACTCAGAGGCTTGCTGTGTGAAAGGGGTCACCAGGACAACAGTTTGAGAACCACTGAGATACACCATTAACTTCCCTTACACGGCATGCTACCATAAGGCTGGGAGTGCAGCTGGAATGTGTCAAACACTTTCTATGTCTGGTTTTTATCTGCAGCACTGTATCCCTGCCCAGGGATAGATACACCAATAGTTTTACCCTTCAGGTCCATTGACTCATCTAATAAATTCATGTCTATCACTGTGACAGCTACATAGTTTTGGATTTCTGATTGCCTTACTCGATGTGCAGGTATGAAAGAGATCTTAGACAGTACATGATGATAGTTAGAGGGAAGAACTGGGATGCAGGTCTAACAGGTTCCTCTTCTGGGCTCTGGCACTCATGCTGATCAAGTCATTTCACCTTTCCCTGCCTCTAGGCTCTCATTTGTACAATGGGGATCCTACTTTACCTGCTTTACCTTGTTGTCTTGTTATAGGGCAATGTTTATGAATTGGATCATCCATTGACCTTTGCTACACAATACAATGCACTGGGGCTTTATTTATTGCTGGATTTGTTGATGTGTAGCCTTTGCATTGGTTCAAACTTGAGCTTCCACACATGGTCTACAACAGGGGTAGGCAACCTATGGCACGTGTGCCAAAGGCGGCACATGAGCTGATTTTCAGTGGCACTCACACTGCCAAGGTCCTGGCCACCGGTCTGGGGGGCTCTGCATTTTAATTTCATTTTAAATGAAGCTTCTTAAACATTTTAAAAACCTTATTTACTTTACATACAACAATAGTTTAGTTCTATATTATAGACTTATAGAATGAGACCTTCTAAAAACATTAAAATGTATTACTGGCACACAAAACCTTAAATTAGAGTGAATAAATAAAGACTCGGCACAGCACTTCTGAAAGGTTGCCGACCCCTGGTCTACAAGGATCTATAAGCAGGTACAATTCATCTCCCCTTTCAGTGCCTCCGTGTTCTACAGACGCTGATCATTTTCAGTGTTTGGCTTTTGGTAGCACTAGCTGCTGAACATGGGCTCCCAGACACATCAGTCTTCTTCAAGAACAATTAAACAGGTCTGCAGCTTCCATCCGTGTGCCCATCCATTGAGGCTTGGGTATAGCTGGTGTGATGCAAAGGTTCAATCTTTTGGTTAATAGCCATGGATAAATGAAATCTGAGGTTAGGAATTGTTTGACCTGTGGCTGCGATTTGCATCAGGTTCACTTTCAAGCCATATTTCCTGTGTTACCATGACAGTGTTTGATGGCTGTGACTTTGTCACCTCCTGACATACCATAGTCAGTCATCTATATACACACATATAATTAATAAAACCTCAAGAAATTCTTTTTCCAACAGATCTTCAAGCTGACACCAGCTAATCCTTATTGATTGCACAGCTGAGCTTCATCGACAATTATCCTGAACATTCCAGTTTCTTTAACTTGATCTATGATTTGTTTCTTTATCCACTTGCCCATGCAAGATGGCTCTATGTTATACTCGGGTGTTGACTGAGCCCCTTTCCAGAGGCATTTGCAAAACAGCTCTGCAGAGCTGTCTCCTGCATCACTCCTCAGAGCCAGAGAAGCTTTTGGATTGTCAGGATTTATAGGTGACAATATCTGTTTGTTTTCCTCACCACTTAATTAAACAATGTTGTGGCTTATTTAGAATGCTGTCCACTTTTTTGCTATTATGTGTCCCGCTCTGCAGTTGAGTTTCTACTAGGATCATTTTTTTTCTTCCAAATGCATCTCCCTACATTTGGGGTCCACAGTGATGCTCATTCTGTTTCTCGAGAGCATTTTTTTCCCTGCAAAACAGCTCAACAACTTGAATTTATGGAGAATGAATCAGCAAACTGGATAGGAGGCAAAGCAAGATCGATAGCATTTTCCTTCTTATTCATATAAAAAAATGAAGCACACATCTCGACCAGATGCAGCGCAGTTGGCTGAAGTTTGGCCCTTATTCCCAACCCCTGTACGATGCTCTTGAATGGTGTAAGTCAGACCAGGATTAGTCTATTACGTTTCAGCCCCAGAAATTTTCCATTGGCCTCCAGACCGTTTCAGAAATTAATAAGAAATCTTCTCCTCTAGTCTTGAGGATCCCTCAAGACTCTCCAACCTTCCTTCATTCTCTAGTCTAGACCATCCCTTCCGTTCTTCAAATGCTTGATTCTCTTTTGTCCTTGTTCTATACAGTAAGCCCGGGATCTTCCCACTTTACCTCAAGGGACTGGAACACACCCACATCCAGCTGGCTCTTTGCAGTCCATTTCTAGTTCCTGCTGTGACGCATCGTGTTGTCTCAAAGGCCTTGTCTACGCTAGGGATTTGCCTCGATTACAGCAATGGGTCCTAGTGTAGCTGTGCTAATGCGATCCCCCTTATGTAGATAGGCAAAGCCACTGTTTGCGCCAGTGGAGTGAAACCAGAAGTGTAAATCACGGGCAGTAGCTGTTTACCGTGTCTGCACTAGGGGGTTTGCACTGGAGCAGGTACACTGATTGCTGGCTGCAACTGGGGCAAATCCCCAGTGTAGCTATGACCTGATGTATTATGACTCGGTGGTCTTCAAACCCTAGGAAGTGGGGATCCTTTCCCTTCCTAGTACTTACTAAGCCAGGCTGTGCTGTCTGTCACAACCTGGTTGCCTTCAGCATATCAGAGGACGGAGTCTGCTCCATTGCATTTGTGGGTGTTCTCAAGTGACGAGAGCTGTGCTGAGTGCATACGCTTGGGAACTAGAGCTTCCCCAGATCCCTTTTACTTGGTTCAAAGCAGGCTATTTAAGGTGGTTCCATGTGGAAAGCCCTTTCGCCCCGAACAGGTCAATTCCAGGTGAGTGAGTGAGTGTTATTTATTTTGATTCACCTGTTATTGAGCTAGATTAAAAGACAACAAACAGGTGGGCAGGACCAACATTTTAATGCAGGAGACCGATGCCATGACAATCACACGGGCACATCAGCTTGCGTGTGACACTCAGTCATGGCCTTGGTCACGCAGATGACACGGAGCTGTGTAATTACTTTTAATAGAAGCCGTGGCGTCTAAACTAAGATATATGGCAGGCTGTGTATTAGACCATTGCACAGGACATAAAATGCAAAGCAGTTTGGCAAGATGTTAATAGAATGAGAATTTTAAAAAACAATCAGTGTGCCCAAAGCATATTTATTTATTGTGCATAGAAGTAATGCTAAACAGCAATGATAAGTGGCGATTTTCCTCTGAGATGACATCATGAATATTTTTCAGTTCTGCGCAAGATGTTTTTCTTAAACACACAAGAAGGGAAATAGGAGGGACTCACGTCTTATGTAAACAAAGAAAAGTTGCTCCTAATGCAAAATAGATTCCGATTTTAAGGCCACAAGAGGGATGGTTATGGAATCTAGCAAGCCAGTAGCAGAGGTGAGAATTCAGCCCATATCTCCAGCACCCCAAAAGTGTTCTAGGCCATACTACAGACCATCAGGAGGTAAGGTCTGACAGCAGGAGAGTCAGTAAAAATGGTCTCCGGAGTCAGGCAATGTCAGGAATGAGATGAGGAGGGTGTGGGCAATGCAGGGACAGCCTGCACTGTGGCTTTTTGCTGTTCTGTTTGTTGTATAACTCAGGCTCTTGAAAATCAACACTTGGCAGCAATTCGCTGGGAGAAAGATCCTTGCCATTGGGCCTGCATTGGCTGTCTCCATCCATCGGGCCCTCTGGACCCCAGTCCACCTTCGGTTTGGTTTGGTTTCGTTACATGGAGCAGAAGGTCCTGGCTCTGTTCAGACACACACCGAGAAGGTTCGGATGATTCTCTGAGCCCATACCATCGGGCCAGCTGTCTTAGAAGGACAGAATGGCTTGTGAGGGTTGTCATGCTTCTGCTTACGCCACCAGTGCAGAGAATACCATGAAAACAAGGTGGGGAGTGAATTATTGGAGTAATTCAGAACACAGACGTGTGGGACTAAAACAGGCTACAGGTTTGTTTGTTCATCTACAGCCTTTCTAGAGTGCTCCTCGCCATAGTATCTGAGATATTTGGTGTTTGGAGCATCTCAGGACCCCTCTGATTTAGGGAAGTTCTGTTCTCCTCATGGTACAGATGGATAACTGGGTGACAGAGGGGTTAAATGACTTTCCCAAGGTCATACAGAAAGCCTGTCGCAGAAGCAGGAATCGTACCCACATCTTCCAAAGTCTAGTTGGCTACCTTAATTACAAGACAGTCCCTCCTTTGGTTTAGTCAGCGGCCAAGCTACAGACGAGTTCAGAACCAAAACTTGGCAACATGGACTTTCCCAGTAGTTCACGGGCTTTGGGTCGGTCCATTAGCAAAATAGGAACCAGCTACAATTTTCAGAGTCAGATCCATGTTTTCCTATAATCTAGAGCTTCCAATCTTTCAGTTAAGCCAGCACAGCTGTTGCTAGAGAGGACGGCTGGTCCAGAGGCTAGGCAGCAGCCTTGTACCTGGCAACGCAGGGTTTAACTGCCTGCTCTGTCACAGACTTCCTGTGAGAATTTGGGCAAGTCACTTGGGGCTTGTCTACATGAACACAGTTCACAGCAAGCTGGGCTGTAAATGTACCTTGCACGGGCCGGCCGTGCGCTAACTGTGGACCCTGCTGCTGGGTGCAATGCGCTTTGATCTACTCCGCTTTGAAACAGGACCATCGGTGCACAGCAGCAGAGCCCACAAGTGCACGGTACGTGTACACCCCAGCGTGCCGCGATCTCTGCTCATAGAGACAAGCCCTGAGCTGCTTTGTGCCTCAGTTCTCCATCTGTTACACGGGGATACAGCACTTCCCTAGGGGTGCAGTGAGGATAAATACATTCAATACTGTGACGTGCTCAGATCCTGCGGGGATGAGGGACCCAGATACGGCTAGATAGACTCCATAGTCAAAATTAAGCTAAAGAGATTAACCAATCCAAAGACACCTTGCTTGTAGCTGAGTGAACAGCCCACCTGTTTGTTTGGCTTTTTTCAAAGGCTTTAATTTCTCTAATCCTGACTGATCTTTTATTTTGCCTGGCCTTTGACGTTGCTATTGATTCCAAGTTAATCTTCAAACCACCGTCCAAGTTCAGGCGCATGCTGCAGAGAACGATGAACAGCTCTGGAGCCAAACAAAGACAGGCTGCCATAAAGACACAAGGTCAACACGGGGGCATGGTACATAAGGAGTTGCTGGTTATTAGACGGTCTCCTAGGCAGCAAATTACTATCCTGCTGCAATGCAACCCATCTGTATGTTGTTTTTTTGAAATGGAGAAAATGGTAGGCCAGGACATAATAAATATCAATTGCTGTTTTGTAATAGCTTCTCCAGTAGCTGGAAAGATTTTTCTAAAGGTCATTAAACCCGTTTGATGCAAGAGATCTTTAGCCACATGCAGCAGTACTATAAAAAAAACCTGCAGATGTGCTCTGAATTCTTCAAGGCAGGGCCGGCTCCAGGCACCAGCGAAGGAAGGGGCGGCCAATAGAAAGGGGCGGCACTCCGTCAGTTATTGGGGTGGCACGTCCGGGTCTTTGGTGGTACTTCAGCGGCAGCTCAAGTGCTCCCTTTTAGTCTTCGGCGGAAATTTGGCGGCGGGTCCTTCACTCCGTCTCTTCTTCTTTGGCGGCACTTTGGCGGCAGCTCAATCGCATTTTCCTTTTTTTTTTCCTTTGTTCGCCGCTTGGGGCAGCAAAAAAGCTGGAGCTGGCCCTGCTTCAAGGCTTCAGGTTAAAACACTCAACGGTACTAGGGTGTTGCTGGGAAAAAACAGGGGTTCTTTAGAAAAATCTCAGATAGACGGAGATTTTTCTTGTCAGATATAGCATCTGGATTCTACTCCTGGTTCTGCTATTGGTTTACTGTGTCCCCTTAGCCAAGGCAGTTAGGCACAACTTTTTCAACGTCGTTTCTAACATTGGAAGTCACAATCCTTGGCTGTTTTAGACACCTCGGGTTTATTGAAGTTGATGGCAATTTTGCCGTTGGTTTCAGCGGCGCCAAGATTTCATCCAAAGAGCCTGATTTTTCAGAGATGCTGAGCAGCTACAACTCCAGCTGACGTCCATGGCCGATGTTGCTATTCAACACCTCTGAAAATCAGGCCCAATGTATCTGAAGTCGCACGCTCAGCATTACAAGCCACTTTCGAAAACGAGCCTTCGTGTCTTTGTGCCTCCGTTTCTCCATCTGTAAACTGGAGAGAATAATCTTTCCTTACCCACCTTTTGTAAAGCTCTTTGAAAAGGATGGTGAAAAGTCCACGCGCTAAGTGCTATTATTTATGTGCTACCATATTTGTGGGACGTGCTTTGCGATTCTGAATTGGCATATCGGGACTGATGAAAGAGAATTCGCAAACACGTGAGCATGATTAATCTCAGGGCCACACAAGTGACTTGAATCTCCATAACATTATACATAATGAGATTTTCACTCGGACATTAAGAGAACACATTAAGTACTTAATAGACATTCATTTTAACCAGCATCTCAAAGAAGCTAATGAAAGCTAAGTATAAACACCACTTAATGTCAAAACAGTAAACAAGTGACAACTAATTATCTTGCTGCTAACTTGCAATTTTCGCCAAATTTAATAAATTAAACATTGTTATTGCTCATGTCATTTGAACTCAATTGCATGGCAATTAAACTGACCATTTACATATTTAAATGTGTAAGTTAATATATAGTTACACAAATTGCAACCATATACCATAATCATAATTTTTAAAGATAATTTGGCGCTGGTGGAAGGTGCTGGATTGATTACACTTGAAGACCTAAATCTTCTGTTAAGCCACAGAACAGGTGCGCTATGAGCAGTGACAGGGCAAACTTTCCCCACTCTGCCCTGCTAGTATTCCTCCCTGTGGAGCTAGTGGTTCTGTCTGTCGGAAGAGTCTCCATGATTCCTCCAGGAGGGAGGATGGTCCAATGGCTGAGGTGCTGGGCTGAGACTCCAGAGATGTGGCTTCAGTTCACTACAGCCTTCCTTGGGCAAGTCCCTTCATCTCTCTGTGCCTCAGTTCCAGTTGAAAGGGTTGTGATGTAATACACCCCTGTATTTACACCCTACAGTGACAGACTATACCCCCTGTGTTCACACACTACAGACCATTGTAATAATTTTTGTACAAGGCATGCCTTGTAAAGTACCATTTGAAAACTCATAAATTGCTGGTCCATATTGTCCTGATAAAATACGTGTGGCAACATTGTATGGGTAATTATATGATTTCCCTGTATGATGTTACTAACACATATTCCAAGCCCCCCAGCCCCTCCCCCAGCAGAAGTTGGCAAACAGGTCTGTCCTAAACAAAGCAATCTGTGCTTTCCTTAATTGTCATTTAAGCAGTAAACAGAATCATCAAGCAGGAAGGGAAAACAAAGGAAGTTCAAATAGGTGAGTGAAAAAAACCTAGCAGGGAACATCCTTCCTCATAGACAATTTGACTCCTGGTTCTCAGCTGGAAATGTTTTTCAAGAAGGGGACTGAAACTATAAAAAAGGAGGGACAAACACCGCAAGGCGCCCCCACACTGCCCTGGTCTGTCTCTGGCATTGCATCTAAGAAGGCAAAGGAAAATAACTGACTTGGGGTGGGTGTGTCCTGACCTGAAATTGTGGTCAATAATATTCTGGAGCATGTGGTGAGAAAGTTTGCTTTGCAGCTAAAGTAGTTTCTTAAGTGGATACCAGTAAGTGTTTTATCATTACGTTTCTTGTAACTGTTTCTGACCGTTATGCCTCATTACTTGTACTCACTTAAAATCTCTTTCTTTGTAGTTAATCAACTTGTTTTATTGTTTTAGCTAATCCGGTGTGTTTAAAGTGAAGTGTCTGGGTAACTCTTTAAGGTAATAGACTGGCATATTATTCCCTTAAATGAATAATGGACTTAATATATTTGTACTGTCCAGCAGAGGGTTGGGCAGTACAGGACATACATTGCTGGAGGAAATCCAGGATTGGGGGTGTGTTGGGGTCACCCTGCAGTATAACCCAGGCTGGTGAAAGCCAGGGTGTAGCTGGCAGGCTGCAGTTACACGCAGAGTGTGGCTTGCATGCTGGAAGGCTGTTTGTGAGCAGCCCAGGTGGGAGTTACTGCAGCAAGGCATTGTCAGGCACCCAAGGCTGCAGGAGTGACACAGGCCCCCATGCTAGTCTGGATTGTACCCTCTGACCCACCACTGTTCTGCCGGATAATTCTGGAGGAGCAACCGGTTCATTTCACACTGGTGACTAAATGGCTATCAGGGTGGCAATGAGAAAAAGGGGACCAGGTTTGTACTAGTAACTCGGTTATGAAAAACTCTGCCTCCCCCATTCCATCTAATCCTTCAAAACTACTTTATAGAGAAACTATTAAAATCCAGCTTAGTTTGGCCATGCTGGGGCTTTCAGAAAAAACGCCGATGCCACTAGCTCTGGGCTGTCCCTTTGGTGACGATGCTGGTTTGTCTGGAAAGTCCTTCTATTAGAGTCAGTGTAATTAGAAGATGGGAATCAGTATGAGGTAGATGGCAGTTGTGTGTCATAACTGAAGCTTTGACGGGTGGTGTCCCTCCAGGACATTCATCTCCTGTGTTGGTCAGCATGTGACGGCATGATTGTTTTTACACCGCTGTGTATCTCTCGTAGCGTAATTTCTGTTCTAACGATAACGCCAGCCAGCCGTATGTGTCTGCATTGCCTTCAAGGTATTAGAAGTCTGTCTTAAAGGTAGGAGCCATTGATAGGAGGAGATTTTGCTTCCTGAGCTGATTCACTTGGAATGAGTCAGGGTAGAAATCTTTTCCATGTGAAGTCTGCTGGTGTTAGACCTGGCATGAAGATGTTACTACAATTGTACTGGCCCTTCCCTTATTCATCCCACCATGACCCTCCAAATAGCCATGAGCACCATTGTCTGAGTTTGCACAACACCTAGTACGCTGGGGTTCTGGTCCATGACTCGGGCTTCTATGAGTTACTATAATACAGATAATAATCATGTCCCTGAGGTTCAGATACTGTAATTCCCCTTTTAGTAAGGATCCCTGAAGGGCATGGGAATCATAGAAACACAGAAACGTAGGACTGGAAGGAACTTCAAAAGGTAACCTAGCCCATCCCCCTGTGCTGAGGCAGGATTAAAGACACCCAGACTATCCCTGACAGAAGTTTGTCTACACTGTTCTTTAAAACCTCCAACTGATGGGGATTCCAGAGCCTCCCTAGGTTACCTGTTTCCAGTGTTTAACTATCCTTATAGATAAGAAAGTTTTTCCTAGTATCTAACCTAAATCGCCCTTGCTGCAGACTAAGCTGATTAACTTCTTGTTCTGGCCACGGTGAACATGGAGAATAATTGATCACTATCCTCTTTATGACAACCTTTCACATATTTGAAGACTGTTATCAGGTCCCCATTCAGCCTTCTCTTCTCTAGACTAAACATGCCCGATTCTTTCAATTCTCTCTTATGTCATATTTTCTAAACCGCTCCTCATTTGTATTGCTGTCCTCTGGAGTTCCTCCAGTTTGTTCACAATGTCTTTTAAGTGTGGTGCCCAAAACTGGACACAGTACTCCAGCTGAGGCCTCCACCAGCACTGGGCAGAACGGGATCAGTACATGCGACACTCTGATTGATACGCCCCAGAATGCCATTTGCCTTTGTCACATCACTTTGTTGTTTCATTCAGTTTATAATCCGCTATAACCCGTGTATCCTCATGGGCTTGAGCAACCGTGTGTCTATGTTTTGCTTGCCATGCAGTAAGGACTCATCCAACATCGGCCAGGATAAGTGGAGATTTCCATTTATTTCAATGGGCTTTGGATCAAGTGGGCTGCTGATAAAGTGGTAGATTGTTTGTTTGTTAGCCCATGTATGTTGAAGCTAGTGCGATGACTAGACCCTACCAAATTCGCGGTCCGTTTTGATTAATTTCACGATCATAGGATTTAAAAATTGTAAACTTCATGATTTCAGCTATTTAAATCTGAAATTTCAAGGTAGTGTAATTGTAGGGGTCCTGATCCAAAACGGAGTGAGTGGGGGGGACACGGGGTTATTGTAGGAGGGATTGCAGTACTGCTACACTGACTTCTACGCTGCTGCTGGCGGGATGCTGCCTTCAGAGCTGGGCACCCAGCCAACAGCCACCACTCTCTGGCTGCCCAGCTCTGAAGACAGCACAGAAGTAAGAGTGGCAATGCCAGGACGCCTCTACAATAAACTTCTGACGCCCCTGCAACTCCCTTTTGGCTCAAGACCCCTAATTTGAGAAACTCTGCTCTCCCACGTGAAATCTGTATAGCACAGGGTAAAAGCACACGAAAGACCAGCTTTCACGGTCCATGACACATTTTTCATGGCCGCGAATTTGGTAGGGCCCTAGCAATGACAGGGTACTTAAAATACAGTTACTTAACAGTTAACACATGTATACCCTAATTATACACATTCATGCCCTAGAGTGCAGAAAAACTCCAGCTTTCTTTTACCATCAAATGCCTCCACTCTTTCAAAGATCACCCTAAATCTCCCTCCGATCCCTAGAGCTATTTTCTGGGGTCCCCCTCCCTTTTTTGACTGTGTTGGAACTCCTCAAATGCACTTTGAATTGGAAAGAGGGCATCCTTTGTTGTACAGTATAGCAATATTTTAAATACTGCTCCTCAGGGCGGGCGAGAGGTAAGACATAAAGGGAGTTTGAAGCTGAGTCCAAAGCCATTATTGTGTTTTAAACTAACCTCCAGTCTGTTCTAAGCACCAGTTAATATGCAGCTTGTGAAAAGGACGTGATCTGAGAGCGTGTAGGAATTAGCACAGCAAAATAAACCAGTGTTCTGGAGAAGAGAGCAAATGCCTAGGATCTGGGGTATAACAGGATGAAGAAAAAACCATGACTTGTAATTCCCTAAAGTCATGACATATAAGCCTCGGCAACAGCAAAATCCAGTGCTTTAAAGAAGTATGTTTAATTATAAAACAGGAAGGGAATTGTAGCCTGTGGAGCTCTGGATATAGAGTATAATCTTAAAAATTAATGTGATTGATGCATTGGCCTTTGTCACATTTTGCTAGTTAAAGGTATATGGCCTAGTTTCAGTGTATCCCTTCTACTTTATAATTTTAATATTTGTCTTTGGGGCGGGGCAGTGGGGAGATAATGAATTCTGCCACTGTGGAATAAGGGGAAACATAATACTTAGCATGTATATAGTGCTATGAATCTTCAAAGCGCTGCACAACCATCAGCTTAATCCCATGTGCAGTTGTAGGCCACTGTTTTTGTACACTACAAAACAGTGTAACTCCACAGGCTACAGATGGTGCCTTCTGTTGGGGGCCACGATTATAGTGTGACACGGTTGCCTCCGAGCACCTCTGGGTTTGGAGTTAGTCAGGTTTCAGCTGCTTGACCATGAAGAAGAGATGCAAAGTGGGTATCTGAGAATCCGTGGAGTCTGAGCGTGTCTAATTACAGCTGGCTGAGAAACCGAATTTAAGTTCCAAGAAGATTTTTGAGTTTGTGGAAATATTTTTCGTCCCAAATCGAAAACGAAAAGCCAAAAACTCAAAAATGTTCACAGAACTATAATCCCATAACACTGTGTTTTGGAAACAAAATACGCTCCACCTAGTAGTTAAGTTAACAACAGTCTGGTCAGTTTCATAACTGCTATTCAGTGGGAACTACGTCAATTTCATTCCGCAGCTGCTGGGTTTTCCAGGGCTCCCAGCTCCATGGCAGTGAGCCTGGTCCTAGTTTCTCAGTAGCCTGCCAGGTGGTTGAAGGGGAGCCTGGAAGTGCTGACTGACAGCTCAATGGGCTGCCGAGGAGACGGATGGATGAGTTAACAAGAAACCAGGCAGGTGTGGCCCAGTGGTTAGAGCATTGAACTGGGAGTTGTGGTTTGGCTTTTGTTCCCAGCTTTGTCGCTGGGCTGTTGTGTAACCTTGGGCAAGTCATTTCCTTGCTCTCTGTGCTCCTGCATCCTCTCCTTTTGTCTATCTTATTTATTTAGACTATAAGTTCTTAAGGACAGGCACCATCTCCTACTATGTGTTTGGTATTCTCCTAGTTATTGTACAATTTCATGTGGGTCTTCTCGGCACTGTCATACAAATAATAACAACAGTGAGCACCATGTACCGACCTGGGTTACACAAATACTTCAGTGCACCCTCCATATTAAAATTAATAGTGTCACCTGCCTTTCGATCCATGATCACAACGGTAGAGTGAGCAAACCATACCAGTGTGTGCACTGAGCAAATAATCCTATTTGCGTGCTCCCCTGAATCTTTCAGCAGAGACGTACTTGTCTCCCCAGCATCTTTTCTGCCTGGCTTTCTGCATTTGTTCTCTTTTGCTGTCAATTCTTTGGCAGAGCAAGAATTCTCCCTTAGTCTCCATTTGGCAGAGAAAGAAAAAGCAGGAAGAGGAGCAGTTTTCTCAGGCACATGTGTCTTTCCAGCGGCCCAGTTAGGTTTGGAAGCCAAGTGTGGAGGCTATTCTTTTGCGGTTTAACAGCCTTCTATGTTGCTCCCACCTGCCTGTCTGTACTTGGGAGCTCCCCCTTGAATCCAGTGCAACATAGAGACATGCTGCTCACAAATCTATATGCCAGGTTCATCTGTTGACTTTGGCTACTAACGGAGCACAAGTAAACTGGCTGGCACCATCTACAGTCCTTGCTTGGTAGCTGCTCAGTTTAAATAAACCCAACCAGAGAAATTGCAAAAGCCAAGTCCATGCAAGAAAATACAGAACAGGATTTTGTATGGCAAATGTTCATGCAACCCCTGTGCCACTCTGAATTAAACAGCAAAACGATAGTATTAAATATTAGCCATAGCAGAGTGGAATAATGGTGCAGAGGCAAGGGAGAAGAGATGTTTTCAGACAAGGTCTGAAATCAGTGAGTCAGAGAAATACAGGGAGATGGCTTCAGACAGTAGGCGCGTCAAAGGAGAAGGCTCTTGCTATGGACAGTAGTGACCTTATGAGAAGAGACCAGCACTCTCTAAGGGTTTTATATAGCACCATGGTGTCAAAGTGCTGTAGATGAGTTTAGGGAGCAGGGAGGGGAGAAGAGAGGCCTGTGAATTTGGCTGGAGCAAGACAATAGCGGTTGATTGCTCTAGAGACTGATTCTGCACAGCAGCAGTGGCGCCAGCTTTCACCGCACTGATGTGCTTCACCTCTAGACATGAGGTAGTTCAGTCCCTCTGGCCCATTCATCCCTTGGTGCCTGCCAGTGCTGACACTGGCCACGGGAGTCGTTCGGGGATTTGGATGAATGCTTCCCTAGGAACTGGGTAGATCACGTAACACAAGGGGTGCGAACCTGGTGTATGTGTGTGTGTCACAAACAGGTGCCAGGGTGTCATAACCACACTGCCATTCCAATCTCGTTTGTGGGGAGGGAAGTGCCAGCTAGATAGGAGGAGGGAGATCCCAAGGTGAGCAGTGTCCTGCTATGGAAAAGTTCGAGTACCACTGACTTAATGGATTGCTAATTAGCTAATGCACCATTATCAGTTATCCTTGACTTGGATGAGAGGTGCCACTGTAGAGGCGGAAGGCTACAGAGCTTCAGTCATTGCTCTGAGGCAGGTGCTGAAGGGGTTTGCATAGCAGGATCTTCTATTTTTTTGGCAATTCGGTCCCTGAGTTGACCTTCGGCTTTGGTGAATTTTTGGTAGCCTTGTTTCAATTTTTTGTTTGTCCCACCCTAGAACATCAGAATGGCCGGACTGGGTCAGACCAAAGGTCCATCTAGCCCAGTATCCTGTCTCTGACAGTGGCCAATGCCAGGTGCCCCAGAGGGAATGAACAGACCAGGTAATCATCAAGTGATCCATCCCCTGTCACTCATTCCCAGCTTCTGGCAAACAGGCTAGGGACACCATCCATGCCCATCCAGACTAATAGCCATTGATGGACCTATCCTCCATGAATATATCTAATTTTTTTTTGTACCCTGTTATAGTCTTGACCTTCACAACATCCTCTGGCAAGGAGTTCCACAAGTTGGCTGTGCACTGTGTGAAGAAATAGTTCCTTTTGTTTGTTTTAAACCTGCTGCCTATGAATTTAATTTGGTGACCCCTAGTTCTTGTGCTATGAGGAGTAAATAACACTTCCTTATTTGTCTCCAGTTACAATTTTCTATCATATTCCCCCTTAGTCGTCTCTTTCCCAAACTGAAAAGTCCCAATCTTATTAATCTCTCCTCATATAGAATCTGTTCTATACCCCTAATAATTTTTGTTGGCCTTTTCTGAACCTTTCCCAAGTCCAATATATCTTTTTTGAGATGGGGCGACCACATCTGCACACAGTATTCAAGATGTGGATGCACCCTGGATTTATATAGAGGCAATATGATATTTTCTGTTTTATTATCAATCCCTTGCTTAATGATTCCCAACATTCTGTTGGCTTTTTTGACTGCCGCTGCACATTGAGTGGATGTTTTCAGAGAACTCGCCACAATGACTCCAAGATCGCTTTCTTGAGTGGTATCAGCTAATTTAGACCCCATCATTTTATATGTATAGTTGGGATTATGCTTTCCAATCTGCATTACTTTGCATTTATCAGCACTGAATTTCATCTGCCATTTTGTCACCCAGTTTTGAGAGATCCTTTTGTAGCTCTTCGCAATCTGCTTGGGACTTGACTTAACTATCTTGAGTAGTTTTGTATCATCTGCAAATTTTGCCACCTTACTGTTTATCCCTTCTTCTGCGCCCCGTACATGGCTCTCACTTTAACACAAATGGAGGCTATGTATATATGTGTTGAGAAGGGTAGACCCTGCAGGGCTCTGTTTTGGCTCATGGCCATACAAAGAATAGGAAGGAAGGGCTTGTGCTCAAAGCACTCACCTAGGACTTGAGAGGTGGGTCCAATTCCCAGCTCTGCTACAAACTCCCAGTGTGACCTTGGCTAAGTCACTTAGTTGCTCTGTGCCTCAGTTTCCCATCTGTAAAATGGGGATCATTATACATCTTTTCGCCTACCCTGTGTCAATCTTATCTGTGTAGATTATAGAATTTTCAGGACATTGGCAGTCTCCTCTTATATGTAGGTACAGCACCTAACATGAGGAAGTTTATCTTAGTCACTACAACCTGTTCAGCCAAAATAGGGCTAGTCTGGCCCATCTTGCACTACTGTTTAATTCTAATTCAGAGCCAAAAGGTCAACTGAGTTGAGTGAGTTAATCAGTCTGAGACTTGGAGTCAGTACGTCTCCCTTGTTTCACTGTAGCCAGGAAAGTGCGGTCACATTAAAAGTCCTAACAGGGGGATGTTAACAAGACATCTCATGATTTACTGTGCCATGGCAGGCTACCCTCACACCCACCTGTTAGGGTGGCCTTGTGCCCTTGCATAAGGTGGGATGCTGGTAGCTTCCTTATGCATAAAGGTGTCCAGAGGATCCAATCACTCTTGGAGGCCCATCCTGCTAGTTCCTATGCAAGCAGAATAAAAGATGGCCCCTGCTGAAAAGAGCTGATAGGCTATTTTAATCAGACAAATGGGAGGAGGAGGAGCGATACCAGAGATAGGAACATGAGGTTGTAGAGACTAGTTGTGCGCACAACTATCATGTTACAAATCACTTGCTCTGTCTTTATAAATATGGTTATACAGGAGTCAACAGGGATTCTCATATTTGTATTATCACTGGCTGTGGTCAGCAGGTAATGTCTGCAGGCATCAGTAGGTAGGGTGTGGAGGAGGACTGGGAAGCAGGTTTGCAAATTAGCTTAAGGGAATCCATGCACAAGACCATCTGGCACAAAGATGCCTGTGCAAGAAGTGGAGAAACTGGCCACAGCACAAAGTCTTGGTACAGCAGAAAGGACCATATGCTAAGCTATGAGAAAAGGCAGACAGAGGGGCTGAGTTGTGAAGGGCCTTTAAGGAAAGGATGATCATTGTGGCTGCTAAACTAAAGTGGGTTCACATGCACAGCCTTCCTGCTCCTGTGAGGGCCATCACTAGCCCCCTCTTTGTGACAGGACTGTGTGTTCAGATTACACCCTGAGCAGCGGAGCAAAGTGTCCACCCATGAGGTTAGGAGGTGTTAGAAACACAGGCTGATAGATAGTAGCTGAAAAAACCTGTATGTAAGGCACCATATTTTCATCCCTCATGTGTTTCAAATCATAACCAAGAGCACTCTTTTTTTGGCCTTGGTAAATAATTCATGTGAGATGGTCTTCAATGTCTCTGCATGATTGGATTGTCACTGCAAGCATTACTAGTTTATTGCCATTTTAGTAATGGTTACTTTTTTTTTAAAGGGCAGAAATGAGCTGCAGGTGCAAACTGGAATACTGCTAACTACTTGACTCATACATGCAACCCAGAGAGACGGGTGTTTAGAAAATTTGGCAGGGGCTTGCCAGATTTTCCTGTGCCTAAAGATGCACATGGATGCCTAGTAGCGTTTTCAAAAGCCCCTAAGCAGGTTTGGTGCCCAACTCCCATTGATTTCAATGTCAATGGGACTTAAGCTCCTTAGCCTGCATAGGCATTTTTGAAAATCCCATTAGGCATGTGTGCAGCTTCAGGTGCCTCCATACATTACAGAATCTGGCCCTCAGTGTTTAAATTTTAGTGGTGGACTCAGATGACTGGTGGTAGGATAGAGGAATGAGTTTGAATCCTCTGATGGACCAGTTGACAATGGGCAATCAGAGACTAAGACAATGAAGAGACCATCCTCATCTCTTGAAATGTTATCTGCCACTCAGGCTGGAAGCATGTTGGTAGGGCTGGTTGCTGTTGCCATTACCTACACAGTTCCTCATGTTTGGATAAAGAGAGCTGCAATCTCCAGAGGGATCAGTCTAGCCTCTCTTTCAAGCACTAAATGTCTTACCTCTTTGTGAAAGGCCACTAGAACGCATGGCTGGCATTCCCAATCTTCTATACTTGTGTTGTAATCTGTAGGTAGACTGATGACTGAGTAATGCCTTCTGACTTTACTGTGGTAACACCACTGATCCATTGGGGTGTGTTCTTGCTTTTACTTATTAGTATCTGCCAGAGGAGCTAAACATCCTCTGTAAACTTCCTTTATTCTCAGGTCTGATTACTAGAGCACCACTGGTGTACAATGGTGCTTTACCCACTCAATGTCCTTTACCAAAGAGTACCCACAGCCAGTATCTGAGCTTACCATCTACTGAACAGAGGTGCTCTAATATGCACCTGGAAGGGGACCTTAAAGAAAGCACCCATCCTTTTCATTTCTGACAAGCAGAATGGCTGTACTTGTTCAGCTCTGTCAGTGTCCTAGAACTGAAGCAAAAATAATGCAACACCTAGAAAGGGGCATTTGCTTCTTACTCTGTTCACAAACATTTCTTGCAGAGGCAGTTTCTCCTCCCAATTGTTATTTGGCTGTAGAGATCTTGCAAAGCAAGTGACAAAACCATTGCACATTTAGTTCATTTAAAATGCAGACTTTATTACTGACTCAAAACGTTAGCATTGAAGACCAACACACACTGGTCTGCAACAACTCCTTTCAATACAATCTTCATACAGTGACTTCGTTATTTACACAACATACTATAGATTCTCTGCCTCTCTGCTCCATGGCTCCAGTTTTCAGGAAGGGTCAATGTCTATGCAAACCGCTTTACTTGTTTATAATATGAACCATAGACAGTCTGTTGGAAAACTGCTGTGCATGCATCTCACTTTACTTAGCCCACTGGGAGGGACCAGCAGGCAGGAGTTTGCTTTGTTCAGAAGTTTCTAAAGTTCTAAGCCAACCTGTACTCACACCCTGCCTTGCCAAAACTGAACTTAACAGGGCAATACTGGTCAGGAGGTTCCCACCAGCTGGTATCCTCTGTTTTACTATAGGGCTTGAGAGTTCCAGATGTCTTTCCCTTAGTCAAATTGCATGCGCTTCAACTCCCTGTGCGGCTTGGACACCTGCAGCACATTTTGGAAGGAAGGTGTCAGATGAAATCTTAGTGCAGTGAATTGGGTGGTGTTGCCCAAAAAGGTTGGGAACACCTTTCCTTGCTGTTAACATAAATTGCATGGAGAGGAACACATCTATCCACTCAGAGCTGCTCTTACCATCTCAACTTACAGGCCTGCTCCCTTCCTCACCCACTGCTATTAGGTATTTGGCATATTTCACTTATGGAGACTACACTAGTTATGGCACAATAACCAACAGTGCATAGCATTTGGTGAACAAGCTCTCACTGTCTGAAAAGCGCTCTCATAAGGAATGCTGCTTTTTCTCTACTTTGATTATCCATTTATTCTAGAGATTAATGGTTCTAAATGCTGCTACTGAATGGCACTGTGCATTAGTATTTGGCTAACCAATTTATGAACAGAGCAGCTGAAAGTCAGTCCCTGGAAGGCAGTGGGTGCTGCAGCTGGTCAGCATCCCTGAAAAACTAAGCCCTAGATGCATTTTTTGTTCTCCCTTTAAGGCATTTGGTTTCTGGTGGGGGTGGGAACTTTGCTATTCTGTCTATATTCTAGAAGTGCTTTCTGAACACCCATAATAAAACATTTCACCGTAGGAACTGAACTTACTCTGTAAGGGGACTGTGGGGGGAAGGCAAGGAGAAGGTTCATAATCATACCTGAAGTTTACTTTTCCAACCCCCCCCCCCACTTTCTAAGCCCCCCTTCTGCCTACTGATCTCCGTCTATCTTACAACACCTACTGTCAGCTCCTAGGTGGATTACAGTGAGTTGGGCACACGAGTAGAATTAGGCTCCATAGGAGCAGTGTTTAATGCAATTCACAAACCAAGTCTCTCATGCTCCCCAATTCTCCCAGGAACCAAGTGTTCAGAGAAAGTGACAGCAATGGGAGCAACAGCTTTGGGGCATGCCTGCAACCTACCCCTGAACAGGCCAGCTAGAGTCCTGCTGAGCAAGCACCAGGCTTATGAAGCCCCTCTGAAACTGCCTGGATAAGAACTCCAGGGCACAGCTGCTGCTATTTTTCTATCTCAGCAGCATAAATCAGAATCCAGTAAGCAGCTCCCCAGATAGTGGAGGGATTCAAGACCATGGCAGGTCATCTTGCTGCAGACAGTCTGGGGAAGTGGAGAGAGCCTGTAAGGGCTGAAACCTCTACCCACTGGTTGCTCTGTTCCATTTTCAACTGAAACTCCAGCTGGGGAGGGATGAGGCTGCTTAGTGGGCAGGTCACAGCAGCTAAGGTTCTCTTCTACAGGTCCTTTTATCATGCAAGGGGGAAGCCAGGATTGCAAGTTTCCTAGTTTTCCTACAGTTACCAAATTCTCCTACAAGGCAACTACACAGCTTTCCTGCCTTTAAAGGCCTGTTCTACCTTCTCCCCATTCAAACTATTTCACTACAGGTAAAGCGTAAGGGAACTCTTACTGCCATGCAAGATAGACATTACACTGCTATGATACCAGGGGGATCCTTACTTCCTGAAGTGTGGGGAACTCCCCACACACTCTTCGTCTCCTGCTGTTGGGTAATTTTGTAATGCTAGATAAACTTTTAGAAGCAGTCAAGCTTTAATTTTTTGTAAGCAGTTTGTAAAAACTAGTTTACATAGCGTAGGTAAGAAACCAATCTACATTTAAAATGTTTTAGACCCCTGCAAAATAGAACTGTTCCTTACACTGTCTTCAGAATTTTTTTTTAAATACACCAGTTCTAATCAAATCTGTGATATGTAGTGCAGTGCATGTCTGCATGATAAAAATATTTTTGCTTAGTCTTCAAAAGTAACACTGTCAAATGCTAAGAGGGGAGGGGAAAAAAATCAAATCAGAACAGCAAACAAAGCCAATAAGACAACTGGTAACATTGACTTCACACCAGTTTAGGAAAGCTAACAGCAACCTGTAAGTATTTCCCATCCTCTGAAAACAGTGGCCACAATTCAAGAGTTTTCCTTCCTTCAAAAGGTACAGTATTACTGTAGGATTTTTACCTGCCAGCTGATTTCCACAGCAATTATAAATACATTTATCAAAAGATTCTACAAAAAAAACTTAGATTGAGAATTTTCTCAACGACAGAATTCCTGATGCTATAAATCTAAAGCTAGAGAAGTTACTGTTTGTATTCTATATTATATACTTCAGTTTTCCCAATCAAATCATGCAAAATGACAGCACAAAGTGTAGGAACTTAGCTTTCTGGAAGTATACCAGTCTATCAGTATTTTACAATTACTTTTACTTTATTTGTAGCAAATGCTGTCTGTCAGTCCTAAAAAATATAAACATGCAAAAACCTTATGCTGTCATGTTGAAAGACATTCTATTTAACCATGAGGGAAATTAGAAATGGGAGCTCATGCTTTCAAATTCATTAAGCCCATGTATAAGGCAATACAAATTTGGGCAGCTGGAAAAAAGAAAGGTATGTCTAGTTCACTAGAACAATGCAATAGCATTAATAGGTCCATTCAAACACTTCAACATTTAGTTTATTTTTATGAACAGTAAGATTTTATTTAAAAATAGGTCTGGATTATCTTCCTATTTTAAAATACACAAAATTTCTACCAGAACATTAGCTCAGTTTTGATTCAGATAGTTTCTATTTTAATGCTAAGCTAACCTTTAAAAGTTGCTGGAAAAGTTAGTTTTTGGAAAATGTGCATGCCATCTTTTATTAAGCTACAGGTATGTACATGCAGAACAGTGTACTGTCACACATTCCACATGCAAAGCATTCATTTATATTTCCTCAAGTGTCTTCCTTTATTCAAACATTTTCCTTTTAATTACACTGAACCAATATTGCAGCAACACTGAAGTTTCTGTATAGTGCCACCTACAGCATCCTGGAGGAATTAGCAAAATTCCCAGTAAGTTATCACTGTGCAGAGAGAACTTACTATCTGGAACAATAGTACTTTCAGGAGACCTTTTTTGCTATACTCCAAAAGCTGTCTTGTTAATGGCATTATGGTAGAATTTAAATGCTAACTTAAGCTCTAATGCATTATGCTAGAAAAGCACTCCCAATTTCAGTGCACTGACATTTATATGTCATGCTGCAGAAAATTCTCATTGTTGCATCAACATTAGATGTTTACATAGGTCTTATGCTTTTTACTCTCACCATAAATGGTCCCCATTATGGACTGTATTGTAGTCCTTAACTACATCATGCCATCATAACCACCCTAGGCGCCTAAAATGCTTTCATCCCAAGAATGATTTAATAGGGGAAGGGCTCTCTTTATAAGCAGGTTTTCCCCTTTTTTAAAAGAGAAAGGGGAAGTCAGGGGCTTTTTACAATCTATTTATTCTTTAGATTGTCTCTACTCACCACATCTTCATCTGCATGGTCATTTTTAATACTGGCCAATTCTCCGCTCTTTAGCTTTTTCAAATAATCATGTGGCCCTTTCCCTTCAAAGGACGAGGGGCTTTTGTAGGAGCCGCCAATTTTATCCCAGAGTGTGAAATACTGACCATAGTTGTAATCAAAATACAAGTGGTGATCAGTGTGATGGGCAGAACCATTGATAATGTGTTTCAAGAAATCTGGCACGCGGTAATCGCCATCGTGAATAGAGATTGTCCAGACATTGACAGCAACGTAGAGACCCAAGTAGGTCACCTTGTGCAAAGGAAAGAGGAAAGGATAGATGTGATAGGGAATACTCTGCAGGAAACCATCCACGGGGTGGAAGGCGTGACTTGCAAACGGTGTAGCAACCTTCCAGCGGTGATGGGGCTTGTGCAGACGCTAAAGAACAGAACAGAGTTAGCACCTACATTTTGATGAGGCCAAAACAAATTGGGCTTCAATCTGGCACCTCCTAGGTCCACATTGCCTACCATATGACTAGGAAATGTCTGCATAACTGCATTTTACTGTAGCTCAATTGCTTCCTTGACCCCCTCTCAACCTGTAAACTGACACACAGGGTACAATGGTAGCCAGACACATGCAAGCTCTGGCTGAGCTTGCATGCTAAAAAACACAGCACTGTGGCCATGGTGACAGCTTGGGCTAGCTGCCTGAGTCTGTACCCAGGGGATTGGGCAGCTCGCATGAGCTGCTGCAGACACTGCTACTTTTAGTGCACTAGCTGGAGCTGAGTCCAGCTGCTGTGTAGACATAAGTCCTCCCCTCCCAAACAAGCAGCATCTGGAAGCAAGTCCAAATGGCTTCTTTGCCACCCTTCAATTTGCTATATTTAAATCACTATTGTACTGCAAAGAACTGTCAGATTAAAAATACATTTTGCATATAGAATTTGACAGATATTTAGATTGCCAGTGTTAATGGGTCAGGTTAACTCTAATGATACCACCACCAGGGCCATAAGAAACAAACCTTTATCTTATGCTAGAATCAAATAAAAATATATTCCTATATTATGCTCTTAGGGCCTGATCTGAAAGCAACTATCGGTGGAAAGATTCCACTTCAGTGGGGTGTATCCACAATGTCTTTTACAAGACCTTTAACCAGTTCTCGTTGCTTAAATCCTCATTTTGCCAACAGGGAAACTGAGGCAGAAAAGGGATGCGACCTATCCTAGTCCACAGGGAGAATTCTCTGAACTGGGTTTGAACACTAGAGCTCCTGACTCCTACACCTGAGCTCAGACCATGAGCTGAAACCTAAAATGCTCACTTAAATTTTACCACCATTGGGCTAGAAGGCTTTAAGCATGAAAGCAGCCCCAGTTAACCCCATGGGATTACTCACATGCACAAATTCTTTGAATTGAGGCCTAAAACCTTTGACATTGTGACAGGGTGTTTCATCAACATATTTAACTATAATGTGTGGAACCAAACTACACGGCCGGGAGACAGACCTCATCCCCTTCCATGCTCCGAGTCAGGGAGCTGGTAGAGCCTAGGGAGGATTCCTCCAGCCCAGGAACTGTGGCTGACATTCAGAAGGCTGCCCTCTGAGGGCTCCCCTTGCAAAGCCCAGCATAAAGAGTAACGCTGGGAAGGGCGCTTCAAAGCAGGGCTGCAGCACAGAGTCTAAGCAGCATTGCCACAAGAGAGGGCAGCCTGGGGAAGCTGCCATGCCAGACACACCCACATGGATCTTACTCCCAGAGGAGCCCAGGGTCAGGCAGGCACAAAGGTGGGTTAAAACCACTTGGCCTGCCTCCCTCTGGGCAGCAAGTTCTGCGTTACACCTCTTAGATCTTAGTATTTATAGAAGAAAAACCACTAACACCCTGTAAAGTCCCATTACATTTTAAAGCAGTCTTGCTAAACTGCCATTAAAATACACCAAGCCAGACAATCTACGTGTCTGTCCTTAGAAAGGACAGACAATGAAAAATTTTCCTCACGCCCTCCTGGCAACTGCCCCACTTTTAGAAAAGGGTCAATCACATCCTGGACGAGTGGTTATATAAAGTTGTTCTGAAGTCTAGTACACTTTATATCTATATATCACTACTCCTACCTTGTACACAAGTTTATGATGGAGGAACCTGTGAATCCAGTAAATGCACATGTCGGTGAAGAAAAGGAAGGAGAGCATGCTAAGGATTACACCAAACCATCCTAGGGAAAAAATGAGACTTCATTTAGGATTAAGAGATTACAGACAATTAGGCTGGTGTCAAGATGGTGAGAAATAAGTCTAAGACACAAGGAACATGTAAAAATCTTTTTGCAGTATTTCTTTCTATATCCTGAGGCTAAGTCATTTAGGTTATAAAAAAGGAAGCTCAGCCAAACAGGATTTCCATTGTATTAGTGTAGTGATTCTTGCTGGTGAAAAGTTCTGATTGCTTTTAGGCTCTAAAATGCTGAACTGAACCTAATGGAGAAGCTTTTAGTACAGTCTTTCATCAATGAAGTGAGCTGATCTTAACTCCATCCTCCTAAAAACCCCACCACATTATCTACTTGACAGTGTCCTTTAAAGTACTAAAGTTACTTTCACACACTAGTGTATATAAACATAAGTGTTTTTTCCAAAACACATGAAGCCAGGAAGCAACACAAGACTTTTGTTTTCACTTTGGAAAAAGTGCAGACTAGATAAATGCAGCCAGAGATACTGAAGTTATCTGTAAACTAGGACAGAAGCTGTTTGATTTCAAGATAAACAAATGCCCTTATTACTACTAACCCCTTCAAACTGAAAAAACTACAACTATTTACTTGGTTGGTTGTTTACATTTTGTATTGGTCACCTGGCCAATGAAACAGAAGTATCATAGAAAACAAAAAACAGGAGTACTTGTGGCACCTAACAAATTTGAGCATAAACTTTCATGGGTTTTCCTATGTAGTCTGCATACTGCTCCCCCGTCTCATATTTAGGTTATAAGCTTTTTGGGCCAGGGGCCATCTGTTATGCATTTGTATGGCACCCAGCATGGTGGTGCTCTATGACGGGCTCCCAGGCACTGCTGTAATAACAAAGGGTCAATTCCTGGTGCTGTACTGTTTGGGTTGCAGTTTGAGGGGAATGTTTGTTTAAAACAAATTGCTTCCTGTGGGGGGAATGGAATGCATGAAAATAGTTTTGTAAAAAGTGAGCTCTGACAAATGTAAATTGCAGGCTGTCTTGAAAGCTTCCAATTGTGCAGAAAGGCACAAGGAGCAGCATCCACCCAAGTGTTCTCTCCACCTGGAATCTCACTTTAAGGTGGTAAATTAAAGCGGTATAGCATGTTGTACGTGTGGGAGGTAACTTGATTATGCCCTTAGATTTGTACAGCACTCAGAAAGTAGTTAAACATTATGGATTTAATTTCAGGCAGGGTTTTTGTAAATGAATGTATTTAAAGAAATACAGATGGCATGAGCCACTAGAGAACACAACTGAGTTGCCTCTTTTTTGATGGCATTAATGGTTTATGCCATCAGCTTGACTAAAAATAGGGACGGGTCCTTCAATTTTAGCTCTTGGATATGCAAGTGGGAGGAAGTATACCCAGCACATGCTTAGTCTGGCAGAAACAGTGGTGGCTATCTTAGGTCTGCCTGTGGAAAAAAGGCAAGCTGCTCTTCAGGTGAGGTTTGAAGAGGGGGTAGACACCAAGGACCTCATTTACTGTGGTGTCAGTCAGGAGTAACTGCACTGAAGTGAAAGGAGTTAGTTACACAGGAATGGTCAGGATCAGAGTCCCTCTACGGGAAGCTGCCTACACTGCAAGTGGAGGTGTGATTGCAGTGTGGCTAGGCATACCCATGCCAGCTGTAATCTAGCTAGCATGGGACACAGCAGCAGTGAAGATGCAGTTGTCATGGCCTCCAGCGACTTGAGTACATACTCAGGGTTCCTGGCCGGCTTGCACTGGAGCAGCTAGCCTGCACCTAAGCCCATGTGGAGAAGAGTGGTAGTGAGGATGTGGCAGCACCACCCAGATTAGAGCTAGCCTGGATAGGTTGGCTTCTGCTACAGTCACCTTTATTTGTGGTACAGAGGTACCCTGACTTAAATGCAGGAGAGGACCAAGGAGGGGAACTAGCTGGCCCACTGTCATAATACAGACTTTAAGCCAAATTGTTTGCACTCATGGTGAATAAGGACATTTAAGAGGCTCTAGTGTTACGTGCCCCCAGGACGGTCCTCTCCCCAGCTTTCAGTTGTATCTGAGATTAAGGCCTCAGACCTGCCTGGAGCTCAATGTGTCTGCAAATCCCACTAAGGTCAGAGGCCCTGCTGCTTGCACAGAGCTGCTCTCAGGATTGGTGTGTCGAGGATAGGCTGGCTTGGGGATTGGTAATGGTACAAAGCCCTGTTCTTCTCCAGGCTGGCAGTTCAAATCCACCCAAGTCTACTACTGAACCCATATGACAATTCAATGGCTGCTTGAAAAAAAAGGGAGGTGGTTTTGCTTTAGTTCCTACTTTGCTAGTAATTAGCCCCCCTTTGTTGGCTCTCTCAGCAGTGAGACCAAGGAAGGAATTGGTATGGAGTCAGACTCTCCCTAGGGACAGCTGAGGGATTGAGGTATATGGACAGGTTGCTATTGGAAGGGAAATTTGCACTGCTGCTGTATCTGTTCTGTGGCTAGAAGACTCCAGCTCATGGGCCTGTCCAGCCAGCACCTTGCTCTCAACTGGCTGAGGAAATCTGATTTTGCCAGTTGCAAATGCAGGGGGAAGTAACAGTGTCTCATAGAAGCATGTTTTTCTTGGTAGCTGTATAACTTCCTCACAACACTTGACATCCCTGTGTCATTTGCTACATGCTGAAGGGCTCTGAGGTTAATCTTTATGGTGATTTGTTGCATAGTTTAATACTGTCTTTGCAAGCATGTGCAACAGGGAGTGAGGTAGGTGAATAGCTCATGTCTCCCAAAATACAAGCATAAACCTCCTAGGGCACATGCACACTGCATCGGGGAACAAGCCGCCAAGCCCAGGTGATGGTGCAGTACTGGATCAATCTATGGCTCTGCAGCCTGGAAGGCAAGTGGGGTGAAGAGGCAGGGCTTGAGAGCCCAAGCTGAAATATCCATCAAATATCAGTTATTTTTAGAGCACTAGTGAGAGCCCTGAAACCCAAAGTGGCCATGCCCCTAGATACCTGATTTTGTTCAAGTTACTTGCCAAGAGGGAATTGATGGTTTTTGGACAATTTTATAGCAGCTCTGACAGAGAAAGCATCCCATTGGATATTGCTTGAACAAAACAATTCAGCTCCACTTTGGAAGACACTGGGATGTAACAGCTTAATGGAGACTTTTCACTAAACCAGTTAGGCAGCCTGTCAGTTTACAAAGCATTTTCAGCACTAAGGCATGTTCTCTTATTAAGAGTAGACAAGAAATAGGGCAGGACACATAAGGGAAGAGAGAAAAGGTGAGGAGGAAGTAGGTTGTGTGGAGGACAGGTGAGAAAGGGCAGTTAGTGGGAGATGAATCCTTCTTGCCCCTTAGCTTGGAATACAGAGTGAAGCTGAGAGGGAAGAAGGAAGTGTGTCAATTGAAATAGAGCTAGGATGCTAAGTATTAGTATTATTGTAGGGCCTACGAGCCCTAGTCATGGACTTGAGACCCCATTGTGCTAGGCTCAGTTTAAGTAATGAATTTCCATACCATATGGAGAGTCTTCAATGTTGTCATAAAGCCGGCTGTAACCTCTGACCTCTGCAAAGAAGAGTGCAACTGTGGGGATGCTGATCCAGGGAAGTGACTGGAGAGCATATTTTATCTCAAGCTGCACCTGATTCTAAATAGAAAAGCAGACAGGTTTTAATTTTTCAACAGAAAATATGTACCTTCATGAAAATACCAGAGAGACTTTTCTGCAGAACAGGAAGAGCAGAGGCATTGCCAACTTCATGCCTGCTTCTGCCCCACATCAGTGAACCAATTAAACCACTTGTTTTGTAGACACCTTGAACACCACCCTAATAAGCCTCATGAATCAAGTTTCCCCTGCCATGCTCTGTCAGCAGAGAGGGAGATATTCATTATCCAGTACAGTCCTGCCAATAGTTGTCTTCACAGTCATAAGGTTGCTCATCAAGAAAGTAGCACTTCGTCCCTTGATAGCTCTATTCCTCTCTTCATTTAAAAATGCAAAGCCTCCCTCCCAGTGTATTTTTGGCAGAACTACTCTTGGCCTCAGAAATGCAGGCTGGAAGGGCCTTGCCAGATCAACTAGTCCAGCCCCCTGTATGGAGGCAAAATAAAGTTAATAATTATGAGTCCTCTTTCCACCCACCATTGCTTTTGTTCTTAAGGTCAAGTTTCATGTTTGCGTAATGTAATATAGCCTTGAAATTGGAGGGTGCTTTGTATTTGATTTATCTGATGTGCTCACTTCCTCTAATCACCTGCTGCCTAAGGTTAGGGCGCTGCCAGTCCTGAGTTCTAATTCTGGTTTATTCACTGACTTACTATTTAGTCTTGGGCCACTTAAACTCTGCCTCAGTTTCCCCAGTTTGGGAACTGGGAGACCTACCTCTCTCATGGGTACTGAAGGTTAATTACAGTAGAGTCTTAGTTATGAAGACACCAGGGAAATAGACCTTGTTTGTAACTGAACAAAAGGTTATTTTCAAATTGACTTAATACAGCTTTGAAACCTTGCTATGCAGAATTAAAAATGCTCCTTAACCATCTTTAAAAGTACAGAAGCAGTTTCCTTCTCAAATCTGCCACCCCCCCCCAAAAACAAATAAGTCAACTTCCATGTGGATCCTCTTAATATTGATCAAATATTTAGAGCCCTAGCCAAATAATTGAAGTGTTATGAAAGCGCATCAACCTTAACTCAGCACCAAATACAAATTTGAGAGGTAAAGTTCAATCTGCCACATAACTGGCAAGTTGTTAGACTAGGAAAAACTGAACTTCTGCTCACCTCTAGAAACTGGGGGTGTTGCTTCAGAGAGTGATCAAAAACCAAGTAGTAGCTCAGAGTTCCAAACAGCAAATAAAGCACAAGTGCACCAAGATTTGTTACAATAAGGAGACTGATGATCTGACGAAAGGGCTCATCCTCTGGCCATGGGGTTGGATACACGTATGGTGTAAAAAAGTTGTAATCTACATAGTTCAGGACTAGATCCATTGTTATACCTATGGAACATAAAGAGCCCATTAATGCATCTAATATAAACAGTTTTATGCTATTGACACGCAACACCACAATTCTAGGTGTTCCATATTCATGATAAATACATGTATTTAATCTGCATGTACTTGGATAATCAAAAACAATTTCACTTGACTGTTGTAAATGGTAGTGTCGGAGAAAAACTCCAAATTTTAATCCTTTCAGATCCTTGTTAATTCTTTCCCTGCTTCCACAGTAGTATGTTGGACTATAAATTGTACTTTGTCTTCCTGTATACAAGATGTATACTTGAAACTAAGCATATTCCATGCTTGTGAAAAAAGTGTGACTGCTGCAGTCACAAAACAGGTATAGTTAGGTGGGGAAAACTTCATAGCTGTTACCCATGTGCCTCAGTGAAGACTAAAGCCCTAGGTTTGTTCTAGCTATGACTTCTATTCCTCCCCCTCCCCCAGTAGTGAAGTGGTAAAATTTTGAAAAGCAGTAACTGGCTTAGGAGCCTCAGTCTCACTGATTTTCAGTGAGAAATAAGCCTGTAGACCCAGATCCTCAAAGGTATTTAGGCACTTAACTCTGGCTGATTTGAGTGGAAATTGGGAGACTAAATATCTTGGAGTATTTGTGCCCTAGGCACTTATGAACATTTTACCTAGTCCTCCCCTGTTACAGTTAATCTACAACAGTGGTTCTCAACCTTTCTGCATCTCTGTATCCTTTCAGGAGTCTGATTTGTCTTGCATACCTCAAGTTTCACCTCATTTAAACTGCTTACTGACAATACAAGTGCCTCAGCATACTTATAGAAAATGAGAAAAGCTATTTCAGTATGAAATTTTAGATGGTACTCTGACAGTGCTTTTTATGTAGCCTGTTGTAAAATGGAGGCAAATATCTAGATGAGTGGAGGTACCCCCTGGAAGACATGGGTACACGTGCCCCTGGTTGAGAACCACTGCTATACAAGACCACACTTTAAAAAGTGTTGGCAATGTGCTGGAGTATGGGCCATTAAATGGCTTTAAACTATAAGGTGCATCATATTAGTAAACGATGCAAACAATTTTTCATGTAAGATTGCAACTTGTACCAGTCCTCCAGTTAATGTGTCATATAAACTTCCCCTGATAAATAATTCATTTCAAAGATGGTTAACACCCATAAGCTTCTTTTGTAGTTCCAGTCCCAAATACAGGCCATGACATTTCCTCTTACCACAAGAGGTTTCTTCTGTCTGACCACGGGAGTTTAACATGACCTGAAGCGGCCACATCTCAAGCAAGGTCTGTGGGCATGCCCCATCAAGTCCCTGGCTTCTCTGCTGTAGCAGCCATTTGTTATAATTAAACCCTAAATCTCTGAATTTTTAAAATTTGTTTTTAAACAAAGAACTCCCAATTTTTGACCAGCTCTTGTAATAAAGATCTCTACTGGAGAGCTGCATTTTTTAAATCTGATTAGAAGTGCTACATAAGAAATATGTAAAATAGTTGTAACCATGTCCATCCCAGAATATTAGAGGAGACAAGGTGGGAGCAGTAATGCCTCACCCATCTTCTCTAAGCATTTATTAGTGGTGTTTCACTGCCTTGGAACCCTGCCTGTGGCCCAGGACCTCTGTGCTAGATGTTCTACAAGAAACAGAGCAAAAAGGCAATCTGTGCTGCAAAGAGTTTACAAGGTAAACAAGAGTGGACTGAGACCAAGTCATTTCATAGCACAGATCAAAACTAACGGGGGAGGGGGAGAAGATCATGATCCTTCACTTACAAAGACTGTTAAATACAAAGGCACTACAGGTGTGAACAACTTTCACCAGTGTAAGGGGGGTTCACTGTCTCATGGATGGTAGGTCACTCTTGAGTGATCAGCTAAACCAGATTTAAAGAACCAGTGACAGACATACAAAACAATTTTCCCCTCTTGCTGGACTCTAAAATAGAAGATATTTAGAAGTGTCTCCCCCTACGCAATTTGAAAAGGAAAAAAGGGAAGGTAAAACTGTTTCAGTCAGATCATAGACAGAGCACTGATAATACATCCCTAAAAAAGGGAAGGGGAGAGGACAGTTTCTGCCCCTTGGTCCCTGGTGTGCATGCAGGGGGTGATAGCCCACAGCCAGAACACAACCTCCCACCCTGCTGGGGGGTGTCTCTGAACTGGTAATGGGGGAGGTTAGTGCTACAGCACCTTGCACCCCCTTATCGTCGTCCCCAACCTCCTGCAGTTCCCTCCCCTTTCACCCACCTCCCCTCTCTCCTGCCACCTCCTGCACCACCTAATCTCCCCTGGTAAAAAACTACCCCGGTCTCCCCTTGCACCCCCTTTCCGTCCTGCACCCCCCCAGTCTCCCCCCGCACCCCCTTTCCGTCCTGCACCCCCCCAGTCTCCCCCCCGCCCCCTTTCCGTCCTGCACCCCCAGTCCCCCCTCCCCCTTTCCCTGCACCCCCAGCCTCCCCCTCGCTCCCCCCCGGTCTCCTACCTGCCCCAGGCTGAGCCTCTCCCCGCAGACGGCCCGGGCGCGAGACCCCGGCAGGCTGAGATGGGGGCGTGGCCGCCTCGGCTCCCCCCAGGGAGGCGGGGCTTAGCGGTAGCCTGATGAGGCGTCAGAGCCCGGCCCAGCTGGCGAGTGGCGTGACGCAGGCGGCGCGCGGCCGGGCGGCTGCCTGGCCAGGCGGCTCCCGCAATAGGTGGGCGCCGGCTCCTCCCCGCGGGCGATCCGAGGGGGCGGGGCCAGGAGGGTGGTGAGGAGCGCGTGGGGGGCTCCGCAGGTCCCCGTGCCCGGCTACTCAAACGCACGGTCGCGGCGCAGGTGGCCTGCGCGCAATTTTCAAATGCGTTGCGGGGGTGGGGGGGGGGAGAAAGCTTAGCACCTTTATGCAGCTTAAAAGGTGCTAGCAGAGCAGGCAGCCCCCGGGAGGAAGGACTAGATTCGTAAGCTGGTCCCCAGCACTGCATCTCAGGCTTGCAGCCATGGGGCAAATCATGAGGTCACTAACAAGATTACAGTAGAGGGGGTCACCAGACGTCATCAAGTCTAGCCCCTTGCACCCAGAACCAAGTAAACCGAGACCATCCCTGACGGATGTTTGTGTAACCTCTACTTAAAGGCCTCCATTGGTGGGCATTGCACAACCTCCCTTGGTAGGGTAGTCTAGCATTTAACTACTCATTAGGGCCAGAATCAGGTAATTAGCTCTTTATGCCTGGAAGTATTTGATAACAATTGGTATTTCTAAGCTATAGAAGGAGAAAAGCCAGTCTGTTGAAAAGAAACTAAACAAGACCCATTCTGGGGACCTGCAGTACTTACCTTACCATGGAACTGTGTGCTGTAGAAAAAACCCAAGATAGACACAAGAGGTGTGGACTGGAGGAGGGAAGAAGAGAACACCTTCCGGTCATCTGGGAAATATTCTGACCTTCAGAAAGGTTAGTTGAACACTCCTAAACACAGAACTGGTTAGCTATATCTTTCACTTAAAAACCAATGAATGTTGGGCCTGTGCAACATACGGAGTCTGCATTTTTGGCAGCTCACCACCCTGCTCTTTCCCTAAAGGAGGTTACTGGGTGTTCAGCTGGAGGGTTCTGGTTATTGTCTCTAATGACTATTCACCTGGCATAATGTTTTGTTTGCTCTGGAGGTTATTTTGCAATATGTTAAACATCTGATAAACAAGGCTGGTATGAGGACAGGAAGTGTAGCAAATCAAACCAGTGATCCATCTAGCACAGGGGTTCTCAAACTAGGGATCAGGACCCCTCAGGGGGGTCACAAGCTGTCAACCTCCACCCCACACGCCTCCAGCATTTGTGTTAAATATATAAAGTGTGTTTAATTAGGCAGTTGCACTCAGGCTTGCTTTGGGAAAGGTGTTGCCAGTAAAAAGTTTGAGACCCACTGATCTAGCATGTTATGCCCATAACTGACACCAGAAGGAAGGCATGGAAATGCATGCAGTAGAAAATTGAATTGCATGCCTACAGGGGTTGTTTCTTTCCAATAGCTGTATGTTTCTAAATGACCCTGTTGCCTAGCACATTTGGGTGCTTGAAAATAAGTCATCTCTCAATAGGAAATAAAGCTACATTACTAACAAAGGCCCTGGTCTTGAATCATTGAAGTTAACGGGAATTTTACCATTATTTCAATGGGTGCTGTACTTGTCCCAAAGAAAATGCAGCCTAAACTCAACAGGACCCAACAACTGCCAGTCAAACATCCACAATAAAAAAGCCCATTAAAATGATCTCATTAATCAAACAGGACTGGCAACAACTGGTAGTTTCTCTCCAAATAGGTTAATGGCCTCGAAATGTTAGCTGGTATGCAAAATTGCTGATGCTCAGTATCACTTAGCAAGGAGTAAAACTCCTGTAGCTTGTTTATGAGCAACACATGTTTGAGTGCTTGTTTGCAAATCTGAATTTAAATTCATTAACAGGTATCAAGAATTGCTCCTATAGTGTTTAAAGGCTAGATTTTCTAGAATTGACAACACATTTACTATAAGAAATAGGAAAAGATATATATTCCATAAAGCAAAATTAGATTGCACTTTTGAAGGACTCGAAAGCTATGCTATACATGACTTCCTTGTTTTAAGAGAAAATAAGGATTACAGTGTAGTTTGAGAGAGGGTAGAGATTGTTTCTGATGCTGTTAAAAAAGCAACCACGTGGTCATCCCTTACCATGATACCATAAGCAATATTGGTGCAGGAATAGGAAATGTATAATGATGATCAAGGACCTATATAGGCTTGAGTCTGTTTCCAGATTTTGGAGCCTAATTCTGTTCTCTCTGCTGGCAAAGTTCTCAAACTCCAGGATGTTTGTGGATTTACTAATAAGTTACTTGTATTTTGGTAACCCCCCATGTTAACAATTGTAAATGGTAGAGTAATACAGAATTATAAAGTCAATTCTAGCTTGGGTTCTCCCCCTCTTTAAGTGACTTGAATTTCTTTTTCAAGGCAAGTTGATATAGGACTTTGTATTCCCTGTAAAAATAGCATGGATATGTATAAAGATAAATCTACACTTATGGTGGTGTAGAGAGTACGGACATTGCATGTCCAACTTGCATGGGTATAAGTAGCAGTGAAGATGGTGAAGTATGGCTTAGGAGAGTAAATTACAGTGCCCTACACTCCTGAACCTCCAGAATAGATACCCTACCTAGATCTGTGTCCATGCAGTGCTTTCCATATCTACACTGTTAGTTTTAGCATGTAGTGTCCTGCTGCCTCCCAGCTGGGAGAGTTTGTCCTCACCACAATTACAGGGTCTGGCAGCAGTGAACTGGAGCCCTTCACTGCCTGATGTAGTTACACAGCACAGTGACAAGTGTGGACACAGCCTGATTTCACCATGATGTGTAGCCACACATGCACTACCTGTATGCTACCATACATGAAATGGAAAGTGAAACTGAGCAGTTCAAGTAGTCAAGGGCAGAGAAGGAATAGATAGAGCAAATGGTGGAAACAAACCAAAATTTTTTAACTTGAGTGCTAAAATTAACCCTTTGACTCCATTATTAGTCTCCCCCCCACACAGTTGCATCTAGTGGCCCTATTACAGTTGGGCCCCACTGTGCTAATTAATACATATTGGGATAGAGTCTCTCCCTTGACTAGCTTATGCTTTAAATACACAGAGAGCAGGGGAACACAGGCACAGACAGGTGGAGTACCTTTGCCCACCCTGACAGCAGGTGATTGAGAGAGCTGGGAGTAGAATCAGTGTCTCCTGGACTTCTCCTCCAGCACCCTGTCTACTAAACCAGGGGTTCTCAACTTTTTTCCTGAGCTCTCTCTCCTCCCACCTTATGCTGTGAAAGGTCCACAACCCACCTGTGCCACAACAAATGTTTTTCTGTATACAAGAGTAAGGGCAAACCTTAGTGAGTAACAAGCAGGGCAAATGCCTGCAAGCCCCACATCACACAGTCCTCACAAATCTAAATTGCAGGGTTCACTCACCACTGTAGCAACTCCTGCTAGCTGTCCTGGGGATTAGCTCTGTTCACCAGTGCACCTTCCAAGTGTGGTGCCTCACCACCATCATTCCTGTTCTAAAAATCTGCAGTCAGCTCTTCAGCTACTTCCCTTACCTCAGGCCTCAGTCTGCAAACCCCAGCATCCAGCAAGGAATTTTTGCTCTCTCCCCCAGTTCCTGCTAGAAATACTGCTCCATCCAGGGTGCTGGTAAATCTCTCCATCCTCCAGAGACAGTTCTTTATCCAGGAGCTCCTAATAACAAAATGGCCTTCTCTGCCTTGCAGCTCCCTTTTTATATGGGTCTGCTTAGCCATGATTGGCTGCTCCCTTCAGCCCTTCTCTGATTGGCTGCCTCCTGTGCAGACTCTCTAGGGCTTTGTTAACCCCTTAAAGCCCAGTGTTGGGCAGGTGCCTTATCAGGCTTTAGGTTTCAGCCCTGGGCGGGGCTCAGGGCCCCAGGTTTCAACCCATGCGGTGGGACTCCAGCTTTCTGCCCTGGGCCCCAGCAAATCTAATGCTGGCCCCGCTTGGCGGACCCCCTGAAATCTGCTCATGGCCCCCCAGGGGGCCCCAGACTCCTGGTTGAGAGCCACTGTACCAGACCATGCTTCCTCTTACAGTTACGCAACTAAGTACATGTGGTCTTCCCTTCAAAGTTGCTGAGGTAACTGAAGTCCCTGGATCCTGGGAGGCTTAGCAGGTCTGAAAAATCAGGCCACTTTTTAGCTAGATTCCAAAATATGCATTTAAGGGACCTAAGATTAAGTACCCAAGTTGTTTCAGAGGACTTGCACTGGCATAAAACTGGAGTGATGATGATGATGAATCAGACACAAAATGCCTGTAGATTTTAATCTTGATCATGTCTGTTTATGAGGACAGTGAGGGGCATGACACAAAATGTAGACTACTGAAAATACACTGTACATTTCAAAGTCAGGTCAGCTCCCGGAAAGGTGTTTGAAATTCCATTCTTAACAACAACCCAAGCTCTCTCTCCTTAGTTACAGCAAACAATCAGCGTACCAACTGGAAGAGGCACAGACATTCGATCTTCAAGTTTGTACACGCCAAAGAAAATGGTTATCAGATATACGTGAAATGAGGAGCACCGTTTTACGAGCCGTTCCTATAAGTCAAATGATCCAGGTTATGTTCAGACACAAATCGACAAACGGTGCGTATTGTCTTGACATACAGGCTCAGTCTTATTCTTTTGCTTTTTCCTTATGTATTGTCTTCCTTTTGTGCTGTAATTTAACACAATGCTGTTTGGAATATTTCTGTTTTGCTGCAGCACAAGCTACTGCAAGCTGGAGACAATGTTGTCTAATAGTTAAAGCAGGAGACATGGAGTCTCTTCCTACTACAGCTACTGATTTACTGTGTGACGTTGGCCAAGTCACCTAACCTCTCTGTGACTCAGCTTTTTCTATCCATCTATTCTCACTTTAAATCTATTTAGTATATTTTGCTGTTTCAAGTGATTTAACTTTTAAATCCCTAAAGGTTATGCCATAGAAATGCCTCAGACCTTCAGAACAAGGTAAGCAATACATTGCGTATATTATATTACATATATAAAATCGGCTTATGAAGGGGTCCTACAGTTTTTGCCATTTTTACCTCTCCATCTTGGAGGGTCGGCTTATAAACAAACTGGCTGATGAACAAGTATATACCGTACAAAAAAATAAAGCAGATCTGGCAAAGATCTCTGCCACCATGCCTACGTAAAACTGATCTTGATTAGGCTGCTGGTGGGTGGAGTCCACTGCCCATCATGCTGACTAATGTTGTCCCTTTTTTTCCCCTTGTTCTCCCTGCTCTGTCTATACCCATCTGTTCTTTCTTGTCTTAAAGTTAGTCTATAAGTTCTTGGGGGGAAGAGCTGTCATTTTGTTCTGTGTTTGTTCAGCAGCTAACACAGTGGGGTCCCGGGCCATGACCGGGGCTCCTAGCTGGTAACAAATAATAATAATAATAATGAATAATATAGCAATGTAGCCTTAAATATTTTCATTGGGAAAGGCACCCCAAATGTCACAGCTAAATGCAAGATGGAACAAATTGTTTAATAGTTAGCACATATTCTAAGGGTCCTTTCTCAAACCAGAAGAGCTGTGTGTCGCTCAAAAGCCTCTCTCTCTCACCAACAGAAGTGGGTCCAGTAAAAGAGGGTACCTTACCTACCCTGTCTCTCTAATATGGTGGGACTGACACAGCTACACTGCACCCATAACTCCACACAAGGCGGTTGGGGAGCAAACAGCCTCCATTATCACATTCAGATCCAGGGTCAGGATATTCACCCAGGGTATGGGACAGCCTTCGTCAGTTTCCTCTCCCTTCTGGGTGTGGAAAAGGGATTTGAAGAGGATTTGTGTGTCCGGAGAAGAGGCCTCATGCATATCTATTAGCCCAGTGGTTAGATAACGTAGGGGGATGTGGTAGACGTGGGGTCAATTCTTCCATTATAGCTCACGAGAAGGGATTTGAATAGGGCTGTTTCTTGTATCAAGTGAGTGCCCCGATCACTGAACTAAGGGATATTCAGACATCGGTTTCCCTTCATACATTTTTGAAGCTGTTCCACTTTCATCAAATAATAATTGGACAACACAGAACACGGAAACCCCTCTGTAGTCCAGGGTTTTGGATACTTGCCCAGATTTCTAGTGAGTCTGGTTTAAATTGCCTTTCTTCTTCATGACAAAGGAGTTCAACCTGGACCTCTTACCTGTTAAGTGAATGTTTTAAGTGCTGAGGTATTCTAAGCTGATGGCTCCCTCTGTCTTTTCTGTTTAAGGTGGGCCACTTTCAGTAAATATTACATGAACATTGGGCCACTCCTTTTCTGTGATTCCCTCGGTAGTCCTGTGGTTTCGCTCCTTACCCCTGAACTGGTAAGTAGGTGGTTCAACCCCCCCTTTCTGTTTGTTGAGAAGGGATGGCCCCTTGAGCTCTTACCGCTCACGCGTTCCACTTTAACTATATATTAACTGGAGCCAGATAAGCTCTTGTGTTCCTCTGCAGTATGGGGGTTAGGGTGCTCGCTTGGATTGTGAGTGACCCTGGTTCAACTCCCTGCTCTGCAGGACAGGAGGGCCTCTGATGGGTTAAGGGGGGCCCTCCTGGTTGAGCAAGAGGCCTGTCACAGGGCCTCTTGCTCTTTTAATTTTACCACTCTTATAGATAGTCAAAAAATTGATGAAAAGAGCAAGACACACTCTGAGAGACCCTTTGCTCAATCAGAAGGGGCCCCTCTCACTCAGCTAGGAGGGACCCCTCTCACCCACCAGAGGCCCTCCTGCCCAGCAGAGCAGGGACTTGAACCCAGGTCACTCACAATCCAAGCAAGCACCCTAACCCCTGCACCACAGAGGGACACAAGAGCTTACCTGGCTCCGGTTAATATATAGTTAAAGTGGAACGCGTGAGCCGTAAGAGATTGGGTTACCTTCTGTGTTGGTGGTGATAAGATGGCTAACCCAATCTCTTACGGCTCACGCGTTCCACTTTAACTATATATTAACCGGAGCCAGGTAAGCTCTTGTGTCCCTCTGTGGTGCAGGGGTTAGGGTGCTTGCTTGGATTGTGAGTGACCTAGGTTCAAGTCCCTGCTCTGCTGGGCAGGAGGGCCTCTGGTGGGTGAGAGGGGCCCCTCCTAGCTGAGTGAGAGGGGCCCCTTCTGATTGAGCAAAGGGTCTCTCAGAGTGTGTCTTGCTCTTTTCATTAATTTTTTGACTATCTATAAGAGTGGTAAAATTAAAAGAGCAAGAGGCCCTGTGACAGGCCTCTTGCTCAACCAGGAGGGCCCCCCTTAACCCATCAGAGGCCCTCCTGTCCTGCAGAGCAGGGAGTTGAACCAGGGTCACTCACAATCCAAGCGAGCACCCTAACCCCCATACTGCAGAGGAACACAAGAGCTTACCTGGCTCCGGTTAATATATAGTTAAAGTGGAATGCTTGATCGGTAAGAGATTGAGACACCCACCCCATCTCAAGCTACCCAGAAGGGATCTGAACCGGGGTCAGCCCCCACTGCAAGCGCATACCCTAACCCCCGCACCGTAGAGGGACTTGAGAGCCTCCTTTGCCCCGGTTAATAGATAGTTAAAGTGAAATGCTTGCGAGGCAAGAGCTCAAGGGGCCATCCCTTCTCAACAAACAGAAAGGGGGAGGGGTCTCGAACCAGCCACTCACCGGTTTGCAAGCAAGGAGCCAAACCACAGGACTACCGAGGGAACCACAAGGAGATTGGAGCCCAATTCTCATGTACTATTTACAGCCAGTGGCCCATCTTGAGCAGAAAAGAGAGGGGGCCCCCACATCCCAGCCCGGCACTTAGGCCGTTCAGTTGAGAGCTAAGTGCTCAACTCCCTTCTCTTCAAGAAGAAAGGAGATAGAAACCGCCAACCTCCCAGCTGCTGGGCACGCGCTCCAACCACCGCACTAACCCAACCAGCTGGCTGAGGCTGTGGCCCAATGACTATGTCACCAAAGTGACCCTCCTTCAACAGAAAAGACAGAGAGAGTCCCCACATGGGAAAGCTGCCTAGCCCGGCACTCAGGCCATTCAGCGGAGAGGCAGGAGATCAAGGTTCACATCCTGTCTCAGCAAGAAGGAAGGGGCTTTGAACCCCAACCGCCCACATGCTGAGCACGCAGCACAAGCCCCCATCTACAGCAGGCTGCTGGGGGCCTACTTAGCCCCGTGACTATGTAATGCAAGTAAATGGACCAGCTTCAGCAGAAAAAAAGGAAGAGTCAAGGGGCCCAAGCGCCCCAGGAGAACACCTCTGAGTCCAGCAGCTGGCGCTTCACTTCAGAACAGGCCATTCAAGTCCTTCCTCAGCAAGCTGGGGGAGGAGTTGAACTAGCATCAACCACACACCTGGTAAGTACCCAAGCCACTGGACTACAGAGAGGTGTGTGAAACAGTGCTGCCCAGTTACTACTGAAGGAAAGTGGCACAGCCTCCACGCGCTATAACCGGCAAGCCCCCTCAGGCTCTCCTTTCCTTCGGCGCCGGGGCTCGCGCTCGAGAGACTGCAGGGCCCTCTTCGACTCCCTGCTCGTCAGGCGGGGAGAAGGAGACTGACCCAGCGTCTTCCCCTCCCAACCTCTGCTTGTCGGCCACGGCCAGGAACCCCTCAGGTGACTTAGGTGCGTAACCCACTCAGCGTGAGCTGGTTAGGGACCTGCCCAACGCCTCGCAAAACAGCCCAGGGAGAAGGAGGCAGAGGCCTCCCGTGTAACTTTTAACCTAGTGGTTAGGGGCCTTGCCTGGGATGGGGGTCAGGGGCTGCTTCGGGTTCAGCTGGGAAAAGAGACAGTTAAGGCTGGATCTGATAGAGGTCTAGACAATCATGCCTTGGGTGCTGAACGTGACTCATGACGTGTTATTCACCCCTTCACGCGACGCAAGTACCAGGGGGGCTCGCCCGCTGGAATTAGTAGGCGGCGGGTTTAACCCAAACCAAAGGCAGTACAGGCGAGGCTCATCTTACGCGCATTTAACAGGCACAAATTCAGCTTTGCGCGGTCCTGAAGGAAAGGAGAGCCTGAGGAGGCTTGCTCGTTGGAGCGCGTGGAGGCTGTGCCACTTTCCTTCAGTAGTAACTGGCCAGTGCTGAGACTTGAATCTCTCTGTAGTCCAGTGGTTTGGGTACTTACCCAGCATGTGGATGCTGCAGGTTTAAGTCCCTCCTCAGCTCACTGAGAAGGGACTGGAACAGCCATCTCCTCTCTTCGAGGTGAGCATACTGCTGCTGGGCTAAGAGGGGGTCTCATTGGGGCTATGTCTGCTGCAGTTGTTCCACTCTCGCTACATATTCATTGGGCGGTAAGTTTGGCAACCAGCCCTGTGTGGTGTAGTGGGCTGGGATTCAAATCTCCTTTATGCCGCCTGTGACAGGATTCGAACCTTGGTCTCTTACCTGGCAAGTGAACGGCCTAAGTGCTGGGTTAGGCAGTATTCTGCCCCTGGGGCTCCCTTGCTCTTGTCTGTTGAAGCTGCTGCTCTTTCATTACATACTCATTGGGCCAAAGCACAAACAAGCAGCCCTGTGTGGTCTAGTGGTGGGGGTTGCGGCTGGCCTGTGGGAGGCTGGGGTTCAAATCCCCTTTATGCTGCCCGAGACGGGATTCGAACCTTGGTCTCTTACCTGGCAGGTCAACACTCTAAGTGCTGGGCTAGGAGGTAGCCCAATGGGCTGGCTCCCTCAGTGTTTCCTATTGAAGGTGGGCCAATGTCAATAGGTAGTTAAACAGCCACTGTTACATTGTGAGTCCTTCTGTGGTCTGGTGGTTTGGATGCCTTTGTTTAGGAAGTGGCAGGTGCCAGTTCAAATCCCCTTTATGCTGGCTGAGACGGGATTTGAAGGGTGATTGCCTACCTCTCAACCCAATGGCCTAAGTGCCTGGCTAGTGGGCTGTGGGGTCTCCCTCGGTCCTTTCTGTTGAAGGCAGGGCACATTCAGCAAATATGACATGAGAATTGGGCCCTGAGATTTATGTGATTCCCACTATAGCCTGGCGGTTTGGGTGCTTACTCCAGGAGTAAAGCAGTGCGGGTTCAAATCCCTTCCCTGAGATGGGATGGGCATCTCAATCTCTTACCGCTCAAGCATTCCACTTTAACTATATATTAACTGGAGCCAGGTAAGCTCTTGTGTTCCTCTGCAGTATGGGGGTTAGGGTGCTCGCTTGGATTGTGAGTGACCCTGGTTCAACTCCCTGCTCTGCAGGACAGGAGGGCCTCTGATGGGTTAAGGGGGGCCCTCCTGGTTGAGCAAGAGGCCTGTCACAGGGCCTCTTGCTCTTTTAATTTTACCACTCTTATAGATAGTCAAAAAATTAATGAAAAGAGCAAGACACACTCTGAGAGACCCTTTGCTCAATCAGAAGGGGCCCCTCTCACTCAGCTAGGAGGGGCCCCTCTCACCCACCAGAGGCCCTCCTGCCCAGCAGAGCAGGGACTTGAACCCAGGTCACTCACAATCCAAGCGAGCACCCTAACCCCTGCACCACAGAGGGACACAAGAGCTTACCTGGCTCCGGTTAATATATAGTTAAAGTGGAACGTGTGAGCCATAAGAGATTGGGTTACCTTCTGTATCACCTGGTGATACAGAAGGTAACCCAATCTCTTATGGCTCACACGTTCCACTTTAACTATATATTAACCGGAGCCAGGTAAGCTCTTGTGTCCCTCTGTGGTGCAGGGGTTAGGGTGCTTGCTTGGATTGTGAGTGACCTGGGTTCAAGTCACTGCTCTGCTGGGCAGGAGGGCCTCTGGTGGGTGAGAGGGGTCCCTCCTAGCTGAGTGAGAGGGGCCCCTTCTGATTGAGCAAAGGGTCTCTCAGAGTGTGTCTTGCTCTTTTCATTAATTTTTTGACTATCTATAAGAGTGGTAAAATTAAAAGAGCAAGAGGCCCTGTGACAGGCCTCTTGCTCAACCAGGAGGGCCCCCCTTAACCCATCAGAGGCCCTCCTGTCCTGCAGAGCAGGGAGTTGAACCAGGGTCACTCACAATCCAAGCGAGCACCCTAACCCCCATACTGCAGAGGAACACAAGAGCTTACCTGGCTCCGGTTAATATATAGTTAAAGTGGAACGCGTGAGCCGTAATAGATTGGGTTAGCCATCTTATCACCACCAACACAGAAGGTATCTGAACCAGGGTCTCTCACAATCCAGAGAAGCACTCTAACCCCCATACCATAGAGGGACTTGAGAGTACTCTTTGCCCCGGTTAATATATAGTTAAAGTGGAACGCTTGAGCAGTAAGAGATCAAGGGGCCACCCTTTCTCAACAGAGATGGGGCTTGAACCAGCAGTTCACTGGTTTGAAAGGTAAGTAGCTAACCCACAGGACTACCAAGGGAGTCACAGAAAGGATTTCACCCAAGTCTCATGTAATAGTTACTGAACGTGTCCTACGTTCAACAGAAAGGACAGAGGGAGACCCAACGTCCCACTACTTCCTAGCCAGGCCATTCAGCCATTCAGTTGAGAGCAAAGTGCTCAACTTTCTTCTTAGCAAGAAGAAGTGGGATGGGAACCACCAACCTCCCACATATTGTCCTTTGCAATAACTTGTTTTATTATACATGGCAGAAGTCCAGGCTTGGCCCGGAGAGTGGACCATATCCTGAAAATATTTAATCCTGGTGTATGTTGTATTAACATCAGTTACCAGTGCAGGAATCATTGCACACTAGCCAATATTCATAAAACATAAAATAGCAGACAGAAAAACTTCTCCAATCAGTCCATTCTACAAATAATGACAGATATTTCGATTTATTTCATGGTTCAAACAAACTTATACTGTCCTGTGACTACAGACTTCTGCTTTAACCAAAGACAAACAAGGATGGAAAAATGCACAAAACTTATCACCCGTGGCTAAATATTTCCCACACTTTCCAGAACAGCACTTTTTTGATTACATAGTTGCATTATCAATTGTATTTAGAAAATTTCTGCTGATTGTGGTGAAAATTAGACTGTCTCTTCAAGTTATGGTCCTTTTTACGATTTTTCCAGATTGGATGCCCGCTAACATTTGAACATTACATGATACAGAATAACTGCCCCACTTCCCGCATCTGCAAACACCCTAGTGATGACCACTAGATAGGTGCTTAGCACGTGCTTAGCAATGAATTTTTTTCTAGCTGATGTGTTACCTTAGACTAACGGGCAGGTTTTTAGAACCTGTCTTCAGTGCCCAGCCAAAATGGGGCATCAGTTGGACAAGGTTGGAGCTGGCATGTCTTTACAGGGTACTTGTAATGCAGTGTAACTCAGCTTATCAGATGCCGAGCCAGGCTTTCTGAGACCCGTCAGCAAGGACAGTGGCAGAAGGTTCGGTAACTCACGCCTTGCGGCCCCTTGCTGAGTGCCGTTCTATTTAGTGCATTTACTCCTCCAGCGTTAAACCATTGTACGTTCTGAGTAGCTGGGAATGACAATAAGAAACAACGCCCAGATTGCTGTCATCGGTCCAGCTGTGCAGGCTACAGCTTAGGGTAACCAGACAGCAAGTGTGAAAAATCCCGACAGGGATTGGGGGGTAATAGGAGCCTATATAAGAAAAAGACCCAAAAATTGGGACTGTCCCTCTAAAATCGGGACATCTGGTCACCCTACTACAGCTGCATGTTTAACATGTTATTCTTTATATCTAACTTCTACTCCCATCTCACGTTTTGACCAAAATAAGGAGGCAGTCAGCTGAAATGGGGCTTTCCCTTGAAGCAAAATGTTATAGATTTATCAGTTCCACCCCCCTTCTTTCCCTCTTACCTCCTTTTCCAAATTGACTTGCAAGAAAAGAGATTCTTTTGCTTCTTGATGACAGAGCTGGAGGGCCTGAAAGTTCCCCTCGTGCCCTCAGAAAACCCCTTTTTTCATTGTTTTCACTTAAAAATAAAGTCTGTTTTTGGTGGCAATCTCCTTGGAGGAGCAGCAGCAAACTGCAACCAGGGGGGACTATTTAGAGACCTTTTCTCCCAACTGTTCAAGAAGCATTTCTGTACAGTACCTATTACAAAAATCCCTTCATTTCTCTGTTCCTTGGATTTCACTTCCTTGGTGCTTATGATGGCATTATCACATAGTACCTGTTTGTTTCCAGTCACTTTCACTTCAACTGGGTTAGCTGAGCTCTCTACTCAACATAGAGATTCTTACAGGACAGAAGATCTGTATAGCAGATTAGAAAACACCATACAAAACTTTTTTTTAAGAAAAGCCTATCAGACTGCCTTTATACATCAGTCAAAAAGAGGGCTATCTCCTCACCAGTCTCTCTTTGTGGACCACCATCCAGACTCTCCAGTTAGCTCATTTCTGTTCAATTCCCATAAAATACAGCATCCACCCACTTTCCTCAATACTCAGTTATCCATTAGTACCACTCACCTCAGCCCTCCCGTAGAGCTTTTGATTAGAGAATTACAGCATAGCCCCTCCTCAAAGTCTTCCCATCTGTATCCATACTAATAGTTACCTAAAGCTAGGTGCATTTAAAGCACCAGCTGCTATAATGGAGGGATTGTATCTTTAATAATAGCTCTGATTTCAACAGCTCTTTGTACTGTCTGGATTATGAAATTGAAGTATTGCTGTCCCATCTCACTGCATCCTGGCCTCTGATTGTTGGGTGGATTTTGATCTTTGCAGGTTATAGGCTGTGACGGGGTGTGCATACCCTGCACTAGGCAGGAAAGGGTTAATCCCCCACTACAGGCAGAGGAAGCCCCGCCCCTCAGACCGTGCTGGGCATGCTCCAACTGCTGTGCTAGTATAAAAGGAGAGTAGCTCAACTCACTCTGGTCCAACCACCAAGGAGGCAGGATGCTGGGTCAAGGTTGTAGTGCTGGAGCTGGAGCTGGAGCTGGAGCGCCTGAGACCTGGACTGGAGACCTGTTGCTATTTGAGTTCTAGGGAGTTACTTGTGCTGAGGAGCCCAGAGACCCCTGTGGACTGCAGCTTCAGGAGCCTGGTAGGAAGTAACCTGGGGGAGGGGGAGTGAGTGGTATTTCCCACCCATCTAATGTTAGCTTGTTGAGGTTGGATTCTTTACTGACCTAGTGGTGGACTACTGTGCCATTATTAGGGCACTGGGTTGGGACTGGGTCCCCCTACTCTAGCTGCCACCCCATCTGGTGGTGGCCCCTGGATCTAGCTGCTAGGCCATGTTGCCCTGCTTCTGAGGGCTGTGGTAGGGACTCTGATCATTGGACCTCATCATGGTGATGCCCAAGACAGTCTGGTAGACTGTAACTGTGGTGTCAACACACCCGCTATCCACCCTGTCTGGAGATGCGGTGTGCTTACACTGCCACACAGACCCAAAGATAAATGTTTTAAAATTACAAAAAATAAGTTAGTGCTCCTAGAGCTGCCCATAACAGCCACATGTATTCCCACTGCATAAAGGGCAGTTAGGCACCCTACTGTTTCATGCCTTTGAAAATCCATTCCTGCTCCAATCTGCAGTATGAGCTTGGATTATTGTCCCTCCCTCCCACGAAGTTCAGTTGAAGAGAGAAAACCATCCCTTGTACAGTCAGTTGTAGCTGCATGAGGTTCAGATGAGCAGGCTCTCTCCCATTTGGGTATTGAAGGTGCTCCAGTCTTCTACAGGGTCTTGTGATCTTACTTGGGGGAGAACCAGACTAGTGTAGCCCTAATGATTAAGCTGCTGGTCCGTATAAATCTTTCTTATAACTTTGAGTATTTGATGTAATAGGCTTATAGATTTATATTAGAATAAGTTTGGCTGCAATGCAAGAGACCTACAGGCCAAACATCCTGTATGTGAGACTAAGGCAACTTTAGCACATTTTGGGACCCTTAGTCAGAAGAGTAATAGACAAAATACCTATGTAGCTGTCTAGAGACCTTTAACTGAACCAATAACAGTGAAGGGTAGAAAAAGGGGATTTTTGCCCACATCTAAAGTGCACCACAAATGCATACATACTAACCTATGGGACAAGTGTACCCTAACGCTTCTGTGGAGGAAGGATGAAATTTGGGCATAGGAGGAAGGATTTCTGACTAATGCCCTATAAAAAGGTGAGGCAGCTCACCATTAGGCAGGCAATCTACCCATCTATCTGCTCCTGTCTATTTTTCATTGCTTCCACCTTCAACTATATATTGATGCTACCCATCTATGATGGCTATTAACTATTAATAGGCTGTATTATTTCTTTTCAAACTGTAAGTCTATATTTTATTTTAGCTAAAGCTTAGAGTTAAATTAGAGAGCAAACAGCTCTGCATTAGCTTCCTCTGCAAGAGGTGTGAGAATGGAAATTGCCATAGATGTGGCCCATATCTTCCAGCCCCAGGTTACTAAAACAGAGTGTAAGTATTAACCACATTTGCAGCTTATAATGTATTACCATAGATGTATCTCTTAAAGAACTGTGATACTTGTAACTCTGTAATCATAACTGTTTTACCATTGGCTTACCACTTCATTGATTTTTATAAAAAGGTCTTTATGACTATATATGTCTCAGTGTAAGTTTCTGTCATAACCCCAAAGTTCCTTTTACAAACTCTGTGAAGCCTGATTCAGGACAAACTTTATCTTCTGATCAAACAAATTGGTGAGCCAAACCCATACTAATTAATATACAATAACTATTATTATTAATTAAATAAAATTTTAAATAAAATTAAGTGGCTAAAACACCACTAACACACCCCAATCAGGCTACACTAGGTTAGACAGTAAGGAGGAAAGGTGTTTCCTTCCTCCAGTGCCCGACCCCAGACACCAGCATGCTATGTAGAAGGAAGAATACAGTGGAGAATATACTACAAACACTTTTGAAATACTCAACAGGAAAGAAGACATTTGGGGAATCAGTACCATGAAGTGTGAAGACAACCATGGCTCAAGCTGCCCCCATGAGGTAAGAGGAACTGGCTAAGAACTGTGATTAACTTTGTATCGTTCTACTTCATGTGTTCCATCTCTCAGACCAAGCAGCTTAGGATCCCATCACTCCCTATGGGGACAGATTCCTTCATAGCTCAGGCCATCAGTAGGTAATTGCTGTTTTGTTGGTAGAAGTGGTGCTTTAGCTGTAATGCTCTGTACTGGGGAATTGTGATTAAGAGCACATGCCCTTAAACAGAAGGTGGTCTGTTCCACTTCCTTATTCAGAGTCTCTCTGAGAATCTCTTCAGTCAGGCCTGTGTCTTTAAAGTGGGGAATAGACAGGAGCTAAAGGAGCATAAACAGCTACAGAATTGGCCTGCTAGGTCATACACCCACATCTTCAATGGGCCATGAGCTTGGAACAATCTTTCCTTTTAAGGAAAGGGAGTTGAACACAATAGGGCCAATAGTCTTCGTATTGTCTCTTCCCTGGTGCCCAGGGGCGGCTCTAGGCACCAGCAAACCAAGCTGTTGCCTAGGGCGGCCAAATCTAGGGGGCGGCAGGCTGGGCCGGTGGACCTGCCGCAGTCATGCCTGCGGAGGGGGCGCTCGTCCCGCGGCTCGGCTGGACCTCCCGCAGGCATGACTGCGGCAGCTCAAGCGGAGCCGCCGGACCCGCGAACCGTCCGCAGCCGTGCCCGCGGGAGGTCCGCTCGTCCCGGTGGAGCTCCCGCAGTCATGCCTGCGGCAGGTCCGCTCGTCCCGGGGCTCCGGTGGACCTGCCGCGGGAGCTCAACCGGAGCCGCGGGAAGAGGGGACCCGCCGCGGGACCAAGGAAGGGCGGCGCAGCACTCCGCGCTGCCTGGGGCAGCCTATTTTCTAGAGCCGCCCCTGCTGGTGCCCCACAGTAGAGGGGAAAAAGGGAGCACCTGCTCTTTCAGAACAATAAAGCACTCTCCTGTCTGTCAATCACTGACTGCCTCCCCAGTATCCTCCATCAAAGACCCTCCACTCACCTGCCAAAAGAGTGAAGCCACTGCCCACTCCAATCAAAAGTAACCTAGCCCAGGTGAAATTGACTGGAAACACAGGCACTACTGGCCAGATGTTAAAAGGTACAGTAACTCCTCGCTTAATGTTATGTTCCTGAAAAAGTGACTTTAAGCAAAATGATGTTGTGAATCCAATTTCCCCATAAGAATTAATGTAAATGAGGGTGTTAGGTTCCAAGGAATTTTTCACCAGACAAAACTTATGTACGTACACAGTTTTTTAAACAATTAATATTGGAACACAGTGATGGTGAGGCTTGGTTGAAGTGGAGGAGTCAGAGGGTGGGATATTTTCCAGGGAATGTCTTGCTGCTAAACAATGAACTAGCAATTGGCTGAGCCCTCAAGGGTTAACTCTCAATCTACAAGGCAGCAAGCATGGAGGGAGGAGGGAGAGCATCCCAGACAGTCTGAGATGTGCATTTCCCCTTTAAGTACGCTGCCTTGTTAGATCAGCTTGCTGAGTCCACAGCTGTTCCTGACAGCAAGCTCCCTCTGTCCTGAACCCTGTTGTGTCCCCCGATCTATGGAAGATGGGGTAGGGAGGAGGGGGACAGCCTGACCTAGTCTATCTCTTGCCCCTCCCCCTGCACAGCAAGCAGGAGTCTCAGGGAGCAGCACATGGCAGTGTGGGCAGGGACAGCTGCAATTGCTAACCTGTTGGGTAGCTGCCCCACAGGGAACTTAGGGGAGCTAATAGGGGGCTGCTGGTCCACCCTGGTTCAAAGCCCTGCCAGCTAGCTGCAATGGGCTGCTCTTCCTGCAAGCAGTGGACAAAGCAGGCGGCTATGTTAGAAGGGAGCATTGCACAACTTGAAACAAGCATGTTCCCTAATTGATCAGCAACAAAACAATTGAACAGGGATGACTTTAAGTGAAGTTACTGTATTTAGGTGCCTACAGATGAAGATAAGCAACCTAGTGAGCTTTTCAAAAGCATACAACTCCCATTGATCTTTTTAGTAAGAGTCGGGTGCCTAGCCATTTTGGATAATCTGTGTCTAAAGACCTTAAAAAATCTGGTCCTAAATTTAATAATCCTCCCAGTATCTGGCTTGGAAGGCAGTGTTAGTATTTTTCCTGCTTTCACCACCAGCTTCAGCCCAAGCTCTTCACAGATTCCAAAAGTGACACCTGCTTGTACTAGCACAAGTCATGCCTTGCACTGGTGCAGCATGTCTACGGTAGGAGTTTGCCCAGGTGTAGCTACACAAGTGGTATAGCTCATTGTTAGAAGAGCCCCTTGTTTGCTAATAACTGTTTATGTTCTGGCTCTGGGAAACAATCATAAACACACATGCAGGTGAAAAGCTTTGTGCCAAGGTAACTATGTAATTGCAGAATTTACACACCCTGGCCCACATCTTCACTATAACTTCTTGATTACTCTCCATGATTTAAGGCTGGGTTTTTTGCACATCCCTCCAGTTGCACCATTAAAACTTGTTAGTTTAACAAAACCAGAAGGTGAACTGAAACAAGGCTGAATAGAAACACTTCCTTAAAATTAGAAGCATTCTAAATACCATTTTATGCCTTTTTTACTGAGTTGGTTGTGTGCAGCCTAAACAAAACCTTAGAATCAATCCTTCCCCTCAGATTCTTAAACTGGCAAAAGGGCCAGGCTGTCTGAGCTAAGGGTCCGTTATAGTGTTACTCATCTAGTCTCAGCTCTGCCACAGGCCTGCTCTGTTTCCCTATCTGTAAAATGGGGATGAGCTTTACTGCTTTGTAAAGCACTTTGAGATCTAAGTATAAAAAGTGCTACATAGCAGCTAGGTATTAAACCTGGATCAGAAACGTGTTGGTTAGTATTAGAGGGAGCACAGCAGGTTTGAAAATCAAACCATAAGTCTATCCCCACCCCATTAAATACAGACTTGCAGTTTGAGTCCCATGGCTGGTATAGTTAACCCCCAGTAATGTCACTATACCTACTTTGATCCCATTTGGTGGCTACTTAACTAGCATGAGGACCTGCTGTGTTACCTTATAGATTGGAAGCTCAGCAATCACTGATCTAGCTTGATTCCTGCATAGGTCAGACATCACCCAATAATCTCTCCATCAACCCCATAACAATGATATATTATGAGCTGACATGTGTACACTACTACCTTCTACTCCATGCACTCAGAACTGCTCAGCTGTCATATGCCCTGTACTGCCAATAGCCAACGTTTTCCTTAGCTCAGTGATTGGGGGACTCTCTTTTTGGAAGAGATCAGACTCCTTGCCCTAATATCTGCATGGCCATGATGCCTGGTGTAAAGACAACCTTGAAGTTATCAGATTGTGGACTTGTAACATTGTAAGAGCTTCCAGCCCCCTTTATCCAGGATTGTGAAGTGTTCATGGCAACCTTTGGGGGGGCTACCGAATACCAGTGCCAGCCAAGACCTGCATTAGTCAGCAAAGGAGACACTGGCATGGCTGTCATTTGAAAGTGACATGCTTTTAAGCATGGTGTTGAGGAGCAGTCCTAATTTACATGTCAGGATTTGTTGACAGCCGCTGGGAATGGTGGCACATCCTTTGCTGTGATAAGTGATCTGTGGTCTATCAGCTGACAAGCCTGCAATTTTGAGCTTCAGCCTAGAGTAAATTAAAAAGCCTCTGTTACCTTGAAAATAGGTTTATAATGGAAATAGCATATTGAAGACTGAGCTGCTGTCTGGAATGAGATGCTCTAGGCAGATTGAAAAATAGCTCTCCCTAGTGGATACATCCATTTACATTTTCCACTCTACACTAGGCCAGGTAATTGGCTTTCAGTACAGGAGCTCCCCACACTGATCCCAGGCATTCAGTTCAGAAGCTGCTCTGCGCAGTTAGAAATGAGCAGAGGGGAAATGGCTAGATACCTGGTCCCTTTCCAGGACATCTTGCCACTCACTCCCATGGCTCTTCGGGGCAGTCCTGCTACCTGATGCAGGATTTGAGGGGGAATGCTGCACGGAACCCTCCATTAAGTGAGATCCGTGCACAAGGAGGGGCTTGAAGGGGGCTGCAGGCTCACACCTTCCCCTTCTGCTTCCACAGGAAATGAGGCAAAAGCACAGAACCTAGCTGCCTCTTGCACAAAACCCTGATCTGTCTGAGCCCCCTCCCTCAGTGAAGGGGGGGTGCTGAGCAAGCATCTAGTTCAGGCCTACATGCAGCATGATTGCAATGGGGCTGCATTGTCCAGGAACAGAGAAGGCTCAGGGTCCTAACACTTTGCAGATCCTAGCAGGGACAGGGTGGGGGTAAAGAAATAGTCATTCCCTGGGGGAACACCACATGTAAGTGCAGGGAAGATGTGGAATAGCCAGGGAGATTTCCTCCCCTAATCCCCTAGGGTATTGGCAGAGGTGGATCTGGGTCTTGGTTTTCGTTCAGTTAAATAGTCAGTATCCCGAGTACTTTGTTTCTCCTGCAACCTTGTCCTCTGCCTTCTAGGAACATGTAGCCCAGTGCCACCGTTCCTTGGACCTCACACAGCTTGCCTGGAACTTGGCTGACTCTTTCCTCTCCCAGCTTCTGTTGGAGGAGCTCGTGCCGGATGTGCTCCTGGAGACCTTCACGGAGTTTATCAAGGTGCATGACGGTCTATGCCTCTTCCTCATTCCTTGTATCTAACAGGGTTGAATTTCCAGGTGGGGCTTTTGCAATGAAGAAACTTGTCATAAGACATCAGATTCTAGGATAGGTTTGCCATGTGGGTCTGGTTATGATTTTTTTGCATTGTGGCTGGCTGTAGGCAGGGCCGAATTAACCGTTTGTGGGCCAGGCATCAAACATTTGTGGGTCCCCATGAAGGCAATGGAGCATGGTGTGGGGGAGGTGTGCATCAGTCAGGGGCACGGCAGCGGTGGCCTTGCTCTGCCCAGCCCAGTGCAAGGGCACTATTTACAAACCAGCAGTAGAGAGATGCACAGTGACTCGCCTGTCCCTGTGCTGCCAGTATGCCCCTTCCCCTCAGGGGCAAGCCCATACTGTGCCACACAGCCCCCCTGCCCAACACCAGAACCCCCCAATTCCCTATGTTCAGAGCCCCCTGGACCCACTATGCTCAGTAACTCCCCCAGAAATACGCACACCCTGCACAACACCACCCTTGCCCAGCACACCCCCACACACACAGTGCCTCAACACACACAGACCTTCCCTGCTACCCCACCCCAGAGACCCACTCCCCACCCCCTGCCTCCCAGCTGCACTCACTCGCCCTGCTAGGAGGTGACTGCTGGCTCAGCCTGGCAGACAATGTAGCCAGATCTGGTCCCAGGGCTGGGAAACACTCCAGCCCCTCAGGTGTGGTGCCATCGGCCAGGCCAGGGCCTGTCCCAGCCGGCCTCTCAAGACACTTGCCCGGAGGGGCCCAGCCAAGCCTTCCACACTGTCACCCCCACCCCCACCTGGCTGAGACTGGCCAAGCTTCTGCAGCAGTCCCAGGCAGCTCAGCTCTGGGGAGACAGGCAGGGTCCCACAGGTGGTGGGAAGCCGACTGCCTGGAGCCAGAGGTGCTGTTTCCAGCCGGGGGCAGAGAGGAGCATGGGGGTGGGGCCAGGGGGTGGAGAGGAGGAGCCCTTGGCCTGAAGAGCAAGTGATGGGCAGAGGGGAGGCAGCAGGGTCTTGGGGTGCAGTGGAAGCAGCAGGTTGGGGCCCAGCTCCATGGAGCTACTGGTGCCATTGTAAACCCAGCACTGGCTGTAGGTGGCTTTGATTTCTCAGGTCCATTGTGGATTCCACAGCTATTTCAGTGACTGGGATTATAGCAAACAAGGGGCTCTGCAATGACTAACTCTGTTCATTAGATCACAGCTTTTCATCAAAAGGAGGGGTCTTTAAACAGTTCCTGTGTCGGGGGCGGGGGGGGGCGTGTTCTGTGCATGCAGAAATGCACCTGACCTATCTGGCTGTTCTGTTTGATAGGATCAGAGACAGCAGCCACTGAAGTCCAGCAATAGGAAATCAAAGGGAGAAAAATCCCAGTGAGTAATGAAAATTGTTCCTTGTTTGCCTTGAGAATTAATGAGTGGCTATTCATGCCAAAAGATCATTGATCCTGTAATTTTCAAGAACAGTTTGCCATCTGAACAGTCTGGATTGCAGGAAAGGCTGTTTTCTTTGGCCAGTAAACTGTTTCTAGAGATTTTTGTTGGGTAAAACTATAGATACCCTCTAGGAAACTAAGGTGCTAGTCTAGGACTCAGAGCCCTGGGTTCTATTCCTACCTGCCATTGTGCTTGGGAACCATGGGCATGTCACTACTTCTCTGCCTCAGTTTCCCCATCCTAAAAAATAGGGACTCCTTCGTAATCCACTTGAGATCTATGGATAAGAGCTGCGTATTAAGTTACGCTATTGAATCACCTACATCATTTCCCCTTTCCTTGATGACTTCCTCTTTGTCCATGTGGAACAGATAGTACATGCTAGATTTGAGCATAACTCTTATCCACTGGTTTCAAAGGCTGGAGCAAAGAGGATGTGCAAATGGGCACTGCTGCAAGGTGCACAGAAACCCAGCATCCCTCCATGAATTCTGTTTACACTGCAGCCCTTGTTTTTTGGAGGCAATATTTGTTCCCTTCCAGGATCAGGGCATGTAGAAACACAGCAATGAGGAAGGCAGCTCTGGGCATACTGACTTCCATGACTGTCACTGGCTCCAATCTAGCTCAGCAGGGACTGAAAGTTATCATCTGACTATTCAGTGGCTTTGGTATGAAATGAGTTTGGTAGGTCTCAGTCCAGTATCTAGTGGGCAGTGGCCATTTTACAAGATCCCTGAGCGGTGTGCACTGACACCCTCATTACCAAGTCTAAGCAGAGAGGACAAAGATGGAGAATAAGGAGACAGAACTACCCAAGAGGTGGGGGCAGTCTCAGGCATTATGGGCACAAGCCAGGAACAGAACCCCAAGACCGTGGCACTCAGTCCCCTAGGCATGCCTGCCTGTGGCAGGAATTGGAAGAGAATACAAAGACCGCTTTGAACAATGACCTGTTGGCTCAGCATGTTCAAAAAGAACTTTTGTTGTTTTTCACACTCATACCAGGCATTTAAGGGAGTCCATGTCCATTCTGAAGCATCTTCCCGACTCATTACTGGACGAGCTCTTTGTGGAAGTTCTTCGAGATTTGTCGGCTGACGCCTTCAGAGGTGCCATGAAGGATTTCGTTGATGACTACTTAACCAGGGCTGCCATTTCTGACAGCATGGATGGACTAGTAACGGAGGTGGTTCAGATGGTCTTGCCTAGCATTGTGAGTAAAATGCATGGCTTCATCTATATAGAGGCATGTGCATAAACACCAGGTTTGATTTTTGGAGCTTGTGGAGGATGCTGGACTGACAGCCCTGGAGCATGAAGCCTTCCAGGTATCTAAACAGCTGTAACTGCCAGTGGCAAGGCAAAGTTCTTCACTAATGTGTCAGTCCTCTCCTGGCAGGAACACCTCTAATGCAGAGGGACTATTTGGTCCTTAACCTGCCAGGTCATGCCACAGACTTCTGGCTATTCCTAGCTGGACTTGGAACCAATGGCTTGGGTCACCAAGGTCACTGACCAACCATCAGTGACTTCTGGTCAGTAACCAGCTGGGCTGGCTATTCTGTCCCATAGTGACCATAGCCTACCAAGCACATCCTGTCTAATCACTTCAGATGTAAGTAGAATGTTTGCTTTGGCTCAGCTCGGAGAGGCTCTCCAAGAGATGGAATACGAGGCTATTCTCCAAGAGGTCATTTCACACGTCGTCAAGGAGGATGCTAAAGCCTTAGCTCAATCAGTCCTCAGTGACTACGATGCCAAGAGGACAAAGCTGCAGCAAAGCCAGGTACTGTTGAAGCATGTGGCAGCATGGGTCATTCCATGTAAGAAATTAATTCTAGTGTCCTGGTGAGAAACCTGCATGGGCCATCAGTCCTGACAACTAGTCACCATCTGGTACAATTGGAAAGCCAAGTTCAGTGTACAGTACATCCAGAACTAATCATTAGGAAGATTTTTAAATGGTCAGATTAACTTGATCAAGAGAAGGCATAAATCTGAAACTAAGAGTGCCAGACCATGATTAAGAAGCATCATCCCAGTCTGGTTTCATTAAGGTATTGGAATAACTAACTCTTGAACATAGGTTTTGTTATCTAAAATAGAGAAGATGCTCACACCCCACATTTTCAAACCCAGGGCCTGAAGTTAAGCTCCCAAATAAGTGGCTTGATTTTTCCCACAAGTCCCCCCAAATGCCTAACCAGGATTCAGACACCTAGCAAGAGAGCACCCTGAAGAACTTGCAACTTCAGTGGACAAGAGACAATTGAACAAACTGAGGCACAATAGTGATTTGCCCTAGGGCCACACAGCGAGGCAATGGCAGGGCTAGGAATAGAACTGAGACCTCCTGATTTGTGGCCCTGTTCTTTGTCTTAAGTCATGAGATCATGTTTTATCTCATGAAACTGAGATCATGCCTTGTCCTGTCATGTTGCATTTTAAATTACAGCCTCAATGCCTCGTTACCCAACAGTGGGTAAGTAACAGGGCTTGTCTCAAAGGGAAGAGGACAGGAAGTAAAATTCCAGTTAACACCATTATGAGCCATTTATTCATCTGGCTGCCCAGTGCAAGTTTCTTCCCACTCCTCCCACAAACCTGTTTGACTTGCTAGATGCCAGTCAAAAGCCCCCTGGACCAAGACCACCCCTGGTAAAACTACACTGACTTCCACGGGGAAGAACATGAGCCAGGGTCTGTCTATCTAATAGCCAAGATGTTACAGATCCAGAACTTGCTGATCAATCCTTTGGACATCACTTGCTTGTTTATCATGGGCAACTCAACCCTCCTGTTCCCCCATTCTGCACAGCATCTCCTCTGCCTTCCCACTTTTCCTCCTCACATCACCTCTGAACTAAACCCCATCCTTGCCCCCTGACATTGTGGCACTAACATGACATTTGCACTAAGTTACTTGGGTCGCTGGCTGTGTTATTCCCCCTTTCCCCTGCCCAGTGTTGCTCATCTGTTTAGCTTGGAAGCTGTCTGGCACAGGGACCATCCACTACTGCGTTCATACAGTGCCTAGCACACTGGGGCTTGGAGCTTAGCTGGTCCTGATGCACTACTCTGAATAAATGTGATTAGTAAGAAGACACAGGCTTCCTCAGCAAAGCAATAGTGAGCAGCAAGTGGTTTCCTATTGACTCCTTCACTTCCTGTGTGATCAGCAGAAAGTGACTTTACTGCCAGTTACACAGAACCCAGAGGCCACCCTTAGCAATAAAAACCACCTCGCTAGCAAGGAGGTGGAAAGGCACAACGTGAAAAGCTCTTTGGCTAGGCACTAAGGTAGAAACAGGATTTGATCTGCTGAGTCAGGGGAAGCAAGGTATAGATTACTGTCCTATGGCAGGAACCCTAGTGCATATTGTCCTGGATAGCGTCTATCTAAATAGACACCTTACAGCATACAGGAAGCTTGTTTGGTGAGATTACACAGGGTGAAAGAAGAAGCTTCCACAGCCCTGTCTGATATGGAAATGCATGCAGATGGCTGTCTGCATTACACTTGCTAGGAATGGCTCTTCCCAGGTAATTAGAGCTTGAAGGACAGAGCAGGGGCTGAATGATGGGCCATATAAGTGAGCCACATTTCTAAGTAGTGAGGAGATGGCTCGCTCCACACAGCAAGCAGAGTGGAACAAACGCATCCCGTTGCTCTCAAGAGATTACAGGGAATTATATTAGTTTGAATGATATTATTTGGAATTGCAGCTTTAAGACAGTGCAGAAAAACTCCCCCTGCGCACAGAAGCAGTCTCTTGACTGAATTAGCCCTTAGAACAGCAGGTGCAGGCATCCTGGTTCTAGCCTGACAATAGCTGTGTGCTAGGCAGCAGCTTGACCAGCTTATTGGCCTAATGTCCCTTCTCATGGCCAATTCCCTTCCTCTTCCCACACCACCTCTGCTGGCCCCCACCTGCCTCCCTGAGGTGCATTTCCTTGTAGATATTCAGTGCTTAGAGGCCCCAGCTGAGATTCTGGGCCTGTTGTACTCAGCAGTGTACAAACAGTCCCTGCCTTGAAGCTATTGTGGTTTAAATAGACCAGAAAAAGGGTGGAGACAGGACAGGCTGCTACCCCCATTCTACAGATGGTGAACTGAGGCCTGGAGAGAGGACATGGCTGAGTCCATAGCAGAGCTGGGAATTGGGTCCTCTGCAGCAGGAGAGGAAGAGCATGAGACTTGCTCCAGTGAACTCTCCTGAACTGCCCTGTCTCCTCCAGGCCAGAGCCATCTCTGCTCCCAGACTAGAGCCCTCTTCTACAGCACAACTGCTAAGCCCTCAAATGCACCAGGATTCCAGAGGGTGATCCACCTGGGAATGGGCTTGATATTTAAGGGTTAAAGTGATCCTCAGTTCATTGCTTGGTAGGCAGCTTACCTTTGGTGCTCCCTGCTCAGCTTGTCCTTTTGGAGAAGAGATTTTCGATAGTTGAACAAATGTGTGCTCCAGTTCCCTTTAGTGACTAAGACAGAACCAGACTCAGCAGTTTGACTTCAGGGACCATACAAACATTGGCTCTGGTGGTCGAGTTGTAGATGTTAAAGGCCAGAAGGGGCTGTCATGGTCTCTTCCTGTATCGGGGCCAGCAGATCTCCCCTGCTCACTTCCACAAGAAGCCCATAACTTCTGTTTTAGCCTGCACTGGAGAGTTAATCTGCATTGAGCTCCCTTACTCTGTTCTCTCCCCCCAAGTTCTGCTTTGGGTTTCCAAGGGTGCAATCATTACTGCCCCCTCTGTGTTCAGTAAGTAAATGAGACTCGGCCCCTGCTGCTGGGCTGATATGCTCTCTGCCCTGCCCCTTCCACAGCTGACTCAGCTTTAGCTATGATTGGGCCCTGGCTGATGAGCTGTATTGGCCATGTCTGAGCTAGGGACTCAGAATTGCACCAGGGCTGCTCACATTTCTAGCAAACTGGAGAGCATGGGACAGCTCTTCAGGAGAGTGTGACATCCAATGGTTTAACCTGCTGGTGGAAAATGCCCCTACTGTGGGGCAGCCTGCCCCCTCCCCTGGGTGGCAGAGCAGCTGTAGTGGATCCTTTTGCCAAGCCTTCTCCAGGGCCCAGCTGGTAGGGGCAGGGGGCTGTCTGGGTGGGGTATGGCTGCACTCCTGTTAGCTCCTAGGGGCTACACACAGCTGGGAGGAGAGAGGTAATTCTGTTTCATGGAGCTAAATATTTTGATCATTGGGGGGGTTCCAATTTCAGAACACCCCTCCCCCAAATTGGAACATCCTCCATGAAAAAACTGGAACCCTGGCTCCAGGGCAACTGAATCTACCAAGCAGGCTGCCCTGGGAGCTCTGAGGTTCTCACTCCAAAGCAGTGCAGATGGCAAGCTGACTCCCAGGACTCCCCATCAGCCAACTGGGCAGGCTGGCAAGGCACCACCCGCCTGGGGTCTTGCGGTTTCCAGTCTCACTACCAAGGAGGAAACAAGGATTCTGATGCAAGGGCCTCAAATCGGTCTCCCTGGAACATTTTGATGGGGTGGGGGAAGAAGTTATCTTGGAATTGTGTCCATAGAAGTGGCCCCAAGGCTGCTACAGCTTCCCTCAGGGATCAGCCCCAGAATTGGGACCACGGCATGCATGGCATTAGGATGGTGGTGCCTGCTTGCCACCAGGCTCAGTGGCTGAACTCAAAGGGTGTTAGATAATCCAGGGAGCCTGATGCTTTTGCAAGCAATTTCAAACAAGCTCCAGGCAGCCCTTTTAAGCCAAGTCAATGCTCTGACCTTTTCTGTTCACATGCATGTGAGCACAGCAGGCAGAATGGGCAGTTGTCTTCAGAAGCAGCAAGAAAGGTCATGAACAGCTGTCACCAAACTGTTCCTTTGGAAAAGTAATCAAGGTTTCTCTTTCACAGATTACAGCATGTGCTAGCAAACAACTTCTTGACCTCTTTCTTCTGGAGCACTTGATCGGAATGACTAGTACAAATCCCCCTGGATTTGGGGGGAAGGAGCACTCCAGTGCGGTTTTGGACAGTGAGTATTGCGCAGCTGAGAAGGAGCAATTTCTGCACCTTCTTAAACCATCCTACATGGTGCTTATTTCTCACCTTCAATGTGAGCATCCAACATCTAGTTTGAAGATTACTAGCCTTGCAGCACCTCTATGAAGTAGGCAAGTTAACTCCTCAAGGGAGGCAGCATAACCTAGTGGATAGGGCACTGCCTCAGTTTCCCCATCTATTGAGATCTACGAACAGGTGCAATCTCTGAGCGAATATCAAAGACAGCAGCTCTGGGCCTGACCCTCTAATATAGCTGGAGGGCAGGGTGCCTGATTAACAAATAACTTGCAACAGGGTTAAGTGACAGGCCAAGGTCACGCAACAGGTCAGTAGCAGAGTGTGTGGGGGGAATATTGTAATCCCCAACTCGAACCACTACATGTACTTCCTCCTATAACTTAAAACTGCAGGGGCACTTCTGTCCTCTGTCACTTCCATGTAATCCTTTGATCTGAACTTACCATTCACTAGTAAGTGTCTTTGGAAGAAAATCACTAAAAGAGGAAACTGGGAGGGTGTGTACATTAGTGGCTAGAGGAGGTAAACAGGACACCTGGTTCTATTCCCTGCTCTGGTCACTGGCTCACTGTCACCTTGGGCAGATGACTTCACCTGTATCCATAACATTAATTTTGCATTAGCACCCAAGCGGGCGCATTTTAGTAGGTAAAATGTGCTCCAAAGATCTTCCAGTTGAAGGGCTTGGCCTCAGTATAGGAGCAAGGCTAACAGCTATAAGATCAGGCCCAAACATGCATGACTACAATGCAGGGGCCACAGGAGCATGGCTTATGATCATTAAACCAGAAATACTCCATAGGGTAGAGGGCTTTTTCAAAAACTGGCACCATCTCTGTACACTAGTCTTCTAACCACAGGGTGTTTGAGGCACAATTGTTTGTTGGGTGCTCAGAGAAAAGACACTAAATCTGCTCATGTGAACAATGAGTGCAAGACTATTGTAAGCTTCTAAGGGCAGGCTCCATCTTTCTGCTCTGTTTGTACAATTCCAAGTACAACCAGGTCCTGGTCCAAGACTAGGGCTCCTAGGCACCACAGTAATAGAAAATGAGGAATGATACCGTGGCACAACTGTCAGCTTTGGTTTGTGGGAGGTCAGGGGCCTGACTTGTCTGGATTGACTGCAGTGTATGGTTTGAGCCCATAGTCCCTGGACCTATCTCACATGTCATGAACATCAGCAGAACCACTGTGCTGATTGCTTTCCTATACCTCCTGCAAGAGAGGCATGCGGAACCAGGCCCTTAAGTAGAGAATTGGAAATGCTGTTTGTGTCCAACTAGAAAGTAACAGCTGTTGATTTTTCCAAGATGTGGGTCCTCCATGTTGCTGCTGAAACATCTTACCTGAATCCTTTTCTCCTCCCAGGTTGGATGTTTGATATTCTCATCAGGCAGTTCTTTAGCATTCAGGAGCAGCAGCGAACTACCTCTGAAAATGTTCCACTGGGAGATTTCCATCGAAAAGCTTTTATCGATGTGGTAAGTAACCTTGAATTCTTAGACATTGATAACTTTTGCTGTCTTGTAGCTCCCCCTGTACAGCAAGGAAAGGGGGGAACCCACCATGTACCACCAGGGTAGATGGGAGGGCTAATTAAGGATGAAGGGTTGAAGGTAACAGCAAGGGATTATACAGAACAATATATGGTGATTGTTTTCTGCTAATCCCAGCCTGCTCTCTTCCCATATTAAGATAGACCACCACTAATATTCTGAATTCTTTTTAACCCTTAGAGTGCTCAGTGTTTCCTCCCCCATGCCTCTCCTGTAGTATACTCTGGTTCTTCTCCAAAAAGTTAGATAATTCAGCCCTTTATCCTTCAGAGGCAGCTGTACTGAGTACCACAGTTAGCTGTGCAGGAGACTTTTGTGGTACTCAGTACAGCTGCCTCTGAAGAATAAAGATCCCACAGGCATAAAGATCCCACAGCCCATTTCATTGCCCAGATTTCCCTGCATAACATCACTGCTCCATCCCAGGTGCTAAGTGAGGGCATTTTCATGGTTTCCAGGGTACAGTCTTTAAAATGCCACCTGGCACACAAGCAAAGGTACCACCTTGACAGGAACATGGCATTATTTTGTAGAGTTCGCCCTATAGATCAGGTGGCATTTGCAGGCCCAAGGGCTGCACATAACCCTGAATTTATCCTGAAATTCTTTAGGATGGAAAAAAGCTGTCAATATACATCTATTGTGTTATATCTGAAACAGCCACTAGATGGCAATATAGGAAGCCATTTTAAATTTATTGCCACATTAAAGGAACAATAGACCCTAAAATCCTTAATCTGTAGATTCTGTGCCTACAGGTTATTTCTCAAGACTACCTTCACTGTCTCAAATCTGAAAGGATATTACTTTTGTCTTGGATTACTCCAGAGACACAATTCTGTTAAATCTGAAACAAAAGCTGTAGCTTGAGTTATATCTCTGAAAATTAGATGCATCTTTCTTTTCAGCATGTCAAGTCTCCTTTGTCTAGCATCTTACTAAAATATCTTAGTTTAAAGAAAGCATTAAGCTCCCTTTTTCTTCCAGATCGGCTCCCAACCTCTGTTTCTTTAATATTAAGTCTGGGATTTCTATTGTGTGTTTCAGGCTTTGGATGTTATCTTGACAGAACTAAACAAACTGGCAGAGGAAGACATGGAAGATCTACTGGAATATGAAAGAGGAGCTCAGGTAGCTGGGTGAATTTTACAGGCTGCTTTTCGCAGCACTAGACATTAAATGCACCTGTCTTAACAAATGGATATGAACAGGCTGGAAGTCAAAAGGCTTAACAATGGGAGGTGTGAAGTTCTGGAACAGCCTCCCAACAGTTGGGGGGGCTAACAACTTAGAGAATTAAGAGACAGATGGGCATATTTGTCTCATGTTCCTAAAACTTAGGCTTTGGGCTTCAGTGGGCCATAAGCAGGGGCAAGGAGGGGATATTCCAATCCCCTCCACTCCACCAGTACATTGTCTTTTCTCTCCTGAAGCATCAGGGCCATGGAGGGGGAGGGCCAGGGCTGTGAGGTAGCACCAAGCAGTCTCTCAAGTGCTGGGCTGGCTGGTTCTTGCTCAAAGTCTGATTCCCACATGTGGGGTCAGGAAGAAATTTCCCCTGGGTCAAATTGTCAGTGACCTGGGGGCAGTTTGACTTTCTGCAGGATGTGAGCAGGTCACTGCCCAGAATTATCTGGGTATAACTCACTTCCACACTCCCCTGCCTATGTGGGGACCTTGGCACAGGTGCACCTCAGTCTCTCCTATTCTCTTCCTGTGGCTCATAATGGTCTAGTCTCCTGTGGGCTGCAATACTTAGTCTGGTGCCATTCTCATGGGAACACAGCCATAGGTAAAGACCAGAAGAGACCACCAGCTCCTCTAGTCTGGCCTCCTGTAGATCATAGGCCACCTGCACTTAACCAACCCACTGAAATTAGACCATCACCTGTTGGCTATAAACATGCATGGCCACACTGGACCTTGCTTTGGTATCTGCAATGTACTAGTGTAGACATAGTGCTCATTAAGCCTTATCTTATAATGAGGATCTAACAAGGATCTCTTCCCCTACAGGAGAGGCAGCATGCCCCCTTCCCAAACTCTCCTCAGCTTCCACCCCCTCTGTAAGACACCCAAGTCCATCCCAGCTGCATTCCCTTACTTACTGCTGTTTCCCTCACCTCCATTTTAGGCATCCATGCCCTTTCCAGCCCCCATCTCCCCAAACAGCTGATGACCTCTGTTCATTATAGGGGAAACACTTCTCCAGAGGGCAGGGAGCTTTACCTGCAACAGCAGGAAAAGGGTGAGGTGGGATGTGATTCTGTTTCCATCAGCTATCAGGAACCCTGCCCCTGATGTCCCAGGCTAGGCTCTTCCCAACACTCCCATCTCCTAACCCTAAACCCATCCCCATCCAGCCCTTTTGACAAGGGTTAGAACTAAATACTTTACACTGGAGGAGCAGCTCATTGGCAATGTTTCACGAGACTTGAAATTATACCAGTTCCTAGGGGGCTTCTGTAGCTGTCCACTCTACAGGTCTCTCCAGCACTGCTAGTGTCACAGCTGACACCAACACATCCTTTGCTAGCTGTAGATCATGTGCAGTGTGCTAGTGGCTCCCCAGGTGGAGGGACTGTGTTGCCATGGAGTTCTTCCAACCTGCTTGGACGGAGGATCTTGCTCATCTGCTGGCCAAGTCCAACCCCCCCTTTTTCCTTCTGGAGGGAGGCAAGGATTGATTTCCCCCAGAAATAACAAACTGCATGCAAGATAGGACCATGCTGGAATTGCAGTGGTCACTTGACTATCACTAGGGGAGTCAGCAGTTAACCCCAGCTGTAGTACATTGTCCACAACAATGCATCCTGGCTCCCAACTATAAGGTGCACAATGCCTGTGATCTGTTTGCCCAGTACAGCACTCTCCCCTACTGGCCCCTTAGTCCCAGGGCAACAGTACCTGCTTGTGGTAGATGCTTGGCTTCAGTGCAGTCTCAGGGCCGGCTGGTGCTAGTGTCCATTGAATTGCTGCTTGCCTGGGCTTCTGGCAGTGTGCTGGCCAGGCCTGTTAGGACAGCTGCTCTGCTGCTGGTCTTGGGCCTGGTATTAGGCAGACATACAGCTAAAGGTGGCATAAAATCCCTCCTTTACCTGTGAAGGTTTAAGAAGCTCAGAAAACCTGGTTGGCACCTGACCAAAAGGACCAATAAGGGGAGAAGATACTTTGAAATCTGTGGGGGAAGGTTTCTGCTTTGTGCTGTGGGTGTTCTCTGGGGAGCAAAGACCAAGCAAGTAATCCAGCTCCTACTGAATGAGGCATATAAAAAGTACAGAAATAGTAAGTAATAGCAAAGAAATGCATTAGAGTATCTTGTTTTAGCTTGTGAATTTTCCCTGTGCTTAGAGGAAGGTTTATCCCTGTGTTTTTGTAACTTTAAAGTTTTCTCTAGAGGGAATCCTTTTGAATCTGACTGCCCTGTAAAATTACCATCCATCCTGATTTTACAGAGGTGCTGCTTTTATTTTTTCTTTGTAATAAAGTTCTGTTCTGTTTCTGATGGGGTTTTTGGTGTTCTAAAAACCCAAGGGTCTGGTCTGTGGTTACCTATTTGGTGTCTTAGTCTCAAGCCTTCCCAGGAAAGGGGGTGAAGGGGCTTGGGATAGTGGGGGGGACAGGAGCCTGAGACACGGGTGAGGGCTGGCTCAGGCTTGTGCCCTTGCTGAGCCTTGATTTTTAACCTCCTGGTGGTTGCTACTCTCCTTGGCCTTCCCAGTACTGTTTCAGGCCCTAACAGCTAGTAAGTCTGCGGCTGAAGCCAAGCATGCTCTGCTAATCCCTTTAGTACAGTTGTAACCACCTGATTGGCTCAGGGCTGGACTCCTTCCCCACTCCATGATGGAGTGGCATTCCCCTCCCCTGGTGGATGGGTGTCTGGCTGGCAGGCGGCAGCAGGAGGTCAGGACTAAGACATCCTGCACTGCAGTCCTCCCCAGTCAGGGCTGTGGGGAGGGGGTTCTCTGCTCCTGCACTGCAGTCCTCCCCTGTCAGGGCTGTGGGGAGGGGGTTCTCTGCTCCTACACTGCAGCACAAGTCTCTTCCAGGACACTAACAGCCACCCATCCCTCCCCCTTTAATTAAGCTCAGTGGAACAAGACAGGGAGGGCATTTGGGTTCTTGCTGTTAAAGATTCCACTCTGTTTACAGGCAGTGATAGGACTGCACAGGTCAGCTAATACAAAATCAGCTTGCATTCCCCTGGGGAAGGGCCACTGATCATGTTCCAAGCTGCCCCGGGGAGCATTTTGAACTACCTGTCAAAGTGGCATTAGCAAAGAAACAACAAAGCATTGCAGTTAGGTTGCAGGGTTCACATCCCTTTTCTGGGGGGTGGGGGACAGGGAAGAGTTAAACTCTTCTCTTCTTCAGGAAGAGGAGTGTGGTTTAAGGTTAAAAGGATTTGAAGTCTAGCCCATGAGCCACTGGGAACAAAAGAGGGAAGGGGGGTATTCCACTTCTCTGCACATGCAGTTAGTCAGAAACAGCTCCTGCATGTGGAATTTACACCTCACCTTAATCCAAATCAACTTTTAAATGTAGACAAGCCCTAAAGCTTTGTCTAAGCTGAGCCAGTACACATTACACAGGCATTTTTACCACTCTCACTTGGGTATAATGGCTTAGTCCACTATCAAAGGGAAGTGTATATCCTCTAAAATGCACAGTGCAAGTAGCTGCATCAGCCATGTACTTCAATAGGGTTGTTCTCTCCTTGCTTTTGTCAGTACAAAGCAGGTTTGGTCCTTTTATTATGCTGCTGTTTTATGCATCAGCCAGACTTCAGTGTCCAAAATTAAACCATTATTGCTAGAAAAGAGCCCTATGCATCAGAGCCCAGCAACTGCTGGCTCCCTTATGAGAGTGCATAAGAGGAAGTCACATGCAGTGAAAGGATTGCTAAATATTACATGACAATTCCATCCTGCTGTTGTGTGCCTTTCCACACTTCACTGAGAGAGCTTATGCTCCCAGATTTGTCAACATGCTGGGAAAATAGGTTGTGGCATGTAATACAAGTTGCCTGCATTTCCCTAGATGACATAGCACTTCTGTATCTTCCTCTTTGCAATGCTAACTCCATGATCGCCCTTGAATGATTTAGGTGTTTCTCCTAAAAGCAATTTGGCTTGGGAGTGCTACACTAGAAGTTTTCTTCCTCCAAGGCACTTATTGTTCCCTCTATGAGGCTGCTGCTGTAAGAACATATTAAGCCAGATCTTGACCCCTCTCATTCTGCTTGCTTTGCACAACTCTGGCAGTGTTAAGTAGACAGAATGCTGGCTTACTGCCTCCCTGGTGTAGGATCATAGACCTAACACTGCTGCAATCCTCAGGTAGCAGAATGGCCCCATAGAGGGCTGATAAAAGCCAGTGCAATTTAGAACAGCCCTGAGGTTTCTCTATATTGTGTCAAGTCATGAACTGGGGGTGGAACTTGAAGCAGCTGTAACACTACTTTTCCTGCTCACCTGCACTGAATACAACTTAGCTGCTGCCTTCTCTGTAATCTTAAAGCATTGGCAATCCCCATTTTGCCAAGGGAGGCACAGAGAGAGTTAATGGACTAAGGTCACACTGCAATTCAGCAGAAAAAGTCAAAAATAGAACACACACCTGCTTTCCCCACTAAACCAGGCTTCTTCCTTCAGAGCGTTAGGTAGCCAGTGCCAGAACCTTAGTTACCAAGAATGGAGTTGATTTCAGCCTTCTTCACAGCTGGTGGGTACTTCACTTAAAACAAGACACAAGGAAGGAAATCCTCTTCAGGTATGTTAAGAGATGCAGAAGGGCCCTCAGTGACTTCGGAGCTTCACAAAGGACAGAACATTTACAAAAGCACATTAGGGGAATAGATTCCAAAGTCAGAATGGACCATTGTGATCATCTAGTCCAGGGGTAGGCAACTTACGGCACACGAGCTGATTTTCAGTGGCACGCATGCTGCCTGGATCCTGGCCACAGGTCTGGGGGGGGCTCTGCATTTTAATTTCATTTTAAATGAAGCTTCTTAAAACATTTTTAAAACCTTTTTACTTTACATACAACAGTAGTTAAGTTATATATTACAGACTTATAGAAAGAGACCTTCTAAAAACATTAATGTATTATTGGCACACACAACCTTAAATCAGAGTGAATAAAAGATGACTTGGCACACCACTTCTGAAAGGTTGCCAACCCCGATCTAGTCTGACCTTGTGCATCACCCAGGCCAGAGACCCTCACCAAGTGATTCCTGCCTTAAGCCCAATAGTGGAATTAGTGCACATCATTCAGAATGACAGCGAGAGTCTTAATTTAAAGACTACAAGTGATGGAAAATGTACCACATTCCTTGGCAATCTGTTCTAATGGTTAATTACCCTCTGTGTTAAAATCATGCATCTTATTTCCAGCTTGATGTTCTCTGACTTGGAAAAAACAATCAGCCCTGTCTTCATCTATGAAGTTCATATGACCGTCTGGCCCCAGCTTGAAATAAGAAATGAGCATTCAGTGCACCACGGAAATGAGAATATTTGAACACAATGTTTATTTAAGAATAAAACATGTTTAAATTACTTGGCTGATTCATATAATTAAAAAACAAGGGGATGGGGAGGGCAAAAGGTTCGCTGAGATGTGAACAAGAAAAAAATCCAGTAGTTAAAAGCTGCTTTTTGGGTACAAAGCGATTGTCATTTGCAGACCGCGTGCGGATACCGTAAGAAAGAAACAGCAGCTTGGGCTAAAAATTTTAAGATTTCCGAGCGTGTCAAACCTTTCAATCATCTCAGCACTAAACTGCATGAGAGGCAATTCGCTCCTCTCCATAAGCACATTGCTACAATGGAATTTAATGGCTGTTTTGCAATTGAGAGAATGACAGGGGTACAAGCTGAGCAGTGTTGTTACTGGTGCTTGACTCTGATCAATTACAGTTGTTATTGATACTGTGTCATAGCCAGACAGGGTGTTTTCTAGTAAGTAAAAATAAAAAAACCCACGTGGTTAGCAGCAGAAAATGTTCCTGCTATGACCAACTAAAGACAGGACTGAGAAGAGAATGAACAGGCAGCACTGGAGTTATGTGGGATCATTAACATGCTTAGAACCAGAGGAGCAATGTGGGTCTCAAATGGATTTGCAAGAGGGGCTGAGAAGGAGTCTGAAGGGTAAGAAGACTGTTTGATGTCCAGGAGACACATAGGTGCTACCGAAGGAAATGAAAGTGGTGACCGTACTAGCGGACTGAACCAGTTGTAGTTCAAACTGTGCTAGTATGGACGCAATGAAATGTTGAATTGGTTTAAGAACCTTTTTGGGTACACACACACCCCCGCCCTGCATCCACACTAGTGTTCTAAACCGTTTCCTTGTCTCCCAGAAGCAGTGGCTTCTGGGAGAGATCAAAACGCCTTGCAGACTAGTTGAACCCTCTTAGTGTGTCTGTTTCCACAGTGGCACCAAATCGGTTTAGACTAATCTGCTTTTTAGCCTGCTCCAACCAGTTCTTGCACTCCCATTGAAATATAGCCGTGTGGTGCAAAGTGCCTTAAGGGCTAAACTGGTTCTTACACCACTAAATTTCTCTAGCACAGGCAAAGCAAGAGGGAGCAGTCAGGAGAGAAACTTAGCTGGAGCTTAGGACCTGATCCAAAGTCAAGGGAAACACTGCACAGCAAGAGGGAATACTATGAGCAGAGAGGCTGAGGAGTGTTGTGAGGGTGTCAAAGACGTGCCAGAAATGAATATGAGAAGAAGGCCGTATGGAGACTTGAGAAAGGGGGAAGATCTTGGTTAAGTGTTTTCTCCTGTGGCTCTATACCTGAAATTTTGGCTGCTGTTACCTCCCATTGTATTAAAGTAGTTCGTAGCGTCATTTAAATTGTTGTACCAGGCAACCGACTTCAGCGTTGTGATAGTTAAAAACATTTGTTGTTTGTGGTACAGGTTGTGAGTTAGAGGCACATGCTTTTATCCTACAGGGATTCAGAGTAAGTAAATTACAGTACTTTAAATAGACGACTTGAATTGATTACGAGGTCGGGTCTGATTTATAGATGAAACGCCATAGTGACAGCTGGGTTACGATGAGAAGAATGAGCCAGGCTTGAGGTCCAACGGAAGAGCTGGAAGCTAGAGAGAAAGACAAAGAACAGTTTTGAAAATCAAAAAGGCACAGTTCCAAATAAGCAAAGGCGGTATCATTTAGAGATCAAAACGTGAGAGTCTTCAAAAGACAAACTTCTACACTGTGACAGCACGAGTCTCCCAATCAGGGGTGAGAGTCTCAGTAATAATATCGCCTTGCAATTTACTAGCATCCTTCGGCCAAGGATCTCCTGGTGCTGCACAAGCCCCCTAGTGATGACGGTGGTGATGTAGATGGGGAAAGCAATGCACAGAAGGATGAAAGCCCTGCATTTTCAGAAGTGCCCGCTCAAGTGAATGTGAGATTCCAAGAAGTTAATATTTCAGAGGTTCTGAGCACCAGCAGCTCCCACTGAGCTCAACAAGATGTGTGTGTTCAGCACCTCGGAGATGTGCTAAAATCAGTGCCCAAGGTATCTCCCAGTTGGGTACCCATAAATGGAAGCACTCCGACCTAGCTGAGGTTCGAGCAGGAATGGCTTTGCCAGGAATCAGTGTTGAATCCAGGAGCTGTGACTTCCAAATCCCTCTCTCCCTGCTAGATGACAATGCTTCCTCCCTCTAATTCCTTTAATATTCTGTGCCTCTGAAACACACGTATTTATCTCAGTGAGCTCCAAAGTCCATTTCTTTTTACAGCAGTTCCCTTCATTCCCATTCCTCACCCCTCTCTCTCTCTCTCAATTTTTCTGGTGGTTAATGGTAGGGAGGGGCCCAAACCCTTGATCTGGATCTAGTTTTAAGCTTTGTGTCTTGGGGACAGGACTATTTTTCTATTGTCTTTCCACACAGATTTAAAGGAGGAGTTGCAAGGAAGAATTCCTTTTCCCATCTGCATCATGCTGCTCGTCTGTTCCATCTACCCAGGCCCATTCCCAGCCTCCCTAAGGCAGCCCTTCAGATAGTCACCTCTGCAGCTCTTGCCATCTTCTTGCAACGTCCCAGTAACGCAGCTGCACAGGGGCCCGTCGACCCTGCTCGTGCAGATCTGCTCGCAGCCTCCGTTATCCTCGCACCAGTCTAACCCTGGAACAGGAGAGATCGGGGGCTCAGGAGAGAGCAGCACGCAGTTGTACGGAAAGGAGCATTACAAAGCTTAATAGCTAGAAATGACCCCAGAAGCATTTCCTTGATTAAAGCATCTGCCCCTGTTGCATTTACATCCAGCTCTAGGGTGCCATTCAACCTGCCACGGAAGAGTAGGGGGGCTTTGATTCAGAGCCACCCATGCCAATTCTTTGGACAGCCCTGCACTTAATTTAGGACCGGAGAGCCTGCTCCCACTTAAGCCCATGGCAAAATCACTGACCCCAAGTGCACTGATCAGTGCAATCTCGGTTGGCCATGGGCTGGGTAAAGACCTGTCTATCAATTCTTCCTCCAGATCAGCACACAGGGGTGTGGGTTGAGGAGAAGAAGGAAAGATGAACCTCCTGCTGGGCAGGATGGTGGGGAAGTGGAGAGAAGGAGGAGGAGAAGGAAGGTGTGGTAGAGAGGGCAGTTAGGATGAAAAGGAAAACTGAGGAGGAAGCCATTCCCTTGAAGAGTTGTTCTCAACCTTTTTCCATTTGCCGACCCCTAAAACATTTTGAATGGAGGTGTGGACTCCTTTGGAAATCTTAGACATAGTCTGCGGACCACACAGGTTAAGAACCACTGCCCTAGAAATCACCTCCCTGGGGGCTGGCAGTGGGGGCTTAGCATTTCTAATAATGAGACTTTCTCTGTCGTTGGGCACCCAAGGACTGAGATGCCTAGAGCTGGTGGATGCTTTTGAGAAGTTGGGTCCAGGGTAAGAGATGCCTCAGACATACATAGGATAAAGAGAAGGGGAAGGATGAATGCATGAGGGAGGGATGGATGGGCAGACACACAGTGTGGGGTTTTGGGGGAGAAAGTGGCTCCACGAGGGACACTCTCTCCCCTACAAAGTGATGCACAGAACGCAAAAGAGTTGCTAGCTCAGTAAAACCAGAAAGTGAAACTGAGCAGCTGAGTTTTAGTGCCCTGCTACATAAAATGTACATGTAAAAAAGTAAAAACGAATGGTGAAAACTGGACCATTAAAATGGGATGCTTCCTATTGTAATAAATTCCAGTGGGGTTATTAACACAAGGGAAGGACCTGTTTCTCAATATATTTGTGATTTATCTTGAGCTTGTCCATTTAATAATCAAAGGTTCAGAACAGTTTATACAGGAGGGAGTACTTTCCTCCGTATTCTTAGCTGTGCACACTTACGCTTTCTCCGGATGGGCCCTACCGAGATGATCTGCTCCTTGGGCTCTTTGGTGTACTCAGTGGCCATCCTGGAATTCTGGGGGCAGTTCTGAACAAAGGAAAACGCAAGGGGCGATTACTGCAAGGCTTTGTGGTTACTGCGCGCTAGTCTCTGATCTCAAACCCTAGATTTGGCCCTGTTCCCATTGAGAGCTATTGCACAGCTCCCATTGAGGCTTTAGCGGTGGTGGATTAGCATCATTAAGGGAAAATTCTGGCCCTTCTTCTCTGATACAATGGTCCTGAACTTGTTCTGCTGGGTGGGATTCCACGTAGGAGGGGCTCCTACCATGTGCCAGGCTCTGGGAAGACGGGGGAGTGAGAAGAGGAACGTTATGTCCATCTAGTGGGCATTGCTCCCTTTGGAGCAAGGCCCGTCAGTAGCCCCCAGGAAACTGTTCTCCTGCCACACAGGGGCCTTGGGGAAATGATTCCAGCATGGACCACCACCGCGGCCCCCAGCGCACGCTGAGACACGCGCACGTACTATTTTGCAGGAGTATTTTTCCGAGTCACAGAGGGAGACGGCGCAGTGGAGATGAACCTCGTCGTAATCCCCGATGAACTTGAAGACGGTGACGTGGAAGCGACAGGTCAGGGATACCCCGTTCTCCTCAATCCCAATGGTGTTATCCTTAATATTTTGGCAACTAGGAGGAAAATACAGAGTCTCAGCTGGGTCCAGGAACGGTTGCGAGCTTCTAAAAAATTCTCCAGCTCCCCAGTGCTTGTGGGTTATGGCTACAGGGAAACTAAATGATCCTTTTCTCTAGCTGTGACAAACTTTGTGGGAGGGGAGCTTGAGCCTTATGAGCCCTCTCAGCTCTGGAGTGTTTAGACTCCAAGTCCCAATTTGGCAGCTCGAGGCCATTCCGGAAGCACAGCGCGGTTACCTGACTCGCCCACGTCCTACAATGAGTCAGTGGTGGAAGCAGATGTACGATGTGTTCTGTTCCCAACCTTGCCACTATCCCGATGGCACAGAAGTGTCCACTGGCTCTGCATGCCCAATCGGCAAGACTTGGGGCTTGATTTTCAGAGGTGTAGAACTCGCAGGCTCACTCTCTGAAAATCAGCCCCTCCTGGATGTCTTGCGCTGGGCATCCAAATTAGTGGACACTCTTGAACATTTAAGCCCTTCTCTTTTGTGCACCAATTTCTACATCTGCCGTATGAGGGTAACGCCACCTTGCAAAGCACCTAATCACTCCTGGATGAAAAGTGCTATGTAAGTGCAAAGCTTTCTTGTTATTAACTCCAAATGCAGGTGGTAACACATTAAAACTCTTAGAATTTCTCCCACTAATAATCCACAAACGGACCAACATTTAACCGGGTATACTGATATCTGCAAACATCTGCCTGTCTAGGGGATAGCATAGAGTCCAAGTTCTCCATCACCAGAGGCAGTGCTAGACGTTCAACTGCAGCCTTCTTCTAGATTCTTAAACTGTGCTCTTCGGCATTACACTCGAGCACCTCTGGCCTTTCCCAGGATGCTAGGAATAGCCCCAGAGCTACAAATCAATGGGCTTTCTATTTTGGTATTGGACAGCAAACCTTAGTGAATGCATCGGGGGAAGAAATAACCCTCCTGTAATGTTCATAGGTTCAGATCATCTGGTGCTTTACACCTGCCAATGATTTTTAGATCCCCAAAGAAAAGCAAAACAGAGAGAAAAATCTTGCCCGATGTCACTGACCCGCCTTCAATGATGAAGTATCTGAGTTTGTCATTGCTGTCCCGAGAAGGGGTTGCATAACATTTGTTCAGCGTTAGAATCAGGTGGGTGGAATCTGCCCCGACAACGAAGACCCCGACATAAAGCACGTCCCGGGTGGTTAGAACCACTTCACCTTGCCGGTAGGGGTGCTTATAGGATGAGTTTTTGTACAATGCCATCTTGGTTGTGAAACTGCCTTCTTGTGTTGGGACTGTCAGGTTAATCACACTAAAGGAGAGAAATAAAGCTCATGAGAAAGCAACAGAAAGATCGTCCTCTACAAAGGGGGAGGGGAACGGATAGGGTCTAAGGGACAGGTACCAGGAGATGGAGCTTTTCATATCTAGGTTGATAGTTTGAATACTGCAAAACTGAACGTTACCATCCCATGGACGTTGGCTGATGTGACCCCAGTTTGATGTTCTCGATCGCACAACTGCCACCATAATTATCATCGACTGGCAGCTTATAACGGAGGCCAAAGGGGCAATGCAAATGCCCTAAAAGTGCCCCCTACAGATCAAGGCTGAGACACATTGGTGGGGCAGCATGAGAGAAGCTAGCCTTCCACGGCCCACACTGGTCTTGTACTGTGGATTCATAATTTAAAGACCATTAGGATCATCTAGTTTGAACTCCTTCATAACAGAGGCAAAGGAATTTCACCCAGTAATTCGTGAATCATGCCCATATCTTATGGTTGAGCTAGAGCACGTTTTTTCTTTACAAAAAAAAATCCCAAAACTCCATCCTTTCATTCTTGATTTAAAGACATTAAGTGATGAAGAATCCACCACATCCCTTGTGGGGTGTTGTAGTTAGTTACCCTCTCTGTTAAAATTTCTAGTCTGAAATAAGCTACCTTCCTTTTCCAAGTTAAATAGAGGAGACTTTAGCCTCCAGGCTCTCAGACCAGCATTAAATTCACACACACAAACAGGAAAATCTAAAGCACACACAGGCCGGCCATACCTAAGCATTGGCCTCACTACCGAATCCAGAGAAATTTTGATATCGAGCTCATACGCGCACGAGAATTCCACATTGATGGTTCGGTCCCGGGTGATTATGTTTCCAGTGTTGTTTGCACTTTCAATCCACACCGTGTTTTTGTACATGATATGAGTGCCATTGGACTGTGCAGGAGAAAAAGAAACAAATATTATTCTTTTTAGGGGCTAACACATCCATCACAATTCCAGTTCACAGCTCTGAAAGCAGCACATTAAAGTCTTTACATAAACAATAATTGCCAAACAGATTGTGAACTGCTTGGAGGCAAGGATGGCTTTTTGTTTTATATTTGTGCAGCACCTGGCACAAGGGGGCCTTGATCCCTGACTGGAGCTTTTGGACCTTGCAGTAATAGATTATAAATAACAATCATAAATTAGCTTGCATCAATCTGCTAGACAGAAAAAGACTAAATGTGTACAGAAGTATATGTGTTACATTTATAACAGCACCATTCATCATAAAAGATCCCAACGCAACATATACACACTACACGCACCACTGAAATGCCGCCACCTCGGGGGCAGAACACATCATCTATTTAAAAGTCCTCACGAATACCACGTCCCAGTGAAATATCCAGGGAAATTTTAAGTAGGCAAAATTTAAGCCCCCGGTCTGGAATTTGGACAGTACACAAGCGCTAAGACCTTATACCGTCTGCCATGCACACAAATGTGTTTGGAGCTGTCTATTAGAACACAAAGACAGAAAGAAAGAACCCACACTGTGAAGAGCGTGTATGTGATCATCCCCTAATGTAATTTAACGAAGCACTGAAGCATTATTCAGCCATCGTGACATCTGAGGTCAAATAATAAACCTGACACCAAAATGAATGCATGTTTCTCTCTCGCCTTTCTTTGCTGTTTGGTTCTGTTCCATGGCATGTGTTTCCATATCACCCCAGCAGCATCTACGCTGTAACCATGCACCATTAAACAGGAGCCACCTCTCTCACCTGCACAATGTTTCCGCAGTTCCCCTTGGTGTTGTTGATCTGGAAGGAGATGAAGTCTTCTCCTTCGATGCCGGGGCAGTGGCGGTCATTCACGCGCACGCCTTCTCTCTCAAAGCCCAGCTGGAAGAGCTTGCACTTGGAGATGGACACTTCCATCTGTGCTGCTTTGCAGGTCACCTCTGCGTCGATGATGTCATGCGTGTCTAGGAGCAACACAGGCGGTTTTAAAGGACGATAAACAACTGAGAGTCGGCACTGAGCTGGCCAGTCAGGAGGGGATGTTCTGGGCACATCAGCATTAGAGATTATAGAACTGCTGGTTATTGTAGCATCAGTAGAGCTGGAACCAGTGAGGGCTGTAAAGAATAGGGATGGATCTGAACCAGAACACTAGGTCCAACAGTCCCACCTTCTCCACTGACTTTGGGAAAGTCAGATCCAGATCTGGATCTAAACTCGTGACACTGGCCCCCCACTACAGAAAAAATGTGGAGAAATTGGAGAGACAGGGCAACGAGGATGATTAGGGGGCTGGGGCACATGACATATGAGGAGAGGCTGAGGGAACTGGGATTGTTTAGTCTGCAGAAGAGAAGAGTGAAGGGGGATTTGATAGCAGCTTTCAACTATCTGAAGGGGGGTTTGAAAGTGGATGGAGCTCGGCTGTTCTCAGTGATGGCAGATGACGGATCAAAGAGCAATGGTCTCAAGTTGCAGCGGGGGAGGTCTAGGTTGGATATTCGGAAAAACTATTGCACTGGTGAAGCACTGGAATGGATTCCCTAGGGAGGTGGTGGAATCTCCAGCCGTAGAGGTTTTTAAGGCCCAGCTTGACTAAGCCCTGGCTGGGATGATTTAGTTGGTGTTGGTCCTGTTTGGAGCCGGGGGTTGGACTAGATGATCTCCTGAGGTCCCTTCCAACCCTGATATTCTATGATTCTATAATGTATTAAACTGGCCCCTACAATTCAGGCCCATCCCTAGCATAAACTGAACAGTACCCACAGCTGTTAGATGAGGATAGAAGAGGTTAATTGTTCAGAAGGGTGAACTCCCTTTTATAGGCTCAATTTGCACCCACCATTGAGTTGCAGGTGCAAGGTGGATTAGCCAGAAATTCAAGTGCTCAGATTTGCACCTGCAGTTCATTTTGTGGCTGCAGATTGCACCCACTGACAGGGAGGATGGCACTCAGTCCTGGCCTGAAGCACTTGCAGCAGCCATGTGAGCCGCCGGCCAGGATTACGCAGTGGGCTCTCCCATCTATACAGCATCAATGAATCACCCCAAAGACAAGCCTCGGAATTCAGAGGTCGATAGTATCTCACTTACAGATAGTGGGCAAGGAGTTGGGAGACAAGATAGCAAGTGTGAAAAATCGTGACGGGGGGTTAATAAGTGCCTATGTAAGACAAAGCCTCGAATATCGGGACTGTCCCTATAAAATTGGGATGTCTGGTCATCCTAGCTGGGAGGCCTGTCACAAAGGCAAGAGTGACAGAGCCGAAGGGGATGTCTTAGTGGTCTAAGCACCAGGTTTACTGGCAGTGTAGCCATAGGATAGTTTAAATTCTATTCTCTGGAGCTGTAAGTTGAAATCCTGGCAGCACTGACTCGGCCCTTCATCTCCCCAAGGGAGTTAGACTGACTTCCATGATGCTTCTAGGCCTCAACATCTGAGCTGTGGTGTGGATGTTAATGGTTTTCTAACAGTACTGGGGCTTTTGGTGGGGCGTTCTTGGCCTAAAGTCCTCTCCCTGGACACTATACAATGAGCTGATTGGTTGCCACCTTGCACCCAGAGGTGGTTGCATTTCACTGGTGCATGTGGAAATGCCTCCCCCTTGGCCAACGTATCAGGGCGGCTGAACCCAGAGCTAAAAGCATGAGCTGCTCCTGTTCGAGCTCATGAGCCTAGGGCCCCCTAGGGTGGGGTTATAACAGCTCATGTCCTCTATAGATGGGTATCATGTAACACACGCCCCAGTGGGTTATATAGCCCTTTGGGAATCTTTTTGGGATGAAAGCTGGTACAGAAATGTCAGTTGTTGTTATGATTGGTATTGTGATAGCTCCTAGGAGCCCTACTCATGGACCAGGACCACGCTGCACTCGGCACTGGACAGACATAACAAAACGACCACCCCAAAGAGTTCACTATCTAAGTATCCTTACCCTTGTTATACAAATGAGGAAACTTACGCACAGAGCAGGGAAAGGACTTGCCCAAAGTCACGCGCTGAGTCTGAAGACTAGAAGTCCTGACTCCCCGGGCACCGGCTATAACCACCAGACCATCCTCTCCTAATCTCCAGTCTTTTCTGGAGTCTTATTATTTATTTTGTTAACTGAATGTTATTTGTGCTGCCTTCAGAGTTCCATTATTTGTACAAAATAGAGCAAGGCAGATTAACTGTAACTTCATTAAGATGGATATGCTTGGTGCTTAGGAGTGTGCATTTGCGTATATTACCAGCTCTGGTGGTGTGAAGCTGCTGTGACTCCACCCCGTATGCCTCCTCTTATGCATGCTACATGGGTATGAGTCCCTACTGATGTGCCTATGTGCTGGCTACTCTTCTGCATTGTCGCACCAGCCGGTCTGATGCTGACACTCTGAGAAAGGTTGCTAAGGTTTCCTAAAAGTTCTTGGTGTCTCGATCCTGTCCTACAGCTTAAGCTGTCTTGATTCTTCTTTGCTCTTGGAGTTGTGACAACAAAACAGGTCTGAGATCTCAGGACATCTGGGTTCTTTTCTCAACTCTGCCAAAGATTTACTGGGTGACCTTGAAAATGTCACTTAACTTCTCTGTGCCTCAGTTTCCCCATCTCTAAAATGGGGGTAGCATTTCCCTACCTCCCAGGGTGGGGAATTAATTCAATGTCTGGAGAGTGCTTTGAGATCCTCAGATGGAAGGACTAAGGGATGGGCTAAGTGACTTCATTTGGAAGTGCTTTGGACAATGCTTTCGTAAAGGTTATTCACATGGGGGATTGACAGGACACAGCTCAGACCCTCTGTGCTGGCCTAGATGGTTTTTGGGAAGTGGTGATTTTCTCTAGTGATGTATCTCTGAGCAGATCCAGGGGGACATTAGCCACCCCCTGACACATCTGTTTCTGTGTCTCTTCCCTCAGGGTAGGCTGGTTTGAACTGAGGGCTGGGATTCTTTTCTCACCTAATCCCCTCCCTATATCAGCCAATTTGAAGTTTGCATGTGTCGTGTTCTTGCCTACCTTAGACTGAGCACGTTTTGCACGGTCTGTGCCATTAAGTCACTCGAGCTGGGGAGGGGAATGCACGCACAGTACAGAAGAAGGGTCAAAAGTAGCTTGCAAAATCCAATGCCTCTGAACCCTGTTAATGGGACGGCTGCTCCCCATTCCCCATAACTGCAAGGTGAAGAACAAAGCTGAGCAGGTTTTCATTGCCAGTGAACTTAGACGACAAGCAATTTATATCCATTGATCGAGGAGGAGAGGACTGGGCAAAATTGATTTTTGATTTTTAAAAATGTATGCACATTTGTATGGAAATTAGGTGAGGCCCTGGAGCTCCCAGAAAGCTGAAAACAGGGCTGACTGAAGTAGCAGAAAATATGCCACTGGAAACGCTCCTTCATTGGCCCTTGATGGAAAGACTAGCTGAATTAATAGAAGTTTTCAATATCTAGGACTGAATCCTCATGTGGTGTAGATCTACATGGCGTCACCAAAATCAGAAGAATTATGCCAATTTACATCTGCTGAGAATTTGCCCCTGTATTTCCCTTGATTGCATGAAAGTCTGCTCCAGGCAGGAGTCATCTTTCAGCATAGACAGGCTGTGGGATTTGTCTGTGGCTTTTTCTGGGTTTGGTTCATGGTATATTATCCCACAGACTAACATGTTGGGTCTATGTAATATTATCTGCTTTTGTATTGTCCAGTCTTGCAACTTTGACAAGTTGTAAAACTGCAACATTCCATAATTTTATTGGAAATCACATGAAGCATGCAATATTTGGAAACATGTATGAGCAGTAAAATCATTTACCCTTTTGTACTTTTCATTGTCTGATTCTTTATGAAAATCAATAAAAATCACACAAAAAAATCTCCATTTTTACCAGTGGGACCAGATTTTAGATGCCATCTGACATGTTGGGAGTTAAAAATCAACCCAACACCACCTTGCTCTTCTACAGCACATTCCATTTGAAGATCTCATAACGCTTTCCAAACATTAATGACTTTAGGTAGCATTAGCCCTATTTTACAGATTGGAAAACTGAAGCATAGGGAAGTGACTTGCCCAGGGTCACAATGCAAGTCAGTGGCAGGGACAAGGAGCATTGACAAGTATGTCTCGGTGCTTTAATCACATAAACACCTTTCCTCCCTAGTGTACTGTAGCTCCACTTGATTTGAGGTTGGAACTTTGTGTGGGTCTGAGTGGGAAGTGGTTGCTGAAGGAGTTGGCTTATCTGTGTCCCATATAAATACATAAGGCCCATTTTTAACTTAGATAAAAACACCAGAGCAAATGTTGCAATTAGCCTCCCGAGACACGGAGTGGATGCATGTGGGGTCACTCACTGTTTCCATAGGGTGGAGGTTCGATACAACCACACAGCTCTCCTCCATTGTCAAGCTCACAGCTTCTGTTGGGACAGTCGGCCCCCACACAGGGATCTTCAACCACTCCTGCTAAAAAGGAAAAGACAGACGAAGACAACAACTTTATTTTCAGACCAGTACCCAGACAATTCTTTATTACCCCACTAAACCCCTGCAGTGTTGGTAACTCCAGCAATTTTATCTCATGCTATTTGATGGGGTTTTTAAAGCCCCAGCTCCTGGAGTCATGTGAATACATGAGACTATCAGCTTTCCATTAAAAAAAAAAAGTAAGTTTCTAGCCCTCCTAGGGGACCTATCGCTAATTGCTCTGGCTCCCATCTCTCTGCACTAGCCTCGCGTTGACTGAGCCTGCAGTCCGGCCGGGTACAGAGGATGGTGCTCCTAAGCCATAGGCGGTACAGGGCAGGGAACGGAACAGGGTTAGACTAGCTCTCTTACAGCAATTCTCCTTCTCTATCCACTCGGTGCTGAGGATCCCGAAGGAGCGGCAGGCCTCCCCGTAGGCGGCGAGAGAGCCACAGAGCTGGAACTTCTTGTGGTTGTAGCAGCCATCGAGGAAGCATGACTCGTAGAAGGGCAGCGGATCCAGCAGCCCGTAGCAGGGCTGGAAGAAGCCTTTCATGTCCGTCAGCTTGAGGCAGTAGCCGTCGCTCTGCAGCGTCTGGATCTGCACGTTGTCGCAGGCGGCGGCGTATTGGGAGTACTGGAGCTCGTTACAGCTGGGAGCGAGGGATTAAACGAAGGACATCAGCCTGGAATCGTGTGAAACAACCAGTCCCTAAATCCTCTCCTGAGGTGAAGCCACAGACAAATAGACTGCTCAGGTCACCTTGTTCTTTCCTCATTATTACCCCGCTGTCCCCTCCCATGTATTTTCTAGTTCTTTTCACCTCTTATTAGGGGACACTCATGAATCCAGGGTGAAATTCACCCCTGCGTAGGCCAATACAAGGGCTATGGGCCACTTAAATCCCAGGTCCGCCAGAGATGCAAATGGGCCATAGTCCTTGGGCTGGCCCCTTTGAAGATTAGATTCCTCCCTAATCTTTGGTAAGCATCTCTTCACATCTGAGGCCAGGTTTTTAAAGGGCCAGCCTCTCTCTCCGTGTGCACGATTTGCACCTTCAGTGCTTGCATCCATAATTCCTGGTGGGTGGGATTTGCAAATGTGCTTAAGCCATCTAGGAACCCAAGCACCACTGACTGACAAGTACTTTCCCCATCTTGACCGCTTCAGCTAGGAGTTTCAAAGGAATCTAAGGGTACCCAAATCCTATTGAACTTTAGCAGCATTTGAGTGCCTAAATCCCTTAGGCTATTTAGAAAATCACAGGCTTAATTCCTCCTGCTTCCACAGCTAACTCTCTGACTTGCACCTACAATCAGGTACGTAGCCATCACCATCTAAACGGTAGACTCTATGCCTACCATGAACCATATGTGCAAGTACCACAGCCAGAACTTTGGCAGCTGCAGATTAGTTGGGCAGAGGGAGCCTTTGAAAATCTGGCCTGCTCCTGGCACACCTAAAACTTCCAAGATGTTGAGATCTCAGATCCAATCCCCACTGCTAATGACCCACTCCAGGGGAGGCAGCAAAGTAAGTGGTGGCCCGCACAGGGATTTGAGCTGGGGAGATCGCTGCAGTTTAGGACAAGCTTCCCCAGCCAGCCGGAGCATATAACCCGCACCTACTCAGTGCAGTGTTCTGGGCCATGTATAGAGGTTGACGTGCCGACTAGAGTGCACCACTAGGAGTGCAGGATAGGGCCCAGGACATATGATAAAAGCCGTCTTCCAATTAGGTAGGGCCAATAAGCCTTATCTCTATGTACACCAAGGCTCCTTTACCCCATTTTGGCAGTGTAAAGGAGCCCTAAAGTAGGCGTATATGTAATTTACCCCCACGTTAAGGCCCCTTCGCACAACCAGAGTGGTGTGATATGGCCTTAGTGTAAATGATCCTTTGGGTTTAGGAATTGTCTTTTTGTCATATATTTGTACAGCACCTTGCACACTGGGGTCTGGCTCTCAGGTGCTATGACAAGGCAAATGAACACCACTAATGAGGGTAAAACCAGCAGGGTTCTCTCGAAATTACTCTACAAACCAAGAGAAATGAAGAGCAAATGATCTCATTTCTGTAGGTGATTTGAGCCCTCCTATGGGATTCTATAGGGAGATAGAGTTCGCTACTACATTCCACGGCAGAGTTCACACCACTCCAGATTATTGTTCCCTATTAAATACTACAGCTTTCCCTCCAGAGCTTGTTCCCCTGCAGCGAGCTGTGGCTGGGTTCCTGATACACAACATGGGGGCCCACTGGTGTCAAGGGCCGAACACTCACTGACTCCAAGAGGAACCTCGGGCGCGTCTACACACGAGGCCCCAGGCTCACCTCTTCTGCATGCCATTGGTTTTCCAGCTCTGGGCCAGCACCACGCTGCTGATGACCGGCTTCCCCCTCAGGGTGACGTAATCGTCGGTCCGGTCCCCGTTGAAGTTGCCGCACAGGCCACACACTTTGTTCTGCAGCCTCTCGCTGATGCTGATTTTGATGATGTTGAAGCCGTTGTAGAGGATCTGGATATCCGGGCTGGTGTCGATCACCAGGAAGCCTTCCATGCTGTAGATTTTGGTCGCCAGCCCGGTGACGAAGGGGATGGTCACCTGGGTGCCATTCACCTACTCAAGGGGAGGAGATAATGCTGAAGCCACTCATCTCTCAACACTCCGCGCCAAGGGACAGACTGAACCTGATAGACACAGGTCCCTGCAGTGGGCAGCATGGGGAACATCCCTTCATGCTGCCCCTCTCCCTGCCTGCCACCAGCCAGCTCCGTAATGGAGGCGGGGCAAGGCCCGGATCCTGCCTACACCCTGTCCCTTTTGGAGTCTTCTAGCATTCTAGGAGGGAGACGTGCCTGGGATTTGCATTAGATTGTGCCAGCCCTTCACACAAGGAATCATAGAATCTCAGGGCTGGCAGGGACCTCAGGAGGTCATCTAGTCCAACCCCCTGCTCAAAGCAGGACCAACACCCACTAAGCAAGACCAACACCCACTCAGCTCGACGGAAATCATCAGCGCTTTGAGACAGGGACCATCTGTCTGTTCGGCACCTAGCCCACAGTGGGGTCCTGAGCTAGGTGCTGAACAGATACCACCTTCCCCTCCCCCAAGCAGAGCTTCCTAGAACCTAAAAAGGGAAATGAGCCAGAGGCTCCATGAACTTCCCCTAAAGCCTTTGCTGTGGCCAGCTGGTCACCCAGTGCTTAGATACTACGGTGATGGGCTGAGTACAACACGCTAACAGAGACAGTGTAGCCAGGGGGTGACGGGGATGTTCCTAATGCAGGGAGGGGGTGGCAATTGGCTTTTCTGGGTTGGAGAATCCCAACCCAGCCCTGCCCCTTGGTGGCCAGATACTTTCCCTCCTCCCTGTGCCAGTGAGCTGTAGCCCAGTCCCGGAGAGTGGCTAGGACCCTACGAGTTTCAGGACAGAGCAGAGGAAACCCATGACCGGCGCTTTACCTTGATGGTGTTCCGGTCGCTGATGAGAATCTGCTCCTCGTTGATGTAGAAATACACGGGGGAGATGACGGTGAGGTTGGGCGACGACCACTTGTCGAAGTTGATGATCAGCTGGAAGGAGAAGTCGGGGAGCTTCTGGCAGATGGTGGAGAGGACAAAGGCGCAGTTGGCCGGGAAGTGAAGGAAGGCGCCGTCGAAGGTGCGGAAGACCCCGCCGCCCGCCGCCAGGCAGTAGGAGCTCTTGGTGCTGAAGCAGCCGCGGACGCCGTTGCGGAGGGCACACTCCTCGTCTGACTTGCACTGCCGCGGGTCGCACTGGATGAGGTTGCGGCGGAAGCAACGGCAGCGCCGGGTGCAGTCGCTGTTCCAGAACAGCTGCTTGGGCTGAAGAATGAAGCAAGGGGAAAAGCCATTTTACTGGGGGGGGGAGGGGAATAAATCTACTGTGCTCCACCGTAAGGCTCAGCTCGGGAGCCCATCACCAGAGCCTCTGGGCTCATGTAGAATTGTCGTACTCTAGACTCTCTCAGCACAGTTGCCCACCCACTGTCCTGGCCAAACTTTGTGGGAGGAGATGGGCCTTATTCGCAGTAGTATTATGGTAATGCCTAGAGGTTCCAGCTGCCATCAGGGCCCTGTTATAGAATCATAGACCCATAGGGTTAGAAGGGACCACCAGAGTCATCTAGCCTAACCCCCTGCCAAGGTGCAGGATTGTGCTAGGTGCTGTACATACACACAGTAAGGGACAACGCCCTGAAGAGCTGACAATCTAAACAGGTAGGACAGACAAAGGGTGGGAGGAAGAAAGGATTATTATCCCCGCTTTGCACCCGGGCAGCTGAGGGCCAGAGAGATAAGTGACTTGCCCATGGTCACCCAGGGAGTCTGTGGCAGAGCTGAGATGTGGCCATAGATTGCACTGTAGGTCAACAATGCAACTGTCAGACCCAGAGAGGTTGAATTCTGGTTGGAGGAGCTCTCTGCTGCCATCTCCTCTGGACGTTTAAGTGGCAGCATGTCAATTTGGACAGCTCAGGCTCAGCTAATCTGACCTGTGGGATAGAATTGGCAACACTTCAGCCAGTAGAGGGCAGTGGTAGCACGTCCCCATGCTAGCAGTTATGTGGTAATCTCAGATCAGATCATTGATCTATCCAGTCCAATATCCCACCTCGAGAAGTGGCCAATACCCGATCCTTCAGAGCAAGGTGAAAAAACAACAACCCTATAATGCCAATAGCACAGTATTGTACACAGGGCAAAGAGTCTTTGCAGAGCCCTGGGAGATTCAGTTTATGCCCTAAAGCGTGAAATTTAATTAGCCTTTTGCAGAAGCACAAACTAGTGATTAATCATCATAAAATCAGCCAGCCCTTTGAAAAAGCCCAGCTGCAGGATTGGACGCTATGCAGCAACATTCAATAGACAAAAGGGTGACCAACAGATAAAAAGAATCCAACTGCACTGAAACCTTTGGAAGCTGCAAAAGTGAGGAAATTTGAAGTTGCCGTTTCCACAGCAACCTTCCCCTCTTTCACTCAAGCTCGCAGGGCTATAAATATCCTGTTGACCAACTTTTCGTACTGTTCCAGCAGAACACAAATTGACTTCAGCCCCTGTATCAGATTCATAGAACAATTGGACGTACGGGCTTGCTTTGCTTGTGATAAGAATGTAGGCACCGAAGTTTTCGAAGGAGAAAAACAGCCCCCCCGCGAGAGTATGGATGAAGACAACTAGTAAACAAGCCAGCCTTTTCGAGAAGCATCCTGCATTGGGATGACGTTAGCACAACAGACGTGCCATGTTTTTTGCTTTAACGAGAGACACGTTAAATCTATTCTAGAGACAGATTTTCAAAGGGTGGATTCCTCCCAGGAGCCCACAACTTTCATCCACGCGCACGTTCTTTTGGGCATGATCATCTGTGTATGTGGACTGTTGCCTTGGGCTAAATTCCATCACCCATGCATGCAAAGGATGGCATCTATTGCTGATAAGCTCGCAAAAAGTGCATGCAAAATTGGCTGATAGTAAGCATTTAGAAAGGTAAGAATTGAGACAGAAGTGTGACACTTTTGAAAAGCCAGGACCGAAGAGTCCCGTTTTCAAACGTGGGCTCTGTAACTATACTCTAGTCTACAGCAGATAATGTCAGCTGGTACAGTTACAGTGTGAATCCCCCTCGTGGAAGTAGTGGAGTTTCTGCAGGCACCTACGTGCTTTACCAGTTTAGCTGTGTCTACACTAGGGTTTTTGCTGGTATAAAATTTCAGGGGGCAGGGGGAACCATCCCCCTAACCAACAGTACTATGCTGTTAGAAGTTTCTAGACCTGGCCTTGAACAGTTGAGTCCGCCCCAGCTCTAGACACGCAGATCAGCATATCCACACTCATCTGACACCCCTGAGCCGGTCAACCCCTGATCATCAAACTCAGTAAGTTAGTGGCAGTGAGGAACAGAAGTCAGGAGTCCTGACTCCTGGTCCCCCTTCCCTCAGCTCATTGAACATTTCTTCCCTATACTACTAAATAAGTCCCTAACTAGGTGGGTGAGGTAATATCTTTTCTTGGACCATCTTCTGTTGGTGAGAGAGAGAGAAGCTTTCAAGCTTACACAGAGCTCGGTGTTAGCTTGGAAGCTTGTCTATGTCATCAACAGAAGTTGGTCCAATATAAGATATTAACTCAACCACCTTGTCTCTCTCATATCCTGGGACTGACAGGGCTACAACAACACTGCATACAAACAACAACATACACATACAGCTTCACTGATCTGACATTTTCAATGAGGAAGAAAATTACTCTGGGGCTAATGTCCACCCATCTCAAATGTCCCTCATTTTAGTCCCAAAGATATGCATATTCCACGTGAATGGGGGGCCCTCAAACTCTTACTGTTGAAAATTATTTCCAGCAGAAATGCTGAGTCGAGGAAATGAGGTGATAGAGTTATTGACATTAATGGAAGGAATCCCACAACATTTGAGCTCTCCTCCGAGTACTGTGTACCCCTCATCTGAGGGCTTTCTGTGCCCAGTATTTGGGTCCGAGCATTTGGAGAGATGCTAACCAACTTCTGTGCCCAATTTAAGCCTAAAATAATAACAACAACAACAACAACGAGTTATAAGCTACTGAAAAGCAGTGTGGATTAGTAGCAGTACAACAGCCACAAAGGTTCTGCTAGGCATGGTAGCATTAATTTTCAAGGGCACTAATACTGCCACTTTATTACTGTTATTTGTATTACTGTAGTGCCTAGGAGCCCCAGCCAAGAATCACGACTCCTTTGTGCTAGGCGCTGCACAAACACAGAACAAAAAAAAATGTTTTTGCATCTACAATGAGAACACCAAAGGTTTTTGGTCAATGAACTGTCTCATCTCGCTATCGAACAACAGTAAACCCTCAACTATTGGCGCGAGATCCTTCTCTGCAGTTCCAGCAATATAGAACAACCTTCTCTGATCTCTCCACTTCATCTTTCGCATTCCATATCTCTCGCCTCCCTCTTGATTCTTCTCTTTCCTCTGCTGTTTATGGTTTTAACCCTGTAAAATCTATTATGAGATTCGGGGAGCCTGATTCCCTCCTCTCACTTACACCCGGGTAAATTAGGAGTAAATCCACTGACGTCAGTAGCATTGTATGGGTGTACAGAAGGGAGAAGTCAGCCCCACTGATTCATGCAAATGCTGCTATGCGAATTAAAGTTTCATTGTGTTGTATTTTTACTGCGAGCTAGACTAAGTTTCAGTCTCATTATTAAGAATTTGTCGTTCCATTACAAGGATTAAGCTGATGAATATTACATAACCTGAAGAACTATATGGCTAAATACATTAAGGTTATTAATTATGCTGGTATCAATCTCTAGACGGCAGGGAAACATACTCTGCATTCCTGCTTCGCAGCGGTGCAGCTAACAGAGGAGAGAAACTCTGTTAAATGGACCTACAAATTATCCTCCAGGAAGATTTCACTGTCCCACGGAGCCAGTAGCAGAGAGCAGAATAGAATTCCCATCTTTACATCCAAAGTTTATTGGAGGCCTGTCCAATTAGAAGGCAGCAAGGGGCAGAAGAAACCATAGCAAATGAAGAGTGTTTCCATTCTCCATCTCTGTTTTGTTCTTATTTAGAGACTATTTAGTGTCCAATTCCACAGGCAGCTCAGGGAAGAAAAACTGAATAATTTGCACTGTGCGCACCTCACATTTTACAATTTTTTTTGCTGCTTGGTGGAATATAGATGAGGAGAGCTCCTTGAAGACACCCTTATTTAGATGCAATACAGCCATCTTCCCAGAAGCTGTTAGCTAAGAGCAGCGGACTCATAGGAAAAACACAAGGCGCCTATCCAGAAACAAAGGAGGGGAAAGCAGGACTTATAGGCACAGTGGGACTGATTCTCATTCGCATTGTGGCCCCTTTACACCACTATGGCAGCATAAAAGGATCTTGAAGTGAGTGGAAATTACACTGACTTCCCTCTGCTCCTGCAGAGTGGTGTGAAGTGGCATCAGACCCAACGGTCCCTTTAAGCTGCGCGCAGGTGCAGCCGCACAGCAATCTGGTAGCTACCGCACCTCTCGTGTGGCCGGGAGCTCAGGCAGCACCCAGGCCTTCAACCTGCCATAACCCGCAGCTGCTCTTCTTGGCACTGGAGACCATCAGGGAGGAGAGGTAAGGAGAAGAGTGAAAGAGGCAGGGGCTTCGGAGACCCCAGCAGGGGTCCTGCTCTGTCTGCCAGGCCTTCCTGCGGGAATCCAGGGCAGCAACTCTTGGTGCCATAGGAAGCCTTGAGCCAGCAGGGAAGAGTAAGGAGCGTGGACTGGGGAGGGGCAGAAGCACCATTTAGGTGGGTGGGGGGAGAGGTTCTTCATGGTCCCATTCCAGGGTTCACAGAGCCAGCTGTGGAGATGCCAATCCCTACCGCTCGCAGGCTGCCAGGGCTGAAACGAGCCCTGGCAGCCCTGCCTAGTGGGAGGAACGGGAGGAGGGAGAACCTGTGCCACCATCACAGTTCGTGCACTCCTACCTGCTCTGGGCTGCGAAAGCAACTCCCTCCTGGAGACCCGAGAGTCAGAGGTGAGAGCAGGGCTGGCTGCGGGACAGAGAGGGAAAGACCCTAAAATCCTTTCCCCCAAAGAAGCCTTGAGCCAGCGGGGGGTATAAGGAGCAGGGTGGGAGGAGCTCCTGGGAGGGGCTGGTGGGGGCTCCCCCTCAAGGGCTGAGGTTCCTGGGGATGGGGGGTGTAGGTCTCATGGTGGATGGGGGAGGCATGGCTCTTGCTTTCCTGGTTTTCTAACTTTGTTTTCCAAAACTCTGGAGAGTTGATAGGTTCTCAACCCACTGCTACGCGTGCATGTGCAATCTGTGTGTAAATCCATTGCTGACACGTCACTTTACAAACACCTGACACTTTTCAATGCCATATAGTGAGAGACAAATAAAAAAAAGGTGTGAGCTTGCCCAAGGACAAAAAAGGAGTGCTCAGTGGAGTCTGTAGCCCACACAGAACAAAGAAAATTTAGAGGGAACATTGATCTGGCCGAGGGTAATGTTTTCAGAAGAGAACCCAGACATCTGGTCATTTAAGATCTTGGTACTTTTTAGAACTATGGGGTCTGTTAGCCTCAGTGCCTTAGGCCGCTTTCAGAAGAGATCTGGGGCATATCTACACTACAAGTGAAGGTGTGACTGCATCCACACAGTGGCTTTAACCTAGCTAGCACCGATATCAATAAGAGTGGAAGCAAGGTAGCACAGGCTTTAACACAGGCTAGCAAGCAACGTCCATACCCGGGCTCTCTGGCTGGCGTATGCTATGGTTGCTAGCCCATCCTGAAGCCCGCACTAGCATGTTCACATGTCTGTTGTTACAAGGCAAGGTCCTAGTGTAAATAGAAAGCTGGCTGTGGGTTGTTTCTGCACTGACACAGGGTAGCTGCACGGGTTTGAACCCCCAGTGTGGATGTGCAGCACTAGTGTAAAAAGTGATTTGCGCAGGGGTACGCCCCACTGATACAATTCACTTTTTTTACACTAGTGCAGCACATCTAACCTTAAGTAGCTACACCAGTGGAGGGAAAAAACAACTCAGCACACACCCGGCCAGACAGAAAAAGGAGGAAAGAAAAGAGGGAAGGTAGAAGATGAGGGAAGACGGGGACGATCCTACCTCATAATATTTGCCATCTAAGTAGCAGCCGCAGTTGTGGGGAAGGATGCAACTCTTGCCGTTCAGGACGTAACCAGGGTCACACTGGCACCCTTCCACGCAGTAATGGTTACAGTCGCTTTTCAGCCGGATGGCAGCACAGCGGGGCTGGCACACAGTCACACAGCTCTCGTAGTGACTGTTGGGGGGACAGCTGACAGCTGGAATGCAAGCGATAGGGCTTAGCGTGCAGGAGAAAATGGGTAGTCAACCCTTGAATTAACAGCCACCCTCACCCCTACCCCACAAATGGCACAATCCAGTAAGCTTAACTCTAGTAGTGTTAATACTAAGCTACAGGGTGAAATGGCAGGTATTCTTGTGCCCCCTGACAGGGAGGAAAAGCTACAGTCCAGGTTTGCAGAGGTGTGAAAGGCTGATACACAGGCTCCCTCAGCTATCCAGCTCCCCAACTCCAAGCGCTAAAGAGGTCGGCCAATGGGCGCATCCAAAGATCGCAAAGCACCTTGCAGGCATGGATTAAGATTCATTCCACCAGGTAAGGCACATTTATCCCAATGTTACTGCTGGGTAAATTGTGGCACAGAGGAGGAAGTTGATCTAGGCAAGGAAGAGACCCCAGACAGCTAGTCATTTAAGTTCTTGGTATTTTTTAGAACATCAGTGACTGGTACCCCAGTGCCCTCAGCCAATTTTGTCTAAATTCCTGAGGCACTGAATTTGGATAGTGTTTCATCCTCACTTGCTAAAACAAGGGACTATGCTGCTCTGCTCTGCTCTGTTAAGCTGCAATTTATATTCCACCCCAGAAAAGGCTGCATTTTACTGGTGGGCGAAATCATCCCAATGTTAGATTAGCTAGTTCATTTGGGATGGAAGCTGTTGCATTAATGTAAGATGATCGGCATGGTCCTGGGTTATTGTGAGCCACACTTAAAACATTTCCATTTTAACATGAAATCCCCTAAGGCTTCACTGGTGGGTTTGAGGTTGGGGAGATGTGGTCTGCCTGTGCCTTAGTCTCTCACTTCTAGAGGGCCAAGTTCAAATCTCAGAATAGGTATGGCTGGCCTCCCATCCTTAGCCCCCATCTGTGCACAGCACAGAATCCATCTTGAATGGCCAGTGGTCTTTGCCCAAGAAAGACGCATAGGGTTGTTGCTGGCTATGACTGAAGACCGTTAGCAGAACTACTACACCATTGTATTCTCAGCCAAGCAAGCGAGCAGCCAGCAAAGCAGCCTCACTTAATGTACCACCTTCTTTTCTTCCTCCGCCTTCTCTGTGCTTCTCTGGACTCTAGTGGTGCCCAGAAGCCACAACCAAGATCAGGGCTCCACTGGGCAAGGCACGATGCATACGCTATGAATCAGTCCCTGCCCTGAAGGCCTTACAATCTTAAAACATAAGACAGAAGAAGAGGAGGGGAAAGAGATGGCATCACCCCTTCTGCTCTGTTCGGTTCACCGATACAGAATAGAAGCCAACCCAGGCTCACGCTGCACCTAGCTCCAGCCCCCAGGAGCAAGTCCCTCCGACACGGGAGCATTACGTTTTAAGTCATGGCTTTGAGACTAGAAAGAAGAATAAACCAAATTTAATTTTAAATCTTGTTAGTGATGAAAATTACTTTTTGTCTGATTTGCCGGATGGTCTGTCTGCCGCAGAGGTTTGCATCTCCATTTATGAGGGAGTTTAATTGAACAATGCATTGTAATCTTATTGACAATAGCAGGCAGCATCATTAGAACAAACACATAATCTTCCCCTCCTATATAACTAATCAAATTCTTATTTAACAAATGAAGAATAGCTGCTCTCTTTTGAACTTTGGAGTTAACCCTTCCCCTCCCTGGATTTGCTATGATGCTCTAAACCATGTGGCGCCTGACTATTCAATTATGCTCTTTGTGGGTTGGCTATAGGGTTTAAACCTAGGATTTTCAGCATAGATCTTCTACCACTTGAGCTAAAGGGGTAGCTCCATTAGCAGGCAGCAGTAGTAGGCTGTTATCACTTGTGCCCCTGGTGCTATGTATACAGGTGCTTACCACCCCCTCCCTTGGGATGGTATCTGAGCACCTCACAATCATTAATGTATTTATCCTCACAGCACTCCTGAGGACAGTATCATCCCCTTTTTACACTGGTGAAACTGAGGCACACAGAGTAAGAGACTTGCCCAGGGTCACACAGAGAGTCTGAGGCAGAGCCAGGAATTGAACCCCCATCTTCCGAGTCCCAAGCCATACTTTCTCCATAGATCCATTGGGCAGGGCAGAGGAGAACCTGACCACACCCCCAGGCTGTGCTGAAGCACTTGACTATCCAAGATTTTAGCAGGGTCCAGAGACGTTAAAACTCAGCCAGGTTCCTTTGCCACTAGAGCCATGCTCTGACTTTGTTGGGGTGCAACCATGTTGTAAATGGGTTCCCTGACAGCAGTCTTTATAACATGGACAGGATCTCAAGCCCTGTCCACAATACATTTGAATCACTGTGCTTAGCCGGTTAGACAGTTCTAGCCTGAGGGGACTGGTTTCCAAATGGAGCTGAGCCTCTGCAGCTCCCCGTGAAGTGCACACGTCCTGTGTGTGAGATGCCTATTGTTACACCATGCTACAAGGCCCATCTGCAGGCTTTGTAATGTGGTGATCACACAATAGGCTGCTGGCACGGTGCACGCCCACACAGGTCCGAAAACAAGCCTGTTGTGCTTTCAGCCGGCTCGGGAGCAGGCCTGCACCTGGGCTCTCGCACGGCTCCTATGCTGAGCGGAGAGAAACGCAAACCAACAGCCTGTCTATAAACACAGTCACGTTGGGGAATCCGGTTACAACTCACTTGCCTGCTAACCTGTTTACAAACATGGCTCGGATCTGTAGTGCCGACTGGACCTTACCCAGGAGATGTCTGGTTTAAAGTCTCTTTTTTACCTTTTTTTTTTTTTTTTGCAAACACAGTTCTAGTTCTAGTGTGCATGTATGTGAAATCACCCAACCCATGCTGCAATTGGATCCATGCAGGCAGAGGCTTTTGTATCAAACCCAAGGGCTTCACTGGGGCTCTGCTGCTGGCGCTTTGCAGAAGTGCCTCTGTTTGAAAAACTGTTTGGTTATCACTCATTCATTTGTTTGTTTGCAGACAGGGCTTAATCCAATGAGGGGTGGTTTGTAGCACCACACGGCTAACTCAGTTCTCAGGGAAATAAAAACCCTGTTCTCATCCAGATTGGGAAGACCAAGCTAGAAACCTCCTAGCATCAACCACGGCATGCCACCAATCCTAGCAACTGAGTAGATTTGCATACAATACAAACAATAGCCCTCCTGATCGTTACACCGCCCAGGCCCAGGGTGTTTTGAACAAGCCTGGAGAAATACCGGGAGACAAACTTGTTTCCTGCTAAGTGCGTAGGAAACCTTCAGATTTAGTGACTGCCCCATAATTCATCCTCCAGCAGCTCCATTTCCTTTACGAATCTGTGGACGTGAGCGATAATCTCCCGTGACTCTGGTACACCTCTCTTTCATGCCGAGTTATCTGTTGAGCTATTTTTCTTCCCTGTCTCTTATCATGGGTATCATTTTTAATCCATTATTTTTGGGTTTGCCGTTATTATGGGGCCTAACCTTGGTTCTTCTCCTTAGGAATCCCCGGAGTGTCAAGGATTCCTCGCCCCCATATTTACCACCTCCCCCCACAAAAGCCAGACATCACAGCAATCATACTCATCATCAATAACAATAACGTTTGCATAGTGCTTTCCGGCCATGCATCTCCGAACATTCCCGAAGACTAGGCCACCCTAGTAGTTCCCGTTCTACAGATGAGAAGTTCTACACAAGGAGGATCACTGACCTGCCCAAGATCCCACAGCAGGTCAGTGACAGAGCTGGAAACAGAACTCAGGTGTCCTGGCTCCCAGTTCTGTGCCCTATCCACTGGGCAACACTGTCTCACGAGGCTCATCCCTCCATGGAGGTGTCTACGATGCTGCCGCCTCTCAGAACTTTGCAGTGCAGCTCCATGGAGCTGCTACGGAGATTACCTACGCTGCTTGGCTGGGACCTGAACTCTGATTCCCTCGTCTGGTCACCAGACTTGGGGTGCGAGTGGAAAATGCCAGGCTGACAGTCTGGGAGACTGAGTTCTCTAATTATGCACGGGTAAGGGCACTGCTCTGCAGGGACCACTGAGAACTAGCTCCGTCTCCATAGCCCATCCGGTGCCTGCCAGGGGCCCAATTAGCAGCAGTGGTTTTGTGATGCTGACACTTGCCCATTAGGAACTGGGCCAAGGCCACTAAATTCATCTCACGCCGGTCACCCAGAACAGCCATCAGATGGCACCAGTGACTGGATTGGAATCTAGCTCCCTCTACTCTGTCTTGCCATTTTCTCCCCGTATCGTCCCCCTCTCTTTGGAGAGGGAAGCTTTAGGTTTTGCACACACAAAGACAGACCCTTTGCTGCAATTGCTATTGAAGTCAGTGGAGCGACACCAGCTGAGGACCTGGTCTGAAAGCAGATGATCATCCAAGTAATTTACAGGGGCAAAGGTAGAAGGAAAAGGTTCTGCTCACAGCACGAGGTGAAGTTCCTCCAGCCGGTGATGGCTATTCCCTGGGTTTGGCAGGTGCTGGCGTAATTCTGCAGCCAGCTGCAGGCGGTTTGGACAGCTCCCCCATCGATGCAGGTGTCAAACAGGCAGTTCTTGTAGAAGAAGCCGGGGTTGACTTTGCTATGGCACTTGGCGAAGACGCTGCTTTTGCTGGGGATCAGGCTGCACAGCTGCTGGGGTTTCCAGAACCCTTCCACCTTACTGCAGGTGGGGCACCTGTCACCACAGCCCACCTGGCAAAAGGTATCCCGCTTCACCCAGCTCTGGCCAAAGTCATTGATGTTGGAGGCCACCAGCCCGCTGGAGGTCTCCAGTTCGTCCCCTGGATTGCCATTGTAGCGGCCACAGAGGCCATAGGTGTTGTTCTGGAGGCTTCGCGGGACGGTGACGGAGAGGAAGGTCTTCCAGTCATACACCACCTTCAGCCCAAAGTCGGTCTCCACCACAATGTGGAAGCCAAAGGCAAAGATGTTCACCTTCCCTTGGCCCAGCTTCAAGGGCAGGTAGAGACGCTCATTGTTAATCTGCAAGGACACAGAAGCGGATGGGTAATTATTAATCTGCAAGGATCAAGGAATGTCATTTGTTTTAGGATATGCACCTCATGGGAGATGCTCTGTTGGGCCAGCTGTGACTGTGATGCAGCTCTTAGAAGAAAGGGATGATTACCATAATAATTATAACAACAACACCTGGATGAAGCACTGGAGGATGCTGCATGGGGCAGGAGTTGGGCTAGATCTGGCTCCCAGCTTTTTCCAGATGGGGGTGCTCTTTTCCATACTGTGTGCTGTTTGTGAGCACCTCTGTTCCAGGACTGGTGTAGACAGTGCAAAGAAACAAGCTACCCAATGGGTACATCTGTACCGCAATCACAGGGTGTGACTGCAGCTCAAGTACACGTACCTGAGCCAGCTTTAATCTAGCTACCTCGAGTGCCTGAGCAGTGAAGCCGCAGTAGTATAAGCCTGCCTGGGACCCTAGGTAATTACTCGGGTGGCTAGCTCATGCTGAAGCAGTTGCTGCTGCGGCTTCACTGTGCTGGTACCCAATGTAGCCATATTAAAACTAGACCATGGGTCAGGATCTACCAAAACTTCACCAGCTTCCAATAGCATCAACTCCTGCCCTGTCCCCGATTAGCTGGCAGTGTGTACTGCGCTCAACTGAGTCCCACAACCCCAGGCTGCGGCCTCTCCCTCCACCCCTCTACCCTCTGGGTCACGTTGTGACCAGATGACTCACCAGCACCGTGTATTTGTAGGCCCGGTGGATGATTATGTTATAATTGAAGACGTTCACCTCAACTTGCTTCACCCACAAGGCCAGGGACGGGTCCCGGTCCTCGTTCTTGGCTGTGACGGTGAATCCAGGGAAAGTATCTGACCTCTCTACCCGCTGCCTGGAGATCGTTGTGCAAAGGACCAGCGGGCAGCTGCTCTGGAAGTCAAACGAGAACCCATCAAAGGTCAAGTAATGGCCATAGCCAGAGACGATGCAGGAGGCATCCGTGCGGGGCTGGCAGTAGTAGAGGCCGTTCTCCTCCAGGCAGTACTCGTCGTCCTTGCAGGAGATGCTCTCGCAGTGCACGCTGTTGTCAGACCCGTTGCAGTAGCAGAAGAACTGGCAGTCGATGTCCATCCAGAAGGTCTGATTGGTGAAGAGCTGATGCCCCTCAAAATTACAGCCACACTCACTCCTGGGGACACACTGGGACCCTTGGAAGGCAAAACCCTCGTCGCACTGACAGCCCTCCATGCAGGTGTCCACGCAGACGGGGCCGATGACCAGAGTTTCGCAGGTCTCGGTGCAGGTCATGCACTCCTCGAAGTGGCTATTTTCAGGGCACTGGAGAGCTGGAGGCAATGAAACACACACAACATCAATGGCTTATTGGGGAGAAAGGCTCCACCGTCACCGGCGATGGAGTTTCAGGTCAGAGAGAAGGAGGATGTGGGATCAGCAAGACAAAGATCAAGTTGTGGTATTGGGGACAGTGCCACACAAGCTACTGTTAAGGAAACCAACTGTACCCCCCACCTCCCAGCCCTGGCAACCTCCTGTCCCATTTTCACCTCCCATCTCCTCGGATTTCTCCCTCCCCATCCTGCCACCATATCTGGTTTCCCGTTCATCCCCTTCTGCCTCCTGCTCTCTGTCTCGTCTCAGGATCCAGTTCAGTCTGGCCCTCTTGCTCTTTTGATGATAATCTCTGCGGATTTTCTCCCCCGGCCTCCCTCAGAGCGTCTCCCCCTCCATCTCTCTGGTCTTGTCGTTCTCCTTTTCCCTTTGACTGCCCCATCTGTCTGAAACACCTGCCTCCATCAGAGACGCGTGAATCACACCTTAATGCCTTTCTTTTGCCTTCAGCTCACAGCTGCAACTGTGTGTTCCTCCTCCAGCACTGCCCTCCTCCATGAATCCCTTCCTGTCCCCTCCCTGCCACCACACACACACCAGCACATGGCACTCAGGCTCTTTGCTCTTGCCTTCAAGAACTCCTAGCCCCAGGCCTCCACCTCCAGGCTCTCGTTTCCTCTGCGTCTCCTGGTTCTCTTGCCCTACTGCTCCCTTCATCTCTTTCACCCGCTCTCAGCTTCATACCCTCGACCAATGCATCCCCCTACACCTGGATCGACCTCCCCTCTGCGTATCTGCTCCATCTCACCTCCTCCTTTAGGAATCCTTCCCACCTTCTTCTCTGCACCTTCCCATTTATTTATTCTCCCATGTCTCATCTCCTGGGTCTCAGGACCACATCCTGGGAGATGCTGAGCCTTCTCAAGCCCCACTGGGCTCAGCACCTTGCTGGATCACAGACCCTTACTCTGTGATCCGTATCAATAAACACCCCGGCCTGTCTGTGACGTGTCCTCAGCAGAATGAAGAGACCATTATGTTCTATTGGGAGGCAGTGGATAGAGCACTAGACAGGGACTCAGGAGTCCTGGGTTCTATTCCCAACTCTGCCACTGACCTGCCGGGTGACCTTGGCTAAGTCACTTGCCCTCTCTGTGCCTCAGTTTCCCCATCCATCTTTTGATTTGGCCCTCCTTTGCAGTCTGTAGCGCTATGAGATCTACTGATGAAATGTGCTATATAAGAAGCAGGAATTCTTATGTTATTATTGTATTAATTGTGCAGAAACATCAGTTCACCAGCAGTCCATTCTAAACTGCAGGTGGTCGACTTTTCTGGACTCATTGTCCACATCCTGCTTCTCTCCTAACATCATCATTAATATTTGCATTACAGTATCAATATAGGATGGTCCCTGGCTTGAATAATTTACAATCTAAACAGGCAAGCTGGACAAAGGTAGGAGGGGAAACTGAGGCACAGGGCGAGAAAGTGACTTGTCCAAGGGCACAAAGCAGGTCAGTGTCAGAGCCAGGAATAGAACCTCAGGTCTCCTGACTCTGTGGGCCCTGTCCGCTAGACTATGCGGCCTCTCCTTCCCCTCTCCCTTCCACAGACTCCCATAAGCCCTCCATTTGAGAGGTAAAGGCTGTTTCATTGCCTGTTATGTACTTCTGCGGTGTGGGATTTTTACATGTGCTTTTGAATTATGAATGTTACAACATCGATGGCAAGCTGACAGCGACAGCAAAAAAACATGCCTTATTCAAATTACTCTCTGCTGATGGCTTACACTATTGTTAGAATCCATCTGCAATTCTGGAACACTCAGACACAGTGTAATACAACTCCCGATGTCTCCTGAAATGCCATCATGAAATTACTTAATTGGGAGACCTCTTTCTGCAAGGGAAAGGAAGTGCTGAAAATTTAGCCTGAGCACAAAAAGCAAAAGCTTTGTGTCTTTGTGTCCAAACAAAATTCCCTTCTTAATTTATACAAGTTGTCCATTTACTTGCCAGTTCTTCCCGACAAGTACAGACGTTTTCTGTCTGCAACACAAGACTCTACTTTGCTACAATGCTACTGGGGCTGAAGCAGGTGCTCATCTGAAGAAGGCCCTGGTGAATGAGTTAAGAAACTCTCCTACTATTTCCTTTTGTTGACTCCAACGCATGGCTTAAAAAAGCTAGGTAAGAGACTACTACTTCTTGCATCATTGGCTACTGTTACAGAACACATGTATTGACTGAAGCTGGCGAAATAGCAAAAAACCACCACCAATCCTTCATTTACAGAGATTTCTGTGAATCAGAGGATCAAGTGCTGTTCAGTGAGGTCATACTAGGCTAGATGCAGGAATTACTGAGTGAAATTCTCTGGCCTGTGCTATGCAGGATATCAGATAAGATGATCACAATGTTCCCTTCTGAACTTGAAATGTATAGGTGAAATTCCGGCTCCACTGAACCCAATAGGGCCAGGTTTTTACCCTATGAATCTATGTTGCACCCAGATACCACAGTGATGGGCAACCTTATAAAAACCTAAACAGAAGAAAATAGATACAATTAATTATGGATTATTATTATTTATTATAGTCATGCATCAGGTCCCCACTGTGCGAGGCATGTATAAACACAGAACAAAAGATGGTTCCTGACCAAAAAAGCTCACAATTTTTCATGAAAATGTTTGGTTTGGTCAGAAAGCCATTCCCCCCGACTCCCAAAAAGTTGACTAGATTCCTTGATTTTAAGGCCAGAAGATCATCTAGTCTGACCCCCCTGCATAGCACAGGACTGACAAAAAAACGTTTTGACACTTTGCATCATGGGACCACTAAAACATTTTAGTCGATAGTCCTTAGATGTCCAGGCTGGAGACGCAGCTTTGAGGGGAAGGATCTGGGGGTGAAAGGGAGGGAAGGATGGGAAGGGAGGAGGGGGAAAATAATGAACATACTTGTCCTCTGCAGAAGAAGTAGTAGTTCACCCCATCCAAAGTCAATCAAAGACTTTTCCCCAACTTACGGCAAAAGTTGAAGCTCCTCCACTGGCCGACCTCCACCTCCGCATTCTTACAGGCGCTAGCATATCGAGCCACCGAGTCACAGAGTTCCGACTGATTGCCCCCGCTCTGGCACAGGCGGAAGAGGCACGTTCTGTAGTAGGCCGATGCATTGACCACGCCGTGGCAGTCCAGGAAGGAGCTGTTGGTGGGGTCGTTGATGATCCCGCACTTGGAGCGGCTCCGGTAGTACTTGAGCAGCTCCGAGTCATTGTTGCAGGCCTTGAGCAGGTCCCCGCACTCCCCGTTGCAGATCTCATCGAAGGTGGTCCAGCTCTGCAGGAAAACCACCAGGTTGTCCGTGCACTTGCCGTTGGGGAAGCAGAACTCGTCGCTGCTGTTCCCGTTAAAGCCGCCGCACAGTCCGGCAGTGCAGTTGAAGTAGACGGTTGAGAGGCGTATCTGCAGCATGCCTAGGTTGGAGTACTGGATACTCACAAGCCCTTCGGACTCAATCACTGTGCCATTTTTGCTCCGGTAAATTTCCAACTGGCCGGAGGGGAGGAAAAACGGCAGCTCCACTTCATAGCCATTCACCTGCAAACGAAAGCGCGTGGTGGATGTGAAATGCTCGCCGCTATGGAGGTGACCACTGAAAGCAGAGCGCCTCGTGTCCTACTCCCGCAGCTAGCAGCAGACAGTGCTATTGCTCTGGATCACATCGTCATCTGCATCAAATACAGCGTGGACAACGAGCATTGAAACTGGTGCTAAGTTATTTTAAGAGCAGGTTAGACAAACACCTGTCGGGGACGGTCTAGATAAGACTTAGTCCTGCCATGGGTGCAGGGGACAGGACTAGATGACCTCTTGAGGTCCCTTCCAGTCCTATCCTTACTCTTGTTCTGTATTTCAAACCAAGCCTGCATGCTGCCTGAAAACAGCCCACGTGCCACCAGCAGGACAAATACCACAGTGTGAGAACCACTGATCTATGCTACATCTCCCATCACCCTCGGGAGATCAGAATGGAAGAGTTAGCGGAAGAAACAGGAAGGTAAGGGAGGGCCCGTTGTAAGCTGAGCAGGTTGAATGGGAGTTGTGGCTGTTTTATAACAAGCCCATGATCATCTAGGAACCACACGGCTGCCATTACACTGCACGCAGAGCTCATCTGGAACTTCACAGCAACATCTGGATTAGAAACTCTTTGGGGGTAGCAACTGTCTTTTTGTTCCGTGTTTGTACAGTGCCTACCACAATGGGGTCCTGGCCCATGGCTGAGGCTCCTAGGTGCTACCACAATACACATAAATAATCTGAGATAGAACCAAAATTCTCCTTCAAGAAAGAGCACAGGTCTCTTACACTTAAGCTACAGGAGAATCCCCATTAGCAGTATTTAGCCTATGACACACAGCTCAGCAGTTCTGACTGCCACCAGTAGAGGGCAGTAGTGCACGTGCACACTACCCAGTATGTTGCGAAGCAGTGGTAAAGCTGTGTAACTGCAAGCATGGCAGAAGAGTATCACACAGCTTCATGTATGACAGCGACACCCTTTCCATGCTGGCATTGGTGGCTGGTAAAACTGACTAATTTGGGTCTGAATAAATAAGGATCGCTGTCAGTTTGACACCCCATGTGCCTAGGGCACATTCACTTGTAAGCAGCTGTGGCTTAAAACAAGGTTGCAGGGACTATTTGTAAGTAACACTGTCTAGTGGATTTTGGATTTTTTTCTGTCCATGTGTCCTGATCAAAGTTGCTCACTCTAGAAATCAAACAGTGATTTATCTAACCGCCAGCAATACAGACTCAAATGGGGATTTGACCAATCAAGTTGGGCTCTTGCAGTGTCTTGCATCATCCTTCACCACTAACAAACATTCAGCAAGCAGAGCTTAGCTGAGCATTGCAACAGTGACTTTCGTTAACGATGCACGAGCCAGAAGAGCATCCTCGCTTCTCTCCTGTGGCTGTCCTGACTCAGCAGGGCTAAGGAGAGCAAAAGCTCACTGGTGACAAGAAAGCAAGCAAAGCCTCACAGGGAGTAAAACCGTTCAGTAAGAAGGTTCCTTGTTTTCCATAGCTGCTTTGTTGACTATAACTATGCTGTAACCCCGGGCTCTGCAGGAAACGGTATTTTAATAAAACCCACAGACTTGCCGTACAGGCATTGTACATCGATTTCCACCTACGTCCCTTTTGTCTTGGCATCCGTTCAGAGTCTCCATGGGCCAGTCGCTCCTAGCACCAGTTTTCCCAAGCAGCGTCTGGATCTGCTACAAATTAAATCCTTCATCTTCCACGCTTTGTCTCACTCCGGGATGTCTGTTTTCTTTGCTCAGCCTCTATCCCCTCCACCCCAACCCTGTTTCACCTCTCTCAGTTAGAAGGAGAAAACAATCAGGTGCAAATAATACAGCCACAGCTGGCCTGCGTCAGCTGACTGGGGCTCAGGCTGAGGGGCTGTAGAATTACAGTATAGATGTTCAAGGCTGGGCTGGAGCCTCCCCATTCCTGGGGTCTCGGAGCCTGGGCTCCAGCTTAAACCTAAACATCTACACGCAATTTTATAGTCCCACAACCTGAGTGAGCTGATACAGTCCGGCCACGGAGTTTTCTTGCGGCATAGACATAACCCTCCGGGTCTTGGGAGATGACAAAAGTTTAGGATGGGATTTGGGGGCAGCTTTGTTGAAAATCCCAACCGAAATGTCCGGCATGTTTTGCAGTTGGCAGTGTTGTCTAGTGAGAAGAGTCAGGGCTGCTGGACTCTAATCCCAGCTGTGCCACTCTGCCGCAGTTTACCCCTCTGTAAAATGGGAATAATTACCATCTCTCTCTTAGGGAGAGGAACAGTGGGTTCACCGCTTGTATCATGAAGCCATCCTGCCTTGGGTAATGGCAACATTTATTTCTAGTGGCCCCAGCAAAGCAGCCCTTTGGTATTCCTCAGACCCTGGGAGTTTGTGCGGGCACCTAACCAACGGCTACAGCCTAAAGGGCCTTGTGCTTGGAACACCTACAGAGCTTGCCTCTGGTACGTCCGGCATGCTACCAAACCTCCAGGGGATGGGGGCACCACAGCACTCACGGTTACCTCCCGCAGTGGAGGTGGTGACAAATCACAAGACTTTGTTGAGGCACATATGTAAAGAGTTCAGCGATTCTCAGCTGCAACGTGCCATGGAAACACAATGCTCTCTCGCTCTCTGTGAGCAGCAGAGAGAGACTTCCCTTCCCCCGATTGAAGACTGTCCCTTAATAGGATTCTTACCTTGATTTCAGAAGCACTGGAACCTCCAACTTTGACCTCCTGGCCAGCTACCTGGATCCTCAGGGGTCGGAGCCAGTTAGGCCTGGATTCAGGCTTCTTTTTGCTGATGTCAACCTCCAGGAAGTGCGGTCTCTCCGAGCAGGTTTTGAGCAGGGTATAGGAATGCTCCGCAGGGAACATGAACGCCACCCCATCAAAGGACTGCAACACCTGGTTCTGGCTCACCAAGCACAAGCTCTCTCGCTTGGGGTAACAGCCCTGGTAGCCGTTCTCTACCGCACACACCTCTCCTTCCCGGCAGCTGGCATTCAAGCAGGTGATCTCTGCACCGTCCTCGCACCGGCACTGCACCGTGCAGTCTGCGGCGGCCCAGAAAGACTCCCCTACAGCATAGTACCTGCCGTCGACATCGCAGCCGCACTTGTGGATGGGGACGCACTGGTCCGTGCTAAGGACGTGGCCTTCGTTGCATTCACAGCCCTCGGTGCAAGGGGAGCTGCAGGCCAGCGGGGCTGTTAGATCCGAACACGTGGCTGGGCAGCTGTTGGTGCAGACTGAGTAGTGGCTGAATTCTGGACACTGGACAGCTGTAGCTAGGAGAAGGAAGGTAGAAGAGCGGCTGTTACAAGGCTACTCGTGTTATTCGGGGCCGAACTGTTTTCAACTCTGGGCCAGATCCTCTGCTGCTGTAAATCAGCAGAGCTGCACCAAAGCGTATGGGCCATTTTACACCAGGTGAGGATCTAGCCCAAAATGTCTGCTGTCACTTAACCCTGATTTCAGAGAAAGTGCTCCTAATTCACACACCTGAGAGATTAGCATGGGGCCCTCTCAGCACCCATACTAACCATCCTTTTTCCGGTCCACACCCACAGCATTCCCCGTCCCATCGCAATTGCACGGCATTGTGGGGTTCTCTCCCACAGTTCCCAACACAGCTCCTCATCTGTGCTCCCCCTCGAATTTTCTACTTGTGAAACTTGTAAGAATAAAAGATGAAGGGAGGGGAGAGGGAGGAATCAAGAAATCAAAGAGGGGAGAGAACGGAAAGAGATTAAGGAAAATCAGGCATAAGACCATGGGCTGAGACGTAAAATCTCCCAGAAAATTTCATAGACCCAGACACCATTCAGGTGGTGGTAGTTATATTAATTTAGATTCCCTCCTAACCCTGATTGTTATGTGATTTTACAAATTATTACTATTCTCTTATTACTCTTTGGATTATTATTAGGCAGTCATATGCCATAATGATAAGTGAGATAATGTGTCTATCTGTCTACCTATCTATGTATGGCAATGATCAACAGACAGATAGTAAGTATGGGGATGATAAATAGAAAAAGAGACATTAGTATTCAATATTACCGCTGACATACTATGTGGATTTCTCTCTTGGTATCATCAACCCCTTATTGCTTTCTAATGTAGCCTAAGGGAGTATCGTTTGCAGTGTTGTAGCCGTGTTGGTCCCAGGATGTTAGAGAGACCAGGTGGGTGAGGTCATAACTTTACTGGACCAACTTCGGTAGGTGGAGGAGACAAGCTCTTGAGCTTTGAGGCTGAACAAGAGCTCTGTGTAGCTCCAAAGCTTGCCTCTTTCAGCAACAGAAGTTGGCCCCAAAAATGATATGACCTCGCCCACCTTGTCTCTCTTATCATTCAGCACTCTGATGCCACAGTAATGAGCATGGCATGAATCCCTAGTAGAGAGATGCAATTAGATTGCCATTATCCCCTTACTGCTCTGGTGTTGACACCGCTACGTATGCTGGCTGGCAGAGGTAATTTAGCCACTTGCTTCAACCAGTTACACTGGTGGCGGACGATAGCCTGGAAAAAGGCAACCATTCCACTTCTGCCATTCTGAACTGGGACCAAGGTGTCACCACTACACACTGGGTGCGTCAGATTTAGCATCCTGTCTCCTGGAAGTGGCTGATGGTTCAGAGGGAGGTAGGCGAACGGCCTCCATTACACCCCCTTTGTCTCTAAATTGCCCTCTTGTGCTCTTGCGCCCCATTGCACTCAGAGAGTCAGACAGCACCACACGCACAAGGAAAAGTCCTTTCCTGACACCTCGCAGATGGGGTCAGCTTACACCCTGCACTATGGGACGGGGGGCCCCAGTCTCCTCTCGCTCACGCCGCGATAGATCAGGAGTAACCCTGCCGAAATCAGCCGAGTTCCCTCTGCACAAAAGTGGCGCAAGAGAGACAGCAGATGGAGAGATTTAGTTTTAGCATCTCAGCGGATGGCAATGGCCATTAAATGAGCCAGCCCTGTCTTGAGTCCAACCACAATACCTGGCACTCCAGCATTGAGTTCCAAAGGGCGCTCGAATTTCCTTCTATTTCTTCAACACTCTAACTGCCCTTTAGTTACTAGGCGTCCCCTAGTCCTTCTCGTGTTGCATTTCAGGACTGAAAGGAGGGACTGCTCGGCTTTCACTGTAACTCTGGCTGCCTCAATCAAGTCCCTGCCGGCTCGGCTCCGGGCTTATCTCATGCAGGGTTTTCACTTCAATGGGAGTCTGTTGCGGGCCCCCGAAACCACCTCCCGCCTCCTCAGGGCAGCCTTACCACATCCTGTCTGGGTTCGCCAGTCTCCCACTGGAATCCCCAGGGCTTGGCACACCAAGGCGTAAGCCTGGATCGCCTGGCAGAGGCCGGTGCCGTTGTCCCGGATGCTGCACAGGTCATACACGCAGCTGTGGACGAAGGCCGTGGGGTCCACAATGGCACCACATTCCCACAAGGGGCCACCGGTCTTGTTGATGAAGCCGCAGTACTCGGGGGTGAAATAGAGAGACTCCATGGCAGAGTCGCAGAAGCTGCAATTGTCTAAGCATCCTGGGGAGCATTTCCACTCCGGATGGTAAACTCGCCAGCTCTCCCCCAGGTCCAGCACTGACACCGCTGGCCTCCCGTCCGAGCGAAGGGTATCATCCTGAGGATCCTTGTTATAGTTCCCACACAGCCCACAGGTGGCATTGATGTAGGTGCCCGGGACAGAGATGGAGGCATAGTGTTGCCCATCGTAGGTCACCAAGACGCCAAAATCAGTCTCCACCGCAGTTGACAAACCACTCTGGTAGATTTTTATCGCCCCCAGTTCCAAGGAGAGGGGTAAGGACATCACCAAATCGTCTACCTGCAGGAGCAAAGCAAGAGAGTAACATCACGTAACACAGCAGGGTTTCCACACTGTTGGGAGCCCAGGGGGTGGTTCTGACCAGGGCCACCCAAAGGATTCAGGGGGGCTGGGGCAAAGCGGGGGAGCTGCAGCGCTTGTACTCACCTGGCGGTGGTCCAGGTCTTCGGCGGCATTTCGGCAGCAGGTGCCCTTCAGTCACTCCGCGTCTTCGGCAGCACTGAAGCGCCCCCACCGTCAAAATGCTGCCGAAAACCCAGACTGCCGCCGGGCCAGGGCTCGCAGGGCCCCTGTAGGTCCTGAGGCAAATTGCCCCCCACTCTGGGCAGCCCTGGTTCTGACCCCTTGCAATGTTGGCAATGGGCCCCTTGCAATGTTGGAATCTGAGCAAGATGGTGAATTGGGAACCAGTGATTGCAATCCAGCCCCAACAACATTTGGAGAAGGGGTTGGATTTTAAGGGCCGGGTTGGGGCCTTTCCAGTTTTCAGCACTACCTACACTAACGCGTCCCTTCTCTCCCCCCACCCCACCTCCCCGAGGAGTCCTACAAGGCCTGGATTCCAGACAAAGACACTGGTCCAGATATGGTGCAAACCATCATAGACCCACTGACTTCAACAGACCTACAGCGCTTTGCACCAGCCGAGGATCTGACCCAAGGAGTTTTCCTTCTTTGCTGGGGCTCTTACCTTAACTTTCCCAAAGCTCCCTTTGGGGATAACAATCTTGTGAGAATAAACCTCCACCGAGATATCCTTCAACCAGGAGACGGAGGAGCCACCTCGGTTCTCATTCTTGGCCTCCACGCTGAAGAAGGGCAGGTTAGATTCTGGCCAGCACTGCCGGGTGAGGAGGTAGGCACAGGAACCCTGGAAGTGAAAGAGGAAGCCATCGAAGGTGTGGTAGTGTGGGTCTCCGAATACCACGCAGGTGCTGCTCTCCACTGGCACGCATTGGTAGAACTTGTCCTTCGGCTCACATACTTCATAGGGGCCGCAAGCCATCTCCTGGCAGAAGATCTCATTGTTAAAGTCCAGGCAACGACACTTGGTGGAGCAGTTGGTGTTGTCCCAGAATATCTCGCCTGGATGGAGAAACTGCCCTAAAAGAACCCCACATTGCGTTACTTGTCGGAACACAGGACCCATGACACGACTTAGAAGAACAATCAAGAGTTCCAAGTCATTTGTTCTTTCTGATCCGGGTCCAACACTGGGAAAGTTTACTGGCCTTGAAAGCAGGACCACCAGCGTGGTACATTTCTAACACAGCATCCCGTGTGATGTTACTTGCCATATCACACCACTCTCTAGCATTGTAACACATCACAGCCCACTTCAGCAAAGCATTGGAAACACATGCTTAACTTTAAACAGGGGAGAAGTCCCATCGAAGTCAATGGCGCTACTCATATGCTTAACATTAAGCATGTGCTTCAGTGAATCATGACCTCTGTTATTGCTGGGCAAAATCAGGTAGATTTTCTAGTTTTGAGAACTGCTCAAACTATTTTGGGGAGGGGGGAGTGTACAGAACTAGTTTGGTTCATGAACCTTTTCTCCCTGGAATTTGAAGTCATTTGTGCTTAATATATTGCAATATATTAAGTCAACCTGTTTTGGTTACCCTTTATATAGTGACTGTGAATCCACTGTCATTTTTCTGTAATTACACTGTAATTAACCCTTTTGATAGCTGTAGTTACTAATTTCACACAACTGGAAGGTGACTGAGCAATTATGGAACAAACACTACATCGTCAATGTACCTGAATTCTAATATATATATATATATATACACACACACACACATATATATACACACACACACACACACACACACATACACTAACTATAAAACCAAAGGCATATTAATACATAATTCCATAACATAGTTGGCCTTGGGTTATATGAATTAGCAATTATTGATGATCAAACAGCATGACGGCAGTGTAACTACACTGTATTGTGAAGTCTATTGCATGTTTTTCTCGCTGAATGGAGACCTGAAAGGAAAGAGGAAGATTTAAGAATTTAGACTGGCAAAAGAAAGTGTCTTTTTTCCCCCCCCCTTTAGAGTCTCTCTCTCCTCCATCTGCTTCCTCCTCACATCCTCTCTCTGTTTGTTTTTCACTCTGCCCACCCTCTGCTCATCTCTCCCCTGGATTTTCATCTCTCTCACGCTCTCTGTTCTTTTTCTTTTTTCTTTCCACAGAAAAAAATCTCTCCTAAACATAATGAGACCCCAATTATGTTTGCTTTGGAGCCAACCTTCCAAGCCCACGACATTCGAGTGGGTTCCAAATTAGGCAAAACAAACCTGTTCAGACCCACTTCTGACCACTGAAAATCTGAGGTTCTTCTCTTACAAATGGCATTGAGCTATCAGCTGTGATTTCCATATTCATCTAAGGGAGTTAGATGCACTGCTTTCATTAACCTGAAGACGGAACTGTGTGTCTGAGTCCCTTTGAAAATTTCAGCCTTCATTCTGAGCATTGGTGGGTCAAGTTTAGAACATAAGAACGGCCATACTGCATCAGACCAAAGGTCCATCTAGCCCAGTATCCTGTCTTCCGACAGTGGCCAATGCCAGGTGCCCCAGAGGGAATGAACAGAACAGGGAATCACCAAGTGATCCATCCCCTGTCGCCCATTCCCAGCTTCCGGCAAACAGAGGCTAGGGACACCATCCCTGCTGTGCATCAGACCTTGAACTTTTTCAGGGGCTATACAGGCCCTTTGGACTAGCAGAGCTATATCAGCACTAGTCGAGGGCTGCATATAAACAAACTGCAGATCTCAGACCAGTATACATTTTCAATCCTTGACATTTCAGGCTTCCAGCAGCGAGTGAAAATTCTCTCTGGTTAGAAAGATTTCAGGAGTGAAGGAGACACCCGAGACAGTCTTATTTGTAAAATGATAATACAATAATCTCCGTGCCGCCAAGTCCCCCTGGTATCACAATGAGCGCTTCTATCACTTTATACCTATGCACGGTCAGTGGCACACTGACATATCCAGCAGGTTGTGCAGGGCCATTGAATTTATCCTATGCATAAAAGCAGCAATCCATAATTCAGAAGCAAGGGAAAGGAAGTCAGAGTATTGTCTTTTTACACCCATGGCATTTCCATCAGGCCAGCCAGGAGAGTCTCTTTTGCTGTTGTTACTCTAGCTTATCTGCAGTGCCGAAAGTACAGGGCTCTCAATCCTTACTGAGAATTTAAAGCCCTAGTTTCACAGGTTTCTAACTCTGAGGTGGGGGAAATGTAGGCTTTTAATTACAGTCAGATACTAAAACCACAGAAGGACGGGAACAAGGCCAGCGTATATTATAGCTTCCCATTGACATTAATGAGTTACACAGCCATACGCGAGACAAAAGAACAGACTCACAGCTCTTTATGGGCCCATTCGCCCCTTTTAAAATGCTATGAAGTTAGGCCTTCTCCACGCTAGCAATTTGTCCTAATTACAATCACCGGTGCCAAATGCAGCCACTGGTTTAGCTGCCACAGTGCAAACCTCTAGTGGAGACAGGGAAAGCCGCTATTTGCACTAGCCCTGCTTGAAACCAGACTAAGCTGCCCCAGTGCAAACTGCAGTTTATAGTGGTTTACCCAATCTGCACCACTAAGGGTTTGCTACCCAGGGATGAAGTCTTGGCCTTCCTAGCAAAACTTCCATTGACCACAACAGGGTCCGGATTTCATCCCTGGCATCAGGTGACCATCATTAGAAAATGTAGTGACTTGCACAGGGTCCTACAGTGACTCAGAACTAGAAGCAAAGTCTTCTGCCTCTCAGTCCCACACTCTCACCACTAGGCCATTCTGCCTTCCAAAGAGGCAGCCTCTATCCTGGAGTGTTTACACATGTTGCAAAGAATACGGACAATATAACAGCAAAGCAACAGCAGCAGCAGCATATTCTGTCAATTTTCAAACTGAATCATCTTGTGTTATATGGTAAACTTCAAAAACATGAAAGAAGCAATTTTTACCTCTCAGGCTGCAGCCATTGGCTGGGTCAATTTCTCTCCCATCTATTTTGAATACCCAGCGTCCAGGGACATTAACATTGGTTGTATCTTCAATATTAATTATCTCCGGGGTTCTGGAACCAGGAATGCTAAAATAGTTGGTGCTGTTTCCACCGTTGAATCCTGCCTGGAACACAGAAAGAGCAAAATTAATCTGAAAACACGGAGACCATCCTTCCCTTAAGTCTGTTCTGTCTCATATTTCTTGCCATTGCTGATGTTAATAACCCTGATTTCTCTGTAAATTTTGCAGTTGATTATCTTGTGTTCACTTCCCCTCTCCACTGTGATCACATAAGATCCCGATGGCAGCTACAGCAACTCTGTAGATAGAAAAGTCACACCGGGAAACTAATTGGAACTGATTAATTTTTTTTTAACCTAAACATTTTTATTATTACCGTATTTTAAATACAAAAAAGGCCATTTGGCCCAAAGGAAATCTTTAGTTCCTGGTTCTTTTATTTGTTTGCTTGTTTTTGACAAACAAATTGAAATTTATTTTTTGTTTTGCTTTTTCAAAAACAAACATTTTTGGTAAAAATCCTGTTTTCAATTTTCAGAAACAAAACAAAACTTGCTTTTTCTTTTGGCTTTTCAGTGAAAAGCCAAACAATTTTTGGAAGGAAGGAAGGCGAGAAAAGGGAAAGGAAAAGGGAGCGTGAGTGGATGGATAGAGATGGATGGATGGATGAGAGGTTTTTTTAATTAAAAAAATGGTATTTTTCAGCCAGCTCTCAATTTCATATATTTTTAGCTACCTTTACAATGTTAGGTGTTTAACTTTTATCAAAAGGAGTAAAACACAGTTTCCTTCTGCTGTTTATTTCATATTTCTCCTATTCTCCCTTCAGTCTGGGAAGAAGAAAGAAAAGCAGCACCATGTGACCAGCCAGGTCTCCTCCGTTCACCAGCAAGTGCCCTGTGAACCATATGGTCCAAATGGATCATCCAGCATGAACCTTGACTGTTTAAGCTAAACGACCTGGTCTAGCCACTAGAGGGAGACAAAAGCCACGCTGTGTTAAGGCGGGTCACGTCTTCACTAGATCATATTTCTCTGCTGACACTGTCAGAACAAGGACAGGTTAGAGGTTAGAGCATAAACAAATGACAGTGAAGATGCACAGTAAGAGCCTTACCTGGGCCATCACTCCACCGAGTCCGGTTAAAGGATCTCCTCCACTCGCTGTTCCAGTGGTCCACATGATTTCTTCATAATTGAACATAGCAAACGTGGACACCCCATCTGAAATCAGGAGAGCTTGAAAAGTGTTCACCTGTTTAAAACAGAGAGACAGGCATATTCGCAAAGTGATATCACCCCTGCCTCAGCTTTTGCACCATTTTTCTGTGCTGCCTTCTTCTGCATCAATCCCATATGAAATGCAATAGGGAAAATTGATAATTAAACAGCAAAAGCTAAGCATGGTATAGGATGCCACCCAACAGCTGATTCAATCCCGCTTAACTGCATCCATAGCTTTCCAGAGCATAATTCCATCTGGGACCCCACAGGAGACAGATTAAATCTGTGATCTATTTTAGCACCAATAGATGGCAGTATGAGAACAAGCACTGAGAAAGCAATCAGCTGGGCTTGGATTGCTACAGCCTGTTATCTTAGCGTTATTCTATCTCAGCTTTATTCATCACAGTGTTATCTTATTGGGTTACTTTCCCCATTCAGATGCTATAATAATATTAACAATGGCATCTATAACAGTCAACAGTGTATTGTACCCAAGGAAATCTTGCTTTCCCAAGCTGCAGGAATCCCAGACCAATCTGCAAAAATGTAATGACAACATTTACATTGTTTTTAAACGGTTCTTCAATTTTTAAACGATAAATATTTCAGATAAATTAATTCAGCAACAAGCCATCACCCCATGCTAGGAGGAGGTGCTCTGTCATCTTCTAAAGAGGACATCAAATGAGCTCGACCATAGAATCCCAGAGCATTGTCCATAAAAGCCCTATCCTACCTGGGTCCACATGAGCTAATCTTGCATCCCTGGGAATCCAGTTGCAGGATCTGCCCCTAAGAATATACTGGCAAATTCCACCCATCTAAATTCCACTTGCATTTCCAGTTGGATATGGTATCCTTCACTTCCTGTCCTAAAACATTCTACTTTGGTCACTCTATGCTGATTAACAGTCATGCTTCCCTCCCAAGAGGTGGCTACATTTCAGTGGTGGGTGACTTGACCATGTACGTTCCCTCACTTATTTTAAAGAGATATTGTGTGTCTAATTAATCGAGGTCTGGAAAAGTGGTTTGAGATCTTTGCTTGAAAAGTGGCTAATGTAGTGCACCGTGTTATCATGTAACGTTAAAAAGTCCAGATGACTGATGAAAACATACTGAGTCATCTGGAACCAGAGCCTCAGTGGATGTGAGCTAATAGAGCTCCACTGAAATCTAGGTAGCTAGGCCAATTTACACTAGCAGAAGATCTCGTTCACTGTAAAATGGGCCATGTCAAAGTGATATTGGTTTTGTATAGACTTCTGATGGTCAATTCCTGCCATTTTTAATTTTTGTTTAAAGCGAATCAATTGTTCTGACCATCATTTTAAAAAGAAGCCAGAGGTGCAAATTCATTCTGTTTCATTATTAATTATTATTATTATTATTTGTGTGGTGGTAGCTTCCAGCAGCCCCAGTAATAGAGCAGGACCCCACTGTGCGGGGCTGTGTACAAGGAGAGAACTCAAAGATGATCTTTGCCCCAAAGAGTTTACAGTCTAATTATAAGACAATAGGCAACAGATGGCTACAGACAGACCGATGGGGGAGTACAAGGAAACAGTGAGACAGAATTGGTCAGCACGATAGGTTGTGGTATCGGAACACCAATGGCCTAATCACTGTCATGAGTGTTGCAGGCATCACAACAACGGAGAGTTTGAAGAAGGATAACGAGGTAGCTTTACAGATGTGAATGAGGAGCTCCTCCCAGCCAGGAGGGGCAGCATGGGAGACTGCATGAAAATTTAACAAGTGGGTGACGGAGGCTGGCACCATTGGCTAACTGGTGGTGGGAGTCGACATTTCGATAGTGAATGAGAGATGACAGGTAGGGTCGGGATATGCCTGGAACGGCGCTGAAGACAAGCACTTTGTGTTTGACGTGATGGAGAAGGTTGAGCTACTGTCTTTAATGGCATTAGATCAGGGATAAAGCATGCCCAATAAATCTGAAAACCTGCTCCAGAGTGGGAAAGAAATACTTTTCTAACAAACTGACATTTTTACTGATTTTATATATATATATATATACACATACATACATACACACACACACACACACTCCGACAGTCAATTTTTTTTTAACCCAGCCAGTATATTTCTTGGTCTTTGCCAACTCAATTTCCAATACTGCAAGGTATGAAACTTAAAAGGCATAAAATCTATAGCCTGCAGTGCCTGTAGGAATGCAGAACATGATTGGGGAAAAAAATCTTCCTCTCAGGATGTGATTTTCCACTAACTGCAGCCAGCTCCATAAAAGTGATATTCACCCCAGTGAATCATGATCAGGCATGATCCAAAGCCCACTGAAGACAATGAAAAGATCCCATTGACACCAGAGGACACTAAATCAGGCCCTTAAGGTGTAGGTCTGCCTTAAAAGGGTTTACATCAAAATAGCACCTTTTTACCCAACCAGTTTACTCCCACTGGGTCCAATTGTGCCTGCAGGGAAGTCAATGTTAATGTTCCAATTGATGTCAATGATTTGTGGGAGGTCATTGTCACGGTCTACTTGGGCTTGGTGAGGCCTCTGCTCGAGTACTGTGTCTTCGTGTGGGTGTCACCCTTTAAGACAGACGTTGACAAATTGGAGGGAATCCAGAGGAGAGCAATAAAAAACATCACAGTTTTAGAAAACCTGACCTATGAGGAAAAGCTCAGGAAGATGGGCCTGTTGAGTCTTGAGAAAAGAAGACTGAAGAGTGTGTGTGTGTGTGGACCTGATAACAGTCTTCAAATATCACAAGGTCTGCTTTGAAGGGGGATCAATTGTTCTCCATGTCCACTGGAAGTAGGACAAGACATAATCAGCATAATCTGCAGCAAGGGAGATTTAGGTTAGATAGCAGGAAAAATATTCTACCTATGAGGATAGTTAAGCACTGGATCAGGTTCCCTAGGGAGGTTGTGGAATCCCTGTCATTTTAAGAACAGGTTAAATAAACACTTGTCAGGGGTGATCTAGGTTTACTTGGTCCTGCAGCGGGGCTGAACTAGATGACCCTTCGAAGTCTGTTCAAGCTCTACATTCCTGTGATTCAGGCTTGGCTCCCTGGGAGAATTCAGAGCCAGATCTGCTGGCTTTAGAGACAAAAATGAAGCTCCGACCTTGACAGCTGATCAGGGAGGGTGAAGGGTGCACCTGCGTAGAGCTCTATTCATGTCAATGGGGCTCTGTGGGCTGCAGGAGTCCACCCCTGCAGAGCCAGCAGAGCTAAGAGAGCGTTTCATACATTCTACACAGATGAGGAAGGCTGCTCCTGCAGCCTGTGACCCAAAAGATCTGGATCTAATTCCCAGCGGTGTCGCAGACTCCCTCTGTGACCTTCAGCAAATCACTGCAGAATTTCCCGCTTCTGCCAAGGGGGGATTAACAATCCTTCCTTTCTCTCACCCCTTGTCTGTCTTGTCTATATAGATTATAAACGCTGATGCAGAGGCTGGCTGTTACTATGGGTATGTACAGCGCCTAGCACGTGGGGCCCTGTTTTGGCTGAGATCACCAGGCACTGCCATGCTATTACTAAAATAATCTAACTAAGTTCCAGTCAGTTACACCTGTGCAAACCCGCCAAAGATGAGGGCGCACAAGCATCACTGAGATCCAATATGGCCAGCAGAACCCTTATGGTCGGAAATGATGTACTCAGACAGAAAGTTCCCCACTTGAATCTCAGAACTGAAGAGTTTGCAGCACTAACTGGCAGGAGAAACCTCTTGTCAACAGAGCATATTTGATCCAGAGTCACAATAACCATGGAATTCCAGATAAAGCTAGGTGAAAAACTGATTTTTTGATGCACTGGCAATCTTGAAAAATTCTCTCCAGCCGCCGCGCCGCCCCCTTCCCCCAATTTTTATATCCATTCAATCCAAAATCAAGATTTTTCCATGAATCAAAAAGTGGAAAAAAATCATTTTTGGCTTGAACAAAACTGTGCATTGAAAGGGAACAAAATGTTTTGTTTTGACTGCAATATTTAACAACCATTTTTTTTTAACAAAATGAAACGAAATTTTGAAAACATCATTTTGAACCACAAAATCAAAATGTTTCATTTAGAAAATGTTGAAAGGAAACAGATCAATTGGGGGCGGGGGGGAGCAATAGAAGACAGGTGTTGTCCGAAATAATTTAGCAAAATCAACACGAATTCTGAAAGTGTGTCAGTGTCTCCAAATCTACATTTTTGGCTGAAAATTTTGGCCTGTCTCTAATCTCTGATGCCATTTTTACTGAGTCACTCTTCAAAGCAGGCATTAAGGAGGTTTTGCACAAGTTTTCTGCACTGGGGTGAATTTCACCTTCAAAAGTTGCATATACTATTTTACACGTAAATCAAAAGAATTCTCTGATATTGTGCAGGAAGGATGCTATGTACCAAAATAAATTGCATTGTGTGCAATTTTCCCAGCAATACAGGGATCTCAGTACTGCTTCTGGCTCAAAACACTTTGGAACTGTGTGCCAATGAGATTGGAAAAATGCATTAAATTTCAAACAACCCTAACAAATGGAAAGGAACACGGCTCTTTGTAATAGCTGACTTCTTAAGAGATCAGACTCCTTTGTGTTTATGGAATTAAAGAGCCGCTAATCCAGCCAAATCATTGGCAGGGCTGTATTACCAATTATGATACATCTTTTACTGCACTGATCGTCATTGTGATAATGCTGTCTATAATCTTTTCGATTTCCTACATCTATTTGGGATTTCAATGCAGCTGTTCAACTCATACTCCTGAAACATCCTGACTGCCCGCTCAGATTAACATGGCATAGAAATAAATCCAGCCACAGCCACAATAAAAATCCATAAGGTTGTTTGTACCCCACAAAAGGTCCCCATTTTCTGTTTCCAGTCGCAGGTTTTTAAGAGAAGGGATTTCAGTCAAAGATCAATTTATTGCGACTTCCTGGATATGAGAGTTTTAAGAAGCAGCTTCACTTCTGGAGCCCGTTAGGGACAAGAGAACTTACTTTGCCTAATTTTGAAGCCAATGTGGCCTTGGACGTTTGATTCTAGCTGAAAAATTATTGGGTTCACATTTAACTCAGAGTGGACGTGGGTGGGGGAGGAGCAGAGAGAGGGAGCGAGAGACACAAAATCCAGTGAGGGGAAAAATAAGATGAACAATGGAGCAGTGAGTGGGAGAAAAAGTAAGAATGAAAAGTTAAAGCCCCCATCCTTCCTGCCCTCACAAGCCATCTGTTTCTTTCACACACACACACCCATTGCACTTTGTCTTTTACTTACCCTAGACTCCACTGTGCTAGGTGCTGTACAGTCATTGAATAAAGACAGTCCCTAGCACCAAAGAATTTACTACCCTAAACCCTGATCCTGCAACACTCTCCATGCACAGACTTCTCCTCCCACTCAGAGCCCCACTGAAGTCAAAGGGGGCCCACCCATGCAGATCACATCTCAGAATCAGGATATAAGGCTGTACATTCTTTGGGGCAGGGCCTATACTAAATGCCTGTACAGCACCTGGCACTACGGGGACACTACTGTAATAAAAACATCTGTAGGTTCCTCTGACACAAACACTCACATTCAAGATGCTGTGCAGGGCTCTTGTTTGTGCCAGGGCAGCTGTTGGGAGGTGGTTCTATACAGAACACAGGCTGCCTGACTGTTATGTTCATGCCACACATGCACAAAGATAAAAACATATATATTGTGCCTGGAAGGTTGCAGGGTAACGCTATTTTATTTCTTAGACTCCAGAACCCTAACACACAAGAACCCCAAACCAGAAAGAGACAAAGCAGGCTGGCTCCCTTATACAGTGAACCACAATTCACCCCACCTTGCTCTAAGCTGTCTGCCTGCTGACTGACTCCAATCACAGGCTTCCCTACAGAGGTCCCTAGCCTGCAAGAAAGTTCAGGAAACCACTTACAAATTAAAGTGACAGACAACAATTCCAATGCAGTTTTCAAATACCCCACACTTACCACTAGAAAAACTGGTCTTTAAACTGAATCATACTTTGGAAAAAATAAAGGACAGGGGATTAGAGGTTTGCAACCTCAGAGTTTCACACACCCTCAAAAGGAACACATTTCTCCTTTCTTTATTTAAAGAGAAAGCCCTGAATCAGTGTTCAGTTAATAAATATTTGGCCCCTCTTTATAAAGTGTGCAGAATCCAACCTCTGAAGCGCCTTGAGACACAGATAAGCCTGATCTCCATTTTACAGATGGGGAAAACGAGGTACAGAGAAGCTGAAGAGACTTGATCAAGGCCACACAGCAAGGCATGGATAAGAAAATAGACTCCGCTCTCATATCTAATCAATATGTAATAATAATAATTAGTCATTACTATAATATGAATAAAGTCCTCAAACGAGACTGGAGCCCCACTGAGCTAGCTGCTGTACAAACACATGGTAGGAGACCATCAATCTTTCCTTTGACAAGTTCACAATATAACTATACAAGACAGACTAAGGGTGGGAGAAAGGAAGGATGATTATCCTCATTTTACTGATGGGGCCCTGAGGACCAGAGAGATTAAGTGACTTACCCAAGGTCACCCAGGACGACAGTGGCAGAGCTGGGAATGGAGCCCAGGTCTTCTGAGTCCTATCTCATCCATCCGCCCTTTAACTTAAGCCATGTCTACAACAGGAGTGCTTTACCAGTGTAGGAATGCCTGTATACTACCCCAGCGTAGCATGCCTGGTGTGGACACAGGATTTTTTTTTTTAAATCAGTGTAGCAAAACCACTCCCGCCAAGAGAAAGAAGCTATCCTGGTAAACGTTATACAGTATAACTGCACCTCACCTAGGGGTTTCTGATGGCACTGCTCTGTTGGTCAGGATCACACCCCTTCAAACTCCGACCAACATCACTGTGCTGGAGTCTGTGGCATGTTGGTCTGACCTCTGCCATTCCTGCTACAGAAAACAACACCCTTCTAAAATCATCACACAAGTCAAGAGATTGAAACGTTTGCCCTTACAGGGGTCGTGCTGCTGCCTCCATAGAAGGTAACCTCCTCCCAGGTGACGACAAAGAGCCAGGTGGCTGAGAAAGAGGGCAGGTTTTTGAAGTACTTCCTGATGTCTTTGGAGACCTTCTTCAGCAGGGCGGGGTCCGTGCTCTCCTTGTAGTAGATTTCTCCTCGGATTCCATTGTGGACGTCTGCCCAAAATGGAGCAATGAAGGCCCGGCCATCTGCAAGGGGGAAAGGCTCTGGGGTGAACTGGCTGACCAGCACATTGAAAGAAATCACGCCATTGTTGTTGACCTAGAAAAAGAGGAGAACGGTTTGATTTAAGCAAACCAAAGCCGTGGCTGCAAGCCGAGAACCGTCATCTTAAAATTATACCTGAGCTGATGGCGTTTTTGGTGAAGGCTGGTTTTTGCAATTATGGGATGTAAATAGGTCTATCCATCTAGGCACTTATATGTCTCTCATGCTCTAGTGAGCAAGGCCTGCGCTATGAAAGATCTTAAGCTGGGGCTAGGAAGACAGAGATCAGGAACTGCAGAGGGTACAACCCCACATAGATCTAACTGTGAAGGTTACTCAGCTGCAACAGTTCTTTGAGATGAGCCTCTGTGTATCCACACCATAGGAGTATTGTTTACCAGGGAGATTTTGTGCCCGACGTAACTGGCACCAGATCACTGGGTGCATTCAGGTTAATCAAGTCCTTAGCAAGCAGTTCTGCAGAGTCCTCGGGACTGGACTCGTTTGACCCCAACTCTTCCAGGGAGCTCAATATCTGTCCTGTTAAGCACAAACCTGGCAATGCCAAGCCTTCAGCACTACACGGGGGGACATTGGTGTCTCACATGCTGGGCACCAGACAATGGCAGCAAGTGGTTCTACTGCAAGTGGGAATAGGCAAAGGCCACTTGAAATAAAAACAGAGATTATTACCCCAAGCCTCCAGGAAATGACTGTGTTGTGCACACGCTATGCATACATAACTGACGCTGGGTCTTTATCCCCCTTGGAATGGCTGGTGCACCAAGGTCCCACGTTCAAATCCCGTTGTTGGGCCAGACAGGGTTGGTTACCTGTGCACAACACAGCTGGGCTCAGCCCAACGCCTGAATGGAAAATCCCTGAATCTGAGATCGGGATCACATTTTGCTGTCTCGGTCCCATGTTGAACACTCTTTTGCGACAGCGAGGTTAACCCTTTCTTAGCGCAGCCTGGCGGATATTGTCCCATGCCTGGCTTCCTGTGATGCCAATGGGAAGCAGCAGCACCAGCCCAGAACTTTCTCAGGCACCCACCACAGGGTGGAAGGAATCGTTCTCCCCCCTGGCAGCTCTGTATGTTCTTGTTTCTTGTCATGCAAGTGGAATAATGCTCATGGCGTCAAGGCCTTAGCTTTGGCATTTAATCACCTGCAAAGGTAATTTATTGCCTTTTCTATTCCTTCCCCGTGAACATTAGCCCATTAAATACACCTTTGACTTTTTTAATCATAAAACCTATCAGTTCATGAAATCTAAGAACTTGTCAGGTAGGTATCAATAAATCTTCCATGTCTTGAACACCGAGAGAGCGTGCTTCAAATGCAGCTGCTAATGAGGAGGAAATGAGTGAAAAAGTAGTGTCTGCTACAGAGCTGCTCCTTCCACTTACATAAATGCTCCTGTATGGGACTCCAAAGAAGATGAACGGAATGGACAGCTTAATCTCAGAGGAGCTTCCATCATCCACTTTGGGGGTTTTCGTATCATTCTGCCAGAACGGATACAGAATCTCCATGGACTGAGCTGGAAGAGGACAGTATTGTTACTATAATGATACAAGGACAGGTCCTGTTCCCACTGACTGCAGTGGTACAGGATCAGGCCCACAGCATCACATCTCCTGATGCTCTTTACATACTTTGTACTTCACTCACTACTGAAATGCAGCCACCTCTGGGGTGGAGAATGGCAGCTGGTTAATAACATGCGCCACTGCTATGCAAGAGTTTAGAACAGGGGGTGAAAAGAATAGTCTCTACAACTGAAGCTGCAGGAGGGATTTTGTAATGGTGGAACATCGCTACTCAAACTGTAATTTGGCCAAGCATAAGGTCTGATGTCACTTCTCTTGTATAAAGAGCTCCAGGATCCTTCACAACCCCAAACGGTCAAAGCGTCTGTTTTACATCTTATTCAGCGTCTTCAGCAGGACAGTGTCTCCTAACACAATGGCTGGGGCGTTAGTTCAGTACTAGCTCAGAGGGAAGAACAATAAAGAAGAGGGAGAACGGTCCAGTGGTTAGGATGCTAACTCGGTGGTTAGGGCCCAGGGTTATTTCTCTGCTTCTCCCCAGACTTCCTTTGTGATCTTGGCCAAGTTACTTAGCCTCTCTAGGCCTCAATTTTTCACATGTAAGATGGGGTTAACAGCACTGCCCAGCCTCACAGGGGTGTGTAAGGATAAATACATGAAAGATTGTGAGGAGCTCTGATATCACAATAATGGGGACCAGAGACATACCTAAGATAGACAAATGGATTTATCACCCCTTCCTGTAGCACTCTGCCTTTTCCTTTGAGCTCTTCCATTCACAGAGCAACCAGGCCTGGCCTTGTTTAGCTTCTGAGAGGATACTAGGGACAAGCCTGAGATGCTATTGCTAGGACAGTTTAATCAAAAATTTCCCATTGAAATCAGGTTTTCCACTAAATTAAACACTGCACAGAAAGTATCTTCTTTTCCCTTACATCTTTTGACAGAAAAAATTAAAAAACGGTTTTCAGCCAAAGATTTTTGTCAAAAAACTTGAATTTTTCCATTGAAAATTTTGACAAAAACTAAGCATGCTCAGTGAATTTTTCCACAGGGAATAAAAGCCTACTTTCCACCTGCTCTAATTGCTAGGTATACAATAGCGGATTATGCTTCTATAGAAAGAGCTATACAGCCAATCCTGTGCCACTCGCAGACATCTATTATAATATAATTCTCCATTTATTTAGCCCGATGAGGTTATCTACCACAGAGGGAACACACTTTTCCTTAGCTAGAAAAGAAATGCACTGTCCTCATTATATTCAATCAATGCTGACCCAGGGAGCTAGACTCAAAACAATTCCATCTCTGTTTAAGTTGATTCAGGACATTCTTTTATCTTCTAGGTCCTAACCTGCAATTTCAGAGGCTGCTAGCTGACGGGTGATTGCTCTGAGCCTGGGTTTTAAAGATACAGTGGGTTTTCTTCCCATTCCGTGCAAGTATAAGCTGTTCAGTTGTTGTAACATTTAAGATGCCCTTCGCTAGAATCTGGTTTATAACAGGGACAATGGGAAGCCGACCCTTTTATGAACCGATACAGCTTTCTAGCTCAAAAGAAAAATACCTGAACTGAAAGTCAAAAAACGGGCTTTTTTTTACAGTGTGTGTATGTATGTGTGTGGGTGTGGGTGTATATATATATTAATTTCCATGCTAGAGAGAGTTTTAAGTGGTGCGTGACGGAGTCCTGAATGCACGACTACACTTATATACATATTTTGTAAGGGCTATCACAAATATCCTGTTGCCAGGTAGTAAAATAAGTCATTTCACAGCTGTTATGTATCCAGCAGGCTATTACATCTGAGGTCACAGCTATAAATTATAGATTTTTTTTTTAAAGTGTGATACTCAGCACAACCTTTTAAGCAATCACTTTTTAAGCACTAGCCTTGGAATCTAACTTTGCATGTATAGCCTCCCCTATCCAAATATCCCAACAGGCTTGGCCAGCAAAGGAATCTAGCCTTAATGCCCTGAGCTGCAGGCAGATTATCATCCTTATTTTGCAGGTGGGGAAACTGAAACACAGTGATTAAGTTATTTGCCCGTAGCCACACAAGTGTGTGTGGCAGGCATCAGTACCAAGATCTCAAGCCGCATAGATCTAATTCTTAACCACAAGACCAGGATATCTCCCCCAAAGAAATTAAATCAGTCATGTAACACAAATATGCTGAGTTAGCATTACAAAAACAAACCCATCTCCCAAGATTGGTCCCATCCCACTGTTCTTGACCCTCTTGAAATCAAGTTTAAATTTTAAAAAAGAAAGCAACAAGAAATCTAGAGATTTTCCTGTGCCTTTTACAAAATCACACAAGAAAAAAAAAACATGGATGGAAGTTTTGTAGAGTGAATGATCTTAATAAATGTTTCTTCACGCTATATAAACCACAGGGAATATCAATGAGGATACACCTAAGACTTGGAATATGGATGACTCCACAAACCGCGCTAGAGCTCTAACGAAAGTAAATGAGCACACCGTTCTGTGGTAGCTTGACATCTCTGCAGACTCTTTCTACCCACCCGCCTTTCATTCTACATAAGTTATTCTGGCAGATGAACTATCTAAACTCTAGGAATGTTTTAAAGTTCTGCTTTCATGACAATTGCGATATCCTCCCAAACTCCTGAATTGTGCATGAAGAGCTCAGAAATGTGTAGAGAGTCTATATTTGAAACAGGAAGGGGAAGATGTAAATTGGCCTAGGTCCATTGATTTCAGTGGAACTATGACAATTTATATGCGTGGAAGATCTGTCCCTCGCTGTGAATAAATGTCAGCCTTGCAAAATTATCATGTATATTTACCAGGCAAGGCACAAAAATCTACTTGTTTGCCCTTCGGTATTATGATTTAAAAATAAATTACCCTGCTATTGTACTTGCTCTCAGACAAGTGTCTGAGTAGAATTTTATAAGGTTTTCTATGCACATGAAGTTTGCGTGTAGCAGATTTCTGAGGCAAGCGCTTTCCTATTGTAAATGTAGAGTATCAGTATCCGAGGACCAAAAGTCAGAAATACTAACCTTGCTGCCGTACAATCATGAACACAAAGGCCACCCAGGTTCTAATGAGTGATGGATAATTCATCCTAAAGGGGGGGGGGGAGAAAAAAGAGCAACTAATCATCAATCCAAAACTAGATCTGCTAAGCAAATCTCAGGCTAATGGCTAATAGTGCCTTGCAATTGTGTGATTGCTCCAGAGATGCAGAACATTGGGAAATGTAGGTCCTTACCCATGAACTAGACCAAAAATGACGAGTTAGGTAGGTAGTATAATGAAATCGCTGATGATAAAACAACTTGCCCTCCAGGTATTCTCAGGGTATATGTACAACACGATTTCAGAAATCAGAAATGAACCATTATGTTGGAATTAATGAATAGCACCCAGCTCCCAGTGTGTATTCAATCCCACTATTAATCCAACACAATTCTTTGCTGATCTGCTTCATGTGAGGATATTACTGCAGGCTTTAGGATGAACAGCTTTTCATTGTAAGAAAATGAGAGCGAATTATAAACGGTAGTGTGTTCATATAGTTAGAAGACTTCAAATGTTGGTTTAACTAATCTTTTGTACTGGGTGGTAATACAATGATCACTTAACATTTTTGATTGGTGTGAAGGAAGCACAAACATTTACACATCTTAACAACTTCCTTGCTATACAGAAATCAACTATATATAGAAGTGGGGAAATGCATCTGGGCAAATTAAAGAGAATTTTTTGTGGTATTTTAATTTCTTTTATGCCTACTATAATTTGTTTTACATTATTAATCAAAGAGGAAGTATGACTACAGTAGCTGCTTTGATTTCATTACTTTATCATTTCTATTCATTAAACAGAGGGAAAGATTTTTTATATACCACTTATATAAAGCTACAGTGTATACACAATACACACTGTGAGTGTATGGAATATGTATGATCAGAGTCAAGTATAAATTATATAGTGATCTATTTATACAAAGACATAATAATCACACTTCTATATTAAATATATATCTATTCATGCATTATATTACATCTATGTCTGTACTCCAACATTATAGACATTACATCTCTATATAGCTAAATACATCTATAGACCTACTTATATAATGAAGGAGTACACATATATAGCTGTCTATTTCTAAACATATATATAGATGTAACATACATAACGTAGGCATATAGCTAGATACATTGTCTATATATCTACATATTACTTACACTTGAATCCAATTATAATGATGTTTGAAATAGTGAAACACCATGTATAATCAAGTCGAATGACAGTTCCACACTTCTCCAATGCTTCTCAACGTGTCAATTGCAATTAGATTGAAAAAATAATCTTGCTTACAGCAAAGTTGTTCTGGGGTGAGAAAAATTAATTTAACTATGAAAGGGTTCCGCTGTATTCCTTACTGTAGAAAAGCAGCAAGTATCATGCTAGAATTTTATATAGATCTTAAATCTAAGTCACTGTGGATTCATTAACTGAGAAACACACACACTGACTAGCAGAGAATATAAATGCATTACATTAAAACCTAGATGATGTACCTCTGGGGAACCATGACAGAAAATAAAAGAAACAATGCTTAATTTGTTCCAAAAAAAAAAAAAGGCAATTTTTTTTTAAAGTATGAAAAAAATACCAACCTGTTTTGCAGAGAAGGGAAGAAATTAAGTCCGAAATTTTAAACTGAATCTTGGTAAACCGGGGGGAAAACTTATGTCAATGAAGAATACATTTCAGTGCTCTTTTACCAATTATTGCTGATGTCTGAAATGATGTCTCAATCCCTTTTGCGCTCTTAATTGAAAATTCAGTTTTTCTCTGTGTTGTTTTAGGGCCAGAACAGTGTTGAGATGCAATCAAAACTTTTTGCTCTATTAATTAATGGTAAATTAATCTACAGATCAGATTCTGGGCAGTAAAAATGAAGAGGTTTCTGTCTGGGAATAAAAAACCTAATCCTTCAGGTAGAGTTAGATGGAAATGTCAGTAAGTTGGAGCTGGATTTGTGGCTGTTCTGATCAGAATCACTTTTCACTAGGGAAGAAAGAAAAAAAACAACCCACAAAAGAAACAAGCCCCTTCCTCCTTTGTGCAAGTGGAAAAAAACCTTCTATATAGTGTTACAGAATTAGCATTAAACAGCATAGGGATTAAAACACTAAACAAAGTCAGAGCCCTTGAAATGTCCATGAAGTTAATTTTCCAGCAAAGTCTTGTTTGAGTTTTCATAAATCAGCTTAGTTCAGCTTTGGCAGAGAGGAAAATAAAAACTATTTAAAGAAAAGTTCTTTCCAAATCTTCTTCAGGAGATTGTATTTCTACTCTGATCCTACCGCCCTTAAGAGGGAGTGAGATTGACCTGGTTTTAAAATCAAAGGATTTTGGCAAAAATTAGTTAATATTTACATTGCACCAACATCTAGAAGCCAAGTATTTCACCACTTCATTGTGCTAGGTGCAGTATGTGCACCATAAGTGAAGGTCTCCAGCCCAAACGGCTTATAATCAAAGACCCTGATCCTTGTCTCCAGTTGAAATCAATGGGACTAAATGGTAGTTAAAAAAAATAAATACCAGCACATGTGTAAGTGTAGTGCAGGATTGGGGCCAATAAATCAAACAAGCTGGCTGAGTAGGAGGAGTAAAAGGGGAAAATTTTGTTTTATTTTTTTTTTTAAAGGAAGATTTAGGTTTCAGTTCCACAAATCCTTCTTCCCCATGCGCTTAATTTCATGCATGTGCATAGCCCCGTTGATTTTAGTGGGGCTACTGGTGCGTAAAGCCAAACACAGGAGGAAACATTTGCAGGGTCTGGGCCTTGCAGTAGGCTACCGAGACAAACCCCCTACTTGTGAACCTGATTCCCGGTCTACTGAAGGGAAGAAAGCCCTGAAGGGTGAATCGAGGGCTGGATTCTTCTAATACTACCAGCCATTCAGTGCATTTGGATTCACTCCAAAGGCCAAAACAAAACAAGCCTATCTCTCTTCAGAAGGCTCTTCGCAGATTACCTGCAAAGTGAAAATAAACTGGGCTTGTACTCCTGCGCGCTGCTTTATGATGAATACTGAAAATCTGAACGTATCCTTTTGCCCTCTGATTGTTTTATGTTTAAAATTCAGCTGCTGTCTGACTCAGGAAGTTCTATGATGACTAGAGCTGCTTTGATTTTACTCCTTGCCTGACAATTTGGACTGAACTTCCTATCTTCCAGATTTTGTTTTTCCTTTGGGGTTTTGTTCTGCATTGTACAGTGCTGAGCACATTATGGCGAACCAAATAAGTAACAATATTTTACTTCCCCCACTGAGGCTCAGGACAAGCAAATCATTCAAAAAAGGTGGGCTAGACTTTCCAGAGGCTTGTCCTAACTCAAGTAAGCCAAGGTCAAAATAACCACACAGATGGGAACTGGGTTAAATAATTCCCCCAAGTAAGGGTTTGAACGAAGTCCAAAAAAGGTTTTCTGAAGCTGATGCTGGAGTCTGGTGGAAAGCGGATTTTTCCAGATCGTAATTTCCTCCAGGGAAGATATCACTCATCTCCCATTATACCTCCCTTTATTGCTTAATGCAGGACTGTTGGCCTGGCCCAGCCCTGCTACCTTCATAGAATATCAGGGCTGGCAGGGACCTCAGGAGGTCTAGTCCAACCCCCTGCTCAAAGCAGGACCAACCACCAACTAAATCAACCTTACAATTGCTGCGCGCACCTGTAGTCATTCCTCTACTGGGAGCTTTAACTTTTTCTGTTTTTCATGAGAGGGTCCTGACTCGATTTCAAATCTGGCTGACAATTAAACCTAGACTTAGATCCAGGATTTAGATAAATTAAAGAATGAAAAATACGCAGCCGGTGGTTTCCTTCAGCTTTGCCCGTGCAGGATTGCTCCCTCCCCACTGTGAGAGTGCGCAATCTATTCTAATTGTAAATGGCAGGCAATAGGGCTTGGGGAGACTACTCTGAAGGAGAATAGATCTGCCTGTCAGGGAACGTTTGCTACTATTCAGATTAAATTTTCCTTTTAATTTCATCCCATTATCCCATTTCTCTCTATCACTCCCTTTGAATGGTGGTAGACACTTCAGGTTGCTGTATGGGGTTTTCTTCCCAAAGGTTGGTGTGTAGCTAAAGGTATGTCTACACTGCAATCATGGGCTGTGGTCACAACGCATATAGACGTGCCGGAGCTAGCTTGAATCAAGCCAGTTCTGGAAAGGCAACAGTGAAGTTATGGCAGAGCGGGCTCCAGCGCAGGATTACCGGAGTGATTACCTAGGTGGGCTTGTAGAGCAGCGCCAAAATCCATGCTGCTATGGCTTCATTGCTCTGCTACCCAAACTAGCTTGCTTAATGCTAGTTTGGGTACATCTACTTGAGCTGCAATCAGCCCCCACGCTTGCAGTATAGACATACCCTCAATCTGGCTGCCAATGCTGGAGAGGATGATTTACTAATTTTGGTACCAGACATAAGAATTTAGTCAAATACTCTTTACAGGGAAAGACAAAGACGAGGAAAGTAATTTTTCATCACTCCTAGGGAAAGGCATGATAAACCGTAGAATAATCTGGATTATGCAATTTAATATGCTCAGATTCTTCAGTACAGGTGAGATACAGTGAGTGCTGCATGTTGACCACAATACACAAAGGGGACTTGGGTGATGCGTGGGAACTGGTGATGATTAAACCTTAACCTCTAGGTCACTTCTGGACTCCTAGGACTAGGTCAGCCTTGATCTAAAGTTGTTAGCTGATCAGTGGTAGCACATGTAGTAATAATATTTAGCTCTTTTATGCCATTTTTATCTGCAGATTTCAAAGCACTTAAAAAGCTAACTTACTCCAATTTTATAGATGGGGAAAACTAAGGCACAGGGAGGCAAAGTGACTTGCTCAAGGCCATCTAGCAAACCAGAGGAGGAGCCAGGAATAGAACCCCAAATCTCCAGAGTCCCAGTCCAGTGCTCTATCGTCAAGTCCCCACTGCTTCCCAGTGACTAAAATGAAGTGGTGGTTCTCAGTCCTGTCTCTGAAAGACGGGCACCCACTTTAGAAGGAAAAAAAACCCCAAATAACCTGTATAATGGTATGAGTCGTCTCATTCTACACGAGAAGTTCTTGTCGGACGTAGCACGGGAGGAAGTTGCTTTGTGTCTGAAACAATGGAACAATTCAAGGTCAGCAGGCAAACCAATATGTCCTTGAGAAAGACTTAACAACCAGAACATTAGACTTGCTGTTTATCTGCCATAACACTGTTTAGTCCACGTGAATCTCCGGGTGTTGCGTTACATGTTAAAGAAACATTATGGGGTTAAGTCTTTCTTCACCTCCACAGGTTCCATCAATGCTAACGCAAACAGCGTGATGTTCCAAATCAAGTCAGAAGCCAAAGAAACAACTTCATAATTTTAAAATCAATTTCACGTACCATTTTTATTTCAAGTATTAGCTCCAAGCTATTTATAAATAGCCAAAAAAATATGAAATCCAATAACCTGACCTTAATTTTAGTGCTTCTCTCTTTGCGGATAAAACTCATTTAACTTGAATGGCAGTGTGGTGAGTGGTTGAGGAAGGGGCTGACTCATGGCTCAGGGGCTTTATTTCTACTTGTGCCACAACCGTAACACCCTAAGGCAATGTTGTTCAGTGGCGAAATAAGTACAGAAGCTTTGAGACTTTGTAAAGCACAGTAAGGATTCTCAAATAGAAAGTGCTCTATTAAGCCATCGCTCTAGTACCTATTGCTGTGATAATACCTTTAATACAATCGTGGCTATCACTAGGGTTTAAGTTAACCTAGCTATATGGGACCAGGTTTTATATTGAAGTAGTAAGTTATTTTGCATAGGTGCTTGGAGGATGCAAGGAGGAAAAAGGGATGAAGAGATAAGCGCTTAAGGGTAGATTTTCCAAAGCACTTCGCATTGGCCCAACTCTGCTCTCACTGAAGTCTATGGGAGTGTTACCATTGACTTTAATGGGAGCAGAATTAGGTCAACACTAAAAGCTTTTCAAAATCCAACTCTAAAGCTGTGGGCTCCTGCTGACTTTACACCTGTGCTTAAGATAATGGCATGGGAACACTGAGCACTGACAATTCAAAATCACTTTCAGCCAGTCTCAACAATAGGAATCTTTCAGGAGCCAGACAATGTGCATTAGCTTTTCGAGACACAAGCTGCCTTAACAGATATTTATTGCACCAAAGAACTGATGTTCTAACTATCCCAAAGGCAGAGGGGAAAAGTATGCATGGGGTGGGGGTGCAGAAGTTTTGCTAAAAAAAACAAATGAGAAAGTTGTCAAGAAACCCCCTGGACACTTTTTTTTTTGGTGTGTGCGCAAAAGTTTAAATAAGTTTATTGAAATGATCAAACCAATTACCTAATTGATACAAGTTCCTCAGCAAACTCTGCCATTGAACCAAAAGCAGATTTTTGGAGCCAGAAGCATATTCCCCCTGACTCCAGGACCCAGGAGAGAAACCAGAACACAGGAGAAAAGGGAAACTTGGAGCATATTTTTTCTTGCTAAAGATTACACAGACCTTCACGTTTAAATTATATTCAAAAAAGGAACAACAAAAGAATTTCTGGTAACTTCAGGAGACAAATCAGTGAGGCAGAAGATTGAGAAATGGCTGACTACCTTCTCCATATAATGGAGAGGGAGTCTGCTCGAACATCTACAAAAAAACAGTCAAATTATGCGTGTGCTGAGAATACACACTACAGCTTCTGGGATGCTTTGCATTTTCAAAACCGTACATGGACAAAACCAAAAGCATGTCATTTACAAGCACAAATGGCAACTGATGAACAATTTTGTACTTGGGATCTATGCTTGGAATTTTTTGGGTCCAATCTACTGCAGGCAAAGAAACCGGTCACACTGTAGAGCAAAGACTATGAGTATGTCTATACTACATACGTTGACGGAAGCGATTTTTCCATCAACGTAGTTAAGCCACCTGAGAGGCGGTGTTAGGTTGCCAGAAGAACTTGTCTGTCGACCTAGCTGCATCTACACTGTAGGTCAGGCAAAAAGACACTCAGGGTGGGAAACTGTTCACAGCCCTGAGCAATGTAGCTAGGTCAATCTAATTTTTAAGTGTAGACCAGGCCTATGGTTACATTTGTTAGTGGTTTCCCAAGATCATGCTGTATACTAGGCCTAACAGTCCACCCAGAGAATATACTTAACTACCATGAGGGTTAACAGCAGTTTCTAACACATACACACACGGATGCATCTTTTGTTACAACCGTACATCCCATAAATTTGCTGTTTTAAGCAATCTAGCTGTACCATCTGGTCACATCATGGATATTCAAGACACACACAAATCAGAAAGCAAAATGTCACAGCATTTAACCTCATTATACAAAGCTGTGTAATGTTCTGATTTGTAATTCCCACCTAGTTCCCTGTAAACTAGGTAGTTAGAAAATCCACTCTATGTAAAGTACCCAGGGGAGGCTTATGTGTATGAAGTAACATCAATAACAAAACAATGGCTGGCAAAAGTAGCATTTGGTTAAAGGACACAGGAGGAGCAGTAGCTATTAAGTTTTTTTTTTTTTAAATAAAACCATCACTCTGGACCATATATTAAACTGGGAATGTCTACAAATAGAGATTTTGGAATTCTGGACCATTAGGCATCAACTAGAATTAGGTGAAAATTTCTGCAATTTTATTCCCTTACAATTTTAGGCTTCCAAAATTCTATGAAATTGCTCAAAAGCAGCCCCATTTTAAATGGGAATATTGTGCAAAAATAGGACCCAATTTCCAATGGTCAGTAAAATTGGAAGATGATCCAATTTTGAGCATTTTCAATTTTGTGCAATTCCCGCCCCCCCACATTCCAGGGCTGAGCATCTGGATGTGTCAAACATTTCCTTTTTTGGCATTGCCTTTTTTCTTACACAGCAGAAGTCTACTGAAATTTTTCTACAAAATGCATATTCTGCTGGCTGGACAGATTGTGAATGGTTCTATAATACTGGCTAGAGACAGCCTGTTCCCTAGAGTGGTAAAACTGCAGTGTCTGTGCTGTGGCTTTCGCAAACCTGCGTGGATCATTGATCTGGTTTATATGATAGTGCTAAATCTCAGATAGCTGTGAAGAGGGCATTATCCTTGTTCATTAAAAAACCCTTGTTTTTCTACTCAGTTCTCCCATTCCTACCAGGTCCATCATAAAAATAACATTCAACTGTTGTTCAGAGCCAACATGGCGACAGCACCAATTTTGTTTCTGGATATGATCAAAACTTTTCACAGGCAAACAAACTTACAAGCACATACTTGGCCTTTTGTAAGATCCCATCAAATGCTTTAATTGACTTTATTTCCTTCTCTAAAACCAAGATATTTAATTGTGCTAAAACAGTTGGTCAATAATTACAGTGTCTCGTTAATACCAGTTACAATGCCATAAATATACCCAAGATAGGTGATTACCGTTCTATAGAATTAGATCAGATATTCCTTTATATCTGCATCAGTCACATAACCTGCACAAGCTTATGACTGATGGGCAACACACTCATACAGTAGGTCAACAGGAGAAATAAGCTTCTAATATTAACCATATCTTCATAAAACTTTGTTTTATAATAAAATATCTTATTAAACACAAGTTCCTCTATGTGTATGTATGTATATATCATACATGTGTTGGCTTGGCGTTCCATTGCAGGGCAGCAAATACATCCTCAGTTATGCTACAGCTTATAAAGCACATTCTGCAACAAGAGTCCTTAAAAGTAAAACTTCATATTACACTGTCACCATTTCATGGTTCTTTATTCTTATTGGATCAAGTTAGGTCATGTGCATTCCATGTTATACATGCAAGCCGTGGTCTGTTTTATACTGCTCTTCTTGATGTTCCCAGGAGATCAACTCTTACAACAGAAGACCAGGGCACAAATAATTAACCTATCTTGAATCCTCTTATTTTTACGTTTACTCTAGATATGGAACCACTCTCAGTTGAATAGTTCCTAGACACTGAATCTGAAGAGTATGAGATTATATCCCTCCCTGGACGATCCAGGTAAAATATGAAGAGAATACACAACTGCAAGAATATAAAGGAGTCCAGTAACCCAGACAAAAGCATCACGAGAAAGAAAGTGCACGGGAAGGGAGAGGATGTTGAAGAGCTAAGGTCAGAAGTTCATACGTAACTAGAGCCCTGACTACACTGCTTGAAAAACATTTTTTTAAAATGTAGTTGCTTAAGTCAGTGTAAAGTCTTCAACTTGTCAAGGTGACAGAGGAACAAGGGAGGGCACTGTACAGGGAAACAGCTGTGTGATTTACAAGAGATACTTAAAAGGGCTGAGGATTTCACAGCAGGATCATAAGAAAGAGACCCAGCTCTAAAGGAAAAGGGCCTATTTAAAATCAGCACACTATGCCCATGGAGAGTTTGGTGGAGGACGGGGGAGGGAACCTGGATCGTGAACATCTGCTTTATGATAAATGCGAGCGGTTTCTCATCTACTCACCTTCTACAAACTGATGTAAGCAAAACTGGTACCTATCTTAAACAGAGGGTCCACATTAAAATGGTAGGGGGAAAAGTGCTAGATTAGGATGGGTTCCTGGAGCAAGAGTAAGAAATAGGACTTTGTACTAAGGAATAGGACTTTGTCAGGAGAATGATTTTAGTCTTTCTACTCTCAACACAAACTGGCCAAAGGGTAAGTGCTTATTAGTGGATCTTGCAGGCAACAGGGAAAGGACATTCAAAGCAACTCCACTATGCTGTTCGGCATACTGTTGTGCTGTTAATTTGGATTCCCAGTTGACACAAAACCCATCCAAGAACAGCCAGAGTTTTCTGCAAATTAGCATATAAACATATTTGGCCAAAATACTGTTAATTCCAACCTTTAGTAACATCAGATGTGTCACTCGACTACACACAATGCCAGAAGTCTAGTGAAGTTGAACAGTTTGCACAAGATCAGAGTAGAAGTGACTACTCTAGATAGTGAGTTCTGGGAGTAAAACATTTTTTTATTTGTACATTTTCTCTCTCCCATTTTATTTACTCTTGCAAACAAAGTGTAGTTTAGGATGCTCTGAATACCTGAGTTCTAAATCAGGCTGAATACTGCTTAAAATCTTTTCACTAACCTCAAACAACAACAAAAATTTAGAGACATCACTTGGCTGGATAAACAGCAATTCAGCTATTTATAGTCAGAGTCAAATAACTGGGTGGACAAGTGCTGAGTAAAATCTTTAATCTAACAAAAGTATTGACCAAATTCTGCACTGAGCTCTGACTCCCTTACTGATGGACCGTAATACCCCTTAGCTTGAAGAGCTGACTATTTATGCTAAATTCACGAGTATACTGGAAGAGTAACAAGAACATCAGGGTATCAGACATCCTGAAACACACACACACTGAAGTCAGTTATCTCCACTTAAGTTCATTCGCATCAGATGGTGGCATGTCTCTCTCAGATTTGGGCACACTACTTGGGCTAAGAAGTCAACTGGTATAAAAACAAAACAAAACTTCAACCCAACAACCAACCTAAAAACCCTGCAAAAAGTCTTTAACTCGCGTGTGTGTGTGTGTTGGTGTGAATGCACAAAGCCAGAAGAGGTTATTTAGATTTGGGCTCCACAAAAAATTTGTCTCCATCCTGAATGCCATAAGAATGTAATGCCCGTGAGTTGTATTTCATCTCCTCGGGACCAAAGGGAGCTTCATGGTCAAAGTAGTAGAGCAACATGTTGCTTGTTGACAAATGCACTACAGTTTTTAATTGTTTCTTTAATTCTGCCACCGTCTGATCTAGACGGATGGATATTTCCTCCACCTTATCTTTGAAGTGAACTTCAACCTTCGCGCTGCTCCGGGGCCGAAGATCCACTACCGCTAAGGGTTCCAGCTTTCCGTATTTTGTTACTAGCTCATGATACCTAGAAAATAAAAAACAGAGAACTGTGTCATAACTGCTCATACAACTGTCACACTGCTCACAAATTACTTGCGCTCTGTAACTATAATACTGATACCTTCCACCTACAGATCTCCAAGGGGTCTCTGCAAATAAGTTGCAAGGCTTAATAAATACCTGTGAGTTAAGATTGTAACCATTTTAGAGATTGGTAAACTGAGACTCAGAGGGGTCGAGGGATTTGGCCAAGACACACAGTGATTCAGCAAGAGCCAAAAAAAGAACCCAGGCATCTTAACTACAAGTCACCCTGCATCTCATTTTAACAACTAGACGACATGGCATTCACCAGTTAATCTGCAATCAAGTTAAGAGCTAATCAATTAACTTGAGGTGAAATCTCTAGTGAAGACAATCCTCTGTTGCATGAAGAACACTGTTTAAGAATTCAATAATTTAGAAGTAATACAGAGCCCTCCTCATACACTGACACTGTGCATGAACAGCAAAAAATGCACCAAATACCTGGTTTCACATTTGCCACTAAATCTTGGAGATTTAAGGGAGGTCCTCATTATAACTCACTAACTACATGGGGCAATATTCATTCCAGTTGACAATCAATAGACATAAATGGACTTCCACAAAGGATGAATCTAGACCGTGATGTTTGTACTCTTATTTTCCATACAATGCTTGGGAAGAAGTACACGTTTTGATACGAACTGCCATACTAGGAACAAAAGCAGAAAGGCCATCTACTATAGTAACCTTGTCTCAGACTATGGCCAAAGGAGCAAAGATATTAGACTGAATGGAAGGCAGAATATAGTGTTTTAGAAGGCGGCATTATCAGGAACTCAAGATGTGTATGGAATACCTGTGAACTGCTCTGAAAATACTCATTTCATCAGTTAAGGAAACTGAGAAAAGTTATTCAATAACTGGAAATCGTTCTAACAATTGCTTACGTCTCTTGCCCAAATATGTGACTAAAAAGTATCAGAATTAAATAATACTAAATAATAAAATAAAATAATAAAATAATAATAATACAAAGCACTTTGGTCAAAATTTTCAAAAACTGTGAGTTTAGTTGCCTCAATTTTAAGGTGCTTCATACCCTGAAAATCAGGTCCCTTTAAAGTAAGTGCTGCACGCCCCCATCAGAAGGCCAGTTTGATCTGATACAACTTTAGACTTTCTCTGAATCCAACACGCTGCAGGATGGATCACGGAACTTTCCCTGGCTGGAGAAGGGTGCGGAGAGAAGTAGTGGCTTGGTGGCCATGTGGGTTCGATGGACTTGAGAAAACAACTAAAGGCTTATCCACACGAGGAAACTGACCAGTAGAACTACAGCCATCTAATTATACCCCTGTTGCTATGCTGGTATCATTCCCCAGGGGGACACTATTCCAGAATAAAAGTGAAAAATTATACCAGAATAAGGTAACTTTTATTCCAGGATTACATCCACCAAGAACTATACTGCTACAGTTCTGCCAGCCAATTTCCCCATGTAGACAAGCCCTAAGAATTGTCTTGAAAAGGTCCAGCCACCCAGAGATGTTCCCTGGAAGAGGCAAGTCTCTTCTCTCCTCCCCGCCGCAGCTGGTATCTCTCCCATCAGGGAAGAAAGGGAGCATCTCTACTGATGGGCTGGGAAAGTGGCAAAAACTCAACACAAAGTACAAGGGAATTGAAATGACAAAGCTGGAGAGCTGCGGGCAGGAGGTAACATTTCAGAGTCTCTCCACAGTGGGCTGCACAGAAAGCTCTTTTTGTTTCCCATCTGACTCAGAGCTAAATGTGATCAGTGCTGTGTCACGGCCCCAGTCAGGGGATGATGGAGCCTGGCAATATCGGAGCCCCCGGGGACTCATGTTAAATGTAGGAATGTTCCTTCACAACAGCAGGCCCTCTGTCTGCACAGAGCATGAGGTAATGGCCACAGCGCATTAGGATTTCCCTATCATCTCAGGCAAAACGAGCCTTCAATGGGGAGCAGTGCCCAAAAACAGGCCACAGCCCTGTTCTCACAATATACAGGGAGATACAATCAGGCCTATTTAGAAAACCATTAGCTCAGAGAGAAGGAAACATATTCCCCGTATTTTACAAACAGTTAAATTAGCATTAATCACCTTGACACCAGGAATGAGGATTTCCCCAGTGCACTTCCTTATGCCTCCAGCAGGAGACAGAGTAAGAGAGAGAACACACTTCTCCAATTTCGGTTGGACGTATTCCTGGAGGTTTCGTCCCAGGACGTAACCTTTAATTAAAGATTAATCTTTAATTCCTGGAGACACCAGGACAATCCTGGAGGGTTGGCAACACTAATATTTGCAGAAAAGTGAACAGTTGGTTCCGCAGAGAGCGCAGCAGACTCAGAAGGTCTGCGTGTACCTGAGATGCACTGAGCTCCTGCGGGCTGCAGGCAAAAAGTGGGGATGAATAGGAGGATCAGTACAGTGGAGGAAGAGAATGAGGGGAAGTGAAAACACACACTGTAAACATGCTGCGTGTTCTGAAACATTAGCCCAATTTCCCCTCTTGGGGAAAGCCAGAAAAATCTCACAGCCTGTTTCTTGTACCATAATCAAATTCTGCAGTGAAACAACTGTATTCCCCCAAATCCATAAAGGCCTACACACAGTACTCATTTGGTACTTCGATACCAAGGTTATAGGCACCTCTGAGACGTACCTAATCACCTTCCACCACCTGATAGACACTGACTGCCAGAGAAGAAGAGCCGGAAGAAGTGAACCTGGCTAAAACTGTTTGATATTCTATGTACGAACAGTGGCCCAGACAAGCACGTAACTCATTAGAAATCCACCTACAAGAGGTGTCACTCAAGAAGCGGGCCTTAGTTTTAACACAAGCCACTGAAGGATGGAAAGTTATGCTATACATTTCACTCCTTTTCCAATTCATGCAACATGTAGGCTGCAAATACTTACAATGCAACCAGGCTGATTTAAAGAGACAGAATACTATTTTCTTTATAGATAATAGGATACATCTCTCTAGCCAAGAGAGTCATTTCTGTTTGCAAGCTTTTCATGTACAGATATGTCCAGCTCAGCTGTTTTTGGCAGAATTTCCAGGATCCCTGTATGAGCAATGCTGACTGCATCCCTGCCAGTTAATCAGCTACACTTGCTCTTGATCTAACTAGGAACAGACTTTAAAGACAGGTTTGAGAGCAGATGCCAGACTTGGAGGTGGGGGGGTGAGAGAGGTAAGAAAATTCACTTCAGAAACAAGGGACACCAGGTGTGTGGGGGGGAGAGGTGGGGGTACAATGGTCCAGGAAGTGAAACCTGAACTCAGCATTGGAGACACCTCAGCCATCTGTAGCATGGTCTGAAAAGGGGCAGAAGCTCTCTGGAGTGGAAAAACAGCCTTTAAGGCTGCACAAGTCGCTCAGAGAAGCTGTAGGGATGAAAGCATTCAGACAAAGAGCCCATTGATCAGGAAGATGGATGCAATGGTCTTTAAAGGCCAGGAGCTGGAGGGGACACACATTTCTTTCATCTTCCCCTTAGTCTTACACAGATAGTGTAGAGAGAGAGCAAGTTGCTCAGTAAAGCTTTCACCCTAAATATAAATCCTCTTTACAGGAGTTAGATGATTATGACTATTTCAGACTGACAGCATCCAGAGGACCCAATTAGAATCAGTTCCACTGTGCTAGGTGCGCACAAACACATAGGAAGAGACAGTCCCTATCGCAAAGCTTACAATCTTCATAGAAGCTTGATGTGTAATTGAGTCTAAACCCAATTCTCCTTCTCTCAGTAATTTATAATTTAATTATATACAGGGCACCCATCACTGTAGTATTTAAGCAGAGATCCCTTTCACTGAAGTCATTCAGAGGCTGCATGCAAGAAACTGTTTAGTTCTTTTAGTACCATCTCCTGCCCCTTATCACCCTTGGGGTCATTTGTGAATCGAGCCTTCTGATGTAGTGATTGCATAGATAGGTTAAAACTGCAGAGCTGTTTTAAGGCAGTTTTGCCTAGTAGTTAAGTAAGGGACCGACTGTCTGGACACCTGGATTCTGTTCTCAGCTTTGTACCCATTGTGTCACTTGAGTTCTCTCTGTACCTCAGTTTACTCATCTACTTCCTTGCCTCAGGGAAGGGGTTTGTGAGGGTTCACAGTCAGTAAAATGCACTGGGTCTCTGTATACAATGCTAAGTAAATGCAAAGTACTAGGAGCAATGACTTGCTGCTTGATTGAGCCTTCCTCATTCCATTAAGAAGCTGCTATCACATGTAGGTACCAAAGGCTCCTGACTGCACAGCCGCTATCGAAGTTCATTTGTTTACTGAAATCATCAGATAACAGAGCATATAGTTTTTGGCAAAAAACCCACACAAACTTGTGATCTGAGTTTTTAGAAGAGGGAAAGCTTTTATCCCAATGTACATTCTACCCACCAGATGGCACAAGGATTAGCCATTTTGTTTTGGCACCAGAGAGAAGTATTAGTAGGGGCTTCAAGAGACTCCAGGAGGCAGGGGGATTAGTGAGATGGCAGTGGGGGTTGCCTCGGAGAGGCAATGAGGATCATGGACAGAACAGCGTAACACTCTTGGAAAGGACTGTTTAAGGCTGGATCTGACACACTAGTGAATCAATAAGTTATCAGACACACCCCACGTAGGAGCGTGGGGGAGAAGATCAATGAATATGGACTGAGGGAGGAAAGGATGGTAAGAGAGCAAGGAATTTTTTGGTGTTACAAGGCTCAGCCCTGATTTCCAGTGTCATTTCTCAGCTATAAGACACACTTTCAGCTGAACACTTTCAAACTAATGAACATCATTCTCCTTTCCTATGCACTGCGCTTGCTCTGAATTCCAGCTCCGAAGTTCATACCTGAATGGGACTTCCTCTGGCGGGAAGTCCAGGTAATACCGAATGAAGAATCGCTCAGAGTCTTCTCGCTCCCCATCAGTAATGACACTCCCATTAAGCTTGATGATAGACGGCAATCTGCATGAATACACCGAGGAACACTGTTAATGAGGATACGAAAACCTAGCTGTGATGATCAGCAAGACTCTAGAGCCAAACAGCAGAATGTGATTTTATCCTCAGGGCCGCATAGTTTCGATCCCAAAACCTCGCTCTCAAAGTACTATGCAGTGTTTTGGGTAGTAATTAGAATTATGCATTATTTGACTACATTTTTATTTCTGTGCATACATAATAAATATTTAGCACTTGTCTAGAGCCTGCCCATCAGAGGATTTCAAATCACCTTACAAAGATTCATTACTTGCCTCAAAGATAAGTACATTCTTACTATACCCATTGTACTGATGGTTAAACTGAGGCATGGAGAACTCAAGCACCATGACTCAGCAGCAGAGCCAGAAATGCAATCCAGGAGTCCTGACTCCCAGGATTAAGCATTAGATTTTCAAAAGTGACTAATGATTTTTGGGTGGCTCACTTGAGACACATGAAAGCAGCCTACCAACCACCCTTTGAAAATAAGGCCCCTTTAAGGCATCTCAAATCGGTCCCCCAAAAGTGTAAGTTACTTCTCAAAATTTAAGCCATTGCCTCCCACATCCTATGGAGAAACTGCATAAGATTTATATTCCTTCAATTAAGGTTCATTCTGTGGTCTAATCAGGATATAAATTTCCTTTTAATAAAGTAATACAGTATATTAATATGGGTCAGTGTACTGCAGGTATTAATTACAGCTGATCAACACTTTCACAGAAACTTTTTTTTTTAAAAATAATTTTTGCAATTTTTTTTATTTTGCTCAAAAATGTTCCATACAATTAAAAAAAAATCAGTTATTGGAAATTTAAAAAAACCCAAAAACCATTTTCTATTTCCCTTTCCCACCTTTTTCCCCAGCGGGGGGGAAGATAGGCGGGTGATTGTTGAAAAACAAAAAATTCCAAAAAATAAAAGCCAAACAAAATGAAAACTTGGTTTCATCCAAAATATTCCATGGATATTTACATGGAGTTTTTCTACCAGCTCTACCAGGTACACAGTAATATGTACTATTCTACAGTATATAATTGCTTTATAGTAATACAGTATAGCATATATAATTATTGCACTTTGTTCACTCACAGCAAAAGGGGTAGCTACACATTTTAATCCTTTAGGGCACACCCAACCAAGAATCTTACCCATCTTCCTGAACACCCACTAGAAACGTGGGACCCCAGGAAGCATCATCCCAGCTCTCACGACCTTGATGCTACCCTTTTATCACATACTAAATGTTCTTTTTAGAACATGAGAGATTGGAAATGTGGGAACATTCTCAAAGCAATATTTATTGTACAAATACAAAAGCAATCCAACAAATGTTTCCCCAATAGAATATCTCACTTGGAAATAGCCAGTGATGCTGATTCTATACCTGTTGAAACAAGTATTTCGAATTTCTAATGGAGAACTACAACTATATTATTCAGAGGTTTAAGATCATCTTAAATAGCCAAATTGTTTTGAGGGCCTGCTTCAAGGCCTGTTTTAAAGTCAATAGTCTTCAGACCAGTACCCAGAGTTCCTGACAGACTAACGTCTATGACGGGAGCCTTCTGTTTAGACTGTTTCCACTTCCATGTTCCTTTCTCATTCTGCAGAAGATCCAAGTCCTTCCGCAGCTAACATTACATAAGAACAGCCATACTGGGTCAGACCAAAGGTCCATCTAGCCCAGTATCCTGCCCTCCGACAGTGGCCAATGCCAGGTGCCCCAGAGGGAATGAGCAGAACATGTAATCGTCAGGTGCATCCATACCACATGGATCTGCAGTGCCCCAACACACTCCATCTCATTTCCCACCCCCCAGAAGTTGATTATCTCAGATCATGTGATTGTGCAGTATGTTTTACTGAGCAGAGCAGAGCAAACAAACACCAGACCTGGCTATTAACAGCTTCCTCCGCTCCTCGGTGGTGTAGGACTGCAGAAGAGGGATTCCTAGCAATCTCACCTCCTCAAGCTTGGGGAAAGAGTTTAGTTTGTCAATGTCTTCCCAGCAATGCAGACCTGCTTTAAGAAATGAGTTGTTTAAACACAAAGATATACAATATATCAAAGAATACCAGATATAGCCAAAGGTCACACAAGACAGGTGTGGCCAATTCGTTCATTTTATCATCCATTTATCACTGTGTTATTTAGCATACGAGTTGACCGTAACACTATTTCATGGATCTCAACACAGGAGAACGACAATCTAAGTTTGTTTGACAAGTCAGTGCATTTCTGGTGAAATGCTAGAGACTGAATTCCCTTATTCATGCACATGAAGGAGCAGCATTAGCTCACCCATGCTGTCCTATCAGTCCGGAGAGACAATCTCTGAGAGGGGAGTTCAATTTCCATGGCCTATTCAGTCCTTGGCATCTCTGCTGAATGACAATTAGCATAACTTATTATGGCTGTTTCGATAAAAAGGACTCTGGTTAGTACTGCTGAAGCCAGACTTGTGTCACTTCAGGGACCACCAAGCAGCCATCAAATGGTAACTTTCAGGGACTACCAAACTAGGTCTGGATTTGAACTCGTGACCTGCAAGTATCCTATTCCCATGAACCATCCAGCCTTTTAATGAAAATATTTTCACCCAATTCCAGCTTTCTGCAGATCTGTACTGGGTTGTGAGAATTGAAGCAAAGTTGTGAGGAAAGCTGGGGATCAGGTGACAATCTATTTGATTGTGTGTTCAAGATTAACTCCGATGCTTATCTTCGCTTCCTTTTGCTGTGGCAGAAGATAGATGCTTACATAGGATACTTCTTACATGCACTGTCTAGCTGTTAAGTCTAACCTACCAAGTATTACACACTTCTATTAGAAATTGGTGGGAGGTTTTCACCACTATAATAGATAAAAGGAAATCAGCATCTCTAAAAAATTGAAGGTCTGATTTAAGCAAACCCAAGTCACGTAATCAAATAAAGGTCAGATACTTCTGTTGTTCCAGGGACTGCAGCAGTCTCAGAAGGTATGTGATCATTCAGACCAGAATTGCAATTCCTTTGTGTAGTGGGGCATATTGTAGAGAGATATTTGTCCCCTTCTTCCATGTCAATTGTAATATCCTGTTCAAGTCAACTTGCAATTAAAATACATTCCCCGGGTAATGAAGTCAGCCGTGCGTGCATACCACTTGCACTGGGATATAAATAATAGCTTGTGATACTGGCTCAAAACCCTTCCCGCTTCTACCTGTGGATCACTCAGCTGGTGGTGATAGTAGACAATGACATAGATAACTGGGTCATATTCATCCTCTAATTAAATTATTGCCAAGAACCTGGCCTTTGCAGGTCAAAATGCTACTGTGCCTGGGAGAAAGCTAACAGAGCAATTGCATTTGAAAAGGGAACAGCTTATTTATACTGCTGGAGGTGTCCACTCTGAGAAGAAAATCTGGTTGAACTCCCACCATCCCACATTGAGATGGTCCATCACAACTCCTGTGAAAACCAATCACCTTCAAATCACTGGAGATCTCTGCTAAACCACAGCAGCCAGCAAGACAAGAAGCAGGTTTAAGCAGGACCAAGTTCATCAATATTTAATATGCAAATGCCTCAGTAATATCAACTGACGATAGCTGTTCCTGCCCCTGCAACATGCAGAAACAAGGCTTAAAAAATGATTTAACATAGGCAGAGGAATGAGTAATAAACCCAGAAGTGTACGGTCTAATGCTTTAATTCACTTACATTAGGGTGTGAATAAGACCACATCACTATCAACTATTCATCCTCCAGAAAACTGAAAGATATGGGATCTTGCAGCAGTGGCCATAATTGTTATTTCACCAGTGAACCGTGGTGACATACTTTCAAACAGCAATCTCAACTCAACTAACGAATTACCCAAGCTATCCAAAATACAGTGGTGCATTTCATCTATTTGACACCTTTCCACTCCATGTCATGCCTTTATTTAGATAGTTACTTTGGCAAGTCCAGCCGCTGTGGAGAAGATTTAAAATGATCAGTTTTAAAGAACTTACCATACCCTAAGTTCCTCCCAACATGTGTGATTTAATTCACGGTTATGTCCTCATTGGGCTTTCTGCTCAACTGGGGCCTCCTCAGATCATCAATGTGCTGCATAGTATCCAACGGGGTTGGAGGTCTGGTTCCACCCCAGCAAAACTGCCTTCCACAGGATGGTCCTCTCAATGACTCAGCATTTTTCAACTCTGATTTATTTTCCTGTAGTTAGCTGCAGTTTTACTAAATGGTGTATAGCAATGCTTGGTGCTTACACTGTATAGCACGTTGATACCTGTGAAAGGGGTTTTATTAATACTTTAAGCCGGGGTGGCCAACCTGTGGCTCCGGAGCCACATGTGGCTCTTCAGACGTTAATATGCGGCTCCTTGTACAGGCACCGACGCCGGGGCTGGAGCTACAGGTGCCAACTTTCCAGTGTGCCAGGGGGTGCTCACTGCTCAACCCCTGGCTCTGCCACAGGCCCTGCCCCCACTCCACCCCTTCCTGCCCCCTCCCCTGAGCCTGCCATGCCCTCACTCCTCCCCGCCCCTCTCCAGACCCTCCTGCACACCACGAAACAGCTGATCGGGAGGCGCAGGGAGGGAGGGAGAGGCGCTGATCAGTGAGGCTGCCGGTGGGCAGGAGGCACTGGGAGTTGCGGGGGGAGCTGATGGGAGGCTGCTGATGTATTACTGTGGCCCTTTGGCAATGTACATTGGTAAATTCTGGCTCCTTCTCTGTCTCAGGTTAGCCACCTCTACTTTAATCCCTCTATGGCTCTGAATAATAAACCAACAGTGCATTAAGTGAATCTATACTAGAGTCTGTGTATTGATTCTTATAAGTTAGAGAGAGGAAAAGGGCCCATGATTGCTGGTAATTATCAGGCAGCCAAACTGGAACAAAAACTCACCAGGAAATTCATGGCAGAGTTCTTGAGAATGAGGGGATCAAACAAACACTAGGAAAACAGCTGTAATTGAACAGATTTTTTTACACAGCACTTTATTCCTAGGTTTTCCAAATTCAGCTAATGAAGCATGCACATCCGGGAGATGGGAAGTCGAATGTCATTTAGCACCTGTGATCTGTCCCACAGCTACCTATCATTGGGGCTTGGAGGTACAAAGAGTGTTCACTGCTATGCCAGTTGATTCTCCAGCCTCAGCTTTTGGATGAGAAAAGTCTCTGGGGCTTATTTGTAGGGAGGCCTCGGCCAAAGCTTCTGGCGCACTATCTTCCATACATACAGTTAAAGAATCTAACGTCTAAACACAGGTGATGGGTTTTGCTCTACTTGATCCCCCCGGTGTGCTCCAGTAATGCACATACAAATGTGTGCGCCTGTAAGTGGACGCTGGGTCTAGAGGTTGATTAAACTGTAACCTACCCTCAGAATGCAAACTGGCTCCTCAGTCACTGACATTCCAAACTACTCTCACTTATTCTTCCTGAAAACATGGTGGCTGGAGCATAGAATGCCTGCCAGCCTTTGGAGTACACAGCAAAGTTGCATTTTTCATTACTGCTATCAGTGGTTTGTCCTCATCAGGATGGTAGCTCAACTACTGTAGTGAATCTTGTGCACCTGGGTTTGAATGACAGCAACAGGTTGACACTTTAGTCTGAACCATTGTTTAGGAGTGAGAAAGTGCCAGAAGTGGCATGAGAAGCCCAAAGAAACAGAAAAGGGTAGGTAGAGGTCTTGTTTATTGTCTTCTCCTCATATGTTTCTCAAGTTATCAGAGTGGCATCTGTTTGTGTATTCTCAGATCAGAACCATTAGGAAATGGGGCTTCAATGTTATTCCTAAATCTTAAATCAGGGTCACACGTAACGAGGAGTTCATCGTGATGCCCGTCCATCAGTTATTGTCAAGTTGATGCACAACACACCCATCTATTTAACTGCAAAAGTTGCATCCTCTTTACAAAAAATACCGCAGGAAGCTCTTTTGTATGCTCCACCACATTCCCACTTTTGAGATCAGTTCCTCTCTGGACGATGATGTGCATGAAATCATCTAAGGTCCATCTTCACTGACCTGACAACAGTGTTTAAAACCCATTCTCAAAAAGTTATAGCTAGAGGTGGGCCATGATCCAAACTAGGGATGTAAAAGGTTAACTGTTAAGAATTAGTCTTACCACTTAACTGCCTTAACCATTAAGCGCCAGCAATAGCTGCTGGTGCTGCGCAGCCCAGCTGGAGCTGCCCTAGCCCCAGCCAATTAACCGTTTAAATGAATTTTTAATCGTTTAAACGGTTAACTTTTTAAATGGTATTTACTTACCTAACCCAAACCAAGGAAAGAAAAGCTACTTACAGTAACCATGGCTGCTCAAGATGCTTTGTCCAGGTGGATCCCATTCCTGACGTGTGCACTGGGAGCGGAATCCACATTTTGGAGAAGTTTAGATCCAGATCTAACTTCCACAGCTTGGACACCTCTCTTGTTATAGAGAAATAGGGTTCTAACGTGGTTTGGGTATAGAGGGAGTATGACTTGTGTTAGACCTTTCTCTAGCCCAGTTAGTGACCTATCACACTAGCCAGACAGCTTCTATTACAGTCCTGCTTGGGCTGCACTTCTGAATAACTTTCAGACTTCGTCTAAAAGCTGGGGCAGACAAGACTGAAAACGACTGTAGTCTCTGGCACTAGTATACGCTACCCAGGAGTCTAACAAGGATATTCTACTGTACAGGCTTGTGCTTTCTCCACCTTCTCTGATCTGCTTAACACACAAGTAGCCAGCAGGAAGCAATACTGATTGCAGACTGCTCATTCCTAGCAAAGATGTAGGATGCCACTAGCAAAATAACATTCTTCTCCCCACCCTGTTAAAGCACAGGTTTCAATTTGCACCAAAATGAGAATATTACTCCTCCCCTCTGCCAAAGCAAAGGTTTAGATCAGGTATTATCATTTACACATGGAATATAAAGAACATGCTGCTTTCAGTACCTCACCTGATCTGTGCAAGCTGACGGATCGCAGGTTAGGGAACAGCCTTGCCAAAGACTCATTTGATTCTTCAATGGTTGTCAGGTGATTGTTGGCCAGGACAAGCGTGTCCAGAGATGGAAACATAATTCCCAGCTTTCGAATTTCAGTCCAGTCTTGAAGGTTATTGTCAGTTATGTGGAGTAATTTGAGAGACTGACAGCAAACTGAAGAACAAGACACTGTTTCATAGTCGTTAAGGCACAGGAAGAGCTCCTCCAAGCTGCACACAGAAAGAAATATGCTCTTACTTGAAAGCTTCTTGTTAAATTGTAAACGGTCTTACCTAGAGGCCCCTGTACACACAGTTTTCAAGAATTACTTAAACATGAAAGGCCCCAGCACTCTCTGAAACCTCAGTGTAGATAGGACTTCCTATACCATCTTTCAGCTAGATGGCTGTCAAAGCGCTTCAAACTATATTTTGTATATTTTCAGTCAGGCCTCCACTTGCACAAATCTGCACGCTCACAAATGGCGTCTATGTACTTCACTGGTGCCAGTACCCACTAAAAGTTCTGACAACTCTTTGGAATAGTTTCACAAGTAACCTTTAAATAGTTAACACGTGCACATAAAGAAACGTTAAGAGTTTATACTCAACAAAATCCATTGGCCAAAACCCAAGGCCAACGAATAGGTGTTGCAGGTGAAAACACCACTAGCTAAAGGGCTTGAACAAGCATGCTGGTTTTTAGCAATGTTTGCACCTTGCACCAATTTGGGCGTGGATGGGCTCATCACTGCACAAGTGGAGGCTGAAAACCCATTCACGTATTTAGGGATGTTCCCATCACCAAAGTCATGGAGGTTGTACAAGAGATTTAAAATGAACACCAGGAACATTAAAGACTGTTACTACACTATAAACCCCAGCCCCTGGCCAAAAAAGTCATCCACCACTCATGTGACCACTTTTAAGATGAAAGGTAGCGTGCATTTGTCAGATGACAGCGATGTACCTAACTGCTTTAAATAAGGCATGACAAAAATAATAATAATTGTGAATCCTTTTAACTGGGAAAAGACTCTGATAAGCAGCCTCGCACCCCAAATAAGAGGCCAACAAAAAAGAAACAGACTGAAGATATTTAAAATGAAATATTGTACTGAATAAAGAAATGGGAATAAAAATAATGCTCAGTGGATTTTTTTATTTTTAATATTTAGCACATTTCTGTATTAAGACTGGAACTTAGAATTTCACATCTGATTAAATCTTTCTCAGACTACACTGGCAATGGCCAAACATGTCTCTATTAAACAGAATTTATGCTACCATTGTCCCATTTAAGCAGCAATCATTACTATTAGCTATCAGTAGGCTAAATTGGTTCCCTGGGAACAAAGTGGCTGGCTCAGTTAAGGGTGTCCTGGTTAAACAGAATACTATAATAATAGATTTCTTTACAAATTTGTATGAACAGGAATCTGGAATCCAATTGAAATTGCAAAGGCATTTCAGGGAGGCAGAATGCCACTGCCAAGGTGGAAACTGGGCAGGACCCTGAGATTAACACAAGAAAAGTGTGATGAGATCTTTAATGACAATTGACCAGGAGCTCAGATTTATGTCCCACCTAAAAGCCATTAGCACAGTGCATTGCCACTCCATTCAGTCATAGCTCAGTGGAAAAGAATGTCACATGCTGAATCATCAAGGCCATAATCCATTAATTCATGCCAGTATTTAGATTTATTTAATGTGTATATGCACCTATGCAAAGCTCTAGGCAAGTTCAGATATAAAAATGCAATAAAACAGTCAGTTGGCCCAATGGCAAGACTTAAACCCTTCCACGTCCCAAATCTCATTCCTCTGCTCAGCCCACTCACCCCCACCCAACAGCCTTTCCTGCTATGAGCTTTGTCTGCATGCAGTGGACACTTCTCCTTTCACACCATGCTCCCCATGCTTACTCTGGTAATTCCTGCAGTATTGTATGGACTGTTTCCCAGGAAGCTTTGCTGTTGTTTAGCACCAGTTTGCGAACACCAGCGAAAGATCCAGCACATGTTCTCTCTAAAACTGACAAATTCAGAGGGTTGGAACTCAGGTTTAGAAACTCCAAGTGAGGAACATTTGACACAATTTTACTGACCTAGTGGGGGAGAAAAAAAAAACAAGAGAAAGAAACGTATCAGGAGGTAATCAGACCTCATTCAATAATATTCCATCTTGTAGAAAGGGATCCTCCAGCAGGACCGTGAGCCAAAGAAATTATATGGATAAAAAAAAATAAGGCTTTTAGATAGCTATCTGTAATTCATACTCAAACTATTCACTGATCTCAATTGATTGGCTAATTGCACATTCACCTCAACAGTTCATTTAATTACACTCTGAAGGCAGCTTGATAAGGGAAAGCAGATCCCTTGGGAGAGATCAGAAAGTCCACCTGAATACCAGCCTAAGAAATAGCAAGTCACAGAAGCCAGCATCTTAGAAGGCTGCTGGACCCTTCTCTAGGCAGAGAGAAGCAAGAGCATGTCCCTCGAGCGTATGATTGTTACACAGATCAGTTGCTCAGTTTTTCCACTGTTCCCCACCAGGAAGAGACCACACAATTTTGCTTAAAATAAAAGGCTGATAGAATTTCGTTGTACACGCACAATGGATTCCTTATTAGATTCCATTAATCTATGAAAGCACCAGCTTTCTTACTCACATGGTGCTGGAGAGGAAAGGTTATGAATTCAATCCAAACATACATGTAATGGTGCTTGGGGCTAGCTATTCTATTGGCATGCATCAGGTGCATATGTGCGTAACTTGGGAATTAGGGTAAATGATTAGAAAAAGAGGTAAGCCAGGATATAGGTGGGAAGGGTGCAGAATATATTAAAGGGCATGTGATTGGGTGTGAAGAAGTGGGTGATGCAAATGACCTGGGGGAACTGTAGCAGAGGGGCAGGCTGTATAAATGGGAAGACACAGGTATAGGGAGCACCATCTGGGGGAGGTGGTGAATGGATGTACATGCCTTTCAACTGATTAAGGCCAGTAGAATATGTTTCACAGCTAAAATGAGCACATCCACAAATAAGCACTAAAACAGACCAGCTTGATAGAAACTAAGTTACCAACTGGTGGACTTTCTGAGGCCAACATAAAATGAGCTGCTGGTGTTCTCACTCCTGTTCCTAGTGACCATGTGCCACCACCACAAGATCATCATCACAGCTTGCACAAATGGACTCTTAAATTGGCAGCTGCCATAGAATCTGAACAAGCCCCACTGGAAATTCAACTCCTATCCTAACCCACAGAAAGGGCCCCTCCAGATAAGTGCTGAGCAAAAAGCAGCATGGGAAAGCTTATACTGTCCCTGGCCTAGCAGATCTGTTCTGTGGTCAGAAGACTTGCATCAATACTATATCCACTTCTTATTTAGTGATTAGGAAATAATTTAAGATAATTTTTTAAAAAAATAAGGTTAGGTTTCAGTTCAGCTTTTTTCATGTCAATTTCCAGTCATCAATAGTGGGATAAAAGCAGAGCATAAGCAGGTGAGGACAGAAGACAGTTTAATGTACTCTAATTATTCTACTACTACTATATTGCATTTATATAGTGCATTTCGTCCAAGCACCTCAAAGCCCTTTACAAGCATTAATTAATTAAACCTCACGAGACACCTGTGAGGTAGATGAGCATTATTAATTCTGTTTGGAAAAGGAGAAATCTGAAGCACAGAGAGGATTTCTAACTTTCCCAAATCATACAGCATCAGTGGCAGAACTGGGAATAGGACTCAGGAGTCTCAGCTGCCAGTCCTCCGCTCAAACCCTCTTGATTGCACTCCTTCTGTTAATGATCTATACTGCTCATTAACCTCTTGGTGCAGGGAATGATCGTTCCAATGCTTTGCACTGAAGGAAAGTATATTTTTCACCCCCAGGATGAGTTCAGAAATTACTAAGGAAAGTGGTTTAAATGCCTGAGGGCTCGTCTATGCTATGAAGTCAGGTTGACTTAACTACACCACTCAGGGCAATGAAAAACATCATGCCCTGTGGGATGTAATTATGCTGACCTAAGCCCCAGCAGAGACACCACTAGGCCAATGGAAGAATTTTTCTTTTAACCTAGCTACTGCCTCTCAGAGAGGTGGATTTACTATATCGACAGAAGAACCCCTCCTATTGCTGTAGTATGTGTCTACACTACCGCTGTGCCGCTGTAGCGTTTCTAACGTAGACATACCCTGAATGTGGCATAGTGATCTAGTTTATTTACTCTGACAGCTACAGAGCAATAAACCTGATCTTCAAATGTGAACTACAACACTCTAAAATGGACACATTTACCTACTTTGAAATGACTGAGAAGATCTCAGATGTAGCAATAGAAATACAGCGATAGCAGCAGTTATTGCTGCTATTTAGCAAGGCACAGGCGTAATCGCTTTACCTCATGCCAGCTGTCAAGTTTGTTGTCAGAGAGATCCAGCTCAGACACATGAGCACAGAAGGCAGCAATTTCATTCTCCTCTCCTGCGCAGGTTATTCCACAGCTGTTCAGCACCAACACACTTGGAAGGTTGAGGCGATCTGAAATGGGGAAGGAACAAGATGCCTTCCAGTCAGCCTCATATTTTCCCAGCTATAGAAGATCATCCCTTAGTCTCATCAAAGAACAAACACTAGTATGAAATCCAGCAAAAGGAAGGGATTAATCAATAATTTAGTAGTTATATAATGATTTACATTTGCCAAGCAAGTCAGATTAAAAATCATACATTTTAAAACAGGTAACCGTATTACCAACACCACTTTAGATAACTAAAATGGGGAAAAATGATAAGAATGTGAAGTAATTTCACTATTTACGTTGTTTTCATTGAGATAGGTGAGAGAAAATGCAAACACAGTAGTCAGTTCCATTTTAGTTTATAGTCAGTTTCTAATCAATTTTACTTTTAGCACAAGACTGTAAAATTTCAGTGGCAAATATGGCAAAAAAAGATTTGTTTAAAAACTGCCTCCACTGAATTTTTTACAAAAAAAAAAAATCAAAGTAGCACTTGTATTGTTCTTAGGTTTTATAAAAGCTTGGTTGTTGTATAACATTACAAAATTAAACCCGGGCTTAAATCTGACCTGAGAGAGTCCCTTTGCTTAATAGAACTTCACTGTGATGCAGCTACTATGCCTATTTCATCAATAGGGAAACAGACATAAAAAAGTTCCCAGCCTCATTTTCTTAGGTGATGAGTACCAAAACATCCCATTGCAGTTAACTGTAATTGTCGGTTCCTAGCACTTCAGAAAAATTAGGCCATGAGTGACTTGTCCTAAGACACAAAGGTCAGAAGCAGAGCCAGGAATAGAAACTGACTTCCAGTTCTGTGTTGTGACTACTACATTATGATTAGATACCATTAACTCTGGCTTGATTAGGGACTGGGAATGGCTGAGTCATTACACTACTTGAATCTTTTTCCATATGATAACTATCCTTACACCTCTTGTCAACTGTCTGTAATTGACCATCTTGATTATCACTACAAAAGTTTTTTTTTCCTGCTGATAACAAGTCATCTTAATTAATTAGCCTCTTAGAGCTGGTATGGCATCTCCTCTATATGTATATATATATATACACACTTTTCTTATATGTTCCATTCTATGCATCCGATGAAGTGGGCCGTAGCCCACGAAAGCTTATGCTCAAATAAATGTTAGTCTCTAAGGTGCCACAAGTACTCATGTTCTTTTTACATTATGCTGCCTCTCATGGTGGAATTTCCACTGCCAAGAATTCTCTCTAAAAATGTTTGGTTTATAATAAGAAGCTATTTCAACAGGGCAATTCAGCATGTGGATGAAATGTACCTTATCTTACAAGTGTCAAATGCAATATAATTTTTTTTTCTTACCCATCTGATAAAGCACTTTGAGATCTTCTGATCATATGCACAAACTAAGAGATTATCTTCATAAAAATCTGTTTCCCCTACCCGCTTCTCCCTCCTGGTATTTGACAGTTATTGGACAAGAGAAGAACTGTAAGAGTAGGGGATTATTAGAAGGCGATTTGAAGTTACCTAGCTCACTGATGGTAAGTTATATTAAATTATACTGCTGTAATTATGGTATTATTTGTAATTTATTTTAAGTGATGTCAGGGGGGCCTAGAACATATGGACAGGGACCCTCTTGTTAGCTTCTGTAGGTATCTATCTACATATCTATATATAAATAAAAAAGGGCACACTGAAAATTTTGTTTAGGTGATTCTCTACTGAGGTTAACTTTGAGTGACATATGGTACATTTTGTCCTTGACTGAATTCTCTCACTTTTGTTCTCTTCTGTCAAACCCAGTTATTGTCATTTTCCCTCTTTGGGGCTGCTTATGACACAAACCAACCTGATGGGAATTTAAACTATAGTCTCAACTAGAGATGGGTAAGAGGTTAAGAAATACGTAGTGGCTCTGGTTTGCTAATTCCCAAACCATAAATTGTTTGAATAAAAAGTGAACCAAATCCAAATCTCTCAGAGTGTGGGGAAAGATTAGATAAAAGGTGGCAAAGTTGACCCAGTTCTAGCTAAAGACTCTGGATATAGGGATTTTTATCTTATGGATCCTGGGAGGTAGGGAGGTGTGTGGGGGTGTGCGTGTGTGTGTGTGTGAGAGAGAGAGAAAGAAAATGCCTATACCAGAGGACATGCATCTCTGGATCGGCCCCAAGGCAGTTAGGATATTGGGCAAGGAGAAAGGGGCATTTCTTTAGGGTGTTGATGCAATGTGTCTTAATAGACCTAGTGTCTGCATCCAACAGGATTCCCAAAGTAAATAGGAAAGCAACCTAACATGGCATAAAAGACTGAAGTCATTGTGATTCTGCTTGACCAAGGGCCCAAACCTGTGATGTGCTAATCCCCCTTGACTGCTATAGACTTCAAATCAGAGCTGAAGGCACTCTGCATGTTACTGGATTGGGCCCAGAAAATACGTAACAGCTGTGCTGGGTGGAATCCAGAGTAATTTTAAATAAGACACCTGTGCCAAATTCTTCAGTGGCTGCAGCCATGTGTATTACTGAAAAGGGGACAAGCTGGGCAGGGTTTACCTCCCCGGATCTCAGCTCTGCACAGGGCTTTACTTTATTGGCAGGAGAACCTTGGGCCACGATTCTTTCCAGCTGGCAGCAGAGTGGGGTGGGGAGAGTCAAACTAATTTTTCAGCAACTATCTCCTTGCCAGTAATTAAGAGCTTTAATCAACCTCTGGGTAACTGAAATGAGCAGGAGTTCGCATTTCACAGATGAGGAAATGGAGGTGAAGTAATATTCCCAAAGCCAGAGAGGACGGGCAAGGCTGGGACTACAACTCAAGAGTTCTTGGCTCCCAGGTTCGTGCCTAGAAACCTGCCCCAGCACCTTTGATCCAATCCTGTAAGCCTGTTCAATTTCAAGTGGCTGCTGCGGACAATGCCAGGCTAGCTGTGTGTGTCTATACGGTGTCCTGATCCTACCTGGGGACTATGGGCCCTACTGCAGTATACATGTTAAATAGTGATACAAGCCATACAGCAACACAAGTGTGATTATCTGGTTTGGTAATTCAGTAGGATTTTTCCTCCTGGATGAGTAAAAGCTTGGTTCTCAACCAGGAGTCTGGGGGGCCGCAAGCAGGTTTCCAGGGGGTCTGCCAAGCATAGCCAGCGTTAGACTCGCTAGAGCTCAGGGCAGGAAGCTAAAGCCCTGCCACGCGGGACTGCAGCCTGGGGCACCAGCCCCTGGCACTGAAGACAAAGCCTGAGCAATCTAGCTTTGCGGCGCCCTCTTTGGTGTGGGGCCCCCGGCAATTGCCCTTCTTGCTTCTCCCTAGTGCTGACCCTGGCTTTTATATACCGAAAAACAGTTGTCATGGTACAGCTGGGCCGGGGAGTTTTTTTAGCATGTGGTATGGGGGGGAGGTTCAGAAAGAAAAAGGTCGAGAACCCCTGAGCAATGGGATGAAATGATCCTGCCCTCAAGCCCCTGTATGCACAGATCCAGTATCTGTATGCACAGATCCTACCTTTCATAGGTGATCCCTGTGGCGTTGCTGGGACATGCACCCCCATTCCAGGACCTCGACGATATGGGAAGTTCTCGGGGCTGTATTTCTCACAAAGAACTTGCATGAAACTCCTTCCGCTGGGCTGGTCCATGTTCCCTTCTTGGAAGTCTACAGTTAATGCAGAAAACAACCGATAATATACACAATCCACTGCTAATCAGCTCATCTCCAGCAGGCAGCAGTGAATCGTATGCTACACTTCCTTAAGTAATGGACAATTTTTTAAAAAGCCAAGGACAGCCTGGCACAAAACAGAGTATACCACCATATAGTTTACTCTTCCAAGCACAAGTACCCTGAATTACTACCAGGCACTTCCTCAAGACAGTGACCCACAGCAAAAAAGGTCTGCTTACTGATCTTATCAGTAACTGTGAACACTTCCCAGATTCCCTGGATCAACAGGTTTGAATCCTGACAGAGTCAACTCAGCCCTTCATTGCTTCGAAGGGGATAACACTGACTTCCATGAAGTTTACTGTGCAGGGATGTTTTAAACAAGACCATAAAAATTAAAATCCTGCCTGCTCTGTATGGACATTTACGATGCTATGGAACTTAATTTAAAGCTCTGTCTCAGGGTCATTGGCTAAAATTCCCAGCCCCAAAGTTATGCAGCATGCTGTCTGCCTGGCTGACATGCTCCACCCAAGAAGTGGCTGCATTTCAGTGATGCCACATGCATATAGTTCTTAAAATGCATTGGGATGTGTCAGAATGAATGGTGCTATATAAATATTATAATCATTAATCTGCATAAGATAGTTATTACACACCCAGAGAAACAACGCATAGCTATTATTTAATACCACAAAACACAGTAGTTAGAATTCCAACAAGATTAATACAATCATGCCCATGGCAAAACTATAAAATCCTAAATTATAACTGAGCTGCCATTGTCATCATAACAATATCTTGCACTGACATAGCTCTTTTTTCCCCACAAGGATTGTAGAGTACTTCACAAACATTGATGAATCCTCATAATGCTCTTGTAAGGCAGGTAAATGTTATTTCCATTTTACAGATGGGGAAACTAAGGCAGAGAGGTGTGTGATTTGCTCACAGTCACAGGACTCTGGCATAGCTTAGATCAGAACCATAGGGTACAGGCTCTAACAAACTATTTATCTTAGGTATGTCTGGGGCACCCATCATTACAGACAACAGTGCCTCTTTCACAGCAAGTTTTAGCGTGAAAAAGAGCATCAGCCTTTTCCAGCTGACCATTTCCAAAGGTGTTAAACTGGGATTGCTACCGAGGCATGGAGAAAGGATGGAAAGATACAGGCTTTTGATTAGGATGTTAAGACTATGCCATGAATCAATAGCGCAAACACATGAAGAAATTGCTCGGCCAGCCATAAAAAAAAAGCTTGCTAGTTCAATTTTGCAACTCCCTAACGTATTTCGAAGATGCATGTCACTTGGGTATTTATGCACCACATGAAGCAAGGTAACATGGAAATTACAAAGCAGAGGCTCTTTATATGCCAAATCAAAGGGCTTTGTGTATTGTGGTTTGCTGACCTTTACAGAACAGTATCAAATGTCGGCTGGCAGTTACTCAGTGCCTAGATACTATGGTGACTGGCATTCTACACGTACCCCAGTTAGAAGTTAGCTCATCTGTCCTAATTTCTTACCCAGGGCTCTGAACATTTCGTAATATTTATGATAAAAAGAAATTGTGTTTCAGTAAGTCAAGGGAACTGCACAGCACAAGGGCTTAATACAGCCACCGCATCCTAAAATGTAGCCTGCAAGGCATCTTGGGTGAGGCAAAATCCAGAAAGACGTGATTTTAACAGCCCAGGGCACAGGTCTACAGTGACTTAGCGCTTTGAAGATGTTGAACAATACAGAAGTGCTAAGGATTATTTTCCTCTCTAAAGTCTCTGAGGACATCCTGTTTGTTTCAGGACTTTGCCTTTTTAAAAGGAACACTGCCATCCCGTCCTTTCCAAGAGTCTGCGTAATGCTTCTCGTAACTGCACGCAGGGTGAGGAAAAAGCTGAGCAACTGCAAGTTTTCATTGTGGCGACGCTTAACCAAAAAACAATTAGCCAGCTGTACTGATTGCCAAAGAAGGCAAATCAAACAAAGAATATGGCACTGCCTAAAGTCAACTTGATAAACTACGTCAAGACACTATCGTCTAGCATTTAGAGCACTGGATGGGAACTCAGGAGATCTGCGTTCTACTCCTGGTTCTGCCTCTCGAAAAACTTGGGCAAATCACTTCACTGTCCCGTGCCTCAGTTTCCCTAATTATAAAAAATGGAGAAATGATACTGAGCTCCTTTTTAAAGCATTTTGAGATCTATTAATGAAAAACAGTAAGGACTAGGTGTTGTTATTATGTTTTCAGGACCAGGGCTATAAAGTTCCCCCAAAAAGAAATCCTATCATACAAAAGCTGCCTAAAATTATTCTCCTAAATTCCCTGAAATGCAGTCGAACAAGCATAAATGAAGTCAATATTGGGCCGTTGATGTCTGAGTTTTCCAAGTAAGGTATAAATAATTAACTATTTTCTATTACCAACAGAAAGGTCAACTCAAGCTTGTACATTTCTCTTCATCAATCTAGCGGCTCCAAGAATCTGCCTTCCCTCTACCTAACCAGAAGACTGTGTCTATGTCCCATCCCCACTGCAATTAACTTTTCCTTAGATCCACTATAGGTGGAGATGAATGGCAGATTATGAAAGGAAAAGGAAAACATCTGCTGCATAGATTTCCCTCTGGTGTGAATGATCTGCTTGGAGACCGTGACTTTGCTTTTCCTTGGATGATTAATCTCTGGTCACAAACTGTTACAGTACCTCTGTCACAAAGGAATTAAATATCAAACAGTGAGACGACCCAAACCTACCACCACCATTCTATAAAAGTTAAGTTATGCTTGGTAGGTAGGGATTCAGAAGTCTTGTGCTACATAGAATTGGAAGGGACCTCGAGAGAGCATCTAGTCCAATCCCCTTCACTCAAGGCAGGACTAAGTATTATCTAGACCAGTGTTTCCCAAACTTGGGGTGCCACTTGCGTAGGGAAAGCCCTTGGTGGGCTGGGCCGATTTGTTTACCTGCCGCATCCACAGGTTTGGCCGATCGCGGCTCCCACTGGCCGTGATTCGCTGCTCCAGGCCAATGGGAGCTGCTGAAAGCGGCAGCCAGTACGTCCCTCGGCCCGTGCTGCTTCCAATACTGAAACAAGGGATGATACATGCTAACAATCAAGGCTTTGGGCTGAAATGCCCTGATCATAACATATACTTGTAGCTCAGTCACACAGAAGAGACAGATATTTGCTTCCAAACATGCATTCAGACCTTCTGTGTTGGACCTTTTAAAATTCTAAGTTTTTAAACAAAAGAAACTCACTCACCCATAAAGCTCTCTCTCCTTTACTTTGCTTTTTAGTCAACTCCACCACTGTTCATGCACTGAGCTAACATCAGTTGGTAAATTCCACATGAGAAAGTCACCTCAATACAACACTGGAAAAGAAAACGTCGGAAATATTTCACATTGAATTTGTAGCTTAGCAAACCAATTTTGTCTCCAGAGGACAGCAAGCTTAGGGTCTGCATAACTTTCCCAATTCAAAATGCATCTTTCCCAATTCCAATCCCAATTCCATTCCTGAACAGTTAACACTAGTCATAATCATTCTAGATGCATTTTCCAAAGCTGCACCACTGTTCTACCATGCAAGTATGCATCAATATGGCAAAATATTCAGGGTTAATAATAAAGGGTTAACAGAAAATGCAAGGACAGCGTATGGTATTTTCAAAGCATGTCTCACACATACAGTGGCATGACATGATAATTTGCACTGTAGCATTTTTACACAGCTGACTAAAAGGACATCTAGTTTTAGATCCAAAATTAAGATTTTTTTAAGTGTTAATGTGGAAATAACTACAAAACCTTCTCTGAAAAGGTACCCGTGATATTTTAAAAATGTCAATGAGAAGTGTTTTTCTGGATTTAAACCTTCCTCTAAAGCCGAGATCGGTAACCTTTCAGAAGTAGTGTGCTGAGACTTCATTTATTCACTCTAATTTAAGGTTGTGTGTGCCAGTAATACATTTTAATGTTTTTAGAAGGTCTCTTTCTATAAGTCTATAATATATAGCGAAACTATTGTTGTATTTAAAGTAAATAAGGTTTTTAAAATGTTTAAGAAGCTTCATTTAAAATTAAATTAAAATGCAGAGCCCTCCAAACCAGTGGCCTGGACCCAGGCAGTGAGAGTGCCACTTAATATCAGCTCACGTACTGCCTTTGGCACGCATGCCATAGGTTGCCTACCCCTGCTCTAAAGTGTTGTGAACTCAACCAATAACTATATGCTAAATGTAAGAGAACCTGAAAGTGAAACTGACTAGTAACCAGAGTGAAACTGACTTATCCCAGCCAAGGAAATACAAAAAGAGACAAACCAAGGGAAGCGAAATGTATATCAGACTTTTATGCTTTCATTTCCAATGATCTAAGGCACACAGGTTTCTTTAGTTAAATGTTATAAAGTATATTGAAATCTTTGGAGGGAGGGAGCAACAAGCAAGGTGTTCAAACCCAGAGAACAAAAACATGATTATGATAATAGCCAACTGGATTTGTCAAGAACAAATCATGTCAAACCTATGTAATTTCCTTCTTTGCCTGTGTAACCAGCCTAGTGCATAGGGGGGAAAGCAGTAGAGGTGATATATATATGGACTTCAGTAAGGTTCTTGGTGCAGTCCCACATGAAATTCTCAGAAGTAACCTTGGGAAATATGGTCTAGATGAAATTACTATAAGGATGGATGATAAATGGTTGAAAGACCAAGTAGCTATCATAGTTCACTGTAAAAGTGGCAAGTTATATCAAGTGGGGCCCTTCAGAGATCTGTCCTGTCTGGCACTATTCAATACTTTCATTAGCAATTTGGATGAAGGAGTGGAGAGTATGTTTATAAAGCTTGCAGATGACACCAAGGTGGGAGGATTTGCAAGCACTTTCAAAGACAAGATCAAAATTCAAATGTATCTTGATAAACTGGAGAATTGGCCTGAAATCAATAAGATGATATTCAGGAATGACAAGTACAAAGTACTGCACTTCAGGTGGAAAACTCAAATGCACAAAGATAAAATGCCATAGGAAATAACTGGCTAGGCAGCAGTACTACAGAAGAGGATCTGGTGGTTATATTGGATCACAAATTGAATGAGAGTCTACAGTGTGATGCTGTTTTGGGAAAAAAAGGCAAATGTCATTCTGAGATGTATTAACAAGAGTATCATATATAAGATACAACAGGTGCACTGGTGAGACCCCAGTTGGAGTACCATGTCCAGTCTGGTGCACTACACTTTAAGGAAGATGTGGACAAATTGGAGAGAGTGCAGAAGAGAGCAACAGAAGTGATAAGAGGTTTAGAAAACATGATCCATGAGGAAAAGTTGAAAGAAATGGGCATGTTTAGTTTAACTGAAGGCTGAGTTTTCAAATACATAAAAGGTTATTATAAAGAGAATGGTGATCAATTTTTTTCCCCCGTGTCCACCAAGGCTAGAACAAGTAGTCACCTTAGTTTGCAGCAAGGGAGATGTAGGTTGGATATTAAAATGAACTATTCTTATAGTTCAAAAGCTTGTTGCTGAAACAGGTTACCAAGGGAGGTGGTGGAATTCATATCCTTTTGGAGGTTTTTTGAACGGGTTAGACAAACACTTGTCAAGGATGATCCAGATATGCTTAACCCTGCCTCAGCGAGGGGGGTGCAGGAAATGGACTAGATGACCTTTCAAGGTTCCTTCCTGTCCCACATTTCCAATTCTAAGCTGGGAGAAGTGCAGATTATTATAGCACATATTAGGTACAGCCAAAACCGGTAAGTTAATACACAGCTGAGTTTAACTGAACCTTATACTTTCTTTTTTTAAATCACATGCATCACTTTTTCTTCTCCATGATGTAGTGAGAATAAGTCAATATCTAGGACATTCATGCATTTGACTAGTGGTGCTCAGCCTCGGGGCGGGGGGGGGGGGAATCCAAGATGCAGCTAAATGAAACTGGCTTATATTTGAACCCTCAAGGTGCAACCGGGCATTAAGGGCTGGTTTCACAGAAGAAAAGCCTTCCCTCTGCTTCTGTCACAAACCGCCCAGGCCCCCTGGGCCCCGGCCTTCACCAGTGTCAGGAATCACCCAAAGAGCGCAGGGATCCAGAGTCACTCCGCATCCCCCCTCCCCGCCCCGCCCATCGGGGCCACAACACCCAGGGTGCAGCAAGCACTCCGCCCGCCTGAGGACCCGGGGGCAGCGACCCCTCTCCCGCAGGGCCGTGCGGCCAGTGCCCTCCCCCCCGCCACCTCTCAGGAGCCCTGGCCAGGGCAGCCCCCGCCCGCCCGCTACGGCCACTCAGAGCCCCGGCGCCCTGGGGCCCCCCAGCCCCACACCCGGGGACGGGGGGGGTTGGGACGCGCAGGTCCCGGCTCTCACCCGGCCCCGCTCTTCCCCCGCGTCCTGCACTGAGGCCTGACCCGGAAACAGCTTCTCGGCAACCAAACATCACGTGAGCGCCAGCTGCGCGGGTCACGTGAGCCACGGGCCGGTGGGGAGGCGGGATAAAAGGGAGGTTACCATAGAGACGGTGAGGCTCCGCGGCCTAGTTGGAGCCGGTCGGCCTAGTCCAGCCTGCATTGCGCTCCCCTGGCCTGGCGGTCCTGTTGGGGGGCATCCTCGTCCCCCCGACCCCCGTGCATGGGGCAGCATCACAGTGCTGCAGTGACTTCACACCTCATGACATCACAGTCCCACGGGGTGACATCACAGAACGACAGGGAGACACCAAGCGGCTGTGTTGCATCATCTCTGTACAACCCCGCAACGTGCAGCGAGACATACCCCCGGCGCAGGTAGGTGAGTCCTGCTGATTATTCATTGTTACTATTGTTCTTGAGGAGGAGGAGGTGGGGTGCTAAGAAAAGAGTCCTTTATTTTTGAAACACAATGTTGGTAACCCTAATCCTCACACTGACATCACAGCCGCACGCTGCACCAGGGTGACAACAGGCAGAGGGCATCCCATCAGCGTGGCATAATGCCGGGACATCCCACACTCATGTTGCTTCGTCAGGCCGTGACACAGTAGCATGAGGCTGTGGCTTTCCATCATCACACTCCTTCTTTGGAAAATTATTTGAAAAAGCTCTGTGGACATGCTAGAGACGGGGCCAAAATAGAGTCTGGGATCTGAACCCCCTTAAGCTAGAGGAACACTTAGCTCCAGACCCAAATTGTGCGCACACACCTATCTGTAACCAATACAGACATGTCCTACCATAAATATAATTGTACAATACACTGCTGCTGTTGCCCCAGGGAAACAGAAAAAAGTATTCAGTGGAGAAAAAGTTATTGCTAGCTCATTGATATTTTATTCCAAATTTAGAAAAAAATACAAATGAGGGACTATATAAAAGGGGAAAAAAGAGCTACGGGGTGGATTTTTGTTCCACAAATCTGAAACCTAATCATAGAATCATAGCACTTAAGATCAGAAGGGACCATTATGATCATCTAGTCTGACCTCCCGCAAGATGCAGGCCACAAAAGCTGACCCACCCACTCCTGAAATAATTCTCTCCCTTGACTCAGCTGTTGAAGTCCCCAAATCCTGATTTAAAGACTTCAAGTAGCAGATAATCCTCCAGCAAGCGACCCCTGCCCCATGCTGCGGAGGAAGGCGAAAAACCTCCAGGGCCACTGCCAATCTACCCTGGAGGAAAATTCCTTCCCGACCCCAAATATGGCGATCAGCTGAACCCCGAGCATGCGGGCAAGACTCTCCAGCCAGACACTCAGGAAAAAGACTTTAAATATCCCAACATTGACCCTCGGTGCTAATTACCAGTGGTTGCACGTTATTGCCCTATTGACTAAATCACGTTATCCTATCAAACCATTCCCTCCATAAACTTATCAAGCTAATCCACAGGCAGTTTGGATAAAGGTCCTATCTTAAATACTGCACTTCCTTTCCACCCCACCTTTCACCTAATACAGGCAAGTCTTATCTTACGCGGGGGTTCCATTCCACGGTTAGCGCATAGAGCGAAAACTGCGTATACTCAGAATTACATCCCCAAGCCCTTTAAATCCCGCCCGCAGCTCTGGCGGCCGGGCTGAGGCAGCATTTAAAGCGAGGCGGGGAGCCCGGAGGAGCCCTTTAAATCCCACCCGCAGCTTTGGCAGCCTGGCTGGGGCTGGCATTTAAAGGGCCTGGAGCTCCACGGTGGCTGGAGCCTCGGGCCCTTTAGTTCGCCCCAGGGGCCACCAGCCACCTCTGCAGCTGGGAGCCCCTTGAGTGATTTAAAGGCCCTGGGACTCCCAGCCACAGCTGGTGCCCCAGGACCTTAAATCTTGAGGCCACGCCTTTTCCGCTTTAGGCCACACCCCCAGACTCCAGCCCTACAGCGTAAAGCTGAAATTGCGCATGTTAAATGTGCGTAAGTTGCGACAGACCTGTACTTACAGAGACTTGCAGGAAAGCCCAGCCATCATTTACAGGTTTGTCTGTTTCTGCTGCTTAATACCTCGGTCATGGCTCCTCTCTGCATGTGACTGGCCATGATGTCACAAGAGAGTATGATAAGACACAGAGGATAAAGCAGCAGCACTGGATAAACTTGTTGGCAACAAATCTTCCTGATTTCCCACAAACATCCTCAGTGATACTAGACGATAAGAAATAGAAACTGTCTAAAATGAGGGATTTCACCTCTGCTACAAGTCATCAGTGGAGGAAATTTGTCAGTAGAGTTACATCAAGGATGGTGAAATTAAATGGGTCAAAATCTTTCCATGAGCTCTGCACCTCTCCAGCATCACCAGCACAATACTACTGTTACAAATAGGCACCCATCCATAGCCCACCAAGACAATTGAACACAATAGTATCATTATGGATGCTATCTAGATGGATGGAAGGCCAGTCTAGCGTGTACAGCGCTAACCTGGGCTGCAAGAAACCCACATCTCTACCACAGACTTCCTGCGTGACTTTGAGGAAGTCACTTAGTTTCTCTGTGCCTGTTTCTCTAGTCTTAAAATGGGGATAATACCACTTCCCTTCTTCACAGGATCATTGTGAGGGCAAATACATTAAAGATGTGCAGCATTCAGATATTGCAGTGATGGAGGCCAGCTAATTATATCAGATCTCTTGTGATCTCTTTGGGATAGTAGCTTTGTCGTGCTACCTATCTAAAGCATGTACCATGCTGTTGGTATAATACAAGTAATAATATAACTGATTGATCTGAGGGCAAAACTCTTGGGACAGAGCAATATCAGCAGTTGCTCCTCCATAGTGAAACTCCACACCAGAGATGAGCCCAAGCCTGACCATTTTCAGAGCACTCTGCTGTAACAGTAGCTGTCAACACAGCATCTAGGTACCTGTTACAAGGTTAAGAGCTGCATTAAGCTAGTTCAGAACTGGTCCTGCGTATTGCCACTCTTTGGTTCAGCCTCTTTCTCTGATTCCCCACCTCTGCTCGTTGCTGGGCCTTCATGCAGGAAGGCTTTTAAAATAAAATATTGAGTTTGCAACTGTAATAAAAAAAGGCTGGTAAGAAGTATATCCATTTCCTGGTCCCAGTCACCTGTCCTAATTCAGGGTTACAAAAGGTTACTATCTTGTCAGTGTCCGGTCAGTTACCACAGTTGCTGTCACAGTATGAGCCTGTGGTTTCACATGGTCTGAGTTGTATCCCCAGTGTCACCCTGAAGTTTAGGTGTGTGTCATACCCATGAAGTCAGAGCCGTGTGGATTTGTTACCATGGCAATGTGCAGTGTTAGAAGCCATGCTATCAACACCCCAAAATATACACACAGCTTTCACAGGGCTGGTTTTCTCTTTAACAGAGAAGAAACACTTATCTACATTCCTCTGAATGGCTTATTTGCTTCCTTTTATACATTCCTAAGAGTGCTTTGTCTCTGTTTGCTTTGCTTCCCACCTCCTCATCTGTTTTAGTAAGATAAAGAACCCAGATGCATTCAGAATATGCAGTCTTCTTCTAACAACCCCCATGTTTTTGCACTGGTTACCTAAGCTATTCAATCACTAGTACACAAAGAGTAAGAATGTACCTTAGCTCATAACTTGTGCCATCAGATTGGCATTTCGATACCAAATTCATTTTAATTGCTGCATTCTAGAGTTACAGATTCAACTGGACATAATAGATTTCCTTGTTGACCTCTACTGGGTCAAGACTGTGAGTGTGAGATTATGACCAATGCATTCCCTGGGCTAAATACAAGTCTACTTTAATGGGGACTACATAACTCGGAGAATTGTTAATGGGATATAGTCTTTCACCTCTATCTGCCAGTTTGAATTCAGCCCAACCTGGTAGTGATTGAAAGTGCTTATCTGTTGGCTGTCTCATGGTCCATGTGAAAAGAGTTTGGTGGGTTTCAATCCAATCCCTAGTAGACAGGTATCCACATCACAAAACCACACCCGGCACTAAGTGCAACCCTTCGCTGACAGGCTCAGCAGAGAACTCAAGGACCAAATAGGTTATGGGAACTAAAATCACCTCTTCACATTTCCTTTAATAATGGTTGAGGACCCTGTTGGTGGGAAAATATGAGGGAAGGTTGCACTGCTGCTTACCTGTAATCTAGCTATTCTGTGAATGGAAAGTAGGCTTCACTCAATAGGGCATTAGTCCTGCACCATTCATCAGTAATAAATTCATGCTGGGTGAAAGACCAGTTTAATCCTTATTTCATTATTCTGACCCATTTTAAAGATGAACCAGTACTCTGGATGCAAACATCCCCAAAGCCAGAGAAAGTTTGGCTGAAGATTCATATCTCATGGCTTATGCCCAGCTCTACTGTACCGTATTTAATTTCACTTAATAAGAATGGTTGGGACCTGTGGGAATGAGGCACCCAAGCCTCATTGATTTTCAGTAGTATTTGGGTGCCTTATCCACATTCCCAGCCAATAAAAATAATAGTTAACACCTTTAAATCTATGGATCCAAATGCATTTCAGAAAAGTTGGTAAGTCTCATTATCCCAAATTTACAGATGGGGAAACTGAGAGGTGAGGTGAGTTGCTTAAGGTCACACAGGGAGTCAGTGGCAGAGCCAGTACAAGTTTAATATCCACTGGATGCTGCTGCCCCCAAATTGTCATCTAAATATTGAAATGATTCATTTTTAGTGTTGTTTAATCGTTTTTGGCAAAAAATTAAACATCTGTGGCTCTTTACTTCTTTTTTGTAGCTTTTATATCCATTTGCTTATTGGTTTGACAACCACATCTTCCTTTATCCTTGGGGATTATTCTTCAATTCCTCAGAGAGACTTCAATTTTCTCACAAATCTCTCTTCCTTTCACTTAATTTAAACATTTTTGGCCAATTTCATGATTTAATAACGAGAAATAAATTTGGAGCTTTAATAAGCGTTGAGAGAAGAACTTTCATTTCGGCTGGGGATTATGAGGGGAGTTAAAGGTGAAAATCCCGTTAGACATATCATCCGAATTTGAGCTCTAGACCAGCAGAGGGGCTCGATCCTGAGAGATATTGAAGGCCTTCCACTTCCATTGACATGAGTGTGGCCATGTCTATTCTGCATCTGAGAATGAATCTCCCAGCCAATGCCACTGACTTGTGGTAGTGGGGCTTGTGCTAGCACACTAAAAACAGCAGTATTGATGATGCCGCTCAGGCTGGAGCTTCGATTCTATAACTTCGGGGCTGGGAGGAGGTGGTTCAGAGCACCATCTACACAACTATTTTTAGCATGCTAGCATGAGACCAGCTAGCGCTGATCTGTGGACCCAGGCTGGGGAGCTCACTGTAAGATGGAGTGTAGACATACATGGAGATTTTGAGGGCTCTGAGCACCTTGCAGTACTGAGCCTTTTAAAATGCAGTGCTATAATATAAATGCACAGCAGTGGCAGCTCTCAGATATTTATCTAATAACTTTAAAATCCAACTTCACTAACAGCTATCCCCAACCGATCAGCTCAAAGCAGCTTCTCACTAAACCATTAATTTAAAGTAACAATTCACTATGACCTCAGGTTTCACATAAGAGCTTCATGAATCATTTTGTGGGTCTCTGTAAATTATCCAGGCCTAATGCACTCTCATGCTACTTTTCAAGTAGGCATCACTAGAGTATAATCATTTAAATATAATATCACTAGCCCGCAGATATCACTTGATTCACTTTTGATTTAACAAAATCAGATTGCAAAATAAAAAAACCGAATCAATAAATACCAGCACATTTCTGCTAGTTTTTGGTTGGTTTCTGAACTCAGCTTGAGATGATCATGGGACAAAATGTACTTTAACTGTTTTGTTTAAGATTTTTCCTGCTTTCCTGGCTAACCATTAACAACTAAAGGGGAGAACTTTTCAGGTAATTCCCTGAAACGTGAAAAAAATCTTGTGCTGTCTATTTGCACTGCGGATTAATTTTACCCAGCAAATATCCAGTGTAGCTGTAGCCATGTTGGTCCCAGGATATTAGAGAGACAAGGTGTGTGAGATATTTTTGTTGGACCAACTTCTGTTGGAGAGAGAGACAAGCTTTCAAGCCACACAAAGTTGGTCCAATAAAATATATTACCTCGTCCACCTTGTCACCCAGACAGTGAATAAACAGTTGAGCTTCTAGGCACACTGCAGGGTCTAACGTGCCATCAGCTACCTGGTATTTCATAGTTTTACATAGTTTAAGGCCAGAAGGGATCATTAGATCCTCTAATCTGACCACCTGTATACCATAGACCCGGATGGACAAACATTTTGGCCTGAGGGCTACATCTGGGTATGGAAATTGTATGGCGAGCCATGAATGTTCATGAAATTGGGTGTTGGGGTGTGGGAGGGGGTGCGGGCTCCGACTGGGGGTGTGGGCTCTGTGGTGGGTCCAGAAATGAGGAGTTCAGTGCACGGGAGGGGGTCCAGGCTGGGGTTGGGGTGCAGGGGGAGGAGGACTCTGGCTGGGTGTGTGGGCTCTCGGTTGAGGCTGGGAATGAGGGTTTGGGGTGCAGGAGGGTGCTCCAGGCTGGGACCATGGGGTTTAGAGGGGGATCAGGGCTGGGGCAGGGGGTTCAGAGGGCAGGAGGGGGATCAGGGCTGGGGCAGGGGGTTGAGGCATGGGGGGAAGTCAGGGGTGCAGGCTCCAGGTGGCGCTTACCTCAAGCAGCTCCCAGGAGCAGCGGCATGTCCCTTCTCTGGCTCCTATGTGGAGGTGTGGCCAGGCAGCTCTGCATGCTGCCCTGTCTGCTGGTGCCGCCCCTGCAGCTCCCATTGGCCATGGTTCCCAGCCAATGGGAGCTGCGGGGGCAGTATGTGGCACCCCCTGGCTGCCCCTCCGTGCAGGAGCTGAAGGGGGGACCGCCCGCTTCTTCCAAGAGCTGTGCGGAGCCACGGTATATGTGGAGTCAGGCAAGCCCCTGACCCCGCTCCCCGACTGGAGCGCCGGAACAGGGCAAGCCCTGGACCCTGCTCCCCAGTGGGAGCTCAAGGGCTGGATTAAAATGTCTGATGGGCTGGATGTGGCCCCTGGGACATAGTTTGCCCACCCCTGTCATAGACAATTACATTTCACCCAGAAACCCTTATACTGAGCCCCAAGACTTTTGTTAAACCAAAGCATTTCAGTCCTCAGGGGACTAAATTGTTGTGTGCCCTGACAGAGAACAGGAGAGACCAAGGTGCCACCAAGGCCCATGGAGTGGCAGAATGGTGATTAAGTGAGTCATGCCCAGATGATCCCAGCAGGTGATCCACACCCCATACTGCAAAAGAAGGTGAAAGAAACCCATGGTCCCTGAATAGGTGATGGTGGTAACTAGTGATGCTATGAGACTCTGGCAGGGATTGCATGGAGAAAGCTGATGAATGTTTGTTATATTTATGCTGTCTCTGGGTATTTGGTCTGATCTAGTATAATTGAGAGTCCATTAATTTATCTGTGTGTTTTTACAAGATAGACAAGGGAGCCCAGGACACTTCAGGTGGGGTGTTTTTTTGGTGCAGTTTAATAAAAATAGGAATCATAACAAACAGAACAAGAGACTGTCGGAATATCCCAGCTCACTTCTGTTGTCAGGTTAAAGCACAAAAAAGGAAGTGTTCTGAGCTACTATTATTAATTGTATTACCAGAATGCCTCAGAGTCCCAGTCACAGATTAGGATCTCATTGTGCTTCTACAGTGCCTAGCACAAAGGTTAGGTTCCAAAGCAGAAATGTCTGTACAGTGCAAAACCAATGCAACTGGCACCAAAACCGATCTGAGCAAACTATAATCAGCGATACAGAGGCACTGGTTAGAGTGCAGAATTTGGGGTGTACTGCGCAGAATTGGCAAGCCACTTCACGTTTCTGTGCCTCCTGTGTAAAAAGGGGCTAATGATACTTACCTAGGATTACTGAGATAACGTTTGTACAGCATTTTGAACATACAGGGTGAAATCCTGGCTCCAATAAAGTCATTGGCAAAACTCCTATTGACTTCAACGGGGCCAGGATTTCACTTGTAAAGTGCAATCTGAGTGCGGAGTTGTGTTATTAGACATGGCAGTGAATGCGGGGGACCAAAAGGTGTTAATATGAATGCCACGATCACTTAGTATGTGTGCCCAACCAAGTGAGCTGCCTGGTATATTAGCATTACAATGTATCCCCACTCAGAACAGTGCTGAGGCCACGACTGAGAAATGCCTTCCTTGTATCCTCTATAGGAAAAAAAGCTCTCTGCACCCACAAGCAACGGCAGACCTTCTATTCAGCTCAGACACCAGCGGCACTAAGAGATACCTGAGAGGGCACCGTGGGCATTAGCATGCAAATCAGCTCAGCAAGCTCTGGATTCCTGCCACAGAACAACGCACCTGTGAAACTCAGCAGGTATGAAAGGCAAGCATGGGCACACATTATGCTAAGAGTCCTCACCAAGCTGAGAAGGGTCCCTGGTGTAGCCCACTTAGACCCTCCTAAGGGGACAATAACTCCTTCGGTAAGCTGGGGGTTTGTCTGTAATTCTCCAAAGAGGAGGCAGCACTATCTATCCTCATTCTAGCTCATTCTCTGCGTAGAATGGAATACAAGGAGGAGCAGCAGCTAAGAAAGAATCCGCTGTCAGCTGCTCCTCACATCATGGGGTCTGACAGCCAAGAGCACAAGTGGCACGGGAAAGTGTCAGCTTTCTAAATCCTAACCCAAAGCATCTATGGACCTAGCTAGAGGGGAACAGGTGATGGGGCTCCAGGCATGGTACTGGCTGGGCCTTCCTTGCCAGCCTTGCTGGAGTATGGCTACTTTTGGAGTTGGGAGGAAAAATCACAAGCTCTGTAGCTCTCCCTGATCGTGGAAAGGGACTTGCATATACAGATTGGGCACAGGATCTGGCCTCTGGAAAGATGCCGGCCTATTTATAGGATTCCAGCTTTCCTCATGTTGAAGCAATTATTAGCTAACACATGGCAATTCTCCAGCACCTTTCATCCGAAGCCTTCAAAGCCCTTTGCAAATGCAAATGAATTAAGCCTCACAATATGCCTCCCCTCACTCCCATGTGTCAATCTAAGGTACTTATCTGGTCCCCATCACCCTAGTATCTGAGTATCTCCCAGTCTTTAATGTGTTTGTCCTCCCAGGACAGTGCTATTATCCCCATTGTACAGATGGGAAGCTGAGGCACAGAAAGGCTAAAGGATTTGCTCAGGGTCACACAGGGAGTCATTGGCAGATCAAGAAATTGAATCCCCTACTCTCCCAAGTTCCAGCTAGTACTCTAACCACTGCATGATCCTCTTTCTTCATAGTAACGATAATCTTCCCCATTTTACTTATGGGAAAATTGAGGCGCAGAGAGGTCTAGGGAATTGCTGCAAGTCCCACAATAAGTCAGGAGGAGTCTCAATCCCCTGCTTTAACCACTGGTTACTTTGTGCTCTGAAAACAAAATAACCATATGCAGAAGCAAGGACAAGCTGAGTGGCCAAGCACATAGTACTGCGGTATCGTGGCATGCTATGGCATTCCATCTTTGGATAGGGTCCCTTCCACATTGCGATTAGTTCATGTAGCCCAAAGGCGTTCCCAACAGACAGGCCCTGTGCAGTGCTGATAAACTGGTAACATCAGATTTGATGTAAAGACAACAGGCCAGATACTAAGTGGTGCCTCACAGGAAGTCCAGCCCAGTGTGTGCATGAGTTTCACAGTTTTGCACCTCTGGGATTCTGGGCTGTTTCAGGCACCAGCATTAAGTCCCTGGACTAAATTAGAGTAGCCCCTGGAGCTAGATTAATTTACAACTGCTTCCTCCCAGCCACCAGTGGGCTGTTCTGTAGTTCAAAATAGCTGGATTGTCCCAGATGCTCCCCCTCCTGTCCTATGCTGTCCCTGGCCCCTCCCCCACATTGTTGGGGGGTGAGGTTACTGCAGGAGGTGGCGCACTGCAGAAGTTCCCCAAGGGAGCAATCCTGCACCATTCTGCCTCCAGAGTGGCACTAAGGGGCTGTAATGAAGGATGGGATCTTGCCCCGGGGCTGCCTGTGAGGGTTGGTAGTAACTGGGATTTGCAATTTACAGAACATGGGGCAGTCACTAGGATCCAGGGTTGTGTCTGCACAGACTGTGCCTCTATAGTGTCTCCTGGCCCTGAGCTCCATTCAGTCTCTTGGCAATGGCTCTGGTAGAGTTGCACCACCAGAAGCTTCAGCAAACACTGCTGCCCTGGTCCTTCAGGCAATGGAAGGGAAAAGTGGTGGTAGGCAGGGAAGGTGACCGATAAGGTACATAGCATAGATAAGGAAGCTAAATCTGATTTCATAGAATCATAGAATATCAAGGTTGGAAGGGACCTCAGGAGGTCATCTAGTCCAACCCCCTGCTCAAAGCAGGACCAACCCCAACTAAATCATACCAGCCAGAGCCTAAACCTCTAAGGAAGGAGATTCTACCACCTCCCCAGGTAACCCATTCCAGTGCTTCACCAGCCTCCTAGTGAAAAAGTTTTTCCTAATATCCAACCTAAACCTCCCCCACTGCAACTTGAGACCATTACTCCTTGTTTAGTCAGTATTAACTCATACTCTTTTGCCCCACTGGTTTGAGAAAGGAGAGAATCAGCAGAGTAATTATTCCAGAATAGCGTGTCCACATGGAAGTGTTAGTGGAATAGCTATCGTGCAATAGCTATTCTGCTATAACTGTGCTGGTCAATTTCCCCAGGTCATAAGAAACCTCAGCTGTTACTTTTGATCATAATTTGGTATAGAAGTCTGCATTACATTCACACATTTGTCTGCCCAGCTCCGTGCCATCTGAAATTACCAACAAACAGACTCTCTTAATGCCAGAGTGAGTTGTATTTGACACTGGACCCTTAGTACAGAGGCACTTAGCAGTGTCACTCTGGATTTCAGGGTCCTTACTACGCTCTCACCTCCATTTAGGCTGCCTATAGACTAAGCCTGTCATGGTTGATAAATGGTGCAGGAATAAAACTGGAAGCTGTGTGTTCATCTAGTCCTGGTTTAATCTTGCGAGCAATAATCAGAGCATCTCCTGTGAATACCCTCGCAAATGTGCTTGGGCTGTTTACTGTAGACTCTGGAAGAACAATAGGTTTTTGGCAGACAAATCAGTCATCTTAATGCTCACCTGGGAATAAGAGAAGTCCTTTTTTTCACTCTCATTTGCATTTGCTTTAGGCTTAGAAATAAAGTACATCAAATCTCAGCTCAGCGAGAACTAAGCCTGGAGAAAGTTAAAGGAATAAACTCATCAACATTACCTGGGCCCTAGAAAAGGGCTGATGTGAGACCGGAAGTGTTCTCTCTTTGGGGTCTAAAGCAACATGAGTTGTTGGGTCGGGGGCAAACAGAACTGCAGAGATATAGGGCCAGATCATCAACTGGTATAAATCAGTGTAGGTCGACTGATGTCTATGGAGCTGTGCTATTTACATGAGTGGAGTATCTGGCTCATATTGTGTATTAAACCCTCTCTGTGCTGCACTTCAGTTTGTATCTGTAGTACACAGTTCGGGCTAGGTCCGTAGCTGGTGTAAATCAACATAAATCCCTTGAAGGCCATACTGATTTATAGAAACTGAGGATTTGCCTATTTAAGAATGCTAGCAGCTCATTAACAAAAACCTAAGCCTGTTAGAAATGATTCCATTGGTAGTACCTTTAAATTCCAGTGGGCACCTTGAAGCAAACATTCCACTGCAAACCATTGCAACCCTAGTCAAAAAGCAAAACTAACCAAAAAACAAAAGTGAAACTAACTAGCCTAGTCTCATTGATCCAACTGTGAAAAGGGCAATGCCAAATAATGTAAATAGTGCAAAAAGTAAATATTAAATCTTTCCAGTTTTAATAATCCAAGCTGTTATTTGTCACAGTGATAACAATATTTGTTTTGAAACAAATGTTTCAGTATTTGATATGTGGTATGAAAACGTATATAGAAAATATATAATCACAAACATGACTGTCTGAAAGCTGGCCAGTGACATTTGGGTCTTAGAGGATTGACAGCTCTATTGATAACCACAGTACTGGAATATGAAGAGGAAACTAGAATATTGGGCTAATAAAGTTGCTTCCTTCCCTTTTATTATCTGTCTCTCTTCAGCAGACCTTTTTGGACGCTGGTTTTAAGTTGCACTTTACACTGTTAAATGGTTGCCACGTTCCACCCTGAGAAGCAGCTGCACATTAATGGGGTTTCAGCTGATCCCTGCCTACAGTTTGTGAAGTACTTTTATCCCAAAGATGCAATATTATTTGCTGTAAAAGGGACTATTAATTCAGCTGGAATGGAGTGCATTCCTTCCTGAAAAATCTCTCAAGAGGTGTATCCATTGTACTGATCCAACTGATAAGAGACTGAATTTCTCACCATGGCATCAAGTATCAGAGGAACCTACTTTTACTGAATTCATCACTACTGCTTTCAGGTGTGTGTTTTCAATCAGTTTGTGGCCATCAAATCATAATGGGATTTCTGGCACTTTGGGTTCTTTATATTCTACTCAGCAGGCATTTGTGCACATTTATCTTCTCCTTTACGAACTCTAAAGGAGAAGCTGAAAGTTGAATAATTTACAAATTATGCCCACCAGCATTTAGACTTTTCCCAGTATGGCAGCAGCATCTTTGGAAGGGAATTTATAAGACACTGGACTCTTAGGTATCCTGGTTCTCCCTTGTTTTTCTTTTAGATCTCTATTTAAAGTCTGGTTTAGAGTTTTTGCAGAATAAGGGCCCAGTTCTGATCTCATTTATGCTACTATTGTATCAGCGTAACTCTACTTGCTTTTATGGAGTTACTCTTAATTTACACCAATGTGAATTTAGAATCAGGCCTTTAAATGTACAACCACATTTCCACTGAAGTCAATAAAACTATGCCCATTTTATACCTGCTGACAATTGGGCCCAAAAGTCCTGTTAGAAGGGGTAGGAAGGACAAGGGGGATATTATAGGTAATTAGTTAGGGACCAAGGGATTTAAGTCCAGTTAGCTGTGGCTTGTCTCTTTGAACAACCATTTTGCCTGTTCTTATAGGCAACGTATAACAAGGTTTCCTTAAACTCAGTGTTGAATCCTGCCTCTGTTTCTCCTTTCTTACATACCCCCGTAGACCAATTCACCAGCCAGCTGAATCAATGAAAGGAAGCTCTTTCCTTCCCTTTTCCCAGGAACCTATTACTGTTCAAACAAACTCAATCTAACATCAGTCAAAACAAGAATACCAGGTCCTGCTGCATGGCCCCTCCTAAGGTATCTACTTCAAAAGGCTTTAGCTTCTAATATTACTTACGCTTTTCCCCACCCACTTCTTTCACCTAGCTAGCATTACACTAAACCCTTTCCTGACCCCTGACCAACCCTACACCCTCTAACTCTCATCCCTGAGTTAACTTCCTGTCAGACCTTTCTCTCACCTGGAGGGAGGCAACTGATTAATGACTGGCAGGAGGGCTGACCCTTAAAGGGCAACCCAATCCTATGACATCACCATCAAGGAACATTTTTGGTTCTGAAATGGTTAAACAGTCATCTTCACTATTATCCAGTCAGAAGAACTGAACTAAATAATACAAAAAGGTAATAACTGGAGATATACCAATCTCTTAGAACTGGAAGGGACCTTGAGTCCAGCCCCCTGCCTTCACTAGCAGGACCAATTTTTGCCCCAGATCCCTAAGTGGCCCCCTCAAGGGCTGAACTCACAACCCTGGGTTTAGCAGGCCAATGCTCAAACCACTGAGCTATCCCTTCTTGTCATTTTCAGCTTGCCACAGTCCTGTTGGCTTGCAAGCCTCAAGATGTGCCTCTTGTGTTTTATTGATGCTACCAAGTTCAGTAAACAGCCCCTCTGCTAGTCTTGCAAAGGCCTTAGGGCCGCATCAACACCTTCCCAGTGCCCACAGTTAGTTACAGGCTGGACGTCAGGGGGACGTGCTGAGTGAAAAATTAAACTGCCTGGAATGCAAAAATGAATAAAACTTTCATCAAAAAAGAATCCCCAGAGTTTTTGTTATTTTCATACTAGAGCTTCTCCTAACCAATAAGACTGGCCAATCTGGAGGATGTGTGTTTTCATATTAACAGGGGAGGAAGGTAGCCAAGGGAATTTAGCTAATAGAAACACTCAGTGTCCATGCCTCCTGGGTTCTGCAGCGAATCTCTTGTAATGGAGAGGGAGGCAGGGGGGCTCTGGTGAAACAATTAAAAGGGATTAAAGCCAAGTACTATATTTTAATTGATCTAATCGTCGCCTCCCAGTGGACTCCACAGAGCGATCTTACTAGAATTACGCCCATTTTCTCAAGTAATGGCTATGCTGGGAAAGTGCAATTTGGATGGCAAACCACTCCAAAGCTTGACCTTCATTAACATGTGAGTGGGATTGGCCAAATGAAAGAGGCCATCAGAATGGTTTCCAGAGTGAGAACAAAGGGGGGAGGGCAGTGTCCCACTCCAGTTTGAGTGTGTGTTCCTGCTCGGTTTGTATACTTGTACATGGGCCATACTTATAGGCTGGGGAACGCGATCCTGGAAAGCAGTGTCTATGAAAAAGATTTGGCAGGGAGCATGGTGGATAAACAGCTAAACATGCGTTCCCAGTGTGAGCCTGTGGCCAAAAGTACACCTGTGTAAGCTAGGGCTGCATAAACAGGGGACTAGCAAAGAGGCATAGAGAGGTTATTTTTAACCTCTTTAATTTCGCAGTGGTGCAGCCGCAGCTAGACAAATTCAGACTGGAAATAAAGTGTAAATTTTTAACCGTGTGAGTAACTGGAGCATTGGAACAATTTACCAAGGTTTGTGGCGGATTCCCCACTTTTAATTCACGGTGGGAAGGTTTGCTATAAAATATGGGCTCAGAATTCTTTTGGGGGCAGCGCAGTGCCCTCTGGTCTAGGGCAGCCTGGATGAGCACAAGGGGCCTGTCTAGATTTTGTGAGTACACCATGTACGCCCCTCCTCTGTGTGTGTGCTGAACGACACCAGCCAAGGCCTTCAAACCAAAGCAGCTTTTATCCATCCACTACTATTTCAAGGTGTATTTGTATTTTTATTGTAAACAAGGTGATCAAACAACAGAAAAAAAAAACAAAAACCCAAGCCCCCCCCCCCCCCCTCAATATACAGACTCTGATAGAAAATACAGCCTGGGAAAGGGAAGCTGACATAAAAGTGAAGACAAATCAAGAGCGAACCGCGCTGGTTTATTTTTCCTGATGGCCTCAGTCTGAGTGACGCCTGGGAGATTCCCTCGGCATAGCAAAAGGAAAAATGTCTGGCACTGTCAAGTTCTCTCTTTAGTCACTGCAGCAACGGGGGGGAAAAATCAGATATGATAAATGATGGACAGGACTCTTTTCTTTTGCTAACCTGTAAATAAATTTTCAAAAGCGAGTGTCTTTTGATGAATAGTGCCTGGCACGCATAAGAACATGTTGGCCTTTAAACAAACATAAGAGGTTTTTCTGATGTCTCCAATCTTCTTGTCAGGAATGCAAAATACGCTGGCAACTCGTAGAATATGTGCTATGAGTTACCACTAAAATCAAGGGCCCACCTCCCCAGTTGTTAGAAATCCACCCAGCACAATTGGCTTTAATGCAGTGGCACTGACTTTCACCAGTGGAGGAGCTGGTACAAGGAGTCAAACTAGATGCCAAGACTCAGATCCCCCACAGTATTTAAGCTCCTAGCTTCTATTGAAGTCAGTGGATGTTAGGTGCCTAAATAACTTGGAGGATCTGGGCCAACTCTGTGCAAATTGAGCTGGCCCAATTAAACATCAATTTAGCTGTACTGATTTACATCTGTAGAAGATTTGACCCCCAGGAATCTAGCCAGCAGCTAATATAATGCTAACTACTTTGGATGTCAGAGGCAGGGATCAAACCTGAGACCTCTTAAGCTAAAGTACATCCCTTTTTAGCCAAGGCTATAGCAGACTCCTTAACAGCTACCTCCCCTAGCCACTGCTATAAGAGGATGGAGAGCCATATGCTGTAAGCAGGAGTTACATACTCCCCCGAGGCGGGGAAGTGTATCTTGGACTGCAGAGACTTCCGTGAGTTGAATTCCCCAGATGAGCTATTACTTGTAATACCAACCATTCTGGATGTCATCAGCAGGGATCAAACCTGGGACCTCCTGAGCCAAAATGCAGCACCTCTACCACATGAGCAGAGACACCTTTCTCTTAGCTAATGCTGTAGTGGGCTTTTGAATGCTAGCTGACCTAGCCACCACTAGCAAGGCCAGAGTGTCACATTGAGCAGGCAGGGGTTACACTCAGACTTTGCTCCAAACCCTCAGCTGGTGTAAGCTGCCCCTGACTCCACTGACAAAATACAGCTACATTAATGTACACCACTGGCTCACTCTGCACACACTGAGCAGAACTCTGACTTAGGCCCTGTCCACATTTGGATCAAAAGAAAGCTGGCTGCGATCATGTTTAAACACACATTGCTAGCATGGCTTCCCTGACCAAGGGATTATGTTTTTCCCTCATCCCCATCAGCTAGCTAAATGGTTGGAGAGAGATTTTACTCAGTTATCAACCCAAACTTCCCTTCTCAGGGCAGAAGCCAACAATATCTCATGGGGATAGGACAAATCTTCCCCTAAGGGCAGGTTACTCCATTACTGTTTGGTCTCTTGTCCAATCCCCCTGCCTGAATCCCCATCCCTGTTCTGCTAGTGAGGCTTGCCAACCCAGGTCCTTTTTGTCTGCCTCTCCCACACTGCTCGCAGGCATGGGACACCCTGCCTGAGCCGCTCAGCAAAGCCACTGCTCTCGTCTCCTGCAGACTCAGCTCTATGATGTCAACATGGAACTAACCCCGACTGACCGTGGCAAGGTTTTGGTGTATTTGGGGGTAGTCTTGAATTGACTTGCCCCCTCCTGCTTCCCGCCGAGAACCCCAGAAGCATTATGGGCCAGATCCTCACTGCAAATGAGTGTAGCTCTAGTGAAGTCAGTGGAATTATTCTGATTGACAGCACCTAAGGAGCTGGCCCTGTTACTGAAACACTGTATTATCAGACAGAGGCCAACTCTCACATGCTCACGCTACGTGTATGTTTCATCTTGTCTCTACCCTCCCAGCTCTGTTCGTTTAGAATGTGAGATCTGCACAGCTAAATAGATTCTGAGGTCAGAAGGGAACGTTATGATCATCTAGGCTGACCCCCTGCATCACCCAGGACAGAGCCCCTTACTGAGAGCAGGGACTGTTCCCTACTTTGTATTTTTTTGGGGTGCTGCCAAAAAGAGCTACTATGTAATAATCGCCAGTGCCCATTGCAGGTATCTGCATTCTCTGGGTTTCTTTATACCCTCCTGTAAAGTATCTGGCTACAGGTTACTGAACTAGGTGGACCATTGAGCTGATCTGCTACAAGGAATCCTGTGTGCAGGGAAACCATGCTAGACCCCTTTTTCCAGCAATCAGGTTTAAAAGAGGCTGGGGCTTGCGTTCTTCTCATCTCACTGCAGCATAGAGCCCAGGGGATTGTGTTGTTTTTCCTAAAGTGACCATGTGGCCTGCCCAGCTTTTTTTCCTTTGGGAATGATTACAGACAATGACAGCAACAGAAGTTGTCGGTATTATGCAAGTAGTGTTTGCAGAGGCCAAAGCAGCAACCTGCTGCAGTGAAGACCAAGCAGGCTGGAAGTACCTCTCAGATCCTCCGGGGGCGCTGTTGAGCTGCATCCATAAGTGATGGGACTCAAACAGCCTCAAAGCTTTAAAAGTGGGGGGGGGGGGGGGGAAGGGAAAAAAATTGTACGACAATATCTTTTATTTCAGTACATTTAAAAAAAGAAAGAAAGAAAGAAAAGAATTCAACAACAGGAGATACCTTTGCTCAAGGTTTGTGTTTATCGCCACCCACCCCCCGTTGCTTCCCCCCTTTTTATTTTACAGTCAGAAATTGCATAGAATTTTGTTTTTCAATCAGAAAATTAACTCTTCACTGTAAACCCCACATTTGTACCAAGCAGAGGGAAGCTGCTGCTGCTATGGAAGGAAGGTTTTTCTCACTGAAGACCCGGAGTGATCCTCCTGTCAAACCTGACCTCCCTACCCCCTGTCCATTCAAGGACATTTGGTAGCAAGGAAACCCTCAGATCTAGATGCCACCTGGGTCACACGCAGGCCCAGCTGTTGAGTCTGGGGACAGTGGTAAGAGTTCATAGGATGGCCATGTGCTGTACCTGTCAGCACCTGTTTCTATCATGATGCCTAGGACTGTACTTGCAGAAGCCCGTGACAATGGGTAGTAATTGCAACTGCCCTCTGCTGGGGGGAAAAGGCAGCGTTCCTAAGAGAGCATATGGAATCCAACAGCACCTGCCCGTGACACCTTCCTTGATGCTTCATACTCACCAAACACACTCACCTTCCCAGACAGAAAAAACAAACAAACAAAAAAAGACACAGAACCCCTGAAATTCCAGGTGTTTCAAGGCCTCATTGAATTCACTGTGTGTGTTGATTGGTTTTTGGCATTTTTATTTTTAATAACTCCTTGAACGGACTTTCATTTCATCCGCTGCTTCTGTTTGGGAGTCATCTCCTATCCCTCCCTTCCACACGCCGCATGCCACGTCGCTGCAAAGGCAGGAGAGTTCAGCACCTGAAATCTGGTGTGCTGGAGACTCCAGGCTCTGATGTACCAAAAATAAAATAAAATATAATAGATTACTCCTCTCTTCCCCTTCCCCCCACCCCATCAAATAAAAATACCTCCCAGAGAACATCCCTACGGAGTCTGTGTGATCAAGACAGATGACACTAGTGTCCTTTTCTCCTATCTTAGGATGGGGTAGTTCTGACAATGACTCTTCCCCCTAGTTGGGGGCAGTTCTGGTATATGAATTGCCCTCTGTGTGTGTCGTCCCCACCCCAAAACCAGATTTTTGAGGTGAGGGAAAGCTGCTGGAGACAGGCCAACCAGAGAATCTTCCATCTAGTGGTTCAGAATCCAAGTGGGATGAATGTCCTCTTAGGTAGGAGAGGTACCAAAAATCTCTGGCTGGGCCTGGTTCTCAGCCTGAAGGTTTGTCTTGCTCTCGCGGAGCTGGATAACTGCTTTTCATTTAAAAACGAGTCTGACATTGTACAAGTCCATGTTCTCTAAAATGGAACATGAGTTTCTTTGCCCACCCCTGCCCCACTCTACTCAGGTTCGCTGCTGTTGGTGGCTTTCTCCCATTCCAAGCTCTCTTCGCTTTGTGCAGGTGAACCCGGAGCTGGCCGCGCCCGGAGGCCCTGGAACCGCCGACACTCCGGGCACACCCGAATGTGCGTGCAGCCTCGGGCGACCAGAGCGGCTTCTTGTGCAAGTCTTTGCGCCAGGGCGTCTGGCTCACCGCCGCCGCATAGTTTCCCGTTGCTGAGAGTGGTTGTACTGCGGGGTCGACGTTCCTCGGCAATAATGGGCCGAGTCCGTATCATCCCCCCTCGCCTTCGCCGAGTGTGGAAACTGTCTTTGCAGAGGATGATACTGCGCAGCTCTGTCACCATCTCCTGGCAGACAGACATCTGGAAGACACACACAGGCAAGAGGTCAATTTCCAAGATACTGCCCAGATCCCAACATCTGTACCAATTCTGGATCCTGATGCTCAACTGTTCTGGATGCCAAAACTAGTGCTTGGGATCGTCACCTGTTCTCATAATTAGCATTTAGCACTGCTACCTGTTTTAGATTCCACTAACTGGAATGCCCACTCATTCTGGACCCCAATATCCACATCAAAGGTCCTCACATGTTCTAGATCATCAAGTTCATGTCAGGGATCCTTACCTGTTTCTAGACAGAAATTCATGTGTTCTAAACCACACCAACTGCATATGGAATTTCCATATGCTCTAGACCGCCAACAACCGCAACTAGAATTTGCATATAATCTACATTTTACTAACTGGACATGAGATGTTTGTAAATTCTAGACCTGGCTCAGTGCATTGGAAATTTTACATTGCTCTGTACCTGGAATTCTCATGTGTTTTAGGTCTCACTGCCTGCAACATTCATTCTTAGATCCATGACCCTCATCTATTCCAGACCCATCCCACTTTTGTATAGGCTTCTCTGTGGTGCTCCTCACTGCAGTACCTGAGAACCTCACAAACATTAACGTACATACTTCCTGTAACATCAATGACAGTTCTGAGCCTACCTCTGTCTGTTCAGAGTGTCGTAGGCTCCACAAAAATTCCAGCATTGCCATAAAAATGGCTACAATTAAGCCACATATGAGAACCACGAAGATTCCACCAATATTCTCCATGCCCAGACCTGAAATGAAGCAAAGGAAAAAAATAAACTGGAGAGGAAGAGACAACAAACGTTGTGCTCGGAACCACATAGAAACCTTGACTCTTCTAATCATCTTTGAGCTCATACACTCAGGGAACAAAAACAGTACAATGGGCCCTTTGCTGTCCAATCACAATTAACTAGCACAGCTTGAATTGTAAATACCAAATTACTTGCAATGATCTGCTTGCGATCGAAGAATTCTTCCTAGGAAGTATGATTTAGCAAATAATTTCCAACAACAAATACCTCCGAGAGAAGGGTAAAGCGGTTTGCAGACAAACAAAGCAGGAAAAGGAGGAAAGATCAATCAGATAAATTATGTCGTACAAATTATTTACTCAGCGGTTGTCGCTATGAAGTTAGTAAATCGACATGAGAAAGCATCACTAACAAAGCAAAGAGAAGGAAGAGATGGGAACCAAGAGCAATTCCTTCATTCACATGCAGTAATGCTGATGGGAAATTATTACTATTTACATCTAGAGGATCATGGATGCAACTGAGAGCAGGGTCGCAGTGTGTTAGGTGACAGTAAGAGACAGTCCTTGCCCCAAACAGCTTAGAATCTAAATAGACAGGACAGGCAAAAGGAGAAACAGAGGCACAAGGAGACGTGACTTAATCAAGGTCACTGGTGGAACCAGAACCCAGATCCCCGCAGTCCCTCTCCAGTGGCCTAAGTCACTAAGTCACTAAGACTATGCATCTCATAGCACTGACACAGAAAAAGGGTATTTCCTCATCTGCCTTTGAAACAACTCAGACCGAGGACTGAGGGGAACCCACACTGCCAACAAAATCATGCCAAGAGAGAGATACTCTTTCTAAGTAATTAGTATCAAAGGGCCACGTTCTCTGCATCTCAGTAACAATGGGGCAAAAGTGGAGTAACCCCGTTGGCAATGAATTGCTCTGCATTTACACTGATGTAAGCAAGATTGGCATCTCGAATACTGACTTTCCACTTACAGCAGGGGCAAATTTGGCTCCAAGGGCCAGCTCTCCAGTTGGTGTGAACCGGCTGAGCACCACTGAAGTCAATGGAACAGATCTCCAACTGGAGTAAATCAGGCTAGCTTCATTGATGTCAGTGGGCCAGGCTCCCCAGCTGAAGTCAACAGGCTGGATTCTCAGCTGATGTAAACTGGCCGAGACCTATTGAAGTCAATAGGCCAGATCCTCAGTTGGTATAAACTGGTCTAACTCCAGTGGCGTCAATGGGCCAGGTCTCCAGCTGATATAGATCGACCTAGCTCCACCGAAGTCCAGTGGGGCTATATCAATTGCCACCAGGAAGCCACCCAGCTTGTCAGCCTTGGACACACTCTGACCCCTTCCCCCGATTAATCCCCCTGCCTTCTCTTCTCCCATCTCTGTTGTAGCAGCTGTGGAACGAGGCCAAGAGGTCAGAGCAAGCTGGGCCTGTAGCTCAGCACGCAGAGTCCCAGAAATGACCTCTTTCAGCACTACTTGTTCTAGGGTCGCGGGTGGACTGGACTGTTGATTGAATTGATTACAGGGAAGCATGCGGCAACTTTCACTGAGGGGACTGTATGTGGCTATTAGTCAACCAGGACACCTGTAAAATCTTCTTCTCCCCTCTGTAACATTAAATCAAAGCAAGAGAATCAGTGATTTACTGACCTAATCTCTGTGTGGCTTTTCGACATAAAAACCTCCCCCCAGTCCTTGTAAACTGCTGACCTGCTTTGTTTTAAAACTCACAGGGTGGCATTTCTCCCCCGTTCTCCATCATTCTTTTGGCAACCCTCAGGGGCTCTCGTCACCCAGTAAATCAGACCTTTGCAGGCAGAGGTGCTTCCACTAAGACAGCAATTACAAGTCATAAAATGTATCCCAGAGTCACAGCCCAGGCCCAGCTCAAACCCCACCTCCTATCCCCCCAAATTCACAACCCAGACCCTGCCTTAGCCTCCCATAAGCACTGCCCAATATCAGCTCAGACTCCTCTCTCCCCCATGCCCAGCTCAGAGACATCCCCACCCTCACCCACAGGCCTGGCTCAGCCTTCCTCCAAAGATTAGATTAGAACAGAGCTGGGTTTTCATTTAAAGCAATACTCCTCCCAAGCACTTTTCATTAACTCCAGACAGCTCTTGCAAGCTGATTATTATCATCCCAGTTCCACAAATGGGGAAACTGAGGCACAGAATAGGGTAGTGACGTGCCTGATGCCATGCAGTGAGTCAATGGCAGAGCCAGGAACAGAACCCAGGAGTCCTGGCTCCTAGTCCCCCTGCTCCACCTACACCAGAACTGGCCCCTTTTTCTAATTTTGCCCTTCAGGGCCTGTCTGGAGTTTGCTCTCTGCAGAGTTTGCTGAGTGCCCCTCCCCTCCATGTGCCTTTAATAATTTATCAGTTGATTTTCATCCCTTTGAAGCTTGGTTATGCATTTGGGATGTCAAGATAAAGCAATTAGCGCTCTCGCAAGTCACTGGGCAGCTGTTTCTGTCCAACAAGGCACTCAGAGACTCTGCTGTAATCCAATACTCCCAGCGAGAGGGGCCTGGGACTGGTGCTGAATGGCTAGAAATAGGGATTATTGTGTGATTTTAAAAGAGACCTGTAGAGAATTTGAGCTACTTGTGCTGAGGCCTGTTTTGCTCACAATTGGGGGCCACTTGCAATGGAACAGAACAAGTCAAACCAGGAGCAGCGTATCTAGACATCCCCTCTGCTCCCCATGCTTCCTTCCCCCAACACTTCGGGGGTTGAACGGAAACCCTGCTGCCAAACATCCCTGTGCTTTGGGTGGGCGTGGAATCCAAGGCAGGGTGCACGTTTTCCAAATGGCCTCAAGAGACTCTATCTATAGCACTTCTCTGATGCCCATTACTGTAGGATCAGACAGAGCATCTCATACTCTTTAATGTATTGCACCCCATATCCCCCTGTGCGGTAGGAAGTGCTGTTATCCTTGCTGCAGAGAAGGGGAACTGAGAGATGGACAGACAAAGTGACTTGTCCAAAATCACAGAGGAAGTCTGTGGTGGAGCGGGGACTTAAACCCAGGTCTCCCATGCCCCAGGCTAGTGCTCACTGGATCATCCTTCCTCTGGGAAAGATAAGGGGCTGACCTAAAAACCCAGACCCAAGGAATCTGGAATCCAATTCCAGATATTGGGGCTCAGCTCACACCTGTAACTCCCAGCAACCAGCATTCTTCCCTATGATCTGAAGTACACAGCAGTGTTTTCTGGTAGCAAAGCAGCATACGGAGCAAGTTTCCATGCCAGACAAAGCCCGTGTGTGGGTCCATGTAGTCTGGCTTATAAAGTGAAAAAACCCTCGCGTCAGATGTGCCAGGTAAACAAAATGGCCATCAGAGGCCTGCTTGGCTCTTCATCTCTGGGCTTGTAAGGGTCAAAAAGCTGTTCTCTCAGCCAGGGAACCTTTTAGCCTTGCAGAAAAAAAAACAAAAAACGCTTGCTTAAGTTAGAGCAACTGCCAAAAATATAGCGATTGCTTTAAGCTGGCAACTGTTCCTAACGCTGGGACATCAGCCTAAGGCCATGCATTGCTTTACCCACAAGGACGTGCTCTTCCGTTTTAAAGCCTTATTAATAAAGTCCCCGTTCCCCCTTTCCTGTTCTAAAGGAGCTTTAGATTAACCCATTAACCAAAGGTTCTGTGATGAAATTCCATTTTCTCTTAAAGGAGTCCAGGATTTGGATGCAATCCTTTCAGGCATCTATTTTCCCATGTAATGCTGAGAACATTCATTAGAAGCTAATTTACCCTCCATATGCCTCCAAGATTTGTCATTTGGTTGTTGCTACTATCTTTGCCCCAGGCAAAAACACACAGCATGAGGTTCAGCAGAGCTGTTTGGTTTTCTCTCTGCATTGTTAAGAAATCTCAGGTCAGAATAATTGCAAAACCAAACCAAACCTCTGTCTGGAATCGCTCGTGGATGGTGCGTGAGCTCATTCTGCTAGCATCTATAATAATGTGACTGCTGTACATTCTTATTAATAGACTTTGTACCATGCAGGAGGCACCTGCGTCTCTGAGAATCAGGGTTTACCTTTGGCTCTGTGGTCTTCCTCTTTGGGGCACTTGCCCCCTTCCCACCACTTTCGCTTCAAGATTTCCAGGCGGTTGTTCTCTTGCAGCTGGAGAATGGCCAGGTCGAATTCATCTCGGAATATGGAGCCTGCAACACCCAGGGGGAGGGCAGTTAAGATATAGTTTAGGCAGCTCTCCTCCCCACACCACACACGCTGCCCTGTCAATGTGCCTGAACTGGAGAGAACCCCCCTTCCAAGCAGATAGAGGGGAGTTCAGTCCTGATGGTCCATTCAATCCTTGCCATTGAGACGACCGACAAATCAGTGCCAGCTGTAGGCGATGATTTGTTCCCTGTGGACCAGGTGGGGATCAAAGGCCACCACACAGCCAGGATAAAGGAAAAGCTTTTGGTCGCTGCCATGCTGGGCAGGATTCAAATGGGCAACTGCACGTCTCATTCCCATTCCCCTAAATCATCCAGTTCGATTCCCTCTCCTTGTGCCTGTAACTGTAGCTCTGTTCTGGCCATCAGTCCCATATGGAGTAGAGGACAAGAATGGAAACCGCTTTCTGTCTATAGCAGCAATTAATCTAACCACCAGGCAAACCCAGACGCTCACTATCAGACTCTTCACTATCAGAGATCCAGAAGACAGACCCTCAGACAGATTATGCTGTACAACAGGGTAAATTCAGAGTAACTCAATGAAATTCCACCAGCGTAAAAAGTAGCAGCATGTGCTTTATCCACTGTAATTCTACTGTTTCACAGGACGCAGCCAGCTAGTTTAAGCCTGTAATTTAGATTTAGTAAATGAAAGGTTTTTTTTTAAAACAAAACTTAATGGAAATGTTAAAATACAGTTATTCTAGGATTTAAACCTTCCTCTACAATAGTAACAATCCAAAGACAATAGCAATGTGTATGATAACCAGAAAGGAAGCTATTGATGATACTATTTCAACGTTGCTAGCCCCAAGGATTCAAAAGTCACTAAGCAGGTGCCCCCTCCCCTCAAATCATGAGACTGGCCTAAGAATCAAGAGATATTTATAGATCACAAATTTGGGGTCCTTTTTATTTGTCAGTTGGAGTTGGAACCTTTAAGGTTCACATTTCATGCTTTTCTCTTCAACTACGAGGGCTAAAGACATTTTCATTTTCCAAAAAATGAAAGCTGAGATTCTCTGCTAATAACCTGAATCCAGAAGCTGAGGCTCCAAGGAAAACACCAGACTTGTGATAAAGTCCCTGGGGTTCTCAGCAGTTATTTGACAGCTGTGCACTGGAGCTAGAAGCAGGAAGTGAACCTAACAAATCTAGTTTACTTTTTGTGCTGAGAGAAGGGCACAACAGCAAACAACGAGCACAAATGCAGCAAAAATAATGGCATATTTTTAAAATCTTTCATTTTATATAATCTAAAGGGATGCAGACGAACAATTAAAATACATTTGATTTTTCCTCTGGATGGTCTCTCTTTGAAATAAAAGTGACACATGGCACATCTGTGAAAAGTGACATCACTCCTAGAGCCGTTTCAGCCTTTCAAATGCTCCGATCCTCTGCAGAGAGCTGAGAATAGCTATAATTTTTCTTCACCGCCTACCGACTGGCATGCCAATCCCGTAGCCCTTGGTGTCCAGAAGGCCCCCGACCTGCGTGAGGTTGCAATTGCGCTGACGGTAATACTCGTTCATGGTGGACTCCAGCAGGAAAGCGTAGTTGGAATTCAGCACCCTCGCGATCCCTTCCTCCGTGCTCTTCACGAACACGCTTGGCTGCTTGGAGTACATGTAATTCCACATTCGCTGGTACGTCTGGTAACGGGAATTCTGCAAGAAAGAGGAAGGAAGAAGAGCTGTGGCAGGGGACCTCATCTGACACGTTTGCAAGAAGCTTAAGGGGGCCAGATGCCCCAATTCCCTTAGGCTCCTTTGAAGCTCCCAGCTTAAAAACATTTTTTAAAATTATAAATCATGAAAAATAAGTTTTCACAATGACATTTGAAAAACTAAGTCCAGTGGCAAATATTTTTGTTTGGCTGGTTTACTTTTAAATCAACCAACACTCCCATGCAGCAATTGCAACCCAAACGTTGCAGCACTGAGAATGAAAGAGTGTAAAGACCCAAAACCTCTAGGCCACAAAGTTTGGACCCAAACTTTCTTAGAGTCTGAGGATGTTTGGATCTGGGGTTTTGGTGCAGCCCATTGACTTCAATGGGCTTTGGATCAGGCCCCATATTGGGACCAGTAATAACATCCAATCTGATTTCCCTCAAAATGTACAGATATTGGAATCTAGGATTTTGTGTTTGAAACAAAAGGGAAAGTGACTAAGCTAATCTCTACTTCCTGAGCCGAGTGAAGGGAAACATTAAGCCAGCAGCATAGATACTGAAATCAAGTTACAGTTAAAATTTACTCAGATTTAGTATTTCTAAGTTTTTATGATTAATTATTATTTAATATAAGGGGGGGCTCTGTCGCCCTGCATCTTGTGCAATCACTTATGCCAATGCAAAGTGATTGCAAAATGGGGGTAAAAATACCACAGGCTGATTTACTTTTTACTCCATTTACACGGGTGTAAATGACTATGCAAGATGCAATGGAGACTCAAGCACATGATTTGTAACTTGCAGTGTCCCTGAAGAGAGCAGGACTAAGTAAATGCATTAGGCACAGCTTTTTTATTCACTCATGCTCTGTTCAATTAGTGTTAGACACAGCATTCTGCGTAAGCGTCCCTTTGCCAAACCTCTTGGGTCTGCAAAATTGGGCTGGAAAGACGAGACTCACTCATGAGATTTCGAGGGCTTCCTGCTTCAATTCAAACCGAAAATATACTGAGAAAAGCGCTCGCCCCTTGGTAATTCAGCATTTAATAAATAAATAATCCTTGTACATCTTTTTGTGTGTTCAAAGCACTGTGCAAAAGATTAACTCATTCATTCCTACTCTGGACAGAACAGGGAAATGCAGAGATATACGGAAGTCTATGATGGGCTAAATGGTGTGAAAACCTTTGCATGTGCCTGACTTGCATGTGAGCAGACTCTCTAACACCTGCACCAACCCTGATTTGCACCAGCGCATGCAGGTCTGCTTGTGCAAATCAGGGTTGGCCAACACCTATGTGCTGATACAAGTTGAGTCTTGCATGTGCAGAAGTTAGGGCCGCCTAACAATACATATGCACTTAGGAAAAATTGGCTCAAAATACTTACCTGTCAGGGATGGTATTATCAGGTGGGTACAGCATATGGCTACGGACAACTTTACTACCCACTCTCTGGTGTTCTGTGCACAAACTGATCTTCTGAATACAACAAGCTAGGCATTTGCCTGGCTGTCCTGCAAAAATATCCCATGAAACAAGGCATCTAGCTTCCAAGGAGTGTTTCCATTGCTGTGCTAGGAAATGCCTCTTTCACATTTCACCTCTTAGCCTTCCCTCGCTTATCTCAGCTCTGGCAAAATCTGGTCTCACCTCTGGTCTCTGAGCAACTTGGCTCAGCTCCTCAAAACTAGGATCTGAGCTTTTGTGCCCAGCCCTGAGGACAACTCTCCTTAGATTCAGTCTATCACTCAGCAGGAGGTTAGGTTGAGGATACGTTCTGAATTAAGGAGTTGAAAATTTGGCCCACTGAAAATACAACCAAGAAAAAAAACCCAGAAATTTCTTTGTAAATAACCCTTACAAACTCAGATTCCCCTCTTCCCATCCTAATCCCAGTCTACTCATATTTCTTGCTATGTTATCAGTCTAATGGGCAAGGAGCCTTGACTTCGTATATGTCTATAAGGCACCGTGCACACAAATGGGGCCATATAAATAATCTCATTATGGTATCAGTGACTATGAAATGGGCCCAAACTGCTACGGATGCCACTTGGTCTGCGCTCTCCTAGAATTTCCCCCACAAACCGGAGACTAGAATGGGACACACCGAAGACAGGACAAGGTGGGTTACCTGGGGAACATCTGATTCTAACAGAGGGCTCCCCCACTCCCTGATAGCAAGAGAATGGGGTTCACCTGGAAAAAGGTCATGCTGGAGCCTCCGTGAATGGTGCCATACTCAATAGCTGTCTGGTCAGCCAGGTCATCCACCGATTCTATGGGTACATCCATCCGCTGCACCGTCAGAAAGGCTGCCAGGTTGGCCGTGTAGGAGGAGATGATGATTAAGGTGAATGCCCACCTGGGGAAGGAAGGATGAAGAAAAGGTGAACTGAGATTCCCCCTAGGATTCAATCTGATCTCAATCCTCTTACCCCTCCTGGAGTAACAGGCCAAATGCTCAGAAGTGCTGTGGACCTGCTGCTTCCAGTAAAGGCCCAGTGATAGGCCAAACACATGCAAAGTTCCCTGAACACCCAAACCTTCTTCATCTGAAGCCTACAAACCAAACAGGTGGATTTGGAGCCCAACAAGTTAGCGGCCCTCTGCTTGGGGATGGCCATAAATTTAATAGGGAGCATTCTGGTAGCAGAATTCCCCCAATCTGGAACTCCTTTGGGAGGAGTGTGGAGTAATAACCTACTATCCGAGACTCGTCTGCTGTCGGCCAACATGTCAAAACCCTTGTAAAAATGATACCATGGTGTTTTACCCTAAAGCTCCAAAAGAGCTTACAGCAGCGACACTACAGCACCCTGGACCGTGACTGTCGGCTGGTTACAGTTCTGATGGGCATGTTTCCTTACCAGACTCCACTGACGCACCGTGTGGACAGAGCTCGAGGGGCAATAGTAGATCCTTGCTGCATGAAACCCCCGACTGGAAACCACAGGCTGTTGCCGAGAGAGTACTGGTTCACTAGGAGATTGCACCTCCCTTGCGAGCAGGGGTGGGGGCTGTACCACTCATATGGCGTCAGTCTGCAGTGACAAGAAACAACCGGGCCAAATATGTTAACGTTACAGGAAATCCCGTATACAGGAGGGGAGGCTCTAACTGTCCAGGAGGCAGAATTTCTAAGCAGGAAACTCTTTGCTGGCAACAGGCATCAAGGGGCTCATTGCAGAGTTCAAACACAAAGTTGGAGCCTGGTGTTTAGAAAGTGCTGTGTGCTTTGATTAGCTCACGGGGGGTGGAGCTGAAATCCACACGGAACACACTGTAGAAAGGATAACGATTGCTAGATCAACCTGGCTGTGGCGTGTCATTGAAATGACTGTAGCTCATATCTCCAGAGTTGCACTTACTTCACTTCCCATGTAGCATCAGTGCTAGGGAGGGACAGAACTCGCGGGCATCACAGATGAGGAGTTATTCGAGCCCCTAGCCTGTGAATCAGCAAAGTGGCTCTCATCCCCCACCTCAACTACCTCTCTTTCCATCTCCTTCTCACCCCCCAGGCCCACGTCTCTTTTTCACCCCCCTTTTCCTGGTAGGAGGAGAAATCTTCTTGTGGCTGGCTTGCTCTCGCAGCCAGCATCCTTAGAAATGCGGCCCAGGCACACACGAGTTGTCAGGCTGGAGGGACTCTTGTTCCTGCAGTGCAACTCTTTTCTGAGTGAGGGTTCCTCCTTCTACTAACTGAGGCATGCACAGTGGCCTAAGGGATGGACAGGCATATTTGCTGCAAGAGGGAACTGGTTCAAACTTTGTCAGTGTAATAAGGTGGCTGGATTCTCTGGCTGACTCAGCCATTAAGCAGGAGTCTGGGACTCTAGACGGATCTGCAGATTAATGATTGTTAAGGGTGGTGTGCTTCCCTACACTCCACATGGAACTGGGAGCAGCCCTCTGGGAGAGGGATCTAGGAGCTGGAGCAGATGGGGAGGAACCATAGGAGCAGCCAAACCGGAGGAGAAGGCTGGAGTTGGGGGGCATGTGGTGGTGTTATTAATAAAACCAGACCCCAGACAGTTGATTTTTTGATGCTACGGTTGCAGCTTGTGTTGGTAACTGGGTGCGGACTCCAGCGGCTCACACTGACATTAGCCAAACTACGGTATGTATTATTGCTTCTGGATCTCATTGTGCCTTGTTGTGACTCCAGAGAGGTGGCATTTCCTCTCTTTGGATGTTTGACAGCGAAATGCTGTCCCAAGAGAAGCTTTTCTGCCAATCGCAGGGGCCAACAGGCCTGCAGTGAGCTACAAACTCCTGAGCACATTGGGAGAGTATTTTCTAAGAATCTGCCTCCACTGAGATCAGAAACCATGTAAGCACCATCCTAGAGAATCATGTTTAAAACATGTACAGAAGGGTACCCTGGCTCCAAATGTCAGTGCACACAGTGCCTGACTGCATTGTTAAATGGTTTACAGAGCTGTGTTATTGAAGCTGTAACACAATTCTGAAAACCATTAAAGCCCTGTCAACATTACAACTCCAGCCAGGCCAGGAGACCCAGTGACTACACAGCTCCATTTTGTAATGAAGGTTGGGTATTAGCCAGGCCCTGAAACAGTGCCCTTGGGCACTGCCAGGACATAGAGAACATTTGAGGAGCCCATCTAGGCTCCCAAAAGAACCATGTTATTACTGGGTCAGGGGAAAACAGCATTGTAGCATGGTCGGTCGTCCCCCTCTCCCTCCACGACTGGAGAACTACTGCCGAGGAGCCTTCAGTAATATGATTACACCTGGCCACAGGTAACCTGAGCTGACACTGGTCCAGCAAGACCAGTGCTTAAACTGTGAGTCTCCAGAAAGATGCTAATGCTGTTTCCAATCTCTGTACAGTCAGGGCCCTGACAGGCTGGAGAAACCAGCAGAAATCCTGGGAACACTTGTGAACTTGTTTTCTGAGGACGATCTCTACATCCTGTCATCTCTCCGGATTTGCTGGCTTTCATGGTTCCCATTGAAAGCGCTCAGCTGGGCTTCTCTGGGATGAATTTAGCATGCAAACAGAGCAAGGCTCTGCCCATTTGTGCTCCATGAGACCTAATCTCAAACCTCCCCCTTCCAGACTTGAAAGCTGCCTCCGGCTCTGGCTAATACCAATGCAGCCAAATACATGCTGATCTGCTACTGCCCGTCTTATTGCGACGATGCCAGTACTTCTCAATGAGAGTCACAGGACTGCCATTTGCATCAGTGGCATGTGTTTGTGCATGTGTCTAAACAGCAAAGACAGACAGATGTGGGTGGTGAATGATCTGACACCCAACCCCCATTACTATTGCTCCCAAACTTTTGCCCGAAGCAGACACCCCCCAACCTAACCCCTCCCCGCACCCCCCATGGAGTTCTCAAATTCTGACACTAGGTGGCACTATGAGGATGGGAAAGGAACTGGAATATAAGTAACAGTACCGAGCAACCAGGAAGAGGACACAGCTGACAGCCAGGTAGGCAAGTAACATGAAGAGCCAGACACCAGGAGAAAAGGGGTCCAGGAAAGAGAAGTAGCCGGGTTTGCGCCCCTAAGATGGAGACAAAAAGAGTCCAGCAGGTTTTTGTTTTTTAAATCAAGAAGTCCATTCTGCAAAATAACACCATGACACACATAGAACCGGCAGTGAAATCACAGGAGCAACGCAGGATTAATGCAGGCAAACAAGAGAAGGGATCAGCAAATCATCTGGAGGAGATGCAGGTAGAGCAGAGGGCAAAAGGAACTAGGCATTAAACTCTGCAGCAGCTCACCAGTCAACATGTATTTCCCAGTAGGGCCCTCTTCTTTACCCCTTCACTTTGATTATAATAGGAATATAAGAACATGGGAATCACCAGACCAGATCAGACCAGGGCTCCACTTAGGCCAGGATCCTGTCTCAGACAGTGGCCAGAACCTGCTGCTTCAGAGGAAGGTGCAATAAACCTTGCAGTAATGGGATAACCTACCCTTAGGGACAGTTCCTTCCTGATCCTCATTAGTTAGAGGTTGACATATACCTTGAAGCATGAAGGTTTATATCCCATTGAGCTAAAATTACTGCTGGCATAACTCTACTGACTTCATTGGAGATACACCAGTGAGGTAGTTGACCCAATATCTTTCTTTTACATTTCTATAGTGAACCTGAAGGATCTCAAAAGTGTGATTCCCTGGTCCTGCAATCATTACTTATGCAAATAATCTTTACATAGCAGCCAGGTAGTGGTAAATGGGAGCATCTGTAGGTGAGTAAAAGAGCATCCAATCCCATTAGAGTGAGAAATGGAGAATATTTGCCATGTTGCTTCTCCAGCCCTTGAAATGATCCTTTCCTGCAAAATTAAGTAAAATGCTTACTTTATCTCAGGAAACGTGTCTGAATTTCAAGTTTTCTCTGCAAAGCCACCTTTGTTTGAAAACAGACATTCCTCTGCTGGAAAAAATAGGCCATTTTTCTCTCAAAATTCTTTAATTTTTGAGCAGAAAAAATTGTGAAATTTCATGAAGTTTTCTTATTGGGGTGAATCTCAAATGTTGAGCATGTCCCGTTTTGCTGAGAATTTTTCTCACTCCTCCAAACCACTCAGATACAGCGCTTCTGAAATAGAGAGAGCTACAATCCCTCAGCACCACTGCACGCTGCATACACGGGGGAGGAGTAAAAAATGAGGCAAAGCACACTGGCATAAAGACTTGCTCCTTCAGAATAAGCTCCATAGGTTCCTTAATATCCATGCAAAGAAGAAAGCATCTTGTGATGTGTTATTCAGAGATTTTGGGCCCCTGACACCTGCGTGGGCATTGTGGGTGCTCAGCATTTGTGCAAATCAAACTACTTGCTTTTAAGGTCTCAGCAGAAAGACACACACAGGAAAAAGCATGCAACTCAGTGATCCATTATGAAAGGATGAAGAACTGAGTTGACCCAGTTAGGCTATGAACCTGTTGCTCATAGGAATCTACAACTTCCGCATAGACGGCTAAGTCCCTCACACAATCACCAAACATCCTAGTGTATGATTTCCTAAAGCACTTGTGATCTTGAAGCCAGCTGAGACTTAGATCTTCTTATATTAAAGTCAGACTAGAAATGGCCTTTTCTCCACCCTCTCTGCATCATTTCCAAGCTCTGAGAGATGGACATTGAGACTTGGTATATAGATCCTTCTATTACATCTCAACTGAGTTCTCTGTACCTTCCTTACTGGTACCTCACTCTGATGCCTCCCACAAGCATATACTGGCATTTGCTCAATCCAGCTCACTTGAGCAGTCATCCCCCAGTCTGTCCCGGAGAGAAAGAACTTCCAGTGAGGCAGCTGTAGAATTGTGAGATCTTTTGCTTTACATGGGACTCATCTTCAACAGAGAGCCACTTCACTTTCCCCTTAGTCCACTGGCTTACTTTGCCCAGGTATGGCACTACAAAGTAATAACAAGAACAAATAACCCCTAACCCCTATGAAACCCGCTTCCCTCACAAATCAGACTCCCAATTATGTAGCTGTCTTTAAACCCAAAGCAATTCATTCTCCCCCTGCCCCCCACCAAAAAAAAATTCCCTAAGAAATATAGCCACAATATATTTTTTCCAGGCTGAGAAATGTCAGTGACTGTTAAGGGAAATTGTCCTGCAGAGGTGAGTTTCACAATGAACTATGCCTGATTTGAAGCAAAAATGGATTTTCATAGATTTTTGAACTTTGGGAATTCAAAACCAATTAGGATTTTGGTAAAAAATAACTCCAATTTTTCAGCAAAAAAGCCCCCTTTGCTTAATTTGCCCTAGTTCTGGGTGGTGTTCCAAAATCTCATTCCCAACAAGATCTATCACAGGGGTCAGCAACCTTTCAGAAGTGCTGTGCCGAGTCTTCAGTTATTCACTCTGATTTAAGGTTTTGCGTGCCAGTAATACATTTTAACGTTTTTAGATGGCCTCTTTCTATAAGTCTATAATATAGAACTAAACCATTGTTGTATGTAAATTAAATAAAGTTTTTCAAATGTTTAAAAAGTTTCATTTAAAATTAAATTAAAATGCAGAGCCCCCCAGACCGGTGGCCAGGACCCGGGCAGTGTGAGTGCCACTGAAAATCAGCTCGCGTGCCGCCTTTGGCATGCGTGCCAGGGGTTGCCTATCCCTGGTCTATCATAACATCTCCAGAGCCTTATAAAACAAACCAAGGCCCAAATTCAAGTCAAGATGGACCAAAACAAAAACCCCAGACCCAACATGCAAGTGAATGGGGATAGGAATGAACCGTGAAACAGACTACATTCATCTTTGGTTCCTCTCTCTTCCTTTCATTACCCATTGTAATATTCTGTCTGTCTTTATCTTTTCTAGAAAACAAGGAGGGAGACGAATGTGTGGCAGCCGACACTTGGAAATGAACTGGAGACCTCTAGAACTGAATATATTAGCTCAAGCTGTTAGAGACTCGAGAACCAGGCACTCTGGGATGTAAGATTCACGTCTGTGAAACAGGACCAGCGGGGAGATGTCTAACATGCTGACCAGTGGGTTACACATATACTCCTGGGCAAAAACTACTGATGGCTGCTGGATGCTGCTATTGCTCATTGGCAGAGCCAGCTTGGACAATCCCTGCAGGAAGCACAAGTGCAGCAAGTTTGCAAATGGGACTCAGAAGTTAGCCCGAGGCACAAAACCCTGGATTGAAATAAGCAGCCAACACCTCTGGAAAAGGGCTTAGCTATAAGGAAGCTCTGGTTCAGAGCTGGCTATTAGGTTATTGTGGGCCACATTCCTGATGCTCTTTATAGTTATTTAGAGTAACACCTTTGCTGTGTGTCTTTCTTTGGGATATTTTTCGGTCCTGTCTTTCACCAACGTAGGGAGGAATCATAAATTCTATTTCTTGTACCTCGTGGGGAGGGGAGCACTTTTTTTCTTTATAAGCCAGCCCAGCCGCTTGGTCTCTGTGCCAGGTCAAAGCCAAAATGTTTGCACCTGGGACAGTTGTTACATTGAGGACTGAACTGGGAAGCTGTGGAGCTCAAAGCATGAGCTGTTGTGGGAGTCTTCCATTGACCTGCTGTATGACCTTGGGCACCCTTTGTCCTGTCTATTTAGATTGTAAGTCTTTGGAGGCCAGGACTCACCATGTGTCTGGGCAGCACCCAGCACAATGGGACAATGCTCTCAGCATCGTTACTGTAAGACAAATAATACTCTCCTGCTCGACTGCCCCCAGATCCCTACAGAAAACAGCCCCCTTCCTGGTCCGAACACTTGTCTAGAGTTCATGTTCATTCTCTGCTTCTCTCCGCAGTATCCCCATGGCTGGACAAAGATCAGGGGGCGGGGGAGACTCTCTCTCAGCAGCCCGTGAGTCAGAAAGTCCATTAGAGTCCCCGTGTCAGAAATCCATACTTGATTATATCACAACACGTGAAACCGAGAAAAATGACAGCCCCATTTAAAGCTGCCATATTTGGTTATGTGTGATAGGAAAGACACACAGCCCGGTGGTCGGATGGGGGCGGGCGGAGAAAGGATTTGGAACTGAGGTTAAACAGAAAATAAAAGACAATGTCATTAAGCTGTGGGTGTGGGGAGCTGAGACGTGGAGCCAACTCCTCGGCAGGACATTTATTTGTAGTTATTTGTTAGGAACTCTCTGATTGGAGCCGTGGATTAACATACGTCAGCTGCAGTTCTCCGTGTGCGAGGAATGGGAAAGGAGAAGAGCAGGTGGGGATCTGGAGTTGCCTTCGTCTGCTCTGCAAACGGAATCCTTGAAGGAAAACTACAACGATTAGCTCTAATGCCTTCCCCCGCTAAATAAATATTTACTGGTTTCATTCATTAATTGCCACACTGCTCTTATGCACTACCTTCCTGCAAAGTGGGAAACCCTACCCACTCCGAGGGGGCAGGAGAGGGACTTAATGCAGGGCACCTGGGGTGACTCTGCTGCTGCTTGAGCAGTGGTGCTGCGGTGGAGAGGGTTTGTGGCGGCTGAAGCTACGGAATCCATCTCTGGGGGTTGAGGGTTATCCCTGCACGGCAGGGTTTGGAAGGATAGCGAGTGGGGGGGAAGAGGTATGCGGATGGGATCTGCTGCTAAACAGATCCACCAGTGATTGCTCACCACTTCCCCCAGGCAGCTGTGGCACAGGAAATACTGCAACCGCAGTGGTTCACCATTGAGTGGTGTTTGTGCAGGGTGTCTGTTGAAGACAGACAGCTGGTCTGATTAAGCGTGACAATTCCTATGTGCTGATGCTGGCTATTCTGTGCACTGATGCTTGATGAGATAGCTGAGGATTTAGCCCTGAGTAACAGACCCACGGCACAACAATATTTGCAAAACACTTCTTAGACCTGCAGCAGTTTCAAATGTTCGTCTAGATTCAGGGGCAGCAACAGTTAACGCCGCACCCTTAGAGGGCGTTACCTCCCCAAAGCCCTGCACTAATATCCTTGCCACTGTTAGGATATAGATATTCAGGCCTGTCTGCAAAGGCTTATACTTTAAGAATTGAGGTGCATTCTTATCACTTCGGTAGTTATAGAGGTATAGAAGAAAGAATAAAAAAATCACTGTCTGTCTGTGTAAGGGCCTTCTCTTACTGTGACAGTCTGAGGCCTGGTTCTTCGGCTAAGCAGCAGAGGCAGCCATAAACTGGGAAGCTTATGGTCACATCCTCACATTCCAAACTAGTCACATTGAAATAAGGTGCTATTGGCTGTTAGGAATACAATCCTGCCCTGATATTCCATCACCTCCAGAGAAAGGGAAGAGCCTGGAAGATGTAAAAGGAAACTTAGTTTGATAGCATCCTGTCTGGCAAGAACTCACTTATCAATAGCTGGGATGTGAAATCCTCATTTCTGTATTTTTCTATCACTGTAGTCTCCACTTCCCTATTGTTTGTCTGTATAATATCTGTCTGGTTCTGTGATTGTTTCTGTCTGCTGTATAATTAATTTTGTTGGGTGTAAACCAATTAAGGTGGTGGGATATAAATAACCATGTTACAGTATGTTAGGAGTGGTTAGTTAAATTTCAGTAAAATGATTGGTTAAGGTATAGCTAAGCAGAACTCAAGTTTTACTATATAGTCTTCAGTCAATCAGGAAGTAAGGGGTGGGGGAATGGGAACAGGGACTGGGGATGGGGGAATTGGGATCATGTTTTGCTAAAGGGGGAAATGGGAACGGGATAGGAACAGAAACAGGGACACAGGCAAGGCTCTGTGGTGTCAGAGCTGGGAAGGGCGACACTAAAGAAGGAAACTGGAATCATACTCGCTGGAAGTTCACCGCAATAAACATTGAATTGTTTGCGCCTTTGGACTTCGGGTATTGTTGCTCTCTGTTCATGTGAGAAGGACCAGGGAAGTGAGAGGGTGAAGGAATAAGCCCTCTAACAGCCACTTCCCTGCATGACAGGTAAGTAAGGCTTGTGTTTGGGGTGAGGGAAGTTGCCCAAGGTCACAGAGTAAGACAGAAGCAAAGCATGCTCAATACTCAATTCCCCTCCCTTTAAACGTGTGTGAGAAAGAGAAAGAGAAAAGAAAAACCCCACCAGAACCCAAGCAGGTTGAAATTCTCAGAAACACATCTGGGACATGGAGGGAGCTGGAGTTGCAGAAAGCATGCATTGCAAGGCAGGAATATTTACATGCATTTGATCTTGGAAAGCATGAAAGGGTCTGATCCTGTTTGATCAGTTAACTCATTGATCCTTCATTCTGCACGTACCAGAGGAAATGGAATTTTAACTAGATTTTAATTACTTGTTTGTTCTTGGCAGGAGACAACCCGGCACACAGATAACGTATGTGCGAGTTTGTTTACGTTCGTGTCAGATGCTGCATCTTTAACAGCCTTGTGTATTGAGACAGGGCGAGGGGAGGGATAGAAGAGGTTTTAATTGTTTTATCTTGTTGTTGTTGTTCAGCTGATGGGTAATCAAGACTGTATTTCTTATTGCCTACAAAGCACATATCAAAACACCAACTAGGTATATTACAGCATCTTGTTATGAACAACCTCAATGCCACAGTCTCCTCGGTTACCCCTGGGAAGCTCAACTGACTTCAGGTGGCTCACATAGGCATTGACTGGGAAAACCTGGAGGTCTGCCTGTCCTACAAGTCACTTCACTTGGCTGTGCCTTAGTTTCCCAGCTATCATATGGCAATAATATCTGCCCACGTTTATAAGGGCCTTGAGATCTAAGGATGAAAAAGCATGATACCAAGTAATATTACTTTGCATCTTGTCCAAAACACAACCCCACCCGGCAGCACTGTTCCTTGGGGCACTGGATCAGTACAGACATAGAGCCATCTGAATCACTAACACCTCCTCTGACTCCCTAGATGTTCCTCTATTGAGGGCCAGATTCAATCACACTGAGCTATCCCTTACGCTCGGAGTAGTTTCACTGAAATCAACGGGATCACTTGTGGAGTAAGTTTGTATTTTACTTCTCAAGTGAGTAAGGGTGACAGGATCAGGCCCCTAGTTTATAATACCACTTTATACACCTCTACCCCGATATAACGCTGTCCTCGGGAGCCAAAAAAATCTTACCACGTTATAGGTGAAACTGCGTTATATCGAACGTGCTTTGATCCGCTAGAGTGCACAGCCCCCTCCCCGGAGCACTGCTGTACCACGTTATATCCAAATTCGCGTTATATCGGGTCGCGTTATATCAGGATAGAGGTGTACACTTTAGATAAGCAAACTCTAGAGGTCTCCCATCCAAATACTAACCAGGCCCAATCCTGCTTGTCTTCAGAAACACCTTGAAATGATGCCGGAAAGTAGCACGGCTGGTTAGCAATAAGCTGCACTGTTTGTAATGGTAGTGCACCTGCTGCATTCGAAACCTGCTCCAGAGCCTACAGAACTAAATGGGAACCTTTCCCCTGACTTCATGGACTTTGGATGAGCCTCTTAGGGTACACCTACATTGCAATGAAAGAGCCGCAGCATGGCTGCCGCTGGGCTGGGCAGCTGACTCAGGCTGCAGGGCTAAATATTGCAGGTGGACATTCAAGCTCAGATTGGAACCCGGGCTCCGAAACCCCGCAAGGGGGATGGGATTTGGAGCCTGGGCGCCAAACCTCTACTGTGCTATTTTTAGCCCCGCGGCCCAAGCCCCTCGAGCCCAAGTCGGCCGACCCAGGCACCAAGACTCGGTGCCAGAGGGGCTGGGGTGATTGCAGTGTAGACATACCCTTTGAGTCGGGTAGGGGCAGATTGTGCAGTCCTCTGTGCGCTGAGCTCCCCCTGGAACCAGGGAGAGCTCCATGGGGGATTTGGCACTGGGAGTCTGAATGGCAGTGTCTCTACAACAAACCCATGCAGCTTAAACAGGGTGTCGGGGGGAGGGGAGGAGGGTCCAGCACATTTGCGTTTAAATAAGAAACCAAAATATTCATCTGAGTCATTCATTATTCCCCAATAACTGTGTGTGTTTGCATGCAAATAACTAATGACATACATGGTTATAAAATAAGTCTCTTACCATATTAACTCGGTAGAGAATGCTAATACCCAAAGTCATGAAAGGTTTAGAGAAATCAATCACCTTCTCCCGTTCAGCCGTGATGGTCAGGCCAGCCACTGCCAAATCGGCTTTCTAAAGAGGAAGGAATGCAGAGAAGATCAACAGCCCACCCCAAAGGCTGGAGCCCAGGTGGGCAGAGAAACCACACCCCTAGCAGAAGGATCTCCAGCCCCAAAGGACTCATCCCCACAGAGTCAGCAAAACCCATGGCCAGAGAGACCAACCTATTCACTAGGAGGGAAATCCTGGCCTTGCTGAAGTCAATGAGAGTTCTGCCATTGACGTCAATGAGACAGGATGTTTCCCTCCTAGGTGTAACTTCACCTTGAGCAGAGGACTTCGGGTAAGGCCTAGGCCCCACTTAGACAGAGCCTAGGCCTTGTGCAGGGAATCTGCATGGGTTAAATTTCACCCCACGTCACTGCAGAGTGCGTTGCTGTCCAGGAGCAGTCAGTGCTCTACCAGCCTCACTAAGCCTTAGGCCAAGCTTAGAACAAAGACCAATTCTCCCTTTTTCAAGATCAGGGCTCTGAGACATTCACCTCCCAGGCTCTCCCCCTCTTCCTGACCATAGTAAGCAGGGGCACAGGGAGTTCCGAGATGCTCTTACCTCAATTTATCCATCTGCAAAATACTACTCTACTCCCTGGCTCTGTAGACCATGGATGTCCTTGGCTGGTCTCACAATTCCCTCCCTGCTACCTGTGGGCATATTTTTCCCTTTGATGGTCATTCACATTCACAGCTCTGAGATCTTGCTCAGTGTTATCGCTCCATCTTCTCCGTGGTCGACCATGAGGTCAGACACCATAAGGATGTCCTTCCATGAGACACTTAGTTAGTCTGTTGTCCATCACTCTAACCACATACCCAGGCCATTTTGAGATACTTGGATGAAAACAACTGTAGAACCACTGAGTGTTGTAATGGTTTGAAGAGGAGACAAGCCCGACCCCACAAGACATGTCCTCCTCTTTCCAAACAGGATTCTTGTTACTTACAGAGTGCCACAGGAGGGAGCTCACAGTTTAAACAAGATCATTAGAGATGCCTCCCAAGCCACAAAGTCTGCAGCACTGCCAACCCCAAGAGTTTAAAAATCATGAGTCAGGCATGAAAAACAAAAAACAAAACAAAACATGAGATTGGCTTAAAAATCACGAGATAAAAAAATAATAGTTTCTTTGCATTGACCTTCTAGGTTTTTGAACTTTTAGGTGGTGGCTCAAGTCACATTTTTCAAGCATTTCTCCACCGCAACTCTGCGGGCTAGAAATATACTTTTTAAAACAAATGAAAGCTGAGTGTCTCATGTAATCACTTGACTCCACGAGATGGAGCTTTTTAAACAAACTCGTAAGACTGCCGATAAAAATCACAGGAGTTTGGCACCAGCTCCGAACTCTCTCAACGATCAGAAGAGGTATTTGAATGCAAGCTTTGCATGGGGACAAGGAGTAGGATGACAGATAATGTAAAGGAGGAAAGTGACACTGAGATGAAGGACTTGATGAGAATGACACTGATGTGGATTGAGCATCTGAGAGACAGATGGCAGTTTGGATAGAAGTCACAAAACAGCTCTAGTAAATCCTTTTTATACTCTTGGCTCCAGATGACCCTTTCCATCCGGCAGCAATTTTTGAGGTTTCCAGAGTGGAACAAACCTGAAAGCTTTTGAACATTTTTGCAAAAAACAGAATTGGATCAAATTGTCCATTTACAGAGCAAAACTTGAGCTTTTTAATTTGCAAAGGTGTGAGACTATGGTCTAGTGGTTAGGGTGCTGGCCAGTGATGTGGGGGAGATAGCTTCAAGACCCGGCTCGGCCTGAATCAGAGCAGAGTTTTTCATCGCAGATCTCTCTGAATCAAACAGAGCCTCACGCTCACCCATCCCAAGTCAGTGAGCTAACCATCAGGCAATAGAGAGTGAGTGAGTCCATTGGTCCGTCTCTGTTGAAACCGGTACATCCCCATGAAACATTCCATTTAGTCTTTGCAACCAGTTCTCCTCTTGGGCAGAAACAAAAAGAGAATATCAGCAAGAAAAGAGCCCCAAATAGCACTGGTCAAATATTTTGGGGACAAAAATATTCTGAATCAAAAAACAGCCTGTGGGGAGCGGGGAACTTGCCAACCTTTGTTTTTCTGAAATTGTTTTTGAACCAAATCCTTTTGCTTTTCTCTCTCCCCTGTCCCACTTTTTCATGGACAAAATGGAAGAAAAAGGCGGGGGGGGGAAGAGGAGGAGAGGATGAAAGGGAAGGCAGAGAAAGAAGGAAAGGAAAAGGAAATATAAAAAAAAATTGAACTTTTTCAAACCAACATTTGTGAAACCAAAGATTTCCATGACCTCCCCCTCCCCCCCCCCAAAAAAAACAACCCTTGCTCCTTGTGGAATGAAGATTATTTCAGGGTTGGTTTGTTTTTTCAAAAAAAGATCTTTATCCTTTTTCAACCTGTGCAAATCCCAAAGGAAGGGTGATGGGCTTGATTCTACACCCACTGAAATCAAGTGACTTCAGGGGGAGTAGGGAAGGGCCCTTTAAAAAGCACTTGGAGGAACCAGTGCTTTCCTTTATCCAGCACCCGTCAGGCTGAGAGAAGAGAGTTTGCCAAGTTCAATACAACGGTAAAGTGGCAGGATGAAGAGACACTGGTGGCCATGTCACCAAAGCCACCAAAACACTGGCTGGATCAGCATGGGGGAGTTCTCCTTACTGCTCCCACGCTGGCTCTGCTCTGGGGGAGTGAATTTCAGCCTCCACAGCTGTCACTACTGCACCTTCCACCACCCCTGAATTCCCAAAGCTTAAAATGAAGTGAGGGACGCTATGAACCTACCCCCCACCAAATGTATTTATTTTTCAGAAGAGGTTTTATATACCTTCATGAGGCAAAGCCAGCCTTCCCCACCCACCTTTACCCCAGCACAGGTGTGTGGCCATCCCCAGATGCCGGGAAACCAGGACTGTTCTGTTATGTGGGGCAGGATTTGGGGAGGCCATAAAAGGGGGCACACACCTCCTATCATAGCATGGTCTGTGATTCTGTGAGGAGGCTTTGGGGTGGAGCGGGGCGGCATGGGGGAGAAGCACAGAGCTGAAATCCAGAAGGGACCAGCAGATCATTTCGTCTGAACTCGCCCCTCCACACGTCCCACCCAGTTACTCCTGTATTGAGCCCAGTCAGAGCGCTCAGAGACTATTGTGTGCCACAGGCCGAGAATAGGAGGGACCAAGGTACATCAGTGCCCGAAGCCCCTGGAATGGCAGGGAATTGAAATATGTGCAGATCATCCTAGCAAGCAACCTGCACTCTGTGTTGCAGAGGAAGGCCGAAAACACACACACACACACACACACACACACACACACATGGAAAAAAAGACCCCCTCCCCCCGCCCAGGTCCCTTTGAATCTGATTAGGGAAAATTTCCTTCCTCACCCTGAAAATGGCAATCAGTAAGAACCACCAACCAAGCACCAGAGAAAGAATTTCTGTTCATCCTCTGAACACCGGCCCCACTGTCTCCAGTGTCCCATCTCCAGCCAAGGCCATTTCTGGTACTTCAGAGGAAGGAGAAAATAAAACAAATCCAGAATGCAAGGAAGGGGAATATTTCCTTCCGGACCCCACAGGCAACCAGCCAAAGCCCTGTGCAGAATCTAACGCAGATCCAGCGTGAACAGTAGCTACTGCACCCTCAATACTGTAGTCGCACCTATGGAGCAGCTCCATAGTTGTTTTGTGGCTTGAGAACCCCAGTGAATTGCAGCGCAGTTTGGCTCTCTGGCTTGTGAGATGCAAAGGAGACAACAGTCTACTACCACTGCCAGCAAATATACTTGGTCTAATATGAACAGAAATGTTTTCATGAAATAAATGAACAACAACAAACTATAAAAACCAAAAACATTTTCTCCCTTTGCACTGAAACAGTGTAGGAAACTGCTAGCTAGAAAAGTTAGAAAATGAAATCAGTAATAAACCAAACGTGAAAATAGTAACCTTAGTTTCACTACTTAAGCTAAATAAAATTAAAACAAGCAAATGAAATAACCCATTAGAAATAATCAGCAGAATTTGAACTGTCAGCACTGCGGCACAGACCTGGGATTAAAGGAATCTCTCCATCAGCCGGCAGCAGAAGCAGGCTGCTATCCTTTATGTGGGCCAACCACTAGAGGGCAACACAACACACATTCTCACAAGGTTGTAAAGTGCCATCAATGGGGCAAAGCAAATTAGATTTTAAAAAATATCCATCCAGATTTAATAATCTTGTTATGCAGATAAGTGATTTTAATTTTAAATATGATTTTTATTATTATAGCTCTCGTTAATGGCATCAATTGTTGTTGTTTTTTCATAATAAGGTCTGCACTATTCTCTCTCACATATATGTTTCTGTTATTTGCACAAGGAAGCTGTCCCAGTCGTGCAGGTGGGGAAAAAAAACAGCTTGTGTTTGGCATCCCTGAGTTTCACCAGGTTTGCAAGGCAGTCAATGCACTATAAAGCCTTGCAGGCCTGATAAAATATGCGACTTATTTCTCCACATCCGTGCCCTAGTTGTAATGCACTGTGAGATGGCAAATTTGCATGTGTGCTTCATTCTGCATGCTGCCTGAGCCTGCTGCTGTTGCAGGATTTTCTTAAGAATAACTGGATTAATCATCTTCTGGCAGAAAGGGGAAAAAAAAAATCTTTCCTCCATTCAAAGTCTCTGGGCTAAAGGGCTATCAAATACAGGAGGAGCAGCAAGAGCAAAAACAAAATGTTTGTTTATTGGAGCTCTACTTGGTTACCTGCAGGAAGGACGGGGTGGAAAAAGGCTAGCAGAGCAGCAAAAATCTACCCCGGAGTTAGCAGGGTGCACGGGTCGAGAAGGTGACATAGAATTGTACAACTGGAAGGGACCTCGAGAGGTCATCTAGCCCAGTCCCCTGCACATATGGCAGGACTAATTACACCTCATGTCACATTCTGGACACATAAGATTTATTGGAGTAACCAGTGCCAGATGTTGAGACTGTTTGGAGGCAGCGATAGATGATGCTTATGAAGTTCAGACTGGAATTAGTCACAGGTCGAGGGGAATTTCTACCTATCCAGCTGTCCACCTAAGGTATTTTTAAAAGGTATCTATCATCATAACCTGGCATGGTGTCTAGATACTCGATTAAACTGGTGTTATATAAATACACCTCTACCCCGATATAACACGACCCGATATAATACGAATTCGGATATAATGCAGTAAAGCAGTGCTCCGGGGGGGCGGGGCTGCGCACTCCGGTGGATCAAAGCAAGTTCGATATAATGCGATTTCACCTATAATGCGGTAAGATTTTTTGGCTCTCGAGGACAGCGTTATATCAGGGTAGAGGTGTACCACCACAATACAAAGATTGGATCTATTGATCTGCATGCCATGGTAGCTATGGCCATGGCTACACGTGCAGATTTTCAGCGCTGCAGCAGGGTGTGAAAAAACACCCCCTCCAGCGATGCAAGTTGCGGCGCTGCAAAGTGCCAGTGTGATCAGAGCCCCAGTTAATCCCCACAGGGAGGTGGCGTACCTGCAGCGCTGGGAGAGCTCTCTCCCAGCGCTGGCGCTCCGACCACACTCGTGCTTCAAAGCGCTGCCGCGGCAGCGCTCCCGCGGCAGCGCTAAGTGTAGCCATAGCCTAAGAAATTCTACCATTCAGGGAAGCCTAAGATAGCTCAAATAGGAGATCACCAAAGAGACTGTATCTGAGGTGCTAAATGGAATAGCACTAAGAATGCTCTTGTCCCACATCAATCAACAGGTCAGTTTTCTTAATCCCTTCTCTGGCTGCAGAGCTTCGTGTACGTGGTCCTCCCCTGTGACAAAGGGGGGTATCTTCCCCATCTCAACTCAGCCGAGGGTACCTTTAGCTTTAGCCATGGTTGTGATCAACAATTAGCTGTGTTGGCTGCCGCAACATCTTTTTCCAAAGCACAGCTGCAGCCAGTGCAAAGGATTCTGGGGCACATGTGGAAACTCAAAAGACACCCAGTGCAGATGACTGAGCACAGAAACAGGAACACGCTTTTCCAAGATGGAATGACACAAGTTGGGAGGGAAGGTTTAGAAGGGAGAATACAGAGGAGCCACTGAGCCAGCATGATGACCTTTCTTGCTGCATAAATGGCTTGGTGCTTTAAGGAGGAGGAGGTTTGTGACTCCACCTAATGGTAAGATCAATTCCGCACATGTGCCAGGAACAATTTCTGTGTGGTAGCTGTTGAGCAAAAGATAGGTGGGAGTGAGTGGACTTATTTGTAGGCAGGAGAGCTCAGCAACTAACTATGTGAGGAAAGTAGTACCCCTAAGAGAGAATCATGGTCAGACATGGGGAGAGGCTACATGTTAGTTTCTCCTCTCTTGCGGATGTTGTATCTAAGTCAGATTGTCCTGGCAAGAAGCAAAGCAACCTCTACAATCCTGGAAGACTTTGTTCCAAGATTACCGTGTCTCGGTGTCTCAGTAAATCCTATTTCCTGTACTGTCCATTGAGAAGGCTTATACAAATTTGAAGAGACTGTCTGCCTGAGACTGTGGAGATAGGAGAAACTATTCTTTTTAAAATATCCAGCTTCAGTGATGAAGAAAGAAAAACCTATATAAAGGAATCACAAGTGTCCTTTAATCTGAATATAGGCCCCTTGCACACAAACTCTCAGCATTTTCTTCTCCTGGCCAGGAATTATTTTGAGCATCTAAACTTGCTGACCGAGGGTCAGATCCTCAACTGGTGTAAATTAGCATAGCTCCCCTGATGTTAAAGCACCAGTACAAAGGGGCAGTAAAGTAGCCAGACTTAGCCAGCTGATAAGGCCCCACCCTCAGGGAGCTTTCATCTGATGCAGAGCAGGCATACCCAGCACCAATTCACCCTTAGCCCTGGCATAAAGGTGAGCAGGAGATGCTGGCAGAGTTTACTGTGCTCCAGCTATCCCCAGCTCACATACTCTCTTTTCACAACCTTTCCAACTGGTAGAACTTAGAGCAGCCCCAGGTTGCTCTAACCTACCCAAGATCTAGTGTAAAACCATCCCTCTCTGTGATGCACAGAGTGGAAACCCTGTGATGCAGAGGACCTGGGCCTTCATTTCTTTATTATTATTGTGCAGTATCTGAGGCTCTCTCTCACACACACTGGGACATCACACAGAGCTACATTCTGATGGCATTAAACTTTGGTGAGCCGTACCCATTTGTACTCTGTGCCTGAATATCATCTGACTAGAGCTTGTGCCTTTTGCCTCAAAATGGCCAAGAGAGATGGGTTTTTTTCCCACATGACTCACTGAGGTCAACGTATCTTAGTAACACTAGGAGCTTTGCAAATGTTAATGCTCTACACCCACTCCCCACTTGAACAGAAGCAGAAGTTATTTTGATTTCATACCGCTACATCTTGGGTAGACATGCATCTTCCTTCCTTGCTGCTTTTGCGCACTGCCCAAGTTCGAGCCTCGAGTCTCCCCCCATTCCACCCAAGTGCCACGTGTGTGTCTCATGCTGCCATTGTCTACGCTGTGTCCCAGCTATAAATGTTAAATAAACTCAAAAAAGACAAAGTGCATTATTGTAGCGCTGCCAGATGCTTCCAGAGCAGAAGACTGCTGAAATGAGAACAAAACACTCGCTGGATCAGAGGATCCCCTGGTGGACTGGTGTTTGAAATGAAATGTATGACCTGCCTTCACTAAAGCTGCCATTAAGCATTAATGCTGTCTGTGTTCTGAACACACACACGGAAACACACTCGCGCTGCAGCTGGGAACGTTATTATCTGGTGAGGCTGAGCCTTGATTCTGAGCTGTTACACTATTAAACAGCCTGAAGAAGTAAAACAGTGGGATTTTCCATCCAGAGGACCCGGCTCTCTCCTCCGGTACCTCCCTCACTGCAAAGGCAGATGTGGCTCATCCTGACACTAAAGGTGATAGATGGCACGTGATGTCAGTCGACAGTTTGGTAAGAAAGGAACTTATGCCAGTTCCCCATGGCCCTTAGGACGGCCTGGGAGATGATCCCTGCCCTGGCCCTTAATAATAGCAATGCCTGTTTTTTATAGAGATCTCATCACTAGATCTCAAGGCACTTTAGATCCTCACAACACACCTGTGAAGCAGGGGAGCATAATTATCCTAATTTTATAGATGGAGAACTCAGGCACAGAGTGACTAAGTGAGGTGCAAGGTCCAAAGCCATGCAGGAAGTCCCTGGTGGAACAAGGAAATGAACCGGGGTCTCCCACAGCCTAAGCCCATGCCCTAATCATTGGACACAAACCTATCTCCCTTCAACTTCTCACCTGCTTCCTGCCAAGCTGGTGGAACAAAACTCAGTGAAAACCCCAAAGACTTGGTGGTTTTGGGCAGATGATTTTGTGTGACTTCACCCCCGGTGACACACACCAGGTTGACAGGTCTGGAAGCGCCGGGTTTTCCAAAGCACCTTTAGGCGTGAGAGTCTTGGACTTCCAATGAGATCTCTGCTCCTAAATCCCTTAAAAGCTTCTGAAAAATCCAGTCGTTTTATCCACAGAAACAGGGACATGATGATCAATGTCAGCACAAGCTTCGTCCTGCAGTGCCCACTCATGTGCTTCGCCCCTGGACCATGTCTGAGACAGAAAAGGGTGCTTCAATCTTCTTGACTCATTCAGTTCTTAAGACTGTCAACTAAGGGCCAATTAGTGCCATCACATGGCAACTACCTTCAGTCACTATGGAAACAGGCTTGATTCCAGCCGAAGACCTAGATGATCTAGAGGCAGAAGTCTCCATGGTTCATCACCCATCAAGTCCATCAAAGGGGAGAATTTTCATTCTGGTTTGCCTAAGGGTGGTGCCTAATAGAGCAGGATACCACAGCATTTGAGGGAGCAGCTGCATGTGTGCGATATTTTTACACGCCATGCTAGGGATTGGAGAACCAATCTGGACAAAAACAGCGTTGCCAAATCATTACCCTCCTCTACAACTGAACCTGAAACTCTCAACAGCAAAGGGTCCTGATCTGCTAGTGGGTAATGCCTCACAAAGCACTTGGCCCAGTCTCCCCACCCCAGCCTGTCTCAGCTGCTCCAAGTGGATACTTCTTCCTCCAGCTCCCACATGAGGCATCCTGCCAGCACCAACAGCTGGCAGAAATCAGCTGTGCCGTGCTCCTGTGCTTTCTCGGCTCTTATGGCCCAAGGATCCCACCCGTATCCCCCTCCCCCAGGCCTTTCTAAAGAGTCTCAAATCTTTGCCTAATATTCCCCACCTTCCTATGGGTTTTTTGATGCCTCTGAACTACCAGGTCCTGGCTGCAAGGGGAGGGGATCTGAAATACCCTACGACATAACTAATCTGGCAAAACTCCTAGTAGCTGGGGTGGCACCCTGCCTCTTCCACCTGCTTTGTGCCATCCAAACTGTTTGCCAAGTCTAGCATTTTTGGGGGATGGTTATTTCCCGCTGCCTTTATTCCCCTTCACCTAATCCCACCAAATATATTGAGGCTTGATCGATACTTAAAACTGATACAGGCATTGCTATGTCAGCCGGGGGGTGAAAAAAACACACACCCTAGTGACAAAGCTATGCCAACAGCCCTTCCACCCCAGCGTAGATACAGCTGTGCCAATGGAAGAGAGCTGCTTTGGATACAGCTAATGTCACTCAGGGAGGTGGTGTTCTTATTCTTTCCATTGGCCTACGCTGCGTCTACACTGGGGCAATGTCGGCGCAGGCTCTCTAGTGTAGACTCAGCTTTACATTCTTCACTGTCTGCAATGCAGCTGCAATGCAGCTGGGCTCTCTGTAGGCTCACAAGGCTGGACAAGGAGTTAACAATAGCAGAGTTTGTTCAGCTGAGAGCCTGCTCACCTGGCCAGTGGTTAGAGTGTGCTCAGCATTGCAAGGGAACGTGTGATGCTCCGACCGACCAGACCAAATCTGCCGAATTGCACCGTGGGTGTGGCTGGTCTGTATGGATCCACGTACTGATTGTTTACACTCCAGCTGTCCACTGCGTTTGACAGTAGCCTGTTGGGACCTGCTGCAGCTCCCATTGTAGTCAAAGGGAACAGCAGAATCGGGCCCTGGAACTTGATACTGTTACATGCATTTGAAGCGAGGGACTATTTAAAGTCCCTCTGAGCTGCTGTTTCTAAGGGGGGGTGTGAATCGCCGGCTTGTGAACGGCAATAGTCTGAAAGCCCCAGGGGCTGAAGTCTGTTTCAGCCACAGCACAGAGATCAGTAGCAGGACAAGCTTCTCCCCCCAGCCTCGCCTCCAGCAGCGTCTCTCAACCCCAATGCTGAGTCACCACCTCCAGGAATGGAAGGAAAATCCAGAGTCTGTGGCCCCCAGGGCCGGCTCCAGGCACGAGCGTAGGAAGCAGGTGCTTGAGGCGGCCAATTCAAAGGGGCGGCACTCCGTCCGGTGTTGGGGCGGCACATCCGGGTCTTCGGCGGCAGTTCTGCTGCAGGTCCCTCATTCCCTCTCTTCCTCTTTGAACTGCCACCAAATTGCCGCCGAAGAGGAAGAGAGGGAGGACTCGCTGCTGAACTGCCACCGAAGAACTGGCACAGTTTAGCTGCTGCCGAAGTGCCGCCGCTCGTCTTTTTTTTTATTTATTTTTTGCTGCTTGGGGTGGCAGAAAAGCTAGAGCCAGCCCTGGTGGCTCCTTCAGTCCTCGGCAGCAGCAAGGGTGAAGAACTGTGGGATGTGGATGCTTATCCACTGGGAACAGCAAGACGACAATTTCACGCAGAGCACCGAACAAGCCACTAGCGGGGACAGGGCTCGCTTCCAAGGTGGGCTGGATTCAAACAGTGGCCTAGCAGTGAAACACTCCACATTCCCTTAACAATCCTCTAAGCCCTTCACTCTCACCTGGTCCTACGAGGTGTCAAGTGCTCTCAGGGTCCATTGAAGTCAATGAGAGTTGAGGGTGCCCTACACCAAAAGTCTGCTTGGGCCTAATTTCAGAGCACGCCGTAAACCTAAGGGGCCGCAGTTGGGTCCCGCTGGGTTGGTGTGGTCAGCATGCTTTGTGATGGGAGACTGGCTGATCCAAACCAAGCCTGAGTGTGTGCTGTGTGGATTGCACCCGATCGGAGCCTGACACTTGCACTCAGGTCCTGTCAAGTTTGGGTCTGATTGCAAGGATCTACCCCACCCTTCCAAGGAGGTGTTCAGGACCTGGCACGGTGAGCAGCCAGGTTGGCTGGAAGTGAACTATCCTAGGGGGTCTGGTCCTATTGGAGGAAGGGAGAGAGATCATCTAGTCCAACCCCCTGCTCAAAGCAAGACCAATCCCCAAATGGCCCCATCAAGGATTGAACTCTCAACCCTGGGTTTAGCAGACCAATGCTCAAACCACTGAGCTATCCCTCCCCCCATTGAAAGCAGCACTGATGCTTTCTGCCTACCTGCCATCTGGGCTCTATTGTGGATTCAGAGCAAAGACCAGAAGCAGCTCAGTGCAACTCGAGGCGAGTTCTGCAGGATGTAACGCAGGGCAATTAAAGACACCTCTGTTGGAATTCTGACAGAATTAGTCACACGGGGTCCATGGCTCACGTGGCAGACTCTTCCTTAGACGGTGACACTGCCTTTGCTTATCCTCTTTAGCTCTTCTTTCCACCCCCTCAACCTATTTGTCTTAGTGGCTTTAACGTGAGTCAGATCCGCCAATGCAGTATCACGTGAATGTACTCTCTACACCCCCCATCCCTCCGCCCTGCTTTTCTAACTGAACCCAACACCCTATGGTACTGCGAAGTAAAGAACAAACTGCTACCCAGTGGAGGGGAGAATGCGGGTCGTTTGTCCCACCTGCCAGCAGCACTTCACCGGGTTTTTAAAGAGTTTGCTTTGTGATTGATTTCCTCTCCCCTCTCCACTTTTAAGCAAAATTCATGCTGGTGAAAGACTAGACCTGGGAGACCGACATCCTCTCTTTAGCCACAAAATAGGTACCTCCAATACACCAATGAACATGAGCCTTCATCTAGAGGGGAATTCCATTCAATTTTTGGCCTCTCTGCCGAGGTGCCCATTGTGGTGATAGACATACTTCTGACTAGGAAATGGACTGATACTCCAGGCAATCATCAAGTGGTAAGAACTTGGATTGCTGCTGACCATAGCTGGAGTCAACCCCGTGACCTTGAAGGGAAAAGCTCCATCGGCTGGCAGCAGTCCTGCCAGGCCACCCATTCCCAAATGGTTTTGATCACAACAGAATCGACAGCATTTGTCCCTTTCACACTCAAGGCATCTTAGTGCCCTGGGTGCTGCAGGGCCAGCCTTGTGTTGGAGTACCAGCTGCGGAGCTTGAGCTGACAGCCTTGTGTTTTCACCTACCGCCCTCCACTGAACCCTCCTCTCTAAGCAGGGCCTGTCTCCCTGTCAGTGGGAGTCTGAACCCCTAGGGAAGTCAGTATGAGCTTTATAAGCTCCACAGTAGTCTGATTGTCCCACCTTGCTGGAATGCATTATCATTTTTCTTATGTTGCTGTGGTCCATCGAGACCCCCGAGGATAGCGTGGAAGCATCCAGAGGACCAGGCCTCCATCGTCCTGGGTGCTGCACACCCCCATAGGAAGATACTATCCCGGCCCATCACAGCTAACCCTAAGAGTTGTTCTTGTACCCACGTGTAGACGTGCGGACTCACCCCTGCGGCGCCTCCTCCTGGTCGTCCTAGGAATTAGCTCACTGCCAGCCAGGAGCACCCTCTGCAGGCCGGTGATCCGCCTGTCCTCTTGGCCCCCGTGTCCCTCCCTGGACCCCAGTCCCCTTTTAACTGGGGTGCTGCCCCCGACAGTCCCCCACCAATCTGGGTATCCCCTCCCTGGGGAACCCCCAACCCACTATCCCCACTTTGCCTCAGTTTTGGCTACTGCCCAGTCTCCATCTAGCCCCCGTTCACTGGGGCAGACTGTGGTATCAGCCATTCATGGGGTTTGGACCTGCTGCCTTTGCCTACCCCTGGGCTGCCCCCTGCAACCCCCAGTACCTCTTGGCCTTATGCTAGGCTGCAGCCTGGGGGTTTCCAGGCAGGAGCTCCCCAGTTCCTCTGCCTTTCCCCAGCCCTACTTCACTGAGGTACACTGTGTCTAGCTCCCTGCACCCAGGCCCACCTCCCTCTACAGCCAGAGGGAGACTGTTTGCTCCTGGCTTCCATGGCCTTTTTATACAGGCCAGCTGTGGCCTGATTAGGGTGTGGCCCAGCTGCGGCCACTTCCCCAATCAGCCCAGCTTTTAGAGCTGCAGCTTTCAAGCCCACCCACACCACTTTTTAAACCCCTCAGGGCAGGAGCCAGTAACTAACCCACTACACCACAACCAGGCACTTTCGAGAGATGATTGAAATGATGCCTACGTTGGGTGCACAGCTAGTCTGCTGGGGAACATGCTCATACAGTTGTTACCTTGTCCTCCCTCTCTAGCAGTTTGTTTCCTCCCCCTGTTGCGTCTTGTTGTTAACCTAGACGGTAAATGCTTTGGGGCAGGGACTGTCTACTCCACATCAGTGCAGCACCTCTCACGGTGAGGCTCTGATCCCTGCTTCGAGCCTTTTACGAGCCGCCACAACACACCTAATAAATAAGCCATGAGGACGACAGGGGTGACTTGTAGCGACGCTGCGGCTTAAGTTCCTGCTGATTAAGTCGTATAGTGAGCAACTTGTCCCTTAGTTTAGTCTCATTCTTTATGAAAATGAGGGATGAGAGACAGGTGGATTGGAAGCCTTTGATAGCTGTTCCTTCTGAATCCCTCACAGCAAACCTTGCTCCCCAGCGCTGTCACTGCACAGGAGTTAATCCCTGAAGTCTCATCACAAGATGACGCACAGACACTGAGCATAGCCAGCCACTCGCTACCAAAAGGCAGCCAGTGCAGTTGTATCAGAATAAAGGGGAAGCTGTCACATTGCCTTGAAAATACAGTTATTGGCTTGTATCTGGTTCGTGAATGCATTCCGGCTCGAGGATGAGAGAACCATCAGGGACTCAAAGAGAGAGACGATATTGTAAAAGGAAAAAAAAAAAAAGAGAGACATTCTCTCAGCCCATCCCTGCAGGCTGGGGTGCTGAACACTAAGCAGTGTGCGAGCTCTGTTATTCTTTCCTGTTTCCTAGTGATAGTCAGTGCTCATACAAGGTGTCAGCCTGACAACTGGAGATTGAAGTTTTCAATCCAGCCACAGGGCAGGAATAGCAAAGGAAGGTCTGATGCTGTCTTGCTACTGCGCTTCAGTCCTGAGCGCACCTCTAAGGACGAGAAAGGAGGCCAGTCTTCATGGCCCTTGAGTCACAAAGGCACCTATTAGAGGGGTGGTTTCTGGGAAATACGGATACTTTTATTAGGAACTGAGTGGAGTCCTCCCACGTTAATTTCACCTCCGTCAAACAACCATCAGAAGGTAACAATTTTATGTGACCACTGGCCTGAGCTGGATCCAAACTGCTGACCTACATATGAAAGACGACGTCTCTTTCACTAATCTCCTGAGTCATCCTGTCTGCGTGTTCCTCAGCTCTTAATTAGTTTTGTGTGCAGGTCGATAGATATGTACTTGCCTATTTGGGTCAATAACAAACTTGTATTTCTATAGCATTCTTTTCAGCGATATCTTAGGGCCCTGAAGAATTAGCCATAATAGAATTACCAGCACTAAAGATTTAATCAATGGCTGGTTAAATTAGAAGCAATACAATGAAATGCTTTTTCCTTCCAGCATCTAGCTGCTCTGTGGAGATTCAGTGCCCCAGGGACTGGGAGTCATCAAGTCAAATACTGTAGCAGGATATTAAAATAGGGATGGATAATTTTCTGACCTTCCTAGGCTAAGAGCATGGTAACCAAATCTCATGCTTCTGGCCATTAACAGACCTCCTGCAGGGGTCAGGAAGGAATCACTGCATAAGCAACTGTACATCACCGCATAAGCAATTAGGTGTTTTGCCTTCTTCTACACCATCAGTTATTGGCCACTGTTGTAGGTATGGTAACATAGCTGAAGGACAAGAGGTCTGAACTACTATGGAAAATGCTTCACTGAAAAGCACAGAACTCAGTTAAGGGCTGGGATCCTAGGAGGGGTTATGGTGGCTTTAAAAACCTTGTGCCCTGATTCTGGGCTGCTCTGAGAGCTGGAGGCTGGAGAGGCCCCTGGAATAACTTAGACAGCTCTGGGGACCTGTCTGGCAGCCTCCCTGAGCTGCCCTGGGGGCCACAGTTCTGCCTGGAATCTCCACAGGGTTCCTGCCCAGTGCTTCAATTCTGCCAGGGCTTTTGAGGGGATCCTCAGAGGGCAGCCTTCCCTCTGTCATCCACAGGGACTATGCTGTGAAAATCCTCTCCTGGCCAGATATGGATTATTTAAGGCTCCTTTACGCCACCTTAGCCCTATTATCCAGCATACAGGGGCCAAGAAGGGGCTGACTGACAATCTTACCCTGTGTTAAGCAACCAAGAGTCCTGTGGAGCATTGGAGCATAAGCTTTCGTGGGTGAATACCCACTTCGTTGGAAGCATGTCCCGACGAAGTGGGCATTCACCCACGAAAGCTCATGCTCCAATACGTCTGTTAGTCTATAAGGTGCCACAGGACCCTTTGTCGCTTTTTACAGATCCAGACTAACACGGCTACCCCTCTGATACTTGATGTTACTGATAATCATTCATGGGTGGGGAAGTTTCCTCTTCATCTAGTCCTGCCAGATCAACCAAGAAAAGTCACATTCCAAAAACCTTACCACCTCTTTGGCATTAAAGAGCCCGATTTGCGGTGATGGCCACCAAGGCTCAGATCCTGCAAACACTTAGCCACAAGCTTAACTCTACACACGAGGGTAGTCCCACTGACATCTATGGGGCCACTCAGGTGCTGAGCGCGAAGCATCTGCAGGATCAGTGCTTAAGTTTGTGGATGCAAAAATTCCAACAGCAACAACAACAAAACCTGCAAATGTAAAACTGCCTGTAAAATTAGAGGGTGGGCTGCAAATCAGTCCCCATGAAGCTAAGGTACTTTTGCAGTTTTATTCACTAAGCAAATGTGCATGTTTTATTTAAAAGAGAGAGGGAAAAAACCTCACATACATGCCCAGAAATGACTAAGTCCAATTCAGTGAGAAACCAGAGCTCAGATTCTATCCTAAATACTAATGAGGTACAAACCCTATTGCTGCTCTGAATTTAATTTCAGTTGGGCTGAGCTGCTTTTCCCAAATTGCTCAGAGCTGGGATCCAGGCACGGGACTGGAATACTTCAGGCCTTTAGAATGGGAAGGGATGTGAGCAGCAAAGTTTGGTGGCTTTGACTTAGGCCTTGTCTATACTGGCGTTGCAGCCACTGCTTAGCTGCACAAGTGCAAACCTCGAGTGTAGGCATGATTTACACTGGAGCACTGTGATCTGTGCAGTGCAGCTCACCCCAGTAAGCTCCTGGCAAACATTGGGTGAATGGCCTTTAGTACACAGGAGTTCAGACTTCATAATAAATAATAATAATACCTAGCTCTCACATAGCACTGTTCATCCATAGATCTCAAAGCACTTTACACAGGAGGTCAGTGGCATTTTCCTCATTTTACACATGGGGAAACTGAGGCACTGAGCAGTGAGGGGACTAACCCCAGGTCACCCAGCAGGCCAGTGACAGAGTCAGGAATAGAATCCAGGATTCCTGAGTCTCTGTCCAATTGCTAGCCACTAGGACCACTGCCTCTCCCCCCCTTGCATTGGATAATCATAATGGTCCTCCCCAGCCTTAAAAAGGTAAGAAAATTTGCGTCTGGCTAGAGATGTGCAATGGTGCAGGTACAGTGGTGTCTAGACTGGGAGTTCTGCCAAGTGAATTATTATTCAGTCTCTCGTGAATTATTATTATTTTATAGCAGTCGTGCCTAGACAGGCCATTCGTCTGGTTTGAAACTGGACAGTCCTGTTTTTAAATAGTTTGTCCCCTGTTTGCTACTGAGACAAAACTGGACATGGTTTTGCCAGTAGCCCGCACAGGGGATGCCATTTTGAAAAGCACAGGGATCCCCCCATGCCCGCAGGAGCTGGCCTCCATGGTGCAGGCAAAGTCATGCTGCTGGCTCCTCAAAATGGCATTCTCTGGGAGGCATGATCTCACACGTGCGGTGCATGCGAGGTCATGCTGTCAGGGCTGGGGTCACACCAATCCCATCCGAGCGGTGCTTCAGAGCCCCAGTCACGGACCACTATCCTGTTGTGCTGGGAGTCCCACAAACACCTAAGCGGCACATGTGCAGTTCAGTACGAGAGCCCATGTGCTGAATAAACCCGGAAAAAGTATCCTCCCTCCCATCTCCTCTGCTAGTGGGCTGAGGGTGGATTGAGTAGAAACAAGGAGATGGAATTAAGAAGGAAATTACATTTGTGCTGAATGTCAGGGAAAAATAAACTGTCCTCAAGTATGAGCTCTATCTGGCTGTGGGATCTATCAAGGGAAGAGGTATTTGAAGCTGCTCCAGAGAAAAACACTAGACATGATACTGTAGGACAGGGGTAGACAACCTCTGGCACACGTGCCAAAGGCGGCACGTGAGCTGATTTTCAGTGGCACTCTCACTGCCCGGGTCCTGGCCACTGGTCCGGGGGGGCTCTGCATTTTAATTTAATTTTAAATGAAGCTTCTTAAACGTTTTTAAAACTTTATTTACTTTACATATAATAGTTTAGTTCTATATTATAGACTTATAGAAAGAGACCGTCTAAAAACGTTAAAATGTATTACTGGCACGCGAAACCTTAAATTAGAGTGAATAAATGAAGACTCGGCACAGCACTTCTGAAAGGTTGCCGACCCCTGTGTAGGAAGTACCCCTTCACTGGCTGGTAGGGTCTGAACCAAAGCCCACTGAAGGCAACTGAAAGATTCCACTGGCCTCTGGCCTAAAAAGAGCAAGGCCTAGCATGCATTTCTCTTTATTCTGTTTTCTTCAGCTCGATTCTCTTGGCACAGGAACAAAAGCCCTCCTGAACTAGAGTTAAATGAGTTATAAATACTTTGTTTCTGTGCGGAGGTGGTTCAAACACTTACGTCCCCAAAAATCAGCAGTTAGCATTTAACAGAGAGGCGCCGTCAAGGTTAGTAGGCCAAAAATGTCACGGGCGTGTTTCTTTCTTCCCTTTGTTTACAGAGATCACACACTGCTGTGTGTGCTTTCCTCCGCACCTTCCAAAAGAAATGTCGCAGCGCTGTTTTATATATCGCTAGAGATGGATAAAATCTCTGCCAACAGCCCAGAGGATTTGCAAACAATCAGACAGAAATAAAAAAAAATAAAGAAGAGGCCAGAATCGCAGCTGGGGTCAGTTTCCATATCTCCATGGGGAAGATGGATGGTTTAGGAGTTAGGATGCTAGCTTGAAAGAACTGCTTTGGCACAGACTTCCTGGGCAAATCATTTAAAAACTCTGTGCCTCAGAATAATGGTACTTCCCCTACTTCACAGGGACAAGGGTGTTGAGAGGATAAATACATTGAGGGCTTGTCTACAAGACCATTTAGTTTGCGGCAAACTGGGGCGGGAATCTAGTCTGCCACACACTAACTTGCTGCATGCACCTTGCTGACACGTGCTAACAGCTGGTTAGTGTGCTTTGATCTCCGCCACTTTGAAACAGGAGTAGATTAAAGAGGGCTAACGAAGCCAGCTTGCTGCAAGCTAAATGTTCGTGTGGACAAACCCTAAGGATTGTGAGGCACTCAATTACTACAGTGACAGGGGCCAGATAACTACCTTAGACTGATTTTAATGGAGCTATGGTGATTTCCACAGCTGAGTTCTGCACTCCAGTTCTCACAAGCACCCCTATAACACCAAGTGAGCGAGCAAACCAATACAGTTTTCGATAATACCACTCTTAATCATTTGCTCTTATGTCCCTGGTTTTACCAAGGACCTCAAAGCCTTTTCCAAACCATATTTATTTAAGCCTCAGGGTCCCGAAGAAAGGATAATTATCCCGTTTTGCTAGTGGTGGGGGGGGAAACTGAAGGATGGAGAGGTGACACAGACTGCCCACGCTCACACATGCAGAGTTACTGGCAAATCCAGAAACAGAACCCAGCGGAGACCTCAGGTTTCCTGCTCCACCCACAGGACAACATTCCCGGCCACAGCTAGGAACAGAACCCAGCAGTCATGACTCCCAGGCCCCTTTCTAACTAGACCCTGAATCCTGACTTCTAGCCTCCTGCTCCAAACACCAGATAACATCCCTCCCCTCACCCCACGAGCCCAGGCTGGGTCCAAAGCGTGGGGCTCATTGAAAAGTTTTTGCTGAAACTGTTTTTCTATGAGAACTTTGATTGTTAGCTAAACAAAACTTTTTGCAGAAAGTGTCTGCTTTTTTTTGCAGAAACTGTTATTTCCATCAAAAACTTTGTCTGAAAATCCTAAATTTGTGGGGGTTTTTTTTTGCCAAAATGTGCTTTTCTTTTTAATGAAAAATTGCAATTTTCCATGTGGGGGTGGAATGATTTTCCAACCAGCTCTACTCAGGACTCCCAGGCCCCTACTCCAACCACTACATCACATTCCTGAACGCAGCAAAGGCAAGGAAGATCCATCAGGCCTGGTTTCTGCTCTTACCACTAGGAACACTGTCGCAGTGAGTTAAAATGCATTTACAATTATGAAAAAAACCCTTTTAATGCAGATCTTCATGTCAGATTCTCATTTACTGAATAAAACCACAATCATCATCATCATCCTCTTATGATCCCTTATAAGTACTGAAGCCTTTTGTTGTTGAGTTATTTAACTCTTATAAAGGCTGTCTCACTCACCCGAGCAATGAGCTCTCCAACCATGCCTGTCCAGGTGCCGTTCGCCTCGGGCACACCATACACCCCGTCACCAACCAGGCGGATCTTGTAGTTGAAGTGCAGGATCTCCGCCAGCTCCTTCAACATGTCCACGCAGAAGCCTTCATAGCGGTCGTTCCCCTCCAGCGCCTGGTGGTTCTCCTTCAGCATTAAATAAGGGTTTTCCTGCATCGAAACTGGGCAGCTGTCATTCCCATCTTAGCCATGGGATCACAACAGTGCTGCATTTAGCATGAATCAGTAAGCGGGGCTGAGGAAGGGGGCTCACTGGGGAGTGCCACGGGAGGCAGGAGCTCTGGCAAAAGATACTGGCCAGATCTTCAGTCCTTCTCTGTCCCTTTGACCTCCTTGTGGGATGGGGTGCAAGAGGGGACCAAAAGCTGGCTTCAAGTACCAGCTGTGGATTCTGCTTGCCTAGGAAAATCCTTAGGTGGTGTAAAGAAAGTATACGCAGTTCTGTGACACTTGCTCCTGGTCCTTCCTGTGTTGCTGGAATTCTCTGGACGTGTCTGATCTACCAAGGTGTAGAGGGCATTCTAGGGCATGGCCACAGTTCCAGCAATCTTGAATAAGCTGGAAATAATTTAGAGCAGCCCCAAGGCTGCTCTAAATTGTGCTGGGGTGTGTGTGTGTGTGTGTGTGTGTCAAACTGGCTTCCATAGTCACAGGCTTGGTGGCTGGAGAGTTAGGGAGGGAAAGACAGTATAAGGACACGTCTGCTGCAGTTTGGGTCTTGATTCAAGCAGAGCTCATCTGGACTCAGAGAACTGGCTCCCAGCGTGTGTCACGGGTGTGTATGTGTTAGCAGCAGGGGCACTGGTAAAACCTCAGGGGGGTAGTGGACTCTCAGCAAGATGGGGGGCAAGCAGCACAAGGACTTGGTAAGGTGAGGATGGTGGTGACTGCACCCTCACAGTCCCAGTCTATTACAATTATCTTCATCTCACTCATTTTTAGTAATTTTTATAGAGAGAAGGGACAATTCTCCCGCCCCACCTAACAGCTGTATCCGGAACAAGAACATCACTCGGAGATGAATTTAAAATTGCAACTCATCCCCATCACAGCCCTCTCCCCAGCTGCTTCTGAACTCATCAAATATCATTTCCATATGAAACATCAACTTGAGTTTAATTACACTGTCATAAATTGTCCTCAGTGCTGTAATTAGAGATTTGATCGTCTGTTCTTTATGAAATCAGCGTGCAGCGCTGAATGCAGGGGGCAGAGGCGGGCTGGAAGAAGGGAATAATATCCTGGCTGATTGAGACTGACATCCCTAGACACCGGGCTGGAGAAGAGCTAACGGGAACTGCCGGTGACCCCCTCACTTACCAGGATGGTGGTGACGATGAGAGTGGTGTTGAAGAGACTATCCGATATGTTGGAGGAGAAGATTCTGTTGTCCATGGTAAGTCCTTCAGAAATGTGCCAGTGGCCAATCTGTAAAGAGCAGAATAATGAAATTTACCGTGCAAAGTACCATACGCGCCCGCCATATGGCTCCTGGGACTGACAACAATCAGGCCAGCCCTGTGAAAGATATTTATTAACGCTCCATTACCTTTACAGTGCACCCCACCAACATTATGGCAGAGAAATTATCCCGCTGGTAGGCAGCCTTGGCACACGCCACAGTGCTAAGAACCACCCAGGTTCACATTGCTAGCGGTTGATCCAGGCATCTATACTGTGACAACAGCCAGGCGCCTGATTCGGAGAGGTGCACAGGAGGGCGGTGGGGTGCTTACTGCTATTTGATGTACCAGGACTAAAGCTTTGTCTTCACTGGTGTGTTTTTAACACAAGGTAACTACGCACCTGAGCTATCCCACTGTAAAATCCCAGTGGAGACAAGGCCCTGTGGCTTTAGCCCAAGGTAGCTAGGTGGGATCAATGCTATACCCCCATCTGTGATTCATCCTCATAGAAACCACAGTGCTTTCTCCTCACCAGGATTGTACCATTCCTGGTTCTGACGCTGATTCACCAGGCAGCCTTGGGCGAGTGACTTTTCCGCCCAGCTACCCATCTGAAGGGGATCACAATACATGACTGACCTCAAAGGGTGCCAATAGGCTGAAGTCATGGTCAAGTACTCTGAGATCCTTGGAGGATAAGCCCTACAGGAAGTAGTGTCGCAGCCTCCTGGCCTCCATTACCTAATATCAGACTCAACCAGTCCAGTGCTGACACGAACGTCTTGTAACCCTGCCATGTGGTGTCACCTTAACAACGTGCTTAGAAACTAAGCCACAGCCTCAGCAGCACTGCACTGTGACTAATCTCCCCAAACCCCACCCACGCTGCCACCTGAAGATTAATTAACAGCACTTAGGCCAATCAACCCCAACAATTCTACACAGAGTCTAGGCCACCCTATCCAAACCTCAGTGTTATTGCATTAAAACCAATTTCCTGTCCAACACCATGGAAGAGAGACATAAATCCTACCTGACGCTATGACATGCATGTCCAGGAGAATACCACAACAAGGTCCTGTAACAGGCAGCAGGTCTCATCCATTTCACCCTTGGCAGAGTCTCTTTCCCACTGGGAAGCCTCTCTGCGCCTTATAAGATCCCAGCCCTTGGCATGTTGCAAAGCTGACTGTGGAGTAAATCCCTTGACCTTGCTGAGGCGAGTTGTCTTGTACTGCTGCCCTAATAGCTAGGTGACGACCCCAGAATGTTTGGGGTGCCTGCAAGCAACTCTTTGTAGCAAAGGTCCTCTGTTCCATGATGCCCTAGTACTGACCCAAGCAGACTCGGACACTGCTTGGCAGGGTGGTAGGAATAAATCCACTTCCCTTTGTGCCAAGTGTAATCTAATTATGTTAGAGAGAGAGAGAGATGGAGGAAGGTAACGTAGGTTATAGGTAGAACTGGCTGGAAAACAGGAATTCCAGGTAGCAAAAAAAATGGAGGATTCAAAATTTGTTTTTGTTATGCATCAGAATGAGACGGAGACTTGCTTACAGACCGACCCCCCGTGGTGAGGGCACTCACTGGGGATGTGAGACACCCAGATTCAGGCCCCGGCTCTGAATCAGGCAGAGCAAGAGTTGACCCTGAGTTCACTGGAAGCGTCCACAAAAGTTTTGGTTTCAATGATTCTGCTTTTTCTGACATACAACGTTTCATCGAAACATTCCCGACTAGCTCTAATTACAGGCTTGATCCTGAACTGCTTGTAAATTGTTGAAATTAACCGAGTGACACTGATTTACCCCAGCTGAGGAACTGGCCCTGCGAGGTCAGTGGCTTTTCTTGGCAGTACTTTTCCGCCGGCATGACTCATGTCTGATAACCAGTGTGTATCCAGAGTCATTTCTCAACTCATTTTCATAATCCAAATGCAATCTGGAATAACAGCAACACTTCCTTACTGACCGCAAGGTGGTGTCCCCTAAAGCACGTTTGTTGCGTCCGCCTCCCATCCCCACATCATAAGGAGGCACAAGTCGTACGTGGCAATGGGGCAGTGAGGAAGAAACGCTTGGAAATACTGAAAACCAGGGCGACTTGGTCTGTAGTCTCTGCACAGGGGCAAGGGACTGACTGGGCTGTCAAAGGGCTCGCAGAGCAGATTTGCAGAAAAACAAATTAATGCTGAATAGCCACCTGAGTGTTAAAGTCCAAAAAATATCCAATTGTCCTTCCTGGAGACCCATGGCCAGTGCCGTCGAGGTTAGGCCTCTGACCAAGCCAGGTTAGGGCAGGGCAAGCCACTCTTCCCTGTCCTGGCTTCACCTAGAACTGGCTCCTGGTAGAAGCAACCAGCCTTTTTATTTGGCCTGTTAGGTCCTGATTAGCCTCTGCTTGCTCCCTGCCCTTCTAGGTGCAACTCTTGCTGGTTCTGCCTGCGATGTCTCTCTAGGCAGCCTTGGTGGTCCAAACTCACTGCTCTTCTCTTCCAGTAAGACACCTTCTTAGGGCAGGGTGTGCCAAGGCAATGGGCAGCAAGCGCTTGGTACACCCCACATCAGGGCCATACGTAAGGCATTTCCCCTCTGCTCCCTAGAGGTGGCACGTCTAGGTTGGAGAGTGAATAGAGGAACCACATGGTAGCGTGTGGTAGCTCATGCTGGATCTGCTCTGCAGATAGCATGGGAAAAGTTCAGGCTCCAGGGCTGTCAATCTGGCACCTTTCACAACATTCATGCTGCTCCGGGAAAAGCACTTGTCACACCAGGATTTCAATGTGCGCCGTACCCATTAACTCATCAAAGCTCACAGCCCCTCCATGAGGCCAGGAAGGGCCATTAGCCTCACCTGATAGACAGGGAGACCAAGGCACAGTGATTGGCAGCAGGTCACAGAGCACAAGCTGGGAATAGAATCCAGAAGTCCTTGGCATCTAGACCAGGGGTGGGCAAACTACAGCCCACGGGCTGGATCTGGCCTGCCAGCCATTTTAATCCGGCCCTTGAGTTGCCTCTGGGGAGCAGGGTCTGGGGCTTGCCCCACTCTGGTGCTCCAGCCGGGGAGCAAGGTTGGGGGCTGCTGCACGTGGCTCCCGGAAACAGTGACATGGCCCCACTCCGGCTCCTACATGAAGGGGCAGCCAGGGAGCTCCGCTCTGCACACTGCCCCTACCCCAAGTGCCGCCCCCACAGCTCTCATTGGCAGGGAACTGCCTGGGCCACGCCTCCACATAGGAGCCGGAGAAGGGACATGCTGCTGCTTCTGGGAGCCGCTTGAAGTAAGTGCCACTTGAAGCCTTCACCCCTGAACCTCCCCCTGTGAACCAACCACCTGCCCCAGCCCTCCAACCCCTCGATCCCAGCCCAGAGCACCCTCCTGCATACCAAACTCATCCCCAGTCCCACCCCGGAGCCTGCACCCCCCTCCCCCCCCGCTGGCACCCTCACCCCCACGCCCCAGCTCAGAGCCCCCTCCCACACCCTGAACTCCTCATTTCTGGCCACACCCTGGTGCGCACACCCCTAACCAGAGCCCTCACCCCCTCCTGCATCCCAACCTCAATTTTGTGAGCATTCATGGCCCACCATATTATTTCTATTTCCAGATGTGGCCCTCGGCCCAAAAAGTTTGCCCACCCCCTGATCTAGACCTTGTTGACCTCTATTAGAAAATCAGCCTCGATTTAACTCAAAATCAATCTAGTTACATCTGTGCCACCCCCTAATATAGATGCACTGAAACGGCTTTCATTGTGCTTTGGCTGAGTTCAATAATCAGTCTGGGGCAGACACTGCATTGAAGTCCATGGGAGTTTTGTCATTCACTTCTATAGATGCAGGATCAAGCCCTTAAACTCGGGCTTCACTGGCGTAACAGGATGGATTTTAGCTACACTGGACTTTAGCACAAGGCTAGCACAAGGCCCCAGTCACCTGCTCTAACGACCAGACAACATTCCCTCCCCTCTTGCTTCTCTCAGATAGCGATCAGTTCTCAGTAATGCGTTATTTTGTCAGATCTGATAACTGGAGATTAGTGACAGATTATCTTTAATTTTAACAACTCTTGCTGTTGTCAGATTCTTCCCTTCCCTGCTGGCATACTGTAATTGACTGCCTCCTCTTCCTCTGGCATGACAGATGATTTGACCCTTCGTGTAGCATAGCACTGAGGCTAAATACATCGATATGCCAAGGTTATTCCCACTCCGTGCTGTGCTTGGTACTGACTCCCTTGATGGTACAGTAATGGCACTAATTGACTCCCCACAATGCTCAGTGTTTCTGAAGTTTAATGTACTGGAAGATTACTAGGATTCTCAGATCTTTTCACTCTCAAATGCAGATGCCAAGGTAATTTTAATCATATATCTATGATTTTATATCCATGTATATATGGTTTTTATATACACAAAGAACCACCAACAAAATCTCTTCAATACACCTCAGAAAACAATTAGATACCCTATCCACAACTGGGTAAAATGGCCTTGTGATTAAGACCCTGAGGATATGTTTACATAGACTGTGGCAGCGAGCCTCCCAGCCTAGGTCGACAGACTCAGGTGTGCGGGTCTCATTCTACCGTGCTAAAAATAACTGTTTGGAAAGGGCTTTGACGTTGCTTCTCAGGCTGGGGCTCGGCTCTGAGGCTCACCCCCTACCCTAGGCTTCAGAGCCCCAGCTCCACCCTGAGTTGCAGCGTCTACATAGCTACATAGAATGAGTCCCACACGCCTGAGTCTGGGAGGCTCACTGCCATGGGCTGTATAGATGTACCCTGATTAGGCAAGGACTCAGGAGACCCGGAGTCAACTTCTGGCTCTGCTACAGACTCCCTGTGTGGCCTGAGGCAAGTCACTTAATCTAGTTTCCTCCTCTGTAAAATAGGGATAATTGCCCTTCCTTTGTCTGTCTTGCCTATTTAGATTGTAAGCTCTCTTGGGCAGGCACTGTCTGTTACCAGGTGTATGTACAGTACCTACCATACTCAGGCCCTGACCTCTGTTAGGGCCTCAGGGCATTACTGTGATACAAATAACGTGCATCCAGACAGGGCAGCTGAACCTGCGAAGAACAAGACAGCAGCCTTGAATGCATCCCTCCCTAACCTCCCTGGGCAGACACGGTCTCTTGACTTCGCTATCCCACAAAGGAGTTATCGGAATGTGCGACACCGACACAGATTTATCATCTCCATAGAAAATGGCCACCGGCTCACATGAGATGAGCGTGGTGTTCTGTTCCCATTCCTTCAATCCCTTAAACTCCCCTGGTTGATAGGGATCGGCACCAACGAGCCTGAGCCTCCCAACCCCTTAAAGCACAAGGTGACAAAACACCACTGGAACAAAGGATTTTCATGACATGCCTTTTCGGCGGCTCCCCGCAGGCCTGAGCAGCAGGTGATACCAGGGAGAGATGGCCTGGTGAGACCATTCTGTAATCTCCTGAGGCAACAAGCTCCCCCGACCCCCATCTTCACCCCTGCAACTAGGGACCAGGGTAAAGCTGGCCCTGAATATGGATGCCTTGAAACAGCTAGGCACCTCCAGCGCAATGAAGGTGGATTTCCTCTGAGCTCTGATTAGCAAGCAGCATCCTGCTGAGTTCATTCATCACCCCACCCCCCCAACAAGCACCCTTCTCATGCCCGAGAAAGAGAGTTTGCATTTGAAGAGCCTTGTCGATGCTAACAGGTAGGGGAGATTTCCGGCAAGAGACATAATTGGGCACTTGGCAAAGGCTCCGTATCAGCCCAAAGAGAGAGGGGGATTAGAATCCCTTGCAGAACAGAAACTTGGAAGTGGCTGCACAAATCTGCCAGGCCTGCTGCTTCTAAAGGAGGCTGGAAGACCCCTGATTGCAGGACAGTGAGCTGTCTAGCATGCTCAGAGGGGCTGGCAGGTAACTTGTGGAGGGTCACCTATTAAACCTGTATGACTAACAGTCACACGTGACAAACCTGTGGGTCTCCCTGGCCCACTTCCCACTAATGTGACCAGCCCTGGCGCCATTCCGGCCCACCTCCTAGCCAGGGTCCACCCTGCCTTCTCTCCCCTTGGGGCAACCTCTGCCCACTCCTCAGTTAGGGCAACATTCCCTCCCCCCACCCCACTCCCCAGCCAGGGCGACAACCCCCATTCCCAGGGCCTCAGACCCGTTCCTTAGCTGGGGCAATAACCAGCAGGAGTTGTCCACTGAGGGCCTAATCCTTTGCTAAGAGCCTCCCATGAGGTGCTGAGTACCTCAGACTATAAGGAAGTCCATGGGAGACAAGGGCACTCATTCCTTTGCAGGATCAGGCCCAGAACCCTAACCAGGCTGGGGCGGGGAGTAGGTAGGGAGGCGCACAGGTCCTGAGGCAGCTGCTTAGCCATTTATATGCTAAAAGGGGTTGATGGGTTGAAGTGGCGGTAATTACAGAGGGTCTCTGATCTGTCAGCTCATCTGCATCTCATCAGCATACCAATTAGGCACCCTCCCTTCCATCCCCAACACTCTATGTTAAGGCATGGAAGCCTTTTTGCACAGAAGTGGATAATTGGACACGTCCACACAGGGAGGGAATGTGGTGTCTCCTGGAGGTGAGGCTGTGAAGATTGGTGGATTCTAATCCCACTCTTGCCATTAATTCCCCATCCAAATTTCCTTCCTCTCCTCGGGGCCACCTACAACACATACCCCGTCTTCCCCCTTTTAAAGTGCCAAATCTCAGTCCCCAGGGTTTAATCTAAACCCCAGAGAGACGCTACAATGCTTTTTAAAGGGTGGGAGAGGGAGAGAAAGCAAAAAGAAATGTACAAAGTCAGCCCCTGTCAGATCTCCAGATCCCAGACACACACTAATGAGCTTCTGCCTTATCAGGCATCTCGTGAACAGAGGGCTCTCGTACAGCTGGGGAAATATTTCCACAAGTTAAACTAAATACGGAAATGCGTTCAGTGCATTACATAAATATATTAAAAGTTAAACACTTAATGCCCTGGCTCTCTTGCCCAAAAGCAATGAGGAGTTTGAAAATCTGAGAGTCTCTAATTTGTTTGCTGGCTGAAATCTGGATCAGCTTCAACTTCTGGTGAATTTTCTCTCAAAGCTGATGAGCTGGAAGCCCCGGTGGCTGCAAGAGACAGACATGGGCAGAGAGCACGAGCCTGTTAAAAAGGCAACAAGGATGCTTCAAACAACACTAGACAGAAGTCAGCTAATTTGACCCTTGGGAGCAGTTTGTCTCCAGGACACAAGTGTTTGCTCCTGAGTGGTGGGTTTACTTAAATGATTTCTAACTATTCATTTATTTATTCAATATATAATAATATGGGAATTTCTCCCACGGTTGGCTGAGAAGAGGAAAATTGGAGAATAATCAGCAGCTCACTAGAGCTATTCTAATCTCAAAGCCTTATACTGCTGCTGGGGTTGGAGGGCCCTTGATTCCCACTTGAAAACACTGAGAACTGAAGGTGTGCTCAGCACCGGGCAGGATCCAGCACTGAATTTCAGAAACCTGGACCGGCACCTCCTACTTGAGTGAGAGGTACCCAGCTGGGCAGGAACTGGGCTCCACGGTTGGAGGGGGTCCAGAAGAATTGGTGAGGCTGGTGGGCTGGGATGTTTCATCTGGGAGGAGTGGGAGGAAGACATGTTTTGGGGGCCTGAAAGGGAGAGCCTGAGCATGGGGCAGGCAGCGTATAAAAGCCTGCTTGGAGGGCTTGTAACTTGGGTGGATCTGGGCCCTGCTTAACCTTAATATGCCCTCTGGGCAATGGCCTGACCTCCAGGTAAGAGGTGCAGGTTGGGGCTGCCTCATCCAGCTCAGAGGTAGAGGCCCAGCTGAGGAATTATGCGGCCACTGGAATACAAACCAGGGGATGGTTTATTTAAGGACACCACACACTGTGACCAGGCAGCCGACATCAGCAGGGCTTTCCATTGTCCACGTGCCTTGTCAGCATAACCTGGAGTAATTAATCACCTCTCACTGGTGGGCTGTTTGCAAAGCTTAACTCCAAGGGGAGATGCGGGATACCTCTGAAAAGCAGGCCACTTACTTAGCTGCCTATCCTGCATAACCTGCTGTAGAAAAGGTTGCCCTTTTCTGGCTCCACCTATTGCTCCCAGTAGACTGGGATTTTCAAGAATGCACTGGTTCTTCAAGGTTCTGATGAGATCTTTCATGAATCCCGTTTGCTTTGTGATGTGCTATCAGACTCTCCACACTGGGACATGCCATGTATGCTGCTTGGTTGGGATTGGTCACGTAAGTCACACGGCACCATCTCTGTTTCTGGATGGGTGTACTTAGGAGACAATGGCAGTGAACAGAAGTAATTCAAGTCAAAATCCTTTCTTCTGATGAGGGTTTGTGAGATAGAAGAACCCAGCATGACTTCCAGGGGGACGTTTGCAGCACTGGCCATTAGGGAAAAGCGAGGCAAAGCATTTTGCTACTTGGAGACCAAGCAAGCTTGATCTAGCATCACTGATACACAAACAGGGAACCCCGGGATGCCTCTTATCCAGTCACTGCTCTGCATGCAGAACTGCTCTTTACACCTTGATACTGTATTGCAGCAGCATGTTTAAACACTGTCATCTGCAGACAGACCCTGGGTGTGTGAACCATGTGACTGGACCATTTACCAGCTTTGTTCAACATACAGAAAGTTATTTTGCATCATGGAAAATGAGTCTCCAAACCCTAGAAGAGAGACAGGGTGGGTGAGGGGATATCTTTTATTGGACCAACTTCTGTTGGCGACAGAGACGAATTTTCGAACTCCACAGAGCTCTCTAATTTCCTGAGACCAAGAGCATCACCATTCCAAACCCTAAAAGAGATTGCCCACTGATGGCAAAATCTTTATCATGTCAGTCATTCTCCAGGAGCTGAACACAGCCGTAAGACTAGCCGGGATTTTCATGCAATCAAAACTGCACTGCAGAGCTCTCAGCAAAACACAGATTCAGAAGGATCTGCATATTTATGGCAAAACTCTCCCTCACATTTAAAATGTATTAAAAAATATAGCAATCATGTTAGTTTGTAAAGCCATTTCTCTCCCCGGCTCCTGCCTAATGGCTACTCTCATTAGCGTGGACGGGTTTGGATCTGTCACTTTTGTTCATAACAAGTGGGACTAGGGAAATGGCTAGAAAGGGCACTGATGCTGTAAGAGACCTCTCCGTGTGGGAAGTGACATCCCATTTCCCTGCTCACTCAGAGGGAGCTGAAGGCAGTGTCAGAGCAGAGCCGTCAGGTAGAAACTGGCAGGCAGCATTCCAGCCAAGGCTAAAAGTAGCTGCTGCAGCAACATAAGAACTTTCCTGAGGCCGGGTCCCAGGCAGAGATAGGTAAGATGTCGCTGCTTTTGTTCTGTGATGAGGCACTTCCAGCTGGCAAACATCTGGACAAGGGTTCTTTCCACTGGGCTGATCTGTAACTTCTCAGTGAGCTGCCCAGATAGGAATATTAAAGATGAGACCCCAGTTCCGAGGCTCCTTAGTCTGCTTCATATATCAGATTTGCTTTCTCCCAGAAAACATGACCTCCATGGAGCTGCTTCATCCAGTCCTACAGCGCCTGGGCCAAGTTCCAAGCTGGTGTAAGCAGGTTCAGCTCCATCAACTTCATCATCCCGCCTGAATTTGGGGATGCTTCCACCACTGTCCTCCTCTCTGCTCCACTCAACAATCTTGCCATTGTGGGACCCTTCTCCTCTGAAGCTCTTGCCATGTGGCACAGCCTCCCTCTGGAATCTCTCCACCTCCTTGCAAACCTCAGCTGAAATCCCCCTTTCCTCTCCAGGCTCTCTCCTAAATAAACATGCACTTCTTTATTATTTATTAAAAATAGATAGGTGTGAAATAGAGGCAGTGTGTCTCAGTGGCTGGGGCACTGGACAGAGAACCAGGTTCTATTCCTGGGTCTGCCACTGGCCTGCTGGGTGATGTCGAGTAGTCATGTCCCCTTGTCATGCCTCAGGTTCCCCAACTATATTATGGGATAATATATCTCATTTGTAAAGTGCTTTGAGATCTACTGTTGTAAGGTTTCCTGCAGCTCACTATACACATCTGGCACTGGCTGTTGGAAACAAAGTACTCTGCGAACTGGACCATGGGTCTGATCCAATCTGGCAATTGCCATGTTCTTGCAATGGTGAGGTAAGTCATCTCCACCCTGTCCCATTTTATCTTCCTGCCAAAGTTAGAACAAGAATACCAATGTGGGAGGAGAACAAAAACGAGCAAAAGAGAAGGGTCGAGTAACTAGTTCAACCACTAATGAATTGAGTGGTGGGTTCCTGCTCTGCTGCAGAACCAGGAGGTCCATAAAGAGAACCACAGAGACACAGCACTGAATCTCTGCTGAAAGCTGGAAATATACCAATACCCCTAATCACCTCTGAGTGCAGCAAATGCACAGAGTCTGGTGCAACTCATTGCTCCTTGGATCTTGCAATGACTCTGCAACCAAAGGGTCTGGTGTGAAGTCCCTTTGGGGAATGTCTATGCTGCAACTGGGACAGCATGTGTTGGCATTCCTGAGCTAGTTTTCATCGAGCTAGCAGTGTGGGTGGGGCTCAGGTATGCTGCAACCGTGCCTCCCACCTGCTATGTAGACATACCCTCTGTGTCCGTGCATGGAGGGGGAAGGAATCTCACTGGCCAGTTTCTCCTTCTGTCAGCTTAGGGCTGTAGCAATCAAAAGGCCAACTCTGCAGGAGATATAGTCGCATCAGGTGACCATCAAGAGAGCACAAGACAGCGAACCAGGGTTGAGTTGAGGGCAGCTGAACGACAAGGGTAGAGGAGGTGGGGATGAACGAGCACTTTGCTGCAATCATAAGAGAGTGAACGAAGGGCAGACCAAGTGTCAGTGCAAGAGCATGAGAGAATAAGGTGCATTTAATATGCCAAGGACTAACCACTTAAGGGACTGTGGAGGCTGCAGATGTCTCATGCATGGCACAAATTCTTTAATTCAATCAAAAAAAAGTCACTATGAGCTGGAAGGATGAAGTGCTTCTTGCAGAAAAGCAAGCAAACAAGAAAAGGAAGCTCCAGGTGATTCGGATTCTGGTACCTCCACCAATACACACTGATCAGTGTCTGCTGGGAGCCTTTCCTGGTGCACTAACCAGCCTCTGCTCAGGCTGAAACAAGACTCCTTTTGCTCTGCATTTGCCCGGTTATCCTCCATCTTCAAGAGAATCCAGCCAATGGGGAGGTACCAAGTGTGTGTGTGGGGGGGCATTCACCTGCTGTTGGTAGGAGTCATCTCCTCTATGGGGCCACTCTTAAGCCACCCCTGCCCAGGTTCCCATAAAGACTCACTGGGCGAAATGGCTTGCCTAAAGTTAGGCTCCTAAATCCTTACTGAGGCCCATCAATAGAAGTGGCCTGATTTTCGAAGGTGCTGCTTTCCTGCAGCTCATAGTGACTCCAGTGGGATTTGTGAGTGCTCAGCACTTCTGAAAGCCTGGCTGCTTATATAGGCACCCAGGTTTGAAAACTAATGAAAGTCAGACTGTCCCCCAACAGAAGGGGATGGTCGTACGAGCAATACACAGAGAGGAGAACAGTAGCTAGCCCCCATCACCAATACAGGAGGTGGTACGGGAGGGATCGACGAGCAGTTTCAGGCAATGATTATCACAGCTAGTCAGGAACCAGAATGTCTATTCCACGGGAAATTCTGATATTTGGGGGAGGGGAAAAAAATCTTTCCAAACTGAAACGAAAGGCTGAAATTTCAAAATTTCCCACAAAAGGAAAATCCCCCAAAGTTTTGATTCAGTCGGAACCACTGAAATATTTTGTTTCAATGTTATCGTTTTGATTCATTGTATTTAGTCGACTTTCATCATCCAGTTCAAATCGACTTTTCGTTTTGAAAGTTTTAAATACATAAAAAATGGCCACAATCAAAAACGACATGTTTCCATTGACCCAAACTAAACAAAGGTTCAGATTTTTGATTCACAAACATTGTGGAGACTTTTATTTTTCATCCTGATTTGGGAGGGGGGAAATTTTGACATCTTGAACATTTTCACAGGATGGGAAAACCATTTCCCAGCCTGGTCTAATAACAGGGCCTTTTCTTGGTTTAGCTGATGTCTCTTGACAATGGGTTTAACTTAAACTGGAAAAAAAAAGCCACTCATATAGGAAAATAAGAGAGTCTACACAATGGGTAAAACCAGTATAACTATACCTGTGTAACTGCTAAAACTTTCTCATGTAACTTTCCTCCAAATCATTTAGGGATAGGTTTACGATTAACTGAAATCAACCACTCTTAATCTGAAAGCAGTTTGCACTAGTTTAAACCAGTGCAAGTTTGTGTGTAGACATGGCGTGTGAGTGTGTACACACCCAGGACATGCTTTATAGGCACTGAATCTTATCCACTAGAAGAGAGGGCTGCTGTCACACTGGGGCTGATGCTGGGTGTCGCTAGTCATGCTGCAGAGATGGTCCCTTAAGGAGGTAATTTAAAATGCTTGGAGATGCCTTGGGGAAGTCTCTTAACAAAGGGAAACACAGGGTTTCATTGTAAACTTCCTTCCAAGCCATGAACTATGAGAGAGCTGCAGCTAAAAGCAGCATTGGGGTTGTTCCTTGCTAAGGGCCAGGTTGTGCAAGGCAAGGAGTACTCTCCACTCCCACTGACTTTAGGGGGAGTGGAGGTGGGGACTGGTTCTCAGTACCTCCCAGGAGGTACTCAGCACCTGGCAGGTTCAGACCCTAGGAAGAGCCTGCAGGGCCAATCTTACCTGTCTGAAGCCATGTCGTGTGTACTGCAGGATTTTCAGGGCATAGTTCGACCGTTGACCTTTGCTGTTGAATTCGATGTGGCCGGTGAGACCTTCCAATTCTACCTGTCCAAGAGAGAGTGAGTTACAGCACCAAATTGAGATCGTTCCCCTTTACAGTCTTGAGCAGAACCTGCGTGTGGCTGCTGTTCACCCGGTTAGCTAGGACAGAACTGTGGAGCTCTGACATCTATTCACGGGGAGGGAGTATAAACAGTATTTCCATGGGACAATGCTCATTGCTTTCAGAATCTGCCTGGAGTAGAAATGAGACAGGGAAGAGGGAAAAATATCCCCAAACAAAACAAAGACTTGTAAGTTGCAAGGCTTCCAGAATTCCATTTCTCATGAAGGTTCCATTCATTACCTTTTTAGCCACACTCCAGCCTGCCCTCCCCTGTAACCTCATTCCATCTCCACGGCCCCAAGGCTTCACATTGCTCAACTGCAGAAGTGTCACATTGAAATAGGCGGCTGGGGATTCTGTGGCAAACCGTGCCATGCCATTGCACTGCACGAAGCTTGTGTTAACAGGGGGTGACATTGCAAAGAGTCTCGTGACGAGAGTCAAATCCCACACAGCAGATTTAAATGCTGCTGAGTGCTGCTCAAGCACCTTGTCAGCATTGAGACTAAATTAATGATAGAAGATTTAGGAGAAACTCTGTCATTTTGGGGTTGCGGGCGTTTGTGTGAACATTTGATTAGGGATGGGGCAATGAGGTGGTGTTTAAATCAGGAGTAGGTTAAGGTGTGTGTGGGGGGAAGGGGTCAGATGTTGAGACCAAAGCCACATCAGTGAGTCTTCTACCATCTTGGGATGAAATCTCATGAGAATAGCTGTTCTCATGAGATTTTAGTTGCATCCAAAGCAGAACCAGAAAAAAAATGTTCAAACTGGAACCAAAAAACACACGTCATGTTCACTTCTGGGACTTCAACTTGAAACTCTCGAGGAATCTGAGGGGTTCAGACCTGGGGTTCTGTTTTGACCCATAGTTACTTTTGATCTATATGAGTTCACAACACCCTACGTTCAAAAAAGTCCAACTCATCCACCCCAGCAGGAGAAACTCATCTACAATATCTGAGAGACTAACAAATTTATTTGGGCATAAGCTTCATCAGATGAGTTTTAGCCCACGAAAGCTTATGCCCAAATAAATTTGTTAGTCGCTAAGGTGCCACAAGGTCTCCTTGTTGTTTTTGCTGATACAGACTAACACGGCTACCACTCTGAAACCTCACAATATCTGAGCTTCTCCTGGTTGCAAGGTGGGACCATAAATCAGCTCAAGTTCACTTGAAACTGGGTCCTAGGGAACATTCACAAAGCTTGCTGATCTCTGTGTTTGCAACAAAGCCTGAAAGTTGGTGACTTTCACGTAGTTCCTAGGCCGGCTACAAACATTTCTCTCATGGCTTTCTCCTTCATTCGCAGCGCTACCTTCAAACAGGTTGGTATCCTGTGCTTTGACTGCAGGGGCATCATCTCACACACGTTCATGTGCGCATGACTTTTGCTCCTGGCAGTTAGGGGGTGGATACAGATAAATCAGCAAACTTCAGTCACTTCTCACCATTCTCAGGTAGTTCATCAAGCTGGTACCATGTTGCCAGATCTGTGCGGATCCACAGGACAGCGGTTTCACACCAATCTCCTGGCTCCGGTTTAGCTCCTGCACCGCTGTCACCACGGCATAAACGGCATCAAACAATAAGGCAGAGGAGAGCTGTGGACAGAAGAGAGAGAGGTGGGAGCTCAGAGGAGCAGCACCAAAGGTTGGAAAATTGAACAAGACCCAACTTGCACTTACTGAAGGAACAACTCCAATGTTTCTGCCATACGTGTGCACACAATTACACACACATTGTAAAATAAATCTACACACCCATACAGTACACCAGTGTAGAAGCTTACATCTGCTCACACACCCTCCAGTGACTCCATTCAACACCATGGAGCTACAGTTACCCTACCATCTCTGTCATGCCTTGAGCTAACCTTGCCTCACATCCCATTCACAGTCTGAGCTGGGGTTAGTGAGAAGGAGCTAGACAAGATTGCCCAGTGCCCTGTGCCTTGGGCAGTTACTCATGCTTGTGCAAAGCGAGCATAAAATGCTACCCTTCTGATTTGGCACAGAACTAGGTAAGTTCATGGAGGATAGGTCCATCAATGGCTATTAGCCAAGATGGTCAGGGAGGCAACTCTATGCTCTCGGTGTCCCTAAACCTCCGACTGCCAGAAGCTGAGAGTGCACGACAGGGGATGGATCACTGGATAATGTCCTGTTCTGTTCATTCTCTCTGAAGCATCTGGCACTGGCTGCTATCAGAAGACAGGATAGATGGAGCATTGGTCTCACCCAGTATGGCCTTTACGTTCTTAGTCATTGCACAAGGGCAGGGTAGCGGAGAATCAGGCCCATAGACTCCTTTAACCATCATTCTTTTGGCATCTCCACATCAATCATTGTGATAGGCGTAACTCATGTTGCCATTCCTGATTCAAGTCCATTCCTTGGACTTCCTCCTCCTCTTCTCATGCTTATTACCTTACCCTCCACATCTCGGGTAGTTTCTTCTTATTGCCCTTCGCATCCTCGCTTTCCTCCCTTCTCCACTTATCTGCTTCCCTTCCCTTCTACGTCCTCCAGTCCCCACACTGGCCTCTTAGTCCCTTTACCATAATTATCTGGTCCCCTTTTCTACTGCCGGTCGTCCCTCTAAAAGAATTATTGCTAGAGGAGATTTCAGAATCCATGCTGACTGTCCCCTCTTCGACCCACTTACTTCTAATCACTTCTATTTACCATCTTGTCTCATGCGGAGCGTTACGTTCCCCATGCGCGATTGTTTCGATGTTTTTGATCAAGTTAACAACCGGTCATTTTCTATCTCCCCTTCATTGTTATGACTAGGATTTCACTTTCAATTATCGTCACTTCCTGACTGCACTGGCATTTGGTTGCCACATCTCATTACTGTCAAAGCTCCCTTTTCCTACCTCCCTCTTCAAAGAGTCTCCGCTCTACCGTTGCAGCATCCAACAACATATTTGCTCTTTAGCTTGTTGAGCCTTCCCCCATATGTGGACATTTACAGTTCAACTATATCTACCTGATCACATTTATTCACTTCCCAGTCACCCCAAGGGGGGGAACGTCTTGTTAAGCAGACCCTTTGGCTTCCACCGCCTTACCTGTGTGAATAAAGTGAGCCAGATTTAACCCACTAGGGCTTGAGCCTACCCCTGCTGAAGTCAACAGTGAAAGTCCAACTGTCTTCAGTGGTCTGGTATCAGGTTGTTAATGAGCAACTCAGGGCTTTGAAATGTACATGCAGACACTATGAAAAACTAACGCTGCCATGCTTAGTGCTAGCAAACCCTAACCATCAGCTCTAATAATGCCAGTAATCCCCCATTTCCATCTTCCACCCCTCAACGTCTCTCACATTTGTTCTATCAAGGTAGATGGAGCTCAGACAATTTGCTGGTATTTCTGGCATTGCCCCACCTAATATGATGTTGAATTTTCTCCCTATTCTAGTCTGTGTATATTCTGACACCACCCTCCTCACCACAGTATGTGAGCACTTTCCAGGAGCGCATCCAGCGACGTGAGTAGCCACCATCATGCGTGATTCGTACTTTTGGGATCTGATTGATCTCATCTGCAATAGCGATGAACCCTGTTGTCGGTACCGCTCTGCGACCAAAGCACTTTCCGACTATGGATTAACTGAGCTTCGGGCCATGCCTAGCGAGTCGATAAGTATTGTTATCTCCACTGTGCAGAAGAGTAAACTGAGGCACAGAAGAGGATGAGTGACTTGCCCACGGACACACAGGCGTTTGCGGCAGAGTTGGGAATAGAACCCAGGCATCCTGATTCCCAGTCCCCGTCTGAACCATCAGATGCCATCCCTCTCTGCCTATCCCTTTGTGTTTGGCGATAAGTCTTCCAACTTTCTCCCTAAATAGTCACATCTGCTCTTAGGCATTCCCCTCCAGGGCTGCATTTTCCAGAGTTGTTAAAGGAGCAAATCTATCCTCCCGCCTCACCCCTATTGACTCAAACCATCTCCTTGCACTCCTAGCTCCATTGCTTGTTACTGCAACTAGAAGTTCTCCATCCTTTGGCTCCTGTTCAGCAAAGCACATATGCACATGCTTAACTTCACTGGGACTTACCCGTGTGCTTTGCTGTCTCAGGGTCCTTATCAGTAGCGACAGGTCAAATTCTGTATGAAGATGCAGCTCCGCTGACATCGGGAGTTTCTATCCTCTTACCCCAGCTCTGAAAACTGGCCCCAGTTGTCTCTGGTCGGGTTTTCATTTCCCCTCTCTTTGAGTAGCTAATGATCTCTGATTAGCTACTAAGCAAGAGGCTTGTAGATCTTAGTGAAGCATTTGACGTTATTGATTGGAATATTTTACTCTTTAGCCTCAGACAATTTGCTGGTATTTCTGGCGTTACACTTCCCTTTTCAAACATGCCCTTTTTGGTTTGCTTTGCTGTCAGGGGTGACTTCTTCTGCTAAGGGGATCCTCACCCATCCCCCAAGCCCTACACTTCCCTCTCTCTTTTCTCTACTTACAGCTTTCCTTGGAAGCACCTGATTTCCAATTCTAACGCTGTGTATCAGACCAGCCATTCCCTATCCACATGGGCTCAGAACTACGAGTCTATGCCAGTTTCATGATTTTGAGGGGCCTGATTCAGGGCTTTTAAACCCTGGGGGACAGCAATATTGCAACATGCACAAAAAGATGTCAGCACCCACCCTCATACGTCTTCACCAGCTCCCCCCTTTATTTCACGAACATGCTTTTAAAGCCCACTATGGACTTGCCCTATCCAAAATCATGAACTGTATTCTGCTCAAGTCCTCTCCTCGCTCCCTCTGCTCACCTAGTATCAGAATCCTCTAGGCCACTTCCACTTCTTCCTATGGCTGTTGGTGCAAGAGCCTTCTCCTCTGCTGCTTCGGCCATCTGGAGCAGTCTTTTCTGTGTCTCTCTCCGGCTCATCAGCTCTCCGGCTCGTTTCAAATCTCAGCCAAACACAATATTGTCTCCCTCGCCTATGCCTCCTAATTGCTATTTCCGTCTGCCATTATTTATTTGTAAACTCCGTTAACTGTATTTAACTCAGTCAAGCAAATTGGGATACAGTTTGCATGGAAGATGCTTGTGTAAAATTAAGTTGCATTTCACTGTAGCACAGCTGCTAGCCGATCTTCCCAGTTTAAAACTCATTCACTTTGGCTTCCCCAATCCCTCTCTCTTCTCCGCCCCTTATCAAATCTCCTCTTCCTTTGAGAAGAGTCATTTAAAAAAGACATGGCTTTTTTCATTCTGACGTTAAAAAAAACAAAAAACAAGTTGCACATTAACGTGTCTCTCTCGCTTTTGTGCATTCTTGATTTGTGCTGATCGTTGTCATTTTGTGCCACCTCTGTGGTGAACAGTGACCGCACAACACTGCATGTGAAAGACCCAACGGTTTTGATGGTGGTTCCTACTCACATGATTGTGTGGGTGTAGGGGAGTAAAGAGCCTCCCCCCATATCTTGCAGGGAGATCACTGCATGGCTGGAAAACCAGGGGAGCAACTCCCCAGAGAGGTAGTAAGGGGATGGAGCATGGGTAGAGCTGTGTTCCTCTATGTGTCATCAGCTGCATGAGGAGTGAGTATGGCGCACCCTGGGACAAGGAGCGCCCAAAGCCATAGCTCCGCCCCCTTCAGTGCACAAGCCAGCTGGCTAGTGGGGAGCACACTGCATGCGTCACAAGTTACCCTCCCCCGCCCGGCACAAACAAAGCATTCCAGAACGCGCTGTATCTTCCTGATGCAGGATGCCCTCAATTCTGCCCCCTGGCACGGCTCAGCTCCTCGCCAGCTGCAGCACAGGGCTGCGGCTAAACCCCCCAAATCTAGCCCTGTGGGGTGTAGCTACAGTGCAGCTGGGAGTGAGCCCCAGAGCCTGGGTAGGCAGTGCTAGCAGGACTCGAGGTATCATACTAAAAATAACAAGGTGGATGGTGCGGCTCCAGCGGAGGCTCGGGATAGCCACCCAAGCATGGACCCAGGAGACTGGATGGGCCTGAGGGTCAGAGCTGCCACCCGAGCCGTGAGGTCCACACTGCTCGTTTTAGCATGCTAACTTCCGTCTGTCTACTCAGGCTGGGATGCTGGCTTCCAGCTGCAGTGTAGACATATTTACAGAAACACAAAGAGATCCATCATAGTTTAAAGAGAAGATTTTTGTTTTATTTACCAAAATCTCTCACGTCAAGGCCATGTTTAAAGTCAAGCTGCTCTCCAAGGACTATAGGCAGGTTTGGGAGGGGTGAAAGGGAATCATTCTTGAAACATTGTCATCTGTATATTTGCCCCCAAACATAACACAGAGAATTAAAACCATTAAAATCCTGTGAAATAGACTTTACAATCTGGATTTCATTCAATGAAATAAACACTTAATTACAAACATCTGTTTCAGCCTAAATTCTAATTACCTAATCTAGCCATCTGTAATTTTAATGATTTTATCTGATTTCTTTTCCTTGCAACGTGATTAATGAGAATGGCATTTGAAGAAGTAGCTTCCCCCGCCCTTCCTTAGACTCTTACCCATCCCTAGCAAGAAAGCCCAGGGATCTCACAGTGTAGGCTTCACCTCCTGTCGAGTCTGGATGTTGAACTCCTTTCTTTACACAATCCCAGGAGCCCTCAGCTCCTCTACACAACTGGGGTAAATCCCCAAATCCCTACGGAGACAGACTTTCCCAAAAGCAGATCTATCGGACGTTAACTGTTTAAAATGAAAAAGACCGAGGCCAATTCACTGTGCCGTGATAATGCTCCTAGTGAGCAGAAGGAAAGAAAATAAGTGCGGTGCTTCTGACTTATGTCATCCTAACAACTCCTCTGTACCTGCCCTGCCAGATGTCTGGCAGCGTTTAGTTCTTATCCCTGGGAAGCCGCATGGCTCGGGAATGAACAATGATGCTCAGAGACCAGGGTGATGGGGGAACACGCCTACAGGGAGAACCTCTAGGTCGCTAAACAGGACAGTTAGGGCTAGAGGTGGCCTCACCAGATCAGGAGTAAGCCCGCCCTGCTACTGAACCAGTTCTGTGCAGGGATCGAGCATCCAGCTACATTAATATGACAGCAATGGGGGCTTTAGACAGAGGCTCCCAATCCAGTACTATTCACCACCCCAAAATACAATGAAATCTGTAAGGGGGGAGCTTCCTGGCCTTTGCATCTAAAGAGTTTTTCTGCTTATTCAGGGCCAACTAGAGGGAAGAGACCAGGATTATATTTTTCCCCTTCAGCACTTGGGTTTCCAGGGTTTTTTTGGTTTGAAAAGCTTTATTTTTAATGCATCTGAACAGCCCCACAGCTGTCGCCCAAGCAGGCGGCTTCCAGGGAGAGATTGCATCAAGATTCGGCAAACCAGGCAGTGAGTTAGCTGCAGCCACCTGAGCTCGAGGGGTGGGGAGAGGATGTCAGGGAGGAGCTGGCTAGAACACCAAAGAGCAGCGGCTTGGTAGTAGTCAGGTGAGAACCAGGGCTGGCAGTTTGTGCCAAGCAAATGCAAAGCAGAGAGAACTCCTCGTTTGCTCGCGTAAGGTCAATTTGCAGAGAGAATAATGGGACTTTCAGGAACGCTGGGGCTGCCTCAGGAAATGGAGGGGATTTTTTATTTCATTTGTCAGCACATACATTGTTTGGTCACTGGCTTTTTCTCTCCCCTACCCGATCTGGCAAAGCTTCTCCGCAAACCTTCCAAGCTGGTTGAAGCCTTGCGGGGCAGATTTCAGCCATGATTTCAGGGAAATTTGCAGCAGCATCCGGAGACACTGACATATGCGAGGTAGCACAGTCCAGGCCTAACCCAGCCCTTTGGCTTTCAGCTAAGCTCTGTGACGCCTCCTCCCTGAACAGCCTACATTATCCAGGTTTCGTCTCCCAGCCTCTCTTCTATGGCTCTAATGGCATCTGCCTAACAGAGTTCCTTTAGCACTGGCAAGATTGAAGGGTCTCACCTTGCTACTTTCCAGAGCTGGAGGCTCTCTCATAAGTCACCACAGGTTACCCCAACGCCACACCTGCCTCCTTTACTCACCTATGATGTCCTCCTGGTTCACATCTGTTTCTTTCTCCTGCCTCTGTGCCCCTGCTCTCCTGATCTCTACTCTTGTCTCCACTTCTCCCATCTCAGGGGCACGTACTTTATACAGCCACTGAGAAGCCTCCCTAAAACCCAACCTTCCTCCTCCCCACTCCAGAACCTTTTAGTACCAGCCTCAGGGCTTCTTCTCAGCTGAGGGGGCTCTTTACCCAGGGTCCATTAGCAGCTGTCCCCCATTCAGCCTCTCTCGCCCCCACAGCTTGTCTCCTTTGCCCCAGCTACTTGCTGCCTCATCACAGGCTTCGACTGCTGTTCCAAACGCAAGGGTGGGGATTATTTTTACTTACTGCCGGCCCAGTAAAGGGAGCGTGATCACAGTTCTCCTGCCACGACTGGTTGAGGCTCTGGACAAACTCTTGGAAGAAAGCATGAGACTGGTTGAAGGTGGAAAATCCCAGGATGTTAACCCGGTCATCCAGAAAGCTGTCCAGTTGCTGGAGCGAGAACTCCTAAAGCATCCCAGCAAACAGAAAAGAGCATTAGGAGGCAGCGGCAGATACTTCAAAGGCTCACAGTGTGACTGAAGGGAGGGATGGCTCTCAGAGACGGCTGGGAGGACTTGCAGATGGGGTTTACCACCTCTAGATCGACAGTTTAAATCCGCCAGGCCCAGGCAACTGGTAACCAAAGGTCAGCGTCATACGATGGCTGTTAATTGGCCATAACGTGAAGGCGGGTGGATCCCTCTCTCAAGCTCTTAATGGGCACATGCGCTAAGCCCACCCCCACAAGTGGCAAGCTGTGCAGAGAGGCCAAAGACTGGCTGGGTTTTGGCACCTCCCTTCTCATTTCCTTGCGGTGGGTGCTCTGGAGCAGAGCTGAAGCTCGCTGGAAAGAGGGAAGCTTGTATAGTAAAGCACAGCAGTCTCATGCCCGAGAAACATGGTCAATACAATGTCAAACTGAGTGCTGAAAAGGGCCATGCCGTGCCCAGCTGGGCCACGGGGGTGCCACTCTGTGTGGCCCCCTCTGGCACAGCAGCATCACCCCTCTGCACAGTAAGAGAACCAGTGCGACGCGAGGGCTAGGGAGGGAGAAACTGGAGTCTTTCAACTGAATGGGTAAACGGTTAGGACAGTCAGAGAGAAGCCCAATCCAAAGGGGTCGGAGTTCTGTACGGGGCAGAGAGCCCAACTCAAGGAGGCACCAGGCCCTTGCAACAAAATTTTCTCTCCATGCAAATGTTTCTGCTCCTGTACATTCCTCCCAAGCCCCCGTGGCACCTGCCACCACCCCGGCAGTATCTTTCTGTCGACAAATAAAGACCCTCGGCATCCAGGCCTGTCACTCCGGCACATTTAGTGCTACATCCACTCCAAAAATGGCTCCCCTAACTCTGCAATCTGCTTTGATGGAGAGATGCAGTCCTGGGCCAGCCCTCCCTGCTAATCCCCTCCATGGCTTGCTTCTCCAAAAGGCCCAACGGATCGCTGCACTTTTCAGACAGAGAGAGGAGCCCAAGCCACAGAACGGCTCCTATCCCGAGAGAGATCTGTGACCACGCTCAGTTTCCAGGCTGCAGCACTCATCTGGGAATCACAAGTGTCCCCTGCTACGGCTGAGAGCTCCGGACAGGTACAGTGCAAGGTATACAGCTGTCCATCCAAACTGAGGGAGGATTTCCAGCCCTTCTGGGGTGACAGTCCATGGCGGCCCTTGTCTAGATGGAACCTTATGCTATTTCATTATCTCCTGTTTCTAGCCTCTGCAATAACCATTAACTGGGCTCTGGCCCGGGGTGCAGATACTGTTGAGTTGACCCCCATGGACCATTGCTGCCACTTTCCAGATAGGCAATTTCAGGGGCTTTGCCCGATGTTACAAATGGGACTTGCATTTAAACATAAAACCAGTTTAACCAGTCCTACTGCACAGGGCCAGCCTGGATTGTCTCCACATCAAAGCCCTACTTCTTCAGGCACACGGGAAACGGTTGGGGGAGAGGGTGCGACCCAAGGCCCTTGGCCCTTGTGATACTGGGGAGAGAGTAAGATGGGAGCAGGCAGGTGGTCTTGTGATTAGTGCCAGAGACTGGGAGTCAGAAAGCCTCTGGTCTATTCCTAGCTCTGCTACCGACTTGCTGGATGACCTTAGTCAAGTCACTTTACATCTCTGTGCCTCAGTTTGTCCATCTATAAAAGGGGAAAATACCACCTCCCTCACAGAGCTTGAGACACTTCATTGATGACAGCCCACTGGGATCCTCAGACAGAAGTTACTAGAGAATGTTTTTACTTAGCTTATAAGTTCGTTAGGGGCAGGGAACATCTTTTTGTTCTGTGTTTGTACAGCACTGAGCACAATGGGGCCCTGGTCCATGGCTGGGGTGCTTAGGTGCTCCAGCTATACTAATAACACATAAAAATAAAGGCAAAGCAGTAGAGCTTTATTCCATTGATACCCACAGGGGAAGCACTGGTACCAGAAAAACATGGGGGAGTTCTTAGTTCTCCTTGGGAGACACAGGTGCCTTCTTTCTTTCTTTTTGCTAATTGCTAAAAGGTAGATAGAAGGCAGTGGTTACAGGTTTGGAAGCTGCCAGATACCCTTTCCCTCCCAACACTAATACACATTCCCTCTTGCTTTGTGGAACAGGAGTTTTCAGCCAGTCCTGCCCTTTGTGTGCGTGCGCGCATGGGAACAGTATGTCATTGAGTCAAAGACGTGGAATTACAAGGCTCCTCCAGCGCGGTGAACTCCTAGGAGGATGAGATTCGACATAGGATTAAGTGTCTTTTGGACTCAAATGCATGAACGTTAGGTAACATGAAATTGCCTGTGAACTATTGATGCATTTGACTGATATTATCCTCCTGCCTCCCTGACAGGTTATCCATTTACTCACTGCACCCCTGTCAACCTGCAGAACAAGGGCAGATGGCTAATGAGAGTCAGGGCCTGAGGAGATTCTGTATGCAGGTGGTGTGGTGAGCAGCATGCCAACCCCCCGAGAAAACAACACCCTCCCCACAGCTGGAATCATGGGCAGGAAGGCAAAACCTTTGAGGCACAATGGACCCAATCCTGAAAGGTGCCCTTAATGCTTGCTGGCTTTGTTGTGTTGGTGGGGAAACTGAGGCACGTGTTCGCAGTGCCGGCAGATCTCCAACTGAAGCCAACGGGAGCTCAGGTCTCATGAAAATCAGCCCCTTTAAGGTGTCTTGGGATGGACCTACCAAAAATGGAGGCATCCAAAAATCTGGATTTTTTTTTTTAAACTGGCCTCTGACGTTGATTTGAGGGCATTCAGCACCTTGCAGAATTGGTTCCCTAGTCATACTAATACCCAGCTTTTATTGAGAACTTTTCATCTGTAGATCCCAAGCCACTCTGTAAAGGAAGTCAGCATCACTATGCCCCTTTTACAGACAGGGAAACTGAGGTATACAAAGGTGATGTGACTTGTCCAAGGTCACCCAGTGGCAGAGAATTGAAGCCAGATCCCCTGAACACCAAATCAGCACTCTATCCACTAGGCACCACTGCCTCCTTTGCTGACTAGCCCGTAGGCACCTGCTGACAAAACAGAGACACAAATTCGCTCCAATTAATGTCAACAAAAGACTTTTCCAGCTCAAATTATGTTGACACTTTTCACTACATGGCTCTCTCTCTTTTTCTAGGCTAACCTCCAGCTGTTAAAAAACAAGTCTCTGTTTATCCATCACATTCAGAAGGCACTCATCACCGTGGCATCTGGGCACCGAATGGCCTGTACATAAAACCCATGCAGATGCCAGCCCAGCCACCCCGAATCCCCCTGGCCCCAACTCCAATCCCAGCCACCTCTCAGAAAGGTTTTTCTGCAGCTGTTCTCATGAAAATTCTGTGCACCCAGGTCACAGATAAGTAAATGAACGGAGAGTTGACTCGAGAATGAGATGTGGATTAAACAGTCCCTGTAGGAGATGCTTCATTTGGAATGGGATAAGAGGGATTTGGTGAGGCCAGGGGAGCAGTGGAGGGCATAGAGGTGACAGCGCCTGACTGATTTAGCAGCCGCCTGTTCAGCCTCGGTCCCTTATTTATTTTTTTTCTTACATGGCCACTGATGCTGCTTGACATTTTCTGATCCACGTTTTCCAAACACAAACTCATTTGCAATTCAAGGCCTGTGCTGCCCAGCTGATTTCCCGAGCTTGAAGACCCATCACTCAGCTCTGCTCTAGCTACCGCCAGCCAAAGGCAAGGTGTGGGTTTTCAATGCCTAGCTGCGTCTGGAGTGGTTCAGCACTGTTGCTTTCTGCGTGCCGGTGCAAGGCACATGGGAGTACGGGGGAGGCTGCTCTTAGAGACGGTGCTGGCTAGGTTCTTATATGGCCCCTTTCACCACAGCACCTCACGCGCCTGAATGGATTTAGCCTCACGAGAGGTAGGGAATGATTATCCCCATTTTAGAAACGGAGAACTGAGAGCTTAAATGGTTTGCCAAAGGTCATGTAAGGAGTCTGGAGAAGAGCCAGGATTTGAACCCACATCCACCAACAACCCTTAAGATCTACCTCAACTTGCTACATAGAAGTAAAAGGTGTTAACACTACAGAAGGTGTCTACACTACAGAAAATGTCAAAGTTAGGTCGGGGTTAGCTAACCCTGATATCACTTCAACCACTTCTTTTATCTATGGTGCTTCTATGGCTCCTATTACAAGAGTATCTGAGCACCTCATAAACTTTACTGCATTTATCCTCACAACATCCCTAGGAGATAGGGAAATGCTGTTATCCTTGCTGTACATATGGGAAACTGAGGCCCTGAGAGGCAAAGTGACTTGCCCATAGCCACCCGGGAAGTTTGTGGCAGAGCACAGAATTGCAGCTGGATCTTGCCTTGCAGGTCCCAGCCTAGCACCCTAACCGCTGGACCAACCTTCCTCTCTTTGGGCTTCCCAATCCCCGTTCAACCACTGCTGAGCCATCTGAAGGCCAGGGCTAACACATCTGTCAGTGGTATTAGTATAATATGAGGTTACATACTATGCTATCGTCATACATCATGTTCTACATTTTGAGTAGGCCAAACCAATGCCCGGGATCAGAACTCCAAACCCTCATGCAAAGTTTGGATCAGAAATTTGCAGCTGGGACCCACCTCTCTGTAGGATGCAGCTGTGGGGGTTAGTCACTTTCTGTGGGGGGTGGAGAATGCAATTCACTCCCAGCACTTCTCTGCTTATAATGGCGAATTGGAAGGATCCTTGTGGTGCACAGGATGCTACTGGTTTGCTGGCACAACCTGCCTTCCCTTTCAGTCACTGGTGCCTTTGTTCTCTCCTGTCTGTGCTGAGGGCCTGTGCCTTTGCAGGTTGGAAGATTGCATGTCATGTAATAGCTCCCAAGAGCAAGGAGCTGCTGAGAGACTAATTCATACCTGTCAGCAAATTCTATTTAGTGGGATACTCCAAGCCCTTAAACCTGCCAGTCCAGCCTTCCCAGCCTCCTTTTCTGTGCTGCCTCTCATTGATTGATCACCTTGGTCAGAGACTGGTCATTTGTCCTTCACAGCAAATTCTGCACTCCCAATACCGCTCTCGGGACAAGAACTCACACACCAACACTTTCATAACCACGTGCGCTCATACAAGAGATGCCTTTGGTCATCTGGCTACCAGATGAACCCACAAGCAGTTGCAAATGACAGGCAAGTAAATACACTCATGCACCCACACACTGACCAGGACATAAACAATATAACCTTTCACAGATTGGTTTCTCCCTGGAATAAAATAAAATAAAAATCTGTACTCTGAGATCTTGCAAAGGACGGTACAATGGAAACACAAAGAGCTATACTACCTCTCCTGCACTGAGCCTCAAAGCAAACCTGGGATGTGACTAAGTCTTCGTGTGATCCTTATCTTACTCGGAGGGAAACTGAGGCACAGAGACATCAAGGCTAAAAATATCAAGTGTCCACTCATTTTTAGGCACTCGAGTTAAGACTCCTTGGGTCAGACTTTCAAAGGTGTTGAGCACCCACAATGTCCGCTAACTTCATGGGACTGGGAAAAAGGGAAGGGTGCTGGAGGTCAGAAAATCAGGCCCAGAACGTCTGAAGTTGGGCACCCAAAATTGATGGAACCTTCTGAAAATTGAGGCCTTACAAGTGAATTGCTCAGTGCATCTGTAGCAAAGTCAGGGACTAGAACTCAGGTCTCCTGATTTCCAGTCCATGGCTTTACCCATAAAACGTATACAGTTAAATAATGACACGGCACGCTCTATTTTCAAAGCGCTAGGCACCCGTTCACTAATTGAATAGAAAGGGGTTCCCTGGGAGACAGCACTGCAGGAATTATTACAGGCTGAAGTCACACCTGGGTTTCTGTTCTTCATGCAGTGCTTGGCCTGCATCCTCAGACCCAACCCTTTAGCTCATCTGGAGAAGCTGTCTAATAAAAACAGCACTGCCGGCCTCCGTAAGTCACATTTTCAGCATGGGGAGCTTGAACTTGGTGGCTGTGAATTACGAGCTTGAGATTTACAGAACACATTCTCCAGTCTGTGGGAATATAAACCCATCACCAGGTTTCAGCATCTTGCTCCACACAAGTCTCTGACTCACAAGTCTCTGCTCCACTACATGCATCCGACGATGTGGGTATTCACCCACGAAAGCTCATGCTCCAATACGTCTGTTAGTCTATAAGGTGCCACAGGACTCTTTGCTGCTTTTACAGATCCAGACTAACACGGCTACCCCTCTGATACTTGACTCACATACAATGATTAAAGGCCTGATCTGAATTGGGGCTAAGCACCCACAATCCTCACTAATTTCAGCCCATGCTGGGGATGTGGCCGCTGTACTACTTGGATTGGAGCCTTATTTAAAACTCTGCTCTCAACTTGTTAGGTCTGTCCATTCTCTTTCTATCATAAAATAGCGTCAATGTACTGCCCTCACATTGTCTCTTTCAGCACAGTCTCTCAAAGCACGTTGTTAATTCACTAAGCTCCGCATTCACTCCTAACAGGTAGCGGTGGTATTATGACCGCTTTACAGATGAGGAAATCAAGGCACAGAGTTGCTAAGGAGCCGAACCAGCTTCAGTTGAAATAATGGAAAAACTCCCGTTGACTTCAGTGGCGGCAGAATGCGGCCTAAGACCATAATCCATTGCTGTTCAGCGATGCTCTTAAAGCAGGTACTTAGCTTTAAGTGTGATGGCCAGGGCTTGCACTGGGGCCTCCAGAGCTAAAAGCATAAGCTAAGGAGCCCAGCTCTATAGCTGGGCAGCGTAACAATCCATATTCTCCGCGGCCCGGCAAAGAGGGGGAACCCTAACACACACTCAAAAGTGGACCACACAAACAAATCCCACTGAAATCAATGAGACTCAATTAATAACACTAGTCACTGCAATTCCAAGGACCCATTGACTATCACAGCTTGTACTAATGGGTCTTCGCATGGCTCCAGAGAGCAATTTGGGAAGAACAGTATTTACTGCACTGACCACAGAGCCATTTCCCTGCTTGATTTAAGTGAGCTGCACTTTGTTTCTCTGCCTGGTGCTCTGCTGCTAGCTGCCCAAGGGGTTCTTAAAGTCATGGACACCCACCCTTATGGCGTGGTGCCATGCCATGTGCTCAGACTCGAAGGTCGACTCAAAAATATTTGTCTTGTGCAGATTTTGTTTCAGAGCCTCTCTGAAAAGTTCTATCTGCCCTCCATGCTTACAGTTGCCAGAGCTTAATTTTGAATACAGAATTTGTTTTTCTAGATGAGTCTCAGGCACATGAATGACATTACCCGTCCCTTTCAGTTGGACACAAATCAACTGAGTCTCAATTCCAACTGAACCAGCTTTTGCCAAGACTTCTATGTTGGATGCCCGCTCCTTCCATTCGATACCCAGCGGTTGTCATAGGGGTCTCTAATGGCAACTGTCAAGCTTTTTAACGTGCCATTGATAAATGGTCCATCTTTCACACCCGTAGAGCAATGTTGTGAGGACAACAGCATTATACCCTTAGATTTTTGTCTGTAGACATATTCTGTGTTGCTTCCAGATCATGCACGGTGCTGGCTTTCTGAATTCACGCATCCACTTCATGACTGTTTGTCGCTTCATTATTTAACATGCTGCAGAGGTAAGTGAATGGTTTAACGGCTTTAAGCATCATATCTTCCAAGCATATTGCTGGATCTTCGTAAAGTTGCTGAGGAACTGGGTGATACATAACCTCAATTTTCATTCAGCTGATGGTAAGGCCAAAGTTACGAGCCGCCACAGCAAAGCGGTTTGTGAGTTCTTGTAGTGCTGTTTCAGAGTGTTCCACAAGGCACAGTCATGGGTGGAGATCAACACTTCAATCACCTTGCTCTTCGCATGTAGTTGAGAGAGATTGAAGAGCTAGACAGTGCGAAAGCATAGAAAGATGCCGTTTGAAGAACCATGGAGGGCTTCCTCTAGCATCGCAGTGAAGAATAAGCCAAAAAGGCTAGGAGCGAGGAGGATCCTTGCTTCGCCCCAAACCTGATTGGAAATAGGTCTGTTAAATCCCAGTGAGACTTAAACACGTGCGTAAATGCTTTACTGAATCGGAGCCTAAGGTCCAGAGCCTCAATGGGATTTGGGCTCCTACCTTCCATAGAAATCAATGGAAGGTAGGAGCCTAAATACCTTTGGGGTTCTGGTCCTAAATGACTTGTGCATGTTCCCAATGGCAGAGCCAAGGATGGAGCAAGCGAGTCAATTTCAGGTCTTCTCTAGCCACTACACACACTGCCTCAGTGTAACACTGATCAAGGTTGATCACGGTCTTGGGATTTTTCTTCGACCAATTCCTGTCTAAGCTATGCATCCCCTCCTCGCCACAAGTTCCACATACAATGGCGTATCACTAACAGTGAGAGGGAGCGGAGAGCAGGGCTTAGGTGGGCAGACCAGGAGTCAGGACACCTGGGTTCTGTTCCCCAGCCTGGGCTGCGTGACCTTGATCAAATCACCTCTACTCTCTCTGTTGCCCAATTTCACCTAGCTCACAGGGGAGTTGAGAGACTTAATTAATATTTACAAAGAGATCCAAGAGCCTTGGTTGAAAGGCATTAGGCAAGAGTATTATTGCTATTGTAATAACCCGATGATAGGTACATGTATTTTAAACTCAAGGCTCAGAAGCCTTGGGATTTATCTGCATTGTCACATTGCTGATCTCACATCAGTGATTGGCTTCTGGTAATTGCTTATCTCTTAATGTCGAGAAGGACAGTTTGCTATTGTTAGTTTCCCTGTGTCAGCTACTGAGTGCCTTCCATTTCTATCAATTTGGCCGGCAATATTGTTCTGCGTCCCCTTTGCGTGCACAGAAACTCGCTCCTTTGCGAGATGCTTATCATGCTTTTAATAAACCAGGTCACCCGGGGAAGCAAAGAAACAGGGTCACCTCCCACCCTAGGAAGAATTGCCAGGATTTGCTCTTTTTGATTGCAGTGACACTGAGACCTTGACACACGCGTGTCTCTTCCCCGATTGATTACTGTAAAGGCTTCATTGGATTTCCAGATTTGCTGATTAGTAGCCTCCAAATGGTCCTCAAAAGCTGCTGCTGCCTGGGTCTGAGATTAGATTATGGGTAGAGCCTTACCAAGTTCACAGCCTTGAAAAACGTGTCCCCCATGAAATCTGCTCTTTCGTGTGCTTTTACCATATACTATACAGATTTCACAGGGGAGACCAGCGTTTCTCAAATTGGGGGGCCTGACCCAAAAGGGAATTTTGGGAGAAGGGGGTCACAAGGTTATTTTAGGGGGGGGTCATGGTATTGCCACTCTTACTTCTGCACTGCTGCCTTCAGAGCTGGGCGGCCGGAGAGTGGCGGCTGCTGACTGAGGGCCCAGCTCTGCAGGCAGCAGCACAGAAGTAAGGGAGGCAATACCATACCAGGCCATCCTTACTTCTGCACTGCTGCTGGCAGCGGCTCTGCCTTCAGCGCTGGGCTCCCGGACAGCAGCCGCTGCTCCCCAGCTGCTCAGCTCAGAAGGCAGCGCCGCTGCGAGCAGAAGTAAGGGTAGCAGTACCGTAACCCCCACCCCCACCCCTTGAACACCATGACATTTCAGATTTAAATAGCTGAAATCATGAAACTTACTCTTTTTTAAATCCTATGACTGTGAAATTGATGAATATGGACCATGTATTTGGTAGGGCCCTAATTATGGGACAGATTCCCAGAAGGCATAAATTAGCCAAATTCCAATGCCTTCGGTGGAATCACTCTGATTTACCCCGCTGCGGATCTGGCTCATTGACTTCAGTGGCATTAGGCTGATTTCCTTCAGCTGGGGATCTGCCCTGCGGGGCCAGAATATATTGGCCTCTTTCTTTTGTCTTTCTGTTTGTGTATGAGGGGGAAGGAGGGCAGAGGCTGGAAGGGTATTTAATAATGGCTCAGATCCTGAATTCCTTACTCCATCTTCATTGAGGCAAAACTCCCGTTGATCTCAATAGCAGTTTTTCCCAAGTAAAAGCTGAGTAAGGACCTTGGGGATTTGTTCTAACAATTTATACTTTGAAGTTACATCACAGTTTTTATGCAAGGATCTGAAGGTACTTTACCAACACGGGGCCAGATCCTCAGCTAGTGTAAACTGGAATACCTCTATTGACTTCAATGATGATTTACACCAGCTGAAGTTAATGAAGTGGGGAAATTTCCATTATTAGTATTCCCATTTTAGTGCAAGGGGATGGACTTGATTACTTCTTGAGATCCCTTCCCGCCCTATGTTTCTGTGATTCTATGCCCCTCTATAGCAGGGTATGCTCACCACTGTGGCGCCTCCTGTTGGTTGCTCCGGGAATTATCTCTGTCCAGCTCTGGAGCACCCTCTGCAGGTGTTGTCTCACCCGTTGTCTGCTCTGCTGTTTGTCTCCACCACCGGGACACACGTTGTTCTCCGGACTATAGTGTCCTCTTCACGACACTGGCCGCTACTCCATTCTCACCGCCTTCCGTGTGTGTGTGGGTAACGGCAGTCCTTCGGCTTTCCCCTGGCTCAGTGGTCAGCCACAACTCAAAGTATAGCCCCTCACTCAGGGGCAGGTTGCAGTCTGTGTCAGCCATGCCCCTCCACAGCCAGGTGCAGTGTCAGGGGGAAAGGGGGACCAGGCCTGCCCACTACTCTGGGTCCCTACCCAGGGACCCTCTAGCAGCAGCCTCTCTCTGCCCTCCTTCTCTCCCCTTGTCTGCCTATCTTCCCTGGGCCACTTTCCCCTTGGCCCTTGTACCTTCTTGACCCTTTTTAGCAGGGGCCGCAGCCTGGCAGGTACCGGGCCGGAGCTGTCCTCTGCTCTCCTGAGCCTGTCCAGCATTGCTCTGTCTGCGGTGTTACCTCAGCTCAGGAGCCAGTCCTCCCCCCTTGCTAGTCAGGGAGAGACTGCCCTCTCCTCTCTGCTGCAGCCTTTATATAGGGCTCAGCCTGATCCTGATTGGCTCTCCACAGGCCCTTGCTGATTGGTTGCCGGTCTGCGCAGCCTCTCTAGCCTGTTACAGCCCTTTTTCTCATGGGCTGCCCTACTACACCCTCACTCCACAATCTATGAAAATGAACAAATGGACACACCGGACAGCAATGTAATTACACTGGCCATGGGTTGATTTTATGAATGGGACACTTGAATTTTGCAGAGCTTTGTCTCTTAAGATACTCAGTTCCTCCTAAACCTGGGGCACCCTTCCCAATGAAAGCATGTTAGTCCTCTCCTATGTTAGGTGTAACATCAGGAGAAGACCTGCCTTTGGAATCTGATGCTCTCCCCTCTGTGGATTTTGTTGTCTTCAAGGTCCATAAATGCTGAACTGCTGAGCCTGTTAATCATTTCTAAGTTGCTCTAAAAAACATATTTATTTGGTCACTAAAGTGTACAGGATTATGCTAAATGTGTTATGGCTTTTTTGAATGGCTCAGTTCGCTTACAATATATTGACTGAGTCAATAATGGTATAATAAACCACAAGTGAAAAATCAATTTTCCTGGCAGAAGAAAGTCATTTGAATGACAACTTTTTGCTTTTTTTTTTTTCCTGTGGGTTCACTCAGACATATGGGGTCATTTGAGTATTTGGGGAGTTGTAGTCTTAATGACCTTCAAAAGTAGGGTTTCTTGGGGTCATTACCTTTATTGACAGGTGGATCAAAAAGTTCCAAAATTTCTAAGCAGAAGAGCACCCAAAACTTCCAATCCTCCTCCCAAATTCATCCAAACACTCCAGACCCCTTGAGACCAAAAGCAAGTCTCTGGTGCAACTCCGCTGAATTTAATGGAGTTGCACCCGGGATGAATTAGGTCCTTTTGTGTCTGTAGAACTGGGACTGGAAATAGGAGAAGAGGGACTGAGGTTTTTCATACTCATTAAGGGATTTAGACATCCCCCATTAAAATGAATGGGAGTTGTGTCTCTAAATCTCTGAATCAGCCTGGAAAGTCCCAACCAGGATCTTTTCATCAGGCCCCAAGTCTGGAGAGAAGTCTCTCACTCTGACGGCACTCCGGGGAACGGGAAGTTGTGAGGCCACTGCCAAATTAAACATATTGGGGGAAACAAGTTAAATACTTCTCAAACCTCAGCAAAGTTAATTTCAGATTTATTGTACCAGCAAGGGGTACGGAGAGCTTCCTCCACAGGCCAACTCTTCTATAATTGCCCACGAGAAGCTTTCTTACACTCTCCTTGGAGACTGGATTGGAGGCACCAATGGTGTGATTGGATATATGGCAATCCTCATGTTCCTATGAATTCTAAGTGATGCTTTGGGCCACTTGTATTTTAACTGAGTTGTCATTCTTAATCCCAATGGGCGAAATTCACCCCAGGGCAGAGTGCCTACCTAAGACCCTCCACACCATTCACACCCCTAACATAGGGAGAAGTTGAAATAGTATAAAGGGCCTTGTCTGGACCCTTTGCACCGAAATGAACTCCACCCAAAGACACGAATTCGAGATTGCCTCTGCAACATTCAAATTTGGAAGGATGTTTATATCAGTTTGGTTCAGGCCCATCATCTTTTTTATTATTTGTATCACAGCAGAGCTAAGTTGCCCCAACTAAGATCAGAGCCCCATCAAGCAAGGCACCAGGCAAATGCATAGTAAGATTCATCCCAAGGAGTTTACAGCCTAAATAGACATGACAGACAAAGAGTGTGAGGGGAAACGGAGGCAGTGAGAGGTGAAATAACTTGCCCAAAGTCACGTAGCAGGTCAGTGGCAGAACCAGGAATAAAATCTAGTCTCTTCACTCCCAGTCAAGTAGCCTAATTCACTATACCACTTTAGGAGCCTTCAGGAGGCAGGCATGAGATAAACATAAGTGGAGGTAAAGTGATTTACAAACTAAAGCTGAAATTTTTTGAAGCTGTCTATGGGATTTAGACACTAGATTCCCATGAATTTCTAACTGGGCATCCAAACCAATTAGGCAGCTTTGAAAATCTCACCTTTTATATAGAAGAATCTTTTCCCTTCACTGAAACCCCCTCCCCCGACAGATTTACGCCAGCTCTGACAGTGGAACAAAGCAGCAGTTATCAGGGCACAGCAACACGACACAATACTGTCAGAGAACAAAACAATATACAAAGAATATACTGTTTGACTCCAGGCGCTACTAAAATTCCTTCACACCTTCCCTCTTCTACTAGTAATTTTAATAGTTTCAATTATTTCCATCTAATCTCCCTGATAAATGTTTTGAAATTTAAATCCAGCCTCGGGTCCATATATTATTTTTTTTTAAAGGCCAAAACAACAACAAGAAGCTACATGGAATTAATGAGCTACAAGGAATTAATTCCATCACAGGGTTTTGGAGACATCCAAAGCCTCTCGTGATCTGCTCTGGTGGTTTCAAATATTTCTAGGGCTAGGACATGCAATTATTTCCTTGCAATTCATGGTAGCTTATCTGCAATGCTCTAGCTACGCATCGTCCTTATTATTATTATAAATCAAATGCCAACATGTCTGCATTTTCTCCCCCCCCAAATGGTTATCAAGTCAAGTTTCTCTGCCAAACAAATTTTTTTAATTAGGAGTTTTAGTTGCTATGGACTAGACTGGGACTTGGCCAGCATATCCACAGAGCACTCAGGAAGGAGTAAGGCCCCCCTCCCCTATATGCCCCTGCAAGAACTACATGGGGCTGGATGCACACAGATGCCTGCTTACTTTCTGCTCCTGGAACACATGGGTGGGGAGTGACGGGGAAAGGAGTGGAATTTTATCCCCAGCCAGCCAGCGCACCCAGGTAAGACAATGGAGTCGGCACCTGCTATTGGGTCAGCAGCAACTAGCTACAAGAGGGAAGCTAAAGGGTGTGTGTGTGTGTGTGTGTGTGTGTGTGTGTCTGAGATGCCGTTGGGACCACTCCCAGGACTATGTGAAGCTGCCACAGATTCCAGCACAGGGCTCTGGCTCTACTCCCTGTTTTTTCTCTTTTTTACATTTACACGGTCACTTTTCATCCCAGAAGAAATCAAAGCGCTTGGCAAATTAGTACATACGCAGAGAGCACCACTGAAATGCAGCCACCTCTGGGTAGATGGTGAAAATCCTAGCGGTGTATAATACCTCATAAGCTAGTGAGGGGAGGGGACAATCCGGACAAGGCTACTGGAGAGGACTTCTACTTACAAAAAAGAGTGCTTACTGAGAGCCTTAATGTTCATGGGCCAGCCCAGATGATGATTTTTAAGCCCCCCCTCCCCTTTTGACAGGGTAGCCACAGACAATTTAAAATTTCCCCCCAGGCTGGGGTGGGATGAGTGGGGGAGTGTGGTTCAAAAAGACAGGAATGGGACCAGGAATCAGTGGAGACCTGGGTTCCATTCCCAGCACTAACACTGAGCTTGGCTAACTCATTTCCCCTCAGCGTGCCTCAGTTTCCCCATCTGGAAAGCAGGGATGACAACAGCCTCCTTGGAGATCGGTGGATGAAAAGTGCTACAAATAAACTCTTTTTCATTAGATTTGTTCTGATTTCTGGCCGAGCATGGGGAAAACGTGGCCAACTCCTCACGATGACAAGATGTTTGCCCCATGGGTGGCTGGGGAAAGCCGATAATGAATTCACAGGTACCCATAAGTTATTCTATAGGTATTCACTTCAGAACCCTTGCATCTAGCCCTCAGCCTATATGTAAATGCACAAAGGGCTGGGAGATCCCTCTGCCGGAGGTTGGCATCCGCTTTCACATGCCAAGTTTCCTCCCTGCTGAATTGACTAATTAGTAGAGTTTAAGCTCTGTGAATCACTGATCATTATATGTAGCAGCCAGCCTCCCCACTCTAGCCGCTCTGTGCGAAAGCCATCCAGTCCCAGCAACCTGCCTCCACCCAGTGCCCCAGAGGAGAAAAGAAATAATATAGAGGTGCCTAACTGCCCATTGTTCAGGAAACACGTATTGTAATGAGCTTAATGCCCGAAGATACGCCCTCCAGTTCCTCCTGCCTGTGCATAACTCAGCCTCCAAACCCCCCGTCCTTTCTCTTAGGTCTGATTATTTTCCCCAGCTCCCATTAGTTTTATATCCATGCCTTTAACTACATGTACTGGCAGTCCCTTGTTTGGCAGGTTCGTTCTCCATTTAAACCATCTTTCCGCCTGCTCTCCCAGAGAGCAGTTCACAGTGATTTTATCTTTTCTATTAGGCAGTGATTGCAAACCTCAGTAGGTTCATTAGCGGCTTGATAATCCCTCCAGATTTATTAGTTTAAATTGCTCGCTTCCATCTCTCATCCCCATTTAAATATTACTAATTTCCTTAAATATCTCTTCCATCTGCCCAGGTTTCGCCCAGCATCACCCTTCTTCTTAATGATCCCTGTCAAAAAGCCGGTCAGCTCTATGGAGAGCTGGTCTTTTTAACGAAGTGGAAAAATAAACTGGAGTAAATAGATACTCTTCTTGATTGATCTCAAGCAAAAGCGAATGGCTCTAGGATCCTCTTCTTTCTAACCTATTGCTCTAAACTGGGTTAGAGAAATTGGCTTCAGTTGCAAACTTCAGATCCAGATCAAGAGCCAAAACCTGAACTGCCCCTCATGCAAATTCAGAGGTGTTATTCATTTTTGGTATTGTGGTAGCCCACAGGAACTCCAGTCACAGATCAGGACCCCAGCGTGCTAGGTGCTGTACGGACACAGATCATTTATTATTTGTATTATGGTAACATCTACAAGCCCCTGACAAGCATCAGGGCCCAACTATGCTAGAAGTAACAAAGTCAACAATCTCAGCCCAGGAGAGCTTATGGCCTACAGAAGTCACAGAATGAGACAGGTACACCGGGTGGGGATGATATGGGGGGTTGGAGTTAGGCCCATCTCTACAGAGTATTACCACGGCCCATAGCACACAGCAGGGCTCACCTCAAGAACTGTTTAACACACACAATTTTGGGGTGTAGTTGACTTTCATAACAATAGAGCTGGTAATAATATATTGCACTTTCTCTCAGGGAACCTCAGGGTGCTTTCAGAACGCTAATAAATTAAGCTTCGCAACACACCCTGTGAGGCAGGAATTATTCTCCCTATCTACAGATGGGGAAACTGAGGCACAGAGCTGTTGAAGAGACGTGCCCAAGATCACACACCAAGTCACTGAAAGAGCTAGGAGTAGAAACCCAGGATTGTGCTCTAACTATTTGGCAACACAGCCTCTGTTAGAAATAGTGAGGAGGAGTTTATGTTTAACCTGGTTGCATATTAGTTGTGGGAGAACCAGACCTACTAGGAAATTGGAAACAAAGAGTCCTGTGGCACCTTAAAGACTAACATGTATTGGAGCATAAGCTTTCGTGGGTGAATGTCCACTTCGTCAGATGCTTTTTCCAGATCTAGACTAACACAGCTACCCCTCTGATACTAGGAAATTTGAGTCCCTCAGTACAACATTGGAACAGTATTAGCTTTTGGAACCATCCCGTCTAGAACTGAGTAGATTTCACAAAGGCCTGAACAGTTAACTCATGAGGATGGGGAATGAATGGAATCAACTAAGCTGGGTGAGGGGTTTCCCTGGTCATCGTCATTCTGGCTTGGGTTCCCTACAACCGAGAACTAACTCTGGATCTCAGTACTCGGAAGCCAGCTGGATTTGCTGGGATTAAGAATTAATCAGCCTGCTACCCTCCTGCAGTGAGGGCACAGTAGGGCTGATTTGCTCCATCCTGGCAGTCTGTAGGATTGCCAGACAACCCACAGTCCAACTACATTTAGCATCCAGGCCAACTTGTGGCAATGGGACGAGCCTCTTGGCCATTCTGTGACTGGAACACAAGCAGGTAGTTCTTTTTCACATTCGCCATCCCCTGGCTTCCTGGGACACAGGTTACTTGAAATGACAGACCACACGGAGATGATACCTGCACACACAATCCAACCCAATTTTTGGTGGGGTCTTGAGGCTCAGGCAGCTCTCAGTCTTGACATAGGAGCGGCCCCACAGGGGCCTCCTCTGCCTGGCAAGCCTATCTAGACTGATGACTGTCTCACAACACCTCCTGCTCCTTACCCATTAGATGGGGCTTATAGGAGAAGCAGAGGGCTCCCCTCTTATACAGCTGGTACTTTACTGACAGGGCCGGTGCAACCATTTAGGTGACCTAGGCGGTCGCCTAGGGTACTAGGATTTGGGGGGTGGCATTTTCTTCAGCAGTGACCGAGGCGGCTGGATCTTTGGCTGCCCCGGTCGCTGCCAGTATTTAGGCGGAGGGAGCTGGGGCAGGGGAGTATGGGGAGGGCCGCCTGCAGCAAGTAAGTGTGTGTGGGGGGCGGCACGCAGGGGAACTTCCCGCCCCAGCTCACCCCTGCCCCGCCTCCTCCCCGAGCATGCCATCGCCGCTTCACTTCTCCCGCCTCCCAGGCTTGTGGCGCCTAAGCTGATTGGTGCCGCAAGCCTGGGAGGCAAGAGAAGTGAAGCAGCGACGGCGTGCTCGGGGAGGAGACGGGGCAGGGGTGAGTTGGGGCGGGGGGATGCCTCAGGGCGGAGGGTGGGGAGCTGCCACAGGGAGGGTGGGGCGCCTCAGGGCAGAGCTGCCGCAGGGGGGGGTCTCAGGGCGGGGGCTCGGGGACGGGGGAGGGCACCAGGTGGAAGTTTCACCTAGGGCGCGAAACATCCTTGCACTGGCCCTGAGTACTGATAAAAGAGTAAGTGACAATCCCAGAGCTTGGGAACCAGATGTGCTGATACCAATTGGCATTGGAAGCCAAGTACAATGGTAGTCAGTAGGGACCAGGAACCAAATGATACTGACAGGGATTAAGAGCCACCCATACTGATGCTCAAGAGCACCGGGAACTAACTGAGCCTGGCGCCCAGTAGGCCTAAGAACCAACTGGGGTGTGGGGACTGATAGTTGCTGGGTTTGAGAAACAGTTAAAACAGCCATTGCTGGGATTGGAGACCAATAGGAATGGTAGTTCTTGGGACGGGGACACCATTACATCAACTTGTTTGGATTAGGGACTAAGGGGAACAGTCATGAGCCGGGACTATCTCTCATTGCGTGTACGTACAGCACCTGATCTTCTTCGAGTCATCTTGGTGTGATGGTACATAAAAGAATGCTCACTGGAAGGAGGAACGCTTGGATTAGAAACCACACTATGAAACCACCACCCCCTGAATACTAAGTTACCTGACATTTGAAGATCCTAGCAGCTTGGGCTTTGCGCTCAAGATTTAGGTTACCAGCTGAGCTCTAGAAGGGCTTCTTTACTACTCATGCAGTTGCCAATCATTTATATTGAATTAATTAGGACTAGGACCAAATGGACTAGTCCACTGTGGAATGGTATTGACTACAGTTAGGAACGATGGAGTGGGCTCTGAGCATGAACTGGAATGATATTAGCACAGGGAGGGAGACTGTGTGTGGAATGTTTCTCTTTCTGACACCTCCTTTCACACTCCAGCTCTTCACACCGTTTCCCCTCCTCGCTCTCAGTGTTGTCACCCATCCGTTTCGTTCTCCCTCTCCTACGTTTGGATCATCCTTCCTACACACTTGGCTCCATCTGTTTCCGTCTGTCTCCCACCCAAATACATAGACACACAGCACGCTTCAGCTCTCGGCTTTCCTGGCACGCATGCACCCAGGCATAAATATTCATAGAAATTATAGAATCAGAGAATCATATGAGCTGGAAGGCGCCTCCAGTTAATCATCTGGTCCATCCCCCTGCATCAAGGCAGGATAGATTTCATTATCCCTAAACCATCCCTACTTGATAGGTGTCTGGGCTCATCTGAGCTATCCCTCACCTTGCTTGGTGGCTTGTTTTCAAGACCCGCTGGACGGTAAAGCATTTTAGCCTGGCTTCCCCTCTGCTTTTACTTAAGCCCACTGCCTCTTGTTCAGCACAGTGCATGGGAATCTAGCCACATGATGCCCGTTAGTGATAACAGGAGTTGTAAAGTTAAATCCAATCAGCCACGTTACAAAATATACCCCCTCCACTTGTTGCATTCACACAATCCCCTTCTCCTTGTCTCACACATGCACTCCGTCTTCCTCTCCCCTTAATGCACACAGTCACTCCTCCTTGTGACACATAGACATGTCTCATATCCCTCTCTGTGTGTGACTCTGCAGCCCTCTCTCTGGCTACTGCAACAGCCTGCTCCACTTTTGCCCAAACTAGTTCTTCATGTGGGGCGAACCGGGGTGGCTATACAGATCTGCGCTGATTTCCCCAGCTGAGACACCAACCCACTTTGTTACAGAGTATTTCCGCCTCAGGAAAACATGGTCGGTTTGGTTTGGTTTTTTTAGATTCGCCATCTTTTTTTTTTTTAGAATTGAATTTCCATCCTTGAGACTCGCAGAGGGGCCAGTGGAAAGTTTCTTTAAGGAATGGCTTAACTTTCAGCTCTTGGTTTATGCTACCAAAGCCTGTGGCTGCATTTAAAGCCTGCGGCCTTTACTCACACAAGCAGTCCTTGTTCATGCAAGCAGTCACACTGGGTAAGCAGGTGTTGCAGGATCAGTCGCTTAGAATCTCATCCAAAGCCCACTGAAATGAGTGCAAAGACTCCCATTGTCTTCTAAGGCTTTGGATCAGGTCCTTTGAGTAAGGCCTAAGTTATAAATGATGCTTTTACCTATCCCTAACACCTCTTTATCCCAGCTCATCCAGGGGAGGAAGGATGGTCTTGTGGTTAGAGCCCAGCTTTCCCCATCGGGAGATCAGGTGTCTCTGTTACTGGTTCTAAGGAATGGTACATCTCAGGGTATGGCATGTGAGAACCCCCTTAGTGTTTGTGTCTGTTTCTCATTCTACAGAATCGGTGCCACTGGTGGATTAAGCCTTTTTCATCGCACACGTGTCAGAGCAAGGTCTTGTTGTCATCTGAAGTTTGGGTTTCTGGAGGGATCCTAGATCTTGCCAGCACCTCTCCCCAACTTTATAAATCCTCCTCCATCCCCCTGAGCTTGTGGTTCCACCAAACACCACCAAGACGGAGCAGATCTGCTGCCATTAACATGACACTACATGCAGGGGAGAGGAGCTGAGAAAATGTCTTACCAGATTAGTGAAGATATATGTGTAATAGGCTGACGCCATTCCCAGTTCAGCTGCCTGTGAAGGAGAGGAAAGGAGATTAGGCTAGAGAGTGACAATCTTCCATCTCAGCAGCAGTACTGGGGGAGCCTGTATCAGATTTGCTTTTCATATCTATCACTTTGCACGAAGGACTCTGCTTATCCTTTTAAAAGCCATAAAGGGTAGCACCCAGAAGCATAGTTTGGCCTATTAAAGTAAAGACAGGGGATCTGCTTTTTCAGACGTGCTAAGCCATTGCAGCTCCCACTGAAGTTAATGGAAGCTGCAGGTTATTATGAATTATTACTTAGTTCTATTTCAGTTGTGCCTATGGACCAAAACTGGCCCCACTGTACAAACAAATAACCGAAAGATTCATTGTTTTTTTTAAATCCCAGATCATTATGACCATCTAATTCAATCTTGTGCATAATGAAGGACAGAGGATTCCTCCCTACATCCAGCTCTAATTCAGGATTTAGACAATTCATCACAGGTGAATCAAGACAAAGGGAACTGGGATGGAAGACATAACAATCGAAACGGGGCTATTTGCATAAATTACTAGCAACAATGGTTTTAACAGTCCCCGGTTGCCAGATGACGTGCTGAAGATCAAACCCAGAGTGTGGTCTTTACAAGATTCAATTCTAATGTCAGGCTTGGTCTACACACAGATTTGGTACCGGTGTAACTATGTTGGCTAGGGACGTGAGTTTTTTAAAAAAAAAATCAATATATTTCTACTGGTACAACCCCTAGTGTAGACACAGTTATACCAGTATAAAAGGTGTCTTATACCAATACAGCGTATTTCCCTCCCCATATGGAATAGAATCTTTATACTGGCATTACTGTGTCCACACTAGGTGGGATTGCATGAGGTTAGCTATATTGGTAGAATTAAAGCAGTACAATTTGTGTGCACAGACAATCTGTAAGGGAAGGAATACGCAGCGATGTATTGTTGGGTAAAGTAAAGAGACACTGCTGAAAAATAATTCTGCATGGCAATTTTCATCCTCTTGTATCAGGTGGCTTGGCACCCCTGCCAGTTTCACTCCTCTTCCAGTTTCAATTAAATCCATTGTTTGTTTTGCCCTGTAATGGTCCAACCATTGAATAGGCTCAGATTTGCAATGTGCAAATCATCCCGAATGATTTTCACGGAGCTCCTCCACTTCCCTTCTTTTCTCTGCCCCCCAGCTGGAGGCTGTTGGTGTCAGGAAGTGGGGGAATGAAACAAATACAGATGTGGTAGCGCTCCTGGCCTGATTAACCGGCAGTAGGTAAAGATTCAAAGCAAGGCAGACAATGCTGCTCCCCGCAAACATCCTGTCCTCACCATGGAGGAGTCCTCACTGCTTTTCCCACTCCCCTTTCTCAGTCAGATGCCTGTGATCAAAGAAACATAGCAATGTAGGGCCGGAAGGGACCTCAAGAGATCATCTGGTGTACCCCGCTGTGCTAAAGCAGGATTAAGTATACCTAACCCCCTTCCTGACATGTGTCTGTCTCATGTGTACTATTCCAGAGCTTAACTACCCTTGGAATTAGGAAGTTTTTCCTACTATCTAATATAAATCTTCCTTGCTGCAGATCATGCCGATTACATCTTGTCCTACTCTCAGCGGACCTGGAGAACAAGTAATCACTATCCTCTTTATAAAGCCCTTAACATATTTGAAGACCATTATGATGTCCCCCTGCAGCCTTCTCTTCTCTAAATGAAACATGCCCAGTTCTTTCAACCTTTCCTTGCAGGTCATGTTTTCTAACCATCTTATCATTTTTATTGATCTTTATGAACATAACAAATCTACAGCCTCCACTGATGCACGAACGGCTGGCGTGATGCCTCCTCTGCAGGGAAAATGAAAAGGAGATTTTGTAGCCTGGTAGCTATTTGCTGGGACCCTTTGCTGATAAGCTGAAAGCTGGAAAATGAAGTACAAAAAGACGGGGGCAGGGAGGGGAAAGCAGAGGAACTTTAACATTAACACCACTTAGGACTTATGCACAACATGTTAGGATAAGAGCCGCAAAACACTCTGGACTACCTCTACCCCCCAAACATTGACATACCATTGACTTCAGCAGGAGCAGAATTTGGCGAAGGCTGAGTGCTTTAAAAATCCCGTCCCAAGAACTAGGAAGTGCTTTACAGACACCTCTGTGACACAGACAGGAGCGCTGGCAACTTTTCTGGCGCCCCAGGCGGCGGAAGGTCCCGCCCCCGAAATGGCGCCCCTGACAGAGGCGGCGGATGGTCCCGCCCCCAAAATACCACCGATGACCGGGGTGGCCGCCACCCCTCAAATGTTAGCGCCGTAGGCGACCGCCTAGGTCGCCTAATGGGTTGCACCGGCCCTGGACACAGATCAATAGGACAGCGCTATCACCTGTCTTTTACAGATAGGGAAAGGGAGACCATGAGAACATACCTTGCCTAAGAACACACAGCAAGTGGCAGAGAGAAAACTAGATCCTCCAGATCATCAGCAGACCACTGCCTCCCACCACCAGACCACAATGCCTCTCATCTTCTGACTGCTGCACAACACAGTTTTCATATCTAGAGAGAGCAGCAATGTTTGCTCTCCCTGTGACCTACTCTGAAATCAGGAAGTGTTATTTCAAGGGAAGACAATCAAAGAAAGCAACAAGCCTTCTCCTTTCCTCCATTGATCTCATCCATTTAACATACCTATTTGCAAAGCTAGGGCAGGCTGCCTATATAAGAAGGTGCCTCTAGACCATATGGGGAAGGGAAGATATGAGAAGTTGTCGCTTCTGCCTCATTGTCCAAAGGTAGCAGAGACCAAGAGAAGGGCTGGTAATACAGGGTTTGATCCAAAGTCTTTTACAATTAACGTCAGTCTTTCTGTTTGGATTGAGCCCAAAGGAGGAAACTGTTTTATAATCATTATCTTCGCCCATTGTTCTGCTTGCTCTCCCAGTATACAGAGAAATAACTTCCAGTTTCACCAGTAGCAAGAAGTTCATAAATCATAAGAGCCTTGTTCACTTCCCTTCCTCCTTGGAATCCTCTGCACAGGGCGACTGCATTAAATGTTATTGAATTGCTGCAAAATCTTCTCAATCTTTGACATCTTCATCGGTCACGGTCTGAGAATCCCCCAGAGATGGGAAGGGAGAGAGAGTGTGTCTAAAAAGCCACTGTGCTCTGTAGCTGTGGAAAATTACTATGGCAACAGGCTGAGGGGATAGCCCTCAGTAGTGAGAGAGCTCATTCAAATCCTTTATTAACTCAGAGACGAAATATATAAATAAATACAAATCCACCACAACCTGAACCCTCGTCTTTGATTTCCTGCACATAAGAAGCTTCAGAGGGGTTAGTGAAATAACAAAAATCAAAAGAGGAAAGTGGTTCCTCAGTGAAAATGACAATGTTGCCTTTACATGTGCAATTAGAATGACACCGGAATGGACTGATGAGAGATCCAGCTAGTGTCACTTGTGACAGTACAGACTCTATTAGAAGCCTTAGTCTAATGTCAGTCTCTGGACCGAAGTCTGACATCTGTACCAGCAAAGATTAGCAAGGGGAACATTTTGAATGGACGCTCATCAGCCGTCATGCCTCATGTCCCAAGAGTAGCTATCTACAATTGAAATTCTGCCACTGTTTCTTTGCATCCCCAAGGCAACATTCATATTCTTTTCACCACAGTAGTAAAGAAAAGGAAGCCAGAGCTGGTCAGGAATTTTTCAATTTAACATTTTTCATTTGGAAAAGACTGATTTGTGGAAACCGAAACGTTCAGTGGGAAAGGATTGGCTTCGATGAAGCCCCTGTTTGGGGGAAAGTTTCAAAATGCTCCCGTTTCCTCATTTTTAAAATGAAAAATTCCATTTTTCAGTTCAAAACGACGTATCATTTTGAAATTTAAGTGAATTTGGGGTGTGTGTGTGTGGAAAATCTAATAAATAATAAATAATTAAAAGGTCAAAATCAAAACAAAATGTTGTGACTGACCCAATCCAATTTTTCTCTCCACATTTTGGTGCACAAACATTTTTGAGACTTCGACTTTTCGTCTCAATTCAGGATAGGGGAGTTTTCCGAAATCGTGGAAATTTTCCTGGGATGGGAAAACCATTTCCTGTCTAGCTGGAAACATAACTCACAGGAGAACACGAGCTACAGGTGCCCCTCTGTGCTGATTGACAGCACATCTGAGTCTGTTACAGCCGCAGCGTGGGAGCATGGGTCCTTTAGCTCTGGAGGGCCCCACTTCAATCCCTGATGAGTCAGCCAAGATGGTGGCAGTCATACAAAGTCTCTCCAACTCTGGTAGGTTGGTACCATGGCACACGGTTTCCTTGTGGACAAGATTCTTCGTGGAAACTAGCATGTAGTTGTACCGCCAGTGGGACTGACAGTTGTATAGGATGACCACTAGCCTAATACATCAGGCCAAGAAAACATGCGTTCTGTTCTTGGAGTGAAGATAACACACAGCATCATGGCCCTGATCCAAATCTCACTGAAACCAACGGAGAGTCCCACTGGCTCCAGCAGGCTTTGGATTCGGTTTTGTAGACTCAGATGATTGAATACCACACCTTCTACACTGTCAGGAATCCCTCGTCTAGGCCCATTGGTCTACTGAGAGATAATCCAGGGAGCCAGAATTTATATCTATTTCATTTGATAATTGGCTAAAAAGCCTCCCATTCCACACAGACTCTGGAGAACTGCACTAAAGTGGAAGCCCAAACTGGATCCAATGTTCAGATTAAACCAAACTCTCTAAACAAACACAACAATTGTTTGGGAGACAATAAAATAAACAAACATAATCAGGTAAAAATAATGAGACAGAGAAACACAACAGAGATGTACTCAGAAAAGAGAGTCCACACTGCCGGCAGACTGATTTTCAAAAGCGCTGAGCTGCCCCTGCTCGAAGTCAATAGGAGCAGTGAGAGTTTGGCATTTTGGATGCCAAGCCAGACACCTCTGGGGCATGCACTCGGAGTATTTAATCTATTTGTTCTACAGCCAGAATCCCAGAAGCAGTGAGCAAACTGTTATCCCCAGGACTTCAGCATCAATCAGTGGAAATCTCCCTGCAGCATAGCTAATTTTCGGCCACACTGTAGGAATTTTTAAGCTCTGGAACCATACAATGCACATGCAGAAGGATCATTTGGTGGAAGCAAGGCAGTTTATGAAGCTGTAATTTCACAGCTGCCTACCTTCTGGAGGATGATGTGGGACATGGAGGCATTCGCATGGACAATGATGGTGGCAGTTTTGTCGTCTCTGATTTCTTTTAGGAGTGGGGTAGGGTCCCGGCTGTCATCCAGCATCCGGACCGAGAGGGTGTCCTTCGAGATAAGGAACTGACGAAGCAACTTCTCTAGGTTTAAAAGGCCTTCAAATAAAGGAAACACAAACAGACCTTTAGAATCAAGAGTACCCCACCCATGACAACAGCTATCCTCTTCCATAGGAACTCATCCTTTGCAAACCTGGTCGGACAAATGGTGTAGAAACATGCTGCAAAGCAAAGAAGCCAAATCTATGTCCCAGGGTCTCTCCTGTGACCAGCAGGGGAGGGGAAGAGATGGAGCAATTTGTAATTCTCTGTGGCCATCTGACGGAACAGCCTGCAGCCCTCTCTCAGAGGGAAGATCATCTCGACACAGGGCCTTTCTGAAGGTCATTCTTTATACAGCCAAATAGAGGGGAATGATCACATCCCTCTATCTGCTGGCAATGCCCCTACTTATACAACCCAAAATGTCGTTAGCCTTCTTGGCGACAAGGGCACACTGTTGACTCATAGCCAGCTTCTCGTCCATTGTAACCCCTCGGTCCTTTTCTGCAGAACTGCTGCCTAGCCATTCGGTCCCTAGTCTGTAACAGTGTATGGGATTCTTCCGTCCTAAGTGCAGGACTCTGCACTTGTCCTTGTTGAGCCCCATCAGTCTGAGTATCCCTGATTCACACTATAAGTTCTTTGGGGCAGCGGTTGTCTCACTCTGCCTCTGTGCTTTTTGGCACTTCTGTCATATAAATAACAACAAGCAGCATGTCCCTAGCCCAAATACCTTACCATCCAAAGCCCTGATTCGGCAAACCCTTATGTATGCAATGAAGCCAGTAAAACTCCTGGCACGATGAAAGATTAGGTAGCATCCAGCCCTAGCCTGGGCTGGAAAGGGAGGAGTTTGGCTGGTTAGCTTTTTTCAAAGGAGGAATTAAACAAATGGAAACTGGACTAGTTGACTACCAGCATCCCTCCAAAGGAAGCGAACAAAGAACAGATCCCAAACCCAGAGTTTAAGGCCAGTGCCCTGGCTGTCAGAGGGGCACTCGGGGTAAGTCTACCCTGTAATAAATCAATAAACCTGTGGTGCCGAGTCTCTGAGCCTGGCTCAACGGACTGGGGCTCACGCTACAGGACTAAAAATAGTCGTGTAGACATTCCCGCTCGGGCTGATGCTCAGGCCCCAAGGCCGACCTCTCTCGCTTGGTTTCAGAGCTTGAACTCCAGCCCGAGTGGGAACATCTACACTAATATTTTTGGCACTGTAGCGTGAACTCTGTGACCCCAGGTTACTTGACCCGGCTCTGACTCTTGCTTCCATGGGGTTGTTTTTTGTTTGCAGTGTAGACGTCCCCTCACCGTTCCTGTGTTTCGAGCCCAGCACTCAACTCTTCAACTCAGTGTCATTTTGCCTGCACTCGACCGTTTATTCACCCAGAAAGTCAAGGGCTGGGGAAGCAATACAATGCGGTACGATGCAAGGCAATCAAGAGGGAGAGTGCTGCTCTCAAGAACGCCCAACTCTTCACAAAAGGCAACAAAGCGATGCATTAAAGAGATAAAGCCTAGATGAGTGGCGTCTCATTCATGGAGAGGTTTTTCAGTAAACCAGTGTGCGTGCACTGAGCGCTTTACCATGTGGTGCCCCTGCCTTTCCTCCTGAATCCAGGAGGAACTCAGCTGGGGACTAGAGCAACTGCAGTCAGCAGGATTTCTCTGGGATGAAATTAACTTCCTAGTCTATTTCTTCATGGAGGGTGAAATTCTAAGAGGCCGTATACGCCACCTGAGTGTTATTTTATGGGTTTAAGTGGGACCTAAGTGTTGTCTAAGCTTTGTGCCAGGTCTCTGCACAGCTTAATGTCCTCCACACCTGCAATCTCCTTTCCTACCAAGGAGCAGACGCTTCCGGCAATAACGGTTGGTTATTATTAATCACGTTTATTGCGGTCGTGCCTAAAGGCCAGCCAAGAATAGGGTCTCATTGTACTGGCACAGAGAAGTAGATGGCCCCTGCCCCAGACAATGTACAATCTATAGAGAAGCCAGACACAGGTTGGGGGAAAAGGATGGAAGTACAACTACTCCGCTGTTATTTAGGCAAACTCCGAACCGGCGCTCACATGAGAAAGATTTGAGAAGCACCTTCACTCACCACAATGCCATTAAGCCCTCAGAAAAGGACGCTTTTGCGTGTCCTGTGTCTTTCTAAAAGTGGTCCAGTTTGACGGCAATTATGCATTTCTCTTGGTTAAGAAAAGGACAATGAGGAGGACAACGCAAGTTCCCAAGCTGCTGCTACCAACCTGAGCTGATTTTAAACCAGTGGCCTGGTGGTGAGCTGACCTCTGTCTCATTAACTGATGCCCCAGCACTTTAAATCACAAGAGCTGGCACGGAGTCATGGGAGGATAATCCCAAGACTACGGGGAAGTCCTGGGTGTGTTATTTCTTTGGAAGGCGTTCCTAAAGCAAACATGAATGATTTTGTATGATTAGCATTGCAGTAGTGACAGGATACTTTAACTGAGATTGTGGCCCCCTGGTGCTTGGAATCATACAAGGTTACAGGCAGAGACCACCCTCTGCCCAGAGAGATGTGCAGTATAGGCAGGACAAAGGAAAGATTATCACCCCCATTTTACAGGTGGGGGAAAGTGAGGCACAGAGAGATTCTTGCCCAAGGTCACATGTGGAGCCAGGAATTGAACCCAGGCCTTCCGAGTCTCACGCCGGTGCCTTAACAACAAGACAATCCACCGTCTCAATGACTGGATTTGGCCCCACGACTCCCCTCTGCCGTAGGTCAGTGTCATTAGCCCCATGTGGCAAATGGGGAAACTGATGCCCAGAGAGGGGAAATAACTTAGCCATCATCACACAGGACTAGAACTCCCATCTCCCGATTCCTAGCCAGTAACTGAACAACACCCCCCCCCCCCCGTAGCATAGCAGGGGGACTCTCATAGGAGGGCCCTGGGTGTTTGAAGAATAACAGTCACTGGGCATCTACAAAGCAACACCAAGACCACCAGGAAACATTTAAACTCTTCCTGCAAGGAGCGGCCGTAGGGTATGAGAACTCCCCTCCCTGCCGGCTTCAGGGGCAAGGCTAATCCCTCCAGGACGGGAGGCAGTGGGGGCTGGCGGAAAGGGCACTGGTGTCTACTCCCAGCACGCCTACGGACTTGCTGGGCGGCCTAGAGTGAGTCATTTCACTGCTCTGTGCCTCAGTTTCTCACTCTCTCTCTCTCACCTGCAAACTCCTTGGGGCAAAGCCTGTCTCTCACTCTGTCTTTGCACAGTGCCTAGCACAACAAGGCCCCAGTTTCAGCTGGGGCCTCAATGCGCTATGAGAACCCATAATAAGGACCTCATGGTGCAGGATGCTGGCGCATGAAGGGTTAAAGCCAGCTTCTCCGGTCTGCAGAGAGACAGGCCTGAGCTGCACATCAGACTAAATCAAGTGACTTTCGCTTTCCCTCCCTGTGGACTCCAGCAACGCATTAGCCTCGCTCAGGATGCATCTGCCCAGATCAATACCAAATACAGCAGGACTGCAAGTCCTGGGGGAGGGGGAGGACGAAGCCTGCCTTATTGCAAGCTGGTTAAAGATGTGGGAGGCCAGCTGTGGAGACGTTACTCAGGGGAGCCTCTTGCATGGCACACTGTCACGCTCGGGCTCCATCTCGAGCAATGACAGTGGGGAGGTAGCAGGACTCCTGGCAGGTGGGTGCAGAGCTCACGCTGGGGTTCTCAGCTCCGTGTTCCAGGTGAACGAACACATATAGAGGCGGAGGAGGCAGGGGCTCCTTCTCCAGCTCAAACCCTGGGGCAGGCATTGGTAGCAGTCGCTCCATGCAAAGCGTTGCAGAATAGGATTCTCTCGCACTCGCAGCTGGACTGGGCACTTACAATCTGTCCACAACACAGGGCAGCACCTCCCGAGCTGCCCTCCCCCAGGAATGCCTTAGAGGGAGTCATTTGCTATTGCTGCATCTCATACTCTGCTGGGCAGCCCACGGGTGGGGAGTGGAGCCAAGGGAGCGAGGTCGATTGACACCAGGGTCTACTCCCCACAATGTGCAGAAATTCCCTGGGAGAGAAAGAAAGGCCAGCAGGACACGCTGGAATTTTCTAGTGTGTGTCTAATTTCAGCCCCGCAAAATAAAATTAGATCCTGCTCCTTAATTCTGCAGGCCGTGTGTCTCAGCCATGCATTAATGAGGCAGATTGAAAAGCATCCCCTAACGCAGCCGCTAAATGGAACCGCAAGTCACATCAGACCCTCATTTCATCTCTCTTGATTAGTTTTTCCATTTTTATCCCTCCCACCCCGCCCCACCGCCCTCCACTAGCGCTCCCCCTACCCTAGCCTTTCCCGAGTCCTACTCTATCCCGTCACTGCAGGCAGACAGCGGTGGAGACTCTCTGGGCCAGTTTCTAAACCAGATCAGGCACCACGAGGGGGGTGAGGAGGCTCGGCGGAGACAGCTGATTTCCTCTCCTCTGGCTCGAGGGAATTATCATTCCCAGCACGTTATATCCTGCCCATAGCCCCATCGGTTCACACCTTCCCCACCTCTCAGCATGGGGAGGGAAGATTCTGTTATCTGAAGAGATTCCCTTTTTGTTCCAGTGACACGAGAAAGAGGCCCGCCCGCCGCTGACAGACTGACACTTCAGAAGGCTGTTTTACAGGCCAGACATGAGCAAGGACTTGTAGACCCCTCCCGCCAACTTTGAATAGCATAAATGAGAACCACCAAGCGTGGAGAGGCATGAGCAGATGTGGACGCAGTCTGCGCCATTCACCGAGGCTCCTCTGGGAGCGGCAAAGCCGGAATGTCTCCCAAACCAAGCACGGTACCCACTCTGAGCTTGTGTCTGGGGACTTAGAGGCAGCTTCGTGTAGGGCAGTGATACTCAGACCTCAGGGGTTCAGGAGCCAAATTAGTGATCAACGTTACCCAAAAGAGCCACAGTAGGGTGAATTCGTTGTTTCATTTACTATAGTACTAGACATTCATATTTAAACAGTACGAGAGGGGAAATATTTAGTTTTTATATACAGTAGTATTATTTTATCAACTACAAGTGGTTAATAACGCAGTAAAAGCCTCCCACTTGGTTAATACAGGTCTGTCGCCTCTTAGGTGCATTTAACATGCGCGATTTCAGCTTTACGCGATTGGCAAAAACAAGAAAAAAACACCAAAAAAAGAGACCAATAACACTTGAAATACTGTAGCTATAGTGCGGGCGATTCTGCCCGCCATTACACTCAATGTAAGTTTGACTCTATGCGATTGTCGCTTTACGCGCTGACTGCGGAACATAACCCCAGCGTAAGATGAGACAGACCTGTCATTAAATCACACAATGTTTTAACATCATGTGCTGCAAGGAGACATATTAAAAGCCACTTGCAGCTCGCGAACCACAGTCTGAGTATCGCTGCTCTAGTGGCTAGAGCAGGTGAGCGGGACTCAGGAATACGACAGTGAATAATGGAGTTTTCAGTCCGGGGCCTGAAACGACTGAGCCGAAAAAATTCCGGTCAATTCAAACGGAAAGCCTTCTCCCCTCCCCGCCCCCCGTAAATTGTTGTTTAAATAAAAACTTGAAAAACAATTGTTTTAAGTTGATTCCAAATTATTTGGGGGTGGAGGTGGGGTAGTTTTTTCAAGTCAACTATTTTTTCACACATCCCCCCCCTTTATTTTTAATTGGCCAAATGTTGATTTGAATCAAAATGGTCGAAACCAAACGTTTCCGCTTTAAAACTATTTTTTTGTTCAACTCAACCTTTTGCTAAATTCAGCTCGGAGTCGAAAAATAGGTTTGGGGACCTGAATTTTTTTTTTCCCCGATGGAAAAACTGTTAGTTGAAATATAGTCACCCAGCTCTACTCCACAGTCCGGAGCCTTGCTCACTCACTTTCCCCATCAGACAATGGTGATAATAGTGTTTCCCCATCTCTGTGATCAAGGGCTATTGGAGAAAGCAAGATCTGTGCATGCACATGTATCCATGCAGGCAGTTCATTCCCTACACTGTAGTATTCAGCTACAACCCGGACCTGAGCAGAGGATGATGGCACAGGGATGCCTTGGCCCCAGAGGACCACTGGGGAGATGCCACCTGCAGGCTCTCTTCCCTGTGCACTCCCCAAGGGTGAGCCGTTTGCACCAGCATTATGCTGGCACAGAATGATTTTGGCTTGAGCGCGCAGTGGTAGTAATGAGCACATAGGGTTTGATACGAATTATGCACATGCTGGTAGGCGTCCGTGTGGCCTCAGGCATAGCGCCTGCTCCTTTGCTTTGAGCCACCCCTGGTTCTTGGACTGAATTAAGCAGCTTGCCTTGTTTTCCCTCTCACTGCCACCGCGCAGATCACAGCTTGTACAACACATGGTCGGGATTGTGATAGCAACAGCGATCTCCGCCCACCACAGATCGGAGCTGGAGCTGTGTCCTATTTGCCGCGGGTTTTCTAAAAACATGCAGCGCCTTCCAGGTTAGGGCGAATTATCCCTCGCAACCTCTCAGAGATAGGGAAACCAAGTCACGGGGCAGGAGTCTGCTCCCAAGTGCACTGGTTTTGCACTGGCGTAACTCCATGGACTGCGAGAAGGTGTTACTTTCTGTTCACTCCAGCATAGCTGACAACTAGCCCCCGGACGGGACTTTTCCAGGGTGAGTCGGTAGCAAGACTGGGAATAGCACCCAGGAGTCCTGTCACACAGTCCTGCATTAAACCAAACAGCTCAGACTCTCTGCTCCTTGGGCAGGAGTTTCTAGCTATCGCACCCAAACAAACAGCATTGTCCCTCAAAATGGAATTTCCTTATCAAGTAATGGCTAGATTGTGTGCGGTCCTGGCTTGGCCAGAAAGGAGTATGCAAAAAGCCCTGCCCTCCCATGCACTTGCTCAAGGACAGTGGCTAATAGCAGTCTCTGTGCTTGGGGTGCTGGCTTCTGCTCCCCCCCACAGAGAAGGACTATGGTCCATTCCTGTTCTCTGTGCCAGCATAATGGCTAGTGCAAAGAGCAGGATGAGGGAATTGTAGCTGCATGAGGCACCTTCTCTCCAGGGCTCCTCCTACTCAGGCCTTGTGGCTAAATGTCACACTAGCCCTAAGGGGTAACTTCCTGGAGCCAGCAATTGAGTTATCCAGCAGTCCCTGATTAAAGCTATCCAGATTGATTCAATTAAGGGTGGACGTTGAATTATTTAACACAAGCCATTTGGTTCCTGAGATTCTTCGATCCAGTTAAATGAAGGATCAAATTAACCAGGGACTGAATTAAGTGGGAGGCACCTGAGTGTGTCGGCTTGTGGATGGGCAGGTGCAGTCAGATGCCTGGTTATGGGTCTGTGTGTTCCTGAGCGTGTGTGCATCACACCGTGTGTCGCCGGGGGAGATAAGGAAAAGCTGCACACGAGGTATAAAAAAGATGATATGAAAAATAGGCTCATGGCAATGTTCAAGGTACAGCAGGAAAAATCAGAGTAAAAAAATACCAGAGTTAAGGCTGAAGCAGTAACATCAACGCAGTGTCACTAGACACCTTGGGCCAGATCCTCAGCTGAAGAAAACTGGAGTCAATGGGGATTTTGCTGATTTACACCACCTGAGGATCTGGCCCTCAGCGGGTGCACAATTTGGGAAGAGGGTGCAAGGACCCTTCTTGCATCCATGCTGGAGCAGGTCAGAATGGAAGTCCTATTGCTCTCCTGAATGCAAGGACAGATCCAGGCTGCTAGCTTACATTCTGCTGGCACTAGGCTTCTCCCTCATGCATTGTGCCGATGCACACTGCCCCCTGCAGCTCCGACTAGGGCAGTGCACCCCTTCCTCACCCCCTACAGCAGGCTCCTTTGTACTGGAACACTTCAGCCCTAATGCATCCAGCTACCCCTTTGAAAAGAAAATACCACGTGCTAATGGGAACCCTTAACCAGGTCATGTCCCGAGGTCTGGTGAGCTTAGCTGCAATCTTAATGATATTACCTGGAAAGACACAAGGATGTGAGGGCATGGCAGCGAAAGGACGGTGCATGCATATAAAGGGATGGTGTGTGCATTAGAGATGAGCCAGAGCTGCAGAGTTTGGATCTGAACTTCCCCATGGTTTGTGGGTGGGTGTTCGGACCCAGATGTCTAGTGTGGGCCCATCCATCCACATTCTGCACAAAAGTCAGATTTATAAGCCTGCACTCATGCTCAGAGATGCACCTGTCAGTAACCACCCAGATCTACATGCCCACACGCTAACATCGAAACACACGGGGCTCAATTCCCCTCCCGCTGACTCCAGCCTAAATCAGGAGTGAATCCCAGGATGCCAATGGAGTTACACTGGATCACAAAACCAGCAGAGGAGAGAGGCCTAATGCGCGTAGAAGTTATCAGGCAGGCGTAGAGCTGTGCAGTTACTGGGGCATGCCTGGCGGCAGAATCATGCGCAAGTGAGTAAGTCAGCACCCAGGATTGCACAGAACAGGCTGGACGTTAGCGAAATCCAGCATGCACTCGGTTTAGGTCACAGACTGCACGCAAGTCTCAGAAAGAGGCATTTCCAAACGGGGCTTTATCCGGAACTGACCTCAGGCTTTTTCCGTTATGGAAACCCATCCATCTCACTATAAAACCAAAAGGCAGCCAATGTCCTTCCCCCCAGCCCTCATCTCTCACAAACTGCTGCTGGAAATGTCTGGACTTGGTTCTAGGTGCGGACCCCAGCTGTAGGCCTCTCACTCGCCTCTGATTTCAGCAAGTTCCCCTCTTGCCCTGGACAGGACAGACCCTGTCATTAGTAAAATGGATTATTTTTAGGCCGCTATAATCAGAGAAAAGCACAGGCCTCCAGCAGTCGACACTAGCCTTGCCAGTGGGATTTCACCATCTGGTGCTGGACCCTAGAGACATTTTTACACAGCTGGGAGAGGTAAGAGATCTAAGAAGGGGATCAAATGAGAAACAAGTGGGAGCAGCAGGGGCTTCACACAAACTGAGGCGACTTACATTCAGCTTTGGCACAGATGAGGCAGGCAGTGGTGCAATTGAAGAAGTTCAGGATCCCAGCTACGGCCACGCTGATGTCGGTGTTGCTGGGGTGGAGGTTCAAGGTAGTGAATCGCTGGAACTGGAACTTGAGGAATTCCTCTGGGGCAACTTTGAAATGAGGGACCTGGAAAAATGAAAAAGAACAGAAGACACCACAAGAAAGAGAGAAGGGTCGACTGCAGAAGATGCATTTCTCCAGTAAAAAAACAGTCAACCCAGTGCCACATGGGAAGCAGGTGAGAGAAAAGACATCCCAGTAAAACTACGCAGAATATTCTACTGAATGGAGGAGACAATGGATGGAAGCATAGGCACCAACTCCATGGGTGCTCCGGAGCTGGAGCACCTATGGGAAAAAAATAGTAGGTGCTCAACACCTACCAATGACAGCGCTCCTGATCAACTGTTTGGTGGCTGCGGGAGGCGCTTGGGGGAGGGCAGAGAGCAGTGAGTGGGGAGGGCTTTGGGAGAGGGGTTTGAGCAGGGGTGAGAAGAGGTGGAGCGAGGGCGGAGCCTCAGAGGAGGGGGTGGAGCAGGAGTGGGAAGAGGTGGACTGAGGGTGGGACCTCAGGGGAAGGGACGGAGTTGGGGTGGGATCTTGGGGTGGAGCGGAGTGGAGCACCCCGGGGTGAAAGTAAAAGTCAGCGCCTGTGGATGGAATCCTAAATGTGTTTTTTACTTTTGTGGATCCTGCGAAGGAGAAAGTCACAGCAGCAAGAAGCGTCTGACTTGGAGTGATGGGGAGAAATGGACCAGGGAGTCCCCAGCTGAGACCCTTAAAGAAAGTCTAGCAGTAAGAGCCTTGCTGAAACCTTTAGAAGAGATCGAAAGAAGAACAACATGACCCCATGTTGGTGCATCTCGGGAGAAGGAGAAACCGACGCAGCAGCCTAAAGCTTTGCGCTGTTTGATCTGCGGAGAAGTAACAGGCTAATCCAAAGGGATCAGAGCTACGAGTCCTAATAATATTTCATTTGCCATTCATAAACGGGAGTGGAGGCAGCACTGAGACGCTGCATGCCAGGGAATATGGACAACATGGGGCCAAGGAGCCCATGGAACGGGAGCGATGGGAGACCAGCAAGGATGAGGGTTAGCAGAGAAAGGATTTGTTTGTTTGTTTGTTTGTTTTTTAATAGCATGGATTATTGGAAGAAACGGAACAGAAAACGGGGAACATCTGGTTCTGCTTCATTAAAGCAGTGTCAAGTCCTCTTTGCTTCCATTAGCCGCACTTCCAGAAGCTATCACCCCACGCCTCTGATCCATCTCCTCCTGGGGAAGGCTGTTAGAGGGCTGCGATGGCTGCTTTTATTGGAGGCATAAGCTGTTTTGTTAGTAACAGGAAAGTTAAAGAGTAATAAGCTGCTATCTGCCTTGATCTCGCTCCGCAGCCCTCAGCCCGGGCTCCATGAACAGGGAGAGAAGCAGACTGTACGCCACAGGCAGATTCCTTTAACTAATGTAGACGCGACATCTACAGCCTAGGCTTGTTGATCATTCTCTGAAGCCAGATGGAGTCTGAGGCTCGTGGGAATGACGATTAATGAGGCAGAGAGATGCGCAGACAGAGGTGTACACTAGACCTCACCACAAACATCTGCAGGGTGCGATCCCCAAAGAGACGGGCCCAAGTCACAAAGCTGAGGGCTGCTCCAATCCACGGCTTTGGGTCGGCCCGAGACAGAGAGGAGGTCTAATTCTTGTCTCCTTTCAGGTGGCTTTACGCCGGCGTATCGCCAGTGACTTCAGCACGGTGGTCTTTAGGTTAAAGCACTGGACTGTGACTCAGGAGATCTATCTGCTTCGCCACAGATGCCTTGTGCCCTCCTCAGGCAAGTCACTTCACCTCTGCGTGCATTGGTTCCCCATCGTTACAAGAGCACTTCCTTTGCCTGCCTTGCCAGGTTAGACTGTAAGCTTTTCAGGACAGAGGCTGTCTTACTGTACTTAGCACCTGGCACAAAGAGGCCCTGATCTTGGCTGAGGCCGCTAGGTGCTACTGTAAAACAAATAATGACGAGTCATTTCTGATTCATACCAGTGTAAATGACAGCAGAGAGGATTAGGTTCAACAACCAGACAGATAAGACTGGATCACAACTTCCTAGAATCCCAGTTTTGATTTAGGGCCACCTCTAAAAAGAGGAAGAGAATTGCTTAGGGTGGAACACGGGGAGTCTAGCTAGAAACAACTGGCTGAGATCAGAGAGGCATAGAGTTCAGATGAACATCAGGAAAAAACCTGATGATCTGTTACGGCAGATTGGTGTTTGCCTGGGAAGTGGCGGATGCTTGAGGCAGTTAACCCTGCAATGGATCAAGCAACTAGAAAAGATATTCGGGGGAACAATCCTGCGGTAGCTGAGGGAGTTGGGTATAGCAGATCTCGTCCACATCTAATGCCCCTGATTCTAGGCAAATAAAGCAATGCAATTCATTTGCAAATACAAGCTATTTACCGTGTTCCATTTCAGGTGCTCCTACACCATGGAGGCACCAGAGACAGAGTCCAGTAAATGGCTGAAAGATGTTATCAGGCTACGAGGGGATGAACTATAAGAAGAGAACTCAATTTCTTTTCCCCGGAGCACAGACGGATCAGTGTACGCCGGCAGTTGAGGGTTTATAAAATATTAAATCAGAGACATAATCTGGGTGTAGATTAAAAAGGTTTGTATTGGAGAAACATTGCCAAACAGAAAGGGAGTGTAATCTTCCAGGAGGATCGTGCACAAACTAATGACTACGGGGAGCTTCTGTGCTGAGTTACGTTGGCCAAGCAGGTGCTGGCTTTTGCAACTGTAACTGACGAGGCAGTTCAGGGCTTTTGCTAGAGAAGCTGGAGGGATGGGTAGTGCAGGAGAAAGTGGGAGATGGGGTGAGACTAGCAGAGAAGCAGAAGGAGATGTGATATGAGAGAGGAGGAAGAACAAGGAGTTAAGAGAAGGGAATAGGAAAGATGGGACCCATGCACTAAAATGATAAGTTCAGGTGCACCTTGCTGCAGCCGGTTAGAGGAAGGATGGCCTAGTGGATAAGGCACTGGATTGGAACTCAGGAGATCTGGATTCAAGTGTCAGCTCTGCCACAGACATCACAGGGCTACCTGGGGCAAGTCGCTTCACCTGTCCTGTGTCCCAATTCCCCAGGTGTAAAATGCGGATAACAGCACTTCCCTGCCTCGCAGGGGTGTTGCGAGGATCAAGTCTGCTAGTGATTGTGATGTGCTCAGATACTAGGGTGATGCAAGGCTGTGTCAGTGCCCTGCTGGGCAGAGAGAAACTGACATAGCAGTAGTTAGACCCACACTGGGGTCTGTGTGTGCATGGCGGGGCAATGGACGGGAAAGCAGTAAGAGGGCTTCCTAGGACTGGTGGAAGAAAAGCAGCAGCCAGACCCTGGAGAGGAAGAAGAAGGAGAAGCTGGAAGCAGAAATGGGTGGAGGAACAGCAGTAAGACCTTGGCTGACATCTGTGGGGGAAGAGAGTGACAGAAAAGCAGAAGACGCCAGCTGGGACCCTAAGAAGGAGACAGTGACGCAGCAGCAGGACACCTTCCCTGCTGGTTCTGAAGAGGAGGCACTCACAGCTCTAAGGCAGAAAGTCTAATGGGATCGGAACTAGGGAGGCGAATAATCATCTCATTTGCAGTTAATAAATCAAAGGGGAGATGCTGCCTCGTAGGGCATTCAGATAACATTCAGCAGAGACGGCAAAGTACCCACTCCATCCAGAGCCCGACCGGGAGCGGGGGGGAGAGAACTCTGCCTGAGGGTCTCCAGCAAAGCCTACACTGCCCTGAGTCATATGTATTAGGAAGAGACTAGAGGGGGGAAAAGAGGCCAGGGGAACTATTCTGCACCCCTTCGCCCCCCAAGAGTGGGTTTCCTCCCTGTCCCAGACAGACCGAATTTCATGCCCCTCCAGTATGACCTAGCCGCTCAATGCCCTGTGGACATGTAATGCCACCATCAGGCTATGGGAGCCCTGCAAGGTAGCTCAGTCAGCCTTTCCGACAGCCTTGAGATAGTCCCACTGGTGGGATTTCACTCACCTCTTTCTCCCCGCAGATATTGCTGATAATAGAGCTTGAGGCCGGACTCGACGAAGGTCCCAGGACGGCTACCACCCCTTTCGGAAGAATCTGGCACACTGGGATCACCACAGAGAATTAGAGAGCAGGAGAGGAAACGTGTTAATCAATAGGGGGTTATCCCAGATTCTCAGTCAGTATCGATGCCTACTGTATCTTCTTCCCCATCCCCAGGGGCTGAGTATAAATTCAGCCATGCCCCCACACTATACAGAACCCATATCACCACCATGTGTCTCCTGTCCAAAGCTCAAGCAAACCCTCCACCCCAATCCCATGGAACCCCTCCCTCAATAACCCCGCTTTCCTGTTATCCCACCACACTCTCTTCCAACCCCAGCCAGAGCCTCGTCCCTCTGCCCCATAACCAGGCCATTTCTCTTTTCAGAGTGGACCCTTTTTGGCTCCGCCTGCATTGCTGCAGGCCATCCTTCATTGAAGTTTATGGAAGATACTACAAGGAGGACATTACCCTGGTTAAAGCAACATCGGCAGAAGCCAAACCAGCACAAATTTGCTAGCTCATCCTCTGAAGAACTGAACAATAATGTGAATTAAATTATTGTACTTGGTTTTTTTCTACTACATGTTCTGCTCAGTGGCAGTGAGCACTCTGGATCCATGCCATCAGTTTGACAGAACATTAACAGGACCCTGAAAAACTCAGGAAGCTGAATTCTCTTCCCCTAAGCCTCCTGGGTTAAACAGGAACCTTTTGTGCTTTCACTCGTAGCATGACTGAGCTGGATAGGGTTCGAAAGACCGTCCAGTTGGTGTCACCTCCATGGTGGAATTCAAACCCTACCAACCCATCTAGGGCTGTTCCTCTGGAGTAATCTGTATGAGTGAAGCCTCCACAGACTGAAACCAGCAGCTTCATCATTTCTGAGCTCCAAAGACCCCTTGAAGGATATTCTGAATTTAATGTGGGTGAGGAGTTGTTCTGAAAGACATCACAGGCCTAGGCTAACTGAAAAACGGCGGCTGATTGAATACCACGATTCTCCCACCTCTTCCCCAACCGGACCAAAGAAGCCCTGTGAACAAATACAAAGCTATATTTGCTCCACTAGCGCGAATGTGAGTTTCTTCCAAGGAAAGAAGATACCAATTGGTTCATCAGACTCATTTGCCTTCCCTACAGGATCATCTTGTCAACGCTTTCAGAACCAAATATTTGTGAACTTCCCAATTAAAAAAGAAAAACAGGTCACGCATCTAAGTTGTGGTCCTTAGATATCAAGTGGCTTGTCTGTCTTGGGGTATGATTCTTTCATAACAGTTGTGAAATTTAGTCAAGATTCAGTGGCTGGAAATTGAAGCTAGAAGTATTCAACGTGGCGCAATGTTGTTTTCTTTTAAACAGTGAGGGTAATTAATCACTGGCGCTGCCTTGCCAAGGGATCAGTGGATTCTCCCTTACTTAAAGTCTTTAAATCCAGATTGGAAGTCTTCCAAAAGAAGATACACTCTCATTCGACAAGCTATTGGATTCAATGCAGGAATCAGTAGGTGAATGTTATGCAGGAGGTCAGACTAGATGATCATAATGGTTCCTTCCGATCTTAAAATCTACAAAGTAGATAATTTAGTGGTTAGAGAAGAAAGTGGGGAGCCAGGACTCCTGGGTTCTACGCTAAGCCCTGCTGATGACTTGGTCACATATCAAAACTAGACATCACTGCACTGACAGCAGCAGTTGTTTGACAGTGCAGAACAACTCTATGTAGATTGAAGTCAGGAAATGAAGAACATTTCAATGAATTTGCAGTAAGGATTAATTAGGACATGGGGCAATGCCTGTATTGGAATTTGGCTCCCTACTTTTCTGAAATAGTGCAAGTGGCTAGGATGTCAGTTCTAGGAGTCATTTAATTCTTTGCCTCTCCAAACCATAGTGCCCCTAACAGCACAAAAGTTCAGGCTGCTCCCTAATAAATTGTCAATCTCCTTCCTGCAGCTCCTTAGAGGTTCCTCTAAGGACTCCGTCCATGTACTGGGCTGGCCTGACGGCGCTTGGGTTGTAAGAACTAAAAGTGGTATGACTGCAGGCTTACTTATGTGTCACTTATTGGTTGATGCAACAACATTGCTCCTCCCAGGTTTGTGTTTGTTTCCTTTTGGAGAAGACACATTAAAAAAAAAAACTACTTTGAATTGTCGGTACTCCATTGAGTCAATTCTTAACCTCACAATCATTTCTTAAGCTGGGCACAAGCAAACATTTCACATTTTAACATAATCAAATGTAAATGTATGCATCTAGGAACAAAGAATGCAAGCCATACTTATATGGTGGGAAACAGTGATTGTGAAAAAGATTTGGGGATCCTGGTGAATAACCAGCTGAACAGGAGCTCCCAGTGTGACACTGTGGCCAATGGTCTAATGTGATCCTTGGATGCATAAACAGGAGACTATTGAATAGGAGAAGAGAGGTTCTATTACCTCTGTTTTTGGCACTGGTGTGACCACTGCTGGAACACTGTATCCAGTTCCGGAGTCCACCGTTCAAGAAGAATGTTGATAAATTGGAGAAGATTCAGACAAGAGCCACGAGAATAATTAAAGGATTGGACCACACGCCTTATTGTGATAGACTCAATCTATTTAGCTTAACGAAGAGACGGGTGAGGGGTGACTTGATCACAGTTGATAAGTACCTCCACGGGGAACAAAAATATGATAATAAAGGACTCTTCAGTCTAGCAGAAAAGATAGAATAAGACCCAATGGCTGGAACTTAAAGCTGGAGAAATTCAGGCTAGAAATTAGATGCACATTTTTAACTGTACGGGTAATTAATTACCATTGGAACAAGTAACCAAGGGTAATGGTAGATTTTCTATCACTGGCCATTTAAAATCAAGGTTGGATATTTTTCTTTAAAAAAATTGCTCTAGTTCAAACAGGAAATTAATTCAGAAAAGTCCAAATGATCTGTGTTATACAGGAGGTCAGACTAGATGATCACAGTGGTCCAATCTCGCCGCAGGATCCATGTCTGTGAGTTCAGGCAAGTCGTGTTACCTCTCTGCTCATCTGTAAAACAGGGATGATGCTAACTCTAACAAGGAGATTATAGGATTTGTTTAACTCATGTTTGTAAAGAGCTCTGAGTTCCTTGGGTGAAAAAACCCCTTGTGCATTGCAAAGTCACTCAGGACATAGAATCATAGAATATCAGGGTTGGAAGGGAACTCAGGAGGTCATCTAGTCCAACCCCCTGCTCAAAGCAGGACCAATCTCCAGACAGAATCCCAGCCTCCCTGAAATTTACATCCTAAAAACGAAAAATTAGATAGCTCCTAAAAAGTTCAATCCTAAAATTGGCAAAAAACAAGAAAACAAACAAAACAAAAACATACATCCACACCTTAGAAAACCAGGATAAAATAATACCAAGTGAACTGGGGAAATTTAATCACACCATCATCCTTCTCTTTGTTTTAAAAAAATGGTGTCAGTGTAGCACTGGTAAAACATGGCAAATTAATACCACTGAAAGCCTCGGTCCACAATACAACACAAGAAAATCAAGCTTCCCTCCTTCTATTTGCCTCTGTGTTTATTTGAATGGACCACCTTTAAGCCAGCAACTCAATGACTGGCCATTCTGCTGCAAAATACCAGGATGTAATGGAGGGGTTTTTGTTGTTTTTTTTTTTTACTATGGGGAAGTGACTGAGATCAATCAAATTCATTTCATGTGAGACACCAAACATCCAGTAGGTGGGCACAAATGACCTAGACTGGGTTTGTGCAGACAACCTGGAGATGAAAGGCTCAATATTCAACTACTAAGTCCTCCGGTCCCCAGGATGCATAGTAAGGCTTCTAAGTTCTTATAGGAAGCGTAAATGCCATGCAAGCATCTCCTCTTGGTTTTGTTCCCTCAGTTCAGTCTAGCGTACCCACTAGTGGATGTTTTTCCTCCAGCAACTTCACATGGATCTGGCACTTGCTTCTCTGTGCTTAGAAATTTGCAGACACTTATACCTCTTGAATAGCCCTTTTTGAATAAGAATATTAGCAATTTGCAAACTGTGCATTCTGTTTTAGAAACATTCATCAGTCCCTGGTGACAGCTGGGAGCGTTCAACTATTCTGCAGAGTATCAGGCGTCTGCCAGCATCTAGGAAGAAGACTTGGGCTCCCTCTCCTATTCGTGCGCCTTTGAATAAGTCAAAAGTCCTAGGGGGGATTTTTGTCATGCATGCAGGAGAAAGTTTGGCGAGCCCTCTCCCTTTGTCTCTCAGGTAGCCAAGAACAAAGAGACTGGGAGAATAGGTTAAGTAGTCATAGCAACTGAGTTGCAACGATTGTCAGAGGAAGAACAGGCAGCTTATCACTCTCAGGGTGAAACATACTACGGAATTAGAGAAAAAACACTGCAACAAAGTGGAGCTGCCTGAGGCCGAGGATTAGACCATGTAAGGAGAGCGCCTCTTGTAACCCAAACAGTCTTCCTATCTCAGGGTCCTTTACAGATGAAGACAAACTGCAGCAGGTAGCTCATGTCTGGACTCCTAAACCTACTACATACACCGGTCTTTGGGTGCTCAGAGACCAGCCCTCTTGAGGATGCAGAATTGTCCATATAATGCCACATTCATCCCTGGTGTAACTGGACTGATGAAAATGGACCCAGAGAACCACAGATGGTAGCACAGTCACTGGCATAGAAGACTCGGAACTTCAGCTGATGGATTCTGTTTAGACACTAGACTCTCCAGGCCAGATTCTCAGCTGGTATGAATTGCTATAGGTCTGTTGACAGTCCAAGATCTGGACCAATCTTCGCCTGTGTTACCAGTGCTATGCCCCCCAGCTTTGGAACAGTCTCTTGGAGGAAACCCTTCAATGTGCCAGGTCCCCAAGGAGTCCCACTCTTCCTTCAGGATAAGCCTCACTGCCTCCAGAGACTGAACCTCTGGGGCTTCAGCCCTCCTGCTTCATGCCATCAGACTGCTCAGCCTGTCCTGCTTAGAGACTTCCACACTCTCCGGGGACTAACGCACCTCCCCTAATACTCGCAGTGACACTCAAACAGTGGTTCTCAAAACAATAGGGTTTAATAATCAAGTGGAACTCAGCAGTGGATGTCTGTAGGTTAGCACAGAGACATAAAATTCAAGCACTGTCCATTCTGGTCAGCCCAACCAGAGCAATTCACCAGCAAACTCCATTTTCAAGCTGTCTCTCCCTCTGACTTTCTTCCTTAGTCAGTTTCCAGATGAGAGAGCTCCCAGCTTCTTCCAGAAGCCAACTCTCATACTCCTACCTCATACCTGTCAGTCCTTTGCTCTCAAGCTGGGATCTCTGCTCCACTTCCTCGCTAAGTTTGGCCACTCCAGGCTTCTAGGTTAGCCGCTTTGGAGACAGCATGGCAGGAAAGCAAGGACCACAGGCTTAGCGGAGGGATTTCTTAACCACACACACCTAACTCTTCAAGCACTCAAGAGTTAAAGATCTTGGAAAGAAAGCTGAAGTCCTGAGAGGCTCCCTCACCTGAGCGATCTCACCTCTTTGTGTGAGTCCAAGGTTTGCAAGGGGTTCAGGCAAGGCGGAGTCCCTCCCTCACAGAGCAGCACCCAGTTCTTAGCCAGACCTCTGTCTCTCCTCTGTGTGCTTCACTGGGATGCTCCAGCCCCTTCCCCCAGTCATGCTGGCCCCATCTGCGGGCCCCAGTGTAGAAAGAACATCGTTCCACAGGAGTAAACCAGGGTGGAGAGTCATTCATAGTTGATGGCCCCAGATTCCCACCTTGATGGCTTCCCTGTGATAGTCCTTCAACTAGGTGTCAATCCCTTCTCCCAGGTAAGGCACCTATCTGGAATGCAATTCAATAGGTTGCCTCAGGCAAGTTGAGATATGCATTCAATGCACACTGCACAACAGAATTTGATACAGACCCAGCTCACTCTGCGACACAGGTGTTTATGTGCTTTCCTGAAACAGGCCCTAATGAAAGCTGGGAAACGAGCATGGGTGTGCATGTTCAGACAACTGCAAGAGGCATTTTAAATGAATGTCTGAGCAAGTAACGGTTTCTGTAAATAAAAAACCTAACAGAGTTCAGATTAGATACATATAGCTAGTTAATAAAGATAGTGGCTTTCATGTCTAAGGATCTCCAAGCACTTTGTATAGTCATACATAAACTCTGCCTCTATAGAAAACACTTCACGCACCAGTAAGTGGATCCACCTCAGGTGAAGACTGCTGCAACACATAGCAACCCTTCACAACAGTTTGGGACAGGAAGTAAAGAAGAATCTTGAATCCAAATGAAACTACACAAGGAGGTTACAAATGTAATTACCCCAGCCCGAATCTGCCAGGGGTCTAACATCTGAGCTCTTGTGAAAAGCATTGTGGGATCTTTACTGACCACAAATGGCTAAGCCTTGTTTCTCTTCTGAAAGACGACACTTCCAGCAATGCAATGACCCCAGTGGAATACTAGGGCGCTAACTCCGAGTGAGACCACCACTTACTGAAATTGTCAACACTATTTCCTGCAGCATCCTACATATTCCCACATCTTATTACTGACCTGCCCCAGCCCTGCTTAGCTTGTGAAATCTGATGGGTTCACAGCACAATATGGCATGGCTACTACTATGGAAGCATCAGCTAAGTACGTAGAAATAGTATTTCCATGTGTACATTAAAGCCAGAAATCCCCCAGTTGGTCATGGTAGTGGCTGAACTGCCTCTAGGTGTTTGGATTAGCAGAAGGAAGGTTCTTAGAAGATGCATTAGATCACAGGAGACAGATTGATAAGTAGAAAAACGGTCCCTTCCCGGACCTCAAGAGAAGGTGGTTTAGATAAAGATGTGATTAAACAGCCCATTTTGGATCTCTGTAGAGAGATCTGAAAAGTCAAACACACTGAGAAAAGCAGGCTTTGCCTGTAATGACAAAACTGCCCCATCCATAACCCTTTTACTGCAGGCTTACTTCAAACCATAGTAATTTACAGATGCTTTCCTTACAAGAACAAGCTGATACATTTGCCTCCCTTTAGATATAAAGCGGCAGTGGCAAACCATGCATGAATTTGATTAAGACCTGTTAATTTTCTATCCGTTCTAGGAATGGCATATTTGTAGCCACATGCATAAAAAAAAAGTTTTAAAATAAAATGAAAAGAAACCCACAAAAGCCTTTCTTCTCTCAAACTGTTAATAATCTGTGATACAAAATGTCATTTTTCGGATGCAATAGTAACATTCCTAGAATCAGTCAGCTACATATATTAGCTGTGATGTTTTGGAGCAATTCAAAAAGCGTGAAATCTGAGAACAATATTAAAGAGGTGTACAAAAATTTTGCTGTGATAGGTTAAAACATCTAAGCTACTTTTATTAATATTAAATGCAATGACAGCATTAGCATCATGTTAAAGCTGAAAAGTCAGGTATTTAAAAAGCCAGGCAATCCTTAACTCTAAAGGGCCTGGTTTTCCTCTAACATTCATGCAAATCATGAATAACTTTATTGACATTAATCACAGAGGTGTGCAGGAACTGGATTTTCTGTTTTGCAGGAAATTCCACAATTTTAAAAATGTTTTTTTTAAATTCTGAAACAGAACAAAAAAAATTGAATTTTCCTGAGAAACAAAATTCTGAACAACAATCATTTTGGATTAAATGAAATAAAACTGAAACATATTGTTCTGATTTCACTTTTTTCTTTTATATTTCACTATATGTTTCAGAATTTAAAAAAAATGAAAAGACAAGTCATTGCAAAATAGGAATTCAAAGCATTTTTCTCTGAAAAGGTTGAAATGGAACATTGTCACCTCATCAGGATGCTCCATTCTGGCTTTTTGTTACAAAACAGAATGTCATCAAAATCGACATGTTTACGCAAAACATTCCACTTTTGGCGAACTGACATTTTCTAACAGAAAAATGTTCCAGTCAGAAAACTTCCAACCAGCTCTTGTTAAATGTACACTGGTATAAGGGAGAGGGGAATCGGCTGCAAACTTTTTACCATGTTAAATTTGGCCACCTTGCAAACCCTGCCCGTTACCTGGCAGAGGTTAAATAACACAAATAGTGATGCACAGAGGAGGAACAGAAAATGCTACCATGTAATTCAAAGATGTGACACAATGAGTGCACAGAACAAACAGTGAAGGGAAACAATGCACCGTTCTCATTTCCTCTCCTACCAAGGACTGCTGGAAGGACATGGGCCGTATTCTGAGTGGGACACACTTCCCAAAGAGTGCAAATGGGAAATGGACCCTGGTAACACCCAGACAGCCAGGGCTGTTTGCTCAGCGCTCCTCTTCTCTCTGCCCACTATGAAGCAGGTTAGGAAGCCCTCCCACGACTGATGCTCTACTTACTAGCTCTGCCTTGGGATGGGGGGAATAAAACAGAATGATCATGGCACTAATCAGACATGAGGACCAGAAAGGATTACATGCGGGATACTAAAGTGATCAACAGGCAAAGGCATAGGATTACTGCTTTAAACAGTCTTTGCGATGCTGTCTGTGAGGCCAGGTCTATGCTTAAAAATTAGACTGACCTAGCTACATTGCCCAGGTCTGTGAAAAATATCACACTCTGGGTACTGTACTTAGGTTGACCTAACCCCACAGTGTGGATGTGACTAGGTCAACAGAAGAATTCTTCCATGCACCTTGAGGGGGTGGATTAACTTCATCGATGGAAAAAGCCCTTCTGTGGATGTAGGAAGCATCTATGACACTACAAAGCAACAAAGAGTCCTGTGGCACCTTAAAGACTAACAGACATATTGGAGCATAAGCGTTCGTGGGTGAATGCCCACTTCGTCAGACGCATGTGGGTATTCACTCATGAAAGCTCATGCTCCAATACATCTGTTAGTCTATAAGGTGCCACAGGACTCTTTGTTGCTTTTTACAGATCCAGACTAACACGGTTACCCCTCTGATACTATGACACTACAGCACTGCTGCTGCAGCGCCTTAGCTGTGCCATTGTAGTGGCTGTAATGTAAACATGCCCTGAAGTTTTTAGCCTACCTGTCTCATGGGGGATGGGCTTAGACGTACCGATAGAAATGCAAGTATTTCCTGACCTGTATGGTATTTACCCAATGTAGCTCGAAAACTTGTCTCTCTCACCAACAGAAGTTGATCTAATAAAAAATATTTCCTCACCCATCTTGTGTCTCTATATAATTTCACATATTTTCTATGGGCTTTTAAAACCAACTGTTAGAGGAGAATTACAGTCTTGCTATACTATGCTAGAAAAGTGAAGACTGGGAGAAGGCGTGGGAGGGAAGGTTGTTTTATAATGAGGACGGTGATCAATTCTTCTCCATGTCCACTGAGAGTTAGACATAAAGTAATTGGCTTAGTTTGCGGCAAGGGAGATTTAGGTTAGATATTAGGAAAAATCTGTCTATCTCTAAGGATAATTAAGCACTGGAACAGGTTACCTAGGGAGGTTGTGGCATCCCCATCACTGGAGGCTTTTAAGAACACTTAGACAAACACCTGTCAGGGGCAGTTTAGGTATACTTAATTCTGCCTCATTGTTGAGGTCTGCACTAGAGGACTTTTTGATGTCTCTTCCAGCCATGCATTTCAATGATTCTATAGGTTAAGCTTTAAAAAAAAAATCTTTGGGCGGTAACCATACTCTATTGAATTCCAGAGGATGTAGGTTTGGGGGATTTTGGCAGGGCTGGGAGGAGATGGGAAGACCACAACTAACCAAAGGACTTAGGTGACATCTGACTTATTAACACTCTTCAGTGTTAAAAAAAAAAAAATAAAGCCAGCTTTTAAGTCATGGATGTGGATGTGAAAAGCTGGTATCTAAAGCCACAAACCTTAAGGGCACATCTAGACTACAGATTAATCTATATTAGGGAAGCTGACAGCAATGGAGGGTGTAAATTTCCTCTAGGAAAACAGCTCAAGAGTTTTAACACACAATGCACCATAGTCTAAAAAAATTACTTAGCACCTAGTGTAAACAAATACATTGGTGTCTTAAGATACTGGATCAGCTACCATGTTTGTCTTTGCTGACACCAAGCACTAAGTGGAGTTTAAGAATGTGTCAGTTGAGAAATGTTAGCTAACATGTTGTAAAACCCTATTTCTTTTCCAAGCCTAAACATGCCTTAAGTAGATTATGTCTACACTTAAAATGCTACAGCGGCACATTTTCAGTGTAGATGCTCATTACAGCAACCCATCACTGTAGTTAATCCACCCCCCCGAGAGGCTGTAGCTAGGTCCATCCACCTAGAACTGCAGTGGGGAGCTAGGTGGGCTTAACTACATCCTTCAGAGGTGTGGATTTTTCACTCTCCTGAGCAACGTAGCTGGGTCGATCTAATTTTCTAGTGTAGACCTGCCCTGTTAGACAGCTCTGCAGTGGAAATTTTGTACTCGTGCGAACGTCTACACTACAGCCTATGTTAGCATCATGTACGTCGCTCAGGGGCGTGAATAAACCGCCACTCTGAACGACGTAAGTCACACCGACATAAACACTCTTGTGCGCAGCGCTATGTCCCGGCACAGCTTCTTCTGTTCGCGGAGGTGGTTTTATTATGCCGACGGGAGAGGTCTCGCCCATCGGCATAGAGCATCTTTACGCTATGTATGTGCCGTATGTGTAGACATACCCTCATCTAAGTAGCAATGTGGCAGGCCATTAAACTTTAGCAGCATGATGATGAGGTGTTTGAGAAAAGGGTAATACCCCTTTAAAAAGCTTGCGAGCACCACTAGAGGGCACACAAACGTTTAAAAAGGAAGACTACCCTGTTCCCATACCTTACTTCACTTGGGGAGCTGGGACAAACCTGTGCCTTTAAGACACTATCAAAGCTAGAGAGCCATTCAGTATCTGAATACGGGGGTTTGATCTTTCCAGTGCTCGTGACAGAGTAGCGCTTACTACAGTGAGCGGCTCCACTGGATTATAATGAGACTTCGCCAATGTGGGCATCAAACTCAGTAGGAAACTTCTGCAGATCCCGCCCACTGGACACCTGTGATGCTGTTGTAGAGAGAGGCACTTGGAGATGCACAGGCAAAGAAGGAATGGTGACATTGCAATGTACTTACTGGTTTCAGCTGTCTCATATTCGCTGTCTCTCAGCAGCTCAAAAATGTCCACCTCCACTTTAGCTTTCCCCGCTCGCTCCGGTGCACGGTTAATACGATTCTTCGCTAGAGTAATGGACAGTCTCTCCCCTCTGCTGCACTCCATCGGGTCATCCAAGATGGCGGCTAGGAAACAAGGCGAAAGGTCAGCAACGGAAATCGTACAGAGCAGAACCTAACCGTTCTACTGTGGCGGGCAGCATGGCAGAAAGCAAAGAGCCCAACTGTCCTGGCAAATTTTACTGGCCAGTTTGCAAAGCTGGTTTTCAGTACTTGTATGAGAACATGAACCAGCTAGATAAATCAATAAATAAGGCCCCGATCTTGCAGCTGGAGCCGGGCAAACGGAAACTTGCGCCCAGGCACAGTCCCGCTAAAGTCTTGTATCATCATCAGGCACTGGGTAGGCATATGGTGAGCTACATGCATTTCTGCTAACGCTCTGTTTGTTTTACCGTCACCTCACCCACCCTCACCCTCTCCGTCTGTTTCGTCCGGTCTCACACGTACATCGTGAGCTCTCCAAAGCCGAGCTTTGTTACTTTTCTGTGCAGCGCCTAGCACAGTAGGATCCTCATCCTTGATGGAGTGTCCTAAGTGCCACCCTAGTACAAAGCATAGAGTAGCTTGTTGTATACTTGGATCCATGGACAGATCCAAGATTTGTATTAATGACCAGAACAATTATGATTTACTGCAATTTATGACTCGCTCTCTCTCTCACACACACACAATGGTCTTTGTTCATTCATTTAACAAAGTCTCTCTGCTGCGCTAACACCAGCAAATCAGCTCTCACAGTCTGGATATTTACGGAAGCAAGTGGGCCCAGGTGGGAGTGATGGGAGAAATATTTTTCAACAGAAGACACCTGATTCTTGATCTTATCTCCTGGGCCCAAATTTGCTGTCCATCAAGGCGCAGTGTAAAACCATCTGCCTATTCAAATCCGTCCTACGCGAGGGGAGATATCATCGTGCACTTTTTGTTTGTTTGTTTCTAGGGTAAAAATAGATTGCAGTTTAGTGGCGTTAATCTAAATACTTCACAGTGTGTTAGTAAAATTTCTGCAGTATGGTTTGCTGAGTCTTGTTAACAACAGAGCTCATCGCAGGGCTTAGCTATTAAATCTTAGCTGGGGAGAGAGCTTTGTTTTTCGGCGTGTGAATAAGAAAGGGCCCGATGCTTATCTCCCTCACACTGGTTTTACAACAGCATCACATCCACCTAAACAGAGTTCTGTGGGTGTACGTGTCTCTCTCTCTCACACACACACACACACACACACACAAAATCCTAGCTACAGCAATTGGGGGCCTCGTTAAAGCTTTGAAAAGCATCACTTTGCTGCAGAAGCTTTTTTTTGGAGAAAGAACTGACAGATGAAAAAAAGCAAATTGGCTGTAACCCGAAGCACAGTGCTGCTCTAACAGTGGAGAGGAAAAACAAGAGAATATACACGCAGAAGGCATGTTGGCTAGGGCCAGTGGTTTTCCACCTGTGGTGTGCAGATCCCTGGGGGTCCATGTCTAGGACTTCTAAAGGGGTCTGCACCTCCGTTCAAGAATGTTTTGGGGTCCGCAAATAGAAAAAAAGGTTGAAAACCACTGGGCTGGGCAAAAAGAGAAACTCCCAGCTGGGACCAAAAAATCACAAAGTCACCCCAAGGAGTTGCCATTTGAGCCAGGTGATGGCATCTCTGTCTATCCCAGTCATTGGAACTGTAATACTGGATCGGACCTATGGTCCATGTAGCCCACTATCCTGTCTGCAGTGGTCTGCCCCAACTGCTTCAAGGGAAGGTGCAAAAATCGTGTGGTGGGCAGTTATGGAATAACCTGCCCCCAGGGCATCAGGAGGAAACTTTCCCTATTAGCCAAATGTTTCAGGCTGAGACGCCTGAGGGGCTGAGAACTAGACATGATTCTGGGATAAGCACATAAGGATCAAATTATGGTTGCCTTGGGCGTAGAGAGACCCATGCAGGAGGTAACTGCTTGCACTAAGCATTTTTTATACAGGGTTTCGCATACACAGCTACTGAGCTCCTCTCCATGCAATTCAATCTATGGAAGGCACAATGCTGGCACACCTGTGTTCCTCAGCTGCACCCCACCCCGCCCAGTCCTCACAGCCACAACCTGGACCTATACCACTGTAACCCCGGTTCATTCCAAAGGCTTGGGAACCCAAGGAAAGGTTTAGACCAACCTGGCCTATGCTGAGAGTTTATAAGGAAACCCCAACCGGGCCCCTGGAATTTGGGGTTTCATTTCACACAGTTCCAGCTTCAGGCCACACAAGCCACCTTCTTCCCCTCCATTCAGGGATAATTCGCATGAGAGTTCTCCCCACAGAGATGCATGCAGAACTTCCACTGGAGTGAAAGGAGAGGCACGCCCATGGACGGAGAGCAGTTATTCAGGTGCGTCCCCAGCTCAGTGCAAGAGCCCCAGAATGCCAGCCAATGCTGCACCGGGCAAGCTGGTGAGAAATAAACGAATACATAAATAAATAAATAAAGTTCACAGCTATCTGGTCGTGGCTAATGAGAAACGCTCCAATCTGGCACATTTCACCCACAGCGAAAGCTTGTTGTGATTTTAAAACAAGCAAAGAGGCTGCGTCATCGGGGCTATTAAGGATGTGTTTCTGGAGCGTTTGGGCAGCTGACAAGCAGAATCATCTCTGCACTACAAGGTTTTCTCCCTCCCCCCCACCCTCCCCTCCCGTCTGGCGTTTACTATAAAACAACATGTCGTGCTCAAATGTCGGCTTGGTAGCTGGGCTTCTATATGACACGGGCTAGTGGAAGACAAGTCAGACTTTGCAATGGCAGCTGTAAAGCCGTCAGTCATTTGGGGCCAGCACTTAGCTTGAGGTACAAGGAGCAGAGTATAAAAGAGACGTGACACTGAGATTTCCAGTCAGTTCCATTTGTTTATTTTTTTAGGTCACCCAAGAAATTTGCCTGGCCGTGTTATAATTTGTACCAGGAATGCATGAGAAAGAGAGAGAACATTACAGAGACTGGTTAGAAATTAAATCAGTTCATCGAGTAGATGCAGGCATTGGGGTCTGCACTTGGTATTGTCCATGCTATAGGTACTTGGATACGATGGGAATCTGCATCAGTGAGACAGACAGATGGCTGTGTATGGGGACAGATGAAAGACAGATGTGTGGGGGCAGGGGTATAGATAGATCCACTAAGGGACCTCCTCTTCCCATTTTGCTCCAGTTTTCAGGGTGTTAAATCCAGCCAGCTTCTGATAAGGAAACACATGGCAGCTATTCTTGTAAGATGGGTCTCCCTGCACAGATGTCTTGGCGAGCATTCCCAGGCCTTCAGGCAACACCAGCTCTTCTGCTCTGCTTACATACAAGCACCATCGTTATCTGCAAAGCATGTTCAATCTTGATCTCGCGATGCGACTGGAGGAGGTTGCACTTTCTTCTAAGCCCAGGAACTCTGACTGCAGGATTTTTGAAAGTTAATAATGGCTATTTTAAATGATAAAAGTGTGTGTGTGTGTGTGTGTGTGTGTGTGTGTGTGTGTGTGTGTGTGTGTGTGTGTGTGTGTGTGTGTGTGTGTGTGTGTGTGTGTGTGTGTGTGTGTGTGTGTGTGTGTGTGTGCGCGCAATCCAAAAAGCCAACTGTCAACTTACTTTTTCTTGGATTCCTTTCACTCCCCTTCTTCCATCACTACAGCGTAGAGAAGGCCCAAAACAACCACTGTACCTCCAGATGCAAAGACTTCAGAAGCTGGGATCTGAACTTTGTGGCTCGCTCCATAAACTCTCGCTCTGAATGCACCTGAACTTTACAGCTTGCATTGAGAACACGTGTGGGATAGGAAAGAAAATGGCCCACCGGCACACAGCAAATTGCAGAAAGTCAAAGGCAGCCTTAAACACAGGGAACATAAGCACCTTCCTTGGACCCCAGTCTACACAGACTGACAACATCTCTTATCTCCCTCTGAGATAGGAATAGAGAGTGGGTACCAGGTACCTCCTAGATTCCATAATCCCACTAGATCTGGGGTAGATGGGAATAAATATCACAGCTCATTATCTCCCCAGTTGCCAGCAGCATGGGATCCCCCATATTTTTAAAGCTGGTAGGCAGAATTGCCTCTCTGTTTAAGGCGTCAAATCAATCCCAATTCTACTTACTGCAATAACGCTCAGCACACCAGGACTAAACCTAGCAACCAACGTAGATAGTGGTCTATGATGCTGCAGCAAACATGGTTGGTCATCTAGGACTTCACCTGGAACGGTATACTGAACATTCTGGTTTCCTGGAACTTCAGGTTGGTAACAGGGAAAGAATTTGGATCATCTCACTTGACAGCGGTCACTATACTTCAAATTATGCTCCACTTAAAACTTCATTGCAGCAGTGGGGAAAGAACTCAGTTCACCTTTTTCCAAAAGCACAAGACCCTAGCTCCTTGAGCTAAAGGAACTAGGACAGACAGCTAAGCCGTTCTGATTCCATCAAGAAGGCAGAAGGGGCACCTATACAAAGTAGCCAGTTCCTTCAAATACATGTGGCGGATTCCTAATTCCCTGCAGGGCTTGTCATTTTGTGTCTTTAGTTTTTGCGCATCCGCATACTTACTGTGTGACTAGTAAATTTTTACCAGATATTAAACCAGCCCATGAATCTGACTGGGTAATGAGGATGAACTGAGCTTTATTTATCATTCCATCTAGCAGATCAAAAGATTAATTTAATATTTTAAAAGGTTGATTTTAAAACTTTATGTCTGGGGACACATTGCCAAATCTAGTCTAATAGCAGCATCATTAAGTGCAGACTAAAGTCCTTATTGAAATTCACTTTCATCTAGTCCTGTCTATAAAATATGGAGAGATGTATCAAGTAAATCTTAATTCTGAAAAAAATTATAGCAATGCTTTGAACTTTGTTAGCCATGGAATGGCTTCACTGCTTCTCTCCCAGTCATAATAAATGTCTCCTCCTCAGAACTTTCAGGGCTTTTCTGTTATAGTCTCATGGTTTGTGGACTTGACTTAAAACCATTTGGGATTTCAGATCCACTGAGCAGCACCCATTTCTATTGGAGTCAATAGGAGCTGTAGATGCTCAGTGCTTCTGAAAATAAGCCCCGAAGTATCTCAAGCAGAGCTGGTCAGGGAACATTTTTGGTTCTTGTGGGAAATTCTGAAGATGAATAAAGTTTCAGTTTAAACTTTTCCTTAAAAGTTTTCAGATTTGTATAAACGCCCCTCCCCCCACAGATTTGCCAAAAAACTGAAAAATTTCACCTGAAATCTATAAAACCGTTGGGTTTAGGCTATCAATGTTCACATTTCAGCTGCCAAAAACATATTTTTGGTTTTCATTCCCCCCCACACACACACAACAATTCCCCCCCTTGCCAAAAAAAAAAACCCATTTAAAAAAAAAAGGTTTGGTAGAAATTTCCCTACACACAAAATACATTTTCTCTTGAAAAAGTTTTTCAACAGTAAATTTTCAACCATCTCTAATCTTAAATAGGACCCCCAAAATGAGTGAACACTTGCAAGTTGGGCCATAAACACTTCATCTATTAGTTCACCTGGCCGTTAGAGAGATGACTGATTATATGCAGCTGACTCCTCCTCCTTTTATCCAGCTGCTAAACTGCACTAGAACAACAGCTAAAAATACAGTCAGTACTTTCCTAATATACCTTTCCATGTGCATGATTGCTCTAATTGTCACGGGAATGATATAGGATAGTGAATGGGAGGTGAGGTGTCCATCAAACGTCTATATTAAGAGTTGAATGTAAACTGCTGCAAATGTCTGCAAACCCCTGATGCTGGCTGTCCCTAACAAAGAGCGTTTCTACAGCATGTTTTCTAGTGTTTCTAGCAACCTCCCAAGAGGTGGTGGCTTCTTCTACAGCCCTTGGGCGATTATTCCAGTGTATAAGGCCCTGATCCCACAAACACAGATAGGATTCATTTTAAACGGAGAGAAACCAACAACACTCAGAATCTGAGAGTTTTTACTGTAGCGTTTTCACACTAACCACAGCTCAGGTGCAAGAGCGCCACCCTCCTCCAACTTCTCTCCCCTACCCTTGAAGAAACTCCTCTAGGAACAAGAGAAGTGTTCATTCTCCCTGATTCGGTCAACCCTTGTCCATTCTGCTGATCCTGCCAGCACGAGGACCAGTTAGTTCCAACAGTCTAGGTTGGTTTCGCGACATGGAGAGCTGTCTGCTTGGAGCTGCGCTGAGACTGACCAACTCACCCTATAAAGACCACCCGCCAATTTTCAGACAGCAATTAATTTCATCTCCTGCTGCCTTAGATTCAACCAGTGCCCAAGAGGCTAAAAGCTCTGCATTCTATTCCCCTGAACCATCCACTCCCCCTGTGCTTTTACTCTGTGAACAGGACTGTAGCATAAGCAAACTGATGAGACTATTGCATGTTTATTACGTATCACTACTTAATTCGTGATCCAACCAAGATCTAACGAAGTAGCATTTTTACAACAACAACAGGGACCAGATGGTACTGGAAGGTTTATATACTGCTGCAACAACACTGTTTGTTGACCTTTCCCAGTTAAGTTTATTAAGTGCCATTAAATCTCTTAAAATGGCTTTCGTACCACTGGGGATATACTGACAGCCCACAATCAATCAAAAGCAACTGTTATTTCCAAGTTAGGGTCTTGAATACGCAATGTTATGGAAGCATGGACTCGAGGAAAGGACTTCACTTACTAAAGTCCAGTGCTCTGGGGTCAAGAGGTCCATTTATCCAAGGTATTTTCAAGGTGCATATCACCTATACATCTAATATGTATTTCATATTTTTTTGTATGTATGTCCTAAATATACTTCCAACCCCTTGTATGTTCCAAAGACTATTTGTAAGCTCAAAACTCAAGTTGTATCCAGAGTTCAACCCAAATAATGCAGAAGAGTTAGGTTCAATCCAGATGCATGCTAGCACTTCAACTGAACTCAAAATCCTGGGTTTTCAATCCTGCCCTGACAAACGATTCAAAAGCATGCAATTTACTGCAGCTAGCTCTTTAGCATGGGAGCCAATTTAAGCATCCTGGGCTGTTCCAAGTCTCAGAAATGTGCTATCCCCTTTGAAACACCAAGGGCCCCATTCCGACACACCAGCAGTAATGCTCTGCCATGGAAAATGACCCTGCAATGAGAATCATCCTCAAGTCCTCCCACATCTCTTTCCTATTCGTCTCTGCACTTCGTGGACAGATCATAGGCCTGCTGTGTTGCTATTACCACCCGATTTTACCTGCTCACAAGTGAATCAGTTTTGTAACCTAAAATTGTTCAGACAAAGAGGTAATTCCAATTTTTTGGTTAGGTTAAAGATGGTAGCAAGGTTTGCTTATTTTGTGAATTTCCCCTCTGCTGGTTACAATATCAGCCCTTCAGGCTGTCAATTCAGTAAACTGTGAGGAATTTGCCAACCCCCTCATTACAGGTCTGTCGAGTAGAACTCCAGTGGAGAAACAGGTGTGTTTGTGTTTCCATTTTAGTCTCTGAACTGCTGGTTAGGAAAAAAAAAAAAAAAAGTAAGAATCTGCTGTTACTCCAGAAGGAAAAAGAATCTCATTGAGAAAAAAAAAAGATACCTAAGCTTCAGACTCTCTTCTTCAAAAACAGGCTTGATAGCGTTCATCAGATCAGCATAGCGGAGGGCTATTTATTGCTTTCGGCCAACAACCAAAATCTGCATTTAAAAGGAGCTTCCCTCTCATTTATGAGATCCAGAGAGAGTGAATTCAGGAGAGAGAGAATGAGGGAGAGGTGGAGAGAAATGATAAGACAGAACAGGGCTTTGTGTTGCCACTGCTTGAAATGCAGCATCTCTTTTCTTTCTTAATAATTGGCTTGTGCGCGCTTAAACAATAAAAAAAATAGCTATGCAACAGCTGCCCAAAATTGCCTAGGACGGCAAACAATGGGTTCCAGCTCTGTCCTCCGTCCCTGGTGGGCCTGCGAAGGATGCTGACTTCCTGCCAATGACTACGGGTGGGGTATGTTAATACTCAAATGCCATGTGTCTACCAGACAACCATGGGAAAGTCTTATCTTTGTGCCTAGGTAAACATGGTCCATCTGATGCAGCTGAGGAAGAACGTTGCCAGGTTACTGGATGCTATTTCCTCCTTTGCACGGGCGGATGCACGCTGTAATCTCAGGTAAAGCAGCTCTCATTGCATGGAGAGGAGTGGTATCTCTTCCCCAGAAGTACTTCCTGACACTGAGGCAAGACATTCGTGGGCCACAGTACCTACGAGTGGTTGGTTTGATTCACTCAAGGGTGAACTTCTCAGTGGCACTTGAGAGAAGCTGGATCAGCCCCATTCAGCCTTGCCTGGTCCTGCAGAACAACCACCACCAACAAAAAAAACCCTTTCACAGTCAAAACAGAAAAACATTCAGACTGTCATTCCGATGGCAGGTGCCTGGAAGATGGGTCTTGTCCCTTCCTCACTCGCTCCCCCTCCCTTCGCTTCACGGGTGGGAACAAACACTCTAATGAGACGAGGTCCTGGTCTTCCGAGAGAAATCATCTGCCTTGCAGAATACAGATTTTTGGGGACAAGGCGGTCAGCTGGCTGCACTAGCATGAAACAGCAACAGTCTGTTGGAACCAGAGATGAGTCTGAGAAACAGAAACATTGGCTTAGAGTATTCTGTCTCTTGTAGACACCAGATCTGAAATCTTGTCTCCACTGAAGTCAATGGCAGAACCCACTGATGACAAGGAAGACAATGTCCCACCCCAGATGCAAATACTGTCAAACTATGGCAAAGCTCCAATTTGGTTTCACAAACCATGTGGCTCGGGAACTGGGAAAGACTGTGTAAGCCCCAGAGACATGTGGGGAGCAGTTCAAAATTAAGGCAGAAGTGTTGGGAGAAGGATAAGTAAATAACTCAACCTCCCCTGGATGCTTGTGGGTGTAGGATGGTGCGCGGATACATAGGAGGCATATTACTGCAAGGAATAAGCCGCTGGGGCTGTGAGGGGAAGGCACTATCCAAGGCACCCTGATCGTGAGCAGAACGGGCCATGAAATCAGACAAGGAGGTCTCCTCCATCTATTCCAAGCAGTCCCAGACTGGATAGCACCATGACTCCACATCTGGAGGGATCCCATTTAGACCCTGCCATCTACCCTGCTGGTAACCGCGAGTCAGAAACGTCATCCATCCCGATGGTGAATACCCGCGGGCCACCCTGCTGTGGCAGCCTCTGAAACTGCATCAGAAAGGTGCCATGAGGTCCTGCAAGTTGTAAAAGTCGCAGAGGAGGGGTCTGTGGAGCAGCCATTTGATAGCGAGAGACCAAAGCCGTTCACAATGAACCCACGTTCCTTGCTCCTTCCTCTGACTCCACCTCAGGTGACTTGCAAACGCTGCCACGCAAAAATGAGATTTGGAGACTGAAATCTTTTCTCAGCTGAGGTGCCCCTGCGAGGGGATGAACAAGACAACAGCAAAACCAGGCTGAAAACCTTACAAGTCACCAGCCTCTTAGGTCCTGGGCAAAAATAGCAGGAGATAGACTGAAGGGGCCCCATGCTGTCCATTGCAGGATAGGAGCGAAATCAACAGACTTGCATCCTGCAGGAAGGAAACCAGACCCTGACATACAGAGGGTTTCTGAACAGTTCCCCCCCAAAATGGGCAAAGTTCTAAGGTGGGAGAGCTGGGTAGTGAGTCAGTGTGGCGCATCTCTAGCTTTCATTACACATAAGAAGGAAATTGTGTCTCCATATGTTGGTATCTTCTGCTGCCCCAAAGCGCAGCGTGGACGCAGGAGACTGTTCAACTTTGTAGGGTTGCTTCAGTCCATCATCAATATAGGAACCAACTAGGAAATTCAAATCCAGAACCTGGATCCTCCTTTCCCCCTGCCTCCAAAGTCTTGAGGCCTTTGTAACTGGAATTGTGTTTGCAGGATCTTTTGTTTCAATATTGTCGAGTTGAGCTGGGCTTTAAGAGGAGGTTTTCCTGCCTGTTTCATGGTCTCAGGTGACCACCAGCAGCTGCGGTTGTTACAAGGATAGCACTAAAAACCCTGATGAAACAAGCCAACTAGGCAAGACCAGGAGACGAGCAAGAGCTTAATTAAGTCAGTGGAGAATCTGAACATGGGGTGTGGGGAGATATAGCCAAACAAACTCCCAAGCCCTTGCCAGACAAAAACCAAGGAAGCGAGAAATAATATTTAAAGATTCTAGGTCTTGTAAAGACAAGCCAGGGTTTGTAGCCTGTCAGGGTTTATCGCAGCAATGATGGACGTGAGAGGCCCGCTGTGTGTTTCAGCTGTTGGATTCTGCATTCGACAGCCAGCCAGCAGCAGCTGGGTTTTGCAGAGAGATCCCCTGCAGCAAGACGATGCAGAAAGAGAGACCACTCCAGTGCCCAAGCGACCCTCCCGCATCCAGGACACCTCACCTCACCGACTGCCCAGATTACACTAACTAAGCAGATTCAGCCTGTTCAGTCCATCTCCCAAGGAGCGTCCAGATTTCTCCAATAGTGGTGATAGTGAACAACTCGGTAGAGGGACCTGTGCTGCTGAAGGGTGCAATTTTCAGTTAAGTCTTATAACCAAGCCCCTAATCTCACACACTCACTCAAAGAGCCCACAGCACCTCCCCACCAAAGGCAGGAGATATAAATGTATATGCCCTGGTTTATCTATGATAACTGCATTTTGGCCTCTCTATCGCTCTCTCCCCTCCGCTCCCCACCTTAGCTCCAACTGGCTATCTCCACTACCTTTCCTGAAATGGCACAGAACATTCCTGAATGGCTATAGTATTTCACCCCAGAGGTGGCTGCATTTTACTGGTGAAGTGATCCCTGTATGAGGGTAAGTCTGTAAAATGCTTTGGAACAAAGTGTTGTGACAAGATCAATGCTTCTAACGTTTGCTGTAACTCTCTCAGATTGAGCCAACCCTCCTTCAAGATTTAAGAGATTAGGGGCCTGATCCAGCATCAATGGGTGTCTTTCCATTTACTTCAATGGGTTTTGGATCAGCACTTAAGTAAGCAGGGAGTGGAGACCATATCCTTTTTAGCACGTCCTGCAAGATCTCTGCATCTGGCCTGTACAGTCATTTTACTCTTTCGTCAACACTTGCTTTCCTCCTTTGAGGGACATTGGGACTTGAGCATTACTCAACAGCATCCTTGCTGAATTGTTTCAGGTTGGCAGTCACCAACACACTGCAGAGGCTGCACGGCTTGAATTGAGAAACCGGTGTGCAGAGGTGCTAGGCTCATATTTCCAAGCTTGCCACAGCTAATTGATTAATTGCATTTATAAGGAGAGCAAATAGCCGCAATATCAAGGTGAGAAGGGGAAAAGAATAGGAAAGGTTTCATGCTTTCTCCAATGGGGAGAGCTTATGGATATTCACCAACTAGTCGTAACAGCTGGAGGACCCAACAGAGATCAGGGTCTCATTGTGCCAGGTGCTGTACATATGCACAGTTAAAGATGGCCCCTGAACTGAAGTAAGCAGATAAGGGATGTGTGAAAGGATTATCATCTCAGTATCGCAGAGGGGAAAACTGAGGCACAAGGAGGCTAAGTGATTTGCCCACGATCACAAAGGATGGGTATGGCAGAGCAATTCAGAACAATCTAGATCACTTGGCAAACTGGGCACAAGCAAACAATATGCGTTCTAATACAGCTAAATGTAAACATACACTTCTGGGAACAAAGAATGCTGGCCATATTTACAGGATGAGGGACCGAAACAGATATGGGGGTCATGGTGGATAATCAGTAGAACATGAGCTCCCAGTGCAACGCTGTGGCCCAGATAGCTAATATAATCCTGGGATATATGAAGAGGGTAATTCTGAGTAGGAGTCAAGAGGTTATTTTGCCTTTGGATTTGGCACTGGTGCAATCACGGCTGGAATACTGTGTTTGGTTCTGGTGCCCACAGTTCAAGAAGGCCGTTGGAGAAGGTTCTGAGAAGATCTACAAGAATGATTAAAGGACTAGAAAACATGACATATACTGATAGACTCAAGGAGCTCCATCTATTTAGCTTAACAAAGAGATTACGGGGTGACTTGATTACAATCTATAAGTACCTATATGGGGAACACACATTTAATATTGGGCTCTTTAATCCAGCAGAGAAAGGCAGAACACAATCCGATGGCTGAAAGTTGAAGCTAGACCAATTCCAATGGGAAATAAGGCATAAAGTGTTAAGAATGAGAGTAAGTAATCACTGAAACAATTTGCCAAGGGTCCCGGTGGATTCTCCATCACTGACACTTTTAAAATCAGGATTGGAAGTTGTTCTAAAAGCTCTGCTCTGGGAATTATTTTGGGGCAGATCTCTGGCCTGTGTTATACAGGAAGTCAGACTAGATGACCACAATGGTCCCTTCTGGCCTAGGAATCTATGAATCAATGACCCATCCAAGGTCACCCAGTGAGTCAGCAGCAGAGCAAGGGATGGAATCCACAGATCATGTGCTTGCACAGCACCATACTGAACACAGATAAAGAATCAGCTCCTGCGCTAAGAAATTTATGGTTTAATTCAGACACAGGCAATGCACTTCAGAAACAGCCCAGTCTCTAAGTGGTGAAGATGACTTTGATGGATTGTAATAGGAAAGCCTCCAGGAGACAGGTGTTTTAGGGAGAGAGTTGTATGCACAGATGCCAGGTGGCTGAGCACCGTTCAAATGTCTACGCAGAGGTTGCTTGGTGCAAGAGAAAAGAGAGGGAGTTTTAAGAGCAGGAGGTGATTATGAAAGCACGAGGGAGTTCATTTCAGGACAGTGAAGGGGAGCAGAAGAACATGAGAGAAGAGGTGGCAGGTAACCCACCGCCCACCTCACCTGCATCAGAGAAGTTAATTAAACTGCACAAAGGTGCTTTACTGCATTTGGAACAGAGAGTCCAGAGCACTGGCTGATGCACCTCAGGATTGCTTTCATCTCTTTGCTTTGCCATCGGAAAAACAACGTTCCCCGCTGAGCTACATGAAAATGAGATGCTAAAGCGTTGCTCCACCAGTGGTGGAAACCTTTCAGCTCCAATTTCCCTCAGTCTGTGCATCCTTTCCTTTTTACCTAGCCCCCAGGAATTTAACAGATTATTTTAACATCTTCCTCCCTTCTCTCTGGTGTGCGGCATTAATTGAGTTTTTGCTAACTATTCTCTGCTCCCACAGGTGAAACAAGTCAGGGATCCTTTCCTCTGGACCCTTTTAAAATGGTTTCATTCCCTGGCAACCCTCTTAGTTGCAAAAGGGCTCCCAGTTTCTGTATCTGTTTGCTGCTTACAGAGAGAGTTGACCCTGCATTAATGGGGGAGAATTCGGCTCTCTGTTACTTTTGCAAACGGATGCAAGGGATGCAAAGCGCAGCTTCCATTTGACCCCAGCTCAGCACGTGTTCCATTTCTTTTTAGCCCCTCTCAGCCACAAGAAGACTGCTCTGAGCTCGCTTCATAGAGCTGCTGCAGCTCATGTTACCACTGCTGTCTCAGTTTGGGATCCACAGCGGTAATATGCGTGCACACTCTTATTTGTGCACTGGTCCAGGGACACTTCTAATTGGTCCATGCGTCTTCTACCATGCCTAGGGAAATTGAGACTCTCTACGGGGGAAGTGCAGTGAAAAACAAAAAGGGGTAACAAGCATGTGTGAGAGAGACTACATGCACCCAATTACACATCATCTGGAGATGGTCAGACAGGCAGGCAGAGAAGACTGTGCTAATAATCCCTTCTAGCAGGCACCCACCTGTCCTTTTTACAATACGTGGCAATGTTACAGTGCCTTTCATCCAAGAATCTCACTGCAGTTTACAGTCAATACATGAAGTCTCACAACAACCTTGTGAGAAGATAAGAACGGCCATACTGGGTCAGATCAATGGTCCATCTAGCTCAGTATCCTCTCTTCTGACAGTGGCCAATAGCATTATCTCTGTTTTAGAAATGGGTTAACTAAGCACATCAAGGCTTAGGCTAAAATTGTCAAGAGTAGCCACTTAACTTGAGCCATCTCTGGCCAGTTGCAAGGGGGCTGACTACCTGCTACGCCAGCTGAAGTCAAGGGAAGCCTCTGGTGCTCAGCTGTTCTCAGAAATCAGGCCCTACGTGTCTCAGTTGGGTACCTGAAACACATGGTCACCTCTGACAATTTGAGCCTAAATGACTCACCCAAGATCACATGGCTGAGATTAGATCCCAAATCTCCCGATACCCCAATCCTGAGCCTTAACCACAAGACATCACAACACATCTTAGGCACCTGCATGGTTTACTCCTGGGAGAATTCTGCATCACTACGCCTCTGTGCAACCAGATCCCCCCCACACCTAAACCTCCCACCGCGCTGCCTGCACCCAGATTGTCCCACACAGCACCCTCTCACCCCACACCTGGGTCCCTCCACACTTGGATCCTGCCTGGATGAGCCTGCCTGCCCCACGCCTGGTGCACCTGGTGCAGAGGGGCAGGCCCTGGGGTGTTTCTGGGGCAGCCTTGTGCTGTGTCAAGGTTGGGTGCAGCCTCGCCACAGTGTCTGTGTTCTGGAAGTTGGAGAGTGGGCTGCAGGGTGAACACCCACCGTCGTGCAGCCAGTGGCCACTGCCATGCTGGAGCCTCTGTTTTTATTTATTGACAAATAAAACGTGCAGAATTTAAAAATATTGTGCACAAAATTTTTAATTTTTTGGCACCGAATGCCAGCAGGAGAAATGGTTCCCATCATTATGATATCTGAATAACTCAAACGCTTTAATGTATTTGTCCTCATGATATCCCTATGAGGCAATGCAGTGCTCTTATCCCCCTTGTCCAGACGGGAAACTGAGGCCCAGAGAGACTAAGTGACTTACCTAAGATCACACAGAGCAGGGAACTGAACCCAGATCTCCCATGTTACAAGCTTGTGCTCTAACCACTGGCAAACATCCTTCTTAAGACTACCCTGAGGTTTCCAGTACAATGTTGTTCACTTTGCTACACAAACAATTTTTGCTGGCCCCTTGGGTGGGCACTTCATATTGATTCTGTTGGATCTATCTGGGAGAGAAAAGGGGGAAAGGATGAGAGAAAGAGGTTTAAAGACTATGAACAGAAACAGGGAAAAAATGGAAAAGAACCCAAGAGGCAGGAAAAATCAATTGTATAAAGTAAATTAAAAACCACAGTGGAAAGTGTTAGTGAAGAAGATGAAAGAAACACAAAGAAACATAACTCAGGAGACTGCACAACTCAAGAATTAAGCGCGAGGGAGGTACCAGAAGATAACCGAGCTGGAAGGTGGAACAGAATGGTGGGATTAGACTGGAATTGAGACCTACTCCAGTTCATGAATGAGAAATAACAAAACCAGTCAGACTTGTCTTGTAAAGCAGAGGTTGAGTGGAGGTTCTCGTAAGTGAATTACATCCCCTGTAGTTTATGATGATGCTTCTTAGAGAGGATATTGAATTAGTTACATTAATCCATTGAGGAACCGGATCAGGTTCACAATGATAAGCTTAAACAATAGAGTTATCCAAAGGCTGCGGTTTATGTTATAAAAAAGCCAGCGTTTGAGTTGATTAGTTAAATAAAGTTGTGGTTCGGATAGTTAAATCCCGCTTGCTTTTGCCCACCTTAATGAGAACACATACGGCAGCCACAGACACTCAGTGTTTGCGAGCCTGAGCACAAACGAAAAGGGAATCTTGGAAAGTGGGAGAAGAATCTGGCTCAGCTTGTATTCCGGTAGGTGGCACCGGCCTCTCATTGGGGGATTGCTCTTGATGCTGTTGGACAAAAAGCTCGGTTTGCTGGCAGCCGCTGATGCTGTATTTCACCCAGCTTTCAATCATAGAATCAAAGACTTTAAGGTCATAAGGGACCATTATGATCGTCTAGTCTGACCTCCTGCACAACGCAGGCCAGAGAATCTCACCCACCCACTCCTGTAACAAACCCCTAACCTATGTCTGAGCTATTGAATTCCTCAAAACATGGATTAAAGACTTCAAGGTGCAGAGAATCCTCCAACAAGTGACCCGTGCCCCACACTGCAGAGGAAGGTGAAAACCCCCCAGGGCTTCTGCCAATCTGCCCTGGAGGAAAATTCTTTCCCGACCCCAAATACAGCGATCAGCTAAAGCCTGAGCATGTGGGCAAGACTCACCAGCCAGCACCCAGGAAAGAATTCTCTGTAGTAACTCAGATCCCACCCTGTCTAGTGTCCTATCACAGGCCATTGGGCATATTTTCCACTAAAAATCAAAGATAAATTAATTGCCCAAATTAGGCTATCCCATCAGAACATCTCCTCCATAAACTTATCTTGAAGCCAGATATGTCTTTTGCCTCCACTGCTCCCCTTCGAAGGCTGTTCCAATAGCTATGAAGGCATTGAAAGCGACACTGATAAAGGCTTTAAGACCAGTGGACTACACCTGCTGCACTTACTGATTCAGCTCCTTCGATTGCTCCAGCCACCAAAAATGGTTTGGAAAAATGTAGTGCTTTATCATCCTTCCGACTTCTGCGTAAGTGGAGACTCTGAACCTTACCCTCCAGGAGGGCAATAGATGGCACTACAAATATTCTGACCCAGCACCCCGTCTTTCCTTGCATTCACATACAGGGTTCATCTACACTGCAGCTGGGGGTGTCATTTCCAGCTCAGCAAACTGTGCAGGCGCTAGCTTCAAATGAGCTAGCACACTAAAAATACCAGCGGAGCCACAGCAGCTACCCATCCAACGACTCTCCCTAGGGTCTTGGACATTCGTAATCAGGCGGCTAGCCTCGGCTGCCTCCTGCACCGCAGTAGCTACACAGCTATTTTTAGTGCACTAGCTCAACCAAAGCTAGCGGCTGTACGTCTACTCAAGCTGGCAATGACACATCCTGCTGCAGCGTAGATGTCCCCACCGTTCTGACCGGGAAGTACTGTCAATGTAGGCTGCGATTCTGGCAAGCATCCCTGCTCAGAGCAGCACGTCAGCACATGAAGTCAGAGGGTGAAATCCTGGCTCCTCAGAAGACAATGGCAAATGTTTCATACCATGGGACTTAAACACCTGCTTAAAGCTGTGCTGTTCCGAATAGAGATGGACTTAGTGCCTTCCTGAATCAAGGCCTTACAAATAACAAAAATAGCTTAGAAATGACAGGTGCTCCCTTCTCTTTCTGATTTCCCAGCTTCTCCCGAGTCTAGAGGTTTTACGCAGCTCTCGGTGTTTCGGTCCTGCAGTTGCCTCCAGCGGAATAACCTACCTAGGGGAGACCAAAGCTTGTTTAAACTGATCTGTCAGACCTGTTAATTCAAGGCCTGGTTACAAACTCAATTGTTATTTAGAGCATATCAAATTATTTGTTATGAATCAATTACAATACATTTTCTGGTCCTGTTCCCCTCTTCCCCCCCGCCCATACACTTGTGAATCATTTGCAATTCTATCCCGATTTCAGCATTTTTTTTTTGTTATTCATAAACTCCCCAAGGAGTGAAATAAGGACACCACAAAAGGCAATGTGAGTTTTGACTTCAGAGGGAGCAGGATTGGGCCAGGAGTCACTATTGACCTCATCAGACTTCCTCAGCAAAGGCTCCTAGGAACGTTATCAGCTCCTTTTTCATCCTTCTCTTCCTTTTCTTTTTTTCCTCTCCGTTCTTTTACAATCTTATCAGATTGGGAACTGAATAATAATAATAAAAATAATAAACCTTGTTTACGACTGGCTGTGGAATTGGGGCAGTTTCCTTTCATCAATTTGCCATCCAAGAAATCGCCTTTTAAGTGGATAATGATGATTGCGAGGGTCCAGTTATTACCTTGAAACCTCACATTTTGATATATCCAATACTGTTCTGTTATATAAATAACAGTTATTACTGTAAAGTGATTTTTTCCCCCTTTGCACTTCCAAAGGGTTCCTGCAGGAGATGGCAAAGAAAATGGAATCCATTAATATTGCACTTAGGCCCTGTTGCTTTTACACTTTAACTCCCATCATTAATCGTCTAATGTGTCTTTAAACAAATGGCATTTATTCCACCATTCCTTGCCTCCTGTTCTCCTCCCCACCTCCGAGTCTCCCTGCTCTGCCTCCTTTCCTGCAAAGTGGGAGCTCCTGACTCATCAGCCAACGCGGTGTTCCTGCCAGACAGGGAAGGAGCGCTTCTGGTCTTTTCCAGGCTGTTTGCTGGTAATTAAAAAAGCACCCACAAATGGGAAACACATGAGTGGGAGTTGTGAAATCAGTGTTTCCATGCTCTGTGTAATGGGGGTGGGGGGCAAGAGACATAGGAAGCCTCTGCTTAGAGATGTTATCTTATAATAATCATAGGGCGAAATTCACTTACGTAGAGCTCAGACTACCTGCTGGCTCTCATCATGGACTGAATTTCACCTCCAGTGCACAGCATCTTCTTCCTACAAGCACAACCCCCAGTTATCTGACATGATTACAGCAAACCTGGGTGAGCTGGTACCCGCACAGCTGCTCCTTTCACAAGACCATCACTTGTTAGTGAGTTCTGGGAAAACCTAGCTCACTCTCTAAGATATTTATGTGGCCCGCATCGGTATAGTGCCTGAGTACCTCACAATGCTTAATGTGCATATCCTCACAACACCCTCTGAGTTAAGCGATTGTACCCATTTTACAGACGGGGAACTGGGTGGAGAGACTGACCATCTCAAGATCACACAGTAAGTCCATGGAGCAGGGAACTGAACCTGAGTCCTCTGAGTTGCAGGGTAGTGCCCTAAACACTGGACCATTCTGCCATGACAAGGGATAGAATGCCAGAGCACACCGGGCAACGTACTCTGCAATGTCTTACTGTACAGATACAAGGACTGGCCGGGTCAGTTACAGCCACACCAATAGGTAGTCCCATCTACACTGCAGACTCACCAGACCAGTGTGCCAAGCCAGTTACAGGAGGACGACAATCTGCAAACCTCAACGTCTAGCAAGGCTAAAACACATAGTTGCCATAGTGACTATTAACCACACAGCAAGTGGACATAAACTACAGCTGGAGCCCACCATGCGCCTTTGTGCTTACAAGCTCCTTTTTGAGCAGAGCAGAGACAGGGCCATGCACGGCTTGACACTGGGCGTGGCCAAAAACACAACAATTCTCTTCCATGAAAAATGTCCAGGTTTTGATATTTGGTTTGGTTCTGATGAGGAATGAAAACGAGACCTGTCAAAATGTTTTGCAAAAAAACAAAAACAAAATGCTGAGAGAGACCAACCCACCTCAGAAAAGCCAATAACCCACTGGTTAAGGCACTGATCTAACACACGGGAGGTCTAGGTTCCAGTCCCTACCCCAAAATCAGGCAGAGCAGGGGCCCAAGTGAGTGCCCTAGCTATTGTGGTCACAGCATACACAGTCAAAGTTAGAAACAAAAACATGAATACTTTTCCTGAAAGGTTGCAACATATCACTACTATATTTCTAAAACTCCAGAATCTAACATACAACAAACCAAATACAGAGTGAGACAAAGCAGGCTGCTCCTTGAAGCAGAGGCACAACTCACCCCCACCTCACTTAACACTGGCTCTTTTGCAGACTGGCTGCTGATCGCACGCTTCCCTACAGAACCCTCTCGCCTGCAAGTAGGACCCCTTAAAAGTTAAGGTGATCGCTCATAATTTTAAAACACTTTTCAGTACACCTCACTAAACACCAGGCTGTTCTGGGGTTGGGGAGACGATTTCTCCCCCCTTGAGCCCAACACATTTTTTTGTGTGAAAACAGACAAGTTTCTGCAAAACATTTGACAAAATGGCATTTACAATGGAAAAGTTCCATCAGAAATTTTTTGACCAGCTCTACTTGAGGGGCTGGCTACCCAGGAGATCATCATGGGGAGGAGGTGACCAGCTCTCTGTGGAGAAAGAAGCAGTTTGGGGCTATTTAGGAAAGCTGGACGAGCACAAGTCCATGGGGCCGGATGCGATGCATCCGAGGGTGCTAAAGGAGTTGGCCGATGAGATTGCAGAGCCATTGGCCATTATCTTTGAAAAATCATGGCGATCGGGGGAGGTCCCGGACGACTGGAAAAAAGCTAATGTAGTGCCCATCTTTAAAAAAGGGAAGAAAGAAGATCCAGGGAACTACAGGCCAGTCAGTCTCACCTCAGTCCCTGGAAAAATCATGGAACAGGTCCTCAAGGAATCAATCCTGAACCACTTAAAGGAGGGGAAAGTGATCAGGAACAGTCAGCATGGATTCACCAAGGGCAAATCATGCCTGACTAACCTAATTGCCTTCTATGATGAGATAACCGGCTCTGTGGATGAGGGGAAAGCAGTGGATGTGCTATTTCTGGACTTTAGCAAAGCTTTTGGTACAGTCTCCCACAGTATTCTTGCCAGCAAGTTAAAGAAGTATGGGCTGGATGAATGGACGGTAAGGTGGATAGAAAACTGGCTAGATGGTCGGGCTCAACGGGTAGTGATCAATGGTTCCATGTCTAGTTGGCAGCCGGTATCAAGTGGAGTGCCCCAAGGATTGGTGCTGGGGCCGGTTTTGTTCAATATCTTCATTAACGATCTGGAGGATGGTGTGGACTGCACCCTTAGCAAGTTTGCAGATGACACTAAACTGGGAGGAGTGGTTGATACGCTGGAGGGTAGGGATAGGATACAGAGGGACCTAGACAAATTAGAGGATCGGGCCAAAAGAAATATGATGAGGTTCAACAAGGACAAGTGCAGAGTCCTGCACTTAGGACGGAAGAATCCCATGCACTGCTACAGACTAGGGACCGAATGGTTGGGCAGCAGTTCTGCAGAAAGGGACCTAGGGGTTACGGTGGACGAAAAGCTGAATATGAGTCAACAGTGTGCCCTTGTTGCCAAGAAGGCTAATGGCATTTTGGGTTGTATAAGTAGGGGCATTTCCAGCAGATTGAGGGATGTGATCATTCCCCTCTATTCAGCACTGGTGAGGCCTCATTTGGAGTACTGTGTCCAGTTTTGGGCCCCACACTACAAGAAGGATGTGGACAAATTGGAGAGAGTCCAGCAGAGGGCAACAAAAATGATTAGGGGGCTGGAGCACATGACTTATGAGGAGAGGCTGAGGGAACTGGGATTGTTTAGCCTGCAGAAGAGAAGAATGAGGGGGGATTTGATAGCTGCTTTCAACTACCTGAAAGGGGGTTCCAAAAAGGATGGATCTAGACTGTTCTCAGTGGTAGAAGATGAGAGAACAAGGAGTAATGGTCTCAAGATGCAGAAGGGGAGGTTTAAGTTGGACATTAGGAAAAACTTTTTCACTAGTAGGGTGGTGAAGAACTGGAATGGGTTACCTAGGGAGGTGGTGGAATCTCCTTCCTTAGAGGTTTTTAAGGTCAGGCTTGACAAAGCCCTGGCTGGGATGATTTAGTTGGGTTTGGTCCTGCTTTGAGCAGGGGGTTGGACTAGATACCTCCTGAGGTCCCTTCCAACCCTGAGATTCTATGATTCTATGATCTCCTTCAGCTGACCCAACATATCAACCTGCTAGTGAGTCCCTCAAGCTAGCAGTCCCTGGGTTCTGAGAGCAGTGTTGTAGCAGGTAACTGAGCCCCCACACCCTATCGTGTGAGGGTCTCTATGCCAGCATGGACTTTTCTCTACCTTCTTTAACACCACTCTGGGAGGAGACTTGGGTCACACTGGGGCTACATCTTTTGGATGTTGGTGACATCTCGATTGATCTATTTTCTCTTCCTTCCCAAAGGGTAAGGATTTTCCCACCTACCCTTGAATTGAACAACCTGCGCCTCTTCTTTCAGCATCACATGCCTAATCCAAATATTTCAAGTTTTAGAGGAGGCCTTTAGAAGTCTCCCAGTGTGAATCAGCTGAAAGAAGTCTCTGCCCTTAGGCTGGTTAGTAAACTTCACATCTTGCTAGTCAAATGACTCTCTCCTCTTCAGGAAGCCTTTCCACATAGGGGTCAGGGTGGGAGGAATAAATAAAACCTTTCAGTGATTTCCTAAGTGAGACTGGAGGAAAATTCCCAGGGCTCAGGAACACATGGACACCATAGCCGATAAAGCAGACACTGAGTCTACTCACTTTTAGGTGGAGGGTCCATCCTTTCACTTAGGCATTTGCTTAAGGAGAGGGTTGAGCATGGGAAGGGCTGAGCTATCTCCTAGCTGGACACTCAACAAGGTTTTAAGGTGAGAGTCAAGATCTTACCGGTAGGAACCTGCCACCAAGCTGCCTGCAGCCACACCAGCTCAAGGGACTGTTTGCTTTTGGAGAACGTGCATCTCTTAATGCTTTTTGGTCAGTGAAGCCCAGGACCTCTGAGGCATGTTTACAAAGGCACTTATTGATCCATCGGCTCTTCAGCAACTCTGCGTCTCATTAGCTGTTATCCTAGAAGCATCAATATGTTCTTATAATAGTGCCAACAGCTTCACTCTGGGAGATTTCACCCCTGTGCAGAAGGCCAGGTCTACGCACCGCTTATACACTCAAAATAGGTCTTCAGTGGGACTAACTTTGTGCATAGGCCTTGAGCTGGGTCCCTGAACAGAGGTGAAATTCATCTTGTATTGTGACTATTTTCCAGTAGAAATGGTCACCCTGATTCTGATCTTGCCAGGCACTGTTGTAACTCCACTGATTTCAGCGGAGTCACTCCAAATTTCCACCAGTGCAAATGAGAGCAGAATTTGGCCCCTTATATTCCTGGCAGTTTCTAGGGATCAGTGCAGATGTACTTTCCCTGATCCCAATAAAAGAACTGGTTCATCTCAGTGTCAGGCCGCCAGTTAGATGTAGAGCAAAGTAAAATATCCAGAGCTTTGGGGTTTGTTTTATTTTTAACCTGGGTTCATTGTCGGGCAATTTAGCTCTAAATAAGCTCTGTTTACTACCGTTACATAAACTGCCTACTGTTGGCAATTAAAGCTCAATGAAGGCCAGTACCTTTGAGCGCTTTCCAAACGGGCACGTCATTTAATTTCGGGAGAGTGGGTACGAATGAGGCATCCATCTTAAACTGGCAGTGGGGGACTGGCAGACAGGACCTGTGGATTCTATCCCCAGCTCTGTCATTGATTAGCTGCATTGGGAAAATCATTTAAGCAATCTGTGCCTCAGTTTACTCATTGTATAACTAGTTCCCTATTTCACTGAGGGACTGAAAGGCTTAATTAATGTTTGTTAAGTGCCACATGATCCTCAGATGGAAGGCTCTATACACGGACTTATTGTTATGAAATGACAGCAGGAAGCCACCTTGAAACAAAGTAGCATCCACTAATTCTGAGCCGACTGTCGGCACAAACCATCCGGCCAACAGCTGTATCCAATGTGCATCGATGGTCATCGTCCAAAGAAAACAGGCAGCAGGGAACTAATGTGAAATGGCAACAGACGCTTACATCTGAACAGGCATCCAGGACCTGTGCAGAAAGGCAGGAGGTGCCCATACAAATTAGCTGTGGGTTTCCAGCAAGTGCCTGATGCGAAAAGCAGCACACTACCAATCGCAATTGTTCAGATAGTTGCTTTTAAGTGTATTTAGTGCTGGGGAAAGATGACAAACCATCATCCAGGAGGCTGAACTCCTCTTCTGATCCACTGAGTGGGAGCAGTGGCCCGGAAAGCCTGTCCCGCTACTCTGCTTCCTGCCCATGCGTCTGAGCCCAGACCTGAAGAGGGCACTAGACCTGAAGAGATTGGATCAGTCAAACCTGGGATTCCCTGCTGAGGCTGACAACGAAAGGGGCCTATTGAGGCCCTCTGCAATATTTTAGGTGGACACCAGCCCACCAGAAACTGGACTGAGGCCACATTTCCTGCCAAATAACAGCATCTCATTTAGAAGTGAGCTGTCAGTAAGTTCCACAGAGGAAGAGGCATTAGGTTCCTAAAGCTTCTGGGCATCACAGCAGAGAGAGGACACAATGTCTCCAAGTGCAGCAGCCCCCTTTCTCTTGGGGCGGCCCATCAATTCTAGTTTCTGTACTGCTCCCTCCTGTGTGGTCACGAGGGAATGCCCATGTCTCCTTCAAGGATAATTTCCTCCAGGATCTCCCCACCTGGTCTCCAAACACTTACTGCTTTGGAGATGCCTGTGCAATACCCACAACGTGCTAGATGCTGTCCACACATATTGTAGGAAGACAACCCACACATTCTCTAATTCCCTTGCACGCCTACAGAATTTCCATCACGCACACTCCAACTTGAGCACAGACGCCCTGTGGACTTAATCTCTCTGTTCCTCAACTCTCTAGCTGTAAAACAGGGACAGTGTTTCCTTTCCTAGACCTTTTGTCTTTTTTGTTTGTTTGTTTCTATTTAGATTGTAAGCGCTTTGGGTCAGTCACAATCTCTAACAGTATATTTGCATGGTGCCTAACACAATATAGCCTCTAGGCACATCTATTACGCTCTCTCACACAGAATCATTTTAAACCGGATGGATAAATTGAGGGGATCATGCCAGGTAACAAAGTTGCTTTAAGCAGCATGGGCTAATGGTTGGAGCAGGGGACTAGGAGCCAGGTTTCTGGGTTCTATTGCCTACACTGCCTCTGAACTTGGGTAAGTCGAGTCGTTTCTCTGTGCACCTGTCAATTTGGGATAAAAATACTTAACCACTCCCCACCCACCCACCCACATTGAGATCCTGCAAAGTACTGCCATCATTATCCTGGGGGTTCACGCACAAGCATATTCAAGCTTTTGATTCAAGGGCTGACAGCCTTAGCACGTGTTTCTCCGCACAGGTGGAGATCATTGCTCCTGTGGCTGTCTCCCATTAAGCCACTCGGCTCTCCCACACTAAAGCCAGGAATTAGCTCTCTGATGAGGACATTCTGGGCTTCAATTGCCTTTTTCCCCCCCTGGCCAGGAAAGCAGGCAGCCTGCAGGAAGCAGGTGGCTCTTTGCCATTGAGGGTTCTTTAGTAGGATGAGTCACTGATTTGTAATCTTCTCCCCAGCTCCTGCTGCTCTGACAGCGGAACGGATACCATTAGAGATTCTTGGATTAGAAGCAGAGATGATATCTTCCCATCCTTGCTCTTCAGAATCTTAACAATATGTTCCTGGCTACAAATATGCCAGGTCCACTCTTTGGCTTTCTGCAGAGGTCTCCTCTAAGCTGCCCCGCTCCCTCAAAACTCAGCTCGCCTATCCCACAAGCGCTTGACTGTGTTTGTCGTGTTCCTGATTAAACATCTAACGAGGAGTCTGAATCAATGAGACCAACCAGGGGAAGCAAATTGGTGCCAAATGAGCCCTGATCCCTTTCCAACTTACAAATCAAAAGCATTTTTGAGGGAGGTTGGGAGCAGGCTGTGTGGGGGCGTTAAAGCCATCAATTAGCCTCGGGAACACATATCACACATGCTATACATTGAAACATACTTAGCGTAGTGAAACCTGCATTAACAACATTCTTGCATGGGCAACACCCTCTGCTAAGCAACCACTTCAGAACATCCAAAACTGGCTTGTGGTACAATTGACTATGACCACGAGCATCACTTCTACTAGGAGTGACTTTTTGCTCATCTCTTCGGTGGGCAACTTTGCCGAATGGGTCGTTTTTGCATGAAAAAAGGTCATTTGAAAATCAGTTCATTTTGGGCTCGAAAACCCCTGAAGGTTTGGAAACGTACCCAAAATCAGGTAGCATCAAAATCATGAAGATTTTCATATGCAAACAAGCAAAATGGGTGGACTCCTCAAAGACTTGCAAAAGTGTCACATTAGACTGGAGAGAAACCCCGTGGGAGAGGAAACAGCTTTTACTGGCCCAACTTCCGCCAGTGGAAGAGAGAAGCTTTTGAACAACACAGGATTCCTCTTCAGCTCTCTGACTGGAAGCTGTTTGGGGGGCAGTGACCCCTTTGTTCAGTGTTTGCACAGTACCTCGCTTGGAGGGGTCTTGCTCCACAACTAGAGCTCCTAGATGCTACTGTAATACAATAATCATAATAATAATGATTCACCCCCACTATGAAAAATAGAATTTTTGGATTTGTAAAATAGGCTGGAATGAACGGACGACATTTTTGGCCAACCTATGGTCTAATAAGAATCCAATCCCTCACCTCCCTGTTAACACAGATGCACCATTTTATTCCAAGCAGTAGTGGAATTTTGTCCTGCCATCCATCCATCCGCCCACCTGATTCTAAGATACACAACAAGGTCTGTGATAACTCTCCCTGCTTCTAGGGCTGCAAGTCCAGTGTCTGCTCTGTAGCCCAGAGGTGTGGGGGGAAAATTTGGACTTTTCCCCACAATGCCTGCTGTCATTTTTTTCTTATTACATTTTCTAACCTTTAAAAGACAAATTGCAAGAATGACTTAAGCAAACTCCACTGTGCTAAGGCTTACTCCTCTCTGGCTAGCCCAGGGGTAGGCAACCTAGGGCACACATGCCGAAGGCAGCACACGAGCTGATTTTCAGTGGCACTCACACTGCCCGGGTCCTGGCCACTGGTCTGGGGGGCTCTGCATTTTAATTTAATTTTAAATGAAGCTTCTTAAACATTTTAAAAACCTTATTTACTTTACATACAACAATAGTTTAGTTCTATATTATAGACTTATAGAAAGAGACCTTCTAAAAACGTTAAAATGTATTACTGGCATGCAAAACCTTAAATCAGAGTGAATAAATGAAGACTCGGCACAGCACTTCTGAAAGGTTGCCGACCCCTGGGCTAGCCCATACTGCGTTAAACACCCATGGCTGGCCCGTGCCAGCTGACTCAGACTTGGGCTACGTGACTGTTTAATTGTGGGGTAGATATACGGGCTCGGACTTGCAGGGTCCCTGAGCCCGAACGTCTATACTGCAATTAAACAGCCCCGTAGCCCGAGCCCCACAAGTCTGAGTCAGCAGACACAGGCCAGCCACAGTGTAGATCCATCCTGAGAAACCCACTATACACACCGGTGAAGATAACTTGCAAAAGACATCACACCCTCCATTCATGGACTACTGCTCATTTCTCATGCAAAGATCTTGGCTCATAAAGAACCTTGCCTCTGCAACAAACTCAACATCAGACCAGACCATCCTGTCGTTCCATTTTACAAGGATCAACAGATTCTCAGACTTGGCAGGGAATAAATAGAATACCTGGACTGAAAAGATTGCTGATGCCTATTTACTTGGTATTTTGGGTCCCAATTAAATCAATTAGTGTACACATACAACACTAATATTGGAGATGCAGAGGATGTTTTATTATCTACACTGAAAATCAGTTTGTGTGTCCAGATGGTCACTGGAGACACTCTAATTACCACTGTCACTGTAGCTATGCATGTTTGGGCCAGTTTCAGTGGCAACAGCAGCGTTTAACTGTTTGGAGTGCCGCCGGGGCCAGCTGGGCAGGGCTGGGTTCATTGTCTGCCTGGCACTGATGGAATAAACTCTGCTCCCCCATTCACACAATTGCCATTTATTGGTAGCGACTCTTCTCAAGGATAAAAGGGGACCAGAGTGACACAAAATACCTTTGCAGTGAGAGAAGTGCCTAATGGATCTTCTAGGCACAGAACCACCCTCCGGCACCAAGAGGAAAGGGTGGGGCTCATCTCTGTGCCTGGAAAACCAGCTGTTCATTCGGGGCCCTTCAGATGGACCTGATCAACTCCCACTGAAGTGACTAAGCTAAAGGAATGGGATCAAACTCCATAAAACCAAGGCTAGTAACAGTTCTATATCTCTCAAGCAATGGTGCATTTGCAGGGGCATGGACTCCATGAAATAAAGACCTCCACAGCCTGAGCTGTGACTGAGCTTTTAGCTCCCTGCCCCGCAATCCTGGGAGCATCCAGCAGCTAGGCAGGTACCTATCCTAAATTTGAGCAGCCTCGGGGCTGCTCTATTTTACCTCCGTTACTAATGCCTTGAGGGAGACTAAGGTCATTCCAGCATAGGGATGCCTCATCAAGGTCTCGTTTTCCCTGGCTGCTCTGGGGGTGGGGGCTGGGGGGATGCCACTGGAGCCACTACAGTGGCTCTGTGCCAACCAAGATTCCTACATACGTGGGAGGGGACTTCCTGTGGCTGCTGTGCTCCACCGGAGAGGTACAAAGCAGATTTAACGCACTACAGGATGCGGCCCTATGTGTCTTTAACATGTTACACCCAATTCTGTGATCCTCATCTGATGCCAAATTCCCTCTAATGACCCCCCACCCTCCCCGGTGCGACTAATGGTTGCCAAGACTACCCAGTGCTCTTTTTGCAAGGGAAAGAGTACGATAGGAGGGCAGCCAGATGGTGGGCGGACTTGGGAGCACGGGGAGAACTGCCACATGGTCCCTTGCCAGAAGCCCAGCCCCTGCAGTTAAGAATAGCCAAGCACCTTGTTTACATTCCCTTGCTGTGAGGCAGGAGTGGGGGGGAGGGGGGGGGCAGAAGGAGCTGCCTCTAAATAAAGCACAACCTCGTCAATTTCCCTTGAAACACTGTCCCTTAAACTTTGTTAAGGAGAACAGAATTATGGAGCAAATCTCATTTGGGGAGGTTTAATGCTCTGAGGACTTTGGCATAAAGTGGGCAGTATTCCGTCTTTATATATATATATATAAGGGCTGAACATGGACGTCCTGGGCCAGATCCTCAGAAGATGCAAATCAGTGGAGCTCTGCTGACTGTACCAGAGCTACGCTGAATTACACCAGCTCAGAGGCTGGCCCTTTTCCTAGAGCAGGGACTGAAGAATCAGAGCTTCCTGCTGATCCTAACAAAAGAATAATCACAGAAGCGGACTCTGCAACTCGAGCCTCAGTTTAACAGAACCTCACGCTTTCAGAGCCCATCCAGGGGAAGAACACGGCACCTCATCTCTCCAAGGACCTGTGCTGCCCTTTGTTCTCCAAAGCTGGGAAGCAGCATTGTTTAAAGGGGACAGGGTATCTGAACTCTTAGATTCCAGTCTCAATTCTGCAGTTGGCTCACGGAGTGAACCTTGGGTCGTCACTTAGCCGCTCTGTGCCTCGGTTTCCCCATCTGTAACACAGGCATAATATTGATCTTTGTAAAGAAAGGAAGAGCATACTTGTGAGCTGAGATATAAGGGATCTGAGATTATTCCCTGTTCCACCACAGACTCCCTGTGTGACCCTGGGTAAGTCACTTTTAGTCCTTCTCGATGTGTCTACGCTGCAATCAGCAGTGTGGCTGCAGCACGTGTAGATGGACTTGGGATAGCTTTAATCTGATTAGCTCGGGTGTCAACATCACTCAGGTCACAGCATGGGCGGGCCACCAAGTGCAAGACCTCCAGCGAGCCTGGCACATACACAGGCGGCTAACTGAACTGCTACTGGTACCCAACCTTAGCTAAATCGAAGCTAGTGCAGATATGTCTGTGCATGCTGCAATCATACCTCCGACTGCACTGTAGATATACCCTCAGTATCTCGGCTTCCCATCACCGCTATGGGAATAATCACTCTTCTTTTCTCCACTCTTCGTCCATCTTGTCTATTTAGACTCTAAACTCTGCCTGTCACTCTCTATCCATGCAGCACCTAACCCAACGAAGCCAGGCCTCTAGGTTCTACCATAACACACACATTAAACAACATACATGAAAAAAGCACTCTGAGATCTATGGCTGAAAAATGCAAGATGAAGACCATCGTTATTAAAAAGAAAGAGGGGAGGGGAGAATCTTGGAAAATACTAAACATTTACTCTAAGACTGAACAGGTAACAGGCAGAATCTCTCTTTATGAGACTTGATTCATCCCTCTTCTGATCCTTTGTTGCCTTGATTTACCTTTCTTATTGAGGCAATCCAGAACCAGCACAGCTAGGTAGCAGATGGAAAGAGACACCTGTCTGAGAGGGTAATTGCAGGGTTCTACTGTCTGGAATTATATAAAGCAATTTATTGTTCGTTTTCTTTCTTACATTTGACAGTTTTGAGATCAGTGGGGAACGGAGCAAAGAACGTGCTTGTAGATTTGGATTTTTTACTTCAGCAGAGAAAGATTCAAATGGAAAGAACTAAAATAGCACTTACTGGGAAATTGCATGCAGGGGACAGCAAACTGGCTGGGCTTGTCTTTCTCCATCCTCCAGGTCTATTTCCCCATTTTCCTAAACTGTTGCATTAACTCATTTTCAAGATAAGACAAATTGCTTTTCTACATTTCCAAACTTTTAATAAAATGCTCTCTCTATATAAAGGGGGAAATAATAGTGATGGAAAAAAATGTATGAGGAACCACAAGCCCTTTCGCTCAGACCTGCAAACCTCTATCAGACTGCACGGGAACATACACCATTCTCCTTCCCTGGAAGCCACAGGTTCAAATCCCAGCTGGTGAAACTCAGCCCTTCACTCGTCTAGGGGAGATACACTGAGTTCTGTGCAATTTATATCTTTGGGTCGTTCAGAGATCTTACCATCTGAGGTTCCGATTGGACATTAAAGCATCCATGGGAGATTTTGAGTGCATGTCTGGGTGTTTGGGAAGGAGAATGAAGGACCTTTGTCCAAGAGTCCTTGGCCAAAATTTCCCCTCCTCCAGTTGGTTACCTTCCTCCACCCCAGAGATTGTGTGGCCTGCATTGTGCAGGAGGTCAGACTAGATGATCATAATGGTCCCTTCTGACCTTAAAGTCTATGAGTCGGCTGCATTTCAGTGATGCTGCCTGGATAATGTTTTCAGAGTATCTAGGATGCGTCACATTGGAAGCGGCTTTATAAACGGAGGGAAGGATGTTCAGAAGGGCTCAGAATTGGCTTACATCTTCTCCCACTGAAGTTTACCATTACCTTCAATGGGAGCAACTAGACCAATGCTATCGGCATCAGAAAATCCCACCTATAAATATTTCAGGTAGGAAACATTTCATTCCTCCTCCTTCATATTGCTTGTGTTGGACTAGGAGAATCTCCTCTCCTTCCCTACTGTATCTCTTTGACAGGGAAACATTAATATTAGTAGCACAATCAGAAATTATGGGCTTGATGCAGGAATTACTGGGAGCAATTATATGGCCTGTGCTACCCAAGAGATCAGATTGGATGGTCATAATGGTCCCTTCCAGAGATTGGTCAGAAGCAAATCATGCTCAAAGGCTGGGGAATTTAAAATCTGAATATGGAACTGAATTTTGCACTTTGGGCCCATTGCTAACTACTATATTATAAAACCTTGTGTTGCCAACAAGGCAATTTATCAGAATGTATCAAATCTATTCCTCTCCTGAATCACACTGGAGGTTGATTCTGTAACACTGATGCTCTCGGATCCAAATCTCATTAAATCATAAGACTGGTTTGTCATTGGACTTTAAAATTTTACTATAACCCTGAATAAATGGAAGAGTTAATAATCCAGGCTCACTCGTAAAACACCACACAAATACAACACAACACAGCTCCAAGCAGTGTGTGTGTGGAGGGGGAAACAAAACATTGAGCTCCCGCCGAAGAAGAAGAGACGGAGTAAAGGGCCCGCCACTGAATTGCCACCGAAGACTAACGCGGGGCGCTTGATCAGCTGCCAAAGACCTGGACGTGCCGCCCCAATACCGGAGTGCCTCCCCTTTCTATTGGCCACCTCAGGCACCTGCTTCCTTTGCTGGTGAAGGAGGAGCTGGTCCAAACTTCCCCCTTTTCCTGTGATTTGCACTTATTGTTAATTTAATGAGACCAAAAACTTGAAATCTTACCCTAAGCTTTCTTCTAAGCTGGTCTGCTCCTCAAGTGCTCCCATGCAGAATCTGTGTCTCACTGTCCTTAGCTCACAATACCCCAGAGAAGAAAAAACTCAACCCTTTCCACACTCCTGGCATGGAGCTAATAGGACTCACCTGGTCTGCCTACCAGAGTAAGTCAGAAGAATAGCTCTACATTCATATGGAGGGTCCCAGAACCTGACACCCTGTTGAAAGAAGATTTTGCCTCTTTCCTTAATGTCCTGCCTGACAGCCTCTGAGTGAACACACTGGAATAATAACTGGGGTTAGGGCCATACCTCCATTAAAACCCTGTTGTTTTATGCAACCCTACAGCGGCATCAGCTGCTCTGCTGGAGGAAATTCTGAACCTTAAAATCCCAAGGTTTACTCATTGCTGCAGTAAGTCCACTTGCCAATGCCATCTAACAGCCCTCTGGAAAAGGCAACTCCCCTCTGGAAAAAGGGGTCAAGAGTAAGGTGGCAAAGTTTGCAGACAATCCAAAATTACTCAAGATAGTTAAGTCTAAAGCTGACAGCGAAGACTTACAAAGGGATCTCCCAAAACTGGGTGACTGGGCAAGAAAATGGCTGATGAAATTCAGTGGTGATATGTGCAAAACAATACACACCGGAAAACATAATCCCAACTATACATATAAAACAGTGGGGTCTAAATTAGTTGTTAGCACTCAAGAATGAGATCTTGGGGTCATTGTGAATAGTTCTCTGAAAACAGCTGCTCAATGTGCAGCAGCAGGCAAAAAAGTGAACAGCATGTTAAGAACCATTAGGAAAAGGATAAATCACAAGACACACAATTTCATAATGCCAGTATATAAATCCACGGTACGCCCACTCCTTGAATACTCTGTGCAGTTCTGGTAAGCCCATCTCAAAAAAGATATATTAGAGTTGGAAAAAGTACAGAGAAGGGCACAAAAAATGATTAGGGGGTATGGAACATCTTCCCCGTATGAGGAAAGATTAAAGAAATTGGGACTGTTCTGCTTGGAAAAGAAATGACTAAGGAGGGAATATGATAGAGTTCTATGAAATCATGACTGGGTTGGAGAAAGTGAAATCATACACACTTTTAGTCATATACACATAACACAAGAACCAGGGGTTACTCAATGAAATTAATAGGCAGAAAGTTTATAACAAACAAACAGGAGTACTTCTTCACACAACACACAGTCAGCCTGTGAAACTCGTTGCCAGGAGATGTCATGAAGGCCAAAAGTATAACTGAGTTTGAAAAAGGATTAGGTAAGTTCATGAAGGATAGATCCATCAATGGCTATTAGCCAAGATGATCAGGTATAAGACCTCTAACTGCTGGAAGCTAGGACTGGATGACCGAACATAGATCACTCGATAATTGCCCAGTTCTATTCACTAACTGAAGCATCTGGCATCGGCCACTGTCAGAGGACAGGATACTGGGACAGATGGACCATTGGTCTGACCCAGTAAGGCCGTTCTTATGTTCTTAGTCTTTGTGGTGATAATCTATGGTGTGATCTGGGCATGCATTCAGCCGCTTGGAAATTTTACGATGCCCTGTCAGGTGGAGTTGGGTCTGAAAGGGCCAAAACAGAAGCATCTTCAACGGGTTTCCTTGTTTGTTTGTTTTTAATCGCTCTCTCCCTCTGTTACATTTGTGTCGCTGCAATTGCTCCACAGAGTCTCAGATTCTCTTGTGCTATGACTGGGCCAAGCTTCTCCAGCAGCACCAATGGAAATAGCTTCCCCACTGTGCAGAAGCACTGCCTGCCATTTCATTTCCTGCATGTACTTCATTTTAGCCCTGAATACATAGGTTGTGGTTTTTAGGTAGGCACTTTCTCCCCACGGATGGAGGGCAGCCTCTGTCACATGAGCTGGAAAGCTGCAGTCTGCTATTGCAGGGAGCTTCTCTCCAAAGGTGACATGCAGGAGCCAGAGCAAGCAGTGTTTAGGTGGGAGTCTAGCATTGGTAGGGGCACATTCTGAGACAGCTATTGCACACCAAAGACTGGAAATATGGCAGCTGCCCCTCTGCACCGCCTTTGCATGGCTTCCCAGACACTAGGTAAAATCCTGGCCCCACTGAAATCAACGGGAGTTTTGCCATGCACTTGAAGGGGGCCAGGATTTCTCAACAGTTCTCCCCTATGGGACTGATCCAGAGCTCAGTGGAGTTAATGGAAAAACTCTCACTGACAGCTCCTGCCCCAAGGAGCTTACAATCTGAGTATATGATGAGACACAACAGCTGGATACAACCGATGAGGGGGAGCACAAGATAACAGAGACATTATTACTATTAGTGTAAAAAGATTCCCGCTTTGGCAGGGTTACTGGCCTAATGGATGGGGGGAAGCAGCAGACGTGATAGATCTGGATTTTAGTAAGGCTTTTGACATAGCCCCACATGGCATTTTCATAAGCCAACTAGGGAGATGTAGTCTTCATGAAATTACTGCAAGGTGGGTACACAAGGGGTTGAAAGACCATACACCAAAGAGTAGTTATCAATGGTTAGCTGTCAAATTGGGAGGGCATATCTAGTGGGTCCCGCAGGGGTTAATCCTGGCTCTGGTACTGTTCAATATTTTCACTAGTGATTTGGATAATGGAGTGGAAAGTATGCTTATAAAATCTGCAGATGACACCAAGCTAGGAGGGGCTGGAAGCACTTTGACGGGCAGGGTTAGAATTCAAAACAATCCTGACAAAGTGGAGAATTGGTTTGAAATCATCGAGAATGAAATCCAATAAAGATAAGTGCAAAGTACTTCGCTTAGGAAGGAAAAAATCAAATGCAAACTACAAAACGGGTGATAACTAACTAGGTGGTGGGGGTGTCATACAGCTGGAAAGGATCTAGGGGTTATAGCGGATCACAAATTGAATATGAGCCAACAATGTTGTGAACAGTTGTGGGGAAAAAGCAAATATTTTGGGAGGTATTAACAGGAATGTCATATGTACGACACGGGAGGTCCTTGTTCTGCTCTAATCAGCACTGATGAGTCCTCAGCTGGAGCACTGGGTCCCATCTGGGCACCATGCTGTAGGGAAGATGTGGATAAACTGGAGAGAGCCCAGAGGAGAGCAACAAAAACAACAAAAGGTTTAGAAAACTCAACCTCCGAGGAATGGTTAAAAAACCTGGGCACGTTTAGTCTTGAGAAAAGAAGACTGAGAGGAGGAGGGGAGGCTGAGAACAGTCTTCCAATACATTAAGGGCTGTTAGGAAGAGAACGTTGATCAATTGTTCTCCAGCTCCACTGAAGGGAGGACAAGAAGTCATGAGCTTAATCTGCAGCAAGGGAGATTTTGGTTCAGTATTAGGAAAAACTTTCCAACTATACAAGGAAACTCTGGAATAGGTTGTGGGATAGCAGGGGACTGGACTTGTGACTTCTTGGGATCCCTTCCAGCCCTACACATCTGTGATTCAGTGGGTTTAGGATCTGGCCCTACCACAGGATCCCAGTCACCTAAGTGTAACCCACTGGTGAGTGCGTGTATTCCAGGTCCCCCTCTGTGCTGATCCACAGGGGGTCTGAGTCAGTTCCAGTCCCAGGTGTTCAGCTTTAGCTGAAGCAGCTCCTGCTTTTAGCACTGGGAGGGTCCCCAGTTCAGTCCCTGGTGTGTCAGCCATGATAGCAGCCATCACTTAATCATGGCTCCCGCAGCAGTTTGTCCCCAGCATTTCCTTCCGTTCTAGCCTATTCCACACGGTCCCATAGCTAAACTTCCCAGCACGGGGGTGGGGGAAAGGCCTCCCTCCAGCTACTCTGTTCACACCACTGCTCCCTGCAGGTAGGCCACAGAGCAAGCCTCTGAGCAGAGCAGCATCAGCTCCAAGCCAGTGCAGTAGCATTAAAGAAAAATCCACGCTGACAACCACCACCAACACCACAATCAGTGGGTGCTTCTTTAGCACCTTTTCCTCCGGAGATCTCTCAGCTCTTCGCACACACTAACTACTGAATCCTCTCCATGCCGCCCTGAGGTAAGGATACATTATTATAGATGGGTAAACTGAGGCACAGAGTTTAGGGTTGAGGTTTCCAAAGGCACACAAGGGCATTAGGTATCCAACTACCATTGACTTTCAATATGAGTTGGCATCTAATACCCTTAGCCTCTTTTGAAAAATCCTAGCTTTAACCCATGCACCTCAGTTTAGCCACCTGTAATGGGAGATTTATGCTGGGAGTTTCAAAGGTACCTTAGGGAGCTGGCCCCCCTCAGGCCATACAGTGAGTGAGTGGCCGGCACAGCTGTAAACAGAACCCACATTTCCCAGTTTCTTGCTCTATGTTCGAGAACAAAATTTTCTGGTGTTTTCCTGTATCCTTCTTCTTTGTATTGTGGGAGCACTAGATGTTCCAGTCAGGGATCAGGGCCTTGTGGTGTGGGACAATGGACACTAGGGCTGCTGGAAAATTTTTCATTAAAACAAAAGGAAAATTTCCACAGAAGTGTTTGGTTTCCATGGAAAATTTCACCTTTGAAAAATCTTTTTTTTTTAATTGAAATTTTCCACAGAGGAGTGTGTGTGCATCTGTGTGGTGGGAGGAGGGGAGATTTTCTGATCAGGCCTATTGTAAACACCTAGGAAAAAGCCAGTCTCGGCCCCAGAGACCTTACAATCAAAGTTCTAGGAATAATAATAATAATAACAACAACAACAACCTCTCCTAAAGGCACTTTGCATAAGTAGCTCTCAAAGCGCTTCAGACTCTCTAATGCATTTATCATCACTGCCCTGTGTGGTTGGGCAGTGCTATTAGCCCCATTGTACAGATGGTGAACTGAGGCACAGAGAGGATAAGTGACTTGCCCAGGGTCACACAGGAAGTCTGTGGCAGAGAAGGTAATTTAACCCAGGTCTTCCAAATCCTAGGCTAATGTCCTAACCAGTGGGCCATCCTGTCTCTATTCAACAGCAGATAACTGGTGGATACAGACGGGGGAAGCTCAGGGTAGCAGAGCGACTATTATGATTAGTGTAATAAGCATCAGTCAGAGTACACCAGCTGCCTAGCCATTCTCAAAGTGCTTTGTATCATAGCAGCCCCCTGAAGCCCCCAATCAGGATCAAGGCTTCCTGCATAACCCAGTTATCTGGAATCCATGGGAAATGATATTGGCTCTATTTGATTTGATAAGGTTAATTTAAAAGCAAACACAAAAAAGCATCCATGTTTCTTATTTCCCTTCTTATCTAATGAAGAGATTCCCATAACAGAAACACAGCAAGGGGGGAGAAAATCCATATTTATTTGCCACAGGCCCAAGAGGAACAACTCAAGACTTCGCAAAAAGGCAATTCGTATTAAGCGAGAGCCAAACAAAAATTCATTGTTTATTGATCTCCACAGTCTGGCTGCATTGGCAGAGCTTAATTTGCCAGAACTATGACAAAGGAAATGCTTCTAATGGTAACCTTGAGTGCCCCGACGGCTCATACCGGACCTCGGGCCAGATTCTGCAGCACCAACAGCAATTAAAATAAGAAATTAGTCCTTTAAATGCACTCCTCTGTTAGGACACAATTCAGCCCTATGCAGAAGGGCAGCCCCAAACCTATACATGATGTAAGGCTTATGTGAGATTTAAGCATTTCTATGGTTATATGCTGCCCTTTCAAACAGGGGCGAATGTCCTTTTCTCCCCTCCCACCACCCTTTGGGTCTGCTGGATTTGCATTGAAATCAATTGCAAAATCCTCACTGGCTTCCCTACAGACCAGCAGGTTGATGACCAGTTCTTTAAAGAGAGGCTTGCGGGGATAGGGCTGAGCAAATAATTGATTTTTCAGTTCAGCCCATGAACCATAACATTTTTGTTCCATTTGAATGCAAACTCATTTTTTTCTTACCTAAATGAAAAAAAAGGCAGTTTTTTCAATGTTTGGGGTCATTTCCAGTTGATCCCCGCCCATTTGTTTTGTTTTTTTTCCTTTTAATTAGCTAAAGTCCTGAACAAAATGCCTTTTTGAAACAAAAAGTCAAAATGTTTTGCTTCAAAATGAAACCCTCTGACTTTCAGAAATCCTCCCCACCTTTTTTTCTTTGGCCAATGGCTGGTCAAATTCAGCATGAATTTACAAGTAGCTTCAGTGCCCTGAATAAGGCATTTTTTGGCAAGAATTTAGGTGGATGTCCCATCACCCAAGCTATTTAAAACTGGACAAGACACTGTGGGGATGGACCCTGGATCGGCCACGGTGGGATGGAAACCATCACCCTTTAAGCCTTCTTTGTCTAATTTCTACGATTACCAAACAGTGTCTTGATCCTTACTGAGCATTCCGCTATTAGGCAAAATTCAGCTTTGTGCAGAAGCTCTGTGCATCACCCAAATCCCACTAAAATCATGCGTGGGACTTAAATGATGCACATGCTTTGTGCTGGTTCTCTGCCTAGAGGTGAATTGCACTTGGTGAGTGCCTATTATTTCGAAAACAATCCCCGCGTTATCCTCTCTATTGCCTCGGTGCTACCTGCACTCCCAGAAGCCATCACCCTTCGAAACCCACAGCTGAAGGGAAAAATATATGTTACATAACAGCAAGGCACAGCATGCGACTACCCAAGGCTGTGATATGAGTAACATCAACTAAAGTCTCTCTTATTGTCTCATTTTTTATGAGGAACAGAAAATAAATGGCCTCGGCTCTTCCATCCCTGGCAGCGGGTGTTGTATCTAGACAGGTACTTAAAATAATAATTTAAAAAATCTGCCAACCTTTAATTCCATTCAGAATTTCCCACACAATCCATTGCAACAACAGAAGGAATGGGATGGATCCATAAAGGGGATTTATTGTACCACATTACACATTTTCCTTCTCTGGGTTCTGCCTAGTCAAGAATCACAACCCACAATGAATGAACCCTCATGACAACAGCCCACTTCTGAGGGAGGCAGGTACTGTTGTTCCCATTTTATAGATTAGGAAACTGAGGCCCAGAGTGGTTATAGGACATCTGCAAAGTCACAATGAATCAGTCACAAAGCTGGGAATAGAACCCAGATCTTTTGTCTCCCAGGCCTATTCCTTCAGCACAAAATAATCCTTCCTCATTATGAAGGCATCTCTTTTATCTGAAGTCACCTCTTGCACTGCATCAGCATGAAGCGCTTAAGCCAGATCCTGTTCTTTCCACTAGAAGGCAGGTGAAGATGTGCAAATGCAAAAAGCAATAGTTACCAGCCATACAAGAATAACTGTACTTTGCAGTGGCAGAGGGCCTTTCACCCCCAAGGACTCCTAAAGAGCTTTACACACCCAGGATCAAATTGCACCCTTATTTACAAGCGCCCTAACTCCATACACAAAGCATAAGTCAAGGCAGAATGTGGTCCTTAAATTATCCGGAAGGATCACGTCAGCTGCTAGGGACATGCAGCCAGCTAAGGGATGAAACAGAATCACTTCATGTTTACATTAATTTAGGTTACGAAGAGATATACGCATGCAACTAAACAACAGGGAAAATGTAGCAGAGCCTATTCACCCAAGTGCTGGAATCTAGCCAGTACACCATAGTTAATCCCCGCATCTCACCAAAAACGTAGCAGGAGCTTTAACGCTCAGTCAATGCCTCAGCATGGCATCTCATCGGCAACAGGGGACCTCCTACACCGAAAATGTCCCCAAACACCATGCTGGGGCCAGCACTGACTCGGAATGCAGAACACTAGCGCCCGGCTGCAGCAGCGGGGTCAGTACTGCCTTGGAGGGGCCGCTCAGCTTGCAAGACCCACCGATAGACCTGCGCGAGGCATGGCTGTGAGCAACATTAGAGCCACTGGTCCCTGACTGCATGCCACACATTTTAATTTTTATCTTTTGCTGCTGGATAGTACTCAATCGCTCCTCCATATGTTCTGGGCTTTCGCATAATCAGCAGTCCATTTGCAGGCGATATTTTGATGCTGCTCACTGGTCCCGTGCCCACTGGAACCCCAGCTGCTCGCTCCAGCTCTCCGAAACGCTCACTGAAAACCTGTTCCTCTTTCCGCCTGCTCCATGCAGAGCAGGATTAGCCCACCCACACTACAATGAGCGCGGGAATGAGGGACATTCAGCTGCAGTGAAACTGGCACTTGGTGACTCTTCTGTAATAGAACCAAGGACACATTCTGGATAGAAAACCCCACCCCATGGCCACCAGCACATTCACCCTTCTGATACAGGGTGCACGTGACAGACGGTAGTTCATGCACCCATGGAAGGCGCTCAGATATTACAGAGATGAGGACATGATAAAAAGCTATAGAGACCAACATAGACAATAAGCCAACAGGATTTTCCATGGGGGCAGTTTATCCCATAAGTGCCTAATACAGGGTTTCTTGTACCTTCCTCTGAAGCAGCTGTCACAGTCCTCACAGCACCCCTGTGAGGTTGGGCAGTGCAATATCCCCATTTTACAGATAGGAACTGAGGAAGACAGACTGACTTGCCCAGGGTCACACAGGAAGCCTTGGTAGAGCAGGGAATTCAACACTGGGTTTCCCAAGGCCCAGGTTAGCAACCAAGCCACTGGACCATCTTTCCTGAATCAACCCGTCAATATTTTTCAATACAACCGGCTGGAAAACAGCAAGTGTTTTCTGCTAAGGTTTTAGAAATAAAAATTGTTGGGGGGAGATTGAGGGGAAAATTTTACAGAATTTTTTTTAAATGAAAAAACAATGTATTTATTGGTTATTAGAAAACTGGAGACTTGTAAAAGAAACCAAAAATGTCCAGGAACATTTTTTTTAAAAGTCCATTTAAAAAGAAAATATTTTGGAACAAAGCCATTGGACTAGTTCCATGTTTAAATGATTCGGAAGCGGAGACTGATCCAGCCCAGCCTGGAAGACCTAACAGCATCACATCCCAGCATGGAACATCTGCAAGCCAATGCAATACAGTGGAAGACTCTGAACCAGATCAAGAAGGGAAAGCATCAGAGATGCAGCAAACCAAAATGTCTCTCCTGCATGCCCAGCTTTGCAGCCACTTGTGCCCCCTCTCCCCCCTGCCCCGGCCGTCTTCTCTTTCTTGTTTTCAACTCTTCTCACACAAACTTTATGATCCTCCAACAACACTCCCTGACAAGTTATATTTTGCAATAACTAAGACAAACGATAATGCAATATTTCAGATTCTGGGCATGACTAGTGTTGATGCTTTCATGTTTACAGTGAAGACTCAGACAATAATTTTTAAAGTTTGTTTTATTGACTGATGGAATCCTCCCAACCTTGCCCATGAGAGAGACAAACAGATACAGATGGGTGTGCGTGCACACACACACACACAGAAAAATACAGGTTTGCTGCCTTAGCTTTCTCCTGGTGCAGCTGACTCAGATTGCTCACCCAAAAAAAAAAAAAAAGTTTGAGTTTTTGGTCTCAGATCTAATTTCTCTGCCAATTTACTCAGTATAAAAATTCTCATCCTGGGTCATTTCTTCTCTGCTCTCTCAGTAGCCTCTCTCCACTGAGTCCCTAGGGCCACAAAACGTCAATACAAATTGCATGCTCCTTTTATTCAACCGTTTTGTTGCTTCTCTTCTCTCAGCAGGGAAAGAAAGTGAGGCTGTTTGCTGTAAGGAGAGATATTGTGTGACTAGACCAGAAGCAGCCTATGCTAGGGGATGTGGTTGGTCTCAATGCACTGCGGTGGGAACTCTGTGTTTCTGCTGAGCTGATTGCTCGTGTGGTTCAAACCCTGCAGTGCATTCTCTCCTCACTTGTGAGAGCTGGAGTGGGTAATATGCAACTATCCAGTTGTTTCTCTTCCTGGTTTTCCTCTGTAAAAAGCCTGTATGTGTTTTGGCTGCATCTAACCGCACTACATAGCAGGGTTCTCAATCCTAGAGTCACAACCCCTCTGCGAGAGGTTATAGATAGATGTCAGGGGTCATGGCCATCCTGTGCTACCCATAGCGCTAAATAGGAGGGTGATCCAAGCTAGTTGGGAAGGGAGTTCTGGTATGGGAAAAGGGTGAGGGCCACTTCTGTAAAGAAATGGCTGGTGTGGGGATGGGCACGTGTGTGTATATTGGTATGTACCACTGCCCTCTGCTGCCTGAGATCAGAACTGCTCCACAGTGCGTCACAAGCCTACTACTGCTAGTGACTAACAACTGTTGGAAGAAGAGGATCCGAGTCCTGGCCCTGGCCCTGGCCTCAGTCCCCATGAGGGACAGCTATGCAGATCACGGGTTTGTTAATATATTTTGCCCTTTCATCAAAGGATCTCGAGATGTTTTTTTCCAAACACTACATAAACATAAGCCCCATAACTCTGGTGACAAACTGGGAAATATCTGTATTATATATTATTAATAGGGTGCATGCCTCTGTGTGTCTATTACCTGCTATGGAGTTAAGCAAGCAGAGGTGGTTAAAGGAACTAAGCAGGTAGAATGACCTGACAGCAAGTGTGAAAAATTGGGACAGGGGATGGGGGGGTAATAGGAGCCTATATAAGAAAAAGACCTAAAAATCGGGACTGTCCCTATAAAATCGGGACCTCTGGTCACCCTATAAGCAGGAAAGGTAAAACAACGACACAGTCCTGCAGGAAACAAAAGAAAAGCGCTTTGTTGTGGAAATTCCCCCAATCTGGCTCCAGGCAGGCTGAAAACGGGTCAATCTTCCCAAGGCTAAGTCTAGGATCAAAAGAAGGATCGTAAACATTAGAGGACCCTGGTCCTAGAAAGGGTTGGGGGTGGAGTGGCTGGCCAGAGATTGCCCAGGGAGTTTCAGTGAGACCTGACAGGCTGGCAGAGACGCACATTGACAGGGACACCAAGTTGTGAACAGGAGAAGTCTGCTTCTCCCAGCCGGAGATGAGGGTTAGCTGGGCTGAGGGGAATTTACAACAGCTGTCAAAGAAAGATTAAGGTATAACAAAGACCCAAGGCCGTCTATTGTTTTTACTCTTTCCTCTGCCTGCTTTGGGGACTGAATAAATCATGCTTTGTTTCAAAGTTGTTGGCTTTAGCCAGCCCTGGAGTGAATGGGCTCACAGGTGAAGGAAGGCTCCAAAGTGCAGTTTGCCCTGTAATCAGGACAACACTGCTCCCATTTCACAGATGGGTAAACTAAGGCACAGACATGTTAAGACAGGTAATGCAAGGAAACACAGCCAGTCAATAGGAGATTCTGGAAGAGAGACCAGGAATGCTGACTCCCAGTTCTATGCTACAACACTTACAACTTTTGCTTATACCGGCAAGGCCTATCGGTTACGCTGATTTTAACTTGATCTAGATAAGCTGCTGTAACCCCTCGTGTAGACTCCCTTATGCCCACTTAACCCTTGCTTAAATCAATTTAGCTTATTTTGTTGTCTGATACTCAGATCGCAAGGTCCTCTGGGCAGGGCTGTGTTATGGTTATTCGTCTGTACAGCACCTCGCATAGCAGGCTCTCAGTTAATGACTCGTCATTTACCGTAATACAAATGAACAACAATATCTTACCAACACAAACCAAACCAATTAAACCAACGGTTACATTGGTTTCAAATCAATTTAGTTAAATCGGTGCATCTTTTCCGACTGGACAAGGCCTTGGAGAAGGCTCACTCCAGAAAGATTCCCAGCTCTCTCCCTCTGACCCTGCCCTGCTGAAATTCTACAGCCTGCCACCTTCCCATATCCTTTGTCTGATGGCTGCGATACTGCCCGCCTCTGCTCAGCCACACCACCAAAAGATGCGCTGCGAGGAGAGGCAATGACAATGCCTCGCTCTGACGGATGCAAACTGAGCTGTAGCCTGCAGCCGAAACATGTTGATTTATGCATTATCCCCCTCTTGAGATGCCAGGTCTGGGGCCGAGTAAGTCTTACTGATGTGATTTGATGCTTAGTTCAACCGAGGATAGGCCTTCCCTCAAGGGAGTGAGAGCAAGGTACTGTGACTAGGCCACCTCCAGATGTTTCTACTGGCATCAGAGGTAACAACAACTACGTGGCAGCATGTTCCAACCAAGATCCAATTGTATTCTCCCACAGCCTTCCCAACAATATCCTTCAGTTACTTCAAGTGATTACTGCACCAGTCGCAATGACCTTGGCCACAAAGCACGTTAAGACAAACTATGGTGAAGTGCTCTCGCCATGAAAGATGGCAAAGTCTTTGTACAATCTCTAATCCTCATAGGACAACGGAATATCAACATAAATATAACTGAAGAGGGCAGTTTCCGAAGGATGCCATACAATCCCTTAAAATATTCCTATCACCCATAATACAGGGTTCCAGGACACTGGTCAGTTCTAAAGGAGCAGCCAGGAACAGGATGAGAACAGCTGAAGCAGGAAGGAATGCGTCTAGCAGTGGACTGGGAGACCACTCCTGTTTCTGCTCCAAACTTTCCCTCATGTCTGGTGAATTACAAGTATATTAGATTAGCTAGATCAGTGGTTGTCAACTGTTTTCATGCCGTGACCTTTGACTGAGAGAGAAAAAAGTTTTGAGGACACTCAGATAGCCATAAAGAAATGGAGGCTTGCTCCTCCCTGCTTTAAGGGTCATCTCTCCCAGGTGCAGAGATTTGTGGTTTTTAGGACAAGAATGGCCCAACAGAATGTGTTCTCCCACCTCCTATGTGGCATAGAATGTCACCAAGTATACCTGTACTCAGCACAAGAGCTTGTGCTTGCCTATAGTATCTCATCCAGAAAGGCATCCCAGTCTTGATCTGAAGACATCAAGACATGGAAAATCCATCCCTACCCTTCGTAGCTTGTTCCAATGGTTAACTGCCCTCACTGAGGGTTGAGAATCTGCAAGAAATAGCTATTCCTAAATCTGCCACTGTCTCGCTGCAAGTCCTTTCCATGGTCCAGCAGCCTGTGCACTTCCCTGGCAGAGTCATTGAGTCTCTGCCTCACTTTCCACGTACTGTAAAATATAGGTGATAGATCTCCAGTACACCCCCATGAGGAAAGCCAGCCAAAGATGAAGTGACACACAAGGTCAGGTCTATGCATGAAGATGCTACATAAGGTCCCAATTCTGCAAATGCACTTAAAGGTGTGCATAACTCTTTACTCATGTGAGTAACCCCATAGAATTACTTGCAAGAGTAAAATTAGGCAGGTGCATTAGTGCCTGCATGATCAGGGCGTAAATATTGTGTGTGAGATCCTGCAAGTCACCACCTCTGTGTGGCAATGCATCCTTCTGTGAAGTGGGAACACTACTGCTTGCCTGCTTAGCCCACTGATGTTTATAAATTGCTATTTCTGGATAAATAAAGCCAGATAAAAGTGGAAAAATCAAAGTTCCCCCAAGCCAATGGCTCATCAGGCTGACACAGTTAAGTCACGTCAGTTGCATAGCCAATGGTACACCAGGGACTGAAACAGCCAGCATCGCTTCCCTCCACCTTTGACTGTCCTATGGATCAGGTACCCATTTTGCAGCTGTGTGCACTGGAGGGCGGGTCTTTGATCATGAGATCAAGAGCGACTCGAACCCACAAGCTTCAAGACACTAGTTGAGGGCCTTAACCTTTCAGCTGCTGCACCTCATTTTAGCGTTAGATGTTAATATACGTCTGTAAATAGCCTACAAAGGGGTAATAAATGATGAGTGAATGATTCATAGACTAGCTAATGAACTGGTAGAGTGACCAACAGGTTACTCATAGCCCTGGCTCCTAACCAACTATTACTGATGTGCTTAAACCATTAAACATCTGTAACACTCCCCACTCGTGTCTGTAACATGCTTAACTTGTATTGTAGCAGTGCCTAGGCACCCTCGTCACGTGGGTGACTTGTGCTAGGGCACTGTGCAGACAGAGAACAAAAAGATTGTCCCTGCCCGCAAAAGCATAAAATCTTCAATTCATCCTTTATTAACCCTTTAGACACTATCTACAAATGTAACCTTAATATGAAGTGTGATTGTGAAATAAATATCGATATATTTTTGTTCCTCTGTCATTAACAAAACCTGATATAAATCTCCGCTGAACATATGGAGCAACTTTTTAGACTACTGTTGCTGTTGTTTTTGCATTCAACCTTTGGATTCCCAATATGATCCTCCCTGCCACAAGAATGTGTTATTAAGAAGGGAATTTTAAACCCCGCTGGTCAGCTTCAGTTTGCAGCGCAATGCTCATTGTAATGCTATTTTCCCTATGCAGCAGTGGTTGGTTTTTGGTTTTTTTAATTAATTATTATTATTTTATTTTTGCTTTGCATTCCAAACAGCTGGGCAGCAACGCTGTTCTGCTTCACTGAGTTTTCAGAGTAACATCAAAGTGTCATTTACCCAAGTGGTGCTACTGCAGCTAATGTATCATCGTTTGCTTTCCAGACGGTGGATTGTTCACTTCAACCTTAGCACAGCACAAAGATATTTGAACAACAGCATTATAAAATTCCTTTGATCCTCGAGATCCTCTAAAGCACTTTACTGACGGGCCCAAAGGTTCAAATAACTCTGAACTCTGTAGAGGGTTCAAAGTAAAATGTGATTGAAAATATGAGCCTTAAAGGTTCCACCACTAAACAGCAAATAAAAAGATCAAAAAATTATCTTAAAAAAACCCTCATGATTTTTAAGCTAATCTCATGATTTTTGAATAAGCGGGCAATCCTGCAATACCATTCTAGGACAGAGGTTCAATACTAACTCCGAGAGAAGAATGCCCCCTATTGGCTCAACAACACAGCTGCCATCAGCACAACATACCCCAGACCATTCTGGAGCAGACGTTGTGCACCGTCTCAGAGGGAAGAGCATCACCTGTTGAACCATCAGCACAATTTACTGCAGCACTGCATTGTTCTCCTAACCAGGCCCACTCTCCTTGAGCATTTGAAGATCTGACAAGATCAAAGCCCAAGTGTTTCTGCTTGAATTTTGAAGGTAACGCTTCGGTTAACTGCAAAATATATTAGGCAGCCAGACCGTAGAACTGGCTCCTGGACAAGACACGTATACCCAGGCAGGGAGAGAGACACACAACCACAGATGTCAGCATCAGGCAGGGCCGTCCTTAGGCATATACAGCATACACAGCTGCGTAAGGCACCTGAAAGTTTTGGGCACCGTTCTTCTAGCTGGCCGCAGCTGGAATCGTCTCTTCTCCGGCCCCTTTCCTGGGCTTCTCCCCGCCACCAAACTCACCCACTCCATCACTTGCTCCTCAGCCAGCAGACCGAGGGCTCCAGCCTCCGGCTCTGCCACCCCAGCCCTGGAGTGCCTGGAGCAGCACGGCCAGTCACTGGCGGCGCGGCGGTCTGCCCCACCGCCGCCCGGAGCAGAGTCCCTCCCTGGACCCTGCCTGCCTGTACCGCTCAGTCTCCGGCAGGGGCTGGGCTGGGGCCAGGACAGGAGGAGCGAAACTTCCACGTGAGTCAGCGGTGGGGAGGGGGCGTGGGGAAGAGGTCCGCCGCGCATTTGTCAGAGTTAACACTGATGCCCTCCGAATGAACATTTTATAACTTGTTCTTGTTTATCTGTCTCTCTATTGCTGCTATTAATATTTAATGTCTCCAGAGGAAAGGCTCTTCTCCAGCACAACAAGCCCTGCTGCAGTATTAATCAGAGCGTCGGTGGCCTCCGGGGCTCAGCTCTGCACTCACGGGTTCCCATGACACACTCTTAACCTGTGGGCTGCCAAAGGCAGAGAGGGCTGGCGTCTAGGCTGGAGCCCTGCATCCTGGCTGCTGGCCTGCCCATGCTGGAGAGAGCGCCCCTAGGAGACAAGGCACACGGAGAGTCTCTCGCTCGGCCGTCAAACGCCTCCTCCATTAGAAGGACAGAGCGTCCTCCCAGCCTCTCTATATCTACTCACTCATCTGGCCTCACACCGCCATACTATCTGAGCATCTCACACCCAGGAATGGCCTTTATCCTCCCAAGGCAGGGAAGTATTAGCCCCATTTTACAGCTGGGAAAAGGAGGCACAGGGCAAACTGAGGGCTTATCTGCCTGGCAAGTTAATGCCCTGCAAGGCAGGGTGTGAACCCACAGCACACCAGCTTGCTGCTCAGCAACACTCCATGCGGGCCCTGAAACAGCACAGGTGAAGTCCCAGAGTGCAGTTTAGGCCACGGTCACTGCGCTGTAGCAAGGCTCATGCAGGATGCCCAGCAGATTCACACCATGTAGACAAGCCCTAAGTCATACAGGAAGTGCGCAGCTGAGCTGGGAATTTAACCCAGGCCTCCTGAGTTCCTGTCTTTTGCCCTACCCACTAGACCTTCCTTCCTATCCCTCAAGTGGGGGAAAATACAGGGAGAAGCAAGATGGAATCCATCATTGCTTCCCCTATAAAAGCTACAAGTAGCTCCATGGATCCTGTAATTAAATAAGAAAGGGCAGTTTATTAGCCCCCCCATTCAACTCTGCTTTGCCTCAATCCACCCTCCTACACAGACACGTGTTCATGAACGAAAGCTGGAGCGAGTTCACAGCTGCAGAATTAGGGACCAGAACCAGCCTTTGTGCAGGACTTTGTGAGTAGGATACGTAGGAGAGCAACTGCCAAAACCCACCGATCAGAGGTTTGTTGCTTAGACCTGGCACAGTGAAAAAAAGTAGCCCCAAAAAGAGAGCAGTGACACAATGAGAGGATTTAAGGGAAAAGAAGAGGGAATCTTTTTACACACACACACACACACACACACACACACCCACCCACCCCTCTACCTTACCTTTCCAGCCATCCTTAACCCTAATAAAGCCTGCAAAGAAGATACCACCACCTGGTGGGTGCCCAGAAGACCTGTGTGAAATGAGTCTTAGCCCAGCTCCTGGAAAAGTAGCCACATGACAATATCACCACTACTTCCACCCCCAGATGACTGCCCCACATTGACAGCCACACAAGAGAGGCCAAGGACTGAATTCAGGCACGTCTACATGGGGAAATTGTCCCAGAATAAGGTTGGGTATGAATTTAAAGTGCTATAGCTGTTCCAGAATAAGAGTGTCTGCATGGGGAATTATTCCAGAATAGCTACTCTGGATAGTTTCCCTGTGTAGACAAGCCCTTAGCTGATGTTTGTACAACATATTGCAGGCACAGGGTGCTCTGTAAGAGCAAAGTATCATAACGAATGGGGCACAGAGACTGCAGACCCCTCTCAGCCCTGCAGGAGGCTCTCTTAAGGCCAAAGGTGGCACTGGCAGGCCAGGTTAGGGAAGCTTTCCCTGATGTCTTTGCTGTATCTTCTCTATTGAATATGGAGTTTCAGTCCATTGCCTTTCACTGGTAGACAATTAACTGCACAATCGGTTTGAAGAATTACATTTTTTAAAGGCAGACCCACTCTATTTAGATTTCAGGCTGCCAAATCTTATCTGAACGTCAGAGACAGTTCTTCTTTTATTTACTGACAGCGCATTCTAAACCCTTTCACATCAGAGCTGTGGGGCCACGAATAATTGCTGCAGTTGTAGCTCCAATACAGCCAACCCACCAGGACCACCATTCAGCTTCCTCCCTTCACAACGTCTTTATCATCATCCGCAATCCGAGAGGCACATTATCTGTGCTGCAGAAGATCGTGGGACAGCCCTCCCTCTCCCACAGTGGCTTCAGGAACGGCCTGTTTGTATCCATGGCCTCCTGGAATCCATTCCCTGGTCAGGTGGCATCGGGCCGCTCATATCTCAGCACTCGCTATCGCTTGCAGAGATCAATCTCTGCTTGGCTCCAGTCAGCACTGGTCTCCGGGAGACACTCAGGATGGATAACACGGCACTAAACTCCAAGTAGCTACCTGCAGGAAACAAGGAGCACCTGATGGGTTCTAAGGCTGGGGGCTACTTCTGTGAATGTATCAGAAGAATACTGGGAGGTCTTTCTACACAAATTCATGTCAGACAGCAGGAGCTGAAGTCCGACCCCGGAGCCCTGTGCCGGCTCTCCACCTCCTCCCACTGTGAAGCAAATTAGGACAGTGGACGCGGTTCAGGACATGGACTCTTTCACCTCTAGGCTACTGGTTTGAAGTACCACCCGGGGGTACGTGGTCATGATCAGCTGACAAACTTTTATTGGCCCACATATAATGAGTGTCTGGGTTTTTATCCAATTCTGAAATGGGAGAGGATGGCTCCATCACAGAACAACTCCCCTCATCACACATACAATGGGGCCCTCTTATAGGTAGTTTCAGCAGACCAAGAACTGAACAAGCCCAGAGACAGAGCTCCCACCTCTCAGAAGATGGCTTCAGGACACTGCTGAGATAGGTTGGTGGAGGAGTTTGGATTGTAGGAGCTTGCTTTTGCTGTACCTATCCAGTCAAACAAAATTTCAGTGTCCAGGGCCAACAATCCAGATCTTTTCACCAAATCCTAAAGTGACAATAAATAGAAGAACTTGATTCTCCCTTAACCACTCACCCTAGAAGATCTTCACATCCTCCTTAGAGAAGGAAAACCAGAAGCCCAATTGCCTTGGCTTTTTGACCAAACCCATGGGAAGGTGCTATAGAATCATGGAATCATAGAAATGTACGACTGGAGAGGACCTCAAGAGGTCATCCAGTCCAAACCCCAATGCTGAGGCAGGGCCAAGAATACCTAGATCATCCCTGACAAGTGTCTGTCTAACGTGTTCTTAAAAATCTCCAGTGGCACAGCCTCTCTTGGAAGCCTTTTCCAATGCTTAACTATCCTTATAGTTAGAAAGATTTCCCGAACATCTATCCTAAATCTCCCTTATTGCAAATTAAGCTGATGACTTCTTTCCCTAACGTCAATGGATATGGAGAATACTTGATTCGTCATCTTTGTGAGACCCTTAACATATTTGAAGACTGTTAATCAGATCCCCCCTCGGTCTTCTTTTTTCAAAAGTAAACATGCCCTTTTTTTTTAACCTTTCCTCACAGGTCAGGTTTTCTAAACCTTTTATTGTTTTGTTAAACATAAGAACAGCCATAGTAGGTCAGACCAAAGGTCCATCTAGTCCAGTATCCTGTCTTCCGACAGTGGCCAATACCAGGTGCCCCAGAGAGAATGAACAGACCAGGTAATCACCAAGTGATCCATCCCCTGTTGCCCATTCCCCGCTTCTGGCAAACAGAGGCTAGGGACACCATTCCTGCCCATCCTGGCTAATAGTTGCTTCTCTGGACTCTCTTTTCTGTTTGTGCACATATTTCCTAAAGTGCAGCACCCAGAATTGGACCCAGTACTCCAGCTGAGGCTGCACCAGCGCCAAGCAGAGCGGGACAATGACCTCCCATGTCTTACACACAACGCTCCTGTTAATACACCCTAGAATGATATTAGCCTTTTGCACAACTGCATCACAGTGTTGACTGATATTCAATTTGTGATCCACTATAACCCCCAGTTTATTTACAGCAGTGCTTCCACCTAGCCAGTCATTCCCCATTTTGTAGTTGTGCATTTGATTTCTGCGCTTGTCTTCACTGAATTTCATCTTCTTGATTTCAGACTAATTCTCCAAATTTGCCAAGGTAATTTTGAATTCTAATCCCATCCTGCAAAGTACTTGCAACCCCACCCAGCATGGTGTGGTCTTCCCATTTTATAAGCATACTCTCCACTCCATTATTCAAGTGTTAATGAAAATATTGAACAGTACAAGAACCAGGACATACTCCGATGGGACCCAGTAGATGTGCTCACCCCGTTTAACAGAAAACCATTGATAACTACCCTTTGAGTACAGTCTTTCAACCAGTTGTGCACGCACCTTTTAGTAACTTCATCTAGACCACTTTTCCCTACTTTACCTATGAGAATGACACGCGGAACCATGTTAAAGGCTAAAATCAATATATATGATGTCTACAGTTTCCCCTTATCTGCTAGGCCTGTCAAAGAAGGAAATTAGGTTGATATGGAATGATTTGTTCTTGACACATCCATGCTGGCAATTCCATTTAACCCTCTTATCCTCTAGGTACTTACAAACTGACTGCTTAATGATTTGTTCCAGTATCTTTCCAGGTATCGAAGTTAGGCTGATGGGTCTACAATTTCATGGTGTATTGCTTTATAGGACGTCATAACCTGTGTGTCCTGGCACATCAAGTCGTTCTGTAGCGTTCTGGGAATCACAGCACATGATATGAGAGTGGCCAAATCCAAGTGGTACGCAGGAGTCAATATGGATTAATAGAATCATAGAAGATTAGGGTTGGAAGAGACCTCAGGAGGTCTAGTCCAACCCCCTGCTCAAAGCAGGACCAACACCAACTAAATCATCCCAGCCAGGGCTTTGTCAAGCCGGGCCTTAAAAACCTCTAAGGAGGGAGATTCCACCACCTCCCTAGGTAACCCATTCCAGTGTGTCACCTCCCTCTAGATTCCAGCCCCCAAGCCCTCCCAGGAAGAGCTGCTTGTAATATTTTCATTAAAAAAATTGTTTTTTGGTCTTTTCAACCAAAGCAAAACAAATTTGCATGGAAAATTTATAGTTTGGTCAAAATTTTCCGGGTTTTCAAAAACAAACAAAAAATTTGTGATTTTTTTTTTTTTTTTTTTACTTTTCTTAAAAATGTTTTGTATTTGGAAGCATTAAAAAAATCAAAACCTGCACATTTTTGCAGAAAACCAATGTTATTTCAGGTTTTCATCAAAAAACAAACACACACATCTCATATGGGAATAAGATCAAGAAAGGCCCATTGCCACCACTCTAACTGTAGCCACTCTAGGAGGCTGTGCTCATTTAACTATCGTTGTTTCTAAACTGTCTAAAAACCATGTGTAGACCAGCCCTAAGTATTTTGCTACATAAAAACAGCCACCTGCAGCAACCCTTTGAAAGCAGCATTCTGGGGTCAATAAAGACACCCTGCTAAGATCTCATTTTCTTCAAGAGATCTGTGCAGTTTTTGAGCACTTCGGTTTAGTTTAAACAGAAATCTGAAACGTGCTCGACAGATACAGCTGCAACTAATAACACTCTAGGGTAAACTGGGGTGTGTCACGTGTGTGTATGTGTTGGGACTGAGCTTTGTTACAAACTGCCACACAGTCGTCTGAATGGTGAAGAGGGTCCTGATTTCCCCCACCAGCAGTGTAGGGGATTTAATTTTAAGAGAAATTTTCCTCCACAAAACACCAGTTTCCAGCCAAACGTTAACCAGATGCAATTAACCTTTGGAAGGCCCTGTGGCTTCCTGCAGCCACAAAATATCTTGTCCTCCAGAGGCTTTCAAAGACTTCCCCAAAGGAGCTGTGGGTGTCTCCCAGAGAAAGAAAGAAAAAGCTGGCCCTGGTCCAGGCACCGCCAATTTAGGGACGAAAAAACTGCAGTAGCCAATTTATTTGCTGCCTAGGTGAAAATCTCAGCCAGATTCCTTTGAACGTCTGTGTTTGCTTTCCCAAGCTGATATTTGTAGTAGGATGTGTGTGTCCTCGGTCCCCCAATGCATTAGGAACATTCTGTAAATGGGGACAGGAGGTTATTCATGTGTGGAAAAGCCTTCATGTCTGTCTGGTTTTTAAAGGCAATTCAGCACTGATGAAAGGTACCAGACTGCTAGCCACAGGGACAGAAGCCCTCAATCGATCCACATAACAGGGGCAGCAGGAGTAGAAGCTTCCCACATGCAACAAGCTACTGATCTACCTCAATCCTCCTTTCAATGGAGCACCTGTACAGGTATGGGGGAGTTCAGGATCCACACCCCATTCAGGCCAGAGCATCTGGGCCAATTAGTACACAGCTGGAAATGGCTTAGTGACAAGGACCTTTGTCTGTCGGGACGCAGAGCGAGACCTACCAGCTCAGTTCCCATAGGTCGCCAAGTGGCAGTGACCGTAACTCATTGCTGATCTAGGCTAGAGCCAAAGCAGCCAGCTTGTGACAGCAGGTTCCCATAATATCCCGTTACCAATTCCCAGGGCCATTCAGTCCCGCTAAGCACACTGCATGGCTGAGTCTTGTTCGGTACTTGCAGCATTCAGACAATACATGTTGTCCCGGCAATTCACCGCAAGTGTCCTACAAAATGCATCCTGACGGCTGTAAAGTAACTGCCAGTGGCTCAGAGGGATGGTGTCAGAGTTATGGCCCTTCACAGTGTGGCCCCACCGCATGGGGATTTCATTTGTTTGTTGCATTGATTCAAACTGTCAGATGACCTAGCAGCAATTCCCATGGGCCCTGATGTCTTTTCTCCATCCCTCTGCTAAGTTGCTCTGACATCTCAGTGGCCTTGTATGTCTATTTCTAGTTAGAGATGCAACAGCCCCTTTTTAGTGTGGTCGACTGCCAGTATGGAGCCCTGCTCCCCCGCACTCCTACCTTTTCATCCGATATGGGGTTTGAGCACGTGAGATGCGGCACAGTTGACAAAGGGCAGCAGAGGAGAAGGAATTTGCAAGCTCCATGGTTAGAAAATAATACTGGGAGCAAGGAGCAGTGGGTTCGAGTGCCACTGACTAGTTGTGGGACCTTGAACTAGTCAGGTTACCCATAATGACGACGACGACAATCTTTACCTACCTCAAGGGGGCGGTTTAATGTCTTTCGGGCAGCGGTTCCCAAACGTTAACAACCTGTGACCCCCTTTCACTAAAATGTCAAGTCTCATGAACCCCCTCCTAAAAAATGAGTATTTCCAGGGATTTTCTCCTTGACCTGAGTATCAATCATAAAAGCCATGACCTTGGAAATATAAAATTTGTTTTTGTGACATGCTTATTACACACTATTTATTATTGATCATTACAGCATTTTTATTACATTATGAAAACGGCAACACTCTTCCAAGATCTCACTTCCGTAGCTTGAATCATTTTGAATAAGCCTGTTATGAGACAAGGCTCCTATGTTTCATCAAGGAGTATCAGATATGAAACAGCAGGAAGATATTTAAGAAGCCAACTCAAAGAGTTCCTCCTACACATTCCCGTCTTGAGCAGTCCAGGCAAACAATGCACGTTACAACAAAGCTTAAACTTGTTCTTAATAATAATTTTAAAAACAATACTAACTGCCTATTTAATTTAAAAAAAAGCAAAACATATCCACCTCCCTTTCCATTTCTTATAAGGAGTCTTGACGTTTAAATCGCCTCAGTGTGATAGATACACTTGCTTTGATCTGCTTAGCTCTTGGAAGTCTAGGGGCTCCAGACTGCTGGCCCCGTGCTGCCTGGGGTCCCTAGGGACAGCTCTGTCCGCCATTAGGAATTTTTTTTTTTTAGAGAATCCCCTGTAACATTTTGCGAGCCCCAGTTTGGGACCACTACTTTAGGGCAGTCTTGGGGGTGACCCGAGACTGCAGATTGAACTCCCCCAAGAATTAAGGGCCATAGCAAACCTCATCCCCTTCTGCTCCAAGACCAAGGTACATTTCTTTGATCTTGCCTTTTTTAATATAAACACAGAGCAATAGGTATATGTATCTCAAAACAAAACACACACTACCAAACCAAGACACTCCACCGCACACGCTTCTCTCTCTGGGGAGAGGATGGGAGAACAAACACCATGTGACAGATGTATAGGCACGCTGCTTAACAGACTACTGGAAAGTGCTCAGTGATCAACACAGGATCAGAACCTACACAGAATAGAACAGAACAGAATAGAATGCTCTGAGATCCTTGGGTGAAGAATGTGTTATAAATTAGAGATAGGCCCAGACTGGAATCTCACTCCCACCCAGCCCCCTGAACTATGGAAGGTAGCAGGGGGAAGGATGAACCATAATCCAGAATTTCACTGTTAGGGCCTCTCTCTACAAATGGCTGGGTTGGAACCCAGAATCCCAACACTCTTGAACTTGGGTGTTGAAACTCCAGGATGAATCTGAATTTGGTAACTTGGATTCATCTCATTGATTATTATTTATTACCAGATTTGTAATTCAAAAGCACTTGGAAACCGCAAGCCTTGGGAGAGCATATATTGCTGCCCGTGAAGGGTGTGACGGGATCCCTGGGGTGCGGCCTGGGACTGTTGGACCACTGTGCCCCCTGAACTCTCTCCAGCCTGGGCCGTCTCTCACAACGCCTTGCTAGTGACCAGCAGCAAACCCCTCCAGGTGCTGTGATCACTCAGCACAACAGCATGCGGAGTCCCATGCCCAGCTAGAATGCTCCAAGAGCCACTCATGAATCACACAGAGAAAGGCACCAGCCCAATTCCCCCCCAGCTCCCAACACTGTACCCCAGGAATATACCATCTTGCACCGCTCAGGGGGGCACCCATGCCTTCTGCTTTGTGTAGGGTGACCAGATGTCCCGATTTTATAGGGATAGTCCTGATTTTGGGGTCTTTTTCTTATATAGGCTCCTATTACTCCCCACCCCCATGCCGATTTTTCACATTTGCTGTCTGGTCACCCTAGCTTTGTGCTAATATATCTACCTGCAGCACACTGAAGTGTGTCCAATAGTCCTAGCAGTATATCCATCAGGCATTTCTCCTACTTCACTGTGCTGAGCCACGTATGCATTAATGTGGGCCAGACACCCGGCAGCCTCGGCTTCCCCATTGGCATGGCCTCCACCCCTTCTGTTCAACAACAACAATCATCTCCACTCTTCCTCTTCCTAAACTTGCGAGCCGCATTCCATCATCAAATCCATCGTGCAGCATCTCAGACTGAAGCCGTTGGCTATGCACCCGGCAGAGATCAGACCAGCAAAGCCGGGGAAATCAGAGATAAGGAACTCAATTTAAGGGGGGAAAAAATAACCAAGGCTAATGCAACAAAGGGTCTGAGATCAACAAGCGCCAGTAAACTCCAACTTCAGACTCATTCGGCAATGCAAACAACATTACGCAGAGATTGCAGGAACCTGGGGGAGTAGTGCCTTTTCCTTTGGGAGCCAATCTTACTATGCAAACTCATTTCAAAGTCCTGCTCTTTGTGAGTATGATGCCTGGCAGAAGAAGATGTAAGAAAGTAGCCGGCTTGCTTTGCAATGTTAAATACCTCCGGTCTCCTTTAGGCAGAAGACATCAGTGCAAACAAGCAGGGAAAAGTAGTAGCAGCATTTTGTTTATGCAAACTAGCGACAGGCCCGAATGGGAAGGTGGATTCCTAGTGCCCCTCGACACTGAGGATGAGCTCCAGGCTTTAGAGACTCTGCTACTCAGGCCTGTCCATCCTTCAAAGCATCTGGCTTTCACGGGACTAGGACAAAGTTTTGCTCCAGTGGAAATATTACTCTGTTCACCCATAGCCATGCAACTCGCTGACTCACTCGTGCACAAGGCAGAACCATCATTCTGTGCTGTGACTATGGTGAGCCCGAGACCACTCACACTTGTCTATACATGGGACACCACCTCACACCATCTTCCCATAGCCACAGTGGGCAATTGTACACCCAATTTAGCTCACAGCTGTGCACCAGAGTGGGCTCCCCAGCACCAGTGTGCTTCATTAGCACATCCATTAGCACCAGCCTTCTGCACCCACAGCAAGCCTTCTTCCCTCCCAGCTACACACGCCAAACACATGCTACGCTGATTCGTCGCTGTTTCGTACTGACTCACTACTGAGGGCACTAAACCATCCACAAATGGCTTCATTAAGCTGTTTCTGGCTGTGCCCACCCTAGCCAGTTATTAATCCAGTCTCCATCTAGCTACAAAAGCTACTTAACTGGCTGCGTGACCAAAATATCCCATGCAAATTCAAAAGGCCAGGACCTCCCTGCTCCTGTCTATATCCACGCATGGAAGACTCATGAACACATCACTGCGCAGAGATATAGTGTCACTCTCGCAGCTCCCAGGGTTAATTGGCCCTCAGCATCTCTGGGGCTGCTAGCTCCTTTAATAGCCAATTAGAACATGTTAGCCGCATTGTCATTTACAACCTCACTCAAAGCAGCAGTCCTGAAGCTGCAGACTCTCTGCGGTAGCCCTGATTACAAGACCGCATGATCTTTTGCATTGCAAACTGTCACAGAGCGTGCGGGAGTCCGGGCCCTGCACCCCCCACTTCCTGCGATTCACCGTGACTCTCAGCCAGCCAGTAAAACGGAAGGTTTATTGGACAACAGGAACACAGTCCCAAGCAGGGCTTGTAGGTACAACCAGGACCCCTCAGTCAGATCCCTCCGGGGGGCAAGCATCTTAGATCCCAGACTTGGGGTTCCCTGCCTCATCCCAGTCAGCCCCAAACTGAAAACTAAAAACCCCTCCAGCAGGCTCTCTTCCTTTGTCCAGCTTCCGGGGCAAAGGTGTTGACTCCCCCCAGCCCCCTTCCTGGCTCAGGTTACAGGCTAAGGTCCTGTCCCTCACTTAAAGTCGTCCCCTGTTCTTCCATCCCCCAGGCAGACAGCCCCAGTAAAACTAAACAACATTCCCAGGTCAGTCCGCCCCGCTCCCTACTGCGTCACACAAACAGACAAGGGCTTCGTAGCTCCAACAGGATCACTTGGACTGCAGTTCACACGTGTGCTGAAGTTGTCAGTTACCAGCAGGGAGCCCATATAGAAGACCCAGTGATGGCTTAAACTGATTAGAGTCCAAACTCTTCTTTGTTACTCCTAATACCCTTAACAACACTGCACACAGACCCATTAGTGGACAGCTAGCTACCCAGAGCCATCAGCCAGACCCTGCAGAGTAGATCAATCTATGAAGATGGCTAAGGAGGATGTATTTTCTACATGTAATAAAGTTGTCAGGTCTCTGTTTCAGTCTCAGACTATTGTATTGAGCTTTTCTTTATGAACAAATTTGCGAACAAGACACAGCCTAGCTCCTTATCATCATCTCTCTGCTTCGCACTCCCTCTCTTTCTAGCCTAACCACACCTGGGACCCAGGGACAACAGCCTGACCTCCCACTGACATCCAGAAATGAACGTTCTGGCAATCTCTGTCACGAGCACCCTCAGAAATGAGAAGTCGGCAGCTCGGCCCTGCCACAGAAACCCTCCTAATGAGAGGACGGAGTGGGTCTCAGTCCCTGGCGAGCCACGTGGAAATCCTCACCTTGCAAAGCGGCACGGCAAGATGCAGCAGCCTGGCCTCCCGGGGCCTCCCTGGAAAGCGGTGAGAAAGCTCGACCTGCACGGCAGCAGCTCCCTGTGTAACACTGAGCAGACATGCCAAGCCTGCCACGCTGTGATGGGGTATCACTGGGGGCCAGAAACAGGCTCTGTGAAGGGTATTCATGGGGGAGGGGGGGAGTAAATGGAGAGAAATGCGACTCTGCTGAGTCCAAGCTCAATAAAACTGTCTCTTCACTCATCTTGGAAAGCTCAGAAAGGAGCCAGGTCAGCTCACAGCCTCTCTGTGCTTAGAAATATACATCTCCCTACCATGCATGCACACACACCCCTACTGCACACCTACACACACACATCCCACCACACTAATGACCTCCTCCTGCTTAGGGATGACAATAAAGGGCCCGTCGTAAAACTGGCAAGAGCTTTGGGCACAAAGCACCCCTGTATTCACACCCTACACACCACTGGAATAATCTTTGGATAAAATATGCCTTGGGCGGTATCATTTGAAAACTGGTAACTCGCTGATCATTAATATTCTTGTGCGATGTTATGTACGCAGTGGGTATTCAGAGTTATGAATAAATGCTGGAATTCCGACTAAAGTGTGTCAACCAGGTACATCGGGGAAGTTGTTAAACAGGTCTATCCTAAACAAAGGAATGTGTGTTTGCCTCAATTTACATGTAGGTAATAACCAGACCCATCAAGCTAACAAGGGGTGGAGGCAACCCTCCCTCTATCAAGTCGGGGAGAGGAGAGCATGGTGTGCACACCCAGCAGGAGAGTGAAGCTTGCTCTGGGTTTTACTTTTTAAAGAATACATGGCAAAAATTTACTGGTCTATAAAGACAGGGGGGCTGAACCCCAAGTGATAAGCAACCAATTGATTGTATCCTGCATTGCTGTATTGTAAAAGTGTATAGAATTAGGTCTCTTCTGAAAGCTAATGAGAGACTGGCAATTAATCTCATTGTGAAATGTCTGGATTAATGCTACAGGAGGAATTATCTACCCTCATGGAGATTATGCTTTAAAGTGTGTGGCCAAACGGAGGAAGGAACAGTTCCTGCGAAGGTGGGGGGAGCTATTTCCCTGTCTCCTTTGTAAATTAAGCACTGTAGAATCAAAACAATGGAAGCCCCATTTACATACAGGGAGATGGGGAGCCCACAGGAAGGCAAGAACACAGGAGGCTTTCTTGAATTTTGGGAAATATAAGCATGGACAGAAGCCGCTTAGCTAGACAGATTCAAGGGAACAGAGACCTTGCAAGCTGAGAAAGCTGGGTTCTTCCACCAAAGGGAGAGGGGGATGGGTTTAAAGTCTCTGAAACTGAATATAAGTGAGAAACTTGCTTAGGCAAAGATCTTTCATGTAGGAAGACAAGGGAAACCAGCCCCTTGTGCTTTTGTGGAAGGTCCTGATTGAGGGAAAGAAAGTGAGCCATGGTCAGCCATGGCTGGGAAGAAGGATGACTAGTGAGAGGAACCATCTTGGGGAGGGAACCCTGTATCTTGTTAAATTAAGTTTTAGACATTTAGATGTGTGTTTTCACTTTTACTTCCTTGTAACCCTTTCTAACGTTATTCCTTTTACTTAGCATCACTTAATCTATGTCCTATTGGTGAGGCATTTGTTTTATTTTAGGATAAACCAACTCTGGGCCGTGTTTAAAGAGAAAGGTGTATTTGCCCTAGTTAAGTTCATCAGCTGTGATGTGTGTTTGTGCCTTTAGAGGAACAAATCATATGATTTCTCTGAACTGCCCAGGAGAGGGCTGGATACTGCAGAACATGGAGTTTGGGGGAAAATCGGGACTGGGAGTGCGCTGGGGTCAGCTTGCAAGTGGTAACCAAGGCTGGTGGAAGACAGAATGGGGCTGCAGACAGGCTGCTGAGGTCAGAGGTGCTGAACCAGGACTCTCTAGCGCACACACACACTCAAGGTGTCACCTGAATGCTGGTAGGCTGGTGGTGAGTGGCCCAGGTTGGGGTTTACAACAGCAAAGCATTGTGAGGCACCCAGGATTACAGGACAGCCAGTGACACAACTCCTTGCTGGTCTGGATTTCACCACAGAACCCGACACAGGTTTTCAGGGCAAATTCCACTTGGGGTCTGAGTTCAGCTCAGTATTGTATCACCACTGCAGACATTGTCTGGTGGGGGTCTTGGGATGGGGAGGGGGATGACAGTTCCTCCCATCCAAAGAATGATGTTGAACATAAAGACTTATAAATGCAGAAAAGAATAAACAGAAATGATACATTATGGCCAGATCCTCAAGTGGGGTAAATGGGTGTAGCTCCGTTGACACCAGTGGCTGTGTGTAGATAGCTGTCTGACCCTGGGTCCATGTACAGTGTTGTTAAGGTCCATAAGGAGCAACTAAGAAGGTACAAGTCTCCTTCTGATCAGTGAGACCAGCACTGGGTCTTTCCATATGCTTCCTGTACATCAATTCCTGTACATCGGCACACTTGCAAACTGCAATCCCGAAGCTCTGACTTCAGTAGAGGTGCGTTGATTTACATCAGCTAAGGAACTGGCCTTTCACATGCCTATTTTTTTTTAAAAGGACATAGTTCAGTGCAACCTGCTGGTATTTAGAAATAGACTTATTAGTAAATAGACGAGCAAGCTATTTCTACAGCATGATTCCTCCCCAAAAGATCCTAACGTGCTTTACAATCGGTTATGCCTACTACATATAAGCATCGCCTCATCCATGTTTGGAATATAATGCATCAGCTGTTTAGCAATGCACAGCAGAAGTACACAGTGTTTAGGGGAGGACATGATGAAGAAATCCATTTGCAACTAAAAGTCTATAGGAAAAATGTCCATGGACACAATGTGTTTACCCAGTTTGGAACACTGTGGCTATCGCATTCCCAAGTCCTACCATGGTCCCTTTTCATCACAAGTGGTAAGGCCTCTGTTTTATACCTCATCCAAGGGTTGGCATTTCCAGCAGCATAGCGTGATGGACGCCATCTTGGCATGCACCGCAGGGATGAATCAAGGACCCTCCAAAGAGAAAAGCATCAGCTGCCACTAGCCAGGGCTGTAACAGACTCTTATCCTCTGTGCATCAGGCAGAGAGGGTGACCCGCAACACACAGGAACCGCAGCACCTCTTTACATCATGTCGGGGCACTGATTCCATCACTGACTCCCAGACCAAGGTTGATCAACTCTTCACGCATAACTGCTTCCTTGGGAACTCTTGGGTGTGCCTTGGCGTTCTCCCATCCAAGCCCGCTGCCTGGCCTTGCTGAAATCAGACAAGATGACAGCCCGAGGTGATGTAGCTGCAGGTGATACTAACAGGAGATTGCTGGTTAGAAAAACAAAGCTTCAAAGAGAGATCACAGGTGGGAATGGGCTTGTCTATAATTCTCAGTACAGCTACCCTCGCAGCACTATGTACTGTTTTGGACTCCTCATTGCAAAGAAAGAGAGAGAAATCAGAAGGAATCCAAAGGATGATGATAAAAATGATTAAATGAATTAAAAGTCATGCTCTATAAAGAGAGGTTAAAGGGACATAAAACGGGCATAATATGTAGAGCTTACAGAAATGCTAACTGAAGGTGAGGGGGCATGTTATCTCCACCATAAATATGTGAGAGGGAGCTGCATAAAAGAGGGAAAGTTATTTAAGGTGGTGAAGGATGGTGTTAAAAGGAGAAATGGCCCAAAATTACAGCGAGTTTAAACTAAAGACATTGGGAAAGGAGACCAGGATGAGGCTAACTCTGCTCCCACTGAAGCTGGGGTTGAGTCCGATGGAGCAGAGCTTCCAGCACTGGGAGCTTTGGAAAATCCCACCTGAAATGCTTTGCAGCAAGGTCATGAATGGAATCAATGGCCTGGAGGGGGTCACAGAGGCTCCGTCACAGCTGGCCTTCAGGGATAAAATAGAACCTAGCCTGCTAAGGTCAGGCAGAACTGTACCACTTATTAGCGTCGGTGAATATCCCCTCCCATTCCGTTACACTGCTCCAAGCCCAGCTGTTTGGGCTGCTCTGGTGATGGCTGGGTTTGGAGCTCCCATGCAGTATAGGGTGTGCACAATTGACTGGTAAGTGGAGGGCAAAGATCCAAAAAGACTCTTCGGGAAGGCAGGGGAAGATCTGGAGCTTGACCTCCCTGGAACCATTGCACAAGATAAAACCAGATGTTTATAGGGCAGAGAAAAGGACAAAAGGAGGAGACCTGGGAAATCTTCTCCAGTCCTGTGGCCTAGTATTCACCTCACTCATGGGCCCTATCCCAGGGTCATGCACTTGTCGCGCCACTTCACAGCTGTACCCAGTACTCGATTTCCCTTTGCACGCGCACGCGCACACACACCCCTGCTATGGAGAGCCTTGGAAATCCCTGCTGCTCCCAGAGCAAACATTGGCATCTGGTTCATGTCTGAGTGCATCAGCTTCTGTTTCCTGAGCACGGTGCAGCTGCTCCTCTGGCTGCAGCTGAATTCCACAGCTCCAGCTTACTGTCCCCTTTCCTGCTCCATTCAGGTCAGTTCACCCACATGCACCTAACGCAGACTCACTGCTGGGATGTACACACCGTACACGCATGCTACTCATTATCACGCCTATGCACCAGCGCTGCTGTATTCCGTCACCCCCATCCATGTGAGTGCTCCATAGCTGGCATCTGCACCTTCGCTGCTGTGGACAGGTACTGATAGGCGCTGTGTAAATGTTTAGACATGCATTATCACACTGCAGTATTTTATGCAAACTCATTCACTGTAACAGACATGTGCTTTCATTCACGTGCCTGTTCATTACCATCTACCTGTATTCGTACTGCGGTATTCTATGCACCACATGTGCACACAATCACTATCCCAAAAGCCCTGCAATATACCATATCCATTCAAACCCACGCAACATTAGCCACACGCACACCCCACCCCCTCTTTGTTACTCACAAATTCACAGACATCCGCTACGATTCACATATCCTCTTGATTCTGTAATCTGTGCATATGCCTTCCCTTGTCACTACTACTCATATGTTTTCACTGCTGTATGTCCTGGACACTCAATCATGCACACTTGCTATTCAGGAGGGAGTGTGGACTTAGTGGATAGTGCACTAGACAGGGACCCAGGAGATTTAGGTTCTGTTTACAGTTCTCCTATGCGACCTCTGGCAAGTCACTTCCCTTCTCGGGGCCATTATTTTCCCTCCCCTCTTTGCTTTTTTTCTCTATTTAAACTGTAAGCTCTTTGGGGGCAGAGACCCTCTCTTGTTATATATGTTTGTACAACCTCTAGCACAATGGGGCCCCGATCTCAGTCGGGGGCCTTTAACCCTTACTGTAATACAAACACATCATAAAATTAGGCAACGCGCTTTCGCAGCTTTTGTGGACACACGTTACTTCACTATTACACATCCGACTGTCAGGGATGTATCAGCCCTGACTAGGGTCACATTAGAAACAGATGAATTGTGTTCTGCTCTCGTGCACGGCTCCATATTCGGTTATCTGTGCGGAAGCGTCATTTGTTTGCTGATATCGCAATGCTGCCGCTCACCCCAGGGATTAACATTCTGACAAAATCATTAGAAACCCTGAGTCTGCAGAATGTTCATTCCTCAGCCTAATGAATGGCTTCCTTCCAGGCGAATGCTGCACTGCCATTCATTTCTCAGGTCCCTCCTGACACTCCACGAATAAACTCATTACCTTTGGGAGCCGGCTCACCCCTAGACACCCTAAAGGGGAGAACCACTCCTGGAACTCCCAGAGTGCTCAGAGAGGCATCAATGATTCTGCGGCACAAGGCTCTGCTGCATCTACTCAGGCAGCTCGGAGGGGAAACCACAGTGCTCTGTCTCCATCTCCACACCCAGGAGGAGTGGACATGCCCATCCGTGTGGCCCTTTCTCCTTGAAATGGCAATGAGTTTGGAAGGAAAAGTTACAGCCGCTTCTGAACAGCGTCAAAGCCACAACTGCACAGCCTCAGCCTCCTGACATGCTACTATCAGACAGACGCTACTACAAGCCTATATTCGCTTAGCGTTTGTCATCCATCTCAGCTTGCCCAATGATCCCCGGTTCCCGCCACATAGCCCACTCCGTCTCACCTGCACCACTCACCCCTCCCTCAGATTACCCAGGCCCCACTCTGCCCCTCCCCCATACTACCCAAGAGCCATCTCTCCCATTACTCACTCCACCAGCCCTTCTCCATCACCGTACCAATCTCCCAGGCTCTAGCCTCCCATTGTCCATTCAGCCTCAGTGCTCCCCCCGTTACACAGCCTATCAAAGGTACTCACCTGGTCCCCTTTCCTGTAGTATCTGAGCACTTCTCAACCTTTCGTGTCTTTACCCAAGCATCCCGGGGAGGCAGGGCAGTGCTACCGTCCCTATTCCCCGGGAAGCCGAGCCACAGAAAGACAAGTGACTTGCCCGGTGTCACACAGGAATTCTGTGGCAGAACAGGGACTTAAACCCAGATCTCCTAAATTCTAGGCTAGGACCAGCCTCCCTCTCTCATTCATTCTCCATCCCCATTACTCAGTCCCTCCCTATGCTCCGCACACATTTTCTGCTCCACCACATTCGCCCACATCAGCCATACCCCAATTTTCCTCCCCCCCCATAGCCAATTCTCTCTGTCACTTGCAGTGACACACGCTACTGAGTCGTGCACTCCCTTGATTCCCCACACTTTGGAGTGTCAAGTCGCTCACTAAATCAGGCCACACTGATCATTCGGCATGAAGTGCCTGGTGCTAGACCCCTCGCTCACTTCCCAGCTATTCATTGCCAGCTCTTCCTCTCTCTTAGCTATTCCCTTTCCCCCAGGCACACCGCACAGGAGACAAAACATGGCTCTTACCCCTCCCCAAGCTGTCACCTGCGAATGACTGCCCTCCTGCCCCAGGATACACATTTGTAAAGTCAGTGTCACTCCTGGGGGAAAGGAAAGAGAGAGGAAAAAACCAGCCTCTCTTTTGCTAAGGCCCTGTCTACACCGGCACTTTACAGCGCTGAAACTTTCTCGCTCAGGGTGTGAAAAAACACCCCAAGTGCTGCAAGTTTCAGTGCAGTAAAGTGGCAGTGTGGACAGTGCCCCAGCACTGGGAGAGTGCTAAAATTCACTGCAGAGAACCCCAGTTAACGCAGCCACCTTCTCGACGTTAAAACGCCTTCCACAGGCTAATGGCAGACAGTTTTCCCCATTGTCCTGTCATCAAGGTGACTTGATCAAAAATGTCTTCCAATCAGCACTCTAAGTGACACTGAAATTTGAATTTCAATTTGAATTCATTCTTATGGTTCAAGTGAACTGCTGAAATACCTCTCTCTGTGTGTGCGTGCTCCCTCTCTCTCCCTCATATCTATATATATAATATTATGTGTATGTATTTTTAGCAGTGATCACTACCTTACACAAAAGTTGCCCTTTAAAACTGCAGCTTTATTGCCGAGCGATATTATCACAAAGAAGAAAATCGCTCCTAATTTTTATAAATTATCTCATCATCTACAACTAATTAGCAGCTGCCAAGAGCTGGGAAATCACTTGTTCCCCTAGAGACACTTCAGCTCAGAGTGATGCAGAGCAGCCACTGTCCCTTCTGGTCCAAAATGACAGTGTAAGAGTCTAGCTTGGGTCATCCTAGTGGCTCCATTGTCTGTTGCATTATCGGGTCAAAAGTTACTTACACACACGCGCACACACGCACACCATAGCTATGCCACCGCTCTGAATGGTTATGATCTAGCTTAGCTGGAAACTTTATTAAAATCCAATCTAACCAGGCTGTTGCCATTCTCTATTCTCATTACCCTCTCTCTGCACCTGTGTGAATGCGTCTATAAAACTAAATGAGCAAGCAGGCACCAGCTAAATGGCACTTAATCAGAAGAGAATGTATGCCCCAATGGATAGTAAACAGTTATTAGGGCAGGGGGAGATGGAAGGTACGGAAGAGGGGAAATAATAAGCAATAAATGGACAACAAAATAATCTACTGTCATTCTAAGTGAGCGAGCATCTGGTTGGGTGCCACCTCCAATGAGTGGTGAGCAAAATATTTATTTGCCACCTGGCAGGAGCGAAGGGAAGGGACTGTGCCTGGGAGCTAAATGCAGATTTCCTTGACCTCCCTGCCTGCCTTGAGAGGTAATATCAAAGTTGAGCCGCTGGCCTTTTCGGTTGTTACAAAATCCAATCCGAAGCGTCTGACATTTAAAGCCGTGGTTTTGACGGGGTCTGCGTGATCGGAGAGGGGCCCTATAACTGGGTGTTCCATTCCAGCAGACACCCGCGGGGACAGGGACAGCCAGAGCTCAGGAATGACTGTTCCGACTTCTAAAGACACCTCCCCCTCTCTCTCCATCGCCTCTTTGGCTCCTCAGTCCAGTCCCTACCACATTCCCCCAGACAGACAAAATGGTACAGAGGGGCTGCTGCTCAGCTTCTCTGTGTTACCTAGAGAATTTCAAGTGCTGGATTTGGTGCTATAAATCCTGAAGGACACACAGGCCTCCGGCCGTGGGGAGCGTCATGAATCAATGCACTGGGCCACAACCAAAGAGAGTGTGATTAAGAACCAAGGGCAAGCGCTGCTGGGAACGGGATGCTGCTGTGCTGGGCATATCACCGTAATTTAATTGGACACTGGGGCTCAATCCTGCAAGACGCTGAGCATCCTCACAGGGCCAGGCAAGAACAGGCTTTAGCTGCGGGACCATATTGGAGTGCAGAGCCCTGACCCAGCAAACCATAAGCTTATGTCCTGTAACAGGGCTCCACTCACGGTGCCCCCTACTGGTCGCCTTGGGGACTAGCTCCGCAGGTTGGTACGCCCTCTCCTGCCACTGCCTCACCCACCATCACTTCTGCTCCCGGACCCACGTCACTCCACGGACCACAATGTTCTCCTCGTGGCACAGCCCTTTGGCCATGCCACAATCTGTGCTCCCCCCTTCTGGGGGCGAGTGCTGCAGTTCAACTATCCAGCCACTTCCCCACTGGCAACTGCTGCCATTTGTCTGGCCACTTCCTTGCAGACCCAACACCCAGCACGCCCTGGCCTCAGGGTCTCAACCTGCAAATCCAGGCAGATGGCCAGGAGCTCTCTCTAACTCCCCTGGTCCCTGCTAGCAGCCCTGATCTGTGCAGGGTGCTAGCTTCCTTCTGCTTGCCAGGCACCCAGGCCTCCCTCCTCGAGCTCCAGGAAGTAACTGACTCTGCTCTGCCCTTTAACTCTTCTTATATGGGCCTGACAGGCCCTGAATGGATGCTCCTCTCAGACCCTCTCTAATTGGATGTCTCCTGTGCCACCTCCCTAGGACTCTATTAACCTCCTAGAGGCCAGTGTGGGGTCAACGTCCCGTCACAGTCCCATTCAACTCACTAGGTGCTTAAAATGCTTGGCTGAACAGGGATGGAATTACTCACATGCTCAAAGTTAAGCCCGTGATTGTTTTGCTAAATCAGGGCCTAAATCTATAACTGGGTGCCAGTCCCTAAACTGAGCAGCTGGTATGCTCATCTCAAAGCTACAGACCATCTAAGTGCTTCTCCTGATGTACCTTTCCACCTCCACAGCGTTGGTTTAAGAGTTATTGCTCCAGCCTCATTAGTACAGGTGAGAACATCCAGTTTCACCAAAACAAAGGGAATGCTGTGTGGGAACCGGCAGAGAAGCCCCTTTGCTAAACTGCTGTTGGTCCCCTCTCTCGCTTTTTGAAAGAAACTCATGCTCCATCAGGATGCAGAAAGCAAATAAGCAAACACTTTGTTCTTTCCATCAGTAGGTGGCAGAGTATTTTACAAGATTAACCTCCCTGCGCTTCAGTTTCCCTACAGTGACTTGCCCAGAGTTACAAAGTAATTCAGCGACAGCCAGGAGGAGAACCCAAGTCTTCTGACTTCCAGTTCAGTGCTCTACCCACCAGACGATGCTGCCTCCCAAGAACAGGCTCCCTTCCCCGGAAAGAAATCTACTTGACCATACCAGCTGGACATCAACTGTCTGACCTGAAAGACCAAGATTTTTTTTTTTTGCCATGTTGTTGTAGATGGGTTGCTCCTGGGATTCAAGAGAGACAAGGTGGGTGAGGTAATATCTTTTACTGGACCAACTTCTGTTCTGAAGAAGAGCTCTATGCAGCTCGAAAGCTTGTCTCTCTCACCAACAGAAGTGGAATCAATAAAAGATATTTCCTCACCCACCTTGTCTCCCTCAAAAGGTATTTTCAACATCCAATAGACCATGCGCTTCCCACTGCCATTCAGCATATACAGATCAACATTGTAGGGACAGAGATTGTCCATGGGAAAGCCAGGCAAGGTATATATGGATACACATTCTATGGACAATCAAAACGCCAAATGTCCAAGCCCCAACATGCACAGGGCCAAATTTTGCTTTCAGGAAGAGTGGGGAAAATCAAAAATTATTCCACTGACTTCAGTCTAATCCCTCTAGATTTACATCCCTAACTGAGTACAGAAATTGACCCACTGAGTAACTGCAAAACTGGAATGGAAGGTTTTGGCTGTAACAATTTAGCAACGCTTTCCCCGGGACATTAGAAAACACAGCTTTTTAATTCAATCTTAGTAGAAAATGCTATAAAACCAAAAAATAAGCCCATTGCAGAGCATTAGCAACCTGACCACGGAATATCACATTTCACTGTGGAATCTCTGACTGTTGGACTTCCCATAGTAGAGACACATTGGAGAGACAGCGTGGCCTGCTGGGTAGAGCACCGGACTGGGACTCAGGAGACCTGGATTCTATTCCTGGCTCTGCCACTGGTCTGTTGGGTGACTTTAGGCAAGCTACTTTCCCACCCTGTGCCTCAGCTATCCCCATCTATAAAATGGGGATAATAATATCAAACCCCATATGTAAAGTGCTTTGAGATCTACTGATGAAAGCTGGGAATGTTAACTACTAGCACCACTCAGCTTTACACCTGGAAATTGGTGTAGATCAATGCTAGCAAATAAAGGACAGTGTGGCCTCCAGAATCCATGAGCAGGTTAGTTTTAAAGAAAGCGGGCAGACTGTAACACTGCTACACAGCTTCCTTTGCACCCTGGGCTCCTTTTTGGGCAGCTCAGCACAGACAGTTGATTCTACCTTTTCAGCATGAATAACGCTGGATTTCTTCCAGCTTGCAGATGGGGTGAGGAGGGGAGTACAGCCAGTACATTTAAACCAAGGTTCCTGGCCACAAGGGGCCATTAAAAGATCCCCTGGTGCTTTCTGAAAGGGATCGGGGGTGTTAAACCTGGTGTTGTGGACAAATTCCAACTCTGATCATTGCATTCTGCTTACCTGGAGTTCCTCTGCCCTTCCAAGCAGCTACAGGCCTGGTCTACACCTAAAACTGAGGTCAACCTAGCTTCATCCTTCAGAGGTGTGAAAAATTCACACACCCCAGAGACATAGTTAAGCCAACCTAAGCCCCCGTGTAGATACTGCTAGGCCAATGGAAGAATTCTTCGTCCATCTAGCTATTGCTGCTCCAGGGGAGTGTGTTCACTACCGTGATGGAAAAACCCTTCTATCGCAGTAGCACGTGTCCACACCACAACGCGACAGCAGCATACCTGCAGCTGTGCTCCTGTTGTGCTTGTCGTGTAGACATACCCACAGGATTGTTATGCTGAGAGGTACTGGCGACTGCTTGGATCAGAAACAGCTTTGAGTTCATCAGAAGTCCCCCACCGAAGACAAAGGGGGTTGTGTACCTGCCCAGGACAGAGTGGGCAGAAGAGGTTTGCTGAGTTGTGTGCATGCGTGGGCACGTGTGTACAGGGGCAGAACACACGCAAACTGAGAACAGACATGAACAGAGAGGCCGAGGCAAAGCAGCTGAGCAGCAGCTGGTAAGCACAGCGTGATCCTGGAAAAAGCTCGAGAGCGCTTTTGGGCCTGGCATTCACTAAAGAGGCTTGGGGCTGAAAGCTAAGAAACTGCCCCTCTTGTTCTTGGTTCCTCCTGCATTCAAGATGAGCAGGACTTTGTACGGTCCTTGCAAATAAACAAGACAGCATGACACAAAATACCAGACTCCATCGATTTCTACTTCCCACTGGATCATCCTCAGGGCCCCAAAATTTGACTAGCCTTTTAGGTCGAAAAGGGGCAACAGTATTCTTCCCTCCCCTTCCTGCTCTGTCTTTAGCTGTTAAAAAAACAACAACCCTGCTTTACCCCGGAAATGGCTGCATGTCCACAGAAGGAGAGGTAAGACTCAGTCCTGGATGCTCTTCCACGCTGCTTTGCCAAACTGCAGAAACTTTTCCAGGGTAGCCCGTCACTCATTTTTCAGCCTATTACTGTTATTTTTATTATAACAACACCTAGAGGCACAAATGGAGCTCAGGGCTCTGGCATTGTACAAACACGCAGTGAGAGAGAGCCCCTGCCACTTACAATCGAAATAGACCAGGTGGACAAAGCCTGGGAGAAGAAAACAGAGGGGACGGGACGTTCATATAGGAAGCCAGTGGCAAAATCAAGACTAGAACTCAGGCTTCCTGTCAGTCCATTGTCCTACCCATTAGTCCATGCTGCCTCTTGAATGCCACCTGTATTTCTCCCACTCACAGGTCTAAAAACAATTCTCCAAGTGACCTTAGTATGATAGGTTGAATAGCTCCTGCTCTGGAGCGTTTCTAGCAAAAGCATCTAGTCTGACCCAAAATAGCCACGATGGGCCATCAATTCTACAGTCTGCTAAGCAGCAAAAGAAGCTCTGACTTGATAAACAGTAATGGCTCCTTGGGAGCCATTATGGGCTATTGAGCAAATGAGATATGTTATAAGGAAAAAAGGGTCTGTATTTACACAGGAGCCTGTAACGACTCCATCCATCGCGTCAGCTTCAGGCGCTTCGGCAGGACAGACTCACATGCCAAATTTTATTCTCTTGACTTCATTTTATTTCCTTTTATAAAACAAAGTGTGGCAGCTAAGAACAAGCCTCGTACATGTATTTTTTTTCCATGCTTTCTGGGTTCAAGTCGAGACTCTTATCGTTCCAACGCAGGCGTGAGACTGGGTGGCTCATGGCTCGATCTGTAAATATCCCTTAAACCGGAATGAAACGGTGTGTTCTCAAGCAGGTTCTGGGGTTAGCTGAGCCACTGAAGCGTGTAGGTTCTTTAGCTAGCACCAAATGTCTCACCTCATTTTTCTGAGCCGTTTTTTCCTCCCTCTCACTATCCAGCAGAGGTAGAGAGCTAAATAACTGGCAGGATTATTGTTTAAATTTGTTTCACTGTTGACTGGCCTTTGACCCACCGCACCTATGAGTTTATGATTCATTTTGTATCACCTGTGAATGGTGTTATATAGTAATGGGCAGAGACTGATGGACCTGACCACTCTGTGGCTATTAAAGATCCCATGGCACTTTTCATAAGATTCTAATGCTGCTATTTAGAATCATAGAATATCAGGGTTGGAAGGGACCTCAGGAAGTCATCTAGTCCAACCTCCTGCTCAGAGCAAGAGAGAAACCATGGCTACGGCTCTTGCTGTGAATTTCCTACATAGTTTCAGCTGGATAAGGGATTCTTCATTTCAGGTCCTAAAGTAGGGTTTAGAGCCTACTAGAAGCTCCTATGATCTGCCCCAGATCTTCACTCATGAGAAGAACAAGCCCTGTCTATGAAGGGTGTAAGTGGATTAAAGTAATATTATATTACACACACACTTAAAAAAAAGGGATCTGACCCTTCCTACAGTGGGAGGATCCTACATCCCCTTTAAATCTTGTGTGCAACATCTTTTTTTTTTTGGTAACACTTTATTATTTTTACTGCAGCAGCACCTAGCAGCCCCAGTCCTGGACCAGGACCCAGATGTGCTAGACGTTGTACAAACACAGCACAAAGAGATTATGACCAAAGGGATTATAATCCTTATTTAGTGTTCCCCTGTAATTCTTCTATTTATTTTCAGGGAGTGGCTGGCTAAAGTGGGAACTTAACATGCATAACATTATTATTCCCTTTTCACTAGGAAACATCCCTTGTTTCAAATTCCCTCTCCCAACTCACCCCTCAAGTCGTTAAGCCACATCTGTGCAAAACGTTCTGTGCTTGGTATAAGCTCCTCAGAGCAGAGACTACACCTTCTGTGTCCACTGGGACATGGGAGAGCTGCCTGCTCACTGAGCACGCCGTGGCTGCTTCATTTCTCCTGCCTCCCAGGCTTGCGGCGCCAATCAGCTTAGGCGCTGCAAGCCTAGGAGGAGGGAGAAGTGAAGCAGCGATGGCGTGCTCGGGGTGCTCATGCGCAGAGCAGGGGTGAGCTGGGGCGGGGGGGGAGCTGCCATGGGGGGGGTGCCTCAGGGCAGGGGTGCGGGGGGGGTGCAAGGTGGAAGTTTCACCTAGGGCGCGAAACATCCTTGCACCGGCCCTGTCTGTGTCCCATCCAGCACAGGTCGCACCATCGGCTCTTCATTTCCCCCCCTCAGCTCTCATGCGCACGTCCTTCTCCTATCCCCTAATGCACCTGTAGCGATGCCATCCATTCATGCCATCAGGATTCTTCCCAGGGCTACTTAGATCAGCCCTACCAGAAAATCCACTATAGTCTTCACATCAGGGAGCTGAGACAATCACCTTAGGAGAGTGCTTCCTTCCTTAAGGAAATGATTTTAACCCCCTCACCACCAAGACCCAACCAAACTGCTCGCACATCAAACCCTAGAGCAGGGGTAATCAAAAGGCGGATCGCAGGCCAAACCCGGACCCCCAGATGCTTTTGAACAGACCCTGAAATAATTTTATTTACTCATTATTGTTATTTTTAAACTTATTTTCTCTGGAGTCTGGATTTTGACCTTTGACCAAGAAATCTGGACCTGGACAAAGAAATAATTGACTACCCCTGCCCTAGAGCCTCCGCACATAACACTGACTGCTCCACAAATTCAATAAAGATCTCTCTCCTTCCATTCTGCTTGCCTACTGCTTTGCTCATTGCTGATGCAACACTGCATAGTGTTATACACATGAGTGAAACAGGATCTCCAAATGCAGCCCCTGGAATGAAAGTGCTCTGCACAAACACCAGTGTGTGGAGATCTTCAGGCCACCAAGGACAGAAGATCACTGCAGGTTACCCAGTCTCAGACCAGGGCATGTGGGTGCATGCGTGGAACAAACAGTTGCCCAGTGAGTGCAATAACCGTGAGAGTTTCAAGCCTCTGATTCAGGCTCATCCCAGATGACTGCCTCCAACAACTGGGCTACTAGTCTTTCTTTTTCGTTACTATTTCTGAAAAATTTCAGTTTCATTCCAATGAAATTTTGAACCCTCGAATTTTTTTTTCACAAAACAGAATTCTCATCTTCCAGCCAGCCCTAGCTGCTTGTCTCCTTTGCCCTTGCAACTAAGATAGAACCATTCTGGTGGGTCAGACACACCATGCCTGACAACCACAGTCTATTCTGCGACATTGGCAGTACCTATCCCATAGTGTCACCCAACACTGTTGATGGGGTCATTGTGGGAATGTGTTTGGGGGCCAGGTGGAGTTGTAACATTCCTGGCTTTGGGAGAAACCAGCGTAGATTGCACCATTTCGGTCGATCCTGACGGACTGTCTGCCAGGCGCTGCAATGAACCAGCACAAGCCGGCACGTAGAACACCTGGAATGGCTGTCAAATGTGGACGCAGCATGACATTGCACAGATGTTGCAAGCTCTTGCAATACAATAGCTTCCCGCACGGCTGTTTTCTTCTGTGACCAAGCGCATGTTATTTACCTACATGGATAAAAACAGCACTTCCACCCAATTGCACCAGTGCCCTAGAAGAAACAACCGTACCAAAACCCTCACATGCAATTGAAGTTATAGAACATAACTGAAATTAAATGCCAGAAGTCTGCAACTGCCAAAGCATCCTGGGGACAGGGGCTATGGTACGATCTGCTTTAAAATGCAGGCGCCAGATGACAAAATAATCTTTCCCTGACTGTTTTCATTTGGAGAGGGGATGGCGCTGGGCAGGTAAAAGCAGTTTGCATAACAAATCTGTGAGGAGATCACAGAGGTGAGAAGGAGCAGGCCCGTGTTGCGATAGTGAAATGAAATTTTTCAGAAGCGGCTTTAGTGCAGACTGGATGCCAACAGAAGCATGCTGGGGAATGGAATGACTGCAGCACGTGCACCTTCCCACGCCTCCCTCCCCACACCTCTACAGGTAGCTGCAGGTTATAAATAACTCTAAGCAACAAGATCAAGCGATAGAAGAATTCCTTCTACTCAGGTCAGCTGATTCAGATCCCAGGGGAGGGCGGGGACCTGGAACCCCACAAACAAGCTCACATGGCCGGCACTCAGGCTTCGTTACCAAGTGGGCTCAGCAAAATATTTGCAAACTTTGCCAGCTCCATTGGGAGGGCACCTGGGGTCAGCGCCTGGGTTCTCATCACAGCCTGCACTTCAACATGGGTCTGAAACTGGGAGAGAGCTGCCGGGCAGTGCAACGTTCATAGATCACAGCCAATGAGTTCAGCAGAACCCTTCAATAGTGGCCGATTTATGGCTATTCCAGCACAGGCAAACTGAGCGTGTATGGGAGCAGAGAGCCCTTCCCTTCCCCTTCTCTTCCAGCTCTAATGCAATACCCTGAGCACAAGGTTGGCAGCCACTAGTGCTTTCAACAGCATCAAATGCTGCCGAGGATTGCACGCCCCATCCTATCCATGAGTTTGTAGCTGGACAAACGACCCCTCTTCTAGAGATACAGCAGGAGCCAATGCTAAGTGCATTGATCTCCTGTGTCCACAGGCATCACACTTGCTCCTGGGCCTGTGAAGTAATGACGCCTTCTCAGCCACCAGCACTTGGCCAGACAACTGCAGCCTCTGTCTGGTGCCAGGAGCCTCAACTGAGCCCCATACATGAGGTGTGCTCCTGCCCCTGTAACACCAATGGGCCACTAGACAATCACTAGGGGAAACTATGTTCAGCACAGATCCTCAAAGGTATGTAGGCCCCGACCTTCCATTGATTCCAATGGGAGTTAGGTGCCTAAATCCCTTCAGGGAGTTGGGCCTTAGCACCTAATAGACTGCTGGAACTACAGCTAGGCTCTCCACACAACTGCAACAGGGCTCTAGAAGGACCATAGCTAAGTCGATCATGCCCATCCACCCCTGCTTTGGACATTCATTTTTGGCCAAACGGTGCCTCTCACACCGAGAATTATTTTTAAATGCTGTTGCTGGGTGGTGGTGGGGATTATTTTATGGGCACATTTGAAAGCCAAAGAGAATGATCTCAGTGGAGGAGCTATGGGCTCACCCAGCTAATCAAGAGCAAGGCCTCCGGAAAGACCAAACTGTTTCTTTTTGTTCCTTTATGGTTCTCTTTTGCCTTAAGAGCAAAGCAGGAGACTGGCTGGATAAGCTGAGAGGTAGCAAACATGGACATTATTACTGTACAGCAGGAGATGGAGGCAAGCAAAAGAGAGACCAGAACATCACCTGAATAACCCATTCAACAGCTCCTCCATCCCTTGGCAAAACAGAAGTAGCTCAGGAGCAGGGTGCAGGAAGAATACAGGAGAGGGATGTGGGTTAGCAAGAGGCTTGGGCATCAGATGACTAAGGAGGCATGGAGGGATCAGAGACAGCCCTAACGCCGCACACTCTAGGAGTTCAACGAGGAAAACATAGCACCCAATCCAAAGCCCACTGATGTGAATGTGGTTCCTTCCATTTGACTTAGAATGGGCCTTAATGAGCTTAAAGCATCAGTGGAGAAGTGGGTTTGGGAAGGCAGATCAGGGGGAATGGTGGGGAGAGGAAAGCTGCATAATCTCAGGGTCCGGTATAGTGTAGGTCTGGTCTGCTACCTAGGAGACCTGCATCCAAGCAAGAGGCTCCAACCTCTTTCCATTGAACTGGGCCTCCCATCCGCCTTGACGGGAACAAACGCATCACCACTGATCCCAGTCAGTCCAACCCCTCGATGACACAACTCTGCTAACGTCACGCTCGCTGTGTATCCATTTCAAAGGAGTGACATGTAATAAACACCAAGATTACTAGATCAATCTGATAAAGTGTTTACCATTACATATCCTCTTCACCAGCTTCATTCCCACCTTCAATACAGTTTCAGATGGGTTTAAATCCTCAGTGCATATGTGCACGTACACACACACCCACGCACACACACACACACAATTCTACCTGGTGCTGTGCAGCCACCAGAAAATGAATCTGCTCTTTATTGTCTGTCTGTCTGTCTGTCTGATATCCATGGAAAGAATAGGAACTCTTCTATAGAGATGCCCACAGGAGCTGCCTCTCAGGGAAGATGAAGAGACACTCATGCTCTGAAACACAAGATAGCCCATTGCTAGGAAATGAATTCCCCTCTGGAGAGAAGCTGGGAAAGCAATTTATTAACCCTCCCCCACTCACCACCATCACCTGATTGTCTATGCAGCCCACATGCCCCACCGCTCAGGGCTGGCAACCTTGCCTAGATCATCTCGATGTTAGAGGGGGGGGTCCCCAACTCACCCCCACTGGGCTGGCTGCCAGGGAAGTGGTCTAGCTGACACTGGATGGAGACTCCAACTAACCGGGTTCTATCCTCAGCTCTGCTCCTGCGCTACTGTGCCATATTAGCGAGTCACTTCATCCCTCTGTGCCTGTTTCCCCTCCCACCCTTGGTCCATCTTGTTGATTTGGATTTTAAACCCCTTGGGGCAAGGCCCGTGTGGTCAGAAAGCACGGCGAGGCCCTGGTCTTGGGTGGGACCTCTAGTTGTGGCCGTATACAAATCATAATACTGATCTAGGGCCCAATTCTGCAAGGAGAATCTGGGGCACCTGGCCACTCACAGGATTGCGCCCCAACTCTTTAAGGGTCTGCTTGCTGAGTTCCCTCTGCTTCTGGGAGATGAGGGTGTTTAAAAGCTCCAAGGATTGGGCTCTGCCTTTAGGGCGGAGTTCCTGAAGCATCTGGAGCAGTTTTGCTTTTCAAGCCCATCATAAAAACAGACAGGTCAGACTCACCGGCAGAACGACAGGTTACATCTGTGTTTACCCTGGCGGCCAGCTAAGTTAGGCAAGAACATCTGCTTTGATTCTTTTGCTGCAATAGATCTGCTCTAACGGAAGAGGATAGTTAGTACCTGTTAATAATTATTAACCACATCTTTATGATAAAATCTCAACCTATTGTTTTTGCCTTCTAAATGCACGAGGGTCCATTTCTTTGCATCTCTCCATTCCAATGACCACATGGGACCTTAACTCATTTGGCCATAGGATGGCTTAAATGATGCACAGTCTCTGCATTGGCACTTGGCACCAGGGTGAATTTCCCCCATAACATGTATTATCTAAATGGCAGCAACTCTGGAGAGCTTCCATTCTGCCAGCGAAAGAGGAGAGCGAGCTGGGAACAGGGAGCAAGCCACTTTTCAAGCAACAAACAGGATCTTCATGGAAATGTGAAAGCATCACAGGTAAATAATTACCAACCCATCGGCATGTCCCCCTGTTCTGGAGACGCACTGCAAATCCAGTTCTTCCACCACCAGCACCACACGCATACCCCTAAAAAGATGGGCCTTTCCATCAGGAATCTCTGCAGCAGATTAAAACTCAGTTTATTAAAATAAAGCAGTGCTCTAACAAGGGTAATCCACTGATAATTTCACTCATTTAAGCCCTATTTCATCTCAACCAAGTAGACTTATTTCCATTTAGCATTCTTAATTCTTTTAGCACTTTCAGTTTCCCAAATTGGCTTTGACAGAGGCATTGACATTCAGCCATCATTTTCAGATCAAATTCCATTTAGTCTCTCCAAACTCCCATAGCTTCGGGAAATGCAAGTGGAATTCATTAACGGCGTCCTTGGGAGAATTAACCATTCTGCCCCGCAGCCTTTGCCAGCTGAGAAACACTGGCTGGCAAGGGTTGAACCAAGACGGGCTACCGCTGGGCTATGTTTCACTTCCATGGTGGATTTTCTGTCCCCCCACGTCCCGCACACACAATGTTCAGGTCGATAACGGAGCTCTGTGTCAATATCAGCACAGCTGCTTGGGTATGATTCAGTGGTGGATTTGGGCACACTGCTCTGATTTCATTTGCAAGCCACAGGCTAGAAGTCTGCCTGTTAGATCCCCATTGCGGGTAAAATTTATGAGGGACAGTCTCGTGCTCCTATTTCATTCCAAAGGAGCAATGTCATGTCAACGCAAACAGCTGGACTCAATGGGTTTGGGGAGGCTCCTTCCCCGGGGACGTTTGCTCACATGCATTTTGGTGAAGCCTCATGTATCTGGGCTAAGATTTCCAAAGCCATATGAGGGTTTTGGGAACCCAGTTCTCATTAAATGAGAATGCAAATCCCTTAGATGGCTTTGGAAATCTCAGTCTCTGTTACTAACCAAAAACACAAGAGAATTTGCTGTGAACCCCAATGGGCTCTAAAACAGCAAAAATCAAAGCAGTGTAATCCATCAATTGGATAGCTGCTTCCCCCACTCTGCCAGGTCCCCATGAAGAGGGATTGCCAAGCAAACAGACCAGAGCTGCATGAATTCCTCCAGGCAGCCAAGAAAGTGAAAGGAGAGGAGAAATATTCCCTTTTCCCAGCAGCCCAGAGTGAAAGAAAATATATGATGTGGGAATCCCAGGGGAGCCACCAAATAACTATGGCCCGGCATCCTGAAACAGCGCTGCACCAGCACTGCACCAAGAATGGGGAAAACGATGCAACATCAGGACATCATGCCATAATTAATGAGTCTCTCTCTGTGGCACCATTCAGTGCTATAAGTGGCTTCTCTGTGCCACAAGCCTGCAAGACACTAATCTACATATTCCATCTGGCTTGAAATACATTAGAGCTGGATGAACAATCATTCAATGACTTTCCCCCTCTTTTGCTGGCGAATCCCTCTCTGCAAGTTGCCTTGTGTTATCTGATATTATTTGCCAAATAATTTCTGCAAATAATTCTTCATCTGTGGCTAGTTGATGAGAAGTTTGCTGCAAATAATTGCAATCCCCGTGGTTTTGATTGGCCGTGGAGGTCACATGTTATTTTCAGTTCCCTGACTGGATGGGCAGAACGCTTACCTCTGTGTTGTGAATGTTTCCGATAACCAATTAGAAATTTGCTCTCAGTGAATATTCATCGGTTTTCACTTGAATGTCACTGCTCCCCTCTAACGTTCCTGCCAGGGAACTCGGTTGCTGGAATATTCATTGAGAGTGAACACAAACGGAGACGTGAACATTTTTAAATAGGGATCCTTTTAAAATTTAAAAACTGGAAAATATTCTGCAGTATTTGCCCAGCTGTACACACAATCTACTGGCTCCATTGTACAAGCAGATAAACAACATTTAGTACTTCCAGTGCTTTTCTTTGGGAGATGCAAAGCACTTTACAAAGATAGGGGGTGGATAATTGTCTCCATTATGCAGATGGGGAAAATGAGGCACAGAGGGAAAGTAATGTCTATTTATCTGCATACTTCTATAGTCCTCTCATCATGGTTCCTGAGCACTTTCCAAGCACTTATGGATTTTATCCTCACACGGCACCTGTGAGATAGGGAAATATCATGAACACCCCGTTTTTAGAGAAGGGGAATGGAGACAGAGAGGGATAAAATGACTCGCCCCAGTGAGTCTGTGACAGAACTGGGAACGGAACCCAGATCCAGCCCAGTGCCTTGATTACATGACCACTCCTCCTGCCCCAAAACTTGTCCACACACACACAGCTGGGAATAGTCCCCAGACTCGCAGTCTGGTACCCCGCCCGCTGGAACACACTGCCTCCATTAGTGACATTTGGTCCAACTCATTCAAATGCTGGATCTCTTCTCAAGGGCAAATACCACAGGCAAGGTAGGATCCATCCCCCATGCTGCTTTTATCACCTTAAAGAGCCTTTCCAGAGAGTCTAACAAAGTCCATTCTCAAGATCCATATCCATCCTCCCTGCCCACTGCTATGTCTTATATAGATGCTGCTGCCCCATGACCACACACACACACACGCTTACTTGTTCTTTGCATTATCTGCAGGCTGCAATTGGCTGGGAAGCATTCACCGACACTTTGTTCGGAGAGCTTCTACATACAAATAAATTGCATTTGTCTGAGCCGTTCCTCCTTTCCCTGTTTTTTGCAAGGAAACTTGGCCATTAGTTTCAATCAGATCCTTGAGGCCTTCACGCAGGGTGGAGGAACAGAGCACACAGCCAGGAGAAACAGGTTGTAGACAAAAGGATGTGCCCCCCAATGGAAGTAGTAGGGGTGGGGTCTATGTTTTCTGCCACCACCGCTGTCTCAGAGGCGAGAGCAGGACCTGGCTCTGCTGACCCTGACAAGAGCAGGACACAGTGGACAGGCTGAAGCAGCTGCCGTGGGGCAGGCAGGACTCCCCCGCCCAGCCCAGTCGAGCCTTCTAGCTACCATGAGTTCCAGCGGAGACATCCAGCCCCGGGGAGAGGCAGCAGCATATGTGCCAGTTGCCAAGGTGGGATGGGGGAAGGATCAGGGCACTGGCATCTGGGTGGCGGGCATTGGTGCACAGGGCATCGACCATCCACTGTGGGGTGAGAGGGGGATTAAACATAATCTACAATAGAACACACACACAGAGAGCTGTGTGAATACAAGTATTCTAGAAAAATGTCTTCTTCAAGAAGCAAAAGTAACCAAGGTTTTCTCCTTCTCAGAAGGAAACAGCAGACATCAAATATTGGGCTGCTTAGTTCATAGACCAGCACACCAGCCACCCAGGAACTGCCGGAGGAATTGCTGTAGGCAGTGATGAGCTGCCAAAATCTTAACAACCGGTTCCCTATAAAAAGTTCTGATTTAAGGGGGGGGAGGAGCGGGGGAGGGGCCGGGGGAGAGATCCTCGTGGGGCCGGGGGCCCCTGCAGGGCCTGGGCCAATTGCCCCACTTTCCCCCTCCCCTCCCCTCCCCTCTGGCCAGCCCTGGCGCTTGCAGCAGCCTCCCCCCTCCCCCCACCTTGCTGGGCCATTCAAAAAGTGGCAGCAGGATGACTCCAGAGCTCAGCTGAGCTGCCCAGCTGGTGCCGGCGGCTGGCCATGCTGCAGCTGGGGGGAAGCGGGGGAAGGGCTGGGGGAACCTCAGCCTCCCCAGCTGGGAATCCTGGGAGCAACAGGATGGTCCGGCCCGCGGACCAGAGTTCTTTGCCCACCCCCTGGCCCTTTAACAACTGGTTCTCCACGCTGTAGGAGCTACCAGAATGCCCCTTCACAGCCTGAAGCCGGCTGCCCACCATCCACCCGTCTCACTAGCTCCCCAACCCCCTCCATTCCCCCCATTCACAGGGAGTTTGTGCCCTAACTTGGTTCAGAGGAGGCAGCTGAGGTCAGAGCAGGTGCACATCATTACTTATCAAGCAGTTCAAAGCAGCTGACCTCTCTGAAGGATGACGCAGGAGAAAGTGGTTGGGAACAGCTGGTTCAGGCAGCCATGGGGGTATAACTTGGGTGTCCCCTTAGTCCGTTATTCTGTTTTGCTTGTCCTGCCACGTAAGGCAGAATTCAGCTTCGGGACTCTGAACACTGATGTTTTTTGTTTGTGTCACTAGAAAACCAATAAATACAAGCCCCAGAAAGAGGTGATTTTCCTCAGCAAAGACCTTTGTGACCTGTGTCTCTTTAACAGCATTGCCCTGGGACTGCCACAGAGACTTATTATGAGTACACTACAGTAAAAACGTGGCGGATATGACAATATTCTAGACAAACCTTGTGGAATTAAGTTTAATACCTTGGGGAGCCACTGTATTCAAATTGTGGTTGTGTGTGTGTGTCGTTGTTGTGTGTAACCTCTCTAGCAGACTAACTAATGCAATCTCTGGGAAGGATTAGGAACTTCAGTGGACTTCTGGAGACAATACGTGTTAAATGTATTTCCTAGGAGGGGTGAGGGGAATTCAAATGACCCACCTCAGTCAGAGTTCATCCTTTTGAAGCTGCACCTGGAGAAAAACCCATTGCCTACTACGTATCTGCTCCTAGAAACTCCAGATCAAAGACCACCTAACTGGGTGAAGGACTGACTAAACTTGTCACAAATGCTCAGAAACGTCCGACAAACTTAAGCCAGAGAGATTGATACGGTCACACAGGGAGTCTGTGGCCAAGACAAGAATTGAAACTCCTCTCTTCTGAGTCCCACTAGTGCATCCGTCCTCTCGTCTTTTGGATGCAGCCTTAAAATCTCAGGTTCTGTTCACATTCTGTGGACGTTAAAGATCCCTCGGCAGTTTCAATAACAGAAAGTGATTGACCGAACTTTGCACACCCTCCTCATCCCCAGTGTTGTGCAGGGTGCTGACTGGTTGCCACCTTCCCATTTCAGAAGTGGCTAGCCTATCAATAAAGCTGTTTATGCTACGGGCAGCTTGAAGTTAGCTTGAAGGGTGCAGAGTTAGCTTGAAGGGTGCCCCTTACCAGACTCCCGTCCACACACCAGAAACCCTAGCTCCAGTGGTGCTTTAAACTCAGGCCAGTTGGCCTGTTGGGGAGCGGGTGGGTTAAAGCTTGAGGCTTGAGCTAGTAACGGCAGTGGGGATGCAGCTTGAGTATTGCAATGTGATGGCTCTCACTCGAGCCAGGCTAACTCCGGCGGTGTTAACTTGAGTGTAGATAACTCCAGCGACCTGTGCAGCCAAGACAAGCCCTACAGAGCGCGTGTGAAATCCACAGTACGTAGCTAGCTCCTGGCAGAGGCGAGGGAAAGGACTGGACAGTAGCTATTTATAACACAGACTAGTGCAGAAGCCCATCTCAGGCTGCATGGGAGCCTTCCATGGATGTTCTAGCTTCAATGATGGCTGGGATCTGGAACTAATTTTGGCAGCTGTTTGAGTATCCAGGGAGGCAGGCGTCTTTTGCTTTCATTCACAGAAAGGATTTTTTTTAACTAATGACAGAAATGACAAAAATAGCTTTTACTAGGACTGGTTTTCAGGCTATTAAGGAAAAGAGACGTGTTAAAAAATGGCTGAACCCTGGACACACTGAAAACCCTGCTCAGCGGCAGTCACCAGCAGTTTATCAGTGTTGCATTGCTCTCATTTCCTGACCTCTGGCTCAGACACAGGCTTGCAGCACATCCAGGAGAAGACAAGAAATCAGGCCCAGAAAGCGTGTGTGTGTGTGGGGGGGTGTCTACAGTGGTTGTACATCTCTCGTCATTCCTACAGGGGCTGTAGCGGACTTGTACATTTAAGAGATCTGACATTTAAGTGACCAGCCTCATTCTCTGGCTCCTGTCCTTAATGTAAAACTTTCCACTTCCGCCTGCTGCTTTAGCACCTACAGTAAGATCTATAAAAAGAACAGGAGTACTTGTGGCACCTTAGAGACTAACGAATTTATTTTAGCATGAGCTTTCGTGAGCTACAGCTCACTTAAGATCTATGCAAATTTCAAACCTAGCACAATGTAGTGCAGCACACGGTAGCATTCTGCTGCATTATCCAGTTGTTCCACAGTTTTGCTAGGCTCAGTGGGAGCATAAACCTTGCACTACAAATAACGGTTAGTGCTAACTTGCTAACTGTGTGGCTTGATCAGCACCCAGAGCCAGGCAGCGATTTCATAGTCAAGACAGTTTATGCACACATATGAATCGGAACAAAGCTTGGGGCCTTTCTGGGCAAAAGCCACCAATCTCCATACAACATTGATCCATCAGTGCCAGTTTAACATGCCTCTCGGCTATTACCAGACACTAAGAGATCAGTAAAGATAATTCAGTCCAGTGGAAGCAGGGGAGGGAACAAACCCAACACAGATGCACAAACAAGGCTCAAAGGGGTCATTTGTCTCACCGAATCCAACTCTTTTCTTCCTGCTTTCCAGGTGCTCAGCCCTAGCCAGCCTCCATCGCCTGCAAAGCGGATACGGTAGGTCTGCTTATCAAGAGTAACAAGCGTTGACTACAACTGTAGCAGCAGTAAAACTAGCAAGCACCGAGGAAGGGACCAGACTAGATGACTAGGCTCTGCCAGCACAAGCATTAGACATACCGCTCTGGGACAGATCCACATATACGATAAGACAGCATCTCCTCGCTCATTTCGGGCCAGATGCTGCCACCAGTGTTCACACCGAATATTCCTGTACTCTGCAAGTAGTCTCAACGGTGAGTAAGGGTGTCAAAGGCCAGCCCATTATTATTTTAAATCTGAGAAGATTCACTGGGCTTGCCAGCCACGGCTGAGTGTATTTAACATGGGAACCGCCATACGTCCATCACATTTAGTGTCCTGTGTCTGGAAGACGATGGCTCAGTCTGATTCCTCAGAGGAAGGTGAAGCCCTGACCCATTTGTGCAGCGCTATACAATCCCCTTGCAAGACACAATTGACAATCTAAAGCACAAAATGTGATTACCCTTCTCTTAGCCTGCATGACTACAGTGGTTATGAAGGGTCATAACATTATCCCAGTGCCTTTTAGAAAATCCAGCCACAGCATCTGGATCTGTGACCCTTCAGGGCAATGAATTTCATAGGCTGTCTGGCGTACTGAAGTTAAGGAAACCAAGAACGGAGGCATGGGGTGGAGAGGGGAAGTCATGCAGAGAAACCTGCCTTATGCAATTACTCAAGTGACTGACAAATATCAGTTGCATAACAGAAAGGTCTTCCAAGGAATCTGGAGCAGAGTTGTACTGGGCGAATTTGGGGTTCCTTTGAAATGGGCTCTTAATGCGGCAGGGTGTGTATGCAAGGTGGATGGATGGTCTCTTCTATTGATTTCACTTGAATGACTAAGATTAAAATAAAATGACAAGACCAATGTAGAGTAAGCAAAGAGGAGGCAGAAGAGACAGTCCGAGATTGGTTTGGGATCCCTAGATCCCAGAGACCACTGGTTCAAATGCTGTCAGGGCTGAGTTAGGCAGATTAATTAAGAACCATACAGGTTACCATCTGGAGATCTTTCTGATGGGACCTTAAAAACCTGACGTCCTAACTGCTCTGTCTGGATGTTTTCAGAAAAGCAGGGATTTGGCCAAAATCTGCCCTCCTGCTGTAGGACAGTTGGTTCCTGCCCTTCACTCCAGAGGAGAATGTCAGGTGAGAATGTGCTTAGAAGTTACTTAGGTTCAGCTCTTCTCTTGGTGGGCCATATCCAGAGACCCCTACTCTGGCAACATACCCCTTAGCTTTCAATGGGAGTGAGAGTGGGCACTTTTTTCAGCCTGCTCTAGAAACGAAGTCCACATGCTGTCCGGACTCAAAAAATTTACCCCTGCGGTTTGATTTTATTAACAAGGAAAACAAAGTAATGAAGTTCAGCTCAAACCTTCTCCTCGCGCTTGTCTGCTCCCAGCGTCCCTCCCTCGAGCTGCTCAGCCCACATTCTAGACCCTCTCCCCTCAGAGAGCCACTCCCATTTCCCTGCATTCAGGTGGTGTTAATGAGCCCCCTGACTCAGTGAGTTAGCAGATCCCACCTAATCTTTTCCCAGAAGGATCATCAGCTGCTAACAAGGTGGGGTGTTTCAGGCAAACATTGCTGCTACAGGGAGTTTTGCCTGATTATCACTTCAGGGTTTAGTGCATGGAAAGAAAACTGACCCCCTGCCTCAAATAAAGAGACCAGTTCTGAAACCGCACAAGGCAAAACATTTTGCCTCCTCGTTTAGACAAGAATGGGTCAGATGACAGACCTCAACTGACATGGGCACTGCAGGCCCTCTCTCAGCTTGCAGATGTCATGGACAGAACAGCATCAGTAGGCTTTTCCCCATGGGGCTTGGACTCTTTTTTATCTTGGAAGTGCTCATTGGAAAGTTGTCTGGAAAGACGGGCATCTTTGAAAGTCCCATCAAGAACCTGAAGGCTAGTGCTAAGAGAAGTGGCATTTTTATCAGCTGCTCTCTTCCCAGGCAGACAAGGTGGGTGAAGTAATATCTTTCGCTGGGCCAACTTCTGTTGGTGAGAGAGACAAGTTCTCGAGCTTATACTGAGCTCTTCTTCAGGTCAAAGACAAGCTCCAAAGCTTGTCTCTCTCACCAACAGAAGTTGGTCCAGTGAAAGATGCTACCTCGCCCACCTTGTCTATCTAATATTCTGGGACCAACACGGCTACAACAACTCTCCCTAGGCAGTCAGTCACTGGGATGGGGATTTGTGGGGGAAAGTCAAAAGAAATCAAAGGGCATTTCCAGAAGATGAATTATTGACAGGGCTGACATATTGGTGGTTGGTTTAAGGATTTATACGCATATCTCGGGGAGCATAAATAAAATATCGCTCTACTAGAAGAACTGTAAAAACAAAATTAAGAGACTGAATAGCTAACAAATGAATATTGTACTTTGCTGCACCTTTCTCCACACTCCAGTAACAAACGAAGAACAACAATGAATCTATTTCACCTTAATGGACTTGACTGGGGTTTCTTTACAGGGAAAAACAATGAAACATTTACAATGTCACAGCCACACTAATGTAGCAGAACATGCATCAGCAAGGATTTTATTTATGTTATGTTAGGTCCCGCCCCTTTTTCCTCTCCCCCAATCTAAAGATTCCTTTAAGAATGTGATCTGACAACCTTGAATGAAATATAAGGACGACGACGACTAAAGAATTCTTCTGTTGACTAGCAACCGCCTGGCGGAGAGGTGGATTACCCACACTGACACAAAAAAACCCTTCTGTTGATGCAGGATGCATCTACGCCACGGTGCTATACTGGCACGGCTGCAGCGCCAGAGTTTGCTTCTGTAGCACAGACATACCCTGAGAGTCACGAGTTCCAATCCTAACCCCGCCTCTGATCTGCAGTTTGATGTCAATCAAATTACCTCCCACCCCGCCCCTGTGCCTCACTTCTTCTGCCTGTGAAAAATAGAGATAAAGGTACATCCCATGCTGTCTCTTATGCACTGGAGGAGCTCCTGTAAAAAAGAACATCCTCCTCCAGGCCTTTCTTTAAGCTTCACCTCTGCTGTGATGCCTACAAGACGCTAGGCAGGGGGCATGCTATAGCTACTCATCATTACACCAAACGCTGTTTCCATCTGTCACCTCATTGTCGGCAAGGACGGCCCTTTTGATGATGTCTGTGTACAGGGCCTATAGCAAAGTGAGGTCTGATCCCTAACTGGGGCCTTGAGGCTCTACTGCAATCCAAACGTAAGGCACTTGGAGATCTCTGGATGTAAAGTGATGCGTTATTTATAATAATGGCTTTGCTCACCCATGTCCACTTGGGCATGAAGTTATGCGGTGCAGGGGTGTCCACAGCTTTCCAAGTATTGCCCTACCTGTGGTTGATTTTAAAAAAGGGTTATTTTTAATCCTTTAACAAGACTGCTGTTCAAGTCCCGCATACAGGAGTCAGCTAATCACATATGTGTTTTATTGACCTACTTTTTTTTCCAGTTCAGCTGTTCTCCTCTCCGCTCTGCTCCCCTCTGGCTAGGTGTAATTAGTTCCTCTCCCTTCTGAATAGGTGGCACTTAAATCTGTTGCTCCCAGAATAGGTGTGATAAGTGGGCAAGCAGTGCGCTAATTACAACTAGCCAGAGGAGCTCAGTAGAGTTAATGCCCCACTGGGAGCTTTGTTTTCTTAAATGTAATTCATATTTATAAGTGGAAAGGTTTTCCAGCAACCGCTCCTCCTCTTGATGCATACATTTGCTCCTTGCCTGGAGTATTAACCCAGCTTCAGTCTCCTCCTTTGTGGCTGGTTAGTGGATGGGCCACTGGAAGAGGACAGGAGGGCAAGTACTGAACTTAACTCAGACTTGCTGAAGCGGTCAGAAGGACAGGAGGAATTGCAACCTAAATCCTCCCCAGTCTGGGGAGAGAAGAACACGATTTCTACCCTCATAAAGGTAATAGCTTAAGGTCTGGCATGCCCACAAGGAGGCCACAAAGGGATCAGAGGTACAGTTACCTCAGGAATGGAGATATCCCTCACCCCTACCCCAGCCAGCGCACCATCAGCCCGTGTGGTATTTCTCAGCTGGGCCATGCTCAACTAGCAAAGGGGAGAAATGGGTTTATTCCAGCTGTCACCTGCGCGTGAAGGAAATAGATTAGCCTCTTATCTGCTACAAAGAGTTAATAAAAGCAGCTCACAGCTCCAGAGACAGCAGGCGGGGAAAGCTGTTTCCTTTCTTAACAGCAGAGCGAAGTGTCAATACAAGGCGAGTTTCATTACCGGAGTTTCTGGCTTCATTTCTTTTCTCTAACCCACACGGGCAGCGAATAAACGCCGATGGTCCCTGCTTCCCAAATGCCTTTTAATACACACGGGGAGGGCTGAATAAACGTGGGTCCCTTGTGAATGACGCGTCTTGGTGATATTAACGGCTCTATAATGCTGCTAAACTGTATTCAACTTGAGCTCAACGTTTCTCACTCTCCCCAATGCGAGGACAAAACAAATATTGCTGTGGCAAGACTTTTTGTTGTTTGTACAGTGCTTACAGGAGCGTTCGGCATGAAAGCCAAGGAAAAATCAAGTTATATTCCATAGCTCCTCTTTCCCAGGTGGCTTTTACCACAAATTTATATATAAAAGATTCCCATAGGGTAGCGTTAACTTGATGAAAACAATGCAAACATGAATACTCACCACAAGCTGCATTTGATTTACGCTCATGTAGTGACAGCACCATCCCTAGCAGAGAGCTAGATCTAGCCAGCTAGAGAGGCCTGGCTCACTAGACTGCTGGCTTGATACGGAGAGTTTGTGTGACTAAATCACAGGTTTAAACATCAGCCTCACTTGACTTCCCCAAGCGCCCATGTGCGGAGCAAGACAAGGGCGAGCGATAGCAGAGTCAGGCTTTGTATTTGCACCGGCAGCAACAAGTGCCTTGGAAGGGTGATTAAACCCAGAGTGTGCAGGAAGTTTCTTACTCACCGATCCTCAGGGAGTGGGGGCTGGCAGCGATCTTCATTAGCCACACCAGAAGGAGCACCAGAGGCGCCAAGACCCGGGGCATCTTCTATAAATCCTCATGGAGCCCTGCGGTGGTCTGGGCATGACATAACTCTGCAAAGAGGGAACGTTGCATGGTTAATGACCCCAGCCGTGGAACCAACATAGCTTGCAGAAGCATCCCAATTGAAGGGGACATCTCCTCTTGCCTCCCCCAACCAGAATGACAGTGAGCCAGATCCACTAACTACACATCCCCAACCCACCAGCCATACCCCTGATTGCTACTCCCTGGATCCAGGTTCAAGGCCCATGTTCCCACCTCCAAAATCCAACCCAGTATCTCCATTAAAAGATGAGTGGTGGAGGGAACCACTTGGAAATACAGAGCAAAACATTATTCTATAAACTGGCACTTCGGCCCCTAAATACCCATATTGGTACCTACGGAGCATCCAGCTACAGGGCACCTTAGTTTATGTGCCAGTGTTTGAAAACAAGAACAAAGGGATAGAAATTGGCCAGCAATAAATCAGAAGGTTTCTAGCCACCAGAGGAGTAAGTGTCTGGAGGAGTAGTGGGGGCAAACAACCTAAGTAGTTTGAAGATGGAGCTTGACACATCTGTGAATGGGATTATATGATGGGGTTGCCTGTGACGGCAGGGGAGCAGACTTGATGATCCAGAAGGTCCCTTCCAATCTTATGAAAATTGCATATTATACAAAAATCAGGAGCAAGCGCTTATGCCTTAGGGTGTCTCCTTGCTTCCAGGAGTGTGAGATTGTTTTAGCCCCCTATTTTAACCATGCCTTGAAGAGATCTGAAGATATAGATCTCTCTGAGGGTCATTGAAATATGGAGCAAAATCTCACAGTCACGGAAGCAAGGAGAGACGGCCTAAGGCGCTCGTTGATCATCACAGCCAGAGGACATGTTTTTAAAAGCTGTTATCTAGAAAACAGACATAGCCAAGCAATGACCACTCCGCCGCTCCAAGGCCTGGTTTGGGAGCAAAGCTCTGGTGACTCCATTGCCCTTTGCTTGAACTGGTGGTGGGCAGTGTGCTTCCATCATTAAGCCTGATGTGCTAGTTATCTGTCACGACCATTTGCTGATCTATAGCATGGGGCTGTTGCACAATTGATAGTGGTTTTCCTTCCATCCCAGGAGGCCGCTGCAGAACTGCATAAAGCTCACAGTGACCAGAGGGGAGAGGAAAGGGGAGGTTTGCAGAGGGGAAGGGTGATAACGGGTTGTTAATATAGCAAGAGGCACTTATTTCCATACGACCCGTGGACACAGGATTTACATTTGCCTTTGGCATCTTGTTACCCTTAAAAACAGATTCGTACAGAACCAAATACATACATGGTGCTTTTACACTCGTGGAGTCAGACATGGCCTCGGCCCTGAAGAGCTTTCAGTTTAAACAGGACAAGACACTGGATGGCAAGACTGGAGCAGCGATGGGGAAGAGACCATTAATGACGGGAAGGGCAGGAAGGACTGCTTGGAGGAGGAGGGGGAAACACTGCGTAGGTGAGACCAAGGAGAGAAGCAGCATGACAGAAGGGAAACAGAACCCTGTGCTGCTACATAGCTCTGGGATCCAGGGAGCTGCCAAACAGCCAGAGGGCTGGAGTGATGTGAAATGACAAATGAGGGACAAGGAAGGGAAATAGGACCAAGGTGGCAGTGATCTTCTATAAGAACCTTCCTCTGAGGGCTGCAGCAAACCCCTTCACTGCAGCTGAGCTGACAGCGCGCACGCACCCAGGCGGGGCATGGCAGGATCACGCTCACAAGCAAGAAGCTTCCTGGCTTCTCTCTGGGTGGAAATGGGGGACTTTCCGCCTTGAATTCGGTGCAGATCTAAGAAAGCATCGGCACTGCTCAGGGCTGAGCCCTGCCAGATAATTCATGGGTGAGGTAAGTTCCCACTGCAGAGATTAAGCAGAGGATTGACCTCCGGGAGACATTTCCAAGCACTTCACTACCAGGTGGGGGACTGTAGGGTCGAGGGGACCTAGAGACATTCACCCACGTCTCTGATTTTAATCTACCTTAGGCCACCAGTTCAAACCCACCCCAGCTTGGTAATGGCTGGAAGCTGTTACCATCTGATGGCAACTTAGAGACCTGAGGGAAACCAGCTGGTGGGTCTCAGTGGGAAAAGAAAAAGACACTAACTATCTGGCCCCCTTGCTGGCACTCCCAGCAGGGCGACCTAGAATTCAATGGGCCACGGAGGCTGTAATGAACTCCCATCCTTAAACAGGGACCAAATCCAGACACACATGGCCAAGGGTGTGCGGTGGAAGCTTGCACTGCTCGTTCCGACACAGCATCTGTTGTGTGGCTGAGTAGTGATTCCAGGATTGTGCATCTTGGCATGAGCATTAAATTCAGTGGGGCCCTTGTCTATTACAGAAACTCTAGGAGCTAGCACAGTACGAATAACTAGCCAACTGGGACTGTCATAAACTCTCAGCAAAGCCCCACCTGGAAAGCCAACGGCAGTGATTTGAGAACTCTGTGCTAATAGGCGCATGGGTGCTCAGAGCTCCTAAGGAGCCACTGCAAATCTCGCCCCTTTCCCGCACAACTCACTCCCCCAGTCACACCTGTCCCCAGGCCACTCTGAGACTGCAGCAGGGGGATCCTGGGTGAGATACAATTTGGCTCTGATTCGGCAGAGAACCAAACTTAACTTTAAGCACTTGATTAAGCCCCAGGGAAGTCAATGAGAGTTGAACACTTGCTCAAAGTGAAGCACACGCATTAAATGCTCTGCTGAGCAGAGGCCTTTAGGTACCTCATTGCTGTGGCTAAATCCCACCCTCTGCAGCCAGCCTTGCTATGAGCCTTCATAGCACCCAGGGGCTGGGGTGAATGACTGCTCCCCTGTCCCAGGCTCCTGAGCAATAGCAAAGCTGTTCAATGGCCCCTACTGCTCCTCTAAGCAACCACATGTGGGGTAATGGCCAATCCATGCCCCACTACGGACCATCCATTGGGTGGGGATGAATAAGAAGCCCCAACAGAGTCATACATGAGCTCCCCAAACCACGCCCACCCCTAGGAAGTGGAGCTGCATTTAGGCTCTTCTGTGTCATGGAGAAGGGGCCTGGATATTCGCCCATGGGCAGCATTTGCAGAGCACTTCCTCCCCGCTCCTGCCATTCTGTGCTTCTCACTTGCCATCCTGGCAAGAAACAAAAACCGGGGGTGGCGGGGGGAGGAATACAGCAACGATGGTGCAAAACTAAAGGTTTGGGTTTTTTTTAAAAAGTCTCAGCTCATTCCCAATGGTCATTAGGAACTGCCCCACCACATTCCCAGCAGAAACAGAACTTTAAAGGGAAAGAAAATGATAGGGAGAAAAAAAAAGGAAAACAATCAACATTTCCCACAACATTTTGCAAAGCAGCCAGTGCTCTTAAAACAAATCCACCTGCTGCAGACAGACGCAATTACTGTATCATCTCTTAGCCACAAACATGAGGAAACTAGAATAAAGAACCCTGGTTCCTCCGCTCCATACACTCTGATCTCTTGTCACTTCAATGAAACGACATCTCTTCCAGTAAATACTAGTAGTAGTAGGTCTCACAGCTACTCTCCCCATACAGCCACTAGAGGCCATCACGGCTCACTCAGACACAGACTGAGTATCACTTACTGCTGGAGCCGTGCAGGAGGAGCCAGGGTCAGTCAGAGGAAGTGGTTCATTCTAGAAACTGAATGGGCACCACCATTAGAGAAGAGGTGTTTTTCACAGGCCTCATTAACAGCTCCATAGAGAGATTATAGCTTATAGGCGAAACTACTGTCCCTTGCACTGATGACATGATTTCCATTGGCAGAAATGCCCTTAAAATACTAACTTTGAGTATTCCATCCAGTCATTCATCTGACCCTCCTCCAACCCACTGGGAAATATATTTCCTCTCATCTGGTTTCTCTACTGCATGGGGCTAAATTCTGAAGTCTGGACAGAGGCAAAATTTTGAAATCATGGAGAGTTTGTGGGAGAAAAGACAAAATTTTTGGCTGGTAATTTTGTAATACCCAGAGCTGATTCTTACCATGCTAGCTATCAATTTTCTGCTCTGCCACAGACTTCCTGTGTGACCACCAGCAAGTCCCTTAGCTGCTCCATGACTCAGTTTCCCATCTGTAAAATGAGGATAATATCCCTGCCCTACCTCCCAGGGGAGCTGGGAGGAGAAACACATTAAAGATCATGAAGCATTTTGAGATCTACTGATAAAAAGCATTACATAAGAGATTGCAGGTGGGGAAATATAATACCTTATATCACACCTTATCACACCCCTCTGAGCTATTATTCCCATTTTAAAGATAGGGAACTGAGGCAGAAAGAGACAAAATGACTTGCCCAGGGTCTCAGGGGAATTCAGTGGCAGAGCCAGATCTCTGGCTATTGCCCCTAACCACTGGAACATCCTTCTTCTCATTCCATTCAAGCCCTCCTATTTGCAAACTGTGGCCAGGATTTTTAGAAGAGACTTAGTCCCAGATCCGGCAAGGTTTTCAGGCCCTAGCTTCCTTTAAGGAACTCCAAATCACTGAAGCCCATACCCTCAGTGTTTGGGTACTCGATGTGAAACATTATAAAGGGTCTGAGATTTGCAGAAGGCAGGTGGCCAGCACATTCTGAAAATCAGACCCTTTTAAGGTGCCTCATGTTGGTCTCCCAGAACCCTGGGCCCCCTATAATCACTGCTCCCCTTCTGAAAATCCGGCCTTAAGGATTTTTTGTTTTGTTTTGATGACCACTGCAGAACACTAGCAGGGATCGGAGAGCTCTAAAAATGCTACGCATAGGTAAACCTGTTCCTTAGAAGTGTTTGCAACAGTGGAATCAGACTGCTGAGTAACGTATCATTTGAGCATTTTGAAGCCGTTATTTCAAAACTTTCCAGGTTATTGACAAAACAGCAGGATCAAGTCAAATTTACTCACATTGTATTACAGCCAGATGTGTGGAACTGACTTATTCTCGCCCCACTACAGACACGCACGCGCGCACAGTTTCTCACGCCTATTCTGCATGAAAATAAAACAAGATCCTGCGAAACAAGGAGAACCTGTAACTCTCATGGACTCCGAGGGCGTCCAGAACCTTGCAGGACTGGATCTAAAGCTATCTGAGAAGCCCTGTGATTTCTTGCACTGCTTCCTCAATTCAGATGCAGTGATGCTCTGAGCAACCCCCTCATTCTCTGCACAGGATGCCAGACTGGTATTTGCCTTCCTTCTCGCCCACTCCCTCTGTATGACCAAGGCAGCCTAGGGGGGAGAGAGAGAGAGAGAGAGAGACTCTAAATACCTTTTCTGTCTGAGATGCAATAGAGAAACTTGGCAATTGCTGGTTCCCCCACTACAGACCTTCTGCAGTCTCCCAGCCACTGACACTTCAGCTGCCTGTTTGTTCCAAAGACCAACCAATCACAAGGTATATTGTGCCAGAAACTAGCACTGTCATCTTTAACATGTCACCTGAGTTTCCAACCCCTCCCCACCAATCCATCCTCTTTCGCTCACTCGCTCCCTTCTTCTATGGGCTGTGTCTCATCTTCCTCCCCGGCCTTCACATTGCCAGCTGTCAATGGCATTTGGGAAGCAGACCTCTAGGAACCAGCATGATTCAGTCCCAGGGAACGTTTCAGACTTTGTCAGCGTTTGTTAAATGGAATGTAAGGGATCAAGAGCGCTAAAGTGGAAGCAAATTGGGTTTGTCAGGGATGCAACAATAGCCATGTTGCAAAACACGACAAAGAGTGAAAAACCAAATCCCTCTATCAAGGTGCTGGCCCAGCTCCCCTGATGGAGAAAGCAGCAAAATGGAGCTGCTTAGCCTATGACTATCTCCCAATCTCTCTACCTTTCCCTCCATTTCTCTCATTCCCAAAGGGAACTCAATAAAGGATTTTGGCAAACAATCCAACGTGCCAGCTAGTCAACAGCCAACACTTTTCATCCACCACAGAAATGCAGCCACCTCTGGGGATGAACACACAGTATGTTAATGGTGCACAATGACACTTAGATGAGGGCAGGGTATGAAGAAGGTTGTCACAGACAATCAAAGCGGTGGGGAGGGATTCAGTTAAAAAGTATCCACAGTGGAAATGGGCGGGGATGCCTAGCTCTTATATAGCACTTTCCATCAGTAGTTTGCGAAGTGATTTACAAAAGGAGGGCAGTCTCGTTATCCCCATTTTGCAGATGGGAAAACTGAGGCATAGAGCGATGAAGCAACTTGCCTGTGGTCACCAGCAGGACAGTGCCAGAGCCGGGACTCTAACCTAGATCTCCTGAGTCCCAGTCCAGTGCTCTATCCACTAGGTTATCATTCCCCCTATCTTGAAATAAGTTGCCTGGGATCATAAACGAACAGGAGGAGATCTCATTTTCCATGTCCCCAAGAGGGCAGCTGTGGCTTCTGGATCTGCGTGTTTGCTAATTGAATAACCAGCAGCAGAGATCTGGGGGAGAGATCAGCTCATCGGCCATACGGTAGTGACCTCCAGTCCACCGCCACGGCTTGCAGCTGAACGCCATCTGGGTTTGGTGAAAGGGCAGAATGAAGGAGTCACGGGGAAGCTGCTGCCTCAACGTCACCAGCCTGGAGTTCATAGTTAAAAGCTACACGATAAACGCACGGCACGTGCTGTGCTTGGCTACAAGACCAGCAGGGTTGTAATTACCTAGAACATGGAGCACAGAGGGATGCTGCGGTCACCTAACATGTTATCCACAGCTAGGAACAACTTCCCAGCGCTTTGATTGCTAGCGTGGAACACCTGGCAGGGAGAGAAAGGTACCTTGGCATTTGCCAAATGGCAGACGGTGAGCAATCACCCCTCTCCTCCACACACTGTCAACACACATCCCCCATCTGGATCACATGCTTTGACGTGCCCAGAGAAAGCAACACAAGAACCCTTTCCCACCCCCATCACTAGATCCATGCAACTGAGGGTTAGGAGCAGACAGAAAAGCAGCAAGACCCTCTCTCTTAGTCAGACAGCACAGGGTGTCACACTGCCATTTAGGAAGGCAAACAAGAGCCTTGTGAGGCGTCTGCAGCAGATTGTTAGAGCTGCCTTTTCCTCCCAGCCTTCCGAGCCCATCTCCCTCCCCTGCTCAAAATTCGCTCGTTCGCTTAATTGAGACACAAAAAAAGTAGCAAGCGCTGCTCCTCGCTTCCCTGCCCTGGGAAGTTCATTTTGCCTGAGCTGAAAAGTTCCCCGTTCTCCCACAATGCTCCCTTCCTTGCTGCTGCGAAGTCTCTCTCTCTGTAGCAGTGTAGCCGGTTACGGAGCACCCTGTCCCTATTAGCCCCCTCCAAGCACTCCATCTCGTTCCTGTTGTGGCTCCCAGCATCCCTTCCCGGGGCCGTTTTAATAGCAGCTAAAGTCCTTGGTCACAAAATAACCCAAGTGATCCTCCATGCGTCCTCAACATAAAGTCCGACATCGTGATGCGACCATTCCTACGTCACTTTGGCTCCGCAGCCACCTCTGGGGCTCATTCTCCGTCAGTCTGCTCTGGCCGGAGCTCAGCCTTCTGGCCTGGCTTCCTTTACCTATTACTGTGTTCTGAGTCTGGAGCTTTTCCTCACCACACCACGCTGCAGACTCCTGCTGCCTTTTAATAGCTGAATTACCTGGTTCCCCACAGGTGGGACTCAGCTTGTAATCAACGCTGGCTTGGCCCCAAGCTGTTAAAGTCGCTCCCATACACCTGCATTTTAATGCCATGAAAGACACCTTCCACCCAGCTTTACTTGGCAGAAGGATTCTGGGCTGGGGTGGGGCATTTGTTAACAAACCACATGCCCACCTACTAAGAGGGCATCCATCCTAATAACGCAGAGATGCTTCCACAGCAAAGGAGAGGGGGGAAATAAATCCCCTTGTCTATGGCAAATGGGGCGGGAGGGACACACCTTCAGGATTGTTCTGATCCTCTTTTCTCCATTGAGCAAGAAGAGGAAAAGAGAATGCAGACAAGAAATGGCTGCACTAATCCTTCTATCCATGGAGAACACGACCCGCAAGCTTCCTAGAAAGAGACAGATGGCCTTTGTTAGAGTCTCTGTCCATGGTCCTGAGGCCTTCCCACAACCAGCAGGTTCGCAGGGAAGCCACATGGTACCTCCTTTGCAAAAGCTTCCATCTGGAGCACTGAAGACATTCCAAGACTATAAGGAACCCTGGAAAGCAGATAGCTGTTTGAAGCGCAGAGCATCTGCTATTGTTTTAGGTCATGATACTCCAACATCCTTAAGAATATGACCCTGCCAGATAGAGAGAGGTCAGGTGGAAGATGTGTTTCATAAATCACTTATCGCAGTACATGAGCTAAAATCTTTGGCTGCTCTCAGGAGAGGAAGGAAGTGTAGTTTTTGCAGTAAGCACTTTGGCCCAGAGTTTTAAAGGCATTTAGGCATTTCTACATGGAGAGTTGCAATGCCTGAGTGATTTAGGAGCCCATATTTCTTTCAAAAGTGATTTAGACCCTGAGGAATCTAAATCCCATTGGCTGACTATGGGATTTTGGTTCCTATGTGCCTAAAACCCTCTTCAAACTGGGAGTTAGGCTCCTAAATCAGTTAGACATTGCAACACTGAGTGCAGCAATGCCTAGATACCTTTAAAAATTTGGGGCTTTGGTTATGTAACTTCAGGAGAATGAAATTAAGAGCGACTGTGCTGATGGGGTGTTTAGACATTTTTACATAAGCTTCGCATCTCAAAGTTAGCAGCTGCTCCTCAAACTACTAATGCATATTTAATTAGCTCTCTTTTATTGTACTAGCCAATACACTTCCCTTTGTATGTTGTAGCATCTTTCTGACATAGTGAGATTTCTGCAGGAAATTTCTTACTCATCACAGCAAAAGCCAGAGGGAGAATAATCTGTTAAACCATAGAAAGCATGTTTGCCTCTTCTACCGCTGCTTCTGTCTGGTGGTAAAGATATCCCTGAAAAAGCAGGCGCATCTTCCACACAGCTCCTTCTATCAGTGGGGCAGAGGATACTCCTGAAAACTGTGCACGTCAGCACGACGGGAAACCAAATTTACCTCCCGCATCAATGCTTCTGTCCACCCAGCCTCCCATCTCTGGGCTACACTGGGAACTTACATCAGCAGAGTTACATCTACACCTTGAGAGATGTTGCAAGGCTGATGTTGCAAGACAGTAGTAGGCCAACAGCAGAATTCTCCCATGGACCTCGCTGCACCTCTCGGGGAGGTGGGCTACGCCAATAGATGAACCCCCTGCCTGCACTGAAGCATGACAGCAGCACCACTGTAGCGGTCTAAGTGTAGACATCTGGAACCAGGCGTGCCTTCTCCATGAAAGCTTTTGTTCCTCCTATTGGAAGACAAACCCCCAGCCCGCTGTCTGCAGGCTCCCTTAAAAACCAGCAGCAGTTCTGATACTTGGAGATGGCTTTAATCGTCTCAATGCACCTGGGGAGGCAGCCTCCAGCCCAGGCATGGCTGTGGTCATGCTGGATATCTCTGTGCGTCGCCAGGGGAAGTCTGACACACAGCGAGGAAATGCAGTTTGAGCAAAGCTACTGCGACTCTCGCAGCTGAAACAACAAATTTAACAGCTGCAGAACAAGGAAGAATTCTGAAAAATTGTCAGGAAAAATCAGCAAACAACTTAACAGGCCTTTTTCATTCTTTTGACAGACACACAGTGATTTCCCTTTGCAAAGCTTCATCTGTGGACAGGTTCAGATTTAAATGAAACTGACAAGAGGGAAAGGATCTGAATCAAACTCCAACAGTTGGGTTGTATTGCGTGGGGTTGGTTTTATATAATTTTTTTGGAAGAGACTCTAGTTACAAACCATCCAAAGACACGTGTTCAGTACAACTGAAACTTAAAACTGATACAAGGAAACACATTCTCCCCCACCACACCCACACAAAACACCGGAGTCACCTCTGGAACTGATTGCTATTAGGTATCATCAGAAGCAAGAGCCTAGCAGGATTCAAAAACGGATGTGACATGTATACAACTAACAAGAATATGCAGAATTATAATAGTAAGGATTACAAGAATCCAATCATTGAAATTAGACGAAAGTTTCTAACCATCAGAGGAGTGAAGTTCTGGAACAGCCTTCCAAGGGGAGCACTGGGGGCAAAAGACATATCTGGCTTCAAGACTAAGCTTGATAAGTTTATGGAGGGGATGGTATGATGGGAGAGCCTAGTTTTGGCAATTAATTGATCTTTGACTATTAGTAGTAAACCTGCCCAATGGCATATGATGGGATACTAGATAGGGTGGGATCTGAGTTACTACAGAGAATTCTTTCCTGGGTGCTGGCTGGTGAGTCTTGTCCACATGCTCAGGGTTTAACTGATCGCCATATTTGGGGTCAGGAAGGAATTTTCCTCCAGGGCAGATTGGCAGAGGCCCTGGGGTTTTTCACCTTCCTCTGCAGCATGGGGCACAGGTCACTTGCTGGAGGGGTTTGTTACAGGAGTGGGTGGGTGAGATTCCGTGGCCTGCGTTGTGCAGGATGTCAGACTAGACGATCATAATGGTCCCTTCTGACCTTAAAGTCTATGACTCTATGAATGGGATCTCAACCCTCATGCTTCATGGCACACACTGACATCTACCCAACGGGGGTCAGGAAGGAACATTCCCTAGAGGCAAGTTATCCCATAAAGGAGGCCTTCTTACACCATTTTCTGAAGCAGTTGGTATTGAACTGAATGGAGAACTGTGCTGATCCAGGCTGGCATTTTCTCTGTTTCTGTAATAACATAGCCCCTTTTAGATTTTGTCAACAATGCATTTTTAAGGGAACACACTAAAGATCCTACTTTACCCCTTTGTCAACCTACACAGTCGCCCTGTGGTTCCTCTCCCTGCATTATCATCACAGTATTTGCACTGTGGCTTGTCAGGAATTAACTCATCTGAGGTGAGAGACAGTTGGGTGGTATCTCCTTCCCCAGGTGTCAGCAGGATAAAAGCACCTTTCTCTCTCTCTCTCCGTCACATCACAGTGAAGACATAGCTGCAGGAAGGGTCATTCAGTTAGCACATCTCAGCACTGGAGGAAACAATATGCCGCGGAAGATGATATTAAAGATAAACACCTGTTGGGCTGAAACATGAAATGGAATTTTTCTCCTCCCCTACAGTGTTGTTTTGTTTGTTTTAATCTCCCCATCCCCCCTCCACACACACACACACACACACACACACCTCTAGCTGTGTTGGTTAGGAGTGTGGGGGGAAACATCACACCCCTTTTTGCCAGTATAACTGCCCCTGCACAGAGGGGTTCGAACGTGAGGTGTGAGATGCTCAAGGTGGTGAGGTGCTTGTAGCTAGACCAGGGGCACTCAGCATTTTCCAGGTGGCTGCAAGAGGAGCACTGGAGACATATCCCCCATGCAGAGCCAGAAGAGGAAGAGTGGTCGAAGCTATGGCTCAGATACTGTGGTGATGAAATCAATATGTTGCTAACAGCTCATGCTTCAGGGTTTCAGCTGGCCACCTGCAGTGGTTAGAGAGGGATTTCCCACCTAGCAATGTATTCGGGAGTGGGGGGAGGGTGCTATTGCTTTCCTCTGAAGCACCAGGAATGGCCAGGGCTGGAGACGGGGCATTGGACAGGATGGGCCAGGGCTCTGAGGTGGCACCAAGCACTTTCTTTCTCAATTGCTTGGCTGGCTGGTTCTTGCTCACATGCTCAGGGTCTAACTGATCACCACAGGTGGGGCTGGGAAGGAAATTCCCCCCAGGTCAGATTGGCAGAGACGCTAGGGAGTTTTCCCCTTCCTCCACAGTGTGTGGTTGTGGGTCACTTCCCAGGATTATCTGGGTCTATCTCACTTCATCACTTCCCTGCCATTGTAGGGGCCTTGGGTACTGGTGCACCTCAGTCTCTCCTATCCTCCGCCTGTGGCACATAATAGTCAAGTCCCCTGTGGGCTGTAAAACGTAGGTCTAATTTCGGTTGCTGGGTTTCGTGTGTGGGCGCTGGATGGTGTTGGCGGCCTATGATGTACAGGGGGTCAATGGTCCCTTCTGGCCCCAAACTCTATGACTCTAATACTAGAATGATAGATGACTCTGCTCACCCACTGCGCAGCTGGCTGCACTGATCCTGATGAGGACTATACAAGTATATCGGCAGAAGCAGAAATAAGCTGCACACCACACAGGCTTTACCTGTGCATCCCATAGGGGAGTTTTCTTGCGTTAAATCCTAACAGAGACAAAATTCCCTGTAAATTTTACCACAAGATAACTAGGTGAGGTCAACACTGGACCCTTCACCCACCACCAGAGCCCAAGGTCGCCCAGCAGGCCAGTGGCAAAACTAGGAACAGAATGCAGGTTGTGACATTGTGTACCTTGGGGGAGCACCCTGTAACCCCCATATTCCTCATTTATATATATGTTTGTGATCTTACGCAGTAAGCATGCCTTGTAAGATATCAGGGGAAAGGTTATGATCTGCTGAAAGCCATTTCTCGATCCATATATGTATATAATTAATGCATATGAAGTTAGGAGAACTGTGTTGTATGGTCGTCACTGTGGCATTTTGCAGCAGCAGCTGTGCACACACACCCTCTGCAGCTGCCCCTGCGCTGCGGCGCAAATGCAGCGCGTGCAGGCGCCAAAGCTCCCAAGCGCCAGCAGCTCCAGCGCTGCTCCCTCCGCTGTCCAGGGAGGTGGGTGGGAGGTGGCTGGTGGAGTTTTGGAGGTTTTTTCCCAGCGCGCTGGCGCTTGCACTGCTTAGCGCTTGCGCTGCGGCAGCTTGAAGTTTAAGTGTAGCCATAGCCTAAAACATGTTGTAAGTTGGGGAATTGGGCAGATATTAGCTCCCCAGAGGCAACAGCAAGGAAAGTAGCCAACACCCGAGCGGGGTGTCAATCCACCCATCAGCAGCCATTGTCCAGCAAGAGAGTTGCAATGCAATGACTCACCTGCATGAGGCCACACCAGGGGAACTGCTCAACAATGCCCACCAGACATGCCTGGACTTGTGTTCTCCAAGCTCATGGACTGAGGGTATAAAACAGAACACAGGGGCCACATGCAGGGCCTTTCTCCTTCACCCACCTACACTGCAAGCAACAAGGACACTCTGAAGAAGACTGAAGACTCCAACAGAGGGGCCTGACCCACGTTTCAAGGGTGAAACCTGTGTACTATGAACTGTAATATCCAGAGGGGTGAGAAAAACTGCTTAATCTAGTTGTTGCCCAGTCTAATCGGGTTGAGAGTTTAGACTGCGTGCTTATATTTTATTTTGGTAACTAACTCTGACTTTTTGCCCGTCACTTAATATCACTTAAAATCTATCTTTTGTAGTCAATAAATGTGCTTTACTGTTTATCTTTACCAGTGAGTTTGCCTGAAGCATGTGGCAAATCTGCTCAGGTTTGCAAAGGCTGGTGTACATCCACTTTCCATTGATGAAGTGGTGAATCAATTAATAAATCTGCATTGCTCGTCCTGAGCAGTGCAAGACGGTATATTCCTGAGGTACAAGGAAAGGAGCTGGGAGGATTTGGCTCTGGTGCCTTTCTCTGTGTGATTCACGAGTGGCTCTGGGAGCATTCTAGCTGGGCATGGGACTCCGCATGCTGTTGTGCTGAGTGATCACAGCACCTGGAGGGGTTTGCTGCTGATCACTATCAAATCATTGTGAGAGACAGCCCAGGCTGGAGAGTTAAGGAGACACAGCAGTCCAGTGGTCCCAAGCTGCACCCTGGGGATCCCGTCACACAAGTCTCCTGAACCATAGGTCAATGAGCTATTCACTAGCTCCCACAGCCTGCCCGTGCCTTTAAGAAGTAGCACAAATTACTCCCTGCCACCACAGAGCCAAGAAGCCCATGTTGGGGCTCCGAGGCCCAGCTCCTTCCAGTGCCTCCTTTTAGTGGGGCACCTACACACCACACCTTATGAGCTGGGCCAATCTAGCCCTTACAACACTTCCTAGCTCCCGTTTGCCCTGCCCTCAGTGCTGGCACCATCACTCTTCTCTGTAACTCTCCACCTGTGGCTGGGCCACGTGACAATTTCTCCTTTAATGTAAAAAAAAAAAAAAAAAGGCTAAAATCTGGGATTTTATCATTTTTTTAACTGCTCGGGATTTATCTTTATTAACAAACAATGGAAGTTTAAACCCCGTGGTCTCAAAGTGCTATGAAGAGCCCAGGAAGCCCTTCCCACTTCAGATACACGTTGGTTTTGAGCTGCCACCTTCAAGTAAAAGGCCAGAAGGAGGCTAGAGGGTAGTGGAGGGGGACAGGCGCAGTGGAGGCACCTCAGTAGATAAAAGGAAAGAAGGCAGATTCATTCCCAGCTGAGAAGGGTCTTGAGCTACCACTGAACAAGGGTGGGTGCTGCCTGCACACTCACTGTTCCCTCTGACTTACCGAGCACAAAATCTTGACACTGCTTCAAATATTTCACTGCTTTAAATTTGCTGATAATGAGAATTACCAGGCTGACGGCAGCGTATCTTGGATACAGCTTCTGGTTAAGTCTGACTCTAAAAATCCTCTTCAGTCAATCCTAACCCTCCCCACACACCCACACCCCCGGATAACTCCCCCATCTTCTCCCTCCTCAGCACTCTGGCCTCACACATCCTCTTGCCAGCTGTCAACGAGGCTGGTGCTTTCCTAATGTCACCTTTATCTAGCAGGAGGACCCTGAGTACTTTGCAGGTCATCACTTCAACGAAGCAACCGATGGAGGCTATTGCAGCAGCCATTCTGCACCTGCGTGGCTACACTAGAGTGGGTGGTGTGGGTGTGTAATCTACAAGAAGAAATATTAGGTGAGAATAATCGAAATCACCCTAAGTGGAATTAAGCCAGCGCTAACAACCCCACTCTTACAAAAAGAGCCCTGGGATCTTCAATGACCACAAGCAGTCAAGGTGCTGGTTTTATACCAACTCAGAGGGGATTGCACCTCCAACAGCACATCATCCTCTCATGCCACTCGGAGGCACCGACTAAGTACTCAGAGGGAAGAACGACACCTACTGATTCATCAACACCCCTTTCATTCAGCTTTCCCGGGAGGTTTCCAATCCTCCTACAGCTCAGGCCCTAATCAATGCAACATATGAAATAATAACTAATTGTATCATGGTAGTGCCTCACCATGCTAGGTGCTGTTCAGACACACCGCAAATGACAAAGCCAGTCCCAAAGAGCTGAGAGTCTTAGGCCATGTCTACACTGAATTCAGAGGCATGACTGCAGCATGTGTAGACCCACCTGGGCTAGCTCTGATCTAGCTAGCTCCAGTAACAATAGCAAGGAAGCTGCTGCCGCACGGGCTGTACAAACTGTCACAGTTCTGGGCAACTGCACCTGTGTTTCCCCTCAGTGGTCCAACAAGGGCAGCCAGGCTCAGACTTCCAGCTCCCCAGCCATTGCCTTTTTGGATGGAGACCTATGTCTCGCGCCCTGGTGACTGGGATATTTCCAGGGTGCCCAGCTCCCTGCCTTCACTGTGTTATTCCCAGCAGAAGGCAGGCTGTCCGAGCACACCTGCTCTCCGGAGACAGGGTTATCAGAGAGAGCTTGTGGTTATTGACACCACACAGGAGAGTACCGGGGAACAGTAATACCAGAGGGAGCGTTCTTTAACACTGAATTGCTGTGTAGACGTACCCCTGTATCGCGCCGTTCCTGAGTATCCCCAACTATAAAGCTGGTCTGATGCTTACTTCATTTGGGGAGCCAAGACACGTAATATCTCTAAAGCACGTTGAGATCATGAGATAAAAAGGGATGTAAAAGTGCAAACCATGCACCAAGTTTCTCCCTACAGTATGCAGCTGCGTATCAATATCACTTCTGCTGATATTAGTTCAAGGTGATACAACACACAATGCATAGGAGGAATGAGAGCCTCAGGTTTTTACTTGTTTCACTTGAGCATCTCTCATTAGAGCATGATAGGGGCATACAAGGTGACAGACATTTCTAGGACCTCAGCTTTAATGTGATGGTAGATAGAGATCCTTTGAGAAATCCCTTACCGTGGTGTCCTCTTGGCACAGTGCATTCCACAGAATCACAAAAGCATTAGAGCTGCTCAGGAAATGATCTTTTCCCCCCATGGAAATTTTTAATGTAATGCATTTCCTCTGGTTTTTGTCAAACTTTTTCCAAGTTTCTATTGAAAACTCCAAAAAGTATGTTGTTAGCCACCAATTATCTTTTTTGTTGTTGTTTTTTTTGTTTTTTGTTTAAAGCAACTGAATTTTTTTTTTTTAGTTTAAACACAAAATAATTTTGGTTGACAAAAACATTTCCATTAGAAAACATTTTGATGGAAACATTTTGACCAGCTCTTAAAAAACACAACCAACAAAACTCCTTGTTTACTGGTAGTTAGAATTCCTCCTTGCTTGTTCAGTCTTTGCATAAAGTGCGTTCTATGGTATGAATCAGATCTGTGAACTTGACAGCAACAACAAAAAAAGCCAGCCACACCATTCTTAAATGTATCAAAATGCTCTCTGGGCAAGAGAAGGAAGATTAATCTATTTATTTCACTTACATCTCTAGCAGAGTCAAAAAATAAGTGGAGTGACTTCTACCAAGCCCACCTAAGAGAGGCAATTTATGGCCAAAAGGCTGGGTTGCCTTCTTTTCATGTCTGCCAAAACTGGAAGGGAAATAAATAGATTAAACTTCCATTCTTGCCCAGAGATTATCTTGATACATTTAAGAGACGCTCAACAAGTCTTTTGTCTGAGTTAAGGAACAGGCCAGTTGGGAATCACTCTCTAGACACCTCTGGTTTATATGTTGTATTTCAGCAGGAATTTCTCTGGGTATAAGGGTGCACTTCTAGGAGAATTGGAGAGTGCACAGGAAAGAGGGCAGCATGCCAGACTAAGAATATGCACGAGAGCACGTGGCTAATGCTTGTGAGAGAGCATGGCAGCTAGCAGGAAAGAGCAAGAATGTGCTCAAGAGAGCAGGTGGAGCAAGTGGGCTAGCTTGCAAGGATAAGAACATACACAAGAGAGCAGGTGTGTAAGCATGCAAGAGGGGACATGCACGAGGAAGTCCGAGATATCGCACACTCGTGCAACAGTAGCGATGTATGTGAGAGAGCAAATGTGTAAACATGAAATGTGCTAGCACAGAAACATGCACACTAATCCACATGCTCTCTCATGTGAGAACCTGCACTTGAAAGCACAGGAGTTAAGAGTGAATGCATGCAAAAGTAGGAAGGTATATGGGTTACTGTGCACTCATGCAACCTATGGAGCAACGGAGAAGCCTACAGCAATAATAAATAAATAACACCCAATCTCCCAGCAAAGACACTCCAAAGCACGAACCAAGTTCCTGATGTTACATTTAGAAGGGATTTATTTGTACAAGTGAAGCTTTTAATCTTGGTTGTAGCATAAGAGGCACAAAAAAGACTTCAAACCAGAAATGCGAGTTTGATGAACGGTTGAACACCAAGCAGCATCCAATTAGAGGCATGGCGCTGCAGCGTGGCTAAGATGAAATGTCACACTCCTGAGGAGGGTGGGAGAGAACGGGCAGTTTCCCTTGCTCACAGTAAAAGGCCAACTCCTGAGAGGCTCAGCGGCCAGGGGCAGCGGGGGAGTACGGGCAGCCTGGGGCCAACAACAAACACCGCAGAGACAAATTCCACTGTGCAACTTTTCTGCCAAAATCTCTATCTTCCTAGCTGGGTCATGGTAGCAGGAGATCAGCCCAAGGGCCTGGGATCTTTCGTGCTGTTTGAATAGGGATTTGTAAAGAAAGATTGCTGGGGCGGGCGGGGGGGCGGAGACAACAGTCTATCTTAGGTGCATATCTGGCACCATTATCGGCATGACTCAATCTTTAATGAGTTTACCCTGCCAACATCCCCACGAGGCAGATACAGATGGGGAGCTGAGGCAGAGCAGGGTAGCAAACCCAGGACTTCCATGGCTTGCACCCTCACCACTAGACTATTCTTCCTCGCTGCACTGAATGACAGCTCTAGGGCAGGCATAATTAAATGGTCAGAACACAGGATTGGGAGACCGCAGCCCTTAAGGCTCTTGAGTCTGAGGCCAACTCCCTCTTTGGCTTTGAGCAAGTCACTTACCGTCTCTGCTTCAGTTTCCCCATTTGCAAAATGGAGATGATAACCCTGACCTCCCTACAGGGGGTTGTGAGGAGTGAACCATATTTTCAGAAGGGATTGGAGGTTGTTTGTTGTAAAGGCTGGCTGAGATTTTCAAAGCTTCCTAAGGGATTTGGACACCCTAGTCCCCAAAACTTTAATACTTTGAAAATCTCACAGTGAAATCCCAATAAGAGCTTTGCCACTGACTTAAACGGCCACAGCGTTTCCCCTTCAGCTGTCAAGTGTAGCTGTCAGCGTGTGCCAAATCCGCAAGTCCTTATCCAGTGTTGACTTGGTCATTACTCAAGTAAAACTTCCTTTCCAAGACACAGCCCGAACGAAACAGAAAGAGGACCACCACACTCAGGTGGATCCCATCCCTCAAGTTAGGTCTTGAGTGGTCAGTGTGGGACCACTCGGCTGCCATGAGAAAAGTAGCATCCAGGCCTATACAGGAACACCACAACCGGACAGAGGGTCAGAAACAACTCAGCACCTGGGCTGAAAATATATTCTGAGAAGATGAAAAGAGATCAAAAGCAACCAGCTGTCCGCACCCCTAACCCAGCAGTGCTCTGGAACTACTCCCAGAAACACCTCTCCTCATCCATGATGCTTGAATCCAGCTGTTAGCCCTGCCAGACCCCATCCTGGGGTGGATTTTCAAATGGCTTCATGCTGGTCTCAGCCAAATGAATGAACTCCACAGAAGTGGGGCTATGTTCACACCGCGTGCTTGTAAAATCCACGCATCACATCTTCTAGCTGTGTGCCCAGGGTCACTCACCCTACTGCAAGTGCCACCTGTGTGCACTGATTATCCTTGTTAACCAATCCTAGCCCCTTTCCGATGCTGGGTATCCCGATCCATTCCAACGTTCTGGAACGCCATCTCCCTGCCTAGGTAAGTACGTACCCTCCATGGCCCGGTCGTACCCGAGCACCTCAGACATCTATGAGGACATCCTCACAACACCTCTCAGAGGGAAGGGTTGTCCCCCCTTTTACAGAGGGGTGAACTGAAGCGCACCTAGATTAAGAGACATGGCCAAGGTCAGAGAGGGAGTGTGTGGCATAGCAGGGAATTGAATCTGAGTCCTAGTCCAGTTATCTTAACCCCATGAACCTCCGCCTGGTGCCATTTGAGTTTCCTTTAACCTGCTCTCTGACCAGGAGCTTTTCCATCTTAACCCAGCCCTGATGCCTGTGGGATTTGCTCCAGTTCAGAAGTGCTCCAGCACGATGCAGCTCTGTATAGTTATGTTTCTACACAACTCATCTCAAACCAGCTACGAACCCAGCAGGCCTCCGATTACCCCAGATGCCCACTACTCTTCAGCCCAGCTTATTTTATGTTCCCAGCTGTCAAACGGCAGCCTCTAAAGAGACTCCTAGACCCAAAAGAAAAGCTGCAAACTCCATTTCCCACATGTCTCCCTTACACAAGTGGCATGGCCTTTGCTTGGGAAAACTGGGTATAAAAGGGTGGGGGAGGGGGAAGGGGACACATAGTGGATTCTGAGAGTGAATGACACCAGTTATTCATGTCATCTTCAAGCCATTTTCTCTCCCATTCCTGCTGCGGGAGAGCAGTTCTCTTTGACAGCGGATCGCCCCTTCTGGTTAACAAAGAGTTAAATCCTATTGCAGCTGCGTTCCCTCCTCCTCATCAGTCTGTTTAAAAAAACATCCCAAAAGAGCTGACTGAAGAGGGAAACAAAAATGTTGAGATGCCGGATTTACAATCAGGGCAAGCGGGCAGGTCTGTTCTGTGCTAAAAGGACCCTGAATTAAAACCTCAGCTCCTTCCTGGTTCACAAATGGCTCCTGCCCTGAAGACATGTCACTTAGGAAGCTGCCTGTACTGAATGCTCAGCTGCCTCCACTTAGGATATGTCTGAAGAGCAGCCGGGAGCCTGCTTCCCAGCCAGGGTAGAGAGGAAATAGCAGCATAGCTGTGGGTAGCCCGGGCAGCGGCTCGGACTAGCCACCCCAGCATACACCCAGGGCGCCAGGCAGGTTTGTACTCATGCATTGGTGCTGGAATTATGGGAGCTGCTGCACCCTGGCTTGAAAGTGGTTTCCATCATATCCAGGGTTTACAATTTGGTTCAATGGCTCTCAGCACCCCCACTATACACATTGTTCCAGCACCCCCTGTATTCCGGTGGCTAGGTCATGCTGCCGCTCTGGCTATATTGCTAGCTCGAGCAGAGCTAACCCATCTCTCCACCCGCCACAGGACGCATGCTCCTAGCTGCAGTGTAAACGTACCCTTAGACAGCTGCTTCACCAGAGAGACACCCCAGCTGAGAAGGCTCTTGCTTTGGGAAGGCTGTTACACACCCGAATCTCAAACACAGATTTGAAAATCATCCACTGGGACCATGTTGTTCATGATTGATCGTTCAACTCTGAACCTGATATGTGTGTGTGTGTGTGCACATGCACAGGTCCCTGTGGATATGTAATGTGCAGAGGATGGGGTCTGGAAGGAAGGTTGATTCTTTCAAGAGGGGGTTTAGGGAGAAAATTTAGCTATGAATGATCAGTGCAAAAAGGACTGGTGCATAAAACCATCAACACCACAGTGCAGAATAAGAATACTCCCAGAGTAAACAGTGTGCAGTTTTCTATTAATGACATAGTGCTGGATTAACTCTGGCCCCGTAAATGTCCTTAGACTTATCACTCTATGGTACCAAGCCTGATGAAAACCCTAGGAAGCCGCTCATTAAAAGCCGAGCAAACGCGGTGCCCCATTAGATGAATCTTTCTCCTGAAGTTGCGGCTTCTCCTTCTCTCTGCTCAAGTAGACAGCAAGACTCCGCAATCACTTGAGCCTCCTAGGAAGAGGGTTAATTTCTCTGGATAGCCAGAGTGGACATTTGTCCTGATGTCTCTGTTCTCAGAACCGTTTCACGCGCAAGCTACATGAGTTCAGTCTGGCAGTGATCGCTCGGGATGACAGGATATAAGAAGTGGAGGCAGCTGACTAGACTCCTCCGCCTTACATTGCTGATTAAGTAGTGGGGCTTGCAGTCTCCATTATCGCGGCGAGGTAGTGAGCGACCCGTCCTGTGGATCTACAGTGTGCTAACTGGCCATGCTAGTGCACTCTGACGTACTGCACAGTGCACAGGGCGAGTTAGTGCGCAGATAGCTAGCGTGCTGTAGAATGCTGGCTTGCCATGCGCTAACTCACCATGCAGAAAAGCCATGGACTCTGTCATACGATTCAGAATTCCCTTTCCCCTCCTACTAGGCATCCCGACCCCGCCCTCTTTCCTCTGCTCCCTTCCAAGGACAAAGAAAAGACAAGCACCTCCTCTCCACTGCTATTTTAATGCTGGCCCCTGGGACAGATCCCAGTGTGATCCACGTCGTGGATATCTATTTTAGGTTCTTACATGAGCCCCATCACAGTCATATCTGGACACCTCACAATCTATAATGTATTTGTTCTGACAACAGCACTGTGAAGTAGGGCAACGCTATTATATGAGACACAGAGTGTCTGGGGAAAAACCACACGCAAGTCTGTGGCAGAGCAAGGAACTGAAGTCAGGTCTTCCTAACCCCAAGCTAGCACCCTCACTACCAGACCATCCGTCCTCTCAGAAGGGACAGAGCGAACTGTTGCAGCACAGAGCAGGGCAAGCCATCCTGGGGTTTACTGGAAAAAATATTTGACATTCACACTGCGAAAGGGCTATGCAAACTATACACCACACACAGCACCAGTGAAATGCAGCCACCTCTGGGGGGGGGGGCAGCAGCCAAATCAGCGTCTGATGCATTGCACTACAGAGGGTGGGAAGGAAATTTTGGCCCAGGACACCAGAACAGACTTCTGTTCTTCAGAACAAGTGCCTGGGAATCTTTTGGGCCACCTCTGCAGTTGGTGGAAATCGAGCAATATCCACCACTTGAAAATCTGCCCAGTTGCCTCAACCGTGCACAGGTGACTTAAACCGTTACGGTCTCATGCCCTTTGTCGCAGCCACACAATGTACCGCACAGATTTCTATTTACCTCTTTGAGAAATATGAAGCGCAGAGCTGTTCCTGTGGGGATTTGAACCTGCGGCTGCTCTTCGCTAAGTGCTTGGAATGCTAAACCCTCCCTTTCCCCTTTCCTCTCTGCACCCAGACTGCTGCAAAGCCCCTTGCCCACAGCACCAAACTGGCTTTGCTGGACCTGCGGCGCTAGGAGGAAATTCTCCATCTGGCTCCGGCTCTACCATCTCTGAGAATACAATAAAGACAAAAGCAACAGCTACTAGCTGTCCCGGGCCTAAGAGCCCACAGAGCTCTTCATCCAAAACTCCCTTGGCTGGCTGGTGAGGGAAACAGTTTGGCAGCATTGAAATCTTTGCTCTGTCTCTCCTCTCCCACCCCTTCCGCCTGCCTCCATGCTCTCCTCTTTGCAGTCTTACTGCCACTCAAGTGGAAATTGGTCTCTGGGGAGGAGAGGGGGCATGGGATTTTCAAATGCCTCTTTTTTGAGCTGACAGCAGCCCTTTCAGCCCAAATGTTGCTCAAAAAGGTTCATGGAGACAGATATGTATTTTTATGAGCGCCCCAGAATGAAATCTTTTTAAAAGCTCCTTTTCTTAAGCACTTTGAAATAATTAAAGTCTTCCATCAAATTACACCACGGATCTCTCTATGAAAAGCCTTTAATTTCCATCCACATAATGTAACTTCATCCAAAAGATGAACTCTGTGGGCTTTTTTTTTTTTTAATATTATTTTTTTAAAAAATATCATGCTGGGAAAATTTAATTTGATTTTAGCCTCACTAGAATGTTGGACGATGCAACGTTCTGTCAGCAGATCACAGCTGCAGCGGTAAATCACAAACCCACCCGCTTCTACGCGTCATGTTCAATCAATTCAGGGCCTGCAGGAGCGAAGTCCCAGTACGCACATAATCCTGGAAGGGTAACCCAGAGTCACTGCAAAACTTGAGCATCAGATCCTTCCCTTAGAGACGCCTTCATCCCAGAGACTGAGGCAGGCCAAAAAGAACAAAGGTCTGGCAAGCGCTCACTCACGGCGGAAGAGTCAAAATTTAATATTTATTAAAATAGGTTGGGGGCAGGGTGGGGAGAGCTGCCAGTTTAACCTCTGCTTCTTAGGGTTTGTCTCCACTGGAGCAGATCTAAAGTGTCCTAGCTTTGGTCAAGCTAGTGCACCAAAAACAGCAGCGTAGCTGGGACAGGCTAGCGGCCTGAATACGTACCTATCATCTTGGATGGGAGGGATTGTACTCGGGGCAGCAAGCCTACTCTGCTGCCTCACTCCTACCACAGCTACACCACTATTTTAGCTCACTCAAAGCTAGCACCATCCTGAGATGAGGGCTGCAACCCTGGGCCCACCGAAGTCAACCCCTGTATTAGCAGCAGACTGCTCCACAGGCCCTATTTGCATTAGAAAAAGGTCTGTCTGGATTTCATTGTCACTCCTTCTCCTGCCCTGTAGTCACTTAAAGACTATTTGGCGTTACACAGATGAAGAGTCTGCCCCTCAAAGGGGTGGGGCCAGCTGTGTGAGGTTTATGTATTAGCATCTCAGAAGGGCGAGTTTCAGAACACTGAAGACCGGGATCCGGAGCGCGGGAGAAGGCATCCAGAGGCTGCTTTCTCCTGTGCTCATTAAGTCGTGTATTTCCATACAGGAAAGAGGGAACCATCCACCTACACGGTGCTCCTCACCGTAGTAGCAGAGTACCTGCATAACGGGGTGACTCTACTTTCCCGGAGTAAGAAGGAAGCTGGGGGAACAAAGCTAACATTTTGAATTGCATCAGACAAGCAAGAGGAAGCCCATGAAAGCAGCAGCACAGGGGGCAATAATCACCAGAGACATTCAAATGAAAGGCCGCCAAGTGTTTGATCAGCAGCTGCCCGATGCTAGATCAATATAAGCGTCAAGAGGTGGCCTCCTAAGGACGTGGGGAAATAGAATCCCTTCCCACCCCCATCTGAAATAGCTCGGATTTGCCAATTTTCAGGGCCTGCTAGAAGGTCCTGTCCTCTGACTATCTTAGACACTTATGTGGTCCCCATTACAGCAGTATCTGAGCACCTGAGGTTGGGTAGCAATTTTATCCCCATTTTACAGATGGGAACTGGGGCCCAGAGAGCCGGACGTGCCCAAGGTCACAGAGGGAGTTTGGGGTGGAACAAGGAACTGAATGCATATTTTCCAAGTCCCAGGCTGACACCCTAGCCAGGGATCATCCTTCCACTCCACCCAGCCTCTGAGGAGAATTAGGTGAAAGCAGAGCACTGGCTCGTGCCTGAGGTGTTGCGATTTGTATTCAGAACTGCTGCTTGGTAGGAGGAGTGAGTGATTGTTGCTTGCCTCTGACTTTGTCATTGTCAGTACAGGGCAGAGCGCTCTGAGCCAGCGTGTGGACACTCTGTTTGTTTCATTGAGACTATAAAAACAAACAAACATGAGTACGTGCAGAACAAACTCTCATTATAGCCTGCAGGTCCAAAAGCAAATGAAATGTCTGGAGAATCCCAGCCTGCTAAGGGAGGCAGCGAGGCCGACCTGACAGAGCCCTGGACTAATAGTCCAGACACCTGGGTTCTATTCCCAGCTCTGCCTGTGGGCAAGCCACTGCCCTTCTCTGTGCCTCAGTTTCCCCACTTGTAAAAAGGGATGGGGAACTGAGGCACACGGTGGCTAAGTGACTGTACAAGGTCACAAAGGGAGTCTGTGGTAGAACGGGTCTTCCAAGTCCTCAGCTAGTGTCCTAACCACTAGACAATCCTTCCTCACCTCCCTGTCAAAACCACATACACGTTGCAAGAGGAAGAGATGGAGGATAAACAGTTACAACACAATGGAGCAGAATGTAGGCACAGTAGAACCTCGGGAATGGAGGTCGTTGCTAACTCTGAAAGTTTTGTAACTCTGAACATAACATTATTGTTGTTCTTTCAAAAGTTTACAGCTGAACGTTGACTTAATACAGCTTTGAAACTTTGTTATGCAGAAGAAATATGCTGCTTTCCCTTTATATTTGTAAATAGTTTATGTTTAACACAGCACTGTACTTGCTCTTTTTTTGGCCTCTTTTTTGCCTTTTTCTCTGCCTGATTGCGTACTTCCAGTTCCAAATGAGGTGTGTGGTTGACTGGTCAGCTCGTAACCCTAGGGTTTTACTGTACTGTACTATAGGAGATGTCAAGACCAACCATTGGCTTTGCAGGACTGGTGCCATTAGCCCCAAGAGAAGATATGGGTGGATGACTTTGGGACCATCACTTCTCTCCCCTGCTACACTCACCAACTTGCACCAAATCTTCTCCCAAAATGCAAGCCAAACCTTTGGAAGTTTGGAGGTGGGGAAGGAGAGGACACGGGGAAAAGGCAGGGTGCCAGCGTGATTACCTCGCTCCCACCTCCTCACTTTCACTCTTCCTTCTGCACTCTCAGGTTGCATATGGGGCAGAGCGATGGAATGCCAGGAGAAAACTCTCTGGTGGTAGGTGTCTCCAGAGCAACCAGAAGCTAGACACAAGAGGTGATTCTCCTGAGGTTTCTAGCTCACTTTCACAGTCCCAAGAGGTACGCATTGGTTGGCTAACGGGTTGTGACATTTTGGCAGCTTCACCAAATTGCAGTGCTGCACCTCTCCGAGGTTCACATATCAGTAACTGCGGACACTGTGAGACTGAATAACTGTGCGGGATGAGGCCATGCCATCCTTTGTAAAGCGCCTGGAGAGCTACAGCTGCAAAGGGCTGCAGAAGAACCAAGTATCAGTTAATGCTAAGATTCTAGGGTGCATCGCAGGGACAGATGTAGTTTCCTGATTCAGTGGGTGCAGAGATAGGAGGCAAGGGAAGGGTTTGTGGGGTCAGACAGGGCCCAGGCCTGCAGTGATGCTACCCTCCTCGTGAGGATCAGGGGCCCTCTGCCCTGTGTGCACTCCTGGTCCCATCTCTCCCTGAGCTGCAGCCCCACTGCTGATGGGAGCAGTATCCCTGACTCCCCTTCTATCTCTGGGTTCTCAGCCTGGCGGGTCACCTCCGGCCTGGTGTGATGATGCCAGCAGCAGGTCTGTGAGTCACTTTCCACACCAGCGCCAATGCCCCAGGTCACACCACCATTCGCTCAAGTTTGGCCCAACCACCCTTCTGCTAAACTCATGCAAGTGTACGTTGGCTAAGCCGGGCTTGATTTCTGTGGGTGCCACTTCATACATAGCCCCCACTAATGCCGTCCTGATGCACTCAGAACATTCAGTTTTGGGGCAGGAAAGCTGTTCTGTTGCAGAATGCATGCCTGTAGGGACCCAATCCTGCAACTCGTGAGCACTCTAGCTGCCAGCCAAGCATTTAAGCACATGTTTAACTTCAAGCTCATGAGCAGGCTGGTTGACTTCAAACAAATGACTCGCATGTTTAAAGTGAAGCACGTCCTGAAGTGTTTGGCTGGATCGGAACCGGAGCGCTCACACCTTGCTGGAGGGAGTCCACATGCTGCAGATCATACACATTGGGTGAGCCTTTGCTCTGTGCCTTTTGTATCACAGTGAGTTGGGAAAGCAGTCAGAGCCCGAACCTATAATTTACTGGCCTCTATGGATTAATCTCAGACCCCACCAACGTCATGATTTTATAGCAAGTATTTGTGATTTAATTTCCTTTTTTATAGCGGTATTAAAAAAGGAAGGTTTTAGAATCCTTCATGAATTAAAACAACCCAGAAGCAGAGGCCTACACGGAGGTTTTGACAGACTTGCATAATCTGCTCGTCATTGACAAAAGAGGGGATGTAACTGTTCCTTTGGGGGCAATGGACTAGATTCATCCTTAGCATAACTGCACCAAAGTCACTGGCGTGAAAGCAGACACGGATCTGGCTCACTGGTCAGTAACACCTGGCTCCTACAGCGGCCAATCCAAAACGCAGGGAATTGAGTGTTTCCATTGACTTCAATGGGTTTTGGAGCAGGCCTGTCAAATATTGTTCATCCATAGGCTTGTGAAAACAGCAAACCTTCCCCACCCATCACCCTCTCATATTTTTTCCACATCCTTCCATTCAAAAGCTCTGCTCCCCTCTCCCAGCTATGCCACCATATGCCCCATTCCAATGTGCTCTGCCAACATGCCTGCTCCCATTTTAAACCCGCTCCTCTACCACATTCACCTTTTAAACACTGACATGCAGAGACTGCAGCCAGAAGGAACCACCGTCATCATGACACACATCGGTGTCGATACGCACACAGGTACGAGAGCTAGCTGCGGCAGCAGAGAGCAGGAATATGAATGTCAGGTTGTAATGACTTCAGGGGAGTTATTCTATTATTAAGCTGACCCTGGGGGCTCCTTATTACTTGGGTTATTGACCCAGCAGCAGCCATTGCAGTCTGCCAAGTAGGTTGGAACACGAGGACTCAACCTGTCGATTATGACAGTTTGGCGTTACTCCAATCTACCGCATGAAGGTGGTAACAGAGAAGGGCCCATATGCGAATAAAGCACAGGTAGTTATGCCTCCTTCTTGACCCTGAGGTCACATCCTGGCTGCTGTCACAGACGGTGAATCAGCCTGTGTTGCTCACATCAAGCTAGTTGAGTAAAATCATCCCTAACTTGCAATCCTTACAACATATTTGACAGATAGCAACCGTTGTAGCTACCTCTGGGATGTAGCATAGCAGCCAAGTGGAGCACAGCCCCCTACACGAGAGCGACGGAAGAGGTAGCTGTGGCCACAAGCACCTCAGCAAGCTCCTAAATCTAGTGAAAAGCGTCAGGGGATCTGTAATGTCCATGTTGCCCTTATGGAAAATGTCCAGGCTGCCCTTACGAGGTAAGGGGCCATGGAATTTAATAGAGAGTGATGAGGTTTCTGTAGAATTTTTAAGGCCGCCTACAGGGTTCTATGTATGCAGTGGGGTAGCCATGTCGGGTCCAGGATATTAGACAGACAAGGTGGGTGACGTAACATCTTTTACTGGACCAACTTCTGTTGGTCAGAGAGACAAGCTTACACAGAGCTGAAGAAGAGCCTTGTGTACACTTGAAAGCTTTCGCTCTCCCCAACAGAAACTGGTTCAATGAAAGCTATTACCTCACTTGCCTTGTTTCTCTCTAGGATTCTACAGCAGGCATAGAATTAGCCAGTCAAATTCTACAGGCTGGAGGGAGGAAGTGGCATTCCCACCTGGCTCCCCACATGAAGTTTTCACAGGCGGTGCAAAGTCAAACGTACGCCTTTGTTGGGGGATTGCCTTATAGGCAACAACCCACATTGAGCCTCCAAGCTTTCTCCCTAAGTATGGCAGTTCCCAGTGTTTCCTACAGGAGCCTGCCACCCCTTGTTCTCTCCGCTAGGAAAGTCACACCTATATTTCTTATACCTTAGTGGAGCTCTCTCGCCTCCCTCTGCCACAGTGAGTCAGCAGAAATGACTCCCCAGATTTATTAAAATTTAAATGGTGGTAGCGTAGCACACACTCACCCGTGGGTTACTGTAGCACCTATAAGGCTCATTGAGCTGTACAAACATACAAGGAAAAGACAGTCCACGCTCCAAAGAGCTTGTAATCCAAGGATAAAATGAGAGCCAGGCAAACTGGGGGGGAGAATAAGGTACCCATGAGACAATTATGATGAGAGAGGCAACAGTCACAGATTTATTGCAGGGTTCCAACTCCTGTAGACAAAACAGGACAATAGAAGATCCCTGCAATCCTCTGTGGTTTCATAAATCCTGGCACCCCTGCTACAGCTGGCTTGAAAATTACTAGAGAAACAGGTTAAAATGTTCGATTAAATTACATCATTTTTCTGAGTCGTTTCCACTGAACACCTTTCATCTCATTGCGATTAAATTCTTTAAGACTTTTCTGTAAGGGAAATACTGAAATCTGTGGGTTTTTTTAGTTATTATTCCTAGAAAAGTAGGTAATTAGAACCAACCAACAAGCAAACCATATAAAAAAATCACCCAAACCACAGTTGGGTTAAGATCATACACACAGCCACAGGATACTGCTGCAGCGGCAGGGAGACGGAGCCAAGTGAGTCAGGTAGGATGTGCCATCAAACGGCTCTAGGGGCTTCATTTGCGCCGATTATCACTTCAGACAAAGGGAATAGAGAGAAGGAGTTGGCATGTCTTGGCTGCATGCAAATGTGGCCTAGTGGGAGGATGGGAGCAGGGTTAGTAGGTTGCCAGAATGGGATAAATTCATCACAGTTCTGACGGGGGAAGGTTCGTCAGGTAATTTAATTAATAAAGAACATTCCCATTCATCAACATTCAAAAAGTCAATAAATACTAAAAACCTCAAGCGGTAATTACTATGGCTTGTTTGTTTGATTTTGTTTTTTTCCTTTGACAAATGGGATAGAACTGAGGATATTTTTACCAATTCAGTGGAAATAGCAACCCCAGGTGATATTTATTAATAAGAGGCTGGAAAAAAACTTGGCCACTCTCCCTGGGATTTCACTCCTCGGATTTTCATTTTCATCAATCAAAACGAAATATGCAGAGTGGATGGCGACAGATTCGCCTTCCCCCGCCCCTCTCCATTCCTTTAATGACTTTGCCAACGGAGAAAAATTCACATGTGGCCAAGAACAGCTATATTTGTTGTTTTAGCCTGGTGCTATATTTAGTTATAGATGTGATATAACTTGTGCAATCGCCTTCCGTTTCAGGAGTGAATTACACAATCAACTGCCACCCCGTGCATCTGCCTACACCAGTTATGTTACAACATAAGGGCCGGACCCTGCTTACAATCACTGCCAGGTATAGTGCTGGCGACCGTGAATAATCCCAGTGGGACAATGCTTACTACTCAAAGCGGTTTCAATGGAGTCGAAAAGACCACTCATTAGCATCAGCGCTTGTGCAACTCGTGCTAAGAGATTGTGAGTCTATGCCACCGTCTAGGGGCTGGTCCATAGAAGAAGTTTTTGAAACTGCTATAGCTGCCCACTAAGGGGCTTAAAACCTAGTGCTCTGCATGGTTGAGCCCCACCGACTAGCATAAATGGAAGAGACTCTTGCTTTTACTTTCTTTTTTAATATATTTAAAAATATAAAAGCTGAGATTGTCATAAAATAACAAAACTCCAGGATCTAGGATGTTTAGAAAAAAACCCCACTCCTGGTATTGTAAGACTTGTAAATCATGAGACATGGCACCGGGATCCCATTAGAACACAGTTAGACATTTTAGTGTAGGCTGAGTATAATTGCTTCCCCGTGACTGGATTCAAGCCTTGTGCTGTCCAAGGATATCACTCGGTGGCTAAATCCTGTCTACACTAACAGCTTAGCGTTGTGTTGAGGCTGGGTTTCCTGGCCCTGTGATGGCTGTTTCCCAGATAGGATTTAAATCCTTGCAATCAGATCTGTGTGGCTGGACTCTCTCACCAACACAGGTTTCTGCTGAAATCAATGAGCTCTGTATTGGCCCAGGGAGCAGCCCACGTGGGTCAGATTGCAGAAATAGGGCCTAAACCCCTGACCTCCTTTCCAAAGAAAGATTTTCACCTGCATACACTGAAAGGCAGGAGGGGTTCAAGAAGGAACACGCACACACATCGCATGGTATAGAAATTAATACAAAACAGCAGCAGCTCTGAGTTAACTCCAGACACAGAGAGAGAGAAAGAAGGGTGCTGATTCCTACATGTCACATGGACACACACAATCCTTCTGACTGCTTTATGGGTTAATCACAGGTTTCAGCCCCCAGCCCTTTCAGAGACTCCACAAGTGCAATTAATCACAATAATTAATGTTACATGGATGCTAGAGGCCGCTAACAATCAGGAAGGGAAGAAAGTTTTCCCTAACTTCTAATATGTTACCTTTTACTAGCCCTATTTCCCAGAACAGATCATCTCCCACTAATGATAAAAAAAAAGCAGATGTGGATTCAAGGTCATATCATGTCCTTCATCATCTTCCCAGCTGGAGAAGAAACAGCCTTTTGTACATCTCTATTTGCTTTGTGCATTGCATTTCAGTTACCCAACCAAAAATAAAGTGGCCGGGGGGGGGGTGGGGAATAAGTATTAAGACATAAAACTTTATTGGTTAATTTAAAATTATGCTTTGAAACAAAACCCTCTAGATTGGCAACGATGTATTTCAAGATGTTAAAAGATGGAAGAACACAAAAAGCACTCGAGGAATAAACAACCTCATCTCAGAGCGTATATTTTGTCTTCATTATGCCACCGAGAAGGTGTTAATATACAACGTACAGCGTATTAATCACCCCTCTAACTTCCAAATGCGAAATGCATCATTAACACTCATGTTGTTTTCAATTAGTTTGCTGCATTGGAAGGAAGGGAGGGAAGGCAGCTTTTCTCACGAAAGCGCACTGTGTTTTTGAAAGTCTCAGGATCAAAAAACCAGTTTGGGTGAAACTCTTGCCTGTCTGCCACGTACAGAGACCTGCTGCTGCTAAGATGCAGAGCAGCGTTGAATTGCCGTGGCTATATGACATGTTCTATGGTGCCCAGGATAGACTATGGGTAACTTTTTCAAAAGCACCTAAATGACTTCGGAGTCTAAATCCTATTGTCAAAAGTGACTCGGGCACTTGGGACCAGATTTTCAAAAGGATTCCGGTATCTAAAGATACAGATAGGCTCTGACCAGGTCAAGATTGGAGAGGCAGGAGCATTAATATATTAAGGGTAAAATTTTCAAAACTGCTTAAGTCCCATTTTCAAAAGTGACAGGCATCTATGGGCCTAAATCACACAGACTTTCAATGTGAGGGTCTTGCGGGTAAGATTACCAGTGGCATTTGCAAACCTAAAGATGCAAATAAGTGCTTTAGAAAACTAGCCCTTTAACAGGTAAGGTGCCTGTCTGCAACTTTAGGCACCTAAATACCATTAGAAATGACAGTCTAGGTGTCAGTGAAGGCCAATGGGATTTAGGCTCATAAGTGCCCAGGGTAAGTAAAAATAAATTAATATTTTAATCTGATTTTTAATTTAAATTAAATACATTTTTTAAAATGACCTATTTAAAATTAAATGTGAAATTATGGCAAATCTATGTTAAGACTTAAATTTGCTACAATTTGTTAAAATCATTTAAATTTAATAAAAAATAATAATAAGCAATACCTGTTTTAAAAGTTTTTTTAAAAGTCAAGCCACGGAACTGGTAGAAGCCACTGGCTAAGCACCTGGAACATAGTTTGCCGACATGCTAAACCAGCTTTTGACAGCAGTCGCTCTTCTGCAGGGGCAGAGAGAATAACTTCTTCATTCCAGTTCATTCAATTAGTTTAGTTAAGAAGCAATAGAAAGTTGAAAAATCAGGAAACTTGTTTTCCTCTTCCAATTTCTGAATAAAAACTACATGGGGAGAGGATGAGATCTACTAGTTCTAAAATCTTGAAAGACATGATGACAAGAAACAATCAATCAACCAGTTTATTAAACTACAGGTAATATTTCCCTCTCTTTAATAACTCAGTTTTAAAAAGCTTTTTATGTATCTAGCATATTTAAGTTAGTTTTATGTTACTACTAAAAACAACTATTAAAATATTGTTGTGTGTGTTTAATTGAACTCCAATTTCCATCCAAATAGAGCCTAACACAAAATCATAAACATTAATCTTCTAGTAAATTAAAATTCACCATTCACAATTTTCTAACATAATAAAAAATGTAAAAATTAAGAATCTGAATAAATGTATGCTAAGCTATACAATGCCTTAAATAAATGTGCATAGATATAGAAAATCCTTTTCGTTAGGAAAAAGTAGAAAATTTAGTACAAAGGTTATATTTAGTTGCAAATATATACTTAGGTGCCTGTTGCTTTTGAAAATGGGACTTAGGCACTTTAAAATATTTTAACCTTAACCTGTTAATGTCCTGCTGTTCCAAAGCTCAACCTGGTCAGAGCCTAACTACATTTTCTAAAAGGCCATATTTTCAAGAGCTTCCATTTAGACACCCAAGTAAATGGCCAGATTTTCAAATGAATTCAGTTCAAAAATCAAATTGGGTGCTGAGCTCTTTGAAAATCTGCCTCTTTTTTGAAACTCCAGTCTTCAATAAACATAGATTCCACCATTAAACCTAGATCACTGTTTCAAGGCCAACTCTGCAGGATAATCTCTAGCCTGTCTGAGAAGCACCATCACCTGGGTGGCCCTACGGAAACACGACCCCAAACCGAAACGCACCGTGCAAGCTCCAAATCACCAGGAAGGCCCATATCCTCACAGACCATTCATCCGGCTGGCCAGCTTTCAAGCCCCCCGTAGTGGAGCAGCACTCAGAAAACCAGAATATAGCCCCAGGTCAAGGCATAATAAAGGCTGACAATTCAGGCATTTCCAGAGATGCAACAGAGCTCAGATCAAAGTTCTGGAACCATTCCTCTCCCTGAACCAAGATAGGACATCATACTCGGACTGTCCCAGCTACGTGGTGAACTGCACTGTAGACACCCTCTTGAGGGCATCTCTGAGGTGAAAGACCTGGCTTCATGCTTCACGCTCTGGATAGATCCAGTTCTGCTTAGACTAACTCCGTCTCAGGCAGGGAGAAGCGGACTGGACTGCTCACAGCATCTGTGTCGCTCTGTCAGTGTGCTCCCCACCTCCACCCTTCTGCCTGCCCAGGCAAGCATCTCTAAGGTGTTAGTAGAGCCTCCTAGGGAAAGGTCACCCTTGCCAGTCTAGCTGGAGCCAGCCAGGGAATATTCCCTAGTTGAGAATTCCCCTTCTCTGTTTCCCCCAGGAGTCTCATCTCTGCCATCATTTCATTTGATTCATTTCCCTCTTTGATTTCTGGCATCCAGGCAGGATAATCTTAGCCAGATAAACCAAGCTGCATATGAGATTTATAAATAATGATAGTAATAATAATAATACAGATATTTCCAGTTCTCTGCACAGAGAGTCAGGAGTGGAATGAAAGTATCCTATTCAAAGCGGCACACAGGATCCAGGGAGGGACAGAGTATGTATTTTATTTTGGGGTGGGAGATGTGAGATCAAATAGATAATATGGGCCCTGGTCTCTGTTTCTCCAGCACTGCATTCAGCTCTAACTTGCACTCTTCTTATGACCGTCTATGGGCTGCCGGCACCAGAGAAGAACTGGAGTCCAATGCATTCTGACCATGCTCCCAGGCTCCCTGGCCTGCCCCCTAGTCCAGGAATTAGGAGCAGGGACAGGTTGAGGGTGGCTCTAACAGTTCTAACCAGCCGGGAAGGCCCCCTGTACACACAGTATTCCCTGGCGGTCCTCTCAGCCCATTTTGTGTCCCCTGTAAGGTTACAGAGCAATGGAGAATTGGGGCCCAATACTTTACACATTTCATCTCACAGCCCTTAACAAAAGGGGGATGTGTGTTACTCTCCCAAAGGAGGAATGGACCAACACTGGAACTGAAAATGATTTGCCCAAGGTTATACAGCAAGCCAAATAATTGAACAGGAAATTGAATCCAAGTGTCCGGAAGTCCAGCCACCTGGTCTAACTGGTAGTTCAGGCTGCCCTCTACTACGGTCTGCAGAGGCTGGAAAACTCTTCGAGCTCACACTGCGGATCAGAAAGCAACAAGATTTAGATGTTTCTCCCCAAAGTGAGAAGCAAATAACTAAAAACTCCCGCACAGATCAGGACTGAGACAGATCCTGAGCCTTTTCTAATTAACAGGAGTTATGTGCATCGCCCCCTAACAGCGGCAGCAAATCCCATCTAATCCCCTTGTTACATCATGTGAGCTGTTTAACAAAACAGCCTTTTGTTTAAAGATGACACTTTTAGAGACAGACAGGACTGCCTGCCTGCCTGCCTGCCTGCGCCTAAAATTTACAGCCGAACTGTAGCTGGCCCCTTCCCTATTACCGTGCTCCCTTTTAGGTGGCTAATATGTATCTGGCCCAAATGGTTTCATATATGGGATGACCAAGGCAAACTGTTCTCACATAATCTCCAGGCTCAAGACTTGAAACTACACGCTGGTATAGGTTGCTATGGTTGCCAAGACTTAATGCAAACGGATGTAGGTAAAAAAGAAAATAGTTTAAAAAAAAAAAAAGTAAGACAGATCTGGGCCTTTTGCCATGAAAAATGTGAAGTTGTCCTTGACTCCAGAAGCAAATGAGGCATGAAACATATCAAAATGGGATATTCAATATATGGATGTATTTAATATTTTATGAGGCTAGAAATCTTGTTATAAAGGGTTCGGACAATAAATCAAGCAATGAGAGGCCAATTTTTTATTTTTATTTTTATTTTTGTATTGTGAGTAAAGTTTGAGCAGCTGTATAATTTGCAGGAGGAAAAAAGAAAAAGCCCTGTGCGAATAAAAGAATCTGAAAATACCACATATAAAACCAGAAACGACCGACTTAGCCATCAAGAGTAAAGATCATCATGAATCCCATGCATTATTCCGTTTACACACCGATCTTTCTATGATTCTTCTTCATTGGAGAGCCTCAAAATAGAGCTTTAGTGCTTCATAGACCTCATGCTAACCCCCTGCACAGGGAGGAATTTCACCACCAGGTAGATGAACCCAGTTAACTCTTTATGGCCTTTATTTCATTTCTAAAGTGTGGTGTGTGATGGGTCACATGAGTCACATGCATTGTTTCTGCTCCCTGTTGGAAAGCAGACTTTTCAAGCTGCAGAGCACTGAACAATAATGAGCAGTGCTGCCAACTCTCATGATTTGCTCATGAGTCTTGTGATATTTGGTATTTTTCCTAGAGCCCCAGCTCCTGGAGTCAAGTGAATATTTGATTGATTTCCAGCCTTCGTGGTAGTGGAGAAAAGCTTAAAAGCCTCAAGTAAGTGCACCCTAAAAGTTCAGAAGTTTCTATTTGTTGCTCCCTGAATTATCTCTGTAAAACAGAGTCAGACTCCCTTTGCAATCTGCTTGGGCCCCAATTCTGCAACGGATACCCGTGCAATGGACACCTGTGCCTTCCCTCCCTTCCTTCCAATGCAGCAAACTAATTGAAAACAACATGAGTGTTAATGATGCATTTCGCATTTGGAAGTTAGAGGGGTGATTAATACACTGTACATTGTACATTAACACCTTCTCAGTGGCATAATGAAGACCAAATATACGCTCTGAGATGAGGTTCTTTATTCCTCGAGTGCTTCTTGTGTTCTTCCATCTTTTAACATATTGAAATACAGGGTTGCCAATCCAGAGGGTTTTGTTTCAAAGCATAATTTTAAATCAACCAAGAAAGTTTTATGTCTTAATCCTTATCCCCACCCCCTCCTTCTTTTTTGTTTTTGTTTCCCTGCCATCGTTTAATTTGATGTTCATTTCCCCCTTTCATTTCTGCACAGTTCCACTGCATGGATCCAGTTGTAGGATTGGGGCCTTGGTTAGCACTGATTCAAATATTTGGTTCAACTTTCACTATGGCCAATGCCAAGTATTAAAAAATCATGAGTCAGCCCTCAAGAGTTGTGAAATTGGCTTAAAAATCTTAAAATTTAAAAATAAATAAATATGAGGTTCTTTTTACTTCCTTTTAGTTTTTGAGCCTTTTTGGATGCACTCGAATAACATTTTCAACCTTGTGTCTGTAACCAGGAGGGCTGGAATTTAAATGATAGCTGTAATTCTCACAGAATCACAGGATTCCAGCAGCTGGGGATTTAAGAAAACACACCAAATATTGCATGAATAGCTACTGTACTTTGACTGTTAGAGTTCTTTACTCACCCCACTCTCTGGTCATAATTTTTGGGGTTTAAGCAAAAGCCTCTGTTTTCCATTTCTGCACAGTCTCTTCCTTATGCAGAGATTATTGTAATGATCAAATAAATAGAGATTTGAGATTCATTTTTCCTCTGTAACCATGATCCCAGTCTGCCTGGTACAAAATTTAAATCCAATATAAAAATGGGAATAAACAATTTGGTCTTTCTTAATCCTCCAGACTATGGCATCAAGACATAATCCACAAAGCAGGTAACTCAGTTCTTTCTGACTCAGAAAGAAACAGAATGATCACTGAGTGATCTTTTTGTGAGATATATGTCAAATCCAATCCTAGAACTCCAATCATGGCTATTGATCCTGCTAGACCTTCCTTCAAAAGAGTTTTAAAACCTCCTATCTCCATTTCACACTGATGAAAGCAAAATAATTCAAAGTAGATGGGGGGAAATACACCATCAACTTTTGAACCATGAGAATTCATCCGGAGGAGCGCAGTTCCTACATAAAAGGACCCAATAGTACAGCTTCTAGGAGACAGATCAAACACACATTTCCCCCCATCCTCTCATTTCTAAATTGCACACATACAGGCTTTAAACTTTTCATTACTGGCTCCAGTTAAGCATTCTTGGGAAAATGAGTAACACTGAAAAGGGAAAATGACCTTAGGAATGTCTTATCAACAGTGGGGGGAAACAGACTATTTTATAACACGTTAACTAACAAACAGTAAACATGATTTGACATTTAATGCAGAGAAGGGCTACGATGTTTAAATCATGTCAGACAGTCACAGTTAGTCGGCTGGACATTGTTAACCCTCCAAGACTAGCAGATTTGATTTTAAGAAGGACACCACTTGTCTGCACTGAGTATCAAATCATATTTGCCATCATGTGAGTTAACACATGTTCATGAACACATTTTATAACACAACCCAATTTCCAAGTGAAAACTCATTTCCAGATTGCTTTGTAGCAGGCTTTTTCCTCCCTCATTTCACAGAATACTAAAATACAAGAGACCAAACTGATCCATTGAATTTCAATTGGATTACACCAGGGATATATCTGGCCTAATAGTTCTTACACACCTCACAGCCATTCTCTTGCCCCTGAAGGATTGTTCCCTAAATATATTTGTAATCGGTTTTTTCCCCAGTCTACATTTAAACGCCCCAAGCAATGGCAATTCCATAGCTTCCCTTAGAAGTGTACTGCTCTGTCTAATAGATTGCACCCTATAATGGTTACATACTATCAGCAGTTGAAGGCTTAACAACGCTCAGCAGAGAGACAGAGAGTCCCTGTTCCATTCACCTGTACACCACACCGATAAAGTTTAACCCTCTTTCTCCACTTAAACAGGCAGTGGGATACCTTCCTTCCCCCCTGGCACCCTTCTGCCCTAGCAACAAACAAGAACCCTGGACCGTCTCTGTGTTTAAATCACTAAGTCTGTACATTGCATTTTCTTCAATCTCCCCAAATCAATCTTGGGCCAGAGGGGTACAGGTTGAAATCAGATTTAAGGGGGCAGTTGGGGACTAGGGGGAATGTCCCTTCACAAGTGGCGCAAGCAGAACGTAAGAACAGCCAGACTGGGTCAGACCAACGGTCCATCTAGCCTAGTAGCCGGTCTTCTGCCAGTGGCCAATGCCAGGTGCTTCAGAGGGAAAGGAAGCGGAGTGGATTAGGAAGAAGAGGTCTGGTGTCTCTGTGAGTCACCTTTCTCAGCCAGCTCCCTCTCTCTTTCGGGCACGGCTGCCCCCTGATTATCTCCACCCACCCACTACTGCCTGGAACGGGCTCCTCTTAGCCACCACAATCTCTCTGCAGATACAGGCACTGCTTGCCAAAGGCCCACCCAGCCCAGCCCCCATCATCCCACAGACCCACACCACTCTGCTGCTCACAATCTCTCTCAATTTCAGCAACGGCAAACTGCAGATCAGCCCAAATCCATCCTAACAGCAACAGGCTCCTCTATCCTGGCACACTGACTAGTCCTACAGATCCTGCTAACCCAACACCCTGGGACAGATTCGCAGGGGCTGCCTACACGTGAAAGTTACTCCAGAATAAAGCAGGGTCTCAAGCTATAATGAGTTATTCCAGATTAACTCCACGTGTGGATACTCTTATCCAGAATAATAATGCCTTATGCCCAATTAGTTTCCAGACTGGATTAAGCTAATTCAGAAAAGGGGACTCTTATTCCAGAACACCAGCATCCACACCAGAGGGTTTGGCTACACTTGTGAGTTAGAGTGCATTAAAGCCGCCACGGGCACCCTAGTCCACACTCGCAAGGCACGCAGAGCGCTCTGACTCCAGGGCTAGAGCGCTCCTGGTACTCCACCTCGGCAAGTGGAATAACGTTTGATGCGCCTTGGCTACAATGCCCGGGCGTCAATGTGAACAGGGTGTTGCATTGCTGTGTTCTGATCGGCCTCCAGAAACATCCCATAATCCCCTTAAGTCAAGTGGCCTCTCTTGCCATTGTTTTGGAATCATTGCTGGAATGCGGACATGCCCTTTGAAAGATCCGTTTCTGACAGCCGGCTGCTTACCTGCTCCGAGACAAAGTAACCACTACTGTGGAATGCTGTGTGAGAGAGAGAGAGGCGGAGGGAAGGGGGAGGTCGGCCGCTGTCTGAATTTACAAGACACCATGCTGACACGCTCTCAGTCCCTCCAAAACCCACTCTCTCTCCCCCCACATACACACAACACACTCCCTGTCACACTCCACCCCACACTACCCCCATTTGAAAAGCAAATTGCAGTCAATTGCATGCTGGGATAGCTGCCCATAATGCACCGCTCCTAATGCCGCTGCAAGTGCCGCAAATGTGGCCACGCCAGTGCGCTTGAAGCTGTCAGTGTGGACAGACTGCAGCGCTTTCCCTACTGCGCTCTCCGAAGGCGGGTTTAACTCTCAGCACTCTACATCTGCAAGTGTAGCCATGCCCGGAGTTAATCCAGAATAATTAATCAGGAACAGATCTTCCCAAATAATTCCCAGTATAGACAAACTTAGAGGCACTGAACCCCTTTCACACCATTCTGGCAGTGCGAGCGTGACTGTAATTTACATCACCAAAGCGGTGCTCTGAGAATCAGGTCATTCCCTGCAGAGAAGCCAGGTGACCGGCACTTGGTCTGAGCAGCCAAGTTAGCCTAGCCCGGGTGTGAGCGTCCCCACTACAACACTATACCCAGTTACCGTGTCCCCACTGGCTCTGAACCTGCCCGTGTGTATCTGATGGCATTCTTTGGGCCACAGCTCTCTACGACTCTTTCCCAGTCAATTGGGGGAGAAGTTGTCTGTCTTTCGGGGGGACCTGTGGCAAGGCACTGGAGGACTACCAGCAGTCAAAGAACTTAGCCTGTGTCTTCACTGCACAGGGATCAAGTTCCAGCCTGAGTTAGAATGGACTCCAGGTTCTAACCTATTTGCCCAGCTGGGTAAAGCTGGCCCAGAATTGAAGCACTTCCAAACCCAGGTAAAAGGTATATAGGTAGCTGGGGGCACCGGGGGACTAAAACCCAGGCAAGAGCCCAGGTTAACTGTGCAGTGAAGACAGACCTCAAGTCCCTCAATATAGACCCAAACCCAGTACTTGAAACTTCTCTTGATTCTTTGTACTGCAAGTGAATCAATCAGCACAGAGCCATCGTAACTACCAGCCAGCTCCTCCAACTCAGTTTCCTACCAGCACCCTGCAGACTTCAACAGACCTATTTATTCCATCATAGCTCCTAACTCCAGCTCTCCAGGAAGGATGCACTGGCATAATTTTTCCCCCCTAAGCCCAACTGCTTGCATCAGCCTCTGACTCACTTAGTTTTTTAATCTGTTGCGGGGGGAAAAGGGGAGGGGAGAAAGTTGTGGGGGAGAGAAAAGAAAGAAGAAAGACATTTCCAGGCAATATTCTCCGGCTCAGCGACTCCGTAAGTAAAACGTACACAACACAACGGCTTTATTCATTTAATGGAGAAGTAATTAGGAGCAAGAACAGGAATCTGAAAATGTAGACGTTATCCTTCCTAAAAGGAAGTCAGATTTCTAATTAGTGAAAGTAGCAGCTTCGCTGGGATTCTCTCTCCAAACAGTTGTTGCTGTGGGCTCATCTATTCTGTCGTTTCTCTTTCTTTTTTCTCTTCTGCAGTAAAACGGGGATTTTAACTACCTCTGTATTTGTATAAAGAAGGCTGCATGGTGAAATTAAAAACGGTGGAGTAAGACTGCATTCAAGGGAGATGATGGGGGAAAAAGGGCTGTAATTCTAGGACAACACACTAGCAAATTAAAAAAAAAAACCCAACCAACCAAAAATCCGGTTTCTAATCTGGTAAAACGGGCAAGGAAAACCGAGTGGCAATTCTCCCGCCCACCCCATCCGAAAAAGAAGCTGAAGAAACTGACTCTCCCTACCCTAGCGCAATGTTTCTCCGGCTGTGCTTCCTCTCTACCCTGGCCTGCCCAGCGCACACATCACCTTGTCTAAAGGACATAAAGTTCACAGAAGGCCACCAACTTCATCCAAAGAAACATCACGCAGGTTCCACCTCGGACTTCACCTCGCCAATGTCCTTCATGTCAAGGGAAGTCGTTCAGGTTAGTCTAAGGCACTGATTCTCAAACTTTCGTACTGGTGACCCCTTCCACACAGCAAGCCTCTGAATGCGACCCCCCTTATACATTAAAAATGCTTTTTTATATATTTAACACCATTATAAATGCAGGAGGCAAAGCGGGGTTTGGGGTGGAGGCTGACAGCTCACGACTCCCCCATGTAATAACCTCACAACCCCCTGAGGGGTCCCAAGCCCCAGTTTGAGATCCCTGGTCTAAGGGTTCTCAGCCTCTGGAGTGCCACCGCCCTGGTTTTCCCATACTGCTAACTGGGAGGAGGATACCAGCTAGATGTCTCCCAAGGAGTGTCTAACAGGGTGGCCTGGCCCCTTTGAAGAGCCAGAAGCCTGGGCTGGCCCTAGTCATTCACAACCTGGAAGGGAGTAAGTGAGTCTAAAAGGCAGCACGTGGCTCATTTGAGGGGGAACAGCAGGAGGAATCTGCAGGGATGGTCAGTCTCCTGTAGTGGTCCCAGAGGAAGGATGGATGGCTCCAGGTGGGAAGCCCCAGCTGGAAGTTTTCCAGTCTGATCATTTGGATGGTAAATGAGGCCCAGTGCCAAGGGTCAAAGACTAATTTGTTGTGGCTCATAATTCCCCAGGCTGGTGAGGAAGTTAGCGTATTACAGTGTCCCAATGTGGAAGAAAGTGAGAACCACTCGTTTAGACCCAAAGCTACCTACATCCCACAAAAATTGTCTCTTATTATATAGTCACATGGCCCCACACCTAATGAGGCCTCAATCTCAGTTGTGGCCTCTAGGCCAGAGTTTCTCAAACAGGGGTCATCCCTTGTGTAGGGAAAGCCCCTGGCGGGCCGAGCCGGTGTGTTTACCTGCCCTGTCCACAGGTCCAGCCGACCCCTGTTTGAGAAACCCTGCTCTAGGCTCTACCTTAATACAAAGAATAACAATGGTTGTGATGATTGTGTGATGTGGACATCCCGGAATTGCCCAGCCACCTGCCAACTCATTTCACACAGCCATCAAACTTTGGGTAACTATCAATCCCAGCTGCATTGGAACCAACTGTGCAGTGAAAAAAAGACTGTGCTGTCCTGACATTACTGAGCCATATACTGTCCTGGAGGATTAATCACAACTGCTAAAAAAAAAAAAAAATGGAATCCAGCTGTCAGCTCAAAATAAAATCAGAGTGACTTCAGTTCCAAGCTGAGCATCGTACAAGCAAGACAGGTGGCCGGCCACTTTTCATCCTGCCTGAAGCATTTGACCACTTTGTTGCTCACAGAAGATGCTGCAGGGGTCATTTGAAAACATTCAGATAAAAAGGATTCCCAGAACCAAATACAGGAAGGTAACTTTTTCAGCAAGCTTCAAAAATCCTTTGCATTAAAGCGATGGCCACATGAAGACACTCAGGCTGGTTCTGCTCCTCCCAGCTTCTTAATTGTGGATTTCTACATGAATGACTTACTTTTTCGCCCCTCCAATATGCTCAAGAGGCATGTGCAATCCTCCGGAGTGAATGAAATGTCTGAAGTTGGCAAAGGGAAGGGGAGGCATGAAAAAAGAAGGAAAGATGTGCAAGGGAAGAGAGAGAGACTGTCGCTCTCGGTGGCCAGGAGAAAGAAAGGCAGCTGCATTTAAAGATCCCGCCGAACCAACAGAGCAAATTGGGAGAGGGGCGATATTCCCAAAGCAAATCACTGAGTTTTCTAAGCTATGCTCCTCTGAAGAGTGATTCAGATCCAAAGTCTGGAGTAAGGCGCCTGGGAGTGACATCACAGCTCCGCAGCATCAACAGAAATTGCTCCCCTGGCCTAGTGCAGCATCGCCAGACGTTCACTCCCAGCTCACTGACGGTATCCTCATTATCACAGCGAAGAGACAGAGACAGGGTGAGGCAGGTGGCTGCTCATGGGTTCCATTTCCTTCCATTCCAGTCCCTACCCGTTTTCACCATCGCCAGACTGAAGCACGTGCCGGAGGAGACTTTTGCCCTTGTAATTCTATTCTCAGTAATAGAAGCCAGCGAAGTATCCTCAGACCGGCCTGCTGCCCATTATCACTTCTAGCACTGATGGGCCTTTTTGCTGAAGCCACCAACAAGGGGGCTAAAGAGTGAGTGAGCAATGGAGACTGAGCTCCCCTCTCGTCCCTAGAAATGGCTGGGGGGCGGGGAATATTAAGTGGGCAAGTTTGTTGTGCATCTCCCCATGCCCTGCCTATTCTGTAGACACATGGTGTCCGTCTCCAAGGTTGTCAAAGAGAAGCTACCCTGGTCCAGTGGATAAAGCGCTGGACTGGGAATCAGGAGACAATGAGTTTGAACCCTATTTCTGCCACTATTCTGCTGTGCTGACTTGGGCTGAGTCACTTCTCCTCCTCTACACCTCAATTTTCTCATCACTAAAATGATTTGACCTTCACCACCAGCCCTTTATGCACAGGAAAAATAGGAAGGTGAAAAGGAGAGCAAGCCAGTCAATGCAGAAGATTTAATCACCACTTTAGATAGAGGTGAATACATTCCTAAGTATCATTCATAAATTCAGATGGTAGAAAAAGAAATTTTTTTTTACCAAACAGAAATTTTCATGAAAAAATGTCAGATTTATTTTTTTTAAAGGGATTTTCATCAAAGAACTGAATTTTGACAAAAACATCTTCCCCGCCTCCCATTTTCATCAAAAAAATTCAGTTCTTTGACGACAATCCCCTTTAAAAAAAAGGGGGGGGTATTTTTACAAAAATTTCCAACCGATTCAAAAGAAAAATGAAAACCGTTTCTACCAGGTCTGTATGGAAAGCTGTGAACAGGAATAACTTTGGAAAGTTTGCAGAGTTCTTTTGATGAAAAGCGCTGCAATAGTCTAAAGTTCCACATGGGATTGCCAAGCCTATAACAATGATTCAATTCTGCCATTATGAGACGATCCACCAGAGGAATCTCCAACAGAGACCAAATCATGTCAGATAGCACACACGTACCTCAACACACGTGAGACAGCATGCACACATGCGGAGATCAAATCCATGGAGAACCACCCAAATATACACGACCTACACAGACAACAAGGCAATCCAGCTGCGTGTGTGTATGGGTTGTATTTATGTACGCACACACATGCAATTCAGGCAGACACACTGCTATACGGAGCGAAGGTAACTGAGGCATACATAAACACACTGTGTGCACTAGATACCATATCAACAAATACACCCACAAAGGCAATTCAAGCTCAATTGGTTTCTCCTCCAATCTGTGTGTTGCAGCTCCCAGTTCTGGACAAGAAACTGAACTTCATGAATATAGTTTGGCAGAAGTCAGTCGGTCAGTCAAGTGACTGAAGAGGGCTTTTATAAAAAACCCTCCAGAACTGGAACCAAAAACCCAGCATCAGTGCTGGGATTAGAATGATCTCTTAATAATTCAGTCATACTGGTTTATGATAGGACAAACCACCTTATGGGGATGGTGCAATGGCTCTGTGATTGTCTGCCCAGGAAGGTAGGTAAGGGAATTTTCATCCATGGAACCAAAGAGAAGTGCAGATGTCTGAAGAATCCAAGCTACCTCCATCACACCACTATGTGTCTCAGCCAAAGCAAGCATCTCTCTCTAGGCCACCGCCAGAGAGACACTGAGCCAAGGATTTTCACTCAGACGCAACAGCACTGAGTCAGCCTGCAGGGCCCTCCGAGGAGGGCTCTAGTATTCGACAGCTGAAACGTTTTGCATAAACCACTGCCTCCAAGTGACTCCCAAGGGGCCTCATGCACCCAAACGCACTGAAACACATTCATAAATACACCCACTGTCAGAGAGATGTTCATACATATACAAAGACCACACACAAAATCTACACACGCACATATATGTTCAGAGAGGCACTCACAGAATACACAGAATAGACAAAGGCACTCTCCTAAATAAATATGTCACGTGTGCATGCAGACACACACAATACACATGTTAATCAACACATTTCCTAGTCCCAAGTCACACAGGAGACAGAACAGACATGAAGACAAGAAACCACATATATACAAGGAGGGACAAGCATGTGCAGACATTCAGAACACAAATATTGCACAGAGACCAACCTGACCCGGCACACAGATGTGAAAATACAAAGCACATGCAAAATGAAGAACAGACGCAGCCACAGAGTACGTAAGTGTGTTCTTCCTGTCCACAGACATAAATCCACCAGGAGTACCTCATTCCAACTCAGGGTGCAACAAATGTGACTGTTTAAACTGTAGAAATGTCTGAGATGTGGAATCACCCGTTTGCTTTGCATAAGGGTCAGGGGGATTTGCAGGCAGCACGAGGTGTCCAATAACTGAAATCATGTTTGGGGGAAATGGGGTCAGAAATCACTAGGGAAAGAGTAGAAAGAGGCATGTCTCGGTGGTAATTCTTCCCCTAGATAATATATTCCCTCCACTAAGCCAAAGCTTGATCTCTCTCTTCTCAATTCCCTCTACCCAGCCCTTGTTATTCAGTATATTTATATCAGATTCCCTTTGCACTTCCACACCCCTTATTTCATCTCAATCCAGTGTTGCGAACCAACCCATCATAAACATCAGCTTGATTACTGAGACTGGTGCTGCTAATAAATAAAAGTGTATAATGTATATCTAGGATGCAAGAGACACCTCTATATTTTTGGTTTTGTAAAGACAAATAGCCTCGATTGTTTAATCAATAAAAATGCCTCTCCAACTCCTACTGTTATTACAAAGCAATTTCAGAGAGAGTGAAAAAGAACCATTGCATCTATATTCCTGTCAAAGGAGACAGTGGCTGATTCAGCCAATGAATGAAACACCTGGACATGTTCTCTGTGCTAGCCTTAGAGTGCCTGGTCTTACCCAAGAGCTCTCCCACAGCTACACAAAAGGGAAGTTTGACTCTTTCTTTCTACTGCTGGATCACTCTCAGCTCCCAAGAGCCTCCTTTCCACCACGATTTCATCAGATTTATTTTAAACTGTTCTGTTCATCTAACTGGGGAGCCATCCAGGAGCAGATAAAATGCACAAGCAGAAAACACAGAGGAGGCGGGGGCTTGTAAATTGATCAATGGCAATTGGTACAGGAGCAGGTGAGGTGTGATGTTGTGAAGGCCAAGACTATAACAGGGTTCAAAAAAGAACTAGATACATTCATGGAGGGTAGGTCCATCAATGGCTATTAGCCAGGATGGGCAGGGATGGTGTCCCTAGCCTCTGTCTGCCAGAAGCTGGGAATGGGCGACAGGGGAATGGATCACTTGATGATTCCCTGTTCTGTTCATTCCCTCTGGGGCACCTGGCACTGGTTATTGTCGGAAGACAGGATACTGGGCTAGATGGAGCTTTGGTCTGACCCAGTGTGGCCGTTCTTATGTTTTTATGATCTGGCCTCGACGGAGCAGAGGCATCAGTGCGGGAGCAGTTGAAGGTCCAGGAGCATTGAAAGGGGCTGAGCTAAAGCAGCGGGAGGTGATTTTATGGAAGCAGCCAGGAGTACGGTTTGAGGAAAAGAGTTCTGAAATGGGTACTGGAATCGTTGACGCTAGAACAGGTGCTCGAGCGGCAGGGAGCATGGGTTCCGCAGCAGAAAGGCAGCATGATGCAGATGGCGGAGTGACTAGAGCAGCAGGAGATGCTGAAGCTATTGCTTCTGATCATCAGTGTTATTTTTCTGGTTGGAGCAGCAGGGACCAACATCGCATGCCTAAGGTGAAGCGCCGACACCATGTGCCTCAAACTTATTACGTCCCTGCTCAGCACGGCCGATTAGCAGCACCCGATAAGATCCAATTGCAAAGATGGTGAAATGCTGTTCCTTAGTAATTTCTCCCCACTCCCTTTCCTGTGTATCTGGGTCCCGCCCAAACTCCTTCCCCTAAAAACCTGCAACATGCCTCAGCGTCTCTAGGGAAAGGTGCAAGGTTTTAAATCATTTGGCAGGAAGGGACCTGAACACTGTGCAATGAACTCCCCTGGGAACTAAGGACCCTCACAAACCTCACCACCTGCCACCCAGCGTGCAAGGCACAGTTCCTTGACCTCGTCTTCTCCAGCATAAATGCAGAGCATCACGTACATTTAAAAAAAAAAAACTACCAAAACAAGACACTCCCCTGCACATTCTTCTCCCCGGTGAGAGGCTGAGAGAACAAACAACTTGTGACAGATGTGTAGTCATGTAGCTTAATCCACTACCGGAAGGTGCACTAAGATTACGGCGCCAAGCGTGGGAGAAGAACCCATATAGAATACACTCCGTCCCTTATAATCTTAAAATGATTTGCAGGTTTAAAGCCAAGTTTATCTCTGGAATAAGTGGGCACAACCCCCTGCATAGCTGAACAAGTGTCAAGCCTCTTGTGCCAGGTCTAAATTCAGTTCCACATTTGGGTGTTGTGACGAAGTGGGACTGTTCTTAAGGTTTCCTCTGAATACTGTGTGGGTGCCTCAGTTTCCCCTATGCATTTCTTAAGTCTCTAGGCGGTGAGAGTGTTGCAGAGCAAAGGGCCAGTGCACATAAATGGCCGACACTCTATCGCCTGGCAACTAATGGCCGGGGCCCTTCCCCCCAGCAAGGAGATAGCTAAAGGTGTTGGAGAACAAAGGGATCAGGCGACCTCCTGGCCCAGGAAAGGAACAAAGCCCAGAGGAGGAGGGGCTGGAGGGTGAGTCAGTTTGGAGCTAGCTGGGGATGAGGAGTGAGGGCAGATGTGGGTGTCTGGCTCACTGCCCCCCAGGATGGACCCGGCTGAGGGGTCCTGTTCTCGGTACCTACAAGCTCTGTTTTAGACCATGTTCCTGTCATCTAATAAACCTCTGTTTTACTGGCTCGCTAAGAGTCACGTCTGACTGTGAAGTGGGGGTGCAGGATCCTGTGGCTTCCCCAGGACCCCGCCAGGGCGGACTCGCTGTGGGAAGCGCACGGAGGGGCAAAGGATGCTGAATGCTCCCAAGGTGAGACCCAGGAAGGTGACAGTCACATGAGCTTCTTGCCCTGAAGCCGGTCTGCTCACAGAGGGGAGACTTCACCAGAGTCCTGACTGGCTTTGTAGGGAGCAGTTCCAGAGCGTCGCCCGGGAACTCCGTGTAAAAGCCCACAAAAGTGAGGATTAATGGGAGGAGACGGGACCAGCTTTCTGGCCTCTGTGCCCCCATCAGCCCTAGTAGGGTGACCAGATGTCCTGATTTTATAGGGACAGTCCTGATTTGAGGGGTCTTTTTCTTATATAGGCTCCTATTAACCCGCCCACCCCCCACACACACACACAGAGTCCTGTGGGGTGTAACACTAGTGCCCAAGGCCAGCAGTTGCAAGGCAGCAACAGTGGCCCCAAACAATCGTGTGGACAGTGCACAGGGGTGCTGTGAGAACAGGCACTAGATAGAAAAGAACGGAGCCCAGCGTCCCCGGTGAACTCCATGCTCCCCAGCTCAGAGGAGACGTTGGTCTAAAAAGGAGGCTTTGCAGTGCTCAGAGCTGCACATATACACAGTAAGAGACAGTCCCTGCCCCGCAGCGTTTACCACCTCAATAGACCAGACTGACCAAAGGTGGGAGAAAGGGAATATTATCCCCATGGCACACAGGGGAAGATGAGTCACAGAGACAAGGGCTAGAGCTTCAAAGGAGCCTTAAGGGCTTTGGGTGCCTGAATCCCACCAAGTTGGGACCTAACTCTTTTAAACTCCTTTGGAAGTCCCACCCTAAGTGACTTGCCTAAGGTCACACAGGGAGTCTGGCAAAAGCCAAGACGTGATCCCAGATCTACGGAGTCCCAGTCTGGGACCATCCTTCCAACCCCTGGAGGACAGATCCATTTCTACCACACCCTCCATCATCTCAATTTAACCACAAGGTAAAAAGAAAACAGGCTAGAGACACTGCTGCGGAAAGCAGCTCCCTCCACCCTCCAAGAGGATGCCGTTTGCATTGACAAGGCCCCAGCATCAGGATCCCACCAGCAGAGGAAGGGGCAGAAGGATGCAACGTTTCCCCATATCACTGCATGCGCTCGTCTGACTTGTTCCTCCACGAGGTTCCGGTCCTCATGGAGCTGGGAAAACAGGAGATTCAATTCAATGACTAATTTATTGAAAAGAACCTTCCTTTAAGCAACGGTCAAAGGGTTCTTTTTTTTTTTCTCTCCAGGTCCCTCCTGGAGACAGTAAATTGACTGTCAGTTTGCCAGTCATTTGTGCTCTTCTCTCTCTGGCTTTTTTCCAGATCTCCAGGGTGTTCATTGCTTTTTTTTTCCTTCTCCCTGATTCTCTCCCTTTTCTCCACCTTTCCTATTCATCTCCTTCTCTCCTCCCAGGCTCCTTTATCTCTGCATCTCCTGGAGGACCAGTCCTCACCTAACATTCAATGATTCTGATCACAAAGATGCAGAAAGTCTGGCCAGCAAATCCTTATCTTCCCCCTTGAGCCCTGGGAACAGAACTGGCACCTTTCCCTCTTGGGTTACAAATTCTCAGGCAAGTTTCTTCCGCCACGGAGTTGAGAAATAAACAAACACATCTCATAATATCTGACCGAATCGCCGTCCGAGTCCAGCAGCTAACAGCAAAGAATTGTGGGCCAGGAAAAAGAAAAATTCATTTGACTTATCAGAGGGAAAGAGTGATTAAAGATGTTTAGGAGCCCGGAGACAGTCAGTTATGGGAGATAGAGGCTGGTGGCAGTGGATTTTCTTGGGCTGCAGATAGCAGCAGTGGGAGAGGAGGGATAAGAAATGGGTAAGGGGGTGTGAGGAAGGTGGGGCTAGGTGACAAGAGAATAGACTGGAGGGAACAAAGCTGCACAGGACCATCCACTAGGTATTTTCTCCAGCTCCGACTTCTAAAGGGCAAGAGGAAACTGAGGAGACAAACTAATTTCTTCCTGATCCCTCCGCCCCTCCCCTTGCTGCCCAGCACAAGAGGTTTGTAAGGGTTTAAAGTCAAAGAATAATAAGTAAAAAAGAGATAAAGATCCATCACTTCCAGTCCCCCTGCCCCATCCTCGCTTTCCATCTCTGAGTCGTCTGGATCCGATTTAGGTTCAGGAGCAGTGGCATCCTGTCGACTTGTCAAGTGAGCGACAGACACGGTGGGGATGACGGATCTCGAACCTCATCTTCCCCACCCCAAAAGCCTCCCCTCAATCCTCTTGCTGCTGAGCCCCCACCCCATCCCCAACAGCTCCAAGGCTGCACTCCCATTCCCACCCTGCTCCTTTGCACATGGTCACCTCTGGCGAATCTCGGTTCCAAACTCCAAGGAGTAGCCAGCCTTGTCCTTGCAGGGGCAGCCTCCGATGCCGGCTGCAGCAGATCAAGGAGACGGAAAGGATATCTAGGCTGCGGCTGCAGTCTCCGGAGTGGAGCTAGAGCGGCAAACAAACCACCAGATCTCCGGGCTGCTCCGGCCCTGCTCTGGCACAGAGCTTGTTCATTAAGCTCCCGGCCATGCTGAAATACTGCCCGTTACTCACGTCTGGCTAAAAGCTCAGCTGAAGTGCTGCCAGGGTGAGTTTTCTCTAGCAGGTGAGAACACACTTGTTCAGGGATCAGCTTGGCAGGGAGACAGGAACAGCGGGGAGACGCGGGGAGGTGGTAAGTGTGCGTGGAAGAGGAGGAAGGATGGGGCAAGGGGAGGGAACTGAGAGGTAAATGAGTATCAGAGGTTGGTTAGCAGATGAAAAGCATGTTCTGTGCTGCACCTAGCGCAACAGGGTTTTGATCCATATCTGGGACTTTAGGTGCTACGGTCTACACAGAACAAACAATCATGATAAACAGCTGCCCAGGAGCTCCCTGAATTATCTGCATGTCAGGCCCTCCAGTCCCAGCCCATCTGAACACTGACACTGACCAACCACATTACCCCTGCGACCAGATACCCATTGTAACACATCCACACTCTCCAGGACACAGCAGGGATTCAGGCAATCCTGAGGTCATTTCCAAATGGCTGCAGCTGAAGAGGTGAGTGTGGGGGGGGGAGACAGGAGGCGATGTGCAGTGTTAGCAGGGTAGGAAATCCCCCACACAAGCAGTAGATCTAATGTGCTTTCTTAATGCAAGCCCTGGTGACAGGAATGTACTTATCTTGGGGTTCTCTCTAGTGCCCGTCATCCTTACCTCTAAGAGCTGCTTGGATTTCTTTATGGGACAGCAAAACCTCCCTCTCCCGCCTAAACCCCCTCTAGTCCCAGCTCCCACTTCCAAGTGAAGATTTGCAACCCCGTCCTCCCGCAAGCACGCCTCCTCCACTCTAAACTTCCCCACCGTCATCTGCACTTTGGTTTGCCAAAGAGGGTTTGGCTTGTTCCCAAGAGGTGCCAAAAACCTCCCCTGCTCTTGAGTTCCTCGGTAGTGCTCAGCACTTTGCAGAATCAGGCCACACTGCACAATACTCTGTTCACTGCGTCTTTATGGGGCTTCCCTCCTTCTAAGAATAGCACAGTTCATCCCCGAGCAGGAATGAATGGGGAAGGGTGTCACTTTGGCAAAGAGGTTGCCCTAAGATTTATTACAACCAACCCTTGTCTATCCACCCCCCAATTGAGATGAGGACCCCCAGTGTGCTGGACATACACATAAGAAGAGACTATGTCTACCCTAAAGAGCTTGCGATCCACATAGACAAAGGATGGGTGGCAAAACAGAGATGAAGTGATTTGCCCAAGGTTACACAGCAGATCAGTAGCAGAGCCAGGAACGGAACCCAGTCCAGTGTCATAGCCACTAGATCCTGCAGCCTCCCCAGAAAGAGGTTAGCATCATGCCTCTAAAATGAAAAGTGGGGCGTAACAAACACACCCTCTCCAACTTTCCCCTGTCTGAGCCCTGGAGCCTGACACTATACAGACACCAAGGGAAGGGTGATTTGTGCAGAGTCTGCCACTAGGAAACCACAAGGCCCGCCTTGGCTGGGAAAGATTAGTACTGCATGTTTGATATCTCCCCTAATGTTTTATGAGCAAATCCGTTTTGTGATTTTTGCTACTGCCAAGCTGTAATATCCCAGCAAATTTGCAGTCAGCGACAATAAAAGCCACATCACAATAAGCTGCCCGAAAGGTCGTTAAACGGAATATATTTTCAATAAAAGAAAAAGGTAACACAATAAACCATTGTTTTCACTGAGAAATCTAGATACCTCCTGCCTCTCTTATTCACAGCCACCTTGCTAACTAGTGCAGGTTTCAGAGAAGTGCCCTACATTCCCTTCTTTGTGAAGGGCTCTGTGCAGGGATCACTAACAACTGTTAGGGAATTCCCTACTGTTTCACTCAGACTCTGTTCTAGTCCAGTGGCCTGATGCCTTCTCTTGGGATTGGGTGTCCTTACTGGACAATCCAGACACGTACACATGGAGGAATGATGTTCTTCTGTGGAACAGAGTCCAAAAGATTCTCAAAACACTAAGAGCACAAACTAGAGACACACAAAGTTCACTTGAAACGCAGCCTCCTCGGGGGTGGAAAATAGCAGCGCCTCAGCAGCGTACAGCAACACTACACAGCATAGGGCTGATCCACACTACAAAGTTAGGTTGGCTCAACTCCATTGCTCAAGGCTGTGAAAAACGTCCCTCCCTGTGAAACGTAAGTAAACGCACCTAAGCCCCTGCATAGACAGCGCTCAGTGGGTGGAAGAATTTTTCCATTGACTTAGAGAGATGGATTTATTACAGTGATGGGAGATCCGGTTCTATCGCTGTGGTGAACATCTACACTCCAGCCTCTGCAGCATTTCTAGTGCAGACATACCCATAGGAAGTGGCGTACTGGGTCAGACCAGTAGTACATCTAATCCAGCCTTGTGTCGTCACCACACCGTTCTTTCAAAGCAGCATACGTTTATTTTAGGATAAAAAAAGAAAGCGTAAGACAATAAAAGGATTTCAATGCATATTTATGCTTATCAGATGCCCGCCCCTGCCCCACCCCATCAGTCCTCATGGGAATCCCAGACAGGTACCAGGGTCTTTCAACACCTTCTTTAAAGGATTGCCTCTCTTGGTTATCAGGGCATGTCAGTTTGTAGTTCACAATGCCCCCACTGTCAGATCAAGCTCAGTCTCTATTCCGCAAAAGGCTTTGTTCTCCGGGCTCCTGAAATAGCTCAAACCAGTCACAGCCTCTTTCCCCAGAGGACGAATCTTCAAAAACTGGGTATCCGCACAACCAGCCTTGGGAATGTGCATTAATCACCCTCCAATGATTCCTGATTCCAGACAGAGACCCCCCCCAGCAAGCCAGGAACACACAAATATATACTGATTCAAAGGCCTGTGAAAATTCTATGGGCTTATATTGTCTGGCCCATCTCAGTATAATAGTCTGAAGTTTTTGTGCTTTCATGGGTTAGCTTAAACATACGGTTAACCTTTTAAAAGATGAAACAATAGTTCCTAAAGATGCAGCATATCACAATAAGTTTCCTCCTGACTCCTATAAATCAGACACTAGGTTATGCCCTGAAGCAAGAGTTTATAACTCTTGTTTATTTCATCATTACTATTATTACTCTGGATATTCTTGTCAGCCATATAAATGTCCAATTCTGCCCTCAAAAGTTATATTATAAGTTGGACAACGAGCCCCCCAGGTTAATCGTGCATTGTTAAAGCATCACTTTTTATCTGTTTTTAATTGGCTGCCTTCATTCACTGTCCCCACGTTCCTTGAAAGTGAAAGGCCGCTAATTTTAAAAGTGAAAAGAGAAAATATTCTTCACAAAAGATTAGTTCCAGAAGAATCTCATATCCAGGGGGAATTTAGGTGGATGGAATATAAGAACCTGCATTTGAATTGAGTGAGGCCATTTGTGTTAACACCCCCCTTCTCTCATAAAAAAGTACCACAAACCCCTTAATGCCCAAAAGACCTGTTCACAGTCTCACTAAACTCAATGGAAAAGCTCTGGATTTTCAGGCCCTTTGTTTTAAGTCCTATCTAGGAGTTTATCTTCACCGAAGAGCTAACCCAAGCTATACCTCAAGTCCTGCCACTTATTCAAGTCCCGTTCAAACACAAAAACCTGCAGAGTCTGGTGGTGTTTTTAACTGGCCTGTCAGAGGAGACGTGCTAATGCAGGGTTTGTCTTCTCCTACAGCGGTGCAGCCGTGCCAGGTAGCGCTTTAGTGAAGATGCTACCATGCCGATGGAGAGGGTGCAGTTAATCCGCCTCTCCGAGAAGCTCTCCCGCCAACACAGCGCTGTCTACCCGGGGGGTTTAGGTCCGTATAACTATGTCATTCAGAGATGTGGATTTTTAACACCTCTGAGCGACGTCGTTATACCGATATAGGCCTAACTCATCAGCTGCTAATTCAATCACTCTGGGCAGCTGAGTCTTCGCTGCTATTTCATATCATAGAATCATAGAATATTGGGGTTGGAAGAGACCTCAGGAGGTCATCTAGTCCAAGCCCCTGCTCAAAGCAGGACCAATCCCCAACTAAATCATCCCAGTCAGGGCTTTGTCAAGCCGGACCTTAAAAACCTCTAAGGAGGGAGATTCCACCACCTCCCTAGGTAACCCATTCCAGTGCTTCACCACCCTCCTAGTGAAAAAGTTTTTCCTAATATCCAACCTAGACCTCCCCCACTGCAACTTGAGACCACTGCTCCGTGTTCTGTCAATGAAATTTGAACCGGAGTTAGCTCTCGGGTTAAACACACCCCCTTTTTGCAGTGTAGACATAACTCTCAGGGTGACTCACTACCAGGCGAACCTGAGTCAGGCATCTTGAGTCCTCTCCCCAGTGAAGATAAACTCCAGTAGCCTGGCACTCCCTAGCACCACACAGAGACGCGGGGTGGAGTAGTGATTGAGGATCCAACATACTGACCATTCATTGCAGCACCCGCTGTCTTTTTATCAGAATTCTCCCATCCAGCTACTGACCCTGCTTAGTTGAGGTCTGGGAACTTCATAGAGGAAGAGAGAGTGAAAAGGAGAGTGGTGAAGAGTGCTTCAATCTGGCAGCAACCACCCCCCCACCCCACACACTTCTCTCTCTCCACCCTGTAGAATTGCTTTCTCCATTTCATTCTCCATTCCCAGCAACACGCTCTCCTGCTGCCGCGCAGTTGCTATTGCCATTCTAGGCACACAAACAGCTGCAAAAGGGACACTGCTGTTCCCTCTCTCCTACAGCATTACTCCAGCTTCCTCCCTCGCAGGGCCAGGAACTTGAGTCAAAACCTTTAATGCTTCTCCAGCGGCTGCTCTCCCAGCGAGCCCAATGCACGAGGGAGGAGGGGGTGGGATACTGCAAACCATTTGTGTCTTTCCGAAGTGCTCTGTTATGGCGTGGGGAGGAGGGGAATCCATAATGGCCTTTTATTATTCCTTCAATTTTAAAGTTATTGTTGCGCGTTCTTAAGACGTCAACAATGAAGAATCCCATTGTCCTCTTAATTAATTCAGCAATCTTATTGAAATAATAGGAGTCATGATTGTAATTCCGAGCTCACCCCTGGAACACTGGAATCAACTAATTAAATAACAATCAGAACTGCCGTTTGCATTGAGAAGATGGACTATTCCTTTTTATTGCCGCAATTAGAGAACACACTCCATAATCAGAATGAAATACAAATTTACTCGGGAGCCCACTAAATTACGACAATTCATACTTTGTTTTCTTCACAGCCTGGCAAAAAGAGGACAATTTTTCTTCTCTCCCCCACCACCCCACCGCCACCCCGAAGAGGCGAGCTGAAGGACATAAGGGAGGAGTGCTAGCTGCAGCCATGACCCTGTTGTGCTGGGGCACTGTCTGTTTTCAGCTGAGTTTGGATAACCTCTGTGCTTTTGATCAAGGTCCTCTGTAATCATCTCAAACTGCATTCTTTATTAAATAAATCAGCAGGAGCCACAGACTTGTCTACACTGACATTCCGGCCCCTGCTGTAGCTGCACTGATGCAAACAGTGTTACATCAATGCAAATTGTGCTCGTGCGAGGGGCTGGCATTGGTGCAGCTCCACGGGTTGAAATCCCAGTAGAGACAAAAGTTAGACAGGTTTCAGAGTGGTAGCCATGTTAATCTGTATCCGCAAAAACAACAAGGAGTCCTTGTGGCACTTTACAGACTAACAAATTTATTTGAGCATAAGCTTTCGTGGGCTAGAACCCACTTCATCAGATGCATGACGTGGAAAATACAGGAGCAGGTATTGCTTATGCCCAAATAAAAAGGGTTAGACAGAGGCAGCCCAGCCCAGTGCAGGGAGGACCGTGCTGAGAATCAGGACTCACAGATTCTAATCCTGGTTCGCCTGTCCTGGGCAGGTGGCAGCCTTTCTGTGCCTCAGTTTCCCAATCAGTTGATTAAAATTACTTACTCCCCTCTGTCAGATATATTAATGTTTGTTTGGCACTTTGAAAAGATAAAGTGCTTGATGTAAGTGCTAAGTATTATGAAAGGGGGGAAAAAGAGGAGGAAAACAGGTCTTGAAAGTGATTGTCTGGGATTATGGGGATAAAATGCCCTTCTTAAAACCCCTTCTCTCATCTTAAGACACTTGAGGCCCTGACCGACTGCCAGTTAACTCCAGATACCTAGCACCTTTGTAAAGGCTAGTTTTTGTTTTTGTTTGTTTGTTACAGGCCACAAATGTTTGCTCTTCACCCTCTGGGTCGGCCTCAATCAATTAACCTGACGAGAAAACAACTCTACTCAAGACAAACCCTTCGGGTATGTCTTCATTGCAGAGTTAACCTGGGTGATCGGCACCTGCGTCGGTGCCGATCGGTTAGCCCAGCCACAAAGTGCAAAGCCCTGCCTGAGTTACCATGCCCTCACTAGTGCCACGCTCCCCCAAGTGCGTCGCTAGGCTTTCTGGGGCACCTCCCAGGTTTCTTTGTGCTGCACTAAGCAGAGGTGTTCTAGCGAATTGTGGGATCCTATGTCTGTCCTTCTGAGCGCACGGGGGAATGCATTGGAGGACCATCAGCACTCAAACAGCTCAGCCTGCGTCTTCACTGCAAAGTGGGTGCGTTACCAGCCCGACTGAAAGCAGCAGCCAGGCTCCGACCTAGACCCCAGGACACATCAGCTAGCTCAGATCTAAAGCACCACTAAACTCAGGTTAGAGGTTCTTGTACATGGACAGGAGAGAGGCTGGAGCAACACCGGAGCAAGAGCTCAAAATACCTCTGCAATGAAGACAGACCTTTAGAGCTTTTCTTTCACTAGGAATCTAGACTGCGATAGTAAAACCTTGATGTATTTTCCTAATGTGAACACACCTTTCGGCTCACATGTAGCAACATCCTGTGAGGTACACAACACCCTGAACACAGGAAAGAGACCAGAGTGAGCTGTAATGGCTCCAAGTCGCCTCTGCAGAACTGAAGAAGTTAAAAGCATAAAAACAAACAAACTCCAAACCCCCAAAGTGCCCAGCTGGTCTAATCTGCCAATACAGAACACGAAGCCTCATCCGCAATCCCCGGCCTGGGTGAGCTCTCACAATTCAGACTCTACCTGATGAGCCTTATTCGAAAAGGCGGCACCACTCTGAGAAGTGTCTCCACACAGACGGCACCTTGCGATCCCTTGATTGTGTGTTGCTCACCCCAGATCAAACGAGCAAGCTTATCTCATTTACCAAAAAAAAAAAGGGCTTTTCCCTCCCTTTCCCTGCCAGTCCTTCAGACACCCATTGGAATCTGAGAGTCATGCTGGGTCCTTTCTTTGTCATAAATTGTCACCGGTTATAACGATCCGGCAGACCGAATGTTGGCTCCTGTTACTGCTATGCATGCACAATGGGTTCATGGAGTTACACTGATTTACACCAGCTGAGAACCTGGCCCATTGTCTTCATGGAGTTGCACATGGGTAACCAACTGATGGCTGGCCCTTCAACTGGGACTCAGCACTTCTGCTGATGCACGAGCCAGATAAAACTCCAGGCTCCTCTCCCTGTGCTGCTGTCTCTCTGCAGAGCTAGCAGGAGCAAAAAAGTAGCACAAACTTATTTTTATCACTCTAGCTAGCAGATCTGACTGAATAGATACAGGGCGCAGATATACTGAATAGAAAAGAGGCATTTTTACACAGCGACTTTTCAGGGTAAAAAACACACTTTCAAATCACCATTACCTTATAGAAACATGACAACTCCGCAGTCGGCAGCAACTGACATGCAATAACATACCTGAGATCAAAGAGCCCCTCGGAAAGGGAAGCAGAGGCTATAAACAAACAAATCCACTGTGTCACCTGAACGGAATACGGGGTCAGACTCCAGCCTGGAGTATCACACGTGGCTCTTGTTTCCCTAATGACATTATCAACCAGGGACATCAAAACTAGAGCTATGCAGAAGTACACAGCCGATCTGTTGCTTTGCAGAGGTTTAGATATTGAGGGTTCCTTTGGTTTCACTCCATGCTGCACCCCTTAGCTCCTTCCCAATTTTGATTTGGAGTTACAGGTTCAGTTGAAATCAATGGGTCAAACTCACCCCAGCTGTTACCGGAGTTATCAAACCGGGGAAAACTTGGGCTCACAATTGCAAAGCAAAATTCAGAACCAGAACTTCTCAATTCAACCCAGCTTCACGCTGAAGCAACAGCTTTCACGATTGCAGTGCAACACCGGGACTCATCCTGGCTCTCACTACTCATCAGGCCGGACGGGTGCATCAATCCTTTGATACCCGGTGAATCTTTCCAAGAGCTTGGTCTCTTTATTTCGGTTTGCAGTACCACCCCAACCCAGGTAAATCTTCTGTGGCTCTGGTTTTCCTTGAGAACATTTCATCTAACTCTAGCTACACAAAGTTCTACTGGAGATGGCTAGAAAGCAAATGGGTCATTTCAGGTTATGATAGTGCCTCCAAACCCCAAATGAGATTTCGTGCTGCAGTGTGCTAGGTACTTTATCCATACACAGCAAATGACATTCCCTGCTCCAAAATGCTACCAATCAAAACCCCATTCTACACTCAGATTTTGTACCAGTATGTTGTTAGGGGTGCCTTTTTTTTTACCTTACCAGTACAACCCTTGGTGTGGACACAGTTATACCAGTATAGCTTATTATCCTTCCTGTACAGGAGAGGGAAAAAAAGCTGTCCCTGAATAAGCATCTTTATAACTGTGTCCACACTAGAAGACTTATACCACTTTAACGATACTGGTATACTTAAAGTGGCACAACTTGTGTTTGTAGACATGGCCTAAGTTGATGAGGTGGACAAAGGGAGCATGGTTCTCCCCATTGTACAGCTGGAGAACTGAGGCAGAAAGACCCTAATTGAAGAAATCACTCATGCACAGGCTTATCTTTACATCAGTGGGACGTAAGCATATGGTGCAAGTGCATTCTTTACTTGGGGGCAGAGGAATTAACTGACTTTCCCAGTTAATTGAATTGAACGCTGTCCCCGTTTACCATCTGAACTACACAGCCGTAAGAAGAGAGCCCCAGAGGACGCATCCCCTCATCGGGTTCATGGGTGCCTAGCCAGCTGGTGATGAAAGAAAGCAGAGTCCTCGGCGTGCTAGCGGGAAAAGCCCGGCCGCCTGCTGCAGAGGCTCAGAGACAAACCAAGGCCGACAGGCTCCAGGAGAAGCGCAGAATGAGGTGTGAAAATCCAATCAGGTGAAAGGCAGCTGTTTGGAGAGGACTGGAGATGGAGGGAGGGGAAGAGAGAGAGGGGGGAGAAGCAAAGCAAGCAGCTAAATGGAAAGATATTGGTGTTATGCTGCTGTCACAGGCACTTCAGAAAGGGACGTGTCTGCCTTAGGTAGAGGAAGCAAGAGGAGCTTTAAACGGCACAATCAAATCATCACCGAGGGTCTGCGGAAAAGCCAAGGCACAGATAGCTAACACTATTCCTCTGCCTGGGGAGAGGAGCCACCTCATTAGACGGCCTTGCACCGCAGAGCCAGAGGTTAGAACAGCAGGGTTCATGGACAGGATTTGCTCAGTCAGTCTTTCGGCTAAGTTTGGGGGGACCTCTCCTGGCAGGTCAGCAGAACTGTGAGGTGGAGTTTCTGGGGTCCAGGGGGTAGGCTTCTTGGGAAAGCAGGGAGAGGCCATGCTGAGGTGGCAAAACTGCTGCTTCTGGTCAGCAGCACAGCAAAGGGAAGGAGAATACACAGCTTCACCCCTAAGATTCAGTCTAATCCCGAGATGTCTCAGCCTTCTGCTCTGGCCAGTTCCTGAAGGTTTGGAGAGGCCTTTGTAGGAGGTAAGGGGCACCGTGCTGAATAGGGACTGTAGCGATTCTTCTGGGCAGAGGCCAGTCCCAGCCAGACCCACATTCCCTCCCCAGAACTACTTTCCTTTCCTGCCCCATCTGCGCTAATGCAGGACAATTCAGATGGGACTAGAGATCCGCCACCTCTTTGCACCATTGCCGAGTCCCATCTCACTGATCAAGACCAAACCATGGTTTAGTCAGGTCAGGGACCTTCTTATTGTCACCAGATCCCTGACAGGCCTGGACTGCCTAGCATGGTCTGAATTCAAGTGGAGACAGGGCAGGACACTGCAACCACTGCAGGGTGTAGTCTCTGCATGTCACAGGCACCGGTGCCGTGCACATTATTTCAGGTGAGCTCTAAGGCAGTATCTACACTGCGCAAACAAACAAGTGTGGTTAAATAGCTTTGTGGCCAAGACACATTATAACTAGAGCTGGATGGAATTTTTCCAATAGGTTTGTTGGGTTTAAAAATGGCCTTTTTCATTTCTTCAACATTTTCCATTTTGGGGGGCAAAATCCCCAAAGCAATGTTTTGGGGGGTTCTCCCCTTTTTCAGTGGCTATGCGGAGGAGAGTGAAAAAAGGAGAAAGGGATATAGAGGGGGAAAGGGGACAGGTTAAAAAAAGCAAAAGGAAAAGAGATACTTTTTGTTTTTAATAGACTGGATGAAAAGTTGTTCCTTCTCAAAAAAACCTCAGGAATTAAAATTATTTTTTCTGTGACAAATCTTTACTATTTTGAGATCAGCTCAAATGGTTTATTCTTCCCTGCAGAGACAGCTTACATCCCTTTATAAGAGTCACGTCATCAGGATCTACCAGGGATGAGACACGACTCACTAATCTGGTTACAAGATGTTTTCCTGTCCACACAAGCAAGGTAAAGCAGTGTCATAACGTGACTGAAGACACTTATTGTTTGCATGACAGTAATGTCAACCCATCCGAGATCTGGGACCCATTGTGCAAGGCGCTGTACGTGCACCTAGTGAGAGACTATCTGCCCTAAAAAGCTTACTATATAAATAGACAAGACGGACAAAGGGGAAATAGAGGCACAGAAAGGCTTAGTAGATAGAGCACTGGATTGGGACTCAGGAGATCTGGGTTCAATTCCTGGCTCTATCACTGGCCTGCTGGGTGACCTTGGGCAAGTCACTTCCCTTCCCTGTGCCTCAGTTTCCCCACTGATACTGACCTTCTGTAAGCGCAAGGAATTATCATCATCACCACAGAGCAGGACTCCCAGTCTAGCGTCTCATGAACAAAAATACAGTGCCTCTCCAATGCCATTATTTTTGTAGCATACAGAGGCAAGTGCTTGACTCAGTAATCTGGCTGATATTTTAGCCCTATAAACATAAGCTAGTACCCTATTTGATTATCATATTTATATATTTGCTATATTAGCATTTTACTGCTTTATAGTGCACTTACTGGCTTTTCCTATAACAACGCCGTGCATGCAGGCCCTCTCTCCTGACGGCCATTCTGGATGACAGATCACATTTTGCCTAGCCTGGCTTTCTTTGCTACCAGGCTAACTATTTATACTCATCTTCCTTCCCAACTGCATTTTATCTGCTGCCATGATCTTGCTCTTATGAATATCACGGGCAAACACAGCGACCTTGGAAGACTCATCATATCTAATATGAGGATTGTTAGTGCACGATTAGTTAGACAGGACAGTTGGCCTCCGTCTTTAGTTGTGAAACAACATGTGACTGACTATCCACTACTTTAATTACAGAAATTATAGAAGAATAAAACCAGTCTGTTATCTAGGCTATTCCTGTCCTGATTGTTCTCAGTGCTCTAGCCAGTCTAGGTCTAAATGTCAAAAGCACTGGAGCTCACTTAGAGAAAGTTACAATGTGACCTCGCAGGTAGTGCACTGGATTGGGAGTCAGGTGACCTGGATTCTATTCCAGGGTCTGTCACTGGCCTGCTGTGTGCCCTTAACCGAGTCACTTTGCCTCTCTGTACCTCAGTTTCTCTTCCCACCCTTTGTCTATATTTCATTAGCAATAAATGACACAGCAAGAAGCAGAGTTGTAGGAAAGAGATCTTTACCAAGTATGCACAGAGGTCAGGGTTACATACTGAGCAGCCTAACCGCCTGGCCCCAATTTGTATTCCTGACCCCCAGTCCTATAAGACTCAGCACACCACCCCAAATCCTGACCTCCTCTAGTTCCACTCATCACACTACACTCTGTCCTGCTTTTTTTATACTGTAAGTTCTTTGGGGCAGGGGCTGTGTCTTACCATGCACATGTTCATCACCTAGCAGAACGAGTCCCTGATCTTAGCTGAGGCCTTTGGCCTCTCCTGTGATAAAAAGAATAACCTTAGAAGACTACCCCAGAGTCTCACATATCTCATTGCCTGGAAACATCTCGATGGTCAGTCTAAATTTTCCTTTCCTTAATTTCGTCACATTAATTAAACCCCACAAGCACACTCAATAATTCCTCTCCTTCGTGTTTCACATCCCTCATATTTAGGGTGACCAGATGTCCTGATTTTATAGGGACAGTCACAATTTTTGGAGCTTTTTCTTACATAGGGACCTATTACCCACCACCTCCTGTCCTGATTTTTCACACTTGCTATCTGGTCACCCTTCTCATATTACCGAACACCATCACTCTGGGCTCCAACTCTGTGATCCTCGCACCGCAAAAACTCCCATTGACTGTGATGGGAGTTTAGCCTGTGTAAGGATGGCAGGATGAGGCTCGTATTCATTTCTGTACATTATGAAAAGAGGAGGCCCTAAATATTGCCCCATGTGGGAAGAGGGCCATGGAAGCCCCCATCCACAACTACCCTTCATCTCCTGCTCTCCACCTAGCTTACATCCGACCTCTTATTTTCACCCTCCCATTGTCGCACAGGAGCTGGTGGACTGACTCAGCAGGACAGGACATCTCACCTCTACAGCCTTGGGTGTGAAAAACAACCTCTCTCCAGCAGCCACTCTTATACCAGTTCCCTGAGGGGCTGTGAAAAAGGCTAGCGGAGGGGTGCAGTTAAATTAACTCCTTGTTCACCGGGGACCAAATAATAAGAACAGCCACACTGGGTCAGACCAAAGGTCCATCTAGCCCAGTATCCTGTCTTCCGATAGTGACCAATGCCAGGGCCCCCAGAAGGTAATCATCAAATGATCCATCCCTTGTCGCCCATTCCCAGCTTGTGGCAGACAGAGGTTAGGGACAGCACCGACTGACTCTGTACTGCAGACATACACCTCTGCTGCAGGGAACCTTGCCAGCTTTTGTACATTGTAGCTCCCTTTCTCTTCCCTATTACATAGGAGGACTTTCTATCGCTCGTTATCCTATCACTCTGGGCTTCAATAGTATTAAGAATGTCTATTAATTACCCAGCCATAACTGCTCTGCCTTGCTTTATTATGTCAAGGACTGGAATCTTTTCTACCCTTACAGATCATTGACCTGATTGAATGGAATAGCTCGGTCTAAAAACCCCAACAATCCAGCAGATCAAACATGGGCCCAGCACTCACAGCAAGAACGCCACCTACTGATGCGTGTTCGGAAAATAAGGCTGCACCTGTTTGAATCCTCTTGTTTCTAACAGCATCACTATGCAGCAGCGTGGAGCGTAGACTAGGGTGACTTTTTTTTTTTTTTTTTTTGCAAATAGTATTGTTGCCAAAAAATGCATTTCTGGGGGCTCTGCAACTATGTATAAATTCAGGTTGAATTTGATGGATGGTTTCAGCCAAGTCGAAATGTTTTGTTTGGACCATTCTGTTTGGGTTTGCCATTTTGAAATGAAAAATCCGGTTTGAGGTTTGGCCTATTGAAAAAGAAAGGAGGTGAAAGACGCCCAAAACAACTGAAGCCAAAAACTTTGGGGGAAAAGGCATTTCAAGACCTGCGAAGTGTTTCAGTCAATTCTAAACAAAAAACATTCTGAGTTTTTCAACTGAAAACATTTTAAAAAAAATCCATTTCAGCGCTAATCAACCTTTTTTTTTTAATTATTATTTTACAGTTCAGCCCCCAAACTGAAAAAAAAATCAATTAGTCTAGAGGCCTTTCCACAAAAGGAGCAGAGGCAGTTAGTCTAATTGCATCACGGATGAACTACTTGCAAAGTTTATTTTTAAAGTGGCTACAAAAAGCATAAAGGGGACCCTGGGAAGGATTTATAGATTGGGTTTTGTTTGCTGTCTGATTGGGGTTTAGTGGCCCATGTCTGAAATAAGTTTGCTACATCTCCAGTTCCAAGGCAGCAAATGTCCACAGCAAGAAGCCACCGTGAAGCCTTGAAAACAGAAAATACCATACAAGATCAGACCACTGGCCCATCTAGACCAGGATCCTTTCTACAACAGGGTCAGTACCAGCTACTTCCAAGGAAGGTGCTTTTATAGGATAACCTGTCCACAAAGCAAGTTTCTTCTTGCCCCCTCCCCGCCATAAAGGTTGTTTTATACTGTGAAACAGGAGGAGTTATGTCCTTCCAAAACCTCTCGTTTTTCTTTTCTTTTTCTTGTTTAATCCTTGCAAATTTTAACTCTAGGTGGTCTTGTTATTCATATATAAGGCCAATCCTGCTGAGTTCTTGCCCTCAACAATACATATGGCAATGAGTTCCACACGTCAGTTGTGCAGGCTGTGAAAAAGTAACTGACCTACCCTGACAAGTTGTGTCAAAAACACAAGAACTTCCTATGGAAAAGTTTCTACCAGCCGTAACCATTTCCACTCCTGATCAATTTTCATCTCTGAATTACCAACTCCCAGAAAGGCCATGTCTACACTACAGACCTTACACCGGCACAGCCGTACCACTGCATCTGCACCATTATAAGGTCTCCTGTGTAGCCACTCTATGCTGGCGGGAGAGAGCCCTCCTGCCGGCATAATTAAACCTCCCCCAGTGAGCGGCGGTCATTGTCTCCCACTTCCGCCAACATAGCACTGTCCACACCAGTGCTTTTGTCAGGGAAACTTATGTCGGTCATGGGGGTGTTTTTTCACACACCTAACTGACAAAAGTGCTAGTGTAGACCCAGCCAAAGGGCAGGGTTTCTCTAACGGGAAGAAGCAGAGGAAACCGGAAGCAGGAATCGAGTGAATTATGTAATTAACACGTTAAAAGCCCAAATCATAACCCTATAAATCGGCTTTAGTCTGATCAACCCGTTTGAGTTGGGTGAGGTTCCTCCCGCTGGTATTGGTGGTTGTTCCTCTTCCAATATTTGATCTGTTAAATGCTTTACATTCCGTTTACCAATGAGAGGATGATTCAGATGGAGCTGGAGCTATTACAAATTCAGGAGGCACTGCATACCACTTGCCTGTCATGTTTCCCTCACCCTCTCTCTCTCTCTCTCTCTCTGTCTCATAAAATTCGCCACCCTAACACAAAGCCAGCTTCTATCAGGTCCCTCCCGCCAGCTTGCATCCCCCCCTTCACGCAGTTGTTACAACTTGTCCCGATTCCTGCTCGCTAATTAAAAAGAGAAGAAAATTCTGTAGCTAATCAGAGAGATATTTTTTTCCCCTTGGTTCCATCGTCAATATTTCTGCAGCAACTTCACGCTCACTCTGATGTTGCTGTAACCACTGTGCTGTAACCTACACGGTCTCAGCCCTAATGAGGACAGACATCTATGCAGCTGTAATGGGAGCATCGACGGCTGTCTGAATCTTGGGCATCCCTTTCACGTTCCAGGAAAGCTCAGGGACAAGAGCTCCCAGGGGCAATGGGACATCAGTTTTGCTTCCCTTCCCACAAATGCTATTATTTATTATGCAGAAGCAGAAAAGTGCGGGGGGATGTGGGGTGTTTAGGATCAGGGTCTGAATAAGTAGTTCTGGAGGATAAAAACAAGAAAAAGAAATGCACAGAAACATGGGAGCTCTGCCTCCATCTGAGTGCACAAGGATAAATATTCAGTAGGTTTTCCTTGATCAACAGGTTTCTTTAACCATGCTTACAATATTTTTTGCAAGGATATGGTGCAGATTAGATTCTGAGCAGGCAGGGGACTTGGCTTCTCACCTCACTGTAACACACTTAGAACGCTGGTGAAAAAGAGCCACACACACACAAAAATCACAACCCTTAATTAACTTGGGGAATGCCTTGCCACAAGAAATCACTGAAGGCAAGAGGTTAGAAGGGTTGGAAGAGAACATCCAGAGTTGTGTTGGACAGGGTTACAGGGCTTTAAAGAGGAAGCGTGAGAGGGATATAAGCCCTCCGTCTTGAAATCATAAACCAAGCTCTGGCTCAGAGGGGAGGAAGATAGTGGAACCATTATGGGTAGGTTATTTCACAACTGGCCACTTCAGGGCTCTTGGGACTGCTCTGACAGTGATCAGCGCTAGCACCTAGGTACTTGGAAGCAAGTGCCACTGGCTTGATCTGCTGTAGCAGTTCCTCCGTTCTTGCGTAACCCCTCACAACTGCACGTGTTTGAGGGGTGGTTGCACCCCTTGCCTGCACAAGCAAGGGGTGTTTTGCACAAGCAAACAGGTGCTCTTGCAAGGCCCTACTTGCAGTGATCACCGGGTGCTGACGGCATACGCTGCCATGATGTTTCTTCATTTTTTAAGCCTCATTTATTTTATCCCCTTCTCTGAAGGGTTGCCCCAACTTGGAGCCCTTTGGCTGAGACAAGGCCTCGGGGGGGGGGGGGGGAATAAATAAAGTGTCTTAATGTTGCCGGCAACAGTTACAAATTCTGATGTATCCATCTGTCCAGTTAATTACTTTGCGCAATAGCTGGCTAGCTTCATAAAAAAGATGAAAAAAGACTCAATTATCATTCTGGGCAGCTCCCTCAATCCCAGAGCAGCAGCACATCCCCAGCCTCGGCCTTTGTTGCCATTTTAAGCTGACTAACAGTGAGGGAGAAGTGCTTGGCAAGACTCTCTTTATTCCGGCGTGAGGAGGGCGGGTGAATTTCCATCTCCCACAGACACCGAGATCTCTATTTTAGTGCCATCGCTAATGCGGCGAGAAGCACCCGATATGGCTCTGCCCCACTCCTTCCTCTTCCCACAGTCTCCTCCTCCTCCTCGCATTTCCCCCTCCTTCTCTCTCCTCTTCCCACCCTCCCCTTCCCCCTCCTTCTCTCCCCTCTTCTCCTTTTCCCACCATCCTCATCCCCATCCTTCTCTATCCTCTTCCCACCATCTCCTTCCCCCTTCTTCTCTATCCTCTTCCCATCTTCCTCCTCTTCACGTCATCCCCTTCCCCCTCCTTCTCTCTCCTCTTCCACACATTCCTCCTTTTCCCACTACTCCGCACCCCATCTCCCACATATTTCTCCGATCGCTTCTCCCATCACCACATTCATTATCACCACCACACCCAATGCTCTCTAAGGTTATTTTTAAAGATTAGGCCAAGAGCAGCCCCTGGATACCGTTCCCCACCCAGCCCTTCCCTCACCCATCGGCTCAACTAAGACACCTTCCCACTTGAATCCCACAAGTCTGACAGCTTCCCACTGTGCCAGGGTATTCTGGGTGCCCCTGTGGGTACCCAGAGGGCTCCCGGCTGGTGGGAGGAGGATCTCGGCTGCCCTGATTAGCATGCGGCAATACCCGCCACCGCTGCTTTTCATCCGCATATCGCCTCGTTCCTCGCTCCTTATCCACGCACACACAAATAAGTGTACAAATGGATGTTGGTGTCATTCAGCGGAATAAAGGCTGGAGGCTTCGCTCAGCCTCTGCTTCAATGAGAGCATTTTCCCCTGAACAAGGGGCTGAATTCAGCTGCTTGGTGCTGTCTGATCACAGTTAGTTGCCAGAGTAACCAGGACATGAGAGTCGCCAGGGCCACACTCGAGGAGAGGGAAGGGGCTGCTGCTCTCAGATCTAGCACTCACCTTAGCTCGGGGGCTCAGAGGCACTGAAAATGAGGAAGGGAAATCCCACCCCCTTCTGGAGGAAACAGCAGGGGGAACTCTTCTTTGCAGGCTTTTCCTCCACGGGGCGGGCACTCCTTACTGCTTTTACTTGGAGGGTGCTTCTTCCTTGCAGGCGCGTTTGCATCTCTTATGTCTAAGGCTCTGGGCTAGGCCTTGTGGGATTTGGGTTCAATTCCTGGCTCCGTCCCAGCCCCCTGGGCAAGTCAGTTCATCTCTCGGGGCCTCAGTTTCTCCATCGCTGACCATTTTTTTAATCCAGATGGGATGTTTTTTCCCCAAAAGCTCTGCTCTAGGAATTATTGTGGGGCAGGTCTCTGGACTGTGTTATGCAGGAGGACAGAGTGGATGTGCATAGGGGTCCTTTCTGGCCTTGGAATCTATGGTGCCATGTAAGTTCCTACCTTGACAGACGCGCTTACAATTGAAGGGCCTGGTCGCGAACAAACCTACTCACCAGAGAGTCACCCGGGTTTCACTGCGATGCTTCACAGGAGCAAACTTGCAGGGTCAGGCCCAGATTAAAATGAGAATAAGAGACAACGTTGCATGAAAGCATCACTGAAGGACGGGGGAGGATGGCCTTTATGCCATCCCCTGGGAGGCTAATGCATGGGACTTCGAGGTGCCAGAGCAGGTCTTTTAAAAAAAGTGTGTGTTTGTCTGATGTAGTGAAACCTTGTTGTAGGGTCTCAAGAACCCTGCAAAGATCAGGGCTTAACAGAGGTGAATTTCTTACAAAAGGGGGAGGAGATTTGGGCTCAACACATTGGGGACATATGGGGCAGTCCCTTAAGGTTGCACACTTCCTAATATGAGCTGGTCTCTTGTAAAGGGCTTCTCTGTACTACAGAACGTACATTGTGATTTCTTTTTGTAAATGTGGAGTCAAGGAAACAACCCCCAAGCCCTGCAAACACACACTCCCCTCAAGCTCTTTGATCACTGACACCATCTGCTCAGCAACGTCCCAGCCAACAAACGTATTTTCCCTCTCGCCCATCTATTTGCGAACTGCATTTTCATTTGCTAAATAGATTGTGACCTGCTACCTACCGCAGGCCACGTCCCTGCCTCAGAGGGATTTTGCAGATTATTATACACTGACGCTATAATAGCTATGTACTCATATCCCTAGTATCTGCAGTGCTCTGGTACAAGAAGGGCACCATGGAAATGCCTCCAACTAAGTACATAAGGACATAAAAATGTCCATACAAGGTCAGACCAATGGTCTATCGAGCCCAGTATCCTTTCCTCCAACAGTGGCCAATGCCAGATGCTTCAGAGGGAATGAACAGAACAGGGCAGTTATCAAGGGATCCATCCCATGTTGTCCATTCCCAGCATCTGGCAATCAGAGGCTTAGGGATACCTAGAGCATCGGGGTTGCATCCCTGACCATCTTAGTTAATAACCATTGATGGGCCCAGCCCCATACAATTATCTAATTCTTTTTTGAACACGGTTATACTTTTGGCCATCACAAAAATCCCTTGGCAATGAGTTCCACAGGTTGGCTTTGCCTTGTGTGAAGAAATATTTCCTTTCGTTTGTTTTAAAATAAAATAAAGAGATGGATGCAGGCTCAGCTCTCTCTGCCACGCCCAGCCCTCCCATCCCAGGGCGATCAGCCTCCCCAGATTACGAAAGAGCTCTGTCTCTCTGCTGATTCCCACACAGAGCATCCTCTCTGAAGACTGGAGACCCAGCCAACCCAGCCACGCACATTGGCTTGCTCCCTCGCTGCCTGTTTTGCAATTTTAATTTCTCACCTTCCTAAACAGCGAAAGATTTATCATGCGCTCGACAGAAATATTTAATTTTCCAAATGTCTCTTTATTCCGAGGCTGAGGAAATCCTGAGGTAGAATGTTTCCACATTAATGCCTTCCAACTCGGCGGCAAAATAAAGTGCTGGCAGAAATAAAGCCCCGCAGGTGGCATGGGGCAGGGCCTAGGGCTGGTGCATGCAGTGTTCCCTGGGAGGCAATCCTCCTACATTCTAGGTCGGCCTTCAATGGGCAAATCCAAAAGGGACCAGAGAAAATCTAACCATAGGTCCTTACCTGGCCCCCATTAGCACAGTATTGGAGCACCTCAATCTCTAATGTACCTCACACACCCCAGTGAGGCAGGGCAGGGGAACTGTCCCCAGCGTTAGCAGACAGACACGCACTAGCTCTCCTCGAGCTGGGGCACTAAAAACAGCCATGCTGCCCCCTTGGCTGCCCCGAGGGGTCGGGCAGGATTGTACACGGGCAGCTAGGCCAAGCCCCTGCTCGGCCCGTCATGGCCACGCTGCTGTTTTCGGCGCACCAGCCCAAGCAGAGCTAGCGCACGCCCGTCTGCCCACCGTGGGCCGCATGCTCCTAGCTGCCGTGTTGACACATTCCTAGTGACTTGCCCAAGGAGCCTGTGGCAGAGCTGAGAACTGGACCTGGATTTTGGGAGTCCTGGGCGAGCACCCTAACCACTGCACCATTCCTTCTTCCACATAAACCTCCCCCTGGTCACCAGGGCAGCACTGAACCAGACTCACTGCCACTGAGCACCATGGAGCAGGGAAGATAAAACCCCTTTGATATGGCCCTTGTGGACTACACTGGGGAGTGTGGGGCTAGCTAGTGTTGAGCTGCAGTAACTTGAATTCTGAGTCTTCCGTTGTTAGATGGAGACACTCCATGAAGCAAATCCACTGGAAGATCCATAGTGGCAAAGACTCTGGAACAGGGTTTTCAGTGGCAGAAAATCCACCCAGGAGAGGTTCCAGCATGGTAAGCTAACCCCACCTTCCCTTCACCAGGCAGCCAGCCCCACCCCAATAGTAGTCAGTATGGTTCCTGGGAGTCCCGGTGAAAAAGGGCCTTTGCTGAACAGGGGCAAAGTTAAGGGTGATTGGGTGCCTACCTGGGAGAAGGTTTCTGTTCAATAGTTGGTGGGTATATTCTGAGCATTAAGGTTGGTAACAAAAGGGTTTTGGTAACCTTGGCTCAGGACTTCCACACTTAAAAAATAAATAAATCAAACATTAACGAATGCAATTAACGGTCCATCTCCTTTGATCTGCACTTAACAAGTTTAACTGCAACTCAGCATCTTGTGTTATTGAGCATATTACAGTCCACACACACACAGCACAGCTAACGCATAAAAATGACAACACAGGATATATGCAAGACTCAAACTGGGCACCCACAGAATAAAACACCCTGAATCACTGGTCACCCTTTGAAAATTCAGGCCGACTCTTGCACAGGTTGCAAAATGTTAGACATTTAAATCCAGTTTTAGGCTAGAGCTGGGCAAAAGTTTTCAACCCAACAGTTCAGTGGCCCAAAAATGCAGTTTAGGAGAGACCAAAACTATTTGTGACTTGAGGCCAAAAAAGAGAAAGGAAAAAAAAACAGAGACATCTAAACGTTTCCCCTGTTTGTTTTGAAACGCAGCTAGATTTATTAACAAACAGAAAAAGGCAAAAGAAAACCCACCCGAAAATTAAACAAAAGGCAAAACCAAAACAAGATTGTTTGGGGCTGAACTAAATGTTTTGTTTGACCTGAAACTATTTGATTATTTGTTTTTCATTTCAGTGAGAAAAACCAAACCAGTTCCATTTCAGGTCAACCCAAACATTTTTTTTTTCAGATTCTCCATTTTGGCCACTGAATCAAAACAATAAAATCAAATAGTTACTTGCTCAGCTCCAGTTTAGGCATCTAAAGAAGTAGCCTGATTTTCAGGGATGCTGAGAACCCGGAGATGCCATTGCTTTCAACAGACCCTCCTATAACCAGGTTGGTATTTAAGTGCCTAACTACCATAGGTACAGGAACTATGGGTGCTGCCGCACCCCCTGGCTTGAAGTGGTTTCCATCACATACAGGGTTTGCAGTTTGGTTCAATGGCTCTCAGCACCCCCACTATACACATTGTTCCAGCATCCCTGCTAACTATGCATGTATGGGACTAGCTTTAGGCGCCGAACGTTGAAAACATTGGCATGTGGCATTAGGAATGCAGAACAAGAGGAGAGAAATGCACAGTGCCAGATATCTGGGATGTAGCAACAGCCAGTCAGGCCTCAAGCAACGTGAGTTTGGTGTATGGTGCACGTGGTGGGGTGGGAGGGGGTTGTAAGATAATATATGAAAGATCTGGAGGATGCCAGAAAACAAATCCATAAACTGTCTTAGCAATGGCAATGCAAATGAGAAACCGACAAACAATCTCACACCTGTTGCTGAAGCAGAAGCTCCAAACAGTCTTTATATTCACAGCTCCACTTCTCAGCTTCGCTCTCTTCTGTGGGGAATTTTCTCAGGCGACTTAGCCCCACTCCTCCTGCTGTCTGAGCAAACCCAGTTCCCAAAATGCCACTTGGCCTCTTTACTAACTCCCTGAAACACACTCTCATCTTATGAACAAGGCAGGGCTGCTCCTACTTCAGTTGGTCCCTGGTTCTGTCCTGTGTGGAATCCAGCATCTTCCTAACTGGGCAGATCCTAAATCCATCCGTGCTTTCTGTTTTGCTACCCTCCTCAATGACAAATGTTGTACAGTACATAAACAAAGGGGCATCTTGCACCTTACCTGTGAGGAGCTCACTGGACTCAGACAACCTCAGCCCTTCTTCACAACCCCCTCGGTGAATTAGGGAAGTTTTTGAGAAAGGGAAACTGAGGCACCGTGAAGTTAAGACACCTGCCCAAAAGCATGGAGCAGGTCAGCAGCAGAGTTGGGTAACAGAACCTAGAATAGCTGAAGCCCATTCCTGTGCTCTGAGCACTGGCTGATGCTTGCTCCCCGAGCCAGAAACAAAACTCTTCCCTGTAATTGAGCTCTTCTTCGGGCCTCCGCCGCTCCCCAGAAGCACTGCCACGGACAGCCCCACATCTGTGTGTCTCCTAAATACACCTAGAATGTACGCAGATCGTCCCCGTCGTTGCTCACCACAGGCCAAAGACGTTACTCTAGACACGAGGCTGCTCTGTTTCCAGGTCAGTGGCAAACCTCCCATTGCCCACTCTCCCCCCTGTTTTAGGGGTGGGAAGCTAAGGCACAGAGAGATTAAATGACTTGCCAAGGGTCACACAGTGAGCCAGTGGCAGAGCTGGGAACTGAGCAGAGATTTCCTATGTCCTAGCTCCGTACAGCCACCCTCCTCCTCTGCCATCCTTCTTACCCATTCTGCAATAGCACCTGCCTCTGGAGCTTCCTTACCAGCACGCACATCAGTGTCCCCAGCTCACTACCCTGGTTTGATCCAGTAACCTATTTACCACTTGAAATCTTCTCACAGGCACATGCTCCAAGGGGAATGGGATGCAAGCCCTAAATACTCACATTAGGCATTCACAACAGTGTTGAAAACCATTTGCAATCCCTGCTCCCTCCGCTGAATTCTGTTTGTTAAAAAACACACCCTTGTACCTCTGTGTATTGTATCCACTCACTGCTTGCCATGCCCATACAGAACTTTTCCCTGTCATCGTTAGAGCTAGTGTCCTTTCACATTCATTGACTGACTGTTCCCCACGGCTCCATGTTCCTCCTTTCAAAATATTCCTTGTTATTTCGCAGCCAAAGCAAAGTAACAGTACCCCAAATACAAAGCAATCCCAGGTGCGCTCACACAATATGCGGTTTGTCATATGCAAGACAGAGTAACTGACATGCAAACACACCCACACACCCATTGCACTACACTGGATCAGATAGGCAATGCACTGACACACCAGCCAAAACATATTCACACTCCTCCCCACCACTCTCATTAAACACACACCGGAAAACACACACTCACGCACACAGCAGCTGCTTGATGATCTGCTTCCACGCGAGTGCATTTTCTCCCACTCACAAGGAGCTTCTAGATGCTATAACAAGGCTAACGCCAGTTCCACCCACAGAGCAAAGTTCGGTAACAGAATCTAAAACACGTTTCAGCCTATTAAAAGTCAAATTCCCAGCACATCAGCCATCTCGTTGGGGATGCCTGAATTACCAGAATTACACAAGTCAGTGGCTTCCTTCAATTAAGAAAATGTCATCTCAGCCATCTTCCGGTGCTAAACATTTTCTCAAGGACAGGAAGGTTTTTTTTAAATTTAAATTTAAAAAAATGTAGCTCAGAACAACAGGTGTTTATCAAGAGTGACTATTGATTCCCATATTCCAGAACACAGATACCAGATAACGCCACTCTTGGAAGAGATAAAGTCAGATCAGATTTGACCCTTAAATTTTAAGTTGTGTAAAAACAATCTTTTGCAAATACTTTAATATTCTCTCTAAAGATCCAGTGGAAATTGTATTTTAAAGCAAATATTCCCACAGAGTGTTTCCAATTCAGAACACTGCAGGGTTGCTGTCTTGAGACACTGAAAGTGATATGGACCAGAAACACACTGTAAACAGGAGCAAAACTGATTAGCGCATTATTATAGGCTGGAGCGGGTTGAAATTTTTTCAAACCTGCAATGATTTTTGTTTCCAATGCTGTTTATCCAACTATTTCTACTATTTGTGCTGTGGTAGCACCCAGAGACCCAATCAGGGTCAGAGCTCCATTGTGTGAGGCACTGTACAGATATAAAAGATCGTTTTTGCACCAAAGATCTTACAGACAAGGCCCCAGTTCAGGAAATCGTGCCAAATTCAGGAAGGGTGGCTGAGCTCATGCTTAACTGGAGGTACATGCTTAAGTGCTTTTCTGAATCAGGGCTTCAGAGATGGGTGCATAACGCAATGGAAGTAGGCGAACAAGGGAGACAGACATAGAAGCGCAGGGTTGTGCATGTACTTGCTAAGGGCCACGCTGCAAACGTTTTACTCACACAAGCAACTCCACTGATGTGAATGGGAACAAGAGGCTCCCAGTCTGGCTACGTGTAGCTAGTCTTGTCTCTCTTGTTGGAGTTGAGAGAAAAGCAAAAGCCTCATCGATGGCCCTGGTCTCTACAAGGCCGGAAGCACCGTTACGTAAAGCGATTCTGGCTCTGATCCTGCACCTATGGAAGTTTTGCCGTCACCTACAGCAGACGCGCAGGATCAGGCTTTCTAACCCGATTCTGCCCTGTGCTGCACAACTGGTCCGTGCAGCTACAAGCGAGTTTAGCAGCAAGGCCGGAGCACTGGCGCGTCACCTGCTTACACACCGTTAAAGTGATTAGTGAAACAAACAAGGTGCAGGAAAGTCACCTAATTTTCCCTGTGTCACTCCTATCCTGGGATCTGCTTCTGTGAAGTCACTTCTGTGCATAGATGCAGGCTCTCAGGATGACGTCTGGCAGCCCTTGCTGGGGAGCAGGTACCAAACCCAGGCACAGGCATGCAACCGGCAATCCTCTAAAACCCAGGCCCCTTTGCTTGCACAAAGCTGTCAGCCTGCAATCTTGCGTTCAGCTTCGTATGTGCCACCACCACTATCCCTCGCCTGCGAAAGCTCTGACTGCAGCCCTTGCTCTGTGAAGCACTGCCTGGCACAATGCAGCCCTTTAATTAAAGAAAGTTAAAACCCCCTAAATGCAGAACCAGATGTGCATAGGGGGCACCTGGGGTGAGCATGTTATGGATACAGAGCAGTAATCACACAACCCCCATCCCAGGCATAGTTTATCACCTGTTCTCCCTGGGCAATGCTTGCACTTTTGCCCTGCTGACAATGCACTCAGCTAGACTGTGGGAGACTTTCAGGAGTTTCTCCCCTCCATGTCTTCTGTAGGCCCTTAAGCATGCTTCATTAGTGCCTTTGTGCCTATTGTACTGCCCTCCTTAGATGGGATAAATGTAAAAAAGAGGCACAAGGAAATACAGAAAGAAGAATAAAGTAGTGCAGGGCAGGGACAGGAAATATCCACCAGAAGCTTTAAAAAAATCTAATTCAGCATGAAAATGTCATGGTTAGCGCAAGAGACTGGGAGTCAGGACTCCTGGGTTCCGTTCCCAGCTCTGTCACAGACTCACTCTAACCCATTGGCCAAGCTGCATCATTTCTCTGTGCCCCGGTTTCCCTGCCTGTCCAACAGGGCTCATACTACCTCACGGGAGTATTAGCAGGTTTAGCACATCCCTAGAGATCCTTGCATGAAGGATGCTGGCCAGGTGCAAAGTAGAACAATTATGTTCATGATGATGGCAATATGCCTGACCCTAACATTTACTGAGGCCGTTTAGCAAGGGAGATTTATTTCCTTTAAAGGGGTATGCCCCACGTTCTCCAGCGCTCACGGAAAACATTGCCAAAGTTAAGAGTTGCCTCCACGGGTCACAGAAAAAGGAAATTAGGTTTTCAGCACAACCTGAAGAGAATTAGCCACTAAACTCACTTTCACCTGAGGAGGAGTGGTGCAAGCTGAGTGCACTAACCCGCAGACTAGGAGACAGATTCCCTCACTCAGATGATGTGTGGGAAGGATGGTCTTGTCAGTAAGGCACTGGGCAAGGATTCAGGAGCCCCAGGTCCAACAAAGATATATTAGAATTGGAAAAGGTACAGAGAAGGACAACAAAGATGATTAGAGGTATGGAACAGCTTCCGTAGGAGGGGGGTTTAAAAAAAAACCTGGGACTGTTCTGCTTGGAAAAGAGACGACTACCAGGGGATACGACAGAGGCCTATAAAATCACAAATGGGGCGGAGAAGGTGAATAAGGGTATTTACTCCTTCACTTAACACAAGAACCGGGGGTCACCCAATGAAATGAACAGGCAGCAGGTTTAAAACAAACAGAAGGATGGACTACTACACACAACACAGAGTCCGCCTGTGGAACTCGTTGCCAGGGGACGTTGTGAAGGCCAAAAATATAACTGGGTTCAAGAAAGAACTAGATAAGTTCATGGACGGTAGGTCTGTCAATGGCTATTAGCCAAGATGGTCAGGGACGCAACCCCATGCTCTGGGTGTCCTAAGCCTCTGACTGCCTGAAGCTGGGATTGGATGACAGGGGATAAATCCATCTGAAGCACCTGGCATTGGCCACTGCCAGAAGACAGGACACTGGGCTAGATGGACCATTGATCTGACCCAGTGTGACCATTCTTAATTCACAGCTTGGCCAGAGGCTTCCCTGTGATCTTGGGCAAGGCACGTCATCTCCCGATGACTCAGTTCCCATCTCTAAAACTGACATAACGATGCTTCCTTTGTCTGTTTTGCCTATTTAGACTGTAAATCCCTTGGAGCGGGGCCTGCCTCCCCCTAAGTGTCCGCACAGAGCCTGGCACAATGGTGCTGATCTGGATTGGAGCCTCTCACCCCGCCATAAAACAAATACTCAGTTGGGTTGTACAGCACCCAGCGAGGTCCAGTTGCGGCAGCTGCAGACACGGGGAGGTCTTGAGAGCCGCCCGCTCCTGCTCACCTCTTCCCCACTGCAGAACCAGCCTTATGGGTCACAGCACACTCCAGCTCAAAGGTCCGATTCACCTCTGGGTCAGCAGCTCCAATTCTGCGTTCCCTGCCAAACCCACCAAACGGCATCACGGCAGTAGGCAGAGCTGATCAGCTGCATTTCGATGGAGCTGTCCAGATGCAGCAGGTCTGCTCTAGGCAAAGGAGAATTATTATTTTTTGTGACATCTATTCCCCATTCCCAGGAGCGCACTTGAGATTGGTTGAGCTCTGAAAATAGGTGGCACCAGCAAAAGCTGGGGGTACTGGGACTCAGACCAAAATCAGCAAGAGCAGATGGTCTAACAGACTCCAGCTCCTCTGCTGAGCTTCTCAGCATGGAAGACAAAGCTTTATACAAAGGAGACACAAAGAGACAGAACAAAAATCAGGGCACTAACCAAGCATCAAACACTAAGTGACTCAGCTGTCCCCAGCACACATTTGAGACACTGTGTTCTCCCTCTCCAGTAGGATCCAGACAGGAGACACCAATGACCATCTGCATTTAACGACCATCAAGTAAAGCCATCACATTTCCCGGAGCTAAGGAGAGCGTTCCAGGACAGCCTAGATGGGGGCCAAACAGACTTCACAGTGGGAGATGTCAGGTGCGCAGATCTTGGTAAGTCCAGCCACTTATTTAGCTCCTTAAATATGAATTTTAGGTGCCTATTTAAGAGGCCGTGACTCTCGAGCTCTGGTTCAGCTCTCGGCTCTGCTACAGACTCCTCGTGTGACCTCGGGGGAGTCACTTTATCTCTCCAGACCCACGTTCCCAGTCTGTAAAATAGATCCAATAATCCTTCCTTTCTCCCAACTCTTTGCCTTGTCTATTTCCATGGCAAGCTCACCAGGGCAGGGACTGTCTTTATGAGTTTGCACAGTGCCTAACAATGGGCCTTCGTCTCAGCCAGGCACTCCAGGTCCCATCACAATATAAATCATAACAGAGATGGAGACACAAGTGTTTCACACTGGGACATATAGGGTGACCAGACAGCAAATGTGAAAAATCGGGATGGGGTGAGGAGTAATAGGAGCCTATATGAGAAAAAGACCCAAAAATTGGGACTGTCCCTATAAAATTGGGACATCTAGTCACCCTAGGGACGTACCAAGTACACAGACTCTTTGAAGATCAAGAGGCCTACATGGGTGGATGGATATAGATTTAGGATCCTTGCTTTAGGCACCCAAGTTTGAAAGTAATTGGTCACTTGCCTGCAGTGATGATACGGATCCTGACAGCAGCAGGACACTCCCCGCCCCAGGGCTCATGAAGCCTGTGACAGTACTCGCCTCCCCTGCCCAGAACTCTCTTCAACTCTGGCTGAAAACTGGTCCATCAAATTCTTTTGACAGAAAACCGGGTTCTCAGCTGAACAATGTTTTTCACCCCAAGTGCCTACTTTCTGCAGAAAATGTCAGTTTTTGAAGTAACCCCCAAAATACCTAAAAACGGAAGTATTTTGATTCTGCTATCCCCCTGCAGCGGCTCCCGGGGGTTGGAGTTTGGGTTTCTCATGTCCCCATTCTCTGCTCTGGACCAAGCTCTCCTTCCAGGACACCTCTCCCATGATGCAAGCACCACTCCTCACCGGGACAGGGGCTGAGGTACCTCATGGGAGATGCAGTCTGAGCAGGTAACCCAGGCAACGGGCGCATGAGACACCCGAAACGCAGCTGTCATGAGGCACTGTCACTGCCACAGCCTTTCTGAATCAAAACGTTGCTGGTTTGCAATTTTCCCTCAAAAAAAATCAAACTTTTCTGTGGAAAATTTCGGAGGAAGAAAAAGTCACCGTGCCCTGACCAGCGCTAGTTACCTCACTATAAAAGACTCACGGCAGAAAACTCTATTAGTCATGACCAGCAAACTTGAACAGAGTAAGAAAACTAACGACTAATGCAAGGCTGTAAAACATAAATCTAAATAATGGAGAAAGCAGCAGTCAGTGCAAAACTTCCATGTAAACAGAACTGTAGAAATAGAAGCACATGCACAGCGACTCCTAGGCCAGAAGGGACCATCATGATCAGCTAGTCTGGCCTCCTGCACATGGCAGACCACAGACCCTCACCTACCCACTCCTGTAACAGACCCCCTAACCTCTGGCTGAGTCACTGATTTAAAGATTTAAAGTTACAGAGAACCCACCATTTCCACTGGTTTAAAGCTGCAAGTGACCAATGCCCCATGCTGCAGAGAAAGGTGGAAAAACTCCCAGGGTCTCTGCCAATCTGACCCAGAGGAAAATTCCTTCCCGACCCCAAATATGGCGATCGCAGCTAGGCCCTGAGCATGCGAATAGCGTAGCTGAAGCTGCGTATATTAAATCAATCCCTGCCCACCCCCCACCCCCCGTGTAGACCAGCCCTTAGATTTGGTTCTGATAAGATTACCTATGCTGCTAAGTGTAAGCCTAGGACCACTCTGCTTCTGAATGAAAGCATCCACACGGGGTGTAATGCACTTTAACATCACTCCTTTCCTCAATTGGTCGTAACTTGCCTGAGCCTCCCTGACTTTCTCATAGCTTTGGCTATGTAATACAGTGTATAAACCATGAGGATTTTCCTAAGCCAGGATAATATTCCAGTGGGTCTAGGAGCTCTAGACTGAGTTCTTATGCAGTGTGATAATTGGCTCAGCCTCCAAAGGATAAACATGTCAAGATATGAAAATCATTTCTTCACTTACCAACGAAGCAAAGAAGTGATTGAAAATGTCGTGCTTTGGATGTATGAGCAATAGTCTCTTAACTCCTCACCCAGAATAAACTCTTCTATCATTGGTACTATTTAGAAGCTATTCCAAGCCAGACAAATTGAAAGCGGGAGTTTAAATATGTCAAAAACTGTACAGGGAATCTTAATTTTTTTCCCCTATATAGTCAACTGTTGTTTCATATTTAGGATTATTAATCTTTCAAAAGTGACTCAGCACACCAAACATTCACTGTAGCTGCACACTGCGGAAAGGGACTTTAGAGATGGGCTAATGGCTTCAAACAAGCCTGCTGCAAATTTGAAGATTTCCTCTGAAACTAGGCCCAGACAACGTAATTGGACATGCAAAATTGCACTGGCATTCCAACCTCATCCTGTGAGAGTTATCCTTTGAAAACAATGCAATTACACTGGACATGTTGGGTTGTGCTATGGATACATAAGAGGGAAAGGAGTGTTGACTAGTGATCAGAGACCAGTGGAGCTGGGCATCAGGATTTCTGGTTTCTTCCCCCAACTCTTATAACTGTTTGTTACCCTCCAGAGCAGGCTGCTGCTCTGCCACTGATTCACTGTGTGACCTTAGCCAAGACATTTCACCACACTCTGCCTTAGTTTACCCATTTGTAAAAACTTGTTAACAATGCTCCCCCCACACACATGCCAGCGGGGGCTTGAAAGGCTGAACAGAAGTGCTGAAATGTGCTTATGGTATCCGATAAAAGACATTCCACAAGTGCCCATTTTTCTATTAGTTGGCCAGAATAACTTCCCCATGATTGCTCGACTGCTTAGCCATTTATGTCAAAGACACCATAAAAGCGCGGTTCGGCTTACATTGTTTTTGTCTATAAAACGCAATTCACTTCCATAATTGAACCTGCAGCAACAAAGAACCTTTAATGAGTAAATCAGTTTCCGGGGAAACACATACCCTAAATCCACACGCACAAGTGATACTGGATCAAGTACAAATGCATCCCTTGGTTAAGTTGTCATCTCCGGCCACTTAAAAATCCCTGAAGTATCAGAGACATTAAAAATGATTGTAAGAGAACAAGGACAATGTAAGTGCTGAGATCATGCCAAAAATAATTGATGCTAATTATAAAGCCAGTCAAAGAAAAGCATTGAGTGAGGAGGGGGGAAATGATCCAAGTCAAGATAGAAAAAATGATGCAATAGCAACTAAGCTACTTAATCAATGGAATCCATCCGCTTGGAAGGAGAGTAATAGATTGCATCAAAGAAGTGACAGACAATCAATGAACACTCAAATTAACAGTTACAATATTAGTAACTTCCCTGAAATGGGTTTTTTCCCCCTGCAATTGGTAATCTCTCCCTCTTATTGAGACAATCCTAATTCAATTCTCACCAGTGCTCTGAGAGCATCCATCCCCCCCAAAATCAAACTCCAACCTGACACGTGTCACCTATTGACCCAGCAAATAAGAACCAGAGCGATGAGGACAGAAAAAAGGTGGCTAGGGCGTACAGGATGAGTTTCACGTCGTCATTTACCAAATACAATTGAGACGCACATTACTATTCTGCAGCTGTGGAAAGGGTGGTATTTATTCCAGAGTCCCCAACAATTATGGGCCAGCAGCATCCAGGAGAATTGTTTTAGCCATGGGAGAGATTAGCCTGGGCTGGGAGAAGCTCTCTCCCATTCCCTGAATCAGTTTTCATGCTCAGGGAGGGAGGATGGTGAGGAATCCTAACCCATCACCCTGCTCCTTTCCACACACACTCACCACTGAGAGACCAGCTCTGCAGCATCTGGCCTGGGGCCCTCCAGCCCTGCTGCTAGATCTGCAAAGCAAGTGCCACAGTTGGATAGGACAGAGAGTCAAGCTGTGAAACCCCTGGCCTGGATTTATCACCCCAAATTCACGTGAAATCTCAGCCTCGAGGCTCACAAGATACCACACGGTCCTGGGTTGCCCCTCTCTCCACCTCTACATGGCTCTCTTGGGCAAGGGTGACAGAGAAACACGGCAGTAAGAAAAAGTAACTTTCCCGAACACACTGCTGTACTTAACACACCAGCCACTGACGAAACAATAACGATGCCGCTTAATCTCTTTCCCTGCATTTGCTAAACATGTCTCGGGTGATGGCATGAGGGATTTGCATTTCCAGCCTCCTTTGTTTCTGTGCAGGCACCTGCTGGAGGTTCTGTAGCAGCCTGGAACCTCTAACAGATGGTTTATCAAGTGTGCGAGGGAGGGGGCAGTCTGATAAAATCAGAACCACCTCAACCCTTTTCTAAGCACCTCCCTCTAAGGCGGCTAGAAGGGGGAAGAGCTCACTCAGTGGGTTAGATGGGGGGGAAACGAACAGCTCGTTATTTTTATACAAACACTCTCCTGATGCAATGACATGGACTGCCAAGTTATATGTGATCGGTGTGGATACAACACCGATATGTGTAATGACACCAGTCAGTGGTTACAGCTTCGTTCCCCATGGGGGCATCTGTAGGCCTGAATCTGCCTGAGCAAAATGCTTCGAGCAGGTCAGGTGTGGCCAGGGACTGTCTTTTCGTTCTATGTTTGTGCAAAGCAATGGGGTCCTTGCCCACAACAAGGCCTCCTACGTGCTACGATAATACAAATAATAAAAAAACAACATGCCTTTAGCCACCTCTCTGCAGCAGTCCCATAGACCCAGCCAAAGGTTTGGAACCCGAGCTCAACACCCAGAAATGTAGCTGGCGGACATCTTGAGCCAGCAAAACCATGCTGGCAATGGGGCTACAGAGCAGTGGAACCTGGTCACAGCCTTCAAATATGTTAAGGGCTGATATAAAGAGGATCATGATCAATTGTTCTCCGTGTCCACTGAAGGCAGGATAAGTAGTAACGGGCTTTATCGCGGGTGATTAAGGGTAGATATTAGGAAAAACTTTCTAACTCTAAGGGTAGTTAAGCTCCGGAATAGGCTTCCAAGGGAGGCTGTGGAATCCCCATCACTGGAGGTTGATAAGAACAGGTTGGACAAACACCCGGCAGGGAAGATGTAGGTTTACATAGCCCTGCCTCTATGCAGGAGGCTGGACTTGCTCACTCCTTGAGGTCCCTCCCCACTCTGCATTTTTACGATTCTCCGCTTGTGGGTCAGGCACTGGCCTGGGACTCTGAAGAGCCAGGTGCCATTCTTGTTCTGCCACAGCCATCCTGCATACCCTTGGGCAAGTCACATAGGCCTAGAACCTCCCAAGGTAGTTAGACACCTAACTCCCACGAATTTCAATGGAAGTTAGGCACCTAAATACCTGTGAGGCTCTGGGCCTAGTCTTTCTGTGCCTTAGTCCCACATTTGTAAGAAATATGGAGGTAATAGCCTGGGGCGTGGTGAGGGTAAATACTCAGCGTGCACCAAGATACTACAGTGCTGAGGCCCCTGTAATAAGATAGATTATTTGAGCACTTTTCAGGTATGTCTATACTGCCGACTAAACCAGGTTTGAGCCCATGCGTCACTTCAGTCCACACGCAAATCAGTCTGACTCATGTCAGCAAGCCCTTGGGACCCAGACCCTAGGGGGTGGGTCAGAGTCTAAGTCCTGCCGTGACTCGGGTCCCGTCATTTTACAGTACGGATGCAGCTCAAACTGCAGCCCCGAGTGAGAAGGTCTGCATAGTGCAGTATGGATGCATTAGCATGGCTGAGAGACTCACGGCCAGCAACTGTAAACCCACGTTTGCAATGCAGTGTGAAGTGCTTGGGCTGAGAAATGAGACCACAAGCCCGGACCCAGGTTTCCAATACAGTGGAGACATATGCCTGAGTTTCATTCAATTCTTTGGCAGCTAGAGATGGACCCTGTGAAAACCTTTTCCGAGATGTTCTCTATACACAGCCCAGTCCCTCCCTGAAGTTTGATTTCAGAGTTAGTGTTAGTCTGTATCCGCAAAAAGAACAGGAGTACAGGTGCCACAACTACTCCTGTTCTTCCTGAAGTTCGATTTTATCAATAAAGAAATCCATAGACTTTTAAGACCAGCAGAGAACATGATGATTATCTAGTTTGACGTCCTGAATATTACAGCCAGATAATCTCACTAAGTGGCTCCTGCATCAGGCCTATAACTTCTGGGGATGCTAGAGCATCTCTTTGAGAAAGATACCTAGTCCTGAGTCAAAGATTTCAAACTCTGGAGAATTCATCACATCCTCCGGTAAATTGTCCCAATGGTTAATTGCCTGCACTGTAAAAAATAAAAAGGATGGGGGATGCCTTATTGCTAGCCTCAATTTGTCTGGCTTCAGCTTTCAGCGATGGTCGTGTTCTGCCGTTGTCTGCTAGATCAAAGAACCCTCTACTATCAAAATCGCTCCCCCATGTAGGTACTTACAAACTGCAGTCAAGTCCCCTCTTAACCGTCTCTTTGATAAGCTAAATAAATGGCGCTTCGGCCTCTGTAAGACAGGCTTTCCAGACCGCACATCATTCTTGCAGCTCTTCTCTGAGTCCTTTCCAAACTGTCACCATCCCTTTTAAAGTACGGACATCAGAACAGGATGCAATATTCTGGTATTGTCCCACTACTGCTATATGCAGTATCACCTCCCTACTTCTAGTCAATCGTCCCCTGCTTACACAGTCAGGAACAGCATGTGCTCACTTAGCCTCCACATTCCCCTGGGAGCTCACGTTCAGCTGCTTTTTGGGGAGATAAAATTTATCTCAAACCTCCATCCCGGCTTGGCTGCTCCCAGAGTTCCTCTCTGAGCTGCTCAGCCCACCCCCCAATCTTCTCTCCCCAGAGACTTACTCCTACTTCACTTGTATCCATGGGATAATGAGCCACCTGACAGAGTGAGTCAGAAAAAAACCACTTTCCCAGCAGGATCAGCACCTGTTATCAAGGTAGGGCGTTTGAGACACTCACTGCCTGAATTTTACAGGCTCAAACCAGAACATCTGGAACTGGATCCTGATCTGAATTGCAAAAACGTTCAGCGTTTGGAAGTACTAAGACCCATGGGTTTGCTTTCGGGATTTCTCTATCCCTAGTCTTAGCAGTTGGAAGCTAATGTCTCTGAACTTTTCCATTGATAGTAATAATCTGTCATAGAAAATGTGTTGAGTGTTGACATCTTAAGACAGAAAAGATGCAGATTTCTGAACTGTTTGCAACACATTATAGAAATACATTCTGTGGGACTATTAAATATGGGGATTATTGACTGGATAAGCAGCAGCTCAATAGACTAGCTTGCAAATATGTCTTTAGACAATTCTTAAAATGCAGATTAATTAGCTAACAGACCAGAACAAGATATTTTTCACAGAGTTTTTAATGATCTGTTACATAAACAAATATCCAGACAGTTTTGTTTACATTTGTATTGGCTGCAACATTCTTCAATAGCCAAGCAGTGACTGAGAAGATTAAAATCTTGTTTAATGCTCGCCAGGAATTATAACACACAGGCACGTCAGCCCAGTTCAGAGAAAACCAGCTCTCTCCAGAGCCCATCATCAAACTCCTACTGCCATAGTATTCTCACCCTAGGCTATGTTTCCCGAACTTGAAATCTGAGCCCTCACCATGTGCTGATAAAGGCCTATCTTTTGATGTTTCCTGGCTGGCACTACAGTCTGCCCCCATTGAAGTGGACAGGGAATTTCACACCTCAGAGCTGGGGTTTCAAACTCTCTGCAACCTCACGCAGACATCACTTGCGTCAGTTACACTTGGGTCACATTTTGAAGGTTTTCAGAGATTTTTAAGGGCAGAAGGGACCTTCACTGTTCTGACCTCCTGTATAACCTGGGCCAGAGAACCTCACCCAGCAGTTCCTGCATCAAGTCCGGAACTTTTGATTGAATTCTAGGAGGTCTTTTAGAAAAAGATCCAGCTTTGATTTAAAGACTGCAAGGGATGGAGAATCCACCATATTCCCTACGTAAACTGTGCCAATGGATAATTACCTTCACTGTTAAAAATGTGTGCCTTACTACCAGCCTAAATTGGTCTGGCTTCAGCTTCCAGCAGTGGATCTTTTTATGCCTTTGTCTCTTCACTTTTCTTTTCACTAGGCAAAGTTCCAATAAAACATTAACATATTCACTTGCACATACTTATTACTTAGTCAGGATCAAGGCAATATTCAAAAGAACCTGGCTAAAGATTCGGGCTTGTGGTTGGGAGCCCTCCTCCTCCGAGTACACTAAAAAGGGTACACCACACTTCTACATACAGTACCCACCCTCTTTTTGATGCCTCTCTTGTGTAAGTCTCGGTCCATTACAAGGACAGGCCATATTTATGCCTCTCTCTGCTAGATTAAAGAGCAGTTTACTCTCACAACAAATGCAACGTGGGTATAAAACGCTCTTTTTCTAACCTGGTTGTGTTTCACTCCTGCTTTCCAATGGTGTAAATGAGAAGGCCCCCACACAGGCTATCTGGAACAGGCGACCAGCTTGCGCAATGGGAGGAACAGGAATAAGAAGGGAGCGCAACAGGAACAAGTGGATATACTGTAAAGCCAGGACCCAGGAACTAGTGAGTTGTAATCTGAGCTCTGCCACCAGCTCAGTGAATTGCTCTAGGTAAGTCACTTAAAGCATTGCTCTACCATAGAAAGAGACTCCGGCTCCTTCTTAGCCATCTTGAGTGAAATTCATCCCGATGCAGAGAGCCAGCAGAAGGCTCACCATGTTGGTGTTGGTGACCTGTGATAGACTGATGATCTGGTGGTCCCTTCTGACCGTAAGCTCCGTAAGTCTATGGCCTGGTCTACACTTGGGGGGGGGGGTGTCGATGTAAGATACACAAGGTCAACTACCGGAATAGCGTAGCTGAAGTCGACGTATCTTATTTCGACTTACCTCCCGTCCTCACGGCACGGGATCGACGGCCGCGGCTCCCCCGTCGACTCCGCTTCTGCCTCTCGCCCTGGTGGAGTTCCAGAGTCGACGGGAGCACGTTCAGGGATCAATTTATCACGTCTAGACGAGATGCAATATACTGATCCCCGATAGATCGATCGCTACCCATCGATCCAGCAGGTAGTGTGGACATACCCTATGTGACTCCTCCTTAAACTCTCAAACCAGGGTGCAAGTGAGATGTCGGTGACGCTTGAAAACAAACAACAAAAGGTCTAAAGGTATACTAAGCTTACCAGACGTCCCTCAGTCTTTCCTCTGGGTACCCTGAAAGGTTCCAGGCTTCAAACCCTTCAGCAGGGTCTGCCCGCTCTTGGTTAACAGTCCATGTCAGTTTGCTGGACAAAATGAGGGGCCCCCCATTAAGCATTTGACCCTGGCCCTTTATATCACCAGCTCTTTGCGTCCTGGATCTCTTGACCCTGGTCTCAACTGGTCTATGCAATTCACCCCAGCAGGTGCTGCTTCTCTGGAGCTGTTTACCTGTCCCACTGATGATAAGCAGTAATTACCTGCCATTGATTCTAGTTCCTGGACGGAGCTCAGCAACCCTCTTGACCAGCCAGCATACAGACCGTGACTCACAGAGATACAGGTAGCATTTACCCAGATAACATTTATGAAGCAGCTTCGATAGTCTCTGGATATGCTGGTGTTCATCACATCTGTCACACTGAGCACCTCTGATAATCAGGCCCAGCTAGGGTAGCCACCTATCCCAGTTTTCCCAGGAGCAGGTTTGGGTTTTTTTAGACAGTTGTCCCAAGGTTGTTCAGTACACGCTGCCAGCTCACCGGTTTTGTGGACTCAGGGTCATCCCAGATGTCCCGGGCTTTTTGCACATCAGCGGTGGCAACCCTAGGCCCATGCTAGTTTAGGCTGGGCAACCCAAAACTCCACAAAAAATTGAGATGTAGAGGCCAGAGGCTCCCCTCCTTTGCCCCAGTGTCAGTCTGGAGTGACTTCCCTGTCATAAATGCTGTGCGAGAGGCATCAATCTGTAAGTATTCCTCATGATGATGAATGGACTGATCTATTTGTCTCCTGTTGTTTCTTGATGTCAAATCCCAAGACAGTGACAGGACGGAAAAGCCACCTTTTAAAAGCAGTAAAATCCTCACCGAACTGTGGCGAATGCCCAAGCAACCGTGGGTGGGAAATCTGTATTATGATGACTTTCTGCTCAAGGGGGGGCTAAGACCTCGCATGACTCGTTTGTGTCCGGAGTGAATTTTTGCAGACTTGTTATAAACCCTTGAGAAGCAGGGTTTATAAGGTCACAGCAGCATTTCCATTAACTCTAGCCTAGCTAGGGACTGCCAATGTGATATACGCTCCCTATTTATGCATAGAAACATACATATGTAATGAAGTCAAGATAAAGCTTCTTTGCTTTATTTCCACAACACTGTGCCGGATGCTGAGCTAACCAAATAAACTAAAAAGGGAGAGAGGATGGAAGAGGGGGAAAAAGTGTGTGTCTGGCTCTTTCCCTCATGAAGGATGCAAATCAATTCTGCAGACTTTATAGCCGCGTGATTTCAGTAGAGATGCAAATCCCCGCATGCTGGATGGCTCACTGGGTGCTCAGTTGAGACACGGGTTGGAAATTACATTATGCAGTTGTTTCTTTGCAGAAGGACAGTCAGCATAAGCATTGCAGCTCCGTCCCATCACCTGCCCGGGATCTGATACAGGGATTTGCAGCTGAGCAGAAAATAAAAAAATGTAAAAGCTGTATAAATCCCTCACGGTTTTGGCGATGAAGTGTTATCTTCTGAACCATTTTAGGGGAGCAGTTCCAAGAGTCTCCCCCTAAACACGCACCCGGTTGTCCTGTTCACTGCTTTGAAGGACCCACCTGTTGGCTCTCTGCACCATTACCTCTCCTCCCCTGCAAGCTTCATACTATGCAGAAGCCAAGGTTGCGAGTACTGCGTGGCAGGAGAGAAAGCTGGAAAAGGCATGTGGGATTTGCCATACTACTGAGAACACGCTAAGTACTAACAGAGCACCAAGAGAGAGAGACAGCACCCCATCCTGACGCCTGCAGTGACTAGTCTCTGCTGTGTCAGACAAAACCCTCTGGTGCTCCTCAGCGACGTATCGACCTGTCTGCAATGCTGTGGGTGGGCAACCACAGAGCTCAAAGTTCTTTACTATAGAGAGATCAATTTTTTTGGCTTAATCTTTTCTCTTTTCCCTGGGGAAAAACGCAGATTCAGCATCATCGAAAGGGTTCAGTGAATTGTTCATATATTTATAAAAAGAAAAAAAAATTGGGAAAGTCAAAATGTTGCAACATTTTTGAAAGGTTTCGATTTTTCGATCCAACATGACTTCGGTTGAAAATGTCCTTCCGTTTGATTTAAAAGATTAAAAACACTTGAAATCAAAACAAAATTTTGGCTTATGAATTCTTCTTCAGCTTTTGAGTCACCAAAAAATGTTTGGTTTGGGTCAACCCAGAACTTTTTTTTTTTTTTAAACTACCAGAGAACCAAAAAACAAAGAACGGTCATTTGCACAGTTCTACTCTTTACCAAGAAAGAGATGATGGATGGGGAAACTGAGGCACAGGAAGCCGCCATGACTTGCCCTAAGTCACCCAGCAGGTCATTGGCAGAAGCACAAACAGAACCCACATTCCTGACTCCCAATCCAGTGCTCTATCCACTAGATGCTACTGTCTCTCCCTCTTTACCGCTGTCCTCTAGGCTTTGTTAATATCTGCCCTGCACTCGGTGATCAAGACTAGATAGCACTTCAGATGAGGCCACCTGCTGCAAGGTCAGAATCTCTTTCCATGCTAACTTTCTTTCACAGTGCTCCCACACGGCCTATTTGCCTTTTAAACTACTACTGCACGCAGAACAGGTTATCTTCCCTGACCTCTCTGGCCGATTGCTCCTATGTCTCCCTGTTCCTCGGAAGATCCCATAGATTCACAGCCCGCCTGCCTCCAGGAGAGAAGATTCAGAGTGGTTTTGCCAGTGTGCATTTTGCTTGGCACATTTATTCCAGTTAAATCCCAGCTGCCGGCATGCTGACCAATCCCCTGATGGGCTTCAATCTAGCTGCCGTGCCTCTTAAATCTCCTCAGCGTTTAGTAACCAAAGCAAGTTCTTTTTAACAGCAAAATTATATCCTACCCCCTCCCTGGTCCACTTCCTCCTCTAAGTCATTAAATATAATAAACAGCTCCAGCCTCTATGCAAGGACCCCGCTCCTACCCACCAATAACCTGTTTGCCCTCTGAGCAGCAGCCTTCCATTACAGCTCCATTTTCTGTTACTTACCTAGTTAAACCACCACCCGACTTTGCCCCTTAACCTGTGGTTATTTATTTTTCTCACTCTGTTATTTATCTCCTTTAATAGTCTCTTATGAGGGACCTAATGGAAAGCTTGATGAAAATCCAAATAAATTATGTCCATTGGGTCATCATCGGCTCTCCTGCTTCATTAACTTGACCAGTAATCGCTACCAGGTTAAAGGTGGCAGATTTCCACCCCTCTTCTCACACAAGTCATGTTGGTTTGACCGTACAGGTTCACCAGATCCAAGTATTTAAGAACATAAGACAGGCTGTACGGGGTCAAACCAAAGGTCCATCCAGCCCAGTATCCTGTCCTCTGACAGTGGCTAATGGCAGGTGCCCCAGAGGGAATGAACAGACCAGGTAATCATCAAGTGATCCATCCCCTGTCACCAATCCCAGCTTCTGGCAAACAGAGACTAGGGAGTTTGAAACTTTGAGCTTTCATTAGATTGTCAGTTGCCAGGGAACAGAACTGAGATTCACTGGGCTAATTTCCTGGAACTTCTGTTTTTATTTTACTTTTTAAAGGCATCACGGGCCAGAGTCATCCCTGCTGCAAAGCCACTGGCTCATGGAGCCGGTCCCCGCAACAGTATCCTTCCAGCCTCAGGAAGAGTTGCCACTTTAAAGTTAATACTGCAAAGCCATTTAATAGCTCTGCTATTTCACACTTTATTTACCCCAGAGCCCTCAGATGAACCATCAGGGTCCTGCTGATTTACAGCACCCAAGTTTCTCAAGTTGCTCCATTACTTCCTCTTTGGAGAACTCACTTGCTGTTCATTTCCTGTGAATGGGAATTTCTCCAGCATCCAGATGCAAAGGAATCCTTGAACTTCCCCTCCACCCACCTCCTCCCTTCATTTTCCTCTTCAGTTGTTCCTTGCACAACTTTTGGCCCTGGGGCTACACTCACCTATGCAGCTTTTTAATGTATTGCCCAAATATTGTATTATTCTCCTCATTACCACTGGATACATAGGGTCACATCTGCAGCTGGTTTCAACTGACTTAGCTGCACTGATGTTGTCAATTGATCTGATCTATCCTCTCTTCCCTCACTTCACCATTGGCATGGCCCTTGCATTCCAGTCTGTGGTCTTCAGGTGAGCTTTCCACTCTACGAGAATGTCTTTTTCCAGGCCTAATCAACTGGCCCTCTTGAGGCAGAGTGACTAGCCAACAAAGCAGGCGACTGGAGGTCAGGCCTCCTACGGTCTATCTGATTTTAGCTCTCCCACTGGCTCGCTTCCCTTGGACAAGTCACCTCTCTGTGCTCCCATTTCACTGTGTGTAAAAAGGGGAGAAAGACACTCCCCCTCTTCTGTAAATTACTTTGAGAGGGGTGCAGGGGAAGTACCGCAGCGATGCTCAGTATTCTTCACTCCAACTCTGCTGCTTTCCATTTGCCTGTGGGTTTTGTTGCTGTTGTTAGTACTCTGACATCTACAAAGCTTCAGTATCCTGACTGCTACATCCCTAAATAGCTCTTTGGGCTGCTCGTGGGACGTTTAACGTTGGTCTGTTTCTCCACTTTTTCCCATCAGCCTCCAGCCAACCAATTTCCTCAACATTTTCAAACCTGCCCTTTTATAGTTTGCCATCACTGCATTATCCCTAAGGGAGTAACTCACGATTACATTAAACACAGTCGTGCCATGGTCACTCGCCAACAGAGCTGCTAAATCCACATTCGTGTCTAGTACAGGAAGCTAAATCAAGAGTTACCATAGGTACCCAAACACGCTGCTCTAAAAGGCAGCTGTTTATTAATGCCATAAATTGTTCCTCCAATCCAGGCCCAACATACCAGACAGTGCGTTAATATTGGGGCAGTTAAAACTGCTCAGTAGGTTCCATCAGATTTTGCAACTTCTTCCACCTCTGTGAACACACTAAGTTCTTTTCTGTTCTGAGCGGATGCCCTATGCTCACTCTGACAATTATATTAATATGTCCACTAACAGGGACTTGTAACCAAATACATTGAACTCTGTGGCCTCCTCTGCGTTGGAATAACCTTGCAATATTATCTGGAGTCTGTTTTCTGTATACAGAAATCCCCCATCTGGAGAACTGAGTTTCCCATTCTCTTCAGCAAGGAATCACCAACATTCCATGGATTTCTATCAACCCACTGAGTCTAGGACAGGGGATCTCAAACTGGGGGTCGGGACCCCTCGGGGGGGTCACGAGGTTATTACATGGGGGGTCATGAGCTGTCAGCCTCCACCCCAAACCCCACTTTTCCTCCAGCATGTATAATGGTGTTAAATATATAAAAATGTGTTTTTAATGTACAAGGGAGGGCCGCACTCATGGGCTTGCTATGTGAAAGGGGTCACCAGTATGAAAGTTTGAGAGCCACTGGCCTAGGAGATACCAGTTATGCTGTTCTCTTCCTTAGACAAGAATTACAGTTGCTCCTCACTTGAAGCTCTGGGTTAGCACAAACAGCTGAACATTCTGTGATTGCCTGAGAAGCCCCCAGCATGGAATGGGGGCACTTCTGAAAAGGCTAATGCAGTGGCTGACGGCCTTCTATCTAGCACCTTAAGAACGCGGGGGTCCGATTTTTACAAGTGCTCGGCACTCACAACTCCAGCTTAGGTCAACGGGAGAGGAAGGTGCTTAGCACCTCTTGCAAATCAGCCCTTTGGCTTTCAGGACTTTGTTTCCCTATCAAGCCAGGATGTGCCATAACCAGCAGTCCCCCTGCCACACAACCCAGTGCTCACCCTTGTGTTGGTGGGATCCAACTGCCAAAGGCAACTCTCTTGCGGTTCTTTTGTCACTAGTGGATAGAAAGAGAGACAAGGATTCTGGGTAAACAACCTGAGAAGCAGGGCAGTCTTGCAGTTAAGGCACAGGGGACGAGGACTTGAGAGACCCAAGTTCAACCCACAGATCTGCCCTGCCTCTTTGAACACTCTTTGAGGCAGGAACTATCTTACTCCATCTATGTCCAGACCACGCACAGTGGGGACCTAATTTTGGTTGAGGCCTCTGGATGCTCCTGCATTATTAATCAACAAGCCAAGATGTCCATTACACAGACATTAGACAATTAACATCACTTCTCCTCCCACTTCCATACCTCCTTCTAGGGTGCCCCCGAAACCCAGAATGACCTCCCTTCCCATGGTTCAAGTAGATGACAGCCCATCTGGACTGAGGAGAGAGGCACACTTCCACTCCCCCTTGCCTGTAGCCCTCCTCTATTCTATCCCAGCCTCTCTGCTTTCAAACCCCTTCTCAAAATCCACCCCCTTTCACTAAGGTCAAGGCAGGGTAGGGGATTAACAGTGCTCAATGCCTCACAGCATCGGGCTGCATTTAAGCCTCTCTCCTTCTTAGCAATGTGCTCATCTAAACATTTTCTTTAATTAACTGTTTGCCTTTCGACTGGCTTCCCCTATATTTTAGCCAGCCTATTTTATCGATTTCTTATCTTAGTAAATTCTCCTCTTTACTTCAGCCCTTAATGCTAACTGATTCTAAATGTTTATTTACTCCTCTTCCCTACTTTATCTTTCTACGTTCCTCTCTTTCCCATTTCTTCATTGCCAGGAGGACCTGTGCCCAACCCAGGAAATCTCTTTCCACTCCCTTCCCGCTTCTCTTCTGGCCCTTAACAGAAAGCAGGTTTCCCCCCAGGTAAGAACTGTTCAGCAACTAGGCTGAAGCATCCCTTGTGATCCCAAAGGGACAGAACTTGGCTGGAATGGATATAACAAGGAGGGTACTGGACACAGACCGACCCTGTGGTTCTTCCTTATTCTCTGCCTCCCAGACTAACACAGCCTAGGGTCAACAAATGGGATCTCCCCGTAATCCTGGCTGATTCTTAACTCAGTAGATCATTGCTCACCTACTGCTCTGTTAGAGGGCTATGTAATCAGCATGCACATGGGATTGTGCAGATGGGATTTCTTGACACACGTTAGTATATAGATAACAAAGTCGTTCCAAGGTGGTAATATGTACAACTGCCTGGATCCTCCTTTGATGAGCTCTCTGAAGACCAACTCCCTTAAATTATCCACCACTCTCCTATCAATCACCAAACGTTCTTTGGCTTCTGGGTATTTAGGCTCGCGTGCCTATGATCGACATCCTCAGCTCAGTTTTTCTTCACACCGACATTGGTAAAGAAAATCTTCAGCAACAAACATCCAGTCAACAGTAATGCAGTCATTCCTAAGCACTGCAGCACCCATGCTGAAATTCCCGCACATAACAAGACTTTACAGGTGGCCTGTCCCTGGATGAGAGGAAATTTTGCTAGACAGATTTCCCTCACCACCCGCTCATCAGGCGCATCTCTCTCCCTTCCAGTCCCCAACCGAGGAGCTAGAATTGGCATTCCCCTGATCTCAGCCTGGGGCTCATTATTTTGAAGATTTTCAACCTTTCATGGAACCTGCCTCTCAAAATGGAAGTGGCGGAGAGGATCTGTATTACGAACTCGTACGTGAAGGGTTAACAGACTATGTTTTAAAACATCTTTCTCCAAGGATTTCATGCAATTCATTTTGTGCTGCTGAAGGGTTCCAAATGGACAACCTATGCCCACTTTATCTCCAGAACGGAGGCACTGACAGTACAATTTTCCTCCATGCCATCACTAACTTTAGTCGTCGTCTCCATGGCCCATTCATCCACTGCTTTTTTCCAGGGGTACTAATTTATGTCCAGTCTGGTGATGTAAAAGCCTGTCCACCAGGAAATAGATTAAGCCAAACAATTCTTTTCACACACACTACCAAACAGCACTTTGACAGTTTTCAGTCATTATAAATCTGGACTGGATTTGAACCAGTGACCTGCAGGCGAAAGGTTCAGTCGCACATTACCTCTCTTCCCAGCCAGCCAGTTCTCCTAAAATACAAAAGTTACTGCATATGTTAAAAGAAAGCTTTTAAAGTATCCTGCCTTGGCACTGCAGGAGACTAGCTGCAGCTTCATCTAACAAAGCCCTTTTCTATTCTTATGTGAAATGTAGCAAAAGAAAAGCCTCGGCACAAAAATACCAAGTCTTGTTAACAGCAGCCTCCTACCTGCACGCACGTACACACGTGCCTTGGTGGCTAAGAGAATTGGCTCCTGCTAGTGGTTTGAAAAGGAGGATTCTGCAGCAGGCTGTGGGTATTAGGCACCAGTTCCTGCTGGAAGAAAGACTAGAAGGCTCTGTCCTGCTAGCTAGCCACAGCAAAATGCAGACACTAGGTACTGGCTCCTGAAGCATTTGGAAGACTGTCCTGCTACATCAAGGCCTGGGCACTTAGCAACTACTTCCTGCTGGAGGCTAGAAGGGGCAACTCTAGCCTGGATGCTACTGCTGCAGGACACGGGCATCGGCTCCTGCTGGAGGCTGGAAAGGGAGGGAGATTGCCCTGGATGCTACTGCAACAAGACCTGGGCATTGTACACTGCCTCCTGCTAGAGGCCTGGAGGCAAAGCACAGCTCTTGTATGCCCAGCAGATAGCTCCTCAACAGGAAATGAGCAAAGTGCTGAAAATTAAACAAGCCCAGACTGAGTAATGTGTGCATATTAGATTAACTCTCCCGAGGGTCGCGACCTTGAGGAATGAATCCTGCCAGTTTGGGAAAATAATAAACCTGATTAATGATGAGCAATGCGCAGTATCTAGAGCAAACATCCTCCCGCCTCCCTCTGCCCAAAAGGTTCCCGTTCAGAGTTGCAGGGCATGCTTGCGATGAAGCATCTCTGTTATCGCAGAATAAAGCTGGGCCTAGGGAGGCTTTTGGAATCCCTCCGCACCTTGCAAAGCTACACTATTAAGAAGGGTCTGCACAAGGATGATACCTGCATTTCCAGGTACCTTCACACACACACACAGGGAATGAGGTATCCCAGATGAAAATCACGTTAGGACAAACTCGCCCCTGGAGTAACTCTATTGAATCCAGTGAAGTGACATTATGGACTGGTTTTACCCTATCTTCCTAACCCAAAGACACTGGGAAAATAGCCATCTAAAGGTATTTATGAAAACGCCAATGACTGCAATCTCCGGCCACTAAGATAGCCACTTCCAACTATCTGGCAAGCGTCCACGTCAGCCAGCTGTGCTCCTGTACTCTGTGAAACTACCACACACTTCCCATGACATCAGGGAAGTGAAGTCACGTCCAGGTAAACCGTGGGAATTGGGCTTTGTGCTTTATTCCGGCTCTCTTTAGGTTTCAGCTTTGCTGAAGGCTGAGGTACAGAGCTCAGTTATTTACAACTCTTGATATGCTAAAGTATTGTGGCCACAAATAATCTGCCGCATAGGGCTGGTGGGAGAGTCCTTTGCAAGCACGAATAGATGATATAATGGATAACAACAATGTAGTTGGGAAGCTTTAGTGCAATGGTACATTTCTGTTGGTTAAATCTTTTTAAAACAGTTTAGACTGTGAAGTCATGACAAATCCACACCACATGCCAGAGTCCTATGGGGCGGGAAGGAGAGCTCTCCTGGCCACCCTTTCTCCAGGAAATACAGATCGGGATATTTTCAGGAGCCCTGGTATGGAGACGGTGTCAGGAGGTGCCCCACTGCTCACAACCCCAAGATCAGCCACAGAGAAAGGGTGGTTCCTTAAAAGAAATAGATACCATTTGAAAGACTCTTTATAAGTGACCATAACTTTATAGTCAGCCATGCCATTCCTCCATCCATCTCTCCCTCACCCACCAGCTTCATCCCATTCCTCCATCCACTGCTCACTTCTCCAACCACGCCACCCATCACCACTGCATCTTCTTCTCCTCCTTCCAAAACTCCCTCCCATCCCCCCCTCTTCCACCTATTCATCTCTCTCTCCCTCCCCCACTCCACACCCCCTTCATCCTTCTCGCCCACCCCTCTCTAGAGAATCCTCCCAGCCCCGCCTCTCCCCCACAGCATCACTTCCCAGGGCAGTTATCTTGCACAGTATCTATTTTTATTAACAGGTAATTTTTTAAACATTTTCCTGATTATCATTATGAAAGATCTGCTGGAAATCTGAGTCATTTCAAACACTTCAGAGCCTGCTTCTCACCTCCCCAGCCATGGCACAGCCAGCTCCTGCAGCCCAGCCTCTTCCAAAGAGGATCACACAACTGGACCCAGCTGTCCCCCCGCTCCCCCCACACCCATCCTCTTCTCCCAGCTAATACAGGGACCCTGGAGTTGCTTTTTCATTTCTTAGCCACCATTCCCCTCCCGGGGAGATTCTGGTGCCTACTCCCCCCCCCCCCCCAGTTACCCTCCCTCCTCCTCCTCCCCCCCCCGCGATTGGGCCCCCGGGGATGATCCTGAACCCCAGGGCAAAAGGTGGCCCCGCTGCAGAGGGGACGGGGGGGGGGCGAGAGGAGACGCTGGGGAGCACAGGAGTCGGGGGTGGGGGCGAGGGCGCCCGGCTCCAGCGGGGCCCCGGGCAGGGCACAGGCTGCATGGGGCGCAAGGAGGCACAGCCCCATAGCGGGACCGGGCGCGGACGAAGCGGCTGCGGGAGCCCCCGAGCCGGGGCCGGGCGCGGGGCAGCGGCGGTGCACGGCAGCGGGGACCCCGCCGGGGGGCCGGGTCTGGCACAGCCGAGCCGCAGCGGCGGCCGGTCTCTTACCTGAGCGGCTCCCCGGGGCGCCGGGCTGGGCAGCGGGCGGGAGCCGGGGCTTTTCCCGCAGACTCGGCGGCGCTCTCACGCCGATCCGGCAGCGGCAGCAGCGGAGAGACCGTGTCCGGCAGCACCGGGGAGGAGCGGAGGGAGCAGGGGGGGCCCCCGGTGGAGACCGGGGGAACTGCACGGGGCTGGGGGTGCAGTGCCGGGGAGCACGGCGGGGGGTGCAGTGCCGGCGGGAGGGGAACACGGGGTGGGGGGCGGTACCGAGCGGAAGGGGAACGGCGGGGTGCAATACCGGGAGGCACGGCGAGGGGGCATTGCAGGGGGCACTACCCGGGGAGGGAATGGCGGGGGTGCAATACCGGGAGGCACGGCGGGGGCATTGCAGGGGGCACTACCCGGGGAGAGGAGCATGGCGAGGGGATAGTACCGGGGATGGAGGCACAGTGGGAGTGCAGTACCCAGGGGACGGGGCATGGCAGGGGATGCTGTACCCGGGTGGAGGGAGCACGGTGTGTGTGTGGGGATGCAGTACCCTGGTGGAGGAGCACTGCCGGGGTGCAGTACCCGGGGGAGGGGAATATCCGGGGAGAGGAGGGCAGTACCCGGGGCAGAGGAGTATCCGAGGGGAGGAGGGGCAGTACCCGGGAGGGGAGTCCGGGGGAGGAGCACGGCGGAGGGGGTCAGGAGGAACAGTCGTGGGGCTGGGGGCAGTACCCGGGGCAGGTGGGAACAGTACGTGGGGCTGGGGAGGAGCACGGCGGCGGGGGCAGTACCCGGGGGAGGAGGGGCAGTACCAGGGGCAGTACCGGCAGGAGGAGCACGGCGGGGGCAGTACCGGGGGCAGTACCGGCAGGAGGAGCACGGCGGGGCAGTACCCGGGGAGGAGGGAACAGTACCTGGGATGGCAGTACCGGCAGGAGGGGAGCACGGCGGGGTAGTACCGGCAGGAGGGGAGCACGGCGGGGGCAGTACCGGGGGCAGTACCGGCAGGAGGGGAGCACGGCGGGGGCAGTACCCGGGGAGGAGGAACAGTACCTGGGATGGCAGTACCGGCAGGAGGAGCACGGGGAGGGGTAGTACCGGCAGGAGGAGCACGGCGGGGGCAGTACCCGGGAGGAGGGAACAGTACCGGGGGGGCAGACCCGGCCGGCGGGGAGCACGGCGGGGGGGCAGTACCCGGGGGTAAGAGGAACAGTACCGGGGGCAGTACCGGCAGGAGGGGAGCACGGCGGGGGCAGTACCCGGGGAGGAGGAACAGTACCGGGGCAGTACCGGCAGGAGGAGCACGGCGGGGGCAGTACCCGGGGGAGGAGGAGCAGTACCAGGGGCAGTACCGGCAGGAGGGGAGCACGGCGGGGGGGGGGTAGTACCGGCAGGCGGGGAGCACGGCGGGGGGGGCAGTACCCGGGGGTAAGAGGAACAGTACCGGGGCAGTACCGGCAGGAGGAGCACGGCGGGGGCAGTACCCGGGGAGGAGGGAACAGTACCGGGGGCAGTACCGGCAGGAGGAGCACGGCGGGGGCAGTACCCGGGGAGGAGGAACAGTACCGGGGCAGTACCGGCAGGAGGAGCACGGCGGGGCAGTACCCGGGAGGAGGAACAGTACCGGGGGCAGTACCGGCAGGAGGAGCACGGCGGGGGTCAGTACCCGGGGAGGAGGGAACAGTACCAGGGGCAGTACCGGCAGGAGGGGAGCACGGCGGGGAGGAGCACGGCGGGGGCAGTACCCGGGGAGGAGGAGCAGTACCAGGGGCAGTACCGGCAGGAGGGGAGCACGGCGGGGGGGGCAGTACCCGAGGGGAGGAGGGAGCAGTACCTGGGGGGGCAGTACCGGCGGGGGGGCATAGTACCGGGAGGAGGGGGGGCAGCACGGGCGAGGCAGAGCCCCGCGCCCCCATGCCCCTCGCGGGGGGACGGCAGGAGTCTCTGGAGTGGGGCGCGGGGGCCCCCTGCTGGAGCCAGGGGGAAAGGGGGGATGCAGCCGAGGGGAGAGAGGGGTCCCGGCCCCTAGCTCGGAAAGCGGAGCGCAGGCTGCGTCCCGAAGCGAAGCGCAGCGGGGGAGCCGGCTAGTGCCCCCGGTTCTGTGCGGACGCTGCCTTAGGGAAATGGCCAGTGTAAACACAAATGAAAACCAGTGTCCGGCTTGAGAGCGTGTGAGCAGGGGCCTGGCTTGGGGACCGGCTGAGCCCGCACCCTCTGGAAAGCAGCACCCCCTGCACAGGTGCCTGGCGCTGGCCAGCCCCGCTTAGTAACTGCTGTGACCCCCGGGCTCGTCTATTGCAAATGATCGGATTTCCCGACCGGACACTGCTTCCTTCCCTCCTGCTGGCGAAGGGGGGCGAGGGGGTTGGAGCTTTGGACACGACGGGGTTAAATGCCTTTGCTCACAGCTGCCACAATCTTCACTTTCACGGTTAACATCTCCCCCGCCCCCAGCACACAGTGCCGGGAAGCCATGGGGCATTTCCACCCAAGGCAAAAACAATTCCTGCACCTAGTGCTTGTCAGTCATAGAGTCAGATCAGATAGGAGTGGGCAGAACTGGGCCCTTCTCTTACTGTAAAACAACAACAAAAAAACACTTTGTATTAGCCCACAGGGCTGCAGTCACACTACTGCAAGCATCAGTCCTAGGGAGCATTGCTGTCCAATACTCTAGTTTTGGTTTATGGGGGTTTTGAATGGCAAGAAGCATAAAGCTTTTACACCTTCAATTAACTGGACTGGTGCAGTTAACCATAATGAGCTATTATTTCAGACAAACTCATCTTCCCCTCCTGCTGGGAAGAAAAGCATTGGGAGAGAAGAGAAAGGGGAATAGCTTCACGGCATGGGGGGGAATGCCTCTGCTACAGGGACAAATTGCTCATAAAACCCACAAGTAAGAGCCCCCGGCTGCTTTAAACTCATCACCTTCACACATCGTTTCTCTTAGGCCAATAGCTACAAGTCACTTACTCCTTGAATCATCCCTGCCACAGGCCAGCCCAATCATTTAGTATTCTCTGTGTGAAAGAGCATTTCCCTAGGTCCGGGCTGCACTTGCTTTTCGGTTACATCTATGGCCCCCAAGCTCCTAGACTCTTGGCTGCAGCACTGAGGAAAGTGGGGGATTGCACCTCAGTTTGAACACAGGAGGAAAGGTGGCAGGGCCATGCTGGGCAGAAAAGGAAATGAGTCTGGAGAGAAGTAGAGGCTGGATAATTTTGTGACCAATACCAGCTTCTACACTTAAACAGGCTAAAAGAGGGAGGAATCACGGTGGCATGCTTCAGGGCAGAAGCTGGCCATTGCAGGGGCTCAGTGTAGGCCAGACCCTGCTGAGTTCCTGCCACCCCCTTGGCATTTTCTGTGGGTGTAGTTTGCTTTGCAAGCTGGGTGGTCTCTGAATGTTGTTCTTCCGTACTGAATCTGGATACATTCTCTGTCTTGTGGAAAGTCCTTCAAGTTGTTCTTGTGAGCTTCTGCCTTGGGGGTAGGGTTGTAAAAAGATGTCAAGAGAGCTGGAAAGCTAATCCAAGGTCTTGACTTCAGCAACTGTCAGGGTCAAATTGCCAGCAGGTGTAAATCAGCATAGCTCTAGTGAAATCAATTCAGCTCTTTCATCTTACAGCAGCTGAGGGTCTTTCCCTTAGCATTTAACAGAAGGGAGGGAGGTGGAAAGAGATGATTCCATGGAAAGAAACATCAGAAAGACAAGGTCACCGTGGCAGAGGTGCTAACCCCCAAGAACTTGGCAAGGAGGGAAATTGAAACACAGGAATGCTGGTATGAGCTGCCTGTTCTCCCATTTCCCTCCAACGTACTCTAGGCTAACTGGCAGGAGCCTTGAGGTTGGCTTAGAACTAGGAGAGCTCATTGCCCTGTCTCACTTTTGGAGCTCAGATTGTTTCTGGGATCATTCGGTAGGGAAGTTATTAATAGGTGCTGCTATCATATTTTACTGAGACCACCACTGGGCTTGGGAGTCTATCGAGAGTGGTGCCATACAAAGATAGATGCTTGAGAGAGAAAGACAGACAATCCCTGTCCCAGAGACAGAAAGGTGGGTACATAGTTCCTGACTGAAGACACGATCTAGGGCCTGGTCCACACTGAAAGTTTGATCCACATTGCTATAGCAGTTGGGGCATGAAACCTTCTCCTGACTGACGTTACTAGGCCAAGAAAGCCTCCCGCATAGACCCAGCAGTATCAATGGAGACATTGTCTGGGCTTCTATCTCATGTTCCTACACTGACACAGAAACCCCAGCCAGCATATACATGGCCTAGGTACAGGCCACAGTCTCTGCAGTGTAGACAAGGCCTATGTTTAAGGTCACCGATCACCGTGCTCAAAGACACCTACACTGTATGCACTGCAGTGACAGAGCTTCTGTGCTGTAGCATAGACGCTTCCATTCCTACAGTGTCGGAAGGGGGTTTCTGGTGGTGTAGTGCATCCTCTGCCTGAGCGCCGGTAGCAAGGTCAGTGATAATTCTTCTGTTTACTTAACACTCTCTGTACTACAGCTTAACTGCAGCGCTCAGGAGTGTGAATTTTTCACACCCCTGAGGAATGTAGCTAGTTCAACCTATGTTTTAGGTGTAGACCAAGCCTGGCGCTCCCGCTTCAAGAGCTGTTGTGAAAATACTGAGGCTTATAAGGCACAGAATAAAAATCAGACAAATGCAAGGAGTGGTCAAAATAGGGGACCAAACGCAATGCTGATAGGAATAGCCCTACTGTACCAGAGCAGGGCTCAATCTAGTGTAGTACCTGTCTCTGAGAGTAGGCAACAGCAGTTGCTTCAGAGAAAGGTGCAAAAAACCTGCGGAGGCAGTTATGGGATAATTACTCCAATTTATAACTGACACTGAAATTTGCAAAACAGTTTGGCCCATCTAATAGTCTATCATCCATTAAACCCAACAGCCTAGCCAAATTTCCCACATCAGTAATAACACTGTGTTCATCTAGGTGTCTATTATATCGCGAAACAAATTACTCCTGCATTTTCGACAGCACATGGGGTATTCTTCTCTTTTTATCTTAACTGGGCATGTAGTTGAGCTCTGCACCATGTAAACAGCTGCTGCACTTAACTCCAGAGGTGGCTACATTTCAGTGACAGAATAAATAAGCTCAGTACATAGGAGTTAGTTAAGTCTGTAAAGTGTTATGAAATCCTTCAGGATGAAAGATATTACAGAATCCAAGATACCTCATTTAACTGAGCTATAGAGGGGGGGAAAAATCTGTTGCAGGTGTAGGATTTTTCCTTGTTAATGTTCAAAATGATTTTTTTGCCAATAGGAGAAAATGTCCAAATTACATAATTTTACCGACAGGCTGAGTATTGAAAGGACAGCTCTAGTGTGGTTAGCACATAATGGTAGTTGGGAAAAAAACCAAACAACTAATTCTATATTTCCAACCAGAGACAGCTCCACTGAGTTAATCAGACCACGTGTGTAAATAAGGAACATTTATGAAAAATCAACTGGCTTGCTTTTATTCGAAAAAGTAGAAAAATCTGTTCAAATGTAACAGGGGAACACAGTCCAAAGCGGAGCTGTGATCCCAATCTCACAAGCATGTCGTATTACTCGTGGGAGTAGCTCCATTGAAGACACGAGGCCAGATTCTCGGCGGGTGTAAACTGGGGTAGCCTCACTGAAGTAAATGGAGCTCTGATGATTTACAGGAGCTGGGGCTTGAGTGCTATGGGACTACTCCCACAGGTAAGATTAAACAGATGAGCATTGGCAGAATACAGGTCTGTAAGTAGGAAGAAAAAACAAGAGAGCTAAATAACCATTGTAGACATCACTCATGCAAATACTTTTTGTGAAGTGAATAGTTGTGTGCCACGTCCCTTGCTGGTAAGCTGTTTGGGGCAGGAACTGTCTTTTCATTGCGTACAGAGCCTTGCACCATAGGGTTTAAAATCACCAGTAGGCTCTCTGTTTATGCAAATAAAAACAGAGAAGCGTCGTTCTGGAGTGACAGCGTTCAGCCACTACAGCCTTAAACTACATTTAAATCATGGCCTATACCAAAAAGACTCCATCTCCCATTATCAGTTCCTGCATCGCTCCTCTTCTTCATTATGGGCCTACTGGCCAGCGCTGCAGAGCAGCTGCCCCTCCCCCTGGCATTTCCTAACCTTTAAATGATTAACTTTGCAATCACGACAAAGAATTTTTTTTTCTCCCTTGGAACACAGCTCTGTGCCCTGACTCACACAAATTCATTCCTTCAATAGATGAACTTTTGCTACAGCCAAGCCAAAATCCTACTCTTCCCTCATAGCCCCCCTGCCCCCAAGCTCTGATTTGTACCTTTCAAACCACGCATTGCCTGAACTCTCTCTTTTTACCTTCATTTTTATTCCAGTTTCTCCAAGAGGCCCTCACTGAGAGTGGAGCTGCAGTGTAGGAGGTGCTGATTATACCACAGTGAGATTGTTTGTATGCAAACTAGCTTATAATATCAATAGACAAGTCAAGGGTAGGGGAATGGAAAGATTGCTACCCCCATCTTTCAGATTGTGAACGGAGGCAGACACATTAAACTGGCAAAGAGCCATTAAGCCCAGATTCTCAAAGCAAGCCAGGGACCAGCCTGCACAGATGTCAAATGGGAGTTAGATGCAAAAATACCACTGTGGATCTGGGCTTACATAACTTGCCCAGGGTCACCTAGGGAGTTTGTGCCCAGCCAGGAATTGAACTCAGATCTCTAAAGGCCTAGTACAATACTGTAACCATAGGTAGTTTTTTTTTTTGGGGGGGGGGGTGTTTTTTAAAAACAATAATAAAAACACCACATTGCTGTTCGCAAAGTGTTGTCCTTGATTCAGATCTGTCAGATTCTTTATTGTTCTAGTGTTCATTCCCTTGTAATTACAACTATCAAAAGAGGTTTTCTTCTGTAAGTTTCATTCATGTGCCAAAGAAAAATTAAAAAGTAGTCATTAAAGAAAAACACTCCTCTTTGAAATGTGGTGAAAGCACAAGAATTAAGACTTTAAAATGAGAAAACACTCCAGCAACAAGGCACACCCTGCCTGAAGAATGAAATTGACTTCAGAGAGCAAAGTTGCAGTGTGGCTGAATAGAGCAGAGACTAGCTGGAAAGTCAGAACACAGAGAAGAGGTTCTGGGCCCAGTGACGCCACACAACTTTGGTAAAAGCATTTCTGCTCTTCGTGCCCCCTCTGGCCCTTTTATAGTGTAAATAGACAAGACAATTTGTTGAACCCAGCTCATCTCTTGCTATATTTGTACAGTGGTAGCACAATAGGGCCCTCCAGGCAGTACTGTAATATAAACACGAAATATCTGCTCAACAGAGTAACTGTTGACACCAAAGCTGTGACTGTACAAGAACACAATGAAGACTGAAGTCAGATTTCGACTGGATCTTTGCTGAAACGGGCAGAATTTTCCTTTCCCTGAAATACAAAGCATTTTAAACCCCTTTGAATGATGCCGGAGAAGTGAAGAACCCAAACGAAGCAGCAGCTGCAAAAAGCTGAAAGAAACTGGGTGGAATTTAGGAGCCAAAGTTCAAATCCAGAATTGTTCCTGATAGGAAAGGGAGGGGAGCTTTGTTTCAACACAATCAAACAGCCATGCAGCTAAACTAGCAGGCTAAGCAGAGGGATGGCTTCCAGGAACTCATGTTCTAGTCCCACATTGGACTATGATTCACTCTGGGACCACAGGCAAATTGCTTTGGTCTTACTTTTCAAAAAGTATCCACTAATATATGATGCCTCGATTTGTGGCCACCTTTTTGGGCAGATTTTCAGAGATGTGGAACACCTGCATCTCAGTGCTTCGCAGTGGAAGCGTAAGTACATCAACTCCATGAAAAATCAGGCCAAAAGTATCTCAAAGTTGGGCCCTTACCCAGTGAGATGCCCCAAATCCGTGGCTGCTTTTGAAAAGTTATCCTCTCTGCCTCTGAGGATTCTCCCCTGTGAAATATCAGATATATACCCATCTCATGGGGATTGGGAGTACTAAGTTTGATAAAGTGCTTCAAAAAGGAAAATAGACACACAGGGCCAGATCCTCAGCTGATATAAAACTCAGCAGAGTCCACAGACATCAGTAGAAACACATTGGTTGACAGCAGCTGTGGATCTGACCCAGGTTAACACACTCCCTTTATTATTTCAGTAAGGCCAACCTCCAATGTTCCACAATCATACACCCCTGCCAAAAAAAAAGAGACTGGCTTAAAACTAATGAGATTTTCATTTTATATGTTTGCTTCCTCCCCCACCTTTTTAATCCAGTTTTGGAGCCTTTAGGGTGCTCTTGGGTCACATTTTCAAGCTTTTTTCTGTAAGCACAAGGACTACAAATGCACTAAAGCAAAGAAAGCTGAGTTTAGTACATTGACACATCTCTAGCAGCTGAGGCTTTAAGAAAACCACCAAATATCATAACAGTTGGCAATTTATTACTATGGAACCTGACCAGACACAATCCTGGATCATCTTCCTTTAAAGCAGGCCAAAGCTGAAAACATTTCAACCACCCCTTCAGCTGTGGCAAGGAGGAGGGGGCTGCTGAAGTACTAGGTCCCCTGGAATAACTTGTATTTAATTCTGTACACTGAGAACCAAAGCATACAAGTGTCAATAACTGTAGCTAAAAGATAGGGCAAGGACACACATCACTGAGCAGGCGGTTTGATCAACACAAGAACCTGGCTGTAAATCAGTTGACACCAGGATACATGGTGAAAAGGTAAAAAAAACCCTCATCTAATTAGACTTCAGAGCTGGGACAAGCCTGGGGAGGTGCCCAGATACCATTTCAAAGCAAAATGGGAAAAAAACCCACAGTAGGAGTGTTTAATGCCATCGTCCTCATAAGGGTCGCACTGAGGACAGATGTAAGTCCCCAAGTACGCCTTCGAAATGGCTAGAAGGCAATATTCCAAAGGGGAGGAGGCGACTGGAGAATACAGAGCTTTCCTTCTCATGTTCATTCAAGACACTGAGTGTTGTTTCAGGCTAGGAAGCAGAACCTGTATTGAAATTTCAGTCGGGAGAGGCCCCCCCGCTCCTCCCACAGGTTAACATCCTAGTATAACAACTTCCCACAGTCTGAATTATTGCAAAACCCCCAGAGAGCAGATAGAAATGTAGATTTACTCTCCCATCCATGGAGCTCCATTTAATGCCACTTATTCAGCAGCTCTGAGTAAATATCAACAAGAAAGTTAAAACACTGAGGAGGGGAAATGCTTCATGCTAAATAAGCCACAGACATCTGGAGACAAACCAGTTCAAGGAAGCAGTGGAGAGATTCAGGGTGTTTTATTCCACCGAAAGCCCAGCTGATACTTGCAGCTGTAAAATAGCAGCTGGGGCGGGAAGTGCAGACCAATAGAGGCTCTCACATTGGAGAAATACTGAGGGAGGCATGTTTCACAGTTTATGTTCATAGTTTCTTGGATTGTGCCATGAAAAAGCAAGAGTCATGCCCAGAAAGGACAAGGATGGTGCAGGACAGTTTCCAAAATTGCTTGCAAAGAGGAGGCCAAGGGAGACAGTAGAGTTGAAAACTTATTTGCCAAGCTCTCAGCCCCAATAGGGACTTACAGGCCATCCCAGGATCATTTGGATGGTGCTAGCGGTAGCCGAGGCTCTCACTGCTCCTGCTGATGCACTGCTCCATCTATCTTCTCTCTCGGAAATCCCCTTAAATTTTCCAGTCTATGGCACATGTCTCCAGGGGACCTAGTCTCTGTTCTCCAGTTGCCACAGTCACTGGGGTTCCCTCTCCGTGGCAGTTTATGGGATGTGCTGGCAACAGGCCAGGACTCAGAGCTGCCTAGAAGCAAAAAAACAAAAAAACCAACCCATACACCAAACAAACATTTTTTGCCTATACTTCAAAGTTTCTTGATAAAAATTGATGGAAGTTCATCAGCAGTGAAAACCTGCCATGCAGCTGATCAGCATTAAGCTCACCCTGTGGTTACAGACAGACAGATCAGCCATGGGTGCACATTGTATAGTGTAGCTCTCTTTGATCCTCAGCCTGCACTAGGAACTCCCCTGCTAACAAGCTACTGCAGCCTGAACTCCGCACTGGATGGCTTCATTCATTCATGCCCGTCACCCCAACCGGGGTATAGGCCGCCAACAACAGATCTCCATAGTCTTCTATCCTGGGCCATTCGCTCTAGCTGGTTCCAGGTATAGCCCATTTTTTTGCTATCAACCTGAAGTTAAATTTCTCCCCAATCTTCCCTATGCACAGGCAAAGAGACTTCTTCAGCTGCATGCACAGTCCTGGTCCTTAAAATCCCTCCTGGCCTGCAGGGTATATTCTATTGAATAGCAAAGTTCATCTTTTCAAAGAATCCCCCTCCTGTATAGCTGGGCACGAGAAATCTTTAAAGGGCCATTGCTGTAATACATTACCAAAAAGAGTCCAGAGGCAAACAACCACCACAAAAGGCACATGGCCCCCCCAGCACTTTCCAGCAGGGACAAGGATTTTCCTTCCTCTTTTTAAAATCAAATGCATTTGGAAAGGTTTGAAGCGGGAGATCATCATCGTCAAAATGCAGAGACACTCTGGATGCCCCTCTCCAACCCCTCCCACTTCACTTGGGCGGTTACTGTCTGTAAATATTTGATCATGCCTAAACTGCAGATGAGAGCTTCCTACTTCTGTGGGCCATGTTCTCACTGGCTGAGCCTGTTTCTCTGATGATGCATTCACTCACAATAATCAGACCAGCTGGCTGGATCACATGCCAGAGACTAGACAGCTTTCATTTTAGTCCAATCTTCATAAATATTTGAGGAAAAATAACGGCATCGACTAGCTGATGAAAGGAAAAGGTCATCTAGAGACAGGCTGGGTGGGGGAAAATGCACAGGCCTTCCAACCCCATGGAAGATCTTCACTGGTACGAGATAGCATTTAAATCCTGCCCTTGCTCTTTGGAAAGCAGCACTAGCCTGCTTGCCAGTTTACTAAAAACAAGGCAATATTTAGGATGCAAAGAAAGGTAGGGAAAAAAAAATCCAAGAAGTGAAGGATAATTTTACGGCCCCATGGGCCATGCAGGGCCGGCTCCAGACCCCAGCACGCCAAGCAAGCGCGTGGGGCGGCATTGTCGGGGCAGGGCAGCATTTGGCTCCGGCGGACCTTCCGCAGTCATGCCTGCTGGAGGTCCACCGGAGCCCCGGGACGAGCGACCTGCCGCAGGCATGACTGCGGAGGGTCCCCTCTTCCCACGGCTCCGCTTGAGCTCCCGCAGGCATAACTGTGGCGGGCGCGCTGGTCCCGCGGCTCGGACGGAGCTCCCGCAGGCATGACTGCAGATGCTCCACCGGAGCCGCGAACCAGCGCACCTGCCGCAGACACTTCTGCCCCGGCTGCGAGACCGGAGAAGGGCGGCGCACGGGCGCTGTAATTTCTAGAGCCGCCCCTGCCCATGGGAAGAGCAGGGAGTGGAGCACATTGCACTTCTATAGCAGAGGGTCTCAAAGCCATTTGCAAACTTGAGCTGGCAAGCTCTTTGGGACACGGGTGGTCTTTTTATTGTGTCTGTACAGCATCAAGCCCACTGGTCCATGACTGAGGTTCCGAGGCATCACTGTTAGATACAAATAATAAATATTACCAATGCCCCAACATCCCCATTGGGTAGGCTACATCACGTAACGCTACAAATAGTGCACCAGAGAATTTATGCAGACTTGTCCAAAGTGTAACAAATCTGTCTGACTCGGAGTCCTGGTTCCCACTTCCCTACTCCAATAATCATGGCAGCCAGCCAGCCAGCAGGGCAATGAGTCCCAGAGAGACTTGATCCTGCAGCGGAAAAAGCCCTGAAAGAGATAGCATCTTCTGATTTCTACAGTCCTCCTCTCCCTAGCTGGGCTCAAGGGCACTGGCTGCTGGAGAAGTCACAGAGCAGCACTTGACTGGTTTATTTTGAATATATTTATTTACAATAGTGCAGCAAAAGGAATAGACAAAACTAACATTTAAATAGGCAAAACACAAACAGCATCATTAGAAAGCACAGAGCTCAGATGACCAATTGTAATAAAGCAATTTTCAAGGAGCTGTAGAGATGTATTGCAGAAGGGGAGAAACAGGACTCCCAAAATTTGGGAAAAAATACCAGACTCGGCTCTTCCAGATTCGTTATCTCGATCGGTGGCATGTCAAATGCCAGGGAAGCCAAAAGGTGGGGTGAGGGACAGCACTAAATAGGAATATATGTAGATAACCCTCTGCAGATAACAGTAAAATACAGGCCCAGGGACAATCTTCGCACAGACGTTCACTATTCATCTCCAAGTGCCCTCAATAGCAAGTTCAAATTTTGCTTCCCCTTCAAATTTCTATTCGATCTTGAGGAGGGGAAAAAACTACTGCTGAACAATAAAAAAATTCAGTGCTCAAAACACCTCCACGCACAGAGATACAGTCTTCTGTAATGTGGCTTCTGCCACGGGAAAGTCACTGTACGTCTTCAGGGTTTGTCTACACTCCAATCCAATGAGGGATTAGAGCCCGGGGGGATATACCCATGCTAGCGCAGCTAAAAACAGCCATGTGGATGCAGGGGCATGAGGTTCAGTACAGGTCGCCAGTACAAGAACCCCTCTACCTCGATATAACGCTGTCCTCGGACGCCAAAAAAAAAAAATCTTACTGCGTTATAGGTGAAACCACCTTATATAGAACTTGCATTGATCCACCAGAGGGCGCAGCCCCGCTCCCCCGGAGCACTGCTTTACCGCGTTATATCGAGGTAGAGGTGTACACGCTTATACAGCCCACGGTGAAGCATCTATGCAGCTATTTTTATCCATGCTAGCACAGGTCAAACTAGCACTGCTATGTCCACCCGAGCCGCTATCAGCACCTCGGACCTTATGTCCCTCAACTTGTGAAGAATGAAGGACAATCAAACAGCAAGAGGAAACTTCAGACTCATGGGGAAGAGTCTAGGGAGGAAAACAAAGCAGAGGTTGGAGGGGGAAAATAATCGCTTTCGTCAGCCTAGGTTACTTCTACACCTCAGCTAGCAGCATGCCTCACAGCCCTGGGCAGACGGATTCATACTACTGGGCCTTGAGCCAACGTGCTAAAAAACCAGCAACGTGGACAGTACGGCTTAGTCAGGAGCTCAGGCTCTCAAGCCCACCCGAGCCCCTGGCTCCGAGCTTGTGTGACTAGCCTGAGTCTCCACTGGATCTGCACTACCATCCACACCGCTATTTTTAGCATGCTAGCTCGAGCCCCTCCCGTGGGAGTCTGTCTATCCAGGAACACAACTGCTCTTTATACGCCCTGCTGGTTTTGTTAGCGTTCCATTTTAAAAAGACTTCTGAACAAGAAGTCTGACTTCTTCCATGAAGGGCTAAGTTTAAAAAAAAAAAAAAAAAAGCTAAGATTCAACAGATGACTCACTTTGGGGGAAGCAAACAAGCAATAACATACGGCCTAATGGAGTTTTATAGCCACCTGAGAAACAATTTGACAGACACTTTGTATAAAGCTTCAGCCTTTCGGCAAGACAGCTGAAGTGCTCATACGTATGTGCATAAGGGGGAGAAAATAGTCCAAAACCCCTTGATAATGAATATACTGCCAGATTCCTTAACTACAGCACCTTGTTAAAACGCCTCTCGCTGTCAGAATATTTTATGCTGAAACATTTAGATTTTGCTTAAAAAAATTAAGGAAGTTTCTAAATAAAACCCGCAAGCATTTAATTGCACTGGGGAATGCTTCTGGCTGGACTTGCGCATCCTGCTATGGTGCTAGAAACCTCATTCTGCGTTAAATGCATGAGTATCGGACAGTTTAACTGATGAGAAATTGGAAGTGAAACTGACTGGTCTAAATTCACTGTCAAAGCAGAACAAATGAACCAGAAAGTCCATGTGTCTGAAGTGTTATGAAGTTGCTATTTGTGACACAGGGAAGGAAGTGGTGAAAAATAAGAACTTTCCAGTCAAGTAATACAATGGGGCTGCACTCATAACCAAAATTCAGTGTGAAGGCTAAACTTCCACTGCAAGTTATCTTGTGCCCATTCACTCCCGCAAACACAGTTGATGGTCACTGGCATCTTATAGATGTGAGTAGCAATACTAATAGATCACTTAGAATTATAATTCAGCAGTTTACAGATTGAGGTGCAGCGTTATCTTTTTTGTGGCTCAAAGTCCAATTGTTTGACTTCCACGACAAAGAGAATTCTGGCTTTGGGCTGAGCAAAACCACCACCATGTAGGGATATTCCTGGCCTTAACGCTGAAGAAAGCAAATGGAAGGGGGATGGCGCCAAGGGTAGTTAGGACAGTGTTACTTGCGTAGAAGAGTGGTTAATTTCTTATGTCAAATGCTTCCCTTTGCCTGAGCATCACAGGACTCACTTTACTACTTCTGCTCCATTAGACCATAAGAGCAAGCGTGTGGACTTTGTCTTGAGACTGCCATACTCAGCCCACAGGAGCGAAGAACCACAGACAAAGGACGGACAAGCTCAAGCACATTAAAGACCCTTCCCGGCCACGGGGTAACCAACATTGGGTGGGAGGGGTGCCCCGACAGATTTTAGGAAAAGCCTGAGCATTCAGTAGACACTGCAAACAAGAGTATTTTAAAAAAAATCACTAGCATCTAGTACATATTTAGAAAATGTTTCAGGGGAATCACAGAAAAGAAAGGAAAGACCTGTTAGATTATCTCATCCATCCCCACCTGATACAGGATTGTTCTCAATGTCATCTCCATTGCTTTATCAAGACACATTGAGAAGAATGTTATACTCCCTCCATTAAAGCTTCAGGCAATTTTAAAGGCTCCAAGACAGGAATTCACTGGAACGAACAGAAATATTTCACTTAACAGCAAGTTGGTGTTTAAGTCTTATCAGGAACTGTGTGGGGTACAGACACCCAGTCAGAAATGGCACACAAATGCAGAATGGGGTCGGAATATCGGTCACTATCAGCAGGGGGTACTTATATGGGGTCAGGGATTCAGGGGCACTAAGTGTCAGGTGAGAAAGGAGTGTTAAGGGTTAGGAAATGTGGAGAACAAAAAGTGTGTTGCTAGTAAAAAGCTGTGGGGCATTCACACCAAACTGAGTTCATCTAACAGCAAAGTGGGACCCAAGCAAAAAACCCCAATCTAACCATACGCTCTGAAAAGGGGGGAGAGAATCAACTGATCTTACTGGCATTGTGTAACATTTACAAAGTGAGGAGTGTGCTACAGATACCACAGACAGGCAATTGACAACAGAAAAGTTTGCACCTTTATGTACACTACACCCTGTTTCCATGGTATTTGAATCTCTTACAAATTCTAAAAGTTATAGGATCTGATTCAAAGCCCATGTGACTCAATGGAACGATTCTTATACACTTCCAAGGGGGTTGGATCAGGCCCATGTTAATAAAGGATCTTTGACCACAGACATCGGGAGAAAACATACAAAATGAAGTACACTGATGGCAGATGCTGAGAAAAGATCTATTGGGAGAGAGAATTTGGTATCTGGAAATATTACTTACACTACATTGTTTACAAGTTTAGGGTGAAGGTGAGATAAAGAAGGGGTCAGGAGTGAAGGTGAATGCACTGAACACAAGAAAGTAATTCACTTTTCTATGGAATTCACACTTATTTCTATGGAACCAGCAAGGGACACTTCCTGCATGGAGCAGACACGCTGGCAACTTGGTGGGAGAGAAGGACACTGTGTCTGGAACTAGAGAGCAAGTCAGACTTTTTAGCATGACTAGGCTTTGAAAGCATTCTCTCTTACCAGAAGAGTGGCATGCCCTTCTCCAGATGGCAAGGATGCACACCACGTCTAGGCATAGGCTAGCTGGAGCAGGATGTCTAAACTGTCACAGATACCAACAGGGGGCTCTGCAGGGAAGAGCTACTGATCAATAAGAACAATAGTGTTAATGTGAGAAAGAATCCACTCCCCAAGCAATTGCATCAATGAACTCTGATAGGTTATTTGTACCCAATAAAAGCTTCCACTGTCCATCAAGTTCTGTCTCTGGAACAGTTTGTCCTGCCAAGCGCCAGGCAATAAAAAAAACCCAAAACAAAAAGCAGCCAGTTAAGGACTTGGTTCCTTTAAGCTTATTTAATGATATTTGAATGCTTAAATTTTCTATTTCCCATCTCCTGAAAACAGAAATACTTTTAAAATGACCAATATTTAATTCCAGAAACATACAACCTTATCCGCTAAGTCATAAAAGAGCTATTTTACAAACATACATCTGGATAATTAGAACAATAGAGTCTTTTCTTAGACATTCAAACATGATCAGTAAAAATACAAGATTATTAATAAAGATATTTTTGTATTTTTTTAAAGAATATTTCCAGATTTTTTTCCTTCTTCTCTTTAAAGTAAATCTCTGTTAAGAGTACATGATTGTATGGTGTACAAAGAAAATAAAAATATTCTAGTAGGAAGAGAGTTCCAAAAGACAATTCAAAATTAAAACAGTGTGTTGGGTGTAGTATCCCTTTTGCAGTACATCTGCTTGTCAGTTGGCACCTGGAAAAGAAAAGGGATTTCTTGGGGGAGCCCAGGGGGCAAAGGCAATACCAATTACCATCAGCACTGAGACTCTAATCAAGGATCACCTACACAGGTAACTGAGACACTTTTTCTAGCCAAAGGGGCACAGTTTCTGTAAGAATCAGTGAGTATCTACATTTTATAGATGTTGTGTTTCTATTGGAAACACTGGATCTAGGCAGAGGGATGTGGTGTAAAAGCTGACCAGGGCATCTAGGCTACTCAGGCCCTTGGATTTTCACACCTGATCCTCCTTTCTGATCCTGCCCCTCGGATGTTTTAATCTCCTCTCCCTACAGAGAAAGCAAGATAGAGAAACCTGAGCAAATGTGGCCTAAATAGTATTGCCATCTGCATCACTCCCCTTTTTGTGGGACAAGACACTGTTCCAAACCCACACAACCCAATTCTTTCTAGCCCTATGAACTAAATCCCATAACAACAGAGGAACACACTTCTCAGAAGGGACTGCAGAGTGCACTGGAGCAATCTTTCCTCACTCTCAAGATGAGAAACCCCGGGTCATCTTTTTATTTAGAAAAACACAGAATCGTATCAGAGAACACAGTGCCCTGCTGTCCAATCTGAACAAGGGAACATACAATCACAGGCCAGGTCATCTTGTGCTGGACTGGAAACTGGAATTTACAGAAGGGATAACCCATGGCTACTGAAGCAAATAAAAATGAGAAAACTGAAAAGTGCATTTGAACGTCAACCCCCCCCCCCACTTCAAAATGAACCATGCCTGGGGTCTGCGATACAGTAGATGTGCTAGGGAGTGAAATGGAATCCTAGTGATTTCGGGTCACGGTGCTGGGGAAATGAAAGATCCCTTATCCCTCACCAAGGAATAATGCCCTTAACATGAGATTGATCAATATGGAAAAATAAGTAGGACCAAGCACAACGCAGCACGTCATTTCACCTCCCATAAAGGTGGGTCTCTGTAGTGTACCTTGCTTTGCTAGCTCAAGAAGATACCCATTATCTCTTCTATGCCACTCCTACCAGCCAAATCATCCCACAGATTCATGTGTCACCCCCACTACCACAGCTGAGAATGGGACAGTAAACCTTTCCCCTTATACATCTGGAGAGGTTGCAGAGACAATATCCCATCTCACCTCCCTCTGGACTAAAGGCTATGGCTAAGTTAGTAGTTTAGGGGAACTCTCCCACCCCTGCAGCCCCAGTAGTGGTAACCTGAGTGCAAGTCTAGATGACACACTAAGATAATTTCTCTACCTTCACTGGCCCTTCCACCACCGCCACCTCTGGTGGAGCTGCACTGACACTAAGAGTGGTGGGGGATTTCCCCCCAAATGCTAGCGCACATAAGGCAGAGGAGTCAGACAAGCCAGGACATGGAACTGCAGACCATTCCCCACTAGGCCATCATTACACACTCATCTCTCTGCTGCTTATGCGGCGTGCTTCTCACCACGAACGTTAGGCTTCCTGCACCTAGTAAGGAGGCTGGAGAGACCTCAGGAGTCACAATGGCAAAGAGCTTGGCCAGGACTCTCTCCTAGACCCCAGCATCTTCACTGGGCTTTGAACCTGTGTTTGGACAAGGCGTCTGAACTCTGTTTATTAAATGCAGCCCAAAGTAGGGAGGGATCTACGCTTAAGCACGGCTTGGGCAGCTCTGGAAACGGGTTATAAAGGCTAGTGTGGTAGGGCTATAGCAACTGCTCCAATTCATGCAGCAGGAAAATCAGCTCTTCCATCCATCCCTGGAAGAGAGAGACAGCCTCTGCTCTTTATCAGCAAGTTAAGGGGGAAGAAACAGTTGCTATAAAATGAAAAGGGCGTCAAAAACTAAACTTGGCCATGGACCAAGAGATCTTTGTGGCACAATTGGGTAAAAGGGAGACTCCACACAGCGTCAGGCACCATTTGTTACAACAGTTTAATTTCTGGGTTCATTAGAGCAAGTCTAGATGTTTAAAACTAACAGAACCATACGGCTGGGGCTGGGTGCAGAGCTCCTGCTTGTCTGACACTGGAAGCTCTTAACTGATGCCAATCGTGTGTTCATACAGGTGTAATACAGGAGAACACTGTGTAACACAGTGAGATGCCACTGCCAGTCTACAAAGGAACATTTGGGTTTGCACTGGGAACGTGGGGATCCTGCTGGGGAAGTGCTCCATGCACTTGGCTTCTACAAGAGAATCCTCCCTGTTCTCCAATGGCCCCAACTTGTAAAGTGGATCCAAAGTCATCTCTGTTCAACCTACAACAAACTGGATATGCTCTTTTTATTATTATTATTATTATTGAGGAAAAGGACAAGAACTGGCGTGGAAAAGCAATTTTGATCCTCTGTCATTAGCAACAGGGAAAATGGAGCAGGGAGAACGACCTTTCTACTGACCAAAGATATTCTTCGCCCATCATGGTCCATGCAGTAATGCACACTTTTTCTAAGAGAGGAAGAGGATTTACTGGTAGGGCACGTTATTCAGTTCTGTGGTAAAAGTCTATATCTTGGGTACCTGCAGAAAGAATGCGTCTCACGCACTTTAAATTAGCAGTTTGCGATTCCGGAAATTTGAGAGACGAAGAACGTCCTGAACCAACTGTCCCCTAGCAGGTAGTGCCCGTCCTAGCACCCATTTCAGAGCAGGCGCTATCAATAACCAGTCTGGAGCGTCCAGGGCTAGTTCTGTTACGAGCTTGCATTTTGCAGGGTCAGTCCGGAATGAAGTCCAACGAAAACTGTTGGAACTGGCCTATGGGAAGTGCTAGAGAACTGGGTCTGGTTCCAGCAGTTCTGCCTTCTCTGCAATGCACCTATCTGAGAGCACTTTGGTACAATCAGTGCAAAAAAACCCAAAAATACCCCCCCCCCATGAAACTCAGCAAGACATACTTCCAGGTACTAACATTTACTGGCCCTATAATCAGCAGTACCTGTGGCTAACTCAAATGGCAGCCACTGTTCATTCAGTAGTGATTTAGTGAGATACCCCCACCTGCCCCACATTTCTGGGTTTGCATTTTTTCCTGCTTGATCCGGTGAACGGTTACACAAGTGCTGGAGCTCCAAACATTGTTTATCGCTTTAAACAGGAGACAATTATCAAGGCCAACAAAGTCAAGAAAAAAAAATTAAACCCAGCTTTCTCCTCTCCCTGTCAGAGACCCGAAGTCAATGAAGGGGACCGCCAAGGGGAAAAATGGTTTCCTAATTTCAAGTGCCTGGCTATTTAGTGCATGGAGAATTCTCATTGCACATGAGCTACACACAACAGGCAGTCACTCCAAATGGAGCCAGTTCACAGGCTGTTGAACGTAGCCAGTAACCACCAAAGGTCATAAGAACGCCTTTGCAAATAACTCTGTGTGTGGCAGTTGGGTTGCCAGCAGGGAGCATGGAGTCCAATCCAGTGAAATCAAGACACAAAATACACCCCTCCCTTCTCGGATCTGAACTTGGCTTCTGGAGCAGCGGCATGCAGAGTGCACTAGATTCCAAGGGCTAGAACTGTCACTACCCAATTAAAACAAAAGCAAATAAAAAAAATTAAAATGTGCTTTTGATACATGGAATGAAGTCAAATAAATACATTGATTTTTTTAAATGTCTAAATACATTTTTATATCCTACACCCAAAGCTCTGTACATTTGGTTTGGTTTTTTGTTGTTGTTCTGAATCAAAAACAAAATTTCCGGTAGCAAGAGGTGGAGGAGAGAATGGAAGAGATTCCCTCACTGACAAACTTGTGCAGATGCCTCACAGGGAAAGCACCCCATCCCCACTCTGCTGGAGCATGGTTAGCACTTGGATGGTCCACAGACAGAACACACTTGTCTCAGAGTCCGCATGGAAGCTAGTAGGCGCTGATGCTCTCATCCAATTTTCAGCCACTTCCGTAAAATGTGACTAACTTTTGTCTGAAAAGGAAAGAGATAGTAGGGGAAAAACAGGCCACAAGAGAAGTTAGCATCATGAACCCTTCAAAACGCACAGCCAATTCAGACAGCACTGTTTGTGGGGATAAGTGTGCGCCACAGTTGACTTGGAGAAAACACCTGCAGGCATCACAGGAATCTGCTCAAACCAAATTTAAAGGGAGTTGTGATGGCTGCTTTACGCCGTGTCAATGGTGTGCACGGTGCTTTACACACAAAAGTAAGAGGGGCCTAACCCAGAAGATCTTACAATCTAACTCGTAAGAACAGCTATACTGGGTCAGATCAAAGGTTCAACTTGCCTAGTATCCTGTCTTCCAACAGTGGCCAATGCCAGGTGCCCCAGAGGGAATGAACAGAACAGGAAATCATCAAGTGATCCATCCCATTGCCCATTCCCAGCTTCTGGCAAACAGAGGCTAGTGACACGTCCTGGCCAACAGCCGTAACTCATCTGACTTCAGTCCCTAAACCGAGCCGAACCCCTTTGAAAGGCAAGCCGAACACCTTATTCATGGGCTTGTGGTGGGGAAAAGGAAAGTGAAGGAGAGGTGCCTCCAACTTCACACATCCTCAGAGAAGGCAATACATGATCAGCTGATTTATGATGTTGTGGAACCAGCAGCTTCCAAAAGTCTGAAGCGATAATGACATCTTTTGTTTGAAAGATTAATAACCGGCTTTGTTCATTGTCCTTGGTGCTAGAGTTCACTGATATTTTAACACGTTACCATTTAGAAAGAGCCACCGGGAGAAGGGATGATGTGTTGTTCACATACCTGAATGCTCATCTGCGGGGGCTGAGCCAGCCAGCCTTTGGCGAAGGAGAGTGGTGTAATTTTCCTCAACTTCCTGAAAGACAAAACCCATGTGGCCCTTTATTTCTGCTCCTAATGAACCTCCAGAGAGCTCTTCTCTTAGAATAGGAAACATTTTAGTGGAGCTGACTGGATTGTAATTACATGTTACTGAACACATTCCATTGCCAGCTCTCAAACCATCACTAGCACTAGTGAGAAGTTCCTCCATCAGGGAAAAGTCTGCGCAATTTCTTTTGGATCTTGGTTACATTAGAACTAAGCAAGAAAGTCCGCTATTGCCACAAGGAGCTGACAGGTCTCTTGGCAAACAGTACTCCAGGCCCCATTTCTTTGGAAGCGGTGGCTGTGATGGACTAAGAATAACCCTCAAGATGGGACAGAGAATCCCCAGAAAGCAGAAGAAGTGACTTGGAAATTAGTGGGTTTGAAATACTTACTATTGGCACAATGGGGATTTTGACTCCGTTTTTACATTAGTATCAATAAATGATAATTGAGTAACATTTCCAGGTCAGTTATGCATATTCCCCAGGTGGTGGGTCCACCTCCCCACTCTCAATTTTTGCAGCCTTATTCTAACACCCACTAAATTAAAGTTCCACTTCTCATAACTTTGAAGAACTGTCTGCATCTACATCTATTTAACATCTGCCCATATTTATATAGAGCATCTGGTTTCTCCTGTCCCTTCCCTGGAGATCATTCAAGGACACACACACACACACACACACACAGAGGTCTTATCACACAAGCACTTGTATTCACAACCCTGTACTTTTCCTGCTTTGCTTTCTTCCTCTAAGCTTGCTTTTTTTCCCCCAAAACAGTGAAGGAAAAATCTGAATAATTCAAATAAAAATATGTTTTACCTTTAAGTGTTCAAGGTCAGCCTCTATCTTCTGAATGTACTGCATCATTTGGATACGTGACTCTACGGAGAAGTGGGGGCTTGGTGCATCGGAGCACAATTCGTCCACTGGCCCCCAGCGCGAGGCCATAAATTCCTCAGCAAACGGGGAGCTCCCTTCATCTGACTGGGCATCTCGTGGGGAAATCGGCTGCTGGTGTGCTGAGTCCAAAGAGGAGTGGCCAGCAGTGCACTGTAGAACTAGAGAGGACACGTCCTCATCTGTAGAGCTCTCCTGCACAGTTCCATATCCATCAAGGATCAAATAATTTCCTGTTAAGAGAACAGTTTTGTACTAGCATCACCAGGTCAATATAAATCACCAAGAGTCACTGAACTAGAGAGACAATTTAATTGGACTTTAAAAAAAAGATAACTGATGAAAGCTTCATCTCTTATCATGTTTTAAAAGGTGACTAGATAAAGCATCAGCGGATACCCTGCAGAGCCCACCCTGAACTCGTTTGGACTAGACTGGTTCTGAATGGGGAACACTAGAGGTATACGTAGGGTCTGCTGTTTGAGCAGCATAGGATAGATAACCCAATAGGGTTTTTCCCCTCTCTCTCTCTTGTTCTGCGTTTCTCTCATGAGAAGATATCTTAAAAATATTCATGTGCATGCTACTAATTATTACAATGGAATCCAGGCTAGCCACCAATCATACTGCTGGGTGTCTAATTGGAATTCGCTATTCAGTTTCAGAGATTTTTTTTTTTGCTAGGTTACACTCAAATTTAGATTGCTTATAAAAGGTTCTATAAATTATGCAGTATTAATAGAAATAATGGGACACCAATTTTTAAAAAAAGGCTCCAGAGTTGACTGTGGCAATTACAAGCCAATAAGCCTGACTTCAGCATCAGGCAATTTGGTTGAAACTATAGTAAAGAACAAAATAATCAGACACAGATGAACACAATTTGTTGGGGAAGAGTCAACACACCTTTTGTAAAGGGAAATCATGCCACATCAATCTTAATTTTTAAAGGCGGGGGGGTCAACAAACATTGATCCACTGGATATAGTGTGCTTGGACTTTCAGAAAGCCTTTGGTAAGATCCCTCACCAAGGCTCTTAAGCAAAGTAAGTAGCCATAGGATTAGAGAGAAGGTTCTCCCATGGACAAGTAGCTGGTTAAAAGATGGGAAACAAAGGGCAGGAATAAATGGTCAGTTTTCACAATGGTGAGAGGTAAATAACAGGTTCCACCAAGCATCTATACTGGGACCTGTGCTTTTCAATATATTCATCAATGATTCAGAAAAAGGGGTCAACAGTGAGGTGGCAAAGTTTGCAGATGATACAAAATTATTCAAGATAGTTAACTCTTCACAGTCAGCCTTGGACTTATCAAGGGATCTCACAGAACTGGGTGACTGGCCAACAAAATGGCAGATGAAATTCAACACAGATACACACACAGTAATGCACACTAGGAAATATAATCCCAACTAGCCATACAAAACGATAGAGTCTAAATTAGCTGTTACCACTCAAGAGATCATACAACCATTGTGGATAGTTCTCTGAAAACATCTGTTCAATATGCATTAGCAGTCAAAAAGGCTAACAGTGTTAGGACCCATTAAGAAAGAGATAAGACAATAACTATCGTAATGCCTCTATATAAAAACCCATGGTAAGCCCACACCTTGAATACCGCATGCAGTTCTGGTTGCCCATCTCAAAGAAGATCTCTGTATCTTTTCCAATTCTAATAGAAGGCTACAAAAAATATTTGGGTATAGAACAGCTTCCATAGGAGGAGAGGTTTAAAAGCCTGGGCTAGTTCAGCTTGGAAAAGACGACCAAAGGGGGTATGATAGAGATCTATAAAATCATGAATGGTGAAGAGAGAGAGTGAGTGAGTAAGGACATGTTATTTATCCCTTCACATAACACAAACCAAGGGTCAGTCACCCAATGAAATTCAGAAGCAGCAGTTTTAAAAAAAAAACAAAAAGAAGTGCTTCACACAACACACAGTAAACCCGTGGAACTTGTTGCCAGGGGGTGTTGTTAAAAGATTAAAAGTATAACTTGGATCAAATAAGAATCAGACATTCAAGGAGGACAGGTCCATCAATGGCTATTAGCCAAGATGGTCAAGGATAAAGGGATGCATGCTCCAGGTGTCCCCAAACATTTGGCTGCTAGAAGCTGGGACTGCACAACAGGAGATGGATCACTTGATAAATTGCCCTGTTCTGTTCAATTCCTCTGAAGCATATGGCTCCAGCTGCTGCTGGAAGCCAGGCTACTGGGCTAGATGGACCACTGGTTTGATCCAGTATGACCAATCTTAGGTTCTTAATTATTTTCATGATTTGCATGTGCCACCAGAATTTTGTCCTTAATTTCTCTGCAGTGTTGCAGCTATGCTAGTGCATGAAAACCAAAAAGCGTCTATCTAGTTTCAAAGTCCCTGCTTAGTTAAGCAAAAAGTGAACAGTACAAGCAGCGAAAAATACGTTAGATTTTTGAAGCTGCTGGTTCACTTAATAATTTAAAATGCTTTAACAACACAGAAAAGAAGGGAATATGATTTTCAGTATATGACTGGATGGCATCATTCAGCCAGTCAGACACAAGCTCATCACACAAAGTCCAATTTTTAAATGAAGTATATTTATGGATAAGGTGTTCCAAGTCTGACAGCTACTTGCACTGCAACATGAACATGACAGATTAACTCCATCTTCATTCATAAAGTAGAGCACCACTACTTCAGATGCACAGCAGGATCACAGGGCCATCTATCACAGAACCTGCAAAGCCCCAGGAAAGCACGTGCAGCTGCCATCTTGGACTACCGTTCTAGTGAGACCCAAAGGCATACAACCTTTCCGCATGCCTAAAAAAGATCTGTTTCAAGGTGCTGCTCAGGAAACCATTACTTTATATATTGATATATAAACAAGAACAGCTTCTAAGAGCTTCAGACCTGGCGACAGGGAGTCTGTGGAGACTATTACCAAGCAAAGCCAAACTAGAGAAAGCTCCTTTTTGAAGATCAAGCAAGAAAAAAAAAAAACACAACAGTGGCCAGAGTGGCACGTCTCACATGACTGTAAAATCCCCCCTGCACAGTTATCCCCAGAGGTCACACATTTAAAGTGACAACACTGTACATGCTGCATTGTTGAGACTCATTGTACCAAATCATCATTCTTATGTTCTTTGGAAACAAAATGTTGTCTCAACTTTTTTGAATCAAGAGGAGATGGATAATGGAGACATTCTAGTCCACTGATGATATCTGTAGGTGATCCAGAAGGATCTCTGTATACATATAATCATGCCTCATAGTTTATTTCTATACAACCAGGGGTGTAATCTGCAGCTTGTGTAGACATTCCTGTGATCGCTTTAAGCTAACTCACTATAAACAGCAGCGAAGACACAGCGGCATGGGCCTCAGGAGAGAGCTGTACAAGGCAGCCTGATCCCCTGGGTACATAAACATTTGCTAGCCTACGCTGACACCCGCACCTCTGTGTCCTCACTGCTATTTATAGAGAGTTAGCTAGATTACAAATTACATCCCCAGTTGCTGTGTAGAATGTAGCAGAGTCAGTACTTTGGGCGTATGGTGGAAAGATTTCAGGAAGGGATATATTCAAGGAGAAGGTTATTGCCTAAGTTTGGGTATGCAGTCAAGTCCCCATGGTGTTCTGGAGAGAGGCGGAGGGTTGATAATGGGAAACAAGGATATGTTGACAGACTTTTGGGAGAGGAGTTATGCACCACCACTTGCTGGGAGTCTAAAGTGGGAGACCGGGAGAATACAGCTTTGGAGAGGTCCTTGGTACATGGATGCTGTACACAGACTAATGGAACCCTCTCCCTTTGATACACCTAGGCTAGAGCTAGGAATTCTCAATTTCTTCAGCTGTAGCCTATGATAGGCTATTAACTTAGCAGTTCCTCAGTTTCTCTTTTAATCAGCCATCCTTCAGGGTGTTGAGGTAATAATTGAGTTCATGTCTGTACATCACTTTTGAAGTGTACAGGACTAGCTATTTTGATACGTCCAAAGCTAAAAGGACTTCTAAAGACCAGAAGAACTGTGTGTGCAGTGTCCTGTACTAAGTCAGCAAGGGAGATTCCACCAGGAAAGCATAATTGTGCTTCTTTTTAATCACATATTTCCTATGCATTTCTGGTCTCTGAACACAACCAAGTCTCTGGCATTTGAGCTAAACAGGCCATAACTTAACGTACTGTGTCAAGTGGACTAAGCTCACCTGAGATCCGTAAGTGCACCTCCTCATCCTCCTTCCTCTCCATTACTTCGCCTTCCAATGGATTCTCATCGCTGTGGGCATCGCGAGCATCAAAGAAGTGCTCTCCACTGTCATCAGCACCCACCTCTTCCAGCTCCGGGGTAGGGGTCTCCAGGTTCATGTTCACATGGTCCATTACTAAATTGTTACTAGACCTGGTGTCTCTAGACCCCAGCTGCACAGCATCCTGTGGAGCTGGAAACTCGGCTGAAGTCCGGAGGCCATAAGCTGCAGATTCACTAGTTCCTGTTCCGGGAGGCATCTGGTCTGTTCCAAGCTGCTGCATCTTGTCGTCAGAATGCTGTAGTCCATGCTGGATACCACTCTCTGCCTGGGCCCCCCGGGAAACGGTCCTATACCTGGGAAAACATCGCCAGTCTTCAAGGGTCCCCTTCTCAGACATGCCCAGCTGCTGCACCAACAACTGCTTCAGCAAGCCCACTGAAAGGAAAGGAAACATGCAACGTTCACTGAACTGTATAAGCCGCCTCCGTTGTACACTCAATGAGATGGACGGTATGATGCCTCTTTCTGAAAGAGTTCACTCTATGACCGGCTCTCTCTCTTTCTGTTGCAAAGGCGGGGAGAGAGATACAAAGAAATGGTTGGAGCACTGTTGTATTACTTTGTGCCTTATATTACAGGATCTCAAATCATTTCACAAAGGTGAATAAGTACTGTAGTATGATCCCCAATTTAGTGATGGGGAAACTAAGGCACAGACTGGTTAGTAGCTTAGCTAAATCATTCATCAAGTCAGTGGCAGTCAGGAGGAGAACCCAAATCCCCTGATTTCCAGTCTCAACTGCTACATAATGCTGGTAATGCTGAGCATGCCGCCCCCACTCCCAATCTGAGGTTAAAGGTTTATTGGGAATGTTCAAGTTATCAGAACATTAACATCACAGGCTGAAGCAAAGATCCTATTGCAGATTCAAGGGAAAATTACCTTTCCATGGCACAACCTTCTCGTTCTAAATGTTGGGATGAAAACTCCCCCTACAAGTTCATACAAACATTCAGAATCTCTAAATTATATGGGAGATTCTTATTTGGTCGTTGTCCTATGATGCTTTAGTTCTCACTTCAACTACTTAAATACCACTACTTAAGAACAAGCAGGTATGATGCAGTCCAAGTGCTCCATGTAACTATAAGTTGACACTCGCATAACACCCACAGTTTGAGAAATGCCATCAGTTCCTAAAACAAAGCAGCCACCCGGTTGAATGGAAGGCACTGCAGCAACATGAAGTGACCCATTACAAGAGGGCATCTCACTAAATCTTAGCAGTCAGGACAGATCACTGATGTTATCTAACACGCCATCCACGCCCCCTAGAATGAGCTTCCATTAACAATCCAAGAGCCCAAGAACTAGAAATACTTGAAAGCACCCAGCCCTAGAACAATGCTTTGAATTCTGTAAAAATCTGATACAAGATGGCTCAAAAGACCCAGGATAACCTGTTAGACTGAAGAGACCTGTGTAGAGGCAAGGAACTCAGTCAAAGCACCTGTACGCCTTCAGCTAAGAGGGCCAATAAAGTAGTGATATAGACCACTCCCAGTAGCACACCGTTCAGTTTTGTTTAGAGGCACCACATCCATCTCAGAGTTACCAAGGAAGCATGTTTGTGTGTCACGTGAACATCAGTAAGGTAGCTGGGAGATCATATTTAGGAAAACACAAATAACTGATATGATCCAGTACGGTCGTCAGTATTAATCCTGGCTCTGATACAGGCCAGTATCAGACTTCCCAGAGGAAGGTGCAAGATATCTTGAAGTGAGAAAATATGGAATAACCTGCTCAAAGGGGAAATTCTTCCTAAATGCCTCAGCTAGAGGTTGGTTTACAGCCTACCGCATAAGGTTCTAGATCACTTCCATGCTCTTCTTTTTTCCCCCCGAACCTTACTAATTTTAACTCTAGGTGTTCTTGTTATCCAAATAAATATACAATCCCTTTCTGAATACTGCTGAAAAATGGTGGCCTAGATAATATCTTGTGGCAATGAGTCCCACTGGTTAATTGTATGTTGTGTATCTTATAGATATAAAAATAAATAAAACCTTTGTGCCTCAAACAATAATACTTGGCATATCATGCATAAAGCACCGAAGTGTTACTCCACCTCCCCAAAGCACTTCATGGACAAGAATGAAGAACGCCTCATAAATCAGTATTATTCCAGTCTGAGATGGGCACACAAAGGCAGAGGAGGACTTGCTCACAATATAACTTGCTTGCAATGTAACAAGCTCAGGAGTTCCTGATTTCTAGCCCATTCTGCCTTGCAGCCCAGATGTGAACATAAGAGCTTCTACTACGAACAGACAGAAAATACTATTTTAGCCCAAGGGGTCAAATTGTCCACCTGAAATTTCCCAGATCCAAATCAAGACTCATCAGGGCCACTTCTGTCCATAGCATCATAGTTACTTACAGTTTCTTAGTGCATCTAATGCCCACCGCTCTCCTGAGATCTGAAAAGGGACTGGCAGTCCATAGTGCGCAGAGGATTCTTCATTCAGAGTCAATTTTGCCTGTTGCTCTTTCTCAAAATGTCTTCTAGTCCCAAGAAGATCTTCTACCTCAGACTTCTCAGCCATGATTGCTGAAGGAGACTGTGCCTTCAGCATCAAGGGAGACTCAAGTCCTAAATCTTTATCTAGCCAACAGAAAAGACATAATCAAGTTACATGCCCCACTACATATTCTAAACTACCCACAGGGTGAAAAACTAAACTGCACTGCACTCTTTCACAAGGACAATTTGAGGATGCGTATCTGTCGAATGGGCTATTATTTTTAAGTAGCTGAACCTCTGCAGAATCTCCTTTCCCTGCAGTTTAAGGGTAGCTGGGAAAGACTAGTGGGTATACCTCAACAGACTGGGTTTCACTGAGCCAAGGGGAAAAAAAAAAATTAAAAAACCCCACACACACCAACTTTCACTCGAGCAGAAAGATCCATTGATAGGCTTTGCCTTTCACATTAACTCTTATACTGTGTCCAGCACGCTGGCTTATGCTGTTACCTGGACTCTGCATACCGCTGGCAGGGATATCATGCTGTTCTTCTTTCAGCTTCTGCTGCTCCTCTTCCTCACGCTCCTCGCTGCAAGAGGAGGAAAAAGGACCAAATTCTGTGAATCCCATGCATTCCTACCACTCTAACAGCATCAACTCTTTGGTGATGCCCTTCAGGAATGGACAAAAGCCACTGGAAAACCAAAGCCAAAAGTGATTTTTACTTACTCGCCAGGTCCTGATTGTGGTAATGGAATTGGCCTTTTAGATGCCTCGACTTTTACTGTCCCTGCCATCTGAGCTATCAGGTCCTGCCATCTGCGAGAGGCCAAAAATGAGACACACAAGATACTTGAAGCATAAAAGGATGCTATCGCATGTAAGGTTTTTTAACCCAGCTAATAGACTTTTTTAAATCCTGCTACATTGTTTGCCTCAACATCTTGTGGCAGTGAGTTGAATTCCACAGGTATCTGGTGAGGTCACCATAGTTAACAAAGCAGACGCTCCAGCCCTGAGAAACGAATGCACCAACCTCAGCAGAAACCATACAGATGCAGAAGTGGGAGGTTCAATCCAACAACAAATGAAGCCAGAAGTACAGCATTGTATGCAATGGCCTGAAGCGAACCTATTCCGCAGTGAACTGCGGGTGCCTGGGCTTTTGTCATTTTACACAGAACATCAGAAAAGAGATTATTTTTTTCCATAAAGTTCTCAAGGTAACAAAATAGAGTAAAAGTTTGGGGGAAGAGATTCCTGCAGTCTGAATGTGGTTCGTTACTACAGGATTTCTATTGGAATGAAACCAGTTCTATGAATATAGCCCTAGAAGCAAGCTTTGCCTCCAGCCTTTTTTTTTTTAAAAGCTGAAAATGCATTGAACACAGACATCCCTGAAAGGCAGCTCTAATTTCTGCACTTCAGATTTAATATTCCATTCGAGATGCCAACTCAATGAACAAAAGCTTGGTGACACCGAAGAAGTCTTTGTTATCGTAATTGCACCTCACTTGAAGGAAGGGCCCACAAATTTCTTTGTCCACATTGAACATTTAAAATTTGTAATTAATGTTTTACCTTTAAAGGGAATTGCAGTGTTCATTAAGAGATGCCAGACTGAATCCTGGGAACTGAAATTCTCTCTATTGCCAAAGAGCAAGTACAGCACAGACAGCAGCAGTGAAAACTACCTCTCTACACGCACCATTTATAAACTCAGTTCTGGATGATTTTCTCTAGGAGGCAGGAGTGAGTTCACCCCAGGGCTAGGTCAATCCTCTGCCCTCTGTGCGGAGACAACGGATAACAGTGGCCAGTTACTGCCAAAATTTCTGGTAGTTCACATGTTGCAACACCTGTCCACAATGAACTTGGGTGAGAGCCACCAACTAATCTCACATAACACAGGCCACTCAGCCACTGTATGGCAAGTTTTGCTTACTGGAGATGAAGGGTCAGTCTCAAATCCCTAACATAGCGACAGAAGGCACATAATCTCATTACCAACCACTAAGAAGCCATCAAGTCTCTCAGGGCAGTATTTTCCTGAACTACAATGGTTACAAGACATAATATGGGGGTACCAGAATGTTATTGATGCAGCTAATTTCAAACTTTCATGCACACAAGCAGTTTGTATCACCACCTTTGTACCAAAGCTAGCAATCCTGGATTTTACCATTGACGATGCATTTTATATTACGTAGTGCTTATGTACATGGCACTGTGCAATATGTACAAAATACCATGCAAACAAATCCACACCCTGAAGTGTTCACGGTCAAGAGGCAAAGCACTCCTATCTAAGGAAGGATGAAGAACAGTTCAGACAGGGACTTGAAATCATAAGTTATAGTACTTTTGAGTTTCCTGCCACTCTTAACATTTCTCAGAATCCTGAGGGTACCCAGGACAGATGGTAGGTTCTAGGACTCTGCATAGAGATGCAGGAGTACGTCATTGATTCATCCGACAGTTAAACCACGGGGGTCTCATTTACCCCAACTCAAAGATTTTTTAAAAAAGAAGCACTTGTAAGGCAAGAGAAGGGCTGGGAGTGAGAGACGAGACATAATCGGGAAAATCTCTAGAAACAGCCTGAGCTGGCAAAGAGTTATTGTTGTTGTTCTTAAGAATTAAGGAAAATTCCCAATGGGGTGACAGGTGAGAGTCTTCATTCATTAGCTCTGTGTGTGAGCTGAGATCAAGATAATTCACAAGCCCCTCTAGAGTGAAACTACTACTCAGATGTAAGATTTCTCTCTCCGCCACAGCAGAGGTAACCGAGCCCATCACTTACACAGTCTTTTCAGAAACAGTCTGTGCCACCAATTCATAAATCTGGGCGCCGTTTTCGGACATGGAGATGACGAAGAAAGCTTTGTTATCTGGAGAGACACAAGAGTAGAGTAATTGAATCTGATGCCTCGGCCTGAACAATTGTATCCCAAGTTCACTGAAACCGAGCACATACCCAATAAGGTGTACTGCAGGAAGTTTCTGTGAAATAAACCAACAGGCAAACTACGTAAATACAAAGAAGTTTCATTCTCAAACACAAAATGGGACTCTGGCTTCCAGGCCTGACAAAAAATAGTTATTGCTCCTCCCACCTCTTTAAAGTAGGTTTATTTCCCCCCCCCCACCCCTCCCCAGTCACCGGGTACTTCTAAAGCACTTTTCTTCTGGGGATCTCAGAGTACTTTACTTTACAAACATTAACTAGAGCTCACACCATCTCTGGAAAGACACTACCCCATTTTACAGAGGGGTAACCAATGTAGGCAGGTTAAACGGCTCATCCAAGGTAACACTGCAAATCAAAATCCAGGAGTCGCAACTCCCAGTGTCCTGCTCCAACTCCTAGACAAAACTTCCTTCCTCAAGTGGCTTTGCCTTTGCATTCAGCTTACTCCTAAGTTTTGCCCATTGGTTGCACTGACCTGTTGCCACCTGGCGAACCAGCACAGTGTTCAGCTTGATAACAGGACTGAATGTGTGTTTGCTGTCAGAGGTGGATGCCAGGATCTTACTGTGACACCTCAGCACCAGTTTATCATCTTGCTTTTGCAACAGCACTAGAATATCCTCCAAGAGTAGCGTGTAGAGATCTGTAAAGGGCAAAAACAGGCCTGGAATGGGTTAACCAGACAGTCCCTCACATCGCACCTCAGGGCACATAGGAAAAAAAGGCTGTTTTCTCTATTATATGCAGAGGCTGTGCCAGCCTAAGCAAAGCTTGCAAATCTCTCTCATCAGAACCACAGCAGAGGGCTACAGATGGGACTGGCTCATCTCCCAACAGACTGCGGGGCCCCAGCATGGTCCTAATGATACTCAGACGCATTTCAGATTTGACAAGAATAACTGAATCCGCTTGAGGAGAGACATGAGTTCATACAGGCAGCGGTACAACTCATCATTGGGAATCACAGCTATGCCACATCTTTTCCCCGCCTTGGTCACAAACCCAAGTTTAAGTTGGCTGGTGGGATAAGGCTCACCAATAGTCTTGTCCCGATTAACCTTCCAGGTCAGAGGTCCTTCGTGAATCATCTTCTTCTTGGTTAAATCCAAATTCTGTCAATATGGGGGGAGGAGAAGAAAAAAAGAAGTAGCTTTCATATAGGGTTCACTACATGGGAACTTTGGAGGTCAAGGCTGTGCTTCACAGCGGGGGAGCTTAATGTTATCAGCTCTCCAGCCTCAAAATGCAGCCCCAGCCAATGCTGCTCCCCATGCTTGCCCAAGGGCTGCAGTTTGGTGGGGTGGGGGGCACACTGCCCCGCCCCTGAAACTATGCCCATGGTAAAGAGTGAGGTGCATGGACCCCAGTGCCAGTGCCCCCTCTCTCCTCCCCCCCGGTACTTCTACAAAAGTTCCGGTGCCCTTGGTGAATGTGATAACATGGGATCTCCTGCCTGTGGCAAGAGCGTGTTGGGAAGGTGAATGGTGTTCCCAGGGATAAGTGGGGCAGTGAAAGCTCCTGGGTAGTCTAGGTAAAGGACAATAGGGGAGAGGCTGTGGTCACTAGCAAATGCCAGGGTATTTGATGACTGGATTTAATCTCTAAGTAGTGGGTGAGTGTATAGGATTTTTAGTAGAGAGGACAATTTCTAAGTCTATATGGAAAACTGGGTTGGATCCTGTGGCCTATAGTTTTCAAAAATTAGGAACAGCATGAAAGTAAGAACTTAGACTTTCTGACACGCAAGTATCTTCAAGCTATAATGTTCTAATGAGGTTTTGTTTGGACGAGGGATGTGTGTACACAGCTTTACACAACCTTAGAGGATTTTATTTTAAATGAAGTTCTGAGGCATTATCATAACAATGGATTGTTTCCAGCAGTATTTTCTCAACTATTCATAATAATGTTTGGAATTTATATTTTATTTCATTAGTGCTTCAAAATGTGGGCTGTACGTTAAGAATGCCTGCAGCACGCACTCTGAAGAATGAATTGTTTTGATGATCTGCTGGACTTTAACACATCACTGAGTTATTCAGCATGTCAGAGCTCCTGAGAGATCTGCAGGCAAGCTAGCAGAGGCAGTAATTTTCATTAGCCATTCCTTCCAAGTTTCAGAGTTTATATCAAGATGGCAGATTTTATATTTCCATGAGTCCTTTATTTCATGACTTAAAGAGTTTGCAAGCCTTTTTTAGTAGGCTGGCATATCATGCAAAAGAACTTTAGCGTGAACTCCATGAGCCTTGAAACAAATACACTTCTTTGTATATTATAACATGTTAGAACTTCCACATGGTCACTAACAGTGCAAGAAACTGTATATACTACTATGAAAAGATGAACATTGAGTATATATCCTGACCACTTTTTGTACATTTATACCAGAAGGTGCAGCCCTGTCCCTAGATATCTGTGCCCCCTCCCCCCTAAACAAAATTATATCAGAAAAAAGTTACAAGCTCCACTATGAGACCTGCTGGAGTTTAAACAGGACATGAAGCACAGCCCTCTAGCACTGGATTTAGAAGCTCAGCTACCTATAGCATCGGATCTTCAATGTGAATCAAGCATAGCTACAAGTTCCACTTGTGAAGTCAACAGAATTTCTAAGCTCTGGTTCTCCCAAAGGATTTCCTTGTTCTGCCAGCAGTACTGTGAAGTAGGAGATAACATAGAGCTATCCCACCACAAGGTATACATACTCTATTGGTTGTTTCAGAAGGGGATATAAATGCCGTGTACCAGTTCTCTCTCCTGTGATATACAAGTGAAAAACGTAGTATTCCATAGCAGTTTTGTTCCATGACATTTACAAGTTCCACAGACACTCTCCGTTTTGCAAGATCAAGTTATTAAATTCATGGAGACCTTCCAAGAGCAACCGGAGATTCAGGTTTTCATATCTAATAAATGTTCCACTTCATCTTTATATAAAATAAATTTACCTCTCACCAGAGACTCTTCATGAGAAGTTTCAAGTGGAATGAGTTTTTTTGACTTTACAACAAAGTTATAGCAGGAAGCATCACCAGCTTAACTACAAGGGGTCACTATCATGGTTCAATAATCACTTCCGCTCCGCCACTCACCCTGATCTCATCCAGCATAGGGTACTCCGACTGCTTCAAGTACGACAGGTCAAGGCGACGCTGATAATCTTCCAAACGCTGGAAGACACATGATGAAGTCATAGTTATACTGGTTTGGGACAACTTGGAAGAGTCAAAATACATGCAGGTGACTCTCAGAACTTCAACAAGATCAGAGGCTTGGGATTCTAGTTCTAGCAGTAGTAGGAGCATACACCACAAAATGCGCTTCATTCCTTCAACCACAGTGCTAGCAATTCTGGATTGTTTCTCTTCATTTCCCCATCATCCACCCTTGTCCAGCCTTCTCATTCCCTCCCCTCCTACCTGCTTATTCTCCGATTCTTTGACAGCCTGGTTCACATAGTTAAGGATCTGACGGCAGTGATCCGCTGCTTTCTTCACTTTCTCCTTCTCCTCAGGCCGTTCTACAACAGGGCAAAGAAATAAAGACGAGGTGAGCTTCAGGGGAGGGGTAAAAGGAGAATTAAGAACATAACATAACATAAGAAAGGCCATCCTGGGTCAGACCAATGGTCCATTTAGTTCAGTATCTAATGCAACACACTGGCCCCCCAAAATTAAAGAGGGGAGCTGGACTTTGTAAAACATTCAATTAGCTTTCATCGCTTCACAGATTAATGATGGAAATAGCTTCACGTCAGAGAGAGCTAGGGTTTGGATCACATTGGATACAGGTCCATGATACCGATCAAACAGTAGAGGCGGCATTCTATAACCTTCCCCACCCAGAACAGGGACACACAAGGACTTTACAGAAAGTTTCTCCACTTCATCAATTCCTGCCCAAAGGGAATTCTGAGCTGTGAGAGAAGTTTGCTAGAATTCCATTCTAGTTCCCAGAGAGGTTGGTCAGGGCAGACTGAGGGCCAGGGGAAGAAACAGGAAAGACATGCATCGTTTTTTCCATGTGCTGTCTAATGTTTAAAGAGACTGAGGAGCTGGGTTAGTGGTGAATGCATAACATCTGATAAAACTACTCATACTTTGAAACCAATGTGAAAAACTGATAAATTGTTAACGGCAAGTAAACATGACTAAATAATTAGATAGAGTAAAAGAAAAACTGCAGCTTCTAAGCTGCAGCCTTTTCTATAAAGGACAAACATTTAAAAAATAGGGAAGGGAAAAAAAATTCTGTGCAAACATGAAAGTAATACTATGGATCAGGTTTCACTGCAGCCAGCATCTGTTATTAAACCTTTATTAAGAAGGGTGCACGTGGGATTACCACCAAGCTTTTGTGCAGTTTCCAGGCCGAGATGGGTGAATAATGGATTTTTCTGTTTGCTGGCAAACAAAAAAAATTGTTCTGGGTCAAATCCAAAATGGAATTTTTTGGAAATTTTCTCTGGATCAGAGAAATGCACGACTGGAAGGGACACTCAAGGCATCCTCTAATCCATCTCCCCATGCTGAGATGGGACCAAAGTAAACTTAGACCATCCCGACAGGGGTGTGTTTGTTTAACCTGTTCTTAAAAATCTCCACTGACAGGGATTCCACAACCTCCCTTGGAAGCCTATTTCAGCACTTAACTACCTTTACAGTTAAAAGTTTTTCCTAATATCTAACTTGAATCTCCCTTGTTGTACACTCAACGGCTTACTTCTTGCCCTACCTCCAATGGACATGGAGAACAATTGATCACAGTCCTCTTTATAGCAGTCCTCAACCTATTTGATGACTACTATGAGGTCTCCCCTCCCCCATCAGTCTTATTTTCTCAAGACTAAACATGCCCAGTTTTTAACCTTTCCTCATAGGTCAGGTTTTCTCCTTGCCAATTTTAGATCTCATTTGTCAAGGTCTTTTTGAATTCTAATCCTGTTCTTCAAAGTGCTAGGAACCCCTCCCAGTTTGTGCCTATAAAATTTGCAGATGCCATCACTCTCCACTCCATTAACTCACTCATTAATGAAAATATGGACTAGTACTGACCCAGGATGGGACCCCAGTAGATGCACCCTCCAGTTAGACAGCAAACCACGGATAACTACTCTGAATAGTCATAGAATCATAGAAGACTAGGGTTGGAAGAGCCCTCAGGAGGTCATCTAGTCTAACCCCCTACTCAAAGCAGGACCAACACCAACTAAATCATCCCAGCCAGGGCTTTGTCAAGCTGGGCCTTAAAAAACCTTTAAGGATGGAGATTCCACCACCTCCCTAGGGAATCCATTCCAGTGCTTCACCACCCTCCTAGTGAAATAGCTTTTCCCTAATATACAACCTAGACCATCTTCTGAAACAAAGAGTTGTCCCCAATGCATTCCAAGAACTTCCAGATTAATTTTCCAACATCATCTGTGTAGTTCAAGTTCCCCATTACTACCAGATCTTGTTTTGGATATTTATATTATTTGTTCCAATTTGAAAAAATGTGTTTAAGTTTCAGGCATTTTGACAAAAGCAAAGAGGACAAGATTCACAAAACAGGGGAGGAGCAACTCCCTTATAACCAAGCATATCACTAGTGTCAGGCTCCTCTCCTGGGATGTGGGAAACCTGGGTTCTGTCTTATGTGGAGAAGGGACCTGAACTTCGATCTCTCACATCCTAGTACAGTCCCCTAGCCACTGAGCTATAGGATATTCTGTATGAGTCTTTCTTAATTCCTCCACTGAAGATGTTCTATGTTGTATAAAAAAAACCAACAGTTTTTGGAGCAGAGATTCAAACCTGATTCTCCCGCATCTTGACTAGAGTGCTACAGTTATCACGTTAGAGAGTCAATTGCCCAAAACCAGAACAAAATTTTTTCTAATCAAGCAGAAAGAAAAAGGTTGTTTCGACATGACCATTTTGGTCACGTTTTTTGGTTTGGTCGAAACTAGTCAGCAAACTCTACATGAGCTCACGAATAGTTTCAGGTCAATCAACACTGCATTTTAGTGATGTACAGGTGAGTAAGGTTCTGCTGTGTGTATCAACGTTACTACAACCCTCTGAAGATTTAAAGGGTGGTAATGGTAGCAATATTAGATTAAATGTCTATCAATATCCAGTGCGAAGAGAGAACTTCTAACATTCACACTATTTCCAGAACCTAGATATTAACATGACAAATATATTAAAAATGCTTAAGACAGAATATTGAAGCTTGCAAGCATCAAATCTCTTTTGAACCTTATTTCCCAAGTGCATATGCTTTTCTCATACAGAGTGGATGTTAGAAAAGACATGAGAAAGGATGGAGGACACATGCTGAGAACAGTCACTGACCCAGGGCAGTGAACCATCTATTATGCATACATTTTTAAGAGTCAGATTTGTTTGGCAAAACTGCCAAGATGCACGCACAAAGATAATGGCTCCCTCGTGGAAATGCGCTACCTGAGTACTTAGCGATATTATCCAGCAGAAGGGGGTACTTAGTCAGCCTCTGCATCTCAGTGGGAATGATATCTTTCAGCTGCAACCGGCGACACAGTGGATTGCTCTCAGCATCCTAAAATTGAACAGTGTAATAATGGCATTTGTCATTTTTATTAGGACTATAATTACCTGAACATGTACCATCTATTCATCATATAAATGTCTATTACTTCACATTTCCGGTAATTAAATACAAGACAAGAAATGCCTAGATTTATCACTCACTCAGACTACACAGCCCGGTTTCATTTGAAATTACATATAGGAAAGGCTCATCACAAAAGCAGTGGCTTCCTTCCCTCATTACTTCACACAGGCTGGTACCATCCATAATCAATCTCAGTCACTGCCATATAGGGAAGACATCAGCTTAGTCTTTCACACTATGTAGACACTACATTTTTCAAAATTACATCAGTCTTTGTATTACCAGAGTTCCCATCCAGCGGTAATGCAGATAATGCTCTCCTCTTCAGATGGCACACATGCCGAGGTCCTTCCCAGTGGGATAGGTATACCACATGTCTCTTGCGTTTGGGGCACACACCCAACTGTTTACTCTGCCCTGCTGGGCTATACAGAACACCTGTTCCCAATCGGATATGTGCACAGTGTAACAGGGATGGGTATCTAAGTCCTATAACTGAACATGCTTCTCTCTACCAGCACAGTATTTTGAATCCTCAACATTAAAAGGTTCACCTGTCCAGAAGTGATTAACAGAGACAATCTGCTGTTGGAAATAATCCCAATCCAACAGCAATGTTAGATATAATCCTGCTAATTGTATTAACCTTACTTACAGCCCCCGCTTATCCTTCACTGACCATCATCCAAACTTGGGACCAGTTCCAATTTTGAGTGAAACTCACCTGCACAAAGGTTTGGAAGCGAGAGTCTTTCTTCTGCCGTGATTTGATCACCTCTAGAGCAAAAGGCTGGTTACTACAAAAGGTGGCAGTTGCTTGTTTCAGGTTCTCCTCTCCTGCTCCACTGAACTGTGCCAAGAAACCCAGGAAGCCAAATTTAGACAGAGACAAACTGGGCACGTGCCAGCGTGAGCTCTGGCACATGTTGCAATTGCTCTCAGAAAGCAAAGAAGCTGCCCAGACCCCCAAAATAGCCATGTTTACACCGCCTTGTCTCAAACTGATACAGACTGCCTTTAAGGCTTCTTCACCCCAACCCGCCGAGGAACCCTTTGCAGCTGAGATGATCTCCCGTTAGGCCTGCTTTTACACAACCCACTTTTCACAATCACGGTCTTTCCTTCAATACCAAAGGCAGGAAGTAGTGCAAGGCACGGAGGTCACTCCTGACTCAGAAGAGGACAGAATGCCATTGCTTTGTCCATCAAGCCATTGAGTCAAAAATCAGCCGTGGTGTAAGCAGGTACAACTACACCGATTTAAATAATGAGGGATGAATTGGGCCTATTTTACTTTGCCATTGGCCTGTACATGCAAGTCCAGGGTTGCCTGTGAAACCGGGTGCTTGGGCCAACCACTACAAACTCCCAGGATTCAACATGTGATCTTGTTGCCTGCCCCAAACTTCTGCAGCGAGATGGCAGGTGGAGTTGGAAAATAAATCAAAAAAATATGGAGCAGGGCTGATGACTGCAAGAGACTGTGCTACAAACCCCTGTATCTGCTCTCCTTGGCACCCATCCTTGAGACAGCCCAAGGGTATGTCTTCACTAGCAATATTAAAGCGCTGTCGCAGCACTGCTTTAACTTGGCTGTGTAGTTGCAGCACCAGCGCTCAGAGAGCGCTTTCTCAGCACTGTAAAAAAACACCTCACCCCACGAGGGGAGTAGCTACCAGTGCCGGTGCACTGTCCACACTGCCAGTGCACTGTCCACACTGCTGCTTTACAGCGCTGAAACTTGCAGCACTCAGGTGTTTTTTCACACCCTGAGCAAGAAAGTTGCAGTGTAGAAAAGGCCTCAGATTCCCTGAAAATGCCTACTACTTGGAATGGAGTCCTGCTTTTTGGTTTGACCATTCAGCTGAAAAATCCCAAGGGACTGCATTGGTGTGGTGAACAATGCCCAGCCTGCTGACATCCCAAGCCTTCCATCCACACAATTTAAAAGGTGACCTGCAAAGGAAAGGAACGTGTGTGCAATTTTTTGCTTCTTTACAATATACAGAGGAGACCCAAAAGGTTTGGGGCTTCCCTCCATCCGAAATAACAGGTCTATGTTGCCTTCTTTTGGCTAGAGGAAGGGAGAACTGGTGGGATGAACACATCACAAGAGACTGAAAACTGAACAATTGAAAACGGAAGGAGTTTTAGCCAAACTTGGAAACTCTAAATTAAATAGGTTTCACAAGACAGCAACAGAAAGTTTGACCCTCAGGATACAAGCATTTTTTGAAGGACTCAAAACACTCCCAATTCCTTCCACTTGGGTGTGAGAAAACTCCCACTCCAATTCTCTAGTAGTTTTATGAAACCTCCAGCAGAAACACAGGGAATACAATACTTTATATTCTTATATTTTTACCTTGGAAATATTGAGTAACCCAACCACCCAGCAAAAGCCATTCATCTTCTCTCTCTCACACACCCACCCCTCCTTTCTGTCCTTCACACATCATAAAGAAGCAAAAAGGCAGACAAGTTTTCTCCTCTAAAGAGGTCACCTTTAACGAAATGACTCACGTATTTATCTTTAACAGAATAAAAGCACTCCACTAGATAAAGCACTCAGCAAATTCCATGTTGAGCTCCCTTCACCTTCTCACAGTCCTGCGTCCCCACCTCCATATCAGCTCCACAGAAATTACCAATTTCAGATATTACGTTCTTAGTGGGTGCGAATTACACTGGTTTCTCTGGGGCTTTGTTTACTATGGTTATTGGACTCTCACTTTCAGGAATATTTACATTTCTGAACAGGGAGAAAAAATTGCATTTTACCCAGGTTAGCAAGTCTTCCCCAATCTGATCAATAACAGAGGTCTCATTCCGTTTACGGACAGCTTTCATCTGATCATTCAAACCAGCTGGAGGGGGGAAAAAAGGCAAAAGAAGGGATAATTAATACGGTCTAAATTGGTCATTTATTTCAAAATGCATACAAACCAAAAAGGAGACTGGATTTGCAATAATCACCCAGCAAATTAAAGTGAAACAGAGAAGTGCTAGATGGTAGGCTAATATTGAGAAACAGGAATCATTAATAAGAATGAACAATAAATAACCACTTCAAGAACTTTTCCAACATTACTTTGTCTACTTCACAAGGAGAGGGTTAATGCTATTCTACTTTTAAAATGCGGGGAAACAGACACAGTAAGGTTACAGCAAGTGGCTTGCCCAAAAAAAAATATCACAGTGATACAGCTGGAATCCTAAACAGTCCCTTGCTTTAACCACTAGGAAACACTGCTTTTCAGAAGCATCAGCATCCAAATGCATATTGCTCCCTTTAGTAGCCCTCTTCCTATTATCCTCCTGGGCAGCACCTGTCTGGTTAGCTTTTTCACACGTGCCTACGAGTATTCATCTCCGTATTGCTCTGTTTATGAAAAAGGGGGTGTATATCACCTCAAGACAGCTTGGGGATGTGGATGAGAACAAGAGTGTATCTGGCACCTTGGCAACAGGTATGCTTGTAAACCAAGTGTGAAATGATTGCGTGCATGTAATTCAAGTGCTGTGTGCGGATGCTCACTGTTTGCGGATATACTTATGCATACTTGCATCAGCAAGCATGTATATCTCAGATGTGTGCATCCATCACTGCTGTCGTGAGGCTAGCAGAGCTGAAAGGTGCCTCATCTGCCCTTACTGTGGAGCAGAAGGATATCCTCCAGGTTTGAAAAGATTTTGCGCAGGTCAGAGGGGGTCAGGATGCCTTCACGGAGTACACGCTGGTAGAAGACCTGATGCAGAACCTTCAGTGTGCGGACATGAGCTCGCTCAGTGTAGAACAGCTCTGAAGAGGAGGAAAAGAAATATGGGATTATTACTCATTTAACGCAGTAACAGTCTGTGGATTCCAACATGGTCCATAGTGGGAAGCCAGAATCTTCCAGCAACTGAGTTACTTAATAAATTAAGCAGTTTAGAGAGCACGTATTAACTCTGGGGTAAGGAAACTGAATCTGCGAAAATCTCTCCCCCATCTGCGCTCTCCTTGCTGGCCCAGATTCTGTTGTACTAAGAAATCAGAAACCATGCTCTGTTACCCTAGATACAGGAATGTGCAGGGAAGCAAACTTGTTACTGAATTAACCATTTACTTGGGGTAAATTGTAACACTTATCAGCTTACTCAGTCACACACACAACTCTGTAGACTTGTACGATTTGAGATCAAGGTGAAGTCTCCATGAGCATGCTGGGATATGAGCCATTCCCTTCGATCCTGCTTTTTCCAGCAAGTGGTATATAGTCCTCCCTGCCTCTTTATTCCTTCAAGCATGCTGTAAGGTGGTCCTTGTTTTGCCATCTAAAATTGCTTGTTCCTGCCAGTCTAGCATCTCTGCATGTTACCTACTGATATATAAACTCTATACCAGCAGCTTGCACATGCTTGCAGTTTGCAGGCCAGAAACTACAGCTTGTTCCGAACTGTGAGCCATTCAGATGAAGAAAGTGCTCATTTTAAGTTTTGAGAAATTGTAGGTTCCAGGAGCTGGTGGGTCAGCAAAGAGAAACACAAACTCACCATTAATCACTTCCTGGCGTTTGATTTCGTAGGGTTTCAGCCCCAGCAGCACCTCTTGGCTCACCAGCTGCTGCCAGTTGGGAGGATCAGTCTCAGTGTCAAAATCAAACAGCTCATCCTCACTCTGAATATCCCCAAAGCCCACACTGTCCATCCTGAAGAGAGAGAACACGCCAGTCAGATGCCTTCTGATTCAAGCACCAACACAGGAAAGAACATGGCAAAGTGGAGGCAGAAGGGGGGGGGGGGAGGGAGAGACTTGTAAAATGTTAAAAAATACTCAGGGAAGCTGCCAGAAGCCTTCTGGTTACAGATGCAGTTTGGTACTTAGATAAAGGTCTCTGTAAAAGAGCTAAGGCTTAGCATTCACTCTTACAACACCCTCTGCACTGAGTATTATAATCCCCATTTTATGACATGGCTACACAGAGGTCAAGTCATTTGCCCAAGGTCACATAGTAAGACCGCAGAAGGGGGGAGGTGGGGGGGAATATTCTCTTCTCTCCATCTGCAGATACTCCCCAAAAAATTTAGGGCTTGCTTACACTGGCAAGTTTCTGCACAGTAAAGCCGCTTTTTGCGCTCAAACTGCAGACATGTACATGCTGCCAAGCCACTTTGTGCACAAACTTCCCAGCTGCAGCCCAGCAAAAAAAAAAAAATCCCCCTCGACGAGAATCATAAGGCTATTTGTGCCCAGGCTCCAGTGCTCTATGGCCAGTGTAGACACTTGGTTGCTTTCTGTGCTGTAGTTTGCCTCCAGAGCTGTCCCATAATGCCTCAAGTGACCGCTCTGTTCATTGTTTTTAAACTTGGCTGCCCTGGAGACATGCACCCCTCCCCTTTCAATGTGGAATGCTCATGCTGTTGAGCACAGAGGGGGGTGTGTGTGTGTACAGAGAGAGAGATGGGGGTTGATGTTGGGGTTTCCCCCTCCCCTGCCTCAGGACTGGTTGCTTCCTGCCACTGTCTGAACTTACAAGACAGCATGCTGACAAACTGTCCCACAAAACAGTCTCCCCCCCGCCCTCCATACACCCCCACCCTCCTTGTCACACACTTTCCCCTACACACTGCAGTTGAAAAGCAGCTGGCAATGTAGTAGGCAGGGCCAGCTCTAGCTTTTTTGCCGCCCCAAGCAAATAAAACAAACCCAAAAAATGCAGTTGGAGTGCCAAAGCGCAAAAAAAAAAAAGGGGGGGGGGGGGAGGCGCGTGGAATATGCCACCCCAAGATTGGCCAGAATGCCACCCCTTACAATGAGCCGCCCCAGGCATGTGCTTCCTTGTCTGGTGCCTGGAGCTGGCCCTGGTAGTAGGATGCCCATGGAACAATGGGATTGGGAAATCTGCATCGTGTGATGCTGTACTTGCCCCATGGGGCATTGCAAACCCTTCCCAAAGCACCTGGCGGCCAGTTGCACAGTGGGATGGCTACCACAATGCACTGCTTTCTTTGCCGTTGCAAGAGCTGCTAATGTGGATGCGCTCCAGCGTCACAAGCAGCACAGTGTGGACAGGCAACAGCATTTTAAATTACAGCGTTTTAATAAAAGTGGTGTAACTTGTGGCACAGGAACTTGCCAGTGTAGACATACCCATAGGAACAGAACCAAGTGTTCCTGACTCCCAATCCAACCATTATAAGCAGTAGTAATAATAATTTGTGCTTTTCATCCAGACATCACAAAGCGTTAATACGTGGGTATTAATAACCCCATTACCCAGTACTATTATCTAAGACTGTCATTGAAACTATTTTGAACAGGGACAGATTACAAATATCACTGAGTTCTACTTTATAAGAGTGTGGCCTGGTGGACAGCACACTTGAGTGGCATTCAGGAGACCTGGGTTCAAATCCCAGGTCTGCCACTGGCCTGCTAAGTGCACCTGGTCAAGTCACTTCATTTCTCCATACTTCAGTCTCCAATCTGTGGGAAATGGGGATAACTATGCTGACCTCCTTTCTAAAGTGCTGCATCAGGTATTACTATAAAGTAACGTCTTTAGTTCCAACTAGTTCACAGCCATACTCACTTTCGGAAAGGTTTTGGTGTTCCCAAGTCAGCTAATCTAAACAACAAAAACACAACACATTACAAGATTATCTTGAGTAATGGGATTTCATTCCAGTCAGCAGAGCTCCAGAGTGAAATCTTAAGGGTTGGTTTGTGTCTCTAGCCAAACTTGACATTCTAGCCCTGATGCTGGGGAGGGGAGGGGAGGGAGAGAGAGAGACTTCTAGTACAATTATAGTGGGAGGAAACTAAAGTCTCTTGGGGCAGTGTCTCTACTCTCTCTCCCCTTCTCTCCCCACCGCACCCGGAATCATGTTCAAAATAGGCCATGCTGCCAATGTTGTTCTACAGACCCAATATAACTGCTTTCATTCTCTTTGCTATGCCCTTCCCAGCGCCAAATAACCTGCACCCATAAATACCTATCAAGTTCTCCTTCCTCCTCTTGCAGTTGGTCCAGTGGAGGGGACGGGAAATCAAAGATGGTGTTAGGTGTGCGGGGTGCGCCATCCAGAGAGTCACTAGGAGGCGGAGCATCTCCAGACTGCTTGGGGCCTGAAAAGAAAACTGTCAAGGGTTTCCAGGAGAGATCAAAACACAAAACTAGTTTTCAGAGCTCTCTTGGAGGCTGAGGGGAGACTTCCCCCACCCCCCCAAAAAAATCAACCCCAACAACAATTCCTGATCTTAGAAAGAAAGAAGCCTTAACAGAGAAGCATTTAACATTGCATTCATCTGTTTTTGTAGGGCTGAGTACTTGAGCACTGAAGTTAAGGCTATTTCTTCCTCAGGATGGTCAAACAATAAAGAATTTGGAAGCCACATTCAAGAACCCAGTGACATAACTCAGCACAGATTACTGAACATGAAGAGTCAGTGTCTAAGGGCCTCAATGTTAGTAACATGCTCTTAAAATGGGATGGCAATTTGCACATCCTGTCCGCAATACCGCCTTGAACCCTCCCCACTCCAGCATCCTCTCACCTGTCTCGCTGTCCTTACTTCCCTCCAGGGAGGTAAAGGTCCCCATAGCTAAAGGAGACATAGGATTGGCAGGAGGGCATGTCGTGTCTGTGCCATCGCTGGAGGACCCACTCTGGCGCATCTTGACAGAGTCTGGCGGCTCTGGACTAACTGAAGAGGCCGTGGATAAGTGCTTTGGATGGCGCTGCTTCTGAATTTCCATGGCCCTGCCAACTGAACAGAGACAGACCAGACACAGATTTGCTGGAGGCCTTCCTGTCTCCAAAAACCCTCAGAGATTTCAACGAATAATTTCCTTAGCTTGCTTTGTTTTTTTAAAAGTCACATCTCAAACCAAATGGGTCTCCAGTTAACGAATGGCTACTCAAGCTCTGATACAAGGATGTTGTTCAGAGGGTTTCTTTAGCAGACATCTGAAGTACTCTGTGCATTGTGGAGATTTTAAGTCTCATTGGGATATAGGGTGATGATGGGTGCAGAGACCAACTGATTTTTCAGACAGACAATTAGTAAGCAGAACGCACATTTCACAGTCCAACATACTTGCACTGCTGTCATGGCGACTCGGTCTCCGTGGTGGTCCCAGGATACTGGGGAAGCCTCTCCTCTTCACTTTTTCCTCCCCTTCTTTCTCTTTCTTTATACTTTGCTGTGGTTAATCCGCAACCAAAGAAAAACCAAATGAGGAACTCATTTCTCCAGGAGTCAGTTATAGCTATACCTGCTACTACCTCAGAATCCTACAAGTTCAAGATGCTCGAGACCTATTCACATTAGTTGGTCTATCCCTATCCTGGTCTGTCAGCACAGAACAGTTCACAACAGTATTTAGATTTCAAGGAGAGAGCGGGTTATTTCCTTACCCAGAGCTTTTACAGGACTCGAAGTATGAGAATAGGGTGACCAGGAGTCAGGCAGCAAAATGAGAGAGGAACAAAGCTAACGTGTCAAAACATAGGCTCTTAAATCCATCTTTAGACACCTGACACTACAGTGTGGAGCAGCCCCAGCTCCCACTGAAGTCAATGGAGGCTGCAGACACTCAGCACCACTGGAAGTCATGGCCACTCATATTTAGGTGCATAAGTATGGAGTCTTACTTGAAGCACTCACGTTTGAGAAGGTTGGCCACAGACTCCGGACGTGCCACTCTTACCTTTATCTTTGGCAGGAAACCAATACGTCCACGCTTCTGCTCCAGGCTCCGGGGCTCCTTGACTTTCACACCCAAATATTTCATATAGGTGAGAATGACATACTGCATGGTTGAACTGCAAGACAAACGAAAGAGGGAAACTGGTAAAAACTCAGTTTGGAAAGCCTCTTAATTAAGAAATTGGCATACAGAGGTTAGTTAGAAAATCAGTTGTTAAAATCCTTCTCTGGTACTGGGGCACCAATTCCTTTTGATATGACTCAGTCACAAGAGACCAGAAAACACCTTGCTCATCATAGAGCCTGTCCTCTTGCAGGTGCAAAAATATAGTCCCTGATTCATCCTCTGTAGCAGTGGTTCTCAACCAGGGGTACCTGTGCCCCTAGGTGTACTTAGACATCTTCCAGAGGGTATATCAACTCATCTAGATATATGCCTAGTTTTACAACATGCTACATAAAAAGCTCTAGCGAAGTCTGTATAAACTAAAATTTCATACAAACAATGACTTGTCTGTACTGCTCTATAAACTACACCAAAACGTTAAGTATAATATTTATATTCCAATTGCTCTATTTTATAAATATATGGTAAAAATGAGAACATAAGCAATTTTTCAGTAATACTGTGCTGTGATACTTTTGTATTTTTATGTCCGATTTTGAAGGCAAGTAGTTTTTAAATGAGGTGAAATTTGGAGGCAACATAAGACAAATCAGACTCTTACAAGGTGTACCGTAGTCTGGAAAGGTTGAGAACCACTGCTCTGTAACATCTAGACAATTATCCAGAAAAATGTTTTCAGAAGGTCTAGAACAGTAAACATACTATTAATACCACAATGCAGCTAAGTCTCAGCTGCAGTAAAACTTGCCCCGATACAGTAGGGCTCCATCCAGACTGATCTCTGACGGAGAGCACATCTAGAAAATGAAGTTTGCTGCTACAGCCAGCAGAGGGCTATGTTGTCCTGCTCAGCAAAAGTCAGACACGGAGCCAAGCGACAGCACTTAGGTGAGGTGATCTTAGTCCACATGCAAACTCCACAAAACTGGTACATTACCTCTTGTCCTCTTCCAGAGGCTGAGAAGTCATCCTGAAAATGGGAGAGACAGTTTAAAGAATACAAACCAATCCCAAACAAACACACTCACAGTCAAAACAATCCAGCACAACAGCACCTATTTGTATAGTGCCTCCTCCTTGAATCCCAACAAATCCCAGCCAAACTCCATAGGGAGAAGCCAGCTCCTCTTCTAAAAATCAATTATGCGGCTGCAAGTTTCTTTGAGCCAACTCAAAAAAAAATTCTGGATCTGACACTCGAGATGCCAAGAACGGAAGCCCTGGAGCTGCTATTTGCTTATTCCTGGAATACTTATTAATTCCACTATGGACTATCTGGGGATATTTGCTCTGGATTCATTTTCCGATGGCCTCCATTATACTGATGGGTAATCCAACAGCTGCCAGAAGCAAACTAGGGAGGAGGGGAAGGTGACGACCCTGAGTTGTTTTCAGTTCTCAACTCCTTTGCTTTGCTCTCATCAAGCCTTGAGTGTATAGAAGACAGTCTGCATGTTACCCCCACATTCACGCACGCTGCTACTTACAACACCTCCTCGATTTTGATAATTATCTGCTCCGCACACGCCCGCTCTCTCTCCAATGTGATCCGGTCACGGACACGTTCTGCGTCCAGCTTGGTCAGTTCATTTTCGGCCAACGTCAATCCCATGCTACGCTTCTGTCTAAATAAGGAGAGAAAACAATCACATGAAATAACATACCTGGGTGACGTGAACAAGTAGCCTCCCAGCGTTCAGAATGCTCGATACTTCCAGGCCCACCTCACCTACCAAAATGTTATGTGGCCTTGGGAAACTCACTTCTCCTCTGTGCATCATTGGCCCAAGCAGTAAAGCAGAGCCAATACCACTTCACAGAGCAAAGGGGCTTCATGAAACTGTAGCCTCTTCCGAGGTCAAGGGAGGCAGCCAGACTGCTATACAATAAGCTGTGCCCCATATAAGGGGAGGTGGAGATGGGCAATAATGGCCAAGGAAGAGAGGAAGTCTGATCTGAGCACTGTGCACTCAGCGTCTGTGCCAATACAGAGGGCATTTGAAGAGCCCAGGGCTGTCCTTCCAAGCCATCACAGATTACCATGGGATTTTCTGACCACACACAGCAGAGGAGCAAGTGAGCTCCAAAATTCTAGAGCATCCCCACAGTGACTTGCTAACATGGAGGATTCATCTAGGCCAAAGACGAATTACCAAGTCCTGGAAGTTTGAACTTCCCTCAATATTAACAGAATATTAACTCTGGGCAGGGATGAAGTTTAGTGCTCAGTACAAACGGCAGTAAAGAGTCTACATACCTGAAATCTTCCAGATGCCTCTGGACATCTGGATAGACTTTATCTTGCATAGTTTGGATATAATGGCGGTGCAATTCCTCTGGAATGAGTTCTGGCCTTCTTTTTTCTGCAGGTGAAGGGAGGAAGAAGAGGCGGGGTTTCACTTTAGAACACTGTATTACTCTGTATTAGGAGAAAGCCATCCACATAAGCTCTTCAGTCTACGTTGCAGTGACTTTCTACCTCCTGCTGTCTGCCACGTGAAAGTGCATTAAGCGCCAACAGCGTTCGCTATACCCAATATCACACTAAACAAATACAAGATGTAGGTGCCCACGCCTCCCATCTAGCCATATACTAGAGCGTATATGTTCTTCCCCATCAAACACCAACAAGACCATCTACCTGTCTCTCCAAGTTTGACATGCAAAACTGTCTTGGTCTCAAACTCACACCTAAATACACACACAGAGATTTCTTTAAGAGATCCGTTAGGACTGTCTCAAACAGTAGGATCGATGCCAACGGACACTCAGTATAAAAGGACCTTACCTAGATCTATAGATATTTCATCTGGAACTGGAACCTTCAGATTCTGAAAAAGGAAAGCAAATGTAAGAGTGAGACCATACGTGACAGGCTCTTCTCTCCCAATAGGCAGATCAAATCTGAGGACTTCCAGGAGTCACAAAGGCAATTCCCTCTGCTCAGAACGTATAGACTGTAAGGCCAGAAGGGACCATTGTGAACACAGGCCATAGAGTTCCCCCAAAATAATTCCTACAGCCGATATTTTAGATAGCATTGCACTGTTACTAGGTGCATCATGGAAGTGGTTTCACCTGCCTCCAAGGCATGTGATACAGACCCCTGCTTCAGGCAGGATATCCGATGAGCCTGTCCATGGGTCTTATCCATTATGGCAAAATAGAAGTTCCTTGTCTTTGTAAAACAGATGCTAATGTGGGAATTGTGAACTGTCACATCAATTTAAGCGGCAGAATCCAATTCTACAGCAACGGACGACTGCCCTGGGTTATCTTGGACGTCAAACTCATTCCACTTCCTATCAAAGAACATGCTGCTCACGAATCAGGGGGTTTCCAGAGTCCTGAGGTTGTGGCCAGCTTAATTTTCTTACATTCAGTGCTAAGATTTTAACAAGGAACTACAGTAGTTACGGGAGACAGATGGAAGAAGCGCCTCTGCCTGTGTACAGCTTTGGGGGCGGTGGGGAAGGTAAGAAAACCAGGAGTAACCTTTTTTTTTTTTTTAAATTACATTTGAAAAAAGCTTTCAGTTTTCAAATTTCTGAGCATTGGTGGCAATGCTATGACAGAACAGTCAATTCAGCCATTGAGTCATTTCAGTTTACTCAACTATAAATAATCATACATTTTAAACTCAGCAGAAGTAAATCTCAACCTGATAGACCACAAATGATAAAAGAATAGGGAAGCCGTATATAATGTATAATGGTTGCGAGCAATAGATGAAACACTATGTAAACCCCCAGAAGTTTGACGCACTGGAGAGAAGGTTTTATCAGCTTTAATCCATAGCAACAAACTGCACGTGCACAGTACATTTCTGTAGTGCTTTTCATTGTGAAGCCCCAGTTACACACACACACACACACAGAAATGCAGCACCTCTAGGTTTGAAAGCACCAAATAATTGGAGTGCAGAATACCTTACAATATGTGCACAGAGTGGGGACCAAGGAGAGTTCTGGCCTACTCTTATGAAACGGATCATGGGATCTTTCATGAAGACACAGACAGTATTCTGGTATCTAAGACACCCAACAGACAACAGATTTTACCCCAGAAAACTGAAGGCTAGGTTTACCCTGCCTGGATACGAATGAAGGTCCCACAGTACCTGGAGCATTTCTAAGAGCTCTTCAGCACATCAGGATGAGTAAGGTAAAAATCAGTTCGAGTGCAGTTGCAGGGGGAGACAAAAGGGCACACCTGTCTTGGAACCTACCGCAGCTCGGTCCAGGAAGAACTGGTTAAACTCCAGGAAGACACGACGAGTCTCTTTGGAGTTGGTCTGTTTGTACAAGTCCGTGTAAAGATAGCAGAGCTGGAGGAAAGAGAGAGAGTGAGAACTCTCCAAATTCTACCCGTGAATTTCCTCCCAAATGTTTAGAGGAGATAAGCCTCTCAAAACTCGTTATTGGCCAAGAACTTGCAACATGGCTGTGCTGAAGAGATGAATCAATACTTTTAGAGGCCATTTTATTTATCTGACATTTCCCTTCATTTACTCAAAAGCCCGACGCATGCATGAGAAGTGAACCCTCACACGAAGAGAGCTTCATTTTTCTCACTGCCAAAGCAGCTGCACTATCCAGGATTATGTTGCTTAAGAGAGAGGTGACTCCAGACCCACCCCATTAACCTGTCCCAGCAGAACCATTCCAGAGCAACATCTTACCAGTGTTGCTGGGTCAAACTGAGACACCACATGATGCAGGAACACAGCCAGGTGAGCCGGGCGAGATTTCAGCAGCTCTATGTTCTGAAAACAGCTGCATTGCCCATTGATCTGTAAAGACACAGACAGTCCACTTCAACTGCACACAAAGGCCTGTGAGAAACCTGGAAGGCTTCATCCCAGCCAAATGGCTTCTCCTTTCTTTGGTAAGCAACAGAGCAGAACCAGCCTAACTCCACGACTCATGGACTGCCATTCTAGCCCTTCAGGAAGAGCTCAGCATCAGCCCACTTCCTGGTCTTTTCCATATAGTTTAGTACTTGGAAACACTTCCACACAAGACACAATGGAACAGAATCAAGAGCAAATTACTATTAAAATCCTTCAGTACAAAGGTATTAGAAAAGATCACTGCTGTAGCAACACTACCACTTACAAATACAATAAAGCAGATTAATTTCTGGTGAGGTTAAAGTTATGGGGAAAAGACAGGGTAACAAAGAATCACAGACTATTTTAGCGGATCTCTTGCATCCAAAGAAGTGGGTATTCACCCACGAAAGCTCATGCTGCAAAACGTCTGTTAGTCTATAAGGTGCCACAGGATTCTTTGTTGCTTTTACAGCTCCAGACTAACACGGCTACCCCTCTGATACTTGAGACTATTTTAGCGTGGACTCTGAAAGTGCCATTTGCCATTAGTTAGGGCCAGTAACAATGAATCCTCTTTTCTTTTTTTTAATTTACTAGACAAGAACGTCTGCTAACAATATGGCATGATGTGGTCACAACTGAGGCATAAGGAAAACGTTTAGATGCAGCTGTGTCCAATCCCAAAGAAATGTCTTTGTGACAGAGAAGAGCAATACCCACCTGCTCCTGTTCAGTGTCAAAGTCGTCATCCTCTGCTCCGATGATCTGAGGTGCCATGCGGGAGGAGGGACTCCCAACACTGGATTGAGAATCCTAGGGTGTTGAAAGAAAAAAAAAATGCAGAGAGCAGTTAATGTCTCAGGGAAGGTTTCTCTTTGGCAACTGCCTATAAGGAGATGACAGTTTCATTTTTAACCAGTCACTCTTTTGAAACTCAGTCTGGTCTTTAGCCCAAAACAGATGAGTTTAAAACTGACCCAGGCCTTCTTTCTGATGCAGCGAATGGACAGGACCCCGGTCCAAGGAGGGCCCCAATCCTAAGGGAAGGATTGAAAGGACTTTGGCCCACTGAGGCACCAGAAGAACTAAAGCCCTTGTTCTGAGCTGAAGCTGTGATGAACTTGTGACCACAGAAAACCCCTGGGGTGGAGTCTGAAGGACCTTTCACTGGTCGGAGCCCTTGCAGTCAGGGTGCAATCTCTGGGAAGCTGATTAGCATGCATATAGGTTCTTTTATTGTTTATAATTTTTCTGTAATGCATTTACCTTAAGAATAAATGTGCTTGTTTATAAAGTGCTGTGTGGTATCTTAACTATGGCAATTATACGGTTTACTGTCTGTGGGGAGAAAAGACAAGCAGGCCAGCTTAGGGAGCCTGACTTTGCTGGGGAGCTCAAAGCATTAGCAGGGAGCTGTGCAGTCTGGAAATACCCTAGTCATGAGGGAGAAGGGTGCAAATCTTTCCCTCACGCCCCATGCAAGAGAGCTGTCAGCTGAGGAGCCTGAAGCCTACAGTGGATGCCCTTGCTGGACCACAAGGGGGAAATGCAGGTTCCTGATTTGTGATATTAGCATCTTCCCCTTTTAAGATAAGAATGCTCAGAAAAGCCACAGTTAACAGGTTTCAAACCCACAGTGCCTGGCCTGTTTTTGTATTCTCTGAATGTCACCCATATAAGTGAGAATGCCTCCAACGAGGCATGCTGTGAGGTGGTATATGCCTAGCAACTTCTTTCTGCAAATGAAGGCATCTGACTCGCAGCAGTTCCCAAACTACATCGGATCATATATCACCCGCTTAAACTATTGTGAACTGAAGGAGTATCAAGCCTACAGACCGCCAGTGGTGCATGCACCACAATTTGGGAACCAATTGAGGCCTAACGGGTGAGAGAGGCATAATCTTTAGAATTTTTCCTCGGGAAAATTATTCATTCGAATAACCAATAACTACTGCTGACCAAACTTTCTCTTCTCCCCATTCACAATGACATCCTTGATAGTCCCAGTCACACAGTGATTGAGTGTCCCAAGGCAAGAAAGCCTTCCTCCATTTAGGGTGGGGCTGACAGAACACAGACACAGGTGACAGCTCCCGGCATTTGACAGACAGCTGTTTTACAGCAGATTATATACTTCTGATCCTTTAACAGACCCACTTTTAAGCTCCATAAACATTTTGCCAATTAAAGTTTGCTGCATGATTCTTAAATTGCATTTTATTTTGTAAGGGAAAAAGTCAATTTATGTTCAATTTAGACCACAAGGAAAAAGGATTTTAATGGACTCATTACAGAAGCAGCAGCTATGGTCACACTGTGTTTTGGACTCACAGTATCTTGAATCTCACTCTTCTCTGGACTCTCCTCCAGGGAAATCCGTTCCTTCAGGCCACTCCGGGGACTCTAAGAAGGAAGGAAGGGAAATTCTGGTGAGCATCAGCAAGGCCCAGAAAAATAAGTTCTGTAGAGTAAGTTCTTGATTAAAAGACAAATTTCACATGGTTCACATTCAATGGATTGCCAAGTTCTTGACTATTTCTGGCAGCTAAAGTTAAACCCTAAATAGACACCCATACGCACACTATCTAAAACCAGTAACTTAATATGTTTCTAGGACACATGAAAGGAACTGAGTAAATTAAGCTAATAATATTGACAGAATTTCTTTCATTACAAAGGCTACTACCTCAAATGGAAATTTTGCCCTGCACAGTCCCCTTAAAATGCAGTTCTCACTGATGTTATATTGCAGTGGTTTTCAGCCTTTTTTCATTTGTGGACCTCAAACATTTCAAATGGAAGTGGGACCCCTTTGGAAATCTTAGGCATAGTCTGCAGATCCCCAGGGGTCCGTGCACCACAGGTTGAAAACCACTATTATATTGCATAAAAATGAGAGGGAGCAAACGGACACTCTTGATCGTTTTCTGGCCCGCTCCTTTAATTTCCAACTACAAGTAGAAGCCCCACCCAGCTAGACTCCTACATCATCGCTAATAATCAAGAAGAAAAGGGAGGAGGGGCCAGCTGAGATTCTTCAAGCATCAAACAATACGATTCCCACTCTTCCCTGATCCCCAGAAAAATAAAAGGAAACCCATGCCCCAATTCCCTTAATGACAACGGCCTTCCACTTAATAGGTGAAGATTTTTAAGCCTGTGAAAAACAGAAGGCGATAATGGAAACTCATTTGCTACCTTAACTATAATGGGTGTCACTACCGCTGGCTGTCATTAACAAAAACAGACCCCCTTCAAAGCCTTGCATTTCTTGGGCTCAGCTCCCCTGTAAGGGTGGGAGAGCCCCACAGCCCACCATTCTCCTCCATAAGTCAATTTTCAACTCGGCAAAGATTGTTTCCGGAGCTTTTGTCTAGAGTTTTTATAAAAGTCTTCTTTCAACTTTATATTTCAGTGAGGTTGTGTTAATAAACACAAATCTGGAAACACAGACTACAACTACTGATTTTGCATAGCAGTTTTCTCTGAGAGATAGTTTTGTGAGGTTTGATATCAAACCTCACACAACCCACTAGGGGATATAATTTCTACCTCCAATATGCAGCTCAGAAAACTGACCCATAAGTTCTATAACAGCCCCAGTCCCAATTCCCCGGTACTAACCAGACAACGCATTAATTAAAGGTTAGGTGCTAAAACACTATACCGATGGGATCTTATTAGTACCTAGATATTTAGCTGATGGCTTAATAAAAGAAAAGGCTCTAACTACTGGTTAATGACTGATGTGTATCTGGTAGGAGTGATGCTTTTCCTCACACTCATGGCAACTTGCCCTGTGACTCTGTCTGAGTCATTCTAACCACATGTGGAACATTAACGTGTTCTTCCAGATACTGTAGTTTGTCTCATTGCTGTAAGACACTGGCATTCATCTTTCTCAGCCTGGTAACAGGGAATGTGCCAGGAAAACCCAACCCTGAAAAACATGATATTTTCCTTTCCCAGTGTCTCAGGGAAGACTAGCACTGCAAGCTTCCTCACAGCAGTGTCTTTGGTACATCCCTCAAAGCACTGTCCTAGTACTGTGTGCGTGAGAGAGCACGAACATATGCATAACACATGGAGGACAGAGCTATTAACCTAAAACCTATTATGGGAAAAACAAACACAAAGGGACAAAGGTGGAGCTTCAGAGCTACCCTATACTCACATCAGCAATGTCACTGTTCGGCCGGGAGCCGTCACCACTGCTGTAGTCTATTTTGCTCAGCCCATCCCCACTCTCAGCGTCTACTTCACTGATCTGCAGTGACTCTGTCACAGATCTGGAGGACAAAACTCCATCCTAAGAAAGAGAAAATATATTAAGAAACTGCCCGAAGCAGGGCACTGAGGTGTTTGAGTAGAACACTTATGATGACAAATCCCTGGCTGGGATGATTTAGTTGGGGATTGATCCTGCTTTGAGCAGGAGGTTGGACTAGATGACCTCCCGAGGTCTCTTCCAACCCTCATCTTCTACGATGTTATGACTATGATTAGCAGGTTCAAAATTTGACCTAATCTGCTTGATCCATAAAACTCCAAGTTCTAAGAAATAACATCAAGAGCACGATTCTCATGAACAGCCTTACAAAATGCAATGGGGAAAAATTTGCTTCTACTGGTCAACAGGCAATGGGGGGAAAAAAATCCCTTCAGTAAGGACACTTCTATTTTAGAGCTTCAAGTAATTTATTCTTAACTGTAAGGATATAAGAACATAACATAAGAACCGCCATACTCGGATTGGACCAAAGGTCCATCTAGCCCAGTATCCTGTCTTTCAACAGTGGCCAATGCCAGGTGCTTTGGAGGAAATGGACAGAACAGGTAATCATCAAGCAATCCATCCCCTGTTGCCCATTCCCAGCTTCTGGCAAACAGAGGCTAGTGACACCATCCCTGTCCATTCTGGTTAATAGCCACTGATGGACCTACCCTCCATGAACTTACCTAGTTCTTTTTTGAACCTTATTATCTGTAAAATTATCCTATGGACTATTTCATTTCATTTTTACTTAAGATACGGAAACAAATTAGAGATCAAATCACTAACACACAATTAGATCTTATTGCTTTAAACACAGCCTCTCTCAATCTCCTAGGACACAGAGAAACTGTACGTTACAACTTCTGATTAAATACTATAATGTTCACCATATACAGAACCTGTAAGTTATCAACTTCTGTGAGCCTAATTGCAAATTAAAAAAAAAAGTCACTTATGCCTTCATCTAAACAGCTACTGAAAGTAGGCGGTGCAGGTCTGCTTGTGGAAATTGGCAAGAACATGGTAGGGAACACCCTGCTCCCACACGCATACAGCTTTCCCTATAGCACATCCAGCTGGAGTTTACTGATAAGATTCTCAACACTCCCATTACCTGAGTAGAGCCTGTGGCTTTGGACAGCTGCTCTTGCAGCTGAGGGATGTGCTTCTTAGTCTCCTGTATCTCCTTAAGCAGTCGTGGGGTGGGTGTTCGGCTGTAATCTTCTTGCAAGGACTGAAAAGTTTAATGAGCATTTGGTGAGCTATCCCTGCAACTCTGACGCCTAGAGCTGCAGTCACTGACTCATCTTCGTATCAGCGACCTGTCTATGAAATACTCATTACAAATGCCATTAAATGGAATTATTTGTACACCCATTGCTGTTGCAACTGGGTGCTACAGCACCTATATTAATACAGAGCTCCTCCCTCTTCCCCCGACCTAACTAAGAAAAAATTCCCAGTCATAGCCATATTTAGACAGACATTCACATAGTTGCTCAACTAAAGAGATGCACCTTCTACCATAGCCAGAGGTAAGCAAATGTGGAGCTTAATCCTGAGAAGTGCTGCACACTCACAACTCCTGTTTTCTTCAACAAGACTCTCAGATGCTCACATCTCTCAGGATTAGATGCATACAGAAGCCTCCCAAAGAGAAGACTTCCTCCACTCTTAAGCATTCAGCTGTCAAGCATGAGCACCTTGACAGGTCTCTGCTGTTGCGCTGGGATAAAGGCAATAGCTTAGGCAGTCATGTTACAGACCACATGGAAATCGATCAAGACAGTACTAATGAAAGATTCAATAGCTGGTCTCTATTTTCAACTCTTCCCTCTGCAGACCCCGCTCTCCAGTACCTGCAGCCGCTCCTGCTCTTTCTGCAGCATCTTTCTCAGAATCTCCACTTTCTGGTTGTGAACAATATTGTTCTCCTCCTGGGAAAAAGGGAGAAGTGTTAATGAACTTGGAAAGGAAAACATGGAGATGCTCACTCATTCCCCCCCCCCCCCCATCTTAAATATAGGGTCTCTACAGGCCCTTCCAAATTGGTTCTTAAGTTTCCTCAGGTCACTATCCTACACTGACTGTATCCACCCACCTCTCTATCTGAACATAGTTGCCACAACTCTTTTAAAAAGTGATTCACCCAAACCAGTTACTAATTTTCTCGTCCTTAAAGCCTGCGTTTCTTGCAGTTGGGTGCTAATAAATGTTATGGAATGATGGCCATGGCTAGAGCCGGCCATTGTGCAAACATCCATCATGCAATTTTCCTAGCAAATCTCAAAGCGGACGGCAGTGCCCCCCTGCTATTCCAGCCCTGCTCTCTCCAGCAGACACGATGCTTAGCTGAAAGGTAGTTTTGCCATTGGCATGTGTCCAGTATGACTACAAATTCCATTTGATCAAAAATGGAAAATAGGTCTCCAGAGACTGAAGATTAGCGTATTTTCCTAGCGCACAACCAACCCTGCTTCAAAAGGCCCATTTGACTCTTACCCCCATCAGCACCGGGCTAGTAATCCTCTCTGCGTTTCCAGATGTGCCAGGCGAATGGGGAGATGTCATGATGGGAGACATGTGCCCAAATGCTGCTGGATCCACTTCAGAATCAGCTAATGGAATCTGGGACGACCCTGGTGGGCGCCCTTGCACAGTGAGAGCTACATAGGAACCCGCTGTGCGGAGAAAGAACAATTCGCATTTCACATACATTTACATTTGACTATCCATGGCCCTTTCTGTCCCCAAGAGACAAGCAGCAGACTATACTTCATCTGTTAATCTGTCCAATGGTGTTTACTCACACCAAAGAGCCTGAAAATGCTGTTAGCTCCGCTCCAGAGATAGACTTTAAACTTCAGGTAGCCCAAAATCTATCAGTTAAGCGGTGACAAAACACACTTCTTTTTAAATTGCTAGACAAAATGTACGTCTGATACATGTCTGTAGTCACCAAAGAATTAACATGGGCTACATGGGGAAGAACTAGTAACATCCCTTTCCTGCACGAAGGAACCAGCCCAACTCCACTATCCCTTTATGACAATCTACAGGAGATACAGCTTTAATGACACATACAAAGGCACTGACAGAGAGGCAAAACAAGGGGAGATTGAGGAGATCGGTTGTGAGGGGTAGGGTAATCTCAGCCATTGGACAATGGTAGAAAAGAGTAAAATTCCATATCCACTGAAGTATGATTAAACCTTCCCCTGCCCTTCAAAGAGATTTCAAACTCCACTTTACTATCTCTACTTTGAACGTACCCAGCACTATCAGACAGGTGGAATAATGGTCAACAGCACAGCTAGACTCCACTACTAACTGCCTGATGGCTGAACTGGTAGTCTGACCTCTTAAACACAGTCATCTCTTTAATGGTTTCAAGGAGTGCACTGAAAATAAGCAATGGCCTGCATTGACTTACACTTGATCAGCTTCACCACATCCCCATGATTTGAGTTCGTTACAAGAGTCCCATTCACCTGGGGGAGGAGAAGAGGAAGAGCATTAAACTTTTTGGTCTCTGACCTTGGACAAACTGCTTCATCATGTCTCAACACAAACTCAGAGAGAGAAGCAACTAGATGCATGTTCGCTCGCCCTTTCTTCATACCCTTTAATGTACTACCAGGATCTCCCGCCTTTGGATGCCACGCTACGGAGAAAATCTGATAAGCCCTCCCTCTCAAAGTAAACATGTTAAAAATGCAGTGTTGTTTTGAAAGGAGAAATAGGATGCTTCCCCTATGCTGATGAATCTCATGCACAGGGAAGCAGAAGCCCGGTATACTAGAGCAAATCTTGGTGAAGAAAATAGCAGGGAAGTTGAGTAAATATCTAGCCTTGGCTCATTTAACTCACTAATTTATCCACTTCGGTTGAAATCCGACTGGATCAGAGTCAGTGGGAGTTTTGCCATTGACTTCAATGGAGATAGGATTATTTGCACTGGTTCCCTGGAGGATTTCACAGCCAATACCTAGGTTTCTTATTTGTTTGACACGAAAAGGGAGCATGGATTTAGGATACACGGGGAAATCAAAGAGTGTGTTCCAATTTACAACTAAGTATCATTGGCTCTCCCTCTTGCCATATTTACTGGCCTTTCTGTGTATGTGAAATTTGAACCATTTGAGGTACACAAGCTTGCAGGTGGACATTCTGAAATGAGAGTAATCTCCATTAAAAAATTAGCATCTGCCTACAGACATTACACAGTTACTGGCTAGCAGCAAAAGAGGGAAATAGAGGATTTCTCAGATCTAGAATATAGTAGTAACTGCTATTAACTTTTGACAAATGCAGATGTTTTAATGGGGACCACTGAACTTCACATTTTTCTAATGCATGTGATCCATTTCACTGGTAACACTAAGCACCCTTACCTTGATGATTCGATCACCTGTCTGCACTCCAGCCCGCATGGCTGCTCCATCTAGAGGAGGAGAGAAATAGTTGTTTACAATTATATCCATTTCTGCTTCCAGTAATTTTCCATTTCAGTGACTAGAGAAACATCATCCTCTTTCTACCCCTGTGCAAAAACCATTCCTCTCATACTTGCCCTAGCCCCCTCTCGACACCCCACTCCCCAAAATCCAGGTAGCCACAGATTATAATGTCATGAGTCTCCAGATTCCAGGAGTTATGGTTTCACATTGCATGTGAATCATCATGATCACAATCCCACAACCTTATAAACACAGACCTCATTTATTTCCTGGCCTGCACAGGATACAAAACTGCTTCTGATTAGTTCAGACACTGGAGAGGGGAGGCCCCATGCTACCCAGCAATGCAATGCTACCCTTGTCCTCATGTATCTGATCATCCATCTGTGATGGCTACAGCTCCCTGCCCTGGAGGATTACTATTAGAATCTTCTCCCTTCCCCTCTCACATGCTCCCTAGACAGAAGCCCTGTGGACTGCTGTCTGCTAGCATATTTAGCAAGTTCGCTTACCTTCTTTGACTGACTGCACAAAGACTGGATTGTCTCCACTAACTGTCAGCCCAAATCCATTTTCATCCCGCTGGATGATAACGCAGCGCTGAACGAGACCTGCACAAGTAAGGTGGGGAAAGGGGAGAAGAGAGAGAGGGAAAAAATACAAAACGACACAAGCTAGGCATCAGTCCAGAAGCTTATCCTGCTAGAACACCGCAAAGCACTGAATGAAACCTGTACTAGAAGACACAAATAGGGCATCAGTCCAGAAACAAACAGATAAGTATGTCAAGACAGGTCAAGCTCACTGAATTGGTTACACGACACAGATATATAGCAGAGATGCAGACAGCTCTGGCACATCAGAAGAAACTGGGAGGTAAAAGCAACCTTTAACAACAGCTACTATCAACACAAATAATTGTGCACAATCGCCTTCTCCCCACTCCAATAATTCTCTCTATACCACCTGTATCCGTGATAATTCTCTAGGCACCTGGCAAATATAAACAGTACCAAATATATTTACATATATGACTAAATTAACACACAGGAAAAAACACAGATAGCTCAAACTAAAGTCAGCAGATTTGATTTGTAAAAAAGTTTACAGAACAAACAAGTCTTCACAGAAATCTAGGGCAGGAAGGAACCTTCAAGGGGTCATCTAATTCTTCCCCCCATGCTAAAGCAGGAGCAAGTAAACCTGGAGCAAGTTACTGCAGACTATGTCTAAAATTTCCAAAGGGGTCTGCACTTCCATCCAACATTTTTTTTTTGGGGGGGGGGGGGGGGGGAGGAGTTGTCTGCAAATGGAGAGTTTGAAAACCACCAACCTAAACCATCCCTGACAAGTGTTTGTCCAACATGTTCTAAAAAACCTGAAAACGACAGATTCCCCACAACTTCCCTTGGTAGCCTATTCCAGAACTTAACTATCCTTCTAATTAGGATGGGGTTTTTTTAGAAAGTCTAACCTAACCCTCCCTTGATGCAGATTAAGCCCATTACCTCTTGTCTTACCTTCAGTGAACGCAGAGAACAATTGATCACTATCCTCTTTGTACCAGCCCTTAACATTTTTGAAGACTTATCAGGTTTCCCCCTTCAGTCTTCTTTCCTCAAGACTAAACATGCTCAGTTTTATTTTGTTTCCAACTTCTCCTCACAGGTCTGATTTTCTAAACCTTCTATCGTTCTTGTTGCTCTCCTCTGGACTCTCTCCAATTTGTCCATATCTTTGCTAAAGCCTGGCACCTAGAATTGGACACAATACTCCAGCTGAGGCCTCACCAGTGCCGAGCAGAGCATGACAATTACCTCCCATGTCTTACATATACGTCCCTTAATACACTCCAGAATAGTAGCCCTTTTTGCTAATTGTTGACTTATTCAATTTGTGATCCACCATAACCCCCAGGTCCTTTTCAGCAGTACTACCACTCACACAGCCAGGTATTCCCCATTTTGTAGCTGCACATTGATTTTTTTCTCTCTTAAGTGAAGTACTTTGCACTTGTCTTCATTAAGTTACATCTTGCTGATTTCAGATCAATTCTCCAGTTTGTCAGAGTCTTTATGAATTCTAATCGTGTTCTCCAAAGTGCTTGTAACCCCATTTGCAAATGTTATGAAGATATACGCCACTCCATTGTCCGAATAATTCATAAAAATACTGAATAGTACCAGACCCAGATCTGACTCCTGCAGGACCCCACTAGATACACTCTACCAGTTTAACAGCTAACCATTGGTAACTACTCTGCTAAGTATGGTCTTTCAATCAGTTGTCCATCCACTTTATAGCAATTTCATCTAGACTACATCTCCTTACTTTGCTTATGAGAATGTAGGACTGTGCGAAAATCCTTACTAAAAATCAAGATATATCATGTTTCCTGCTTCCCCCCTCCCCTTCCCCCCCACCCACCCAATCCAGTAGGCCCGCAACCCTGCCAAAGAAAGAATTAAGTTCATTTGGCATGATTTGTTCTTGACAAATCCATAATGGCTACTCCTTATAACCTTATTATCCTCCATTTACAAACTGATTGTTTAATAATTCGTTCCAGTATCTTTCCAGGTATCAAAAGTTAGGCAGACGGTCTATAATTCCCCAGGTTCTCTTTGTTCCCCTTTTTAAATATAGGTACTATGTTTTCCATTCTCCAGTCCTTTGGGACCTCACACATCCTTCTTGAGTTCTCAAAGATAATTACAAACCGTTTTGACATTGCTTCACCTAGTTCCTTAGGTACCCTAGCATGAACTTCATCAGGTTGTGCCGACTTAAATACATCTCAGTAATCTAGATCTCTCTTTTATCCTGTTCTTTCCATGTTTCATGCCTCTCTGCAAACAAACTACCCTCCTTCTGGAGCTGAAGAATCCCATTGGGTTATTCAACAGGGCAGAGACAGGGCAACTGCAGCAAAGACAAGAGCCATGTCTATTTTGGCCTGCCAGCACTCGGAAACTAGTAATATCTCATTTCCCACTGAGCGGCAGAGTGATCCCGTGATCAAAGCACAGGGCCAAAAGCTAGCAAGTTCTAATCTCTGCTCTTCCTTCAATTCGCCACAAGACCAGGGCAACTCACCTCCTTTTGCTGTGCCTTAATTTCTAAATCTGCAGAGTGGGGATATAAATACTGCTGCAGAGATTAATTTGTTTATATTTGTACAGCATTTTGTGGAGGTAAAGTAATAGACATCCAATGTTCTCTTGGAAATGGAATCAAGAAAAAAAAAACAGATCCCTCTCACCTGTGTAAGGAATAAGTGGCCCACTCACTCCTAGTTCTCTACTCTGGGTACCAATTCATGCTAATTGTGACAAGGGTCTTTGATAAGGACACCTGCGCACTGAGAACCAAAACTAATTTTATATACTCCACTTAACTTTAGATTACTAAAGAGATGAGCTTCATCAAACTTGTGAGCTCGCAGTCCAAGGTTCCATACCCCTTATCCCATAGCCAATCCTCTGAGCTACCCACCACCCTTATTAGTCAATATATAAATAAATAACTAGGAGCTCTTTGCATTAGACTACATAGTCTTTGCCGTGGAAAGTGTGTTTCCCTGAATGTTTGCACAATAAGGCCCTACATTGATGGGGGACTTTGACACTTAGTGCAATACAAATAAGGAATCTTTAAAGCATTTTACACTCTACCAGCTAACAAAACCAAGGACCATCCTTATTTCCAATCGTTCATTCCACTTGCTCATTTACACAGCAACACCAGGCAAAACTCTTCTACAGGGAGCCAGTGGGGGGGTAGGAGTATCTTTTCCAGCATCATTCAGTGACCTAGGTTGTGGATATTTCTTGTGGGGAGGGAAGAAGGGAAGGAATAGGGCGATGAAAATATTATCCCAAAAGGAATTTTGTTTGAAAGGATGAGTGGTAGTAGGGTGTGAAGGAAACCTTGGACCTGATCCTGGTCTCTCACCACTTCTATGTCAGCGTAGCTATACTAACTTCACTGGGAGTTAATCCTAATGTAAATGAGGCGTATAAATCAGAACACGCTCCACTCTGTGTTGTCTGTGGTGCTGGAACCACTGCAGCCTTCTACTCACATCATAATCTAGCAACAAATCCTGCACTCCCACTGTAAAGCCAAAGCCCTTATGTTTTCCTCAGTGGCAAGCAGCAAATTGATGGAATGGAACCAAGAAGGGGGAATGAGAAGCGGGGCTAAAGAGAAGCACTAAGCTTTACACCCCTCATTTACTTCGGTGAAAGAACATCTCTTTCCCTCACCTCCAATTTCTCTACGTGACCAATCTTCTCTAAGCCTCACTACACAAGAATGATGCCCCAGGGCAGGGCAGGGCGTAGGAGAGGGAACATGTGCTATTTCAAACAAACAGCTCTTTTTAAACTCTGCTGCCAGACCCTCAGGTTTTAGGAGGTAGTCTTTCTACTAGTAAGAACCTTCCTAGTTTAAAGGCACAGTATAGTCCTGCCAATGCATTGTCCCTTTATTTCCTGCACAGGTTGGCTTTATTTTTAAAATCAATAATACTGGAGATGGTTGTATTGAGGCGCTCTCACCACCTAAACCTGGTGCCAAATGCAGAGTAATATGTAAGGGAGTAATACGCTACCTGAGAGCTGCTTACTGATGTGTAATTTACATCCCAAGATAGTCTTCTTTGGATTTTACAGATACAGAACAAGCCAGCAGATGAATGTCAGAGGAGTCTAATTAGGACCACAGCGGTCAGAATTTATTAGTCATCATCTCCTCTCTACAACCATTAACAAAGGAACATGCTCCTGATCCTTTCCCTAACCCTAAGTAGGGCCTGGCATTAACAGAACTCGAGTCTTCACCTTGAGTACTGGATATCCCAGCTAGCTGACAAAGGTACCGATACCACATGTGCTGGGAACAAAGAACTGATTCCATGATCGCTCTTTATGGAGTTTCTTGCATTTTCCTCTGAAAGACCTCATACATGGCTTGTATGAGGTCTTTCAGAGGAAAATGCAAGAAATCCAGAAAGGATCCTGGAAAATGCAAGAAATCCAGAAAGGATCCTGGACTAGCCTTGTCTAACCCAGTATAGCAATTTCTATGCCTGTGCCAGGGAGGGGAACAAGAGCAAGACTCGACTGCAGTGTTTCACTCTGCTCTGGCAGGGAGAAAGAATAACCATGTACAAGTTGGTCATCTGTTCACTTCTATTAATTAAAATACATTAAACTTAGAACTCTCTCGTTGAGCTGTTGAAGAAAACACTGTTATTCTGTTGTTGACTCTTGTACCTCTATTCTTATGAAACTGGGATCTCACCACAATATGTGATCTTGCATTGGATACTTAATCCATTGGCATACAACTCTGATGATCTGGAGAACCGTGACTGACTGGAGTTATGAAAAACCACACCCAAGACGTGTTGCTGGTTGTTTTCAAGGAGCTGCTGCACCGTTGTGACTTAGTATCAAATTCATGAAATATCATAATGGAAATGTTGCAATGAACTATTAGAGCAGCATACCTTGATTATGTTGAGTAAGTAGATTTAGTGCGACACAGAAAGAGCAGCAATTATCACTGACAAGTTAATAATGAAGTGGCAGCCTTCAGTCACCTTGCCTGCCTTTATATAATTCATTCCAATCCTTGATGTTTCTATTTCCTTAGTACGAGTCCATGCTTGGAAAGGTGTCTCAAGACCTCACTTGGGTGGAAAGATGGAGGCTGCAGGGGACCAGGTTGTACTACAGATCAATAATTACATTTATCACCAAGAGAACACCTTGCATCCCTCAACAACTGACCTCATTCCCACTCTAGGCCAGCAGGGGCAAGAAGTGAAAGTTAGTCTGCGATGGGGAATGAAGAGATGTCACCTTAAGTGCGATTTCTCTATTTATTTCATATTATGCAGTTCCCAGCAGGGACTTCAGTTTTTTTTAAAAAGGACAAAATTAAGAAAAATCCCTTCTCATACCCATAACAGGGTGAGGGAAAAAACAAACAAAAAATCCACTAAGCTATTGTGCTCTTGGCCTGAGGCCAGATCATCTCAAGAAGATATTTTAGTTAAGCAGATTTGAGCTCAGCCCATATTAGAAATGCACAGTTCCAAGGAAAGCCTAGACACTAGCCATTCAGTAGGTGGCACTTTCCCCTCCGATTCATTACCGGACCAATATTACAATGCTAGGAAGTGCTGTGATTCTGGAGGTGCTGTCTTTTGGACAACAGGAAGAGTCAAGGTCCTAGCTTTTCATGGTCACTGACATTTCATGGTACTTGTAAGGGTGTTTGACCTCTGACCGTTTGAACAATTAATTTTCCCTCCTACAAGTGAAAGACTGCAGGAACAGAACAGCTGTATTTCACCACCCAGGAACAGCGAGTCTGATCCATTAGAAACTCTAAAGTGCTTTGGGATCTTTAAGAATGTATGGTTTTATAGAAGTGTTAGTTATTACTTGAGCTGGTTGGAAATTTTCTGACTGACTAATTTTCTGATGGAAAATGAAGGGGAGGGAGGGGTCAGCAGCAAATCAGTATTTTTCCAAATTTTGAATATTTCATTTTTTCAACAGACCCAAGAAGTTTCATTTTGAATCAGTTCTACGTAATATTACACTGTATTTGCCTATCAGCACATTGCTTTACAGGAGCTCTAATAGTCCTTCAGGAAGCCCAGTCCACAGGCAAGAATGGAGTCTGAACTACATCTTCCATAACGCAATGCAGATTTCCCTCACATTGAGTGGTGGTCATGGGAGGCACATGTCGCTGGGTGCATTATGGAACTTGACCCATAAGGGAAACTGGGGGCATCAGGCTCCTGAGCTACATCTCCCATGATGCAATACACCACAGTGGAAAAATGCAGTTTTATATTGAACAGACTTGAAACAAAGTGTTTCAGGTAAGTTCAACAAACCAAAACCAACCATTCTGATCTCAGGAATGAATGATTAAATGTTTTGTTTTAGTCAAAAATGGCAAAAAATTCTGAATTTCCTTTCCACGCAAGTTTTTGAAATGTCAACCTTTTGTCCCAATTTTGCAATGAATACAAATGTGGGAATGTCCCACAGGATGGAAGTTTCAAATTTCCCTCAACTCTAGTTATTACTTCAATGTATGGGTGCTTCACACAAATACTCCAGTATCAGAATTGTTCAGAGATTCTTCCATTAATAGGAAACAGAAGTCATTCCTCCAACTCACATGGAAAGGTTAGTGCAATAATATATATATAGTCTTGATAAGACTTGGTGTGGATGGCATTGTGCATGGCATTCAATGTTAGCCTGGATATCCTCACTATATACAGGCCTGGAACTTTTAATCATTACAAATAGGAGCATCTGCTTCCATGGAGACAGCACATTCAACCCCTGTGGCTGAGTGCCCCATTACGCTCCAAGCCATTTCTGGCCATCGTAAGTGCAATGAAGAGGAGTTTCCAAGTGTCCTTTCAAGGCCTCAGTGGCTGAAAAGACAGTAGCTGTATCATAAAGCCACAAAGGCTTTATGGCTCCCTATAGAATCAAATCAAGTTTCAAGGTCTCAGTCCGCATCTTCAAAGCACTCCATGGTTTGGCCCCACGATATCTGAAAAATCTCAAGCTTTGGGACAAATCGTGGTCAATAATTATGCTCCCCTGGTACAATGGAACTCTTGATGATAAGAGTAAAGCTTGTCTGTGCAGGAGACAGACCTTTCTCCAGGGACGGTCTAGGTCTGTGGAATGAACCTGTCCATGGACCATCACAAAAATCTCATAAAAATTTACACTCCTAGTGCAAGGTGCATTTCTTTGACCTTGCCTTCTTTAATGAAAACGTAACAGGTACAACTATATAAATAATTTTTAAAAAAACACCACCAAAACAAGGCACTCCACTGCACAGCCTTCTCCCTCGGGGAGAGGATAAAAACAAACAAGATGTGACAGATGTGTAGTCACGTGGCTTAATGCACTACCGGAAGGTGCTCAAATAGCCCGGTGACAAGCATTGCATAAAAACCTATTTTTTTTATAGGAGGGACTAAAGTGAACAAAAACAGGAAGAGTGAAGAAAAAAGAATCCTCTAGGGCTCCATCAGGCACATAATAAAGATTGAAACTATTTTCAGAAGAAAATTAAATGAAACAACCTTCACATCCTAAGAGTGGGAATGAGGAAATTGTACTCAGTGGGTCTTGTCTGCCGTATGGAGCAATGACCTGCAAAAATACCCATGTCATTAAATGTACAAGAAAACATACTTTGTGGAAGAAAAAATTAAAGGATGTAAAGAGAATTCCCGTGATCACAAAAGCTAATTGGCTAAGCTAGCTGGCAAGGAGCCCAAGATCCTGATTGGTAGTTTTCTATCTAAAAGCAGTTTACATGACTAAAATTACACTCCATGAAAGAGACATAAGAAATACGCCAAGAGATTCAGCTGCATTATAATGGCACTGAATAGTACTATGATACAGTTCTCAGACCACACCGGGAATCTTTTACTGACATGTTCACGACTTCACTGAATACACAGACAGGAGAAGGGTAGTTGGATTTATGAAGCAGAAAGTCAAACATTTTAAGTTGGCTCTATCAATTTCTAGACCTGATAATGGTGTTGCCTGCCTAATTCCCCAACCCACTGAAAAGAGTTGCTCAAGGACCCTTGGCTTATCGCTACTTCAAATAAGAATTTCAAGAGTTACAAAGCACACACACACACACACACACACGAAACACCTCATTTTCCTGTTGCCACTCAAGAGATTTCTATTACTAATCACCCAATGGCAAGCCAGAGACAGCATTAATATCCAGTTACTAACAAAAAAAATATTAGTTCAGTATTTCTGCTTGTAGGCTCTTAAAGTTTGGTCCCATCCAAAGCAAACAGCAGGCTTCTCCACATGTATCGCAGGGCTGGGGAAGGTAGAGAAAGAAGAGAGAAGGTAGGGTGAGGTCCAACACAGCAAATGGCCACTGGAAAGGAAGGAGGATTGGAAACTGTTCTCCTAGCTCCTGGCCACAGACAGAACATCTGCAGGAAATTTTGGCGGAAGTAAAGGCTTAAGTCAGGAAGTCATCTTTCTCTATGAAGACATGAAAAGCCAGGACATTGTACAGAGTGCGCAAGTAGTATAAACACAGATACATTCCACTAGGCATACCAAACATTTCCTGTAATTAACAGGGAACAGTCTGACTATGTGACGGTTAAGCAGCTTCAGACAAAAAAGTTAGTTGAGGTTCAAGGTATTTGGATATGGCCAGCATGGCTGCCGGGTCACTAGCTAGCCAGCCAGCATTCACTCTAGAGAAGCCCTGGCTAGCTAGGAATCGGTAAAGAGTTCCACAGTACTAGTTTGTCAGCTGAAACATTCTAAAATGCTTATGTCTGGTCTTCAGGCAAGTAGTATCCTTGTTCCTTCCTTCTGGAGATGGAAGATATGCATACAGCTACAGCAGGGCAGGCCTGACATCAGCTTCCAGCTGCACCCAAACAGCCCATACTCGCTCAAGACCAGCTTCAGATCCCTAAGGAAGATGGTGTAGCAATCTGTGGAATAAGTTTGTCTCAAACTTATCAATTTTTTGTTTTGTGAAATATTTATGATTTTAACTTTCAGTGTCTATCAGAACCCCCATTTTGGGAGCAGAAACAGGGCCATCAACACTGGACAGTTCTATCCTGACAGGACACTAGGATTGCTACTGGTAGAGCCACTGACGTAGCGACCTCTGCCTGAAAGCAAATAGTGAGACGTCAGAACATGGAAAATCCTCAGTGGAAGAGGTGAAAAGGTGTCTCCGACTTCTTTAAAGGGACCGGCTCCTCCTTTGCTTAGAGTGTGTGTCAATTTTCAAAAACAAGAGACAGGGAGGATGGTGGCAGGAGGGGCATGCCTTTTCCCCAAGGACTTTTGGGGTGGGAGTGAGGGATTGTATTCTGGCGTTTGTTTTGCCTAGATCTGTAACTCTCCTGCCAAGACTGAAGTAAGAGTGCATTGAAGAAATTCCTGTGCAAAGCCTGTGTTCCTTACTTCGTCTATCATATGTCCCCAAAAAGTTAAATTACAAATCAGAGTTGCCACAGGAGGGGAAACTCTGGGGGAGCATGCATAAGCAACTCTGAGGTTTGGAAAGTCTTGATACTGCTCTTGGGACTAGGGCAACTGCACTGCAGAAAGCCACATCCCAAGGAAGGATTTCAGGTAGGGAGTCTGCACCCAGAAGTACTCCCTAGAGGCTCAGAGGCTTTGCCCAGGCAGCTCCAGCTCACTTGGAAGCATGCAAGATCCAAAGGTTGGTCCACTTATCACAGTCGGGTGACTGTCCACTACACAGCCTCAGCTAGGTCGGTGACAGAAGGACAGTCTACCATCCCGATAGGTCTCAGACTCATACCAGCTGTAAGCCCAGCTTACCTTTTGTCTACCTATCTACTGCTCTCTTTAGGAGTGCTAACACTACAGCAAGCCACAAGCATACTCTGGTGGAGAGGAGGACACAGTCAAAAGAGAAGCACTCCTGAGGGAAACTAGAAGGGGAAGATGAGTAACCATGGGCTATGTGGTAAATGATCTTCCTTGAAAGATCCTCTGTCATGGCACATCTTGGGGGTGAACTGGGAAATATAAGATGTGAGCTTTTCCTGGCAGAATCATGTGCTTATTTACATTGGCCTGAAGACCCAGAGAACACAAGGGTGCAGCAAGATGGGAGTTCAAGGGATGTGACCTTACCAGAATGAAGCAAACAGAGTGAATGTTCTCACCAAGATAATATTAATGGTGATCATTTTGAATATCTGTACAGTTAAATTCCCCTGCCAAACCCATGCAAGGGATTTATGAAGAACTGTTTCTCCATTTTACCCAACTGAAAAAGTGAAACGGCAGATCATTAAAAAAAATCCTGCTATCCCAGCCAGCTCAACCTTCATGGTTAAAACAAGATACAGACAGTTCTGCATCAGCACCACATGCTGTAGAGTCCAGTCTGATTTAAGTGTGTTGATACACTGCCATGACTATCTGGTGGTAGAGAGATTCTCCAAACACAGCAGGTCCAGCAAGTTTTCCCAACTGGTAACAGAAGACAGGAGAATATAGAAGACAGTCTACGCTTCCTACACATGGGTTAGTATCCAGCAGTTACATGCTTGCACATCTAAAGCACATTAAAAACCCAGCTTCCCTCTCCCTACTGCAAAGCAAGCCATGCAGAGCAAGTAAAAGCCAAAGGCCTCGGGTGCACAGGCAGAAAACATGGAGCAGACAGGAAAGATGCAAGGCTGGAGTGGCTGCTTTAGCTTACCATATGTCTCGGATCTACTCTCCTCCGAGCTAGACTTTGTCTTCTTGGAGGAGCTATCTGCACAAGAGCAGGAAAAAAGGAGAAAGAGAGAGATAGAAAATATGGAGACCAAACATGAGAAAAAAACTTCAAGGAAAAAACAGAATGATTTCTATGATCAGGTTAAATCGTGCAAAACACAAATACGGTATGAACACCACACAGGTGATAACACTTGGAGTAAGTAAGTGTGAACAACACAGGTAACCTCACACTGGGAGGGTCTATCACAGAAGACAAAGTGCAATAAACCAAGTTCTCTCCTATGCCAACAAGTGAATTAGAGAAGTTACTCTAGATAAAAGTCTTGAGGCATACAGACCCCAGAGCATTCATCTCTGCCATAGAACAGCTTGCGCATATGAAAGTGCACAATGCTTGGAATCCATCTTTAGAAAGGCATGAGTATTATGGAGGCTAGAATAAAGAGTTTATCTACCAGACTAGACCACGGATACGTTAATGCTAGGGCAGAGCAACAGCCCTTAAAAGCAAGAGAATGAGTACTGGGATTAAAAAGGTCCAGGATCATCTGCTTTGCTTTCCAGGCAGCCAAATTGTAAACCTGAAGTTCAAAATCCTGTGACCTTCTCCCACACAACCCAAACCAAAATATTTTACTTTTACCTAACCCTAAAGAGAATTGAGATACTCATTAATCTCCCACCACCCCCGGAAAAGTGCATGTTAGAAGCCCATTTTAAGGAACCACACAGCTAGTGGCAGAAACGTTACAACAACATGGTTGGCAAACAGTAGCTTGATCCACTCTGTGCAAGAAAACTTCCTTCATATCCCAGTCTACAACTTCAGATTCTACTCTGACCTGTTCCATAGTCCCTAGAGAGTAGCAGAACCAGAGTGCACAAACATGAGAGAAACACTGCATGGGACCAGCAGGCTAACACGCAAAAGCCTGTCAGACAGTTTTAAGAACACACAGCAGTCACTGGGTTAGTGGTTTAGGGGGAAGAGGAAAGAATCTTTGCATGCAGTCCAGTGCCCAAATCAGCATTAGATTCTGAAACTAACGAAGATGGTCCAGATTTCACAGAAGGGCACAGAAAGAAGAGGAAACAGAAACAATGGACACCAAGTCCATCAAAATTAAGTTTTATTTAAAAAATTGAGTTCTTGAAAGTGAAGCTTCATCCTTCAGGCTGCAGAGAGGGTTCAAAACCCACTGGAACTGGAAGTCAGTTGCTGCTGTGACCACACGACTTTTCACATATTCGCATTTCCTCCACCAAGTAAGACCAGCCACAAGCTAAAATATTTGTTTCCTGAACATTTAGGCTATTTATTTTATTTCTTAAAAATAAACAATTTAAGTCATTTACTGGAGTTACTGGTCTAGATTAATTTTTGTGCAGATGAAAGCCACTTTGTGCAAGGTCATGCCAAATTCAGTCGCCCACCTTTGCTGCAAAGTCTGGGTATAATATTGAAAAGAAAAAAAGAAAAAAAAACCAAAAAAAACACAACTTTGCAATCTAATAGAGAACAATAGCTCCTGAACATTACGCCTGTTAGAGCTCATTTACTCCAACCCCCAATAACTTTTAAATCCTTCACTCTCATCTGGGAAGTTTTGAAGCCTTTACCTGTTGGATCAAAGTCGTGTGCACTACTGCAGCGTTCAACCTTCTGTTTCTTGTCAGCTGGAGTCTCTCTGCTCAGAATGCTGCCATGCCTATGTCAAACAAAAGCAACTGATTTTGGATCACTTCACCATAGGACCGTCCGTTATAGATAAAACTTTAAGAAACTGCAAGTAGCCCCAGTTAAAAAAAAAAAAACCCAAACAAAGATACTGAGAAGACATTAAGCAACATTTAAGTTAACAGTCAAAGATCGACACCAAATTCTGAAAGGGAAAAGAAATTCTCTCCCTCAGATAAAAAGTGCATTTAACCTTTTACCTTTCCAAGTGTTAAAAGCAATTAAGCTTATTGGTCGTGTAACTTGCCAAATTTCACTTTACAAATGAAGCCAATTTATAATTTACAAAGAGGCAAAAGAGCATCCAAAAATCATCAGTTCCCCCCAACCCTGCCTTAAAACTTCATTTCAAAATGGAGACAAAGATTTAAAACAGAAAGCCTTCATGCAGCAAGAGTCACTTTCTAGGACCATCTCAAATCCCAGATGAGTTGAGTTGGTGTGCATAGCAAAAATGCTAATGGTAACACTGAACCATGCACTATAAATACCACCAGTTATATTTTGAGCACTCGTTTCCACTGATTCCAAGGCCAGAAGGGACCACTGCCACCATCTAGTCTGACCTTCTGTAGAACCACAGACCAATTTGTGCACTTCCTTTACTTAAGTGAGCTATGGACACTGCTTCAAAGTAATTTTATAATGAAAAAATGTCATCTTGAAGCTTGTAGTACAGTAGGCAACCAAAACCCCATCATCTTACCTTGTAGGTTTTTTGAGAGGAAACCTGGAAAAAAAAAAGAAAGCGTAGTGAAATAACTATGATATTAAGAAGCAAAATGTAACGTTAATAAAGACATTCTGCACGTCTGTAATGCCTTTCGTAAGACAATCCTCAAGTCCTTTACCTTGCTAACTGAACAACACAACTCCCTCTTTGAGCCTTTACTATGCTCATTTTACCGCTGGGTAAACTGAACTAAAGGAAGTTTAGCAGTTACCCAAGGTCTCACAGCTAGCCCATGGCAGATCTGGGGTTAAAACCCTTGAATCCAGTACCCCAGGCCCATACCTCCCAGAGCATCCTCTCTCATAAAAGGAGAGGAAAGGGTGGAAATCAGCAATTTAGACAATGAGGCAAAGCAATCAGGAGACCTAGAGATTCTGTTCCTAGCACTGCCACACAACTCCCACGTGTGACCTTTGGCATGTAACTTAACTTATGTGCCTCAGCTTCCGTATCTGCAAAATGGTAATAATACTTCCTGAACTCTCAGCAGTCTTAGGAGGCCAAATTCAATCCTGTTTGTCAAGTGCTCTTAGATTCATGTCTGGAAAGCAGTACAGAAGTGAAAAGTAGTATAGTAAGATGGACATAGATCATTTAAGGTCACATTTTGTCCTCAATTGTTTTTCCCTATTGTTACTAGTAACGCTTAGGATTACCACAAATAAATCGAGGGAAATATTTTCCTCTCCGTTTGTTTGCTTTGTGCATTTGACAGCACTTAATGTAGAGTTGGTTTTTCCTTTGTTGTCTGAGTTTTTCCACACAGCAACAGAAGAAAGGAAAAAAAGACAACTAAATTCAAGAAGGAAAATGTAATACAAAAAAAACTGGAAGGCAACGCTTAACTGATTTTGTTTTAGCCAATAGATTTTAACCGAACCAAGTTCCTTTAATAAAATCTATACAGTCTCCCAGGGAAAAGTTGTGTGTCAGAAAAAATGAAAGGCATTTTATTAAAGCAGGCCAGTCCTGAGACTAGCATGTCCAACCTCAGATTCAATAAGCAAGTTGAAGAACCCTGAGCCCGTCAAACTGACTGACTGGGCCACATTCAGAATCAACCTCCTCTCCCAAATGGTTTTCTGGACTAGCAAGGAGTCTCCCCACACAAGATGACTATTTACAAGCTGCTTCATGCTTAAAAGTTTTGTTTCCCAAGGTTAAAAAAAGCAGCTGACCACCTGCTTTCTGCCCAGTACCAAATATATCTCCAGTGGCCTAAATAGAAAGTGGCACCTTTACACACCTGTGACACCACCACAATTACTTTAAAATGGTAATTAAATTCAACCTGATCTTATCACTCACCTAATCCCTCTCTTCAGGTAAAAGGAACCCACATAAAAAGGTGTACGCGCGCGCGCACACACACACACACACACAAACTGCCCACGACCTGTGCCAATCCTCTACTTAAGCACACTGCTATAAACAAATCCATCCCTTCCCACAAAAGGGTGACAGGAGAGGGAACAAACTCAAATTACAACTCTCCAAAGGAGCATGTTTTCCATTAAAAAGACATACATACACCAAGCCAAACACACTGGCTGTAAATACAGCAACAAATCCAAATAAGAGGCTGTGAAGATCTAAACACTGAGAAGGCAATATTGGCTTCTCCTTCCCCGAAAAGTTCAGGAGATCCCTTGCTTAAAATTTAACCACTGTGTCCTATCTGAAAGGCTAAAATAAGAAATGCTTACCCAGCCCAACCTCTCCCCATTCTGCTCCACCTGGACAGTTCATCCTCCCACTCTCCGTCTTTACATCATGCCTGGCTGGCTGGCATAGAACTAGTTGTGTATAATAAAGGAGACAGCCTTGACCCCAGTGCAGAGGAAAGGTGAAGGTGTTTCAGGCAGCTCAGTCTAACCTAGTACTACAGATTCAGTGATAAACTAAACTAAGATGCAACAACAAGGGTCTGACTCAACAGTAGAATGAGCGGACAGTGGATCTAGGGAAGAGCAGGAGGGGCAAACCATTAGCTTCCCAAAGCCTGATGCAACAATAATTTCTCTTACAAGAACATAGTGTCACAGGGTGTGTCACAAATATTTGAGTGGCATCTGATAGCTGAGGCACCCAAATTTACATTTTGTTATGTGTTTTGCAAAACCTAATATTAAATAGAAAAACATTTACATGGAAAGAGTTTTCCCCTACAGTGTTTCCAACTCAAAACGTTGTAACATCATACTAGTGCAGCCAGAAAGTGAAATATAGATTACAAAGCAAAATAAAACTAGCTCTTTTATGGTTTTATTTTTTGCATTTCTCTATCCTCCGCCTAACAGCATAAATGAGGAAAGTAAATTGGAGTTTTAATAAGTGCTACGCTACAAACTGTGTTTTCAAAAAGATGTCCATAAGCATGTATTCCGGGTTTTCCTATAATTAAGGCCCTGATTCAGCAAAGTTCTTAAGTACAAGCTTAACTTCAAGCACGTGAACAGTCCCATTGAAGTCAGTGGAACAGCTGATGCGCTTAAAAGTTAGGCATGTGTTTAAACACCTTGCTGAATCAGGCAGAGTCCAAGACTCAGAGCATGCCTATATGACAAGCAATTATTAGCCAGCGTTTACAGTGGGCCTGCTCATCTGGGCAGAAATGCTGCCAGAGCAGAAAGCAGATTGGTTTCTTTTCCATGGCTTTCAGCACTAATCCTGGGATCACACGAACACAGTGTTTATCACCTTTAGCCTCTGTCTTTCCCTCATGAAAACTCCACTCTCCAGAACAATGCCGCATGCGTCAAGGGGTGCACTGTTCCAGAAGGATTCTGGGATAGATTCCCGGAAGCTCCCCAGCCACTGGCTGCAAGCCAATTTCCTGAGTTTCTTTTTGAGAGAAAAAAAGGAGGGAGGGAGAGGGGGAGGGGAGGAAAGCAGGGCAGGCAGCAGGTCATGATCACAGTGAAGCCTCTCACAAGCCTATGAGTACCCTGCACACTCTTTAGAAATACAGGGAGAGACGAGGAGACCTCGAAGTTCTTTCCTCCAGTGTACAATCACTGCATTTCTGCACTGAATTACTGAACTTTACTTCAGATCTGTCTCGTCAAGCTAACAGGACTGCATTCAGCACAGGCTAAGTTTCGCCTCTTCCCACATGCTCCCACTGTGAATAACTCCTAGCATTTCTTGGTTTGCTGAAGATATCCTTCCATGCTTAAACACAAAATCACTTCTGTACTATAGTAATAGGCACAGTATAAGAAATTAGACTGAGAAATGATGCATATTGAAAGTACATGGAAAGAGATTCCAGAATGATGCAGACAGAGCTGCCACGTGACGCAGTATGATTTGGAATATCTGATTTTCTTGCACTCTGAGGTACCGTCAAACATGCACCAGGAAGCGTCAGAAAGATTTCTCTTTCAGGGAAATAGGGAGGAAGGGTGCTTAACTGAGAGGCAAAGATAAAGCACTAAGTGATTAATATAGCTGTATTTCTCTGCCAGATGCCCACCACAGTCTGCAGGTATTCAGCAAGTGTTCACCCTTCATCCCACAAAAGCCAAAAAGTTGTTCAGAGGTAGTGCTGAAAGATCACCTTGAACTCACTCCCTTGTGCCCAAATAACATAGTAGATTGTGCTTTTCACCTATCATTGCAAACCCACTACAGGCTGAGATTCAACTCCAAATCTGACTGATAAAAAAACGTTTGTGGACGTTTTGTCTGAAGTGCCGTTGTGCATCAGCACATTTTCAAACTAGTCGTTCTGCCCTCTCTATGACTCCTAAATACCAGAAGTGATTAAGAACCATATCTAATTTCATTTTCAAGTCACTTAAAATCACTTGATTTATTTGACTTAACGTGTCAGACTATTAAAAGTATGCCTTTATCAGTCATAAGTATGTTAAGTAAAATAAGTTAAGTAACGAGCAAATTTAACAAAAATACACAACCTGCAATATTAGAGACTGAAAATTACACGACTCTAAAGTATCTCTCTCGGACACACACACACAGCACTGGACCAGAGCCCAAAAAGCACCACCTAAGCCAAGAGAAAAAAATAAATAGTTTTAAGATTGTGTGTGTCAAAATACACCAGGGCTAGGAAGGATTCCCAGCTTTCCAGCAGTACAAAGCATTCCATTCTAGCCCTGAAGGTTGAAAATATATCAGGCCATAAATAGCACATTGTTCAGAGAACCATGTCGGGTTTTATTCCGGTTTGATTTCTAGCAAGATTTTAGTACCTGCTTTCTCAAAAACTGATCAAAGAACAATATTTTAATTCAAACTTGGGCCCCAAACTTAGCAAAACATATGCATTTGCATAATTTTAGCCTCATTTACTTCACTCAGCCTACTCACATGCTTAAAGTTAGGTTTGTGTGGTAGTTATTGCTTGCAGGATTGTAATCAAAATTATTACAGCTTGTGCTGGTATGAGTAATTTATAACATGAAGTTTGCTCAACAGGGACTAGCAAAAACTGCTTGCTTGACTGAAATCATCTTTAATTAGGAGAGGAATAGTAGCACATGGTTACTTAATAGTAGTCATTTAGAAAAAGAAGTTGCTTTTTGCAGAACCCTAAACAGGAGGGAGAGGGGGGGAAATCACAAAGCCATCTTACTCCCCCCCCACCCCAATGGCGGTAAAAGTGCTGAAAGAAAAAAGAAAAAACAACTCCAAGAGTTGTTCTGCTCTAAAAAGAGGCTACATAAAATGGCACCTTGTTACCCAATAGCAGGTTATCACTGGGTATTATTAGTCAATAATGGGATCTCAGTAGATATTTAGGAGCCACATCTGCTGACTTTAGTAACAAAACAGTAAGTTTTTAGTGCTCTCTCTTCCATTTAGTCCTGCAGAGCAACTGCAGCTCAGAGAGGGAGCTGGAGTCTGTTCTGGCTCATGTATGCACCAGCAGATCTGGTCATTAAGATTTAACGGCTAGACTAAATTTGACTCTCTCACCCATGCCAGACCACTGAACAGCCTGCACCATCTTTATTACTTGTGTATCTTCATCAGACACTTCAAATTTGACTCTGACCCCAGATAGAGTTTACAGTGCTGGTGGTCAGAAAAAAAAAGCTATATTTTAACTTGTAAACTGAGCACATCTGAACTGGAGTCTTTGAGTTACAACAAACATGGAAGACTGATGCCATTTCATAGTAATTTTTCGGACTAGATCTCCATTTAAAAACAAAGATTTGTGCTATTCTCACATTTTACACACACACACACACTCTAAACTGAGGAAGGCATTTGTTTACTGAATTTCAAAGCCCTGAGAAGACTAAGTTTACAGGATAATGCCCACACAACCTGAACTACAGCAGCACCATTATGACCTTAACATACAGCTAAAGGCAGTCCTCTGTCACAACAAAGCTGGGTGAACATGTTCTGTATAAGAGGGATGGCTGAGTAAGAGGAACTGATGAGATTGCAAATGACAGGCGGACAGAGAGAAATGCAGATGTGGCAAGTGGCCAGCTATTAGAAACCAAGAGAGAATGCAGAGAGAAATATGGCATTTCACTGCACTACCCACAAACCCCTGCTGTGACCATATCAGCTTATCTAGGTTACTTTCACTAGACACCGCTGACCCAGTGCAGAAACCATCTATGACTTAGAATTTAACCATTTAAAGATCAGTTTCCTAGGTGCAGCGTCCCCTTTGCCACCATCACCAACAAAATGTTGTGCTCTGCTTAGAGATGTGGGAACCATAAAGTCTTCTCCTGAACAAAATCCGACAGCCCTTCAGGACAAGGGGTTTCCAAATGCAGGCTGCAGAGAAGAAACTGAGCTAGAAAGGGTGGCCAAGTGCTACGCATTGCTAGGACCCCTTGCAGCCATATAGAGATCTGGTACACTTGTGGTAAGAGGGAGGGAAACTGAACTGGGTGATAAAGAAAAACATCCATGTTATTTTAGTAGGAGTCAGGAGCAGCAGCCACAGCTGACAGAATGACTCATGGAAGAATCGCCCATGGCATTATTAGCTTTAGATTACTGACAGTTCTGTGAATGGATCTAATCTCCACCTTCAATGCAGGAACATAGGAAACTAATGACTGAAGAAGGCCGGAAAGCCTGTCTAGTTCAGTCCCCTTGTGCTGACCCCACACAAAACCCTTCCACCACATAATCCCATCAGCTCCAAAGGGAGTTTTGCCCAAGTAGAAAGCCAGTAAAGATCTCAGGATTTGGCTCATAGTATTTTTAGTTTTAGATTCCACTGTGTTTTGCTTTAATAGGGTAACATTCCTGTGGGCTGCTGCAGCGACCTTTTCATGTTATGCTGCTGAGGGTAGTTTATGCATTTTTAAGTTTCAAAAATAAGCACCTCACCATCATAGTGTCAGGCAAACTATAAAAATCCCTCAATAGCTTTCCTGAAATGTCAATTATGAGTAAAGTTAAAGAGACTACTAACGGATGCTAGTATTGTTTTGGCAGCAAAACTGGCAGGAATGAAGTAAGCAAAATCAATCAAAAGTTAAAGGCAATAAATAAATACGCCTTCCTCAGAGCCTTGAAAGCTACATGACTGTCTCCGATGGATCATGAGAAAAGGAGAGATTCCCAAAAGGTGGGGACTCCCCATGGGAAAAGTCCCAACACCACTACTAGCAAAAACACCCTACCACTACAGGGAGGTATAGTCTCTCATAAGTAGGCTCAGAACGTTTGGGATTTTCAAAAACAATGCTGCTGGCAGCTTTGGAAAAGTGGTTAAACTGGCGCACGCTGGGGGTGGAAATGTTCATTGCTGTGCAGCAGTGCCACAGACCTTGGCAAGCTCTCTCCCCGCAGCTGCCAGGAGATATGGGGAGGGGCCGGGGAGAAATAGAACAGGCAAAAAAAGAAAAAAAAAAGGATGAAAGAACAGAAGGGAGGCATCAGTGCTCTTCAAGAACTTCATGTAAAAAGAACACAATGCCTTGGTTTCCACACCAGAAGCTATATGAAAGATACTAACAATGCTGGAGGGATGTCTTTTGCCAGCTTTGGGAAGTAACAGTCTAGATAGATGTATTCAGCTCTAAAAGGAGGTGTATAACAAGTGGAGAAGGAGAAAGGGGCTAGTGGAGGGGTGGGTGTCCAGAAAATACTGATAACTTATTGCAGTTTTGCAACTGTTCTTAGTCTTTTCTCTTTGGGCAACTTTCCAGTGTGGGTTAATGTTTCTCAGAGCAGTATGGGTTAGGGGAGGGGAGGAGAAAAGCATCTCTAGTGAAGTTTCATCCACAGTTCAGCCATTCAGTACTACACCAGCCAAGTGCCTCAACTCTGTTCCATGACACAAGCGTTTGGATTTTTCCAAGAGCTGATGTCAGGGCTTTTCATGGAGAAAGAACTGCATTTACAGGGCAGGCAAGGAAGGAGGGTTTCCCCAGCAGCTATTCTCAATGTGGCCTTTGTGCTGTTCTGCTGCTGAAGCCAGGACCCTGCGAGAGAGCTTTTAGTCACTGCAGAAATTCTGCTAATGGGAGGGGACCTTTTCATCAGACATTTTCAGCACCAAATACTGTTCTTCCACTAGTGCCCAACTTCCAAGGTTTAGAAGCATCACAGTTTCTCCAGCTACAAGACTTGAAGTTACAGTCCTTTACTAGCACAAGGACAACTATGGTCTAGTATCTGCACTATTGGGTAACTATACTGAACAAACCATAACTACAAAATACAAGAGATAGTAATGTAACAAATGGCTCAGTTTTCCCTCATCCCTGAGGCTTTATAAATGAAGCCTGAAAAGAAGAGATTCAAGCAAAAGTGTCAGGTTCCTCTAGGGAAAATGATACATCAGAGACCCACAGCAAAACTCCATTCTGAAATCATTCTGGAGCAAAGGCTCCTGAACTGTGGTACATGGACTACCACCAGTCTGTGGAGCACATGCCGGGGTTAGGCAATGGCGTGACTAGTCATGGGTTGCTGGTGTGTGTGTGTGTGTGTGTGTGTGTGTGTGTGTGTGTGTGTACGAACAAACAGATGGAAGGGGTGACAAAATGAATTAAACACACATGATCAATTATTTTCAAAAAGGACCGCCACTTTCTTAAAATTACTTTACCTGAAAGAAATTGCTGTAGCCGAGCGAGATGTTATGCCACTGTGAACTGGTGAGCAAGCATCCACAAGACTTGTCCATTTGCTGCAAGCATCCACTGCATTTCATATTGAACCAGTAAAATAAGAGGGCCATGCCCTTCAAATCCAGGAGTAAAGACTGTGCTTTCTTAGGCAAAGATTCTCAGCCCTACAGAATTCATACCTCCCCCTTACCTCTTAACACCAGAAGTCAATTCTCGAGTATCTGGTTTGGTCCTATTGGAAAGGCTCTGAAAAAAGCCTTTCCATTTGCACTTCTTGGCACCATGAGTTTCTGCTCATGGTGAAAAGCCCAATTTACACCTCTCAGGAATGCAATCAATACTTTGTGTTGCATTTTTCTCACTCCACTATCCATTAATAAGAAATAATTTAAAAATTCCCACAACAGATGGCCCCACTGCTCAAGGACCACAAAGCAACTAAGTTCCTTTAGAAGACAGAGCCAGGCAGTCAAAATTAGCTACAGTTTAGAAAGGCTTATGCTCAAATAAATTTGATAGTGTCTAAGGTGCCACAAGTACTCCTGTTCTTTTTGCTGATACAGACTAACACAGCTGCTACTCTGGAAAAAGGCAGGTTAATTACCATTTGCTTTGCCTGAAAATAATTGCAATACAAAGCTAGCTCACAGGAGACACTCCTCTGCTACTCCTGCATCAGCACCCTGCTCACACCCACACCCAAAACACTGTGCCAGACAGTTTTATTCTGCTAAACCAACCATTGGAAATCTAAAGCGTTCAAATGCCATGGGATTTGCTTCCACCCAACACATGCACAAGGGCTTGGAGATCAGTTATGTTGCCCCAGTGTATCATGCAGCTTTTGTGTTTCATTAGAGACACGGCCTAGTTTCCTTATTAATGCTCTATCTTCCTTGTGGCTGTGGTAGACTCGCAACAAGTGTGAAGACAGCTTTTAAAACAGCAAGGACATGGGTTGGAAGGAGAAAACATGTCACATGTAATACACCATATTTTGAAAGCCAAATTTTCTATACACTGTCTCCAATATCAAATTTTGCTTTTGTGATTGCGTGCAAGTCTGAAGCCCCTTTGAAAATCTGTCCCTGAATACACATCTCATTAAGCAGTTGGCATAACGTACGTACCTATGGCAGAACAATACTACACACAGACTACACTCGACAGATTCATTCATCACATCTGTCCTATACAAAAGTTCTAGCCACCAGTGAGCAACTGAGTCTGTTACCCACTAATGGGTATACTCAGGGCAGCAACTAATAGACCAGTTTTGCTTACAGTTGCCAACTTTCTGACTGCAAAAAACCGAACACCCTTGCCTTGTGCCCGACCCTGCCCCTTTTCCAAGGCCCCGCCCCTGTTCACTCTATTCCCCCCTCCTTCTCTCACTCTGTCTCCCCCACCCTCGCTCATTTACACCAGGCTGGGGCAGGGGGTTGGAGCGTGGAACGGGTTGATGGCTTCGGCTGGGGGTACGGGCTCTGGGGTGGGGCTGGGCATGAGGAGTTTGGGGTGCAGGAGGGGGCTCAGGGCTGAGGCAGGGGCTGGGGTGCAGGCTCCAGGTGGTGCTTACCTCAGGTGACTCCCAGAAGCAGCAACATGTTCCTGCAGCCCACAGGTGTAGGCTCGGCCATGGGGGCTCTGTGCAGGACTCTCACCTGCAGGCCACCCCTGCACCTAGGGGCCACAGGGACATGTCACTGCTTCCAGGAGCCTGCCTTAGCCCCACCAACTGGACTTTTAGCGGCCCAGTCAGCAGTACTAACCAGAGCCGCAAGGTCCCTTTTCAACCAGGCGTTCCAGTCTAAAACCTGATGTCTGGCAACTCTAGCTTGCTCCCACTGAAAATAATGGGAGTTTTGCAACAAATTTCAATGGGAGCAAGATTAGGCCCCTCTGCAGAGGGACTTTTCAGCTCAGAAAGCTCACCGACATATGCGACTCAGCTCTATTTCCCCTATCCTATATCTAGACACTGATTATACACAAACACCATTTCCCAGGGTTGCCAAATACTTATATACTTTCTATTTTCAAAGTGTGACTATCTGTTTTTTTTAGAAAACTTTAGAAAATTTCAGTTTGATAAATTGTTTTCCCCCCTTGAGATTATAAATGCACATGCAATTTAACTACAGTTTAATGGAGACATTTGACTGGAACATTTCCTTTGGTTTGGGGACTTTGACAAAAATAGTGTAATGACACCTTAATTCATAGAGTCACATTTCAAGGCCAGAAGGGACCATTAGTTAATATTGTCTGACCTGCTGTGTGACAGACCACAGAATTTCCTCCAGTTACTCTTGCACTGAACCCCACAGCCTATGTTTGACAAAAGGCATTTGAAGACATTAAATGATGAGGAATCCATTACTTCTCTTAGCAGTTTGTTCCAATACTTAATGTTATTGGTCTAGTACCTCAATGCTGCCACATCAGAATTTTTGTGCCAGCCAACCCGGGACTACCTCTTTTCAGCCAAAGAGCAACCAAAGTAAAATGCATCCTCCACCATGCCCAAGCCTCTCACCTCCCCCCACCCCCCGCCAAGCCTTAACCCATTTGTCAAACCATGCTCATTTGTCTGTGCTGACTGGAAGGCATGCACTTTTATGACCTTTGCAAGACCCCTAACATTTGCCTGCAGCAATAACTAATCTATACATAATGTGTCCAAAACTAGCCAAAGGCAAAGAGCTCCCTCAGTGGCCTCATTTACACTAGGAAGAAACTGGACACATACTGCTCCACCAGCATAATCTACAGCTTAGATAGTCTTGGGAATCATGACTACAGTGCTCTCTAACCTACAGTGTGGGTAATAACACTTCAGTCCTATCTACAACTTCCACTCTACTGGGTCCAAGTTACTGACAATTTTAGAAGGCCTCTGATACATCTTGATATGCAGCCCATTCTACTACTGGTGAAATTGCATTGGTGGTGAGTTAATGCTACAAAGTTGGCTAGCATAGATGCAACCACTAAGGGAGACAGAATAAACGAGACTGTCATTTGTAAGCCACAACATTTGAGATATAAACCAAGGGGGGAGAAAATTTTTTTTTTTCAGAAGTGAATTACATCTTTTTTAATCCTGCTAACGTCTCATCCTATTTGCTTCAAGACTTTCCAGAAAAATTTCTACCCTAGCATAAGAGATCACGAGACATTCCAGACAGATTCTCTTAGCTCTGGCAAAGGGAGGTAAAGTAGTGTGTGTGCGGGAGGGGGGAAAAGGGGGAGGGAGAAAGAAGACACACCCCACCAAGCTTATGCTGGAAAACTAATTTCAATCTTAACTATAACTACAATAGTGGCGCTCCCTGGTATCTTATATTTTTGTATAGCACCTACAAACTCAAAGAAACAAAACAAATGCACATAGTATGCAAACCTTCCATCTTTCACACCACTGAAATGCAGCCTGAGCTAGAAGCCAAGAAGCAAATGATGCACAGCATACTGCATGCGTGAAGAGCACAAATTCTCCAGGTGTATTTAAGCAATGCTTTGCTCCCTCGTATTTCATATTCCCCTTCAATTTGTTCTTAAAGAGAAGTTTCAGTGCTGAATCTATGACAAACTACTGTAAGAAACTAGATCAAACAAGTTCTGGCTTCACTGCAGGATCAAGTCCAGTGTCTTCTGTTGTGAGTTGGGAGGGGGGGGCGGGAGAGAAAGAAGAGCAACCAGTCTAGTTCAATAATAATGCCATGAGGTTATAGTAACATCCTTTGGGATGCCAGAAAGCATGTGACAACAACATATCAGCACAGGTATAACCATTATACTTCTAAGGACATTTTTATATGAATATTCTCCTCCCCTCCACCCCGAGTTCTCCTGTGAAGCCATCTTAAAAGAAAGCCTTATTCCTGAGAAATATACCAGCTGTCGAGAGGTGGGAGCAGTTACATTCCTCAAGACTCGTGTCAGCAGGATGGAGATAATCAAATCATTTGAAAATCGCAGTGTCTGCTTCAAGTTTAAATTCAAGCTTGGCAGAATACATTAGTCCTCAGCACTTACTCCTTATTAAAGGCCCACTGCAGTGCTAAGTACTCAACTCTCACTGACTTCAGTGAGACAGAGCTTGCAACAACATTCAGGATCATGTCCCAATACTTCTCAGAGCTGCCTCTTCATGCCAGGGCCACCTAAAACATTGCCTTGCTGGAAAGTTCCCTTTCCGAACAGAAGCTAAGTGCCTCTTCTATAGCGTATTCCATCAAAGGAAACACAGTGATGTGTTTTTCATACCATCTTCACCCTTCACATCTAATCCCAACATCCATACATTAATAGATATGATCAAATGGATACAATGAACCTCCCAACGCCATCACAAAGCAAGACAATAGTGTCTTCATACACATCATAGTGCTGACATTACACACTGAATAAATGGTAAAATTATTCAGATTAATGCTGTATGAATTCTGTACCAGCAGCACTGCCCTGAACAGAGACTGTCAGCTCAGCTCTCTTCCATTGCTGCTTTTGTTTTCAATAAAACAAGACCCAATTATAAATACAAAAATGGAAATATTATAGGAAAACATTAAAAACATCATCATCTCTAAAATGGTTTTGCAAGTACTGAGTGGGAAGTATTTCAAAACCGCTATCCAAAAGCATCAGATTATCAAATCTCACTTCAGGTAGATCATAAATGCTGGTAAGGCGGATGCTGCTAGCATGCATAAAGGCTTGCAAGCAGTTCAGCATTGAGGACTGACAAGAGGGTAGTGCTGCCTACATTTTTTGCAAGACATCTTTTCTAGCTATCAAAACCTTTGTTCTCAGAGACACTAAGGCGTGCATTTTCAAAATTAGTGTATCTAAATGGTAAATTAAAAACCAACACAAAGAAAGAACAACTGCAGGGTCACAACAAAGGGGAAAGGGTTATTTCATGCTCAGTTAATTCTCATCCATATTACAGGAACATTCCTTTTCCCCCTGCCCCCGGCACTCAGAAATGCTATTTTCTAGTCTCTCACCATATTCATGTAACAGAGAGAGGGAACAAAGGCTTCCAGACATTACCTGAATCACAGGACAAAACAGCAGACAAGGGAGATCTCAAAAGGCTCATTACCATGGAATAGAATATCAGGCCCAACTCCTCTTCGAAGAGCACAAGCTAGCCCTCATTTTTGCCTTCTCTTTTAAAAAAAAATAAATAAAAATGCTCATCTGACATTCCTGGAGAGGCATTTGATTGTTTTACTGACCATCTGAGGGATGGGAATAAACTCCACCTCTTCTCTCCCATCTCCTCCCAACCATCATCAACAGAGACCCAACCCTGCGCTACTAATGGACAGGCAGAGAACAGCATCTATGTACTTCTTTGGGAGAATGCATACAGCAGGGCAGCAAAGGAGGAGAGCTGGGGTTTAAAACTCAGCATGTCCAAATATCCTGGGACCAAGAGGCATATTAAAAATAAAAAAAGCAAGTGTCAGATCACTGTACTGAGCATGGTAACTGAATGAATATGAAATGATGTGCTTGTACAAGACACCCAAATAGGGCTGCGGGGTCTTGTCATCACACACAGCTCTGCCTTCCTCCCACCCCCAACACGCATATCACATGATTTATTTTGTTTACAGACATATTTAAAGGCACCCACCCACAATGATACCTGAAAGCACAGAATTCTTCTTGGAAGAATGCACCTTCCCTATGGTTTTCAAGAGAAGGAGGGGAATACAATTGTCCGTCTCTCTCTCTTTTCTGGAACGAGCGATCAGCAGGTCAACACAGAGGGCAGCAAGCTTGCTGCACTTTTGGCTATATGACTGGCTCAGCCCTAGGGCAAGAAAATAGCAGTGGGATGTAGGGGTTGTTTTCTTTTTCTGCCCCAATAACCTAATTAGGTTCCCGAGCAGCGCTAGCAGGATAGAAATTTCTTCACGCTACACTGTCTGTTTGTGTTTGATTAATGTACATCTTCCCAGGGCTCTAATCATGCCACAGGCAATGTGATGGCCAGCGCTCTATTAACAAGCATCTATGCCACTGCAGACAGCAAGAGGAGAGAAGGAAAGGGAAACACTCCTTTAAAGCCTTTCCCTTGAAACTGTCTAACGGCACGAAAGAGGTTATGATGGTTTGCTCTAAATGCTGTTCCTAACTCAGCTCCACATATTTCCCATGTCACTGTGGTTGTCAAAAAGATGGAACTGGCTAGAAAAGTGGTGAGCAACCTCACACACAAATCAAAAAGGCCCATTCACCACAACTTCAGTGCTCCTCAGCCCAGTTTGTGTCAATACCAAATTGCACTGACAAATTACAATCTGACAAAACCATGATCTCATCATGGCTACAGAAGGAATTAATGTAGGGCACAGAGCCAAAAGAATCCACTCCTACCTCTAAATCTATCTGTTCCACGGCTCTAAATATGCAAACAATTCCCATCCATACATTCCCAGGGAATGCATTTTCCATGCTTCTAGATTTTTTCCTGTGGTTTTCACTATAATTTTCTAAAGATTAGTGGCTGTATTTAGTGTGGTCTTCAGCTCTGAGACATGTGCCTTATTCTCATTTTTGAGAGATTTCAGAAAAACAAAAAAAAAAGACTCCAGCTCTAACAAGAGGGAAAAAACACAAAAGGTGGCCAGATGCTCAGAAACTCACTGGCCAGCACCTCATTGCACACAATCCCAGCCTACCCTAGAGAGCAGAAATGAAACAGCCAGTAATGTTTAACCTGTGCTCTTCAAAACACAAGTGTCCCAAGATAATGAAATAAGAAAAAAACAAAAAAAAACTTAAAATCCCAAAGCAGAGCCTGCACAGGAGGGAGGGATAGCTCAGTGGTTTGAGCATTGGCCTGCTAAACCCAGGGTTGTGAGTTCAATCCTTGAGGGGGCCACTTAGGGATCTGGGGCAAAGATTGGTCCTGCTAGTGAAGGCAGGGGGCTGGACTCAATGACCTTTCAAGGTCCCTTCCAGTTCTAGGAGATTGGTATATCTCCAATTATTACCTATTACATCTACTTTATTCATGCATCACACGTGCCAGAGAACCACCCTTCCCTTCAGAACTGGAGCAGGGTGTCAGAAGACAGGCTATTTTTAATACTGATTGTTTGTTTTCAAGTCAAGAATTCCTAAGTCTCCTCACACACCCCCACCACACCCACTGACATTTGGACAAAAATCTATGCAGTAAAGCGAATTTACCAGAAACACTTTCTTAAAACATTGATCCTGATATTCAGCATCTTTGACTTCACTAAAGAGTCATCCTGTGGAAACAGTCCCAGCCTACAGTAGTAGAAGCAATGAGGTCTAGCAGTTAGAGCCTAAAACGGCAAGTCAGGACTCAAGATCCATTGCTGGATCTATTTCAGTCTGTGCACCTCTGTTTGCCTAGCTTTAAAATGGGGATAGGTACTTCTGAGGGATATTTGAGGTTCAAAATGTGTTTGCAATCCTACAAAAAGTGCAACACTGGGAAGTATTACTACAACCTTGCAACGCTCTACTTGCCCATTCACACAGGGAAAATTTTGGTTTTTTAAATTATGTAAAATATTTCATTTTACATCATTAGTGTAAGGGTCAATAAGCAGATCTTATTCTAATCTATTATTACTATAACTCAGTGGTTACATTTTCAGGCCCCATATATCAAATAAAAAAAACCTGTGATGGTACCAGGAAAATACTGAATTGTCTTTTCAGTCTGAACCATGAACCTTAAATGCTAAATTACACATCGTAATCTGTAGTCCATCAAAACTGAACCCCCCCCACAAAATACCTCCTTATTTGAAAAAGTTAGATGAAGTTCAGTGCTGTACCTCAGGAAAAATGGCAAGTAGCATGGGAGTAGGTCATGGTGCTGTACAAGCACCCAGGAAAGGGTCTATCATGGGAGGAGATAGAAGCTTTCAGGGGATCTGAGCACAGGATAAAGTGACAGCATCTTGGAGGGTTATTACATGAGAGAGGAAGACACTGGGTTTAAAGAGAGATGACACATGCAATTCTTGAACTCAAAATTCAACGTGCCCGATTCTCATTTACACAAAGGCTTATTTTACACTTCCAGAGCAGAGTAACGAGCCTTTGTGTAAGTAAGAATCCGACCAAGTGTGTTCAACACTTTCTGAAATACTATATTACCAGAACCACATTGCTACCTAAAGCTACAATACACTGGACAATTTTTGGAACCTAGTTCCCACCCCAACTGAAACAGCCCAAATGTGACAACTTTCAGGACATGTGAGGTTCCCCTTATATACTCATTGTGGGAAAGGGCAAAGTCAGAGCTAATGTTTCTGAGGGGAAGGATAGCATTATCCAGCTTGGTTTTTATTGTGATCGGTTATATTCATTTTAGGGCTAGAGAGTAGTGGACAGCTTTACTTCTGGCTGACATCGGCAAGAATTAACCACAACTTTTGATTTATAACAATATATTAGTTTTCATCACAAAATAAAGTGATTAAAAACTTTTGGGGGAATAAAAGGAGCCCAGAGTGTTCTTCTCATGTTTTATTGCTGCTTCGGGGGATTAAGGCAGATGCCAGGATATGGTGTAAAAGAAGGGGATCCAAGAATCAACACTCATACACCCCTCTTCTTATCCAACAACCCTGCTCCCCAATAGCTCCATCCACTGGTGCCCTCTGTGCCAAATTAAACCTCCCAATCATGCAAAAATCTGATTCAGCAGCCCATGATGCCATGGAGCAAAGAGGTTCAGTGCAGCTGGGAGATAACAGAAGTTAGCGATGGCTGTGATTTATTAGATCATTTAGTCCATGTCCGCAAACAATGCAGGGTTGTTCTCTACAATCTAACAGTTTCTAGACCCCCGAGGAAGGGAGAGAAAGAATGAAGGGCAAAGGGATGCTGCTCTCTTAAAAATAAGGAACACTCCCCCCTAAACTCCAAAGTAGATGTTGCTTATAAGCCTTATAGGTTAGCCAAATTCTATTTTCCTTTAATCTTTCTGGCAGTTATTCATGTATTTCTAAAGAATGGGGTCAGTGGTGTCTATAGCTCAGTACCCATTTTGCATGGATCACCCCTCTTTTGAGTGTAGAATAACATACACTTTCATATTGGCCTTTGTTTCTCCCGTCGCAGCCTTTACTGATGAGATGCTTTCCTGCTCAGGCACACATGAGACATGAACCCTGCAAACAACAAGCAGAACTCTGCCGGTTTTCCTAAGAAACAGCATTAGCAGCTCTCTGCTGGTTAGGATGGGATATGGTAAATATTTATGCGGAATTCACAGACCTTTACCCCAATAAGGAGCCAAGCATGGGAAAAGAGCAGCTTCCCAGAGCTCCACACAGCGGATGTGGAGAGGTCCCCAAGGAATGGACTCCACATCTAAGCAAAAAGCTGCAGAGCAGCTACTGAGAGTTCTAGTTCTGATCACTAATGCCTCTAGCTTGCCTTTTACAACTTTCTGCTGGATTTCTACCAATGTTACAGCACATAAGGCTTGGGTCTGCATGGTACTGAGCATCTTGAGCTTCAGTGCCACTGGAGAGGGCTAAGCACACATCCCAGAATCAGGCCAGTACTGAAGGAACATCCAACTTTCAGTCACAGCTGTGTCCAGATTTTAAAAAGGACTTTGAAAAATTTGAGAGCATGGAGAAGATACCCTAAAATAATATTTGAGGACTTGCAGTGAGATACTTAAAGAGTTCAATTTGTTTTAGTTGATCAAAAAGACAACTGAGAAGTGACTTGATTACAGTGTGTAAGGCCCTTCACAGGGAGAAAACATTGGGTACAAGGGCTCTTTAATCTAGCACAGAAAGACAGAACAAGAATCAATGGCTGGAAGCTGAAGCCAGGCAAATTCAAGTTAGAAACTAGTCACTAATTTTTAACATTGTTCCTGTGGTTCATCTCCCTCAAACTACCAAAGGAAGTGGCGGATTCACCATCTCTCAATGTCTTCAGATTAAGACTAGATGACTTTCTGGAAGATCTGCTTTAGCTAAACACAAGTTAACTTGTCTTTCACTGAAAGGTATTAGGCTAAATATAGGGATAACCGGATGAAATTTCATGGCTTCTGAAATACAGGATGATCTAATGGCCCGTTCTGGTCTTAAAAAAAAAATAAAAAAATAAATCTATCAATCTATCAGGGCTGCCCACAACAGAACTCTATTTGGTAACAAGTCACCACCACTAGATAATTATGATCAGCTCATTAAAAAAAAAGAGAGAGAGAGAGAGAGAGAACATAACAGCACTAATTTGCTCTGTAGTGAGATATTGAACTAGGGCTGAAACTGAGTCAAGTATTTGATTTTAAAATGTTGTGTCTGTTAGAAAATCTCCAGCTGAATAAATGATTAAGATTCCAAGACTGCCAAAACAACAATGTTTTTGCAAAAGCCCATCTAACTCCCATATTCTCTACCACCACTTGGGATTGCAGCTTTAACTTGTATCATTAAAGCTCTGACTGAGCTTTAAAGTGACACAAAGCTTGCAGGTTATCACAGCATGTGCTTGTAGAGATACCAGTATTCAAGTAGTCAGCAATTTCTTAAGAAATAAAAATTAAAGTTACAGATGTGGAAGACTGAAAAGCTCAACGTGGCTGTGATAAAGAAAAACCTACAAGTAAATAGAGTTGTTTAAAAATTATGGAAGGATAGGAAATCATTTTTTAAGTCTATAAAAAGCCTTAAGACTAATGAGACTACCATGCAATAACACTCTAATGTATAAAACATTTACCTTTATGGCTCCATCTCCTTTAGTTATATCACATGTGATGTGGGAAGCAGACACCTGTATTTCCTTATCACAGTAGGAAAGGAATAAAGTTTATAAGATCCATATCTTTGTTTTATTATATAATGTACTGTGGCTCCACTCAGGATGCTGAAAGCTGGCCTATCAATAGCAACTCTTGCATCAATGGCCAACAAATCAGTGTCATTTATATTGACTATTCTGGGTGCAAGTGATGCTGCTTTCAACTACCTGAAAGGGGGTTCCAAAGAGGATGGAGCTCAGCTGGTCTCAGTGGTAGCAGATGACAGAACAAGGAGTAATGGTCTCAAGCTGCAGTGGGGGGAGGTTTAGGTTGGATATTAGGAAAACCTGTTTCACTAGGAGGGTGGTGAAGCACTGGAATGGGTTACCTAGGGAGGTGGTGGAATCCCCTTCCTTAAAGGTTTTTAAGGCCCGGCTTGACAATACCCTGTCTGAGATGATTTAGTTGGGAATTGGTCCTGCTTTAAGCAGGGGGTTGGACTAAGATGACTTCCTGAGGTTCCTTCCAACCCTGATATTCTAGGACAATGGTAAAAGACCTCAAATAAAGCTGGTTTTGCACACTTTAAAAAAAAAAATCAGTAACTTTAACACAGGTCGCAGTTTGATATACTATAAATGTCAGCTATAAAAAAAAAACAAGGAAAAAAAACCAAAAAACACCACACCACACACCTCTCAGCAGGATGCTAAGCAACTTCGCACAGTCCACAAGACCAAGTCAATCTTTTTGACATACTTGAGAGTTCATATGCTTTTAAATATGAAGAGATGGAATAACTCTCCATTCAAAATGCTACCGATGAGTATCCTCAGTAAATATTAGAGACCAATTCCCACTCCTTTTTGTTAAATACAGTTGGGTTAGACAGAATAGAAGAGTTCTTGGTTCACTAAATTTTCATTTTTTTTCCACCCCACACATAAGATGCAATAGAGTTTTTAAACAAAAAAGTCTGCATACTGTACTCAAAACTGTATTTTTCCATTACAAAACACATACAGTACAACCACTTTTTCCCCCTGGTCCACTGCTGTCCTGTTTGTAACTCATAGCCTTAGTTTTCCTTGAGATGGGTCTATGCCTTTGTTCCTCCCACCTCACAGCACTGCAACTAGTCCTCCAAAAATGGCTTCTGACCACAAAGACACAAAAATGCTGCCAGCATTGCAGCTGTCATCCAACACACTTGTTCCATTACCTTCGAGTCACTTCCTTCATGCCACTTGTAAAGCTTTGCACATTTTAAGCATAGAGAGTGAAATGTGGAGCAAATGTGTCCTCTTTGCCACGCCTTCCCCATGCCCCAAAGAAAGTATCTATCACTTCCTTTAAGAAAGCTGCACCCCACTGCAGTATTCCATAATCCACACTACGGAGAAAGCAAACATTTTTTGGCTCTAAAGCACTGCAGCTCTGCCACTTTTGCCATACTTTTCAAGGACAGCAACAAATGCCTTGCTAAACAAATGAGTGACAGTCAAATATTCTATTTCGGGATTTGAAACTTGTTGCATTACGTGGCACTTAAGTCAACCAGTCTGAGTAAGTTCAAGACAAAGGCCTCCTCCTAACAGACACTTCTGCAAGTTTACAGTAGACAGTTTCTAGAGTGGGTCAGGTAGAAGCAGAACGTTAAGATGCTACCATTGAGCACTTACGTGGCCTTTCACCAAAGAACCTCAAACACTGTCTAAAAGGCAAGTTTCGAGTTCCACTTCACAGACTGAGAAACTGAAGTCCAGAAAGGGGAAGCAACTTGCCCAACATCATAGTGCAAGTTAGTGGCTGAAGTGGGAATAGAATCCAGATTCTCAGTCCAGTGCTATAATCACTCCCCACATGGTCTTAAATCAGTACTGTAATCTAACAAGGACACTAGGAGAAGATCAGTGCTGTAGCCTATGGATACAGAAAAACTCTCAGAACGTTCAGACTGATGGAGGAAAAACCAAAGGACGCCTCAGTTGTACGCTAGAGTTGGGCAGTGGAGTATGGGGAAAGATGTAGAAGTCTCCAGGTTTCAGATACAAGAGAGGAATCTAGACAGTATTTAGGATCTTGGTGTGGAACGAGGTCCTTCTAGGAGGGCTCTAAAGTGCCCAGGTGTTTCGGTGAGGGTCCAGCTTCACGATTCAATACATGCAATGGAGGAGTGCGCCTGTACAACACAATTCATCTCAAGTTAACGAAGGCCAAGGGCTGGGTGAGGGAGGGCGGGAAGAAAAGAAAGCACATCTGAGCTGAGTGCTCACAAAAAGGACCCTATTTATCATTCACCTCACCGAGTGATTCACCAGGCAAATTCACTAGTTCTACTCAGTAAAACCCACTTTCTGGGCTCCATCTGGGCTGAGCACAGATCAGCCAAGTTAGGATTAGACCGGCAAGAGAGTCTACAGAGCCAATCATTACAACACTGAGCTACATCTGTCTCTTTCTTATGCATGGCTGCGTTAACTCTGAACAAAACCTGCAGTGCCAAGACATTTCCTTTCATGTAGTGGAAACCTTGAAGCTGTGTCCATGGTGTGGCTGAAACTGTACTAACAATAACTGTGCTTAAAACTTACAACTAATAGATATTAAATAGAATCTGCTGATCTGAGGAAATTGGGGAAGTGCCCAAGAGTACTAGCCTCTAACCTCTAAAGTGATGAGTCACACAGCAGGCTGCTTTAAGGCAACTCTATGGGGATTTCCAAAGAACAACGATAATATCTTCAAGTTTTGGTACAAATAATGGAAGTTTATTAATCCGTGAAAAGAAAGGAGCTAAAAAGTTATACAAAGTCAGTGACAAACCAACAGACCACAAAGCCTGTAGAAGCACAAAGCAAAGGATTTCCCTCCTGCATGAGAGCTCTAACTTGATTGCAGCCTTCACTTGCCTGGGCTGGCTTCTGATGCAGGACAGTGGTATATGCAGGGCTCCATTTAAAAAGGTCACATTTCCTTCCTTGATCTTTCATCTTGACCAATTTCTAAGAGGTATTAAATATTTTAAAACCCTCTAGTATGCAAATTTCTGATTACCCTGTTTTCCATGTTTGATTATTGTAGCAGTCTTGCTGGAAAGACAGACCAACCAGCTATTCTAGGAATAGAAAATTATAGCAGATCAAGGATTGGTACTTGCTATATTCAAGCTGAGACCACTGCTGAAGCAGCATGCTAAACTAAGGCTATGGCGCGCCAGCGCTGGGAGAAAACTCTCCCAGCGCTGTCCACTGGCGCATTTGCAGCGCTGCAGAGGGTGTGTTTTCACACCCTGCTGCAGCGCTGCAAATTTGTAAGTGTAGCCAAGCCCTAAAGGAACTAGTGACCATTTTATAGATCGATATCTCACGAAACAATCAGAGAGAGAAATAAACGCTGAAATGCCCAGTTACCCCAATGGTAACATCCCCCCCATCCAGAGCAAGTTATCCAATAGCAGCAAAAATCTTGTCAGAAATAAAGAGAGGATAGGAAGTAAGAGACAATGGCATGGTTTTAAGATCCAGAACCTCACTACAGCACCAGCCAGCGTTAGAAACTCTTCAGCAGACAAATACAAATGCTTTCAAAGTGAATAAAACTTGTCCAAACACTAGTTATGGGCCAATGATCAGAAAGAAAAAAATGTTGGATCCTTGAGAAAGGATTTTCTCAACCTATTATGAAATCTCTCCTATTTCAGTCTCCTCCCAATAGTATAAATCAATACAGGAGAACTGTAGCGGCACCAGAATTTTGACTCCATAAGCAAGATTAAGTATTTTCCCTACTGTCATTACAATCTACCGCTTAGGTCACTAAAGCCTAGAGTCACTCCCAACTTCAGAATGCAGCGAGATCGACACCCCAAGGCAGCAATATCTGTATTCATACTCCCAGCCACTGAAAACGCAGAGATCCATCTCCCAGGGCACTAGTGGCTGCATTCACCTGCTTACTCCCAGGATGTGACAAGAACCAAACACCACTGCTGACATTTTGAATTCCTATATTGTCTGGAGACACTGGGATCAGGCGATAGATGCCTTAGAACTAATTTAATTCTTCTGTCACTCCTGATGCTGCAATGATTACAATTTTTCTCTGCATTGAGAATTTCGTTTGTCCCAAGCCAATATAGTCTTTTCCAGGGCTCTCCAGTCCCTCTGCCACAGCAATGGGAAAGATTAACATATCTCTAGCACAGAAATGATGCCATGGCAAGCAATCAGGGGAAAGGCAGGGAGAAGGGGGGTGGGGTGCAAACAAGGTGTTAGGGCTTGTCTACATGGGGAAATTTACTGGCATATTTTACTATGCTACCTCTATAATTATACTGGTATATACACCTGTGTGGACAAGCTTATTACAGAGAAAGAGTGTACACAGGGAGTTATACCCCTATAATTATCCTGGTAAATTTCCCTGTGTAGACAAGCCCCTAGTTTAATAGTTCCTGATAGATGATTCATCTGTATTTTTAATCTTTGCTCACTAGCAGAGAATTGCATTCCCCCCCTCCCCTTTGCAAGTTTTTCCTATTTTAAGCTTGGGAGGAGCTGTCCTCAAACCTCAATCACTGAACCAAGTTTAGACCAATAACTGAGATCATCTGTCAGCTAGTATTTGATAATTAAATGTATCTAATTAACTATAAGAGATTATCTGTATACTTCAATGTTAACTTTAAATTTGTGATTGCATCCTGTGTCATACCAGGACACAAACCCAGTTTATCGGCTGAAATGCTCTCAAGGACACTGGCTGCTCCTATGCCATAGGTCTCAGACACCTGTATATTTGCTAGAAGTTGCAACTCTCCCAACATTATATGGCTGCATTATTCAAATGCCAGCAAATAAACCTCTCTAATTCCCACTCTGCCCCGGTGCCAAACATACACATTATACAACTAGGGGAAGTTGCCCACAATCAAACCTCTTCAAAGGATGAAGAACGTTGTGGTTCCACGGTAACGTGCGAACAGCTGAACACATTCTTCATAGGTTATTGAGACAATCCAGATTTCCACATACAGGATATCAAACACAGATCACAGGTCAGAAAATCAGCCGCTAGTGTATTGACAAGGAAGAAAGGAAACATTTATTTTAATTAATTTATGAATAGCCTGCGTTAGGGCAATTTCCTTACTGTATTTCCTGCTCAGACTTCTGAAACAGTCTGATTAAATTTATTCATTCTAACGGCAGTATGGAAGTTGGAGCCACTTGGTTATTAAGTAAAAGTGTGCTTTAATCTAAAGCAAGTATCTCCAAACCTAATGGAAGAGAAGGGAGAGGGAAGGGCAGCCTTAGAAGATGAAATTAAATTGCCAGTGGGAGTTTGTTTCTGCACATTATCATTCCTCTGAACTGAGCTGACTGTCATCGAGAAACAGATCCTGGGGCCGTGGTGGTGGCTGGAGTCCTCGTCACTGGATGAGGACCGCCCCCAGATTCATGTTATTGCTGTCCCAGATTCACATAGCACTGAGATTCTGCACACACAGCTGGGGAAAGGACAGACAAGGGGAGAATGAAGGAGAAACGTCTGAATGATGACATAGCTCTAAATGGTTACTACAGAATTTAAAGAAATCCACAGAAAACACTGCTACCACTGTAAGCCCCAAGTATTTGAGCAAGCCCTTCATATCTACAGATATCTGTATAGAATTTATCACTGCATTATCTAACCTCTTCTGCTATCTACCTCCAAGGCAAACTGAGATTGATCAACTGGTTTCTGCTCTCCATTCCGAAGTCCTGCTTCGATCAGTTTAGGGATAGGGACTTCCATAGATGAGGTCCCTGAATACAGAACGCCTTGTCTGAAGATATCCAGAGTTCGGTTGTGGCTCTCTTCAGTGCTCCTTGCAAGACTTCACTGTACATCTGTTACTATAACTGCTTGTTCCTTTGTGATTATTTCCCTCCTTGCCCACTTGATAGATGGTTGTACTGGGGTTGACCTCAATTTTGATTTAAAATTATGTTTTTGTTCATTAAAAAAAACCATACAAAAACAAGAAACCCCCCACACCACACAGTGTTCCAGAGAGCTTTAAAATAAAAAAGCCCAACTTGTTACTGGAAAATTTTCCCACCATCCACCAGAAGCTTCAGCAGACAGAGAGAGAGAGAGAGAGAGAGAGAAGCTGGAGTTTTAAGTCAATGGGGTGATCCTCTGCAATTCCGCTACAGCTGATCCAGAGACTCCTAATGTTTAATATCTCAGGAAGCACAGGGTAGATCTGAAGGAGTGGTTTCCTCAGAACACAAACAGCAATAGGTGGAGCAGGAACTTAAAAGTGCTTCTCAAGCACTGTGACGTTCTTGTCAGTGGAATAAATAAGCAGCCTTGACAAAAACAGCCTCCCAGCAGCCGTGGAGCAATTAATGACAAAAATGGGATTCCTTTCAACTGGCTGAATTCCAGACAACAAGATCACTGAGAATTGAGAACTGCCTGCACCACAGACCTGTTGCGAGGTTATTTCCACCACCACCACCCCCAGCTTAACTGCCTGCTTCTGCTTCAGCAATGACCTAGGAACACTGCAACACTGCTGGGAAAAGCAGATAGGAAGAGTCTTTCTGGAGGAGGCTGACTGTCAAAATAAACACTGATTACAACACTAACTATTCCCCTTTCTCTTGGCATCTGCCAGCCAGTATTACTACAACCCACAACTGCAAGAGTAGTTGTAGCCAATTGTAAAGCGCATTTCAGACTCCCAGGGAGGTAGTGTTTAGTGCTTAGAACAGGACTGGGAGTCAGGACTCTTGGCTTCTGTTCCATGCCAGTCTGTTTCTTGCTATAAAATGGGATTGATTGCCCTGTGTAAACAGCCCTAAATACGGTAAAAATTGAAGTAGTATTAATATACCTTCACTGAGCCCAAAACCTGATGATAAAGCCTACCGGGGAAAAAAAACAAAAAAAACAAAAAACAGAGCTAAATATATGTCGTATAACATACATGGCTGTAACAACATTGGTGAACGGCCAAAGCAAACAATTTTACCATTTACAAATGATCACCTTGATTTTTAAATTCAACCGTCCATATTTTGAAAGGAAGTTATGGGGCGAACCAACCACTAACAGTGGGCTGACATCTTCCTGAAAATCCAATGTATAGATTTAAGCCACCTGAGCAAAGAATTTACACAGGGATTAACTAACAACAACTACACACACTTCTATCACATCATTCAGAGGAGCTCAAAGCACTCGAAATGATGCTGAACGCTCCTGTGGGGTACAAGGTTATCCCCATTTTAAAATGGAGTACTGAGGAACCAAAAGGTGAAGCAGCCTTTATCACACAGCAAATCAGGGTTAGAATTAGGAACAAAAACGAGGTATTGTGGGCCCTATCCCCATGTTCTAACTACTACAGGAATGCTGCCTCCCACTACAAAGAGGTCTGAAGCTCAGTGGTAGACAAGAAGCCTCTGACAGTGTTAACTTCCTCAAGTCTCTGTGCACTTTGACACCTTCATTGCAGCATGGAGTGACAGAATTAAAGAAAACCTAATTATAAATAGTTAAGATTATAAAAGGCTTTCAGTTGCATCCCAAGGGCACCTTATTCCATCAGCCAACAAAAGTGGAAACAAAATGATAGTATGCATACTACCAACAATCTCTAAGATCAGATCATCACCCACAAGAACCACTTCCGTTACAGAAACCACAGCGACTACACAGGGCAAACCACAACCTATCATCCTGTGTGTCTCAGCAGACTGCAGGAGCAGATCACCAGTGTGAGAGTTACAGATCACCATTACGGGATTTCTGTAATTCTTATCTTTGGGATACAGAATGCTCTGATTATCTCATAGATGAGCTCTCTCATTGTCCTGTTCACCTTAATTAATTCACATCACACTGGTTCCTCCATACTACACCTTCAGTTTCCAGTGAAACATATCCTTCCCTCACCACTTTTCTTCCAGAAAGCAGCCATTTAGGCTAAATTCCTGGTAACACGGCTGCCCAGCCTGGAGCAGAAGGGGGAAGAATGGCTGAAAATGTTTTGAGTTAATCAACAGTTCAGCCCTGGTATAAGTGGGTGTAAATCCTAAAGAAGCTATTGGTGAATTTGGTCTCTGGAGTCAACAAAAATTTCCAACAACAAGTTTTCCCGTCTACACATGCCAGCCAGAACCATGTTACCAAAAGGACTAACCTTGAAAACCAATGTACGACATAGGAAAGTATTTAATATCAACAGTGCTCAAGTGTCCCGTGCACTAGTGCATCCATTTAAGCCAGGGCAAACGGAAAAAACAAAACCACCACTGCCAGAAGGGACTGATGGTTCTCACCACCATGCAGCCCCTCTGGGCATGAATATCTACCCCCACATTTCAAACAGGCATCCATATACTTCCATGGTGTTGCTGAAAAGCACAGGTGAATGTTATCAACCTGAAAGGAATGTCATGCTCCAGCAAATTCTCTCTTACCTTAGATCAATGGGGGTTCTCACCCTTTTTAGTTAGAGGCTGCTGTTGTGAATGGCATAAGGGCAGCCTCTCCTATATCCTGTGGTTGCCTCCTATTCAAGTTCTCTCTCACTCATTTTCTATCCGTTTTCATTATCTTTTTCTTTTGCTCTTTGTTTATTGATTTATTTGCTAACTCTTTTCCTTTCCCCCATTTCTAGTAGCTTCAATCACCTTCCCCCTTCATCAGAAAGTTGTGTGTTGCTGGGCATGGGATAGGACATCTATTGGTGCCTCTGCACTGCAGGAGTGCAGAGAAAAGACACTTGGTCTGAGCCTTCATCCCAGAACATGCAGGAGCAGTTGCCAACCAGCTACATTAGGGAGCACAATCACAGCAAGAAGAGAAGACTTGAAAAGGAGCCACCTGACACTTTATATGGACCAGCAGGTTGCAGCATGTGTGTGCAGGTAGGTGCGCTGCCGAATTGAAGATCCTGCACCTTACCTTGCACTGTGCCCCTCCTGAATGGATCTAGTGCTCCCTCAGTGAGATCTGGCCACCTTCCTCCAGGCTGGAAAACACTGCCTTAGGTCAGTTCACGCCTTCCAACTACTATGGAACTGTTCAAAATTGCATGAAAGCATACTTAACTCCTCATAGGCTTCTGTCTCTCTACACTGGGAAGTCACCCAAGTGCTCTGGCATGCAACTGCCTGCAATATCACGACCCAGGACTCAGTGCCTACAAACGAACTTGAGATCAGTTTCAGAGATAAACAGGAACTTTGTTAGCTGAAGTGGTGCACGCAGCTTTAAAGAGAAACATTACTTGGATAAGAAGAGTCAAATTTCCCCCATCTATTTCTTAAAGTCTGAAGCACACACTTGAAGAGCTCAGAAGCTGATTGAACCAACTCAAATGTCCAGCCCCAGCAAAACTACACCTTGTTCATGTGGGTATAAGCAGGCTAGACACTCCATTGTCCTGGGATTCTCCCTTAGGCAGCTAGCACAAATCCTGCAGCCTCATTATCAGTACCAAGGCAGGCCCTTTTTGTTCATTCCCACCTCACACATAGCCAGTGAGTTCAGATCATAAATGCCATAATTTTGCTGAGTTGTTTAAACAAATGGGAGATGCACTTTGAGCTTCTACAAGTCAGCACATCCTGTTGCAATCCACAGGTTCACACAGTGGACACAGTGTTTCTGACAGACAGAGCAACACTTCAGCCATAATCAGCAGGTCACTTGACAACAGGTAATTGACAAACACAATAATGACCCTGATAGATGAGATTACCCAGAACTAGATTAGAACTTGAACTGTCGCTAATGTGTGGGACCCCACCTGCAATAAATCAATGCCTCTTCCAGCTTGGGTACTCAGCCCCGAGGACACTGGTCATTCACCATCTCAATTTTGGCGAGTGACTTTCTTAATTCAGTCTAATTTACACTGAAGAATCCAAAAGTTAAAGGATCCAAAAGCAAAGCTCAAAATAGCTCAGTGGACAAATTCTAAGAGTTTGCCAACAAATAAAAGAAACATCATCATGTACATAGGGTCAAACATTGCTAGATGAGCTGCACAGATATGCAAGATGACCAAGTTCCTGCCAAATGGGCTTACAGACCAAACAGACAAAATACAGACAGGGAAAGGGTGGGGGAAAAGGATGCAGCATAAAAGGAAGGGACAGAAGTGGGGATGTTTGGTGCACATTTTGTTTACTCCACAGTTTGTGTTTAATACCGTTTGCTTTGGTTTTACTATTATAATTGTGTTTACATTTAAATGTAAACAGAGGACAATGCTTTTTCCTGCCATGCTTGTTTTAAAAATATACATGGTTTAATTTTTTTTTGTTTAACACAAACAAAATTAAAAACAAACAGTCTCTTCCTGCCTTTTTCTTTATTTGCTCTTCTGTTCTAAGCCTGTGGCTTGATTTCTACAGCTCTTGGTGGCCTGTTTTGCATTTTATGCCTTCCCCTTTTTCATTATTTATTACATCTCTATAGACTTTATACCCCTTTTCTTGGTTTACTTATAAAAAGCCTTGCATCCCTTCCCTCTCCTCCTCATCGTCAGGCTGCTATTTTTGTGTGGAGACAATATCTGCATTCAGTCTTTGGAATAATTAAGGGCCTTAGTTTTGTTAAAGTGAGATTTTAAATTTGATATACATTTTTAAAGCCTAATGGTTATTTCCAGGGCAGGATTGTAGAGTGCCAATACATGCAGAAATGCTGGCTTGGCTCGAAGAAAGAGTTTGTCTCTCTGAATTCGTACTGGCCTCTCTTACATACATAAACCCAGACCTTGCAAAATAGATAATGGGGGGGGAGGGGGGCCTCTTTGGCCTGGTCTACCTCTAGGAGTTAGGTCAACACAACAACATTGCTCAGAGGTGTGAATTATCCCTAGCACAGTGCATGGCAGCTAGACCGACCTAACCCCTGGTGCAGATGCAGCCTCCATCAACCTAGCTACCGTTTTTGTGGAAGGTGGAATCCCTACAGTGACAGAAAAACTCCCTCCTCTGTCACAGTAGTTAGCGTCTACACTAGGACACTACATTCAGAGTGTAGACATGTCTATCCTACAGCTGTATTACATGGCCTTAACTGGGAGTAAAGCTTCCTAATTTTTAGCAATACTAATGGGAGGCTGCTACAAGAAACTCACCAGTGATGAGAAAATGATCAGCATTACAAACCTAAGTTACATATCACCATGCAATATGTCAACTGCATTATGTTCCCAAATCTAGAAGCGCAAGGAGGGGACACCAGTATAACCCTTATTGATGTTAAGAATTTAGTGCTGGTGAAAGGTAACGACTTGACAGCCCTGGAGACTGAAGTCTTCTTTTTACGTACAGAGCACTAACACCATCTGCAGCAGAAGTCCAAACTTATGCTTGAAACAGGTCTGCCAATATATTTCCCCTCTAACCCGAGAGCCACACCTTAAAGGTACAAGTGGGAAAAATCAGTCCCTATTACCAAGGTAAACCATGGCCTTGCTCCTGATGCTATTAGTCGAGTGTCTGGTTAGTGTCAACTGTGCTGATGGTTTTGGGGGTTGGTTTTTTGCAATGTGGACACCTGTCATAGTGCCAACGATGCTACTACGAACACTGTGGATAGCAGTGAAACTGTCTAGACTCATGTCAAATCCACTCTGATTCTGCTTGGGAATGCTATGTGCAGCTACAGAAACAGACACCCAAGGCCCTCACTGAATAGGAGGGCCCATAAAAAGAAGGCTGAAGTGAGGGTAGAGTTGTGGACCCCTCATCCTGAAACATTCAGAAGACTAGGACACAGATGGGCATGAAGCCATCAGCCCTTAGGAAACTCCAGCTAGTAAAGAATTCTCCAGCACACCTCTCTAGCAACTGAAGCTATTGCAAGCACATCAAACCTGCCCATCAGTTTCTCCACTGGCTTCCGACAGAATATTGCGTCAAGTTCAAGGTCTAGTTCTTACCTTCAAGGTGCTCAATTGCTTGAGCCCAGCATAACTAAAAGATTGCGTAAAGCTCTGGAATGAAGACCATGGTCAACTCCTCCACTCCACAGGCACAATGGCGCTTGATACCATATGGTAAATTTCATCTGTGCAGGAAACAGAGCTTTCTCGGAGGCTGGTCTGACATTGTAGAATGAAATCCGACAGGAGTTGAGGACTCACAAACCTCACCACCTTCTGCTCTAAGTGCAAGGCACACTCCTCCTTCCTGCCTTCTCTAACACAGTCAGAAGAGAGGGGACATTTAAACACAAAAACGTTACCAAAACAAAACACTCCACTGCACATATCCTCTCCCCAGGGGAGAATTGTAAAAAAGAGAGAGAATGAACCATACATGATAGGTCATGTCATCTAATGCACTGCTGGAAGGCGCTCAAATTCTATAGTGATAAGAGCAGCATAAGAATCTTTTTAGATTAGATGAGATGAGGGTGGAAACGTGAAAGAGTTCCTCTGTCTTCCAGAGGCCAAGGGGAGTTTCAAATCTATTCCACACTATTAGCGAGAGCCCCCTAACAGGGGCCAAGGACTTCACCTTGCAGGAATCACAGCAGCGGGGTATGGAGCTGGGCTTCTCTGGACATTAACAACAGCTCTATCACCGTTCAAGTCTTTTGTTTCTACCTCTGACTAGGAGAGGTCTGGTTAGTGTTCCTGGCCCTGATTCCTGCAGACCTGGACTGGATGCAAAGTGATCTGGAAGGGGAAAACTTTACATCACCTTGCAGTTCCAGAGCCATTCAGACCTCCCTAAGCAGCATTAATTTATGTCACAATAGGAGTTACTCACAGAGAGAATTATACATCTTTGGCTAACACACGGCATGCTATTCCTGCCTCCAGCCAAATAACCACAATAGATGTTCCCAGCTCTATTAAAACTAGAAAAATCAAGCTCACCTCACTTTCAGTCTCTTTAGCAAAAGACATTGTGGTTCCTGTTTATCTCCTAGCTGACAGCACACATCGCGACTGGCACGCTATCCCGACAGCTTCAATAAAAGTACAGAATACAACAAGCACAGAGACTATCACCTCATACTCAAAATGAAATGGAGACAATACTGGACAGCATAAGAAAGCTTGCACCGATGCCCGTATGCAACTGGCCACCCTAAAACTAAGAAGGAAAGCTTCAATGACATCTGTCTTGCATGAGTACTAGATTTAAGGGAGAATGTTGAAAAAATAAATGAAATGAACACTGTGCAAATTGTAAGTGTAGCCAGCTATTCAGTAATACTGTTGCAGAGAAGGCCCTGAATTTCAGAGAGAGAAAGAGGAGAAGGGGTTATTTTGCTACCATTTGGCTAAAAGAGATGTCCCAATTACCAAGGGGACATTTAAACACCCAAAGAGAGGGGAAGCACATCTAAGCGGATTAGAAACAATTAAGGTTTACTTTAATATCAGGAGAAAAAAAACAACCAACAATTAAAAGCTTCACAAGGAAAATTGTGTGTAAATTCTACCTCCTCCCTGCCTTATTTTACAATTATGGTAGCACAGGCTATGGCACTATTATAAATAAAACCTATTTGACAGCAATCACATGGCAACACAGACACTCACTTCTTACCAAATATCTACATTCTTTACAGTACTTGAATAACCACACACACAAACCTGCACAGTCCATGTAACCATGCAATCTCCTTGCTCCAATACGGCTGGAGCGGCTGCAGGAAGAAAAATATAGGAACTGGGTTACAAAAAAGGAAAAACTCCTACAAACGTTTCTGCAGCATTGTAAGAGGCTACAACAAGGTTCTGATAATCGTTAAGTGACCAATCACAGTCCGCAAGTTGCTGAGTTTCAACCCAGTCCCTGCAAAGAAGAATAAAACCCTTATCTCGCTCAGCCATGTGTCGCCTGCCACAAACGGCAAGAGAGCTACGCCCAAAACCAGCCTGTTTGATTTTAGCTTGAGTCAGAGGGACTCTGAAGAGGCTGCAACCCTGACAGAAACAACAGAAGGAAGAAACTCAACACACATGCCAGTCTAAAGCCAGCATAACCATCTAATCTTAGCCTAGGACAGACCTGACAGTTGGAAACGTTAACAGAACATCACCAAGCCAAAACCATTCAGTACCAGTAAAACGGTGACAACTAGCAAGGAACTGAATAAACAGCGAAAGCCTGGAAGCAATACAAGAGCTAAATATGCATAGCCTGGTTAAGAGATAATTAAGCAAAGGGTGCATGATCATTTCCAAGGATGAAGGGTGCGAACACCAAGGATGAAGGGAAATTGTTTCATATAGTCCAACGGGTGGCAGGAATCAATCACGAAGAGAGAAAATCTACGCTGTTTAATAGTCTCCCAAAAGAGGAAGGGAGGAAGGGGAAGGAAGCCTTATTTGGTGTATTTAAGCTTCCGAATCCTTCCCACGCCATGAGATGTCATTTAGGGCACAAGGTTCCATTATCCCTATCTATCTTGGAACACTCTTTGCATGTCCTCTATGTCAGTGGTTTTCAAACTGTGGGTCGTGACCCAGTATTGGGTTGTGGAATGTAAGACACTGGCTCACGGCAGCTCTGGTCAGCACCGCCGAGAGGGCCATCGGAAGTCCCGCTGGTGGTGCTGCCCGGCTAAGGCGGGCTAGTCCCTACCAGTTCTGACACCACTCTGCGCCCTGTAAACAGCCAGCAGCAGGTTTGGCTCCTAGGCAGGGGGCCACAGGGCTCTGCAGGCTGACGCCACCCCGAGCACGGGCTCTGCACTCTTATGGAGCGGGGGGGAGGAGGCGCGGAGTGCCTGCGAGCGAGAGACTCGCGGAGCCGCTTGCATACCTCCACCTAGGAGCCGGACCTGCTGCTGGCCGCTTCGGGGGCTCAGAGTGGTCCGCAGTGCCAGGACAGGCAGGAAGCCTGCCTTAGCACCCACGCTGCGCTGCTGACCAGAAGCCACCTGAGGTAAGCTCACACTGCAATCTCCTGTTCCAGCCCTAAACCCCTCCAAACCCAGAGACCCTTCCTGCATCCCAAACCCCTCATCCCTAGCCCAGAGTCTGCACCCCCAGCCCAGACCCCCTCCTGCACCCCAACCCTCATCCCCAACCCTGAGCCCCCCCAAACCCTGAACCCCTCATTCCCAGCCCCACCCCACAGCCCTTACCACCCTGACCCCCTCCTACACCGCAAACCCCTCATCCCCAGCTCTGTTGGGTCATGGGCATCAAACAATTTTCTTCAACTGGGTTGCCAGAAAAAAAAACAGTTTGAAAACCACTACTCTGAGTCATTAAATCCCCAAAATTCTCTCTCCAAGTACTATTTGACACAAGGATTCTTTCAGTTTTCCCCTTCTCCAGTAGTCCAATAGCACCGATTCTCTGGCTTCATTCTTAACATGTCCCAGATATTTCCATCTTCCTTTCAGGATAGCTTTGAAGATAAGGCCTTAACTCACTGACCAGTCTCAGCATTTGTTATAAATTCATTTAACTCAACACCTAGTGTTTTCTTGAGACATTTATACACTGGGGGAAAATATGCTAGAAAGTGTCCCGTAGGAAACACTCCTACTTCGATGGGCTATAACAATAGAACTTGAAGATGCAAAACATCTCTGATTAAACAGAGCTGGGCTGACGGCTTGATGCATTTTGAGAGAGACTGACATCTCAAACTGGGCCAACACGAACTGGCTGCATTGCATACCTGAGCAAACCCAGATGCAGTTGCAGGAATATCTAGACTCCTCTGAGTATCTTAAAAAGAAACAACTAGAAAAAGGAGAAGGCTGTCTGTTTTTTGTGATTTGGCCTGTTGTCACTGGAGCAGCACTGAAACTGACTATTCCTATCTTTGTAACTTGTAAACTAGTGCCAGAAATGAGATCAACAGCAAGAGCTGTGAGCTAACCCTGCACAAAAAGACGTCAATCAGATATCACAAATAAAGTTCAAGGTGGTCACTGCTAAGTCAGTTGGGGGCGGGGGAGTGAAGGAGATTGTGCATATGGACAGCAGATTTTTTCCCTAATAGGTATTTAAGAAGCCATCAGTATGCAAAAGGCCCATAAACACAAACGAAGAAGGATGTTGGCTCATGATGCCGGCTCATAATGCCCACCCTGCTATGTTCATGTTTCTATTTGGCACACATGTGGATGCCTGAACTTTTAAAAAGGCACTCCATGAAAGAGTCAGGCTAATAAACATCACTAGCAACCCGAGAGACTTAAACCTGGAATATGCTTTTATATTCTGTAGGCCTAGTGACCTGCACTTAAGTTGCACCTGTTTTATATTCCCACAATTAGTAGCAATATAAATTTCTTTACCCTAATGGGACAGAGAGCCTTTCACCACTAAGTTGCCAGGACAGGGGTGGCCAAAAAGACACCACTATTTGAGGGTGTTTGGTGCCCTACATGAATGAATGCGTGGTCTCATTCCAATTCCTAGTGAGCGAATGTCCACATGATGAGAACACACCATCACATCTGGCACTTTGTCAACTGTCTCAGCCAAGGAACAAATGGGCCATGAAGACTGAATTACCCTCTCGCCATTAGATCAAGGGTTCCTCCAGGTCAGAGGTGAGGCAGAGTGGCAAGGCAAAGGACAAGCCTCCCCACACCTGCCATCGCCCATGCTGTACTCTGTCATGACAGAAAGCTTTAGTCTCCAGGGCTGTCAAGCCAGCATCTTTTCCCAGCATTAATATTTTTATTCAAAGCTTTTAATTGAATACTGCACACGAACATGCCTGGGATATGACAAAGCAGCAGGAAGTGGAAGTGCTTATGTTTTTGTACTGGCCATTCTAATGCAATGATGGAAAATATTTTTTGTTTTATTAACAACCAAATTCCCTGCCTTCACATACTGCAATATCCCCTTCACATACTGCAACTGAATTTCTTTTTTTTTGGTGTGAAGAGCCTATTGTCCCTACAGAGGTGCTGGAACAATTTTTAATAGTGGGGGTGCTGAGAGCCATTGAACTAAACTGTAAACCCTTATGATGGAAACCCTAGTTCCAGTACCTAGTTATCCCTATGATGTCTTAAGTTGTTTTAGGGAACACATTTCTTTTAAAATATATATATAAACAGAACTCTCCTTGCTGTGTATGAAAATGGTATGTTACAGCACTCATACAAATATGCAATTCAGTGTAATGCACATGCTCTGTAAAAGAAAAACAAGCCAGCATTCACAGTATTGCAGTTACAGTCCCACCTATCACACTAGAAAAAAATGAATATTGCAAAAATTGCAAATCCTCAATATTCTGAAAACAAACATGATAAACAGAACATAGTGGACCTGATTCTTGTTTACACCAAGGCCCCTTTATGCTACTCAGGCAGTTTAACACCCATTAAGGCCCCTTTACACTTCCAGAATAGTGCAAAAAGGCTTCATGTACATGAGAATCAGGCTCAGTGTCTCTTCTGCCCACCTTTGGAATCTACAAGGCTACTCTCAGATACTGGAAACTGAATAATGCTCCTGTCTCAGCTGCTTCAAAACCGATGTACAGATCACATAAGGCCCAAGTGGTCCAAACCTCACACAGTTCTATCAATCATTTTATGTCATCACTTCCAAACACACACACACCTACCTATGCACTAAAATTATCTTGTCTGAAAACCTCAGAGAAGACATTTTTCCTGGTTGCCTAGAAATGGAAATACAACTTAAATGCTCTCCTTCCTTCACATCATGCTACTGTCTCAAACACATATGGAAAGTTTGAAAGGAATTATTCGATGGCTCTTATACCATCCAAATCTCTCCTAACAGAGAGCAACATTCCAGCCCCTGTCCCTGAAGAACCCAATAAAGATAAAAAGGCTCAAAAACTGCCAGAGTAAAATGGTGTTTTACACAGAAGCCACGAGAATGAAGAAGTTACCTGAAGCAGACAATTGGAAACCACCACTATGATATAGTAGACACCTGGGCAGACATACCTGTTGATCAGGTATGAATCCTGTCTTCACCTGAAGTGACCTTTCCCTGAAGGACTACAACTAGCTGACCCAATCAAGAATAATGTCTGTAGCCTAAATTACATCCCCTTGCCAGGAAGCCCCAACCCTTAATTTTACCTGATTTTCTTGGGTACTTTGACCCTCTAGCTCTGAGGCTGAAAGAGGATCCCCTAATTCCTACAAATATGGATTAGCTGTTTTAAATGTTGGGTTAATTTCAACTGCTCAGGAATATTTACTGATTCCAAAATCAGTTTACTCCCACTTTCCTGAGCCTGTCAACCCCTCCCAACTTTTCACACTGTCACTAAATCCAAAAAGAAGGCAACCAACTTTGGAGCAAGGAAATGGTTTTTTTGTTTAAACAAAATCCTGTTTCATACTAACCTGTCCGTGATTGTGGACTGTGTGCCACTCATTGGAGCCCTGGGCAAGGAGTCGTCTTTTTATCCAATTTGCATTTTATTATTCTCGCAGGGATCTCCCCACATACGTTGCCCCCCACATATAAAGCAATGTTTGAGATCCAGCCTTGCTCCAGAAGAGACACGCACAGAAGGCAAATCGAGTTCAAAAACACCTTCGCTCAGTCAATCAGAATGTCCAGATCAAAGGGACTCTTTAAAAAAAAATAATCCAACAACACACACAAGTTCTCCCAGGGGCAAAAATTTCCCAAAAGGAAGAGAAAAATCTTCAAACGTGATAAATCCTCAGAGGGTCCAAACCTTTAAACGCCGGGGAAAGGGCGGTTATGGGGCGATCCTGATTTGCGCCTAAGAAACGCCTTTGTTGACTGGGCCCTACAAGGGGACCTGTGCCTCTGTTTACCTTCCCTGGGGTGACAGGGCTCCACTCCCAAACCACCAGGGTGTGTAATCCTATGGATTGGGGGGTCCCTATACACACACCCCCTATGGGGTAGGCTACACAACCCCCTGACGGGATTCCAGGGGGTGCGCCACGGCCGGTCACTCTCTCGGGGTGCCCCCTCCGGACGCCGGGGTCCCTTATCTGGGGGTGCCGGGGTGCGGCTCACAGCCCCCCCGCGCCCGCGGCTCCCTCTCCTCCTGGGGGCGCAGAGCGGGGCCCATGTCCCCCCCCAGCAGCGGCTGCCGGTGTCCCCCTAGGCCCCGCGGCTCTCAGGGCTCCATCCCCTGCAGCCGGGCTGGGCTCCAGGCCCGGGTCGCTCCGCTTCCCCTGCGGGGCAGGGTGGGGGGGTCCCCGGGTCAGGGGGACCCCCGCCCGGGTCGGTAGCGCGGCCCCCTGGGGTCTCTGCTCCGGGCCTATGGCGGGGGGCTCCGTCCGGTCCGGGGTCCGGGCCCGGTCCGGGGTCCGGTCTGTCCCCGCGGCCTGGAGGAGCGGGGTCCCCGGCCGGTCTGTGCGGCCCCGGTCCGGTCCCGGCTCGGTGCCGCCGGCCCGGTTCGCTGCTCTCGGGAGCCCGGTCCTGGCTGCTCCGGTTCCGCCCGGCTCGCGGGGCTCCCGGTGTCGCGGGGGAGCCCGTCCGGTTCGGGTCCGGTTCGACGCCGGTTCCGATCCCCCGCCCCGAGCGGCGGCGGCGGCGGCGGCTTTTTTTGTGTGTCTCTTACTTCTGCGAGCCGCCTCACCCCCCCCTCCCCGCGCGGATCCCTGCGCCGGTCGCCTCACCGCCCTGCCCGGCGCCTCCGCCGGGAGCTGGGCAGGCAAAGGAGTCCCTAGCTACACTCAGCCCGAGAGAGGCGAGGGGGGACCCCCGCCCCGCACCCTGCAGAGACGAGCTGCTCCTTAGACACAGCGCAGGGGATGCCAAGCTCCCCCACCCCGCATACCGGAGAGGAGGGACTCGGGACCCCCAGTGCACAACCCTGCAAGGGTCTGAAAGGACCTTCCCCATCCCTAAAGCTCGGTAGAAAAGGGCCCCCCTCCCCAAGGCAGTGCGGATAGGGAACCCCCCCCCACGAGCACCCCAGGGCACTGAAGAGAAGTAATCCCTCCACCCCAATGCAATGCAATAAAGCAAGGGTAGTCAAAGGTGCAAATTTCTTGGTCAAGGTCAAGACTACAGAGAAAATAATAATAATAATAATAAAAACCCAATAATGATAATAAGTAAATAAAAGCTGTCAGGATCCATTCAAAAGCATCTGGCGGTCCTAATTTGGCCCATGGTCCACCTATCAACTACCCCTGGAGTAAAGGAAGTGTCTCCCCTGAATGCACTCCCAATGAAACTATGGGAAACTGAGGCATAGCATCCAAGACCGGAAGGTACCACTAGCACTGAATGCACTGAAGAGAGGGGATCCACCACCTCAATCATATGCAGATATGGACCCCCACATCCCAAATGCACTGAAGCAAAGGGATTTCCTCCACCCCAATGCAATGTAGAGCCAGAACCTCTCCACGCACCCCTGGAATGCACTGAAGAGACAAGATTCCCACCCCTCTCCCCACCCCCATCCCGCACCCCCATGCACTGAAGAGCTGGGATTTTCCCATCCTAATTCATTGCAGAGATAGCCGCCCCACCTTATCCCTAATACAGGCAAAAAGATTGACTCCATGGTGATTTTTTTGGGGGGGTGGGGAATGGGTGCCTAGGAAACTCCTTCCCCTCTCACTGATGGGCAAAGTTTTCAGACATAGATGCCTAAAGTTAGGCTCTCAATCTCCATATTTAATGTTGCTCCCATTGAATTGAGTTGGAGCTGCGAGTCCCTAGCACCTCTGAAGAATCAGGCCCCAAGGTGTCTTGGGGGGGTGAGGAGTGCCCAAAACTGGAGACACCCTGAATCAATTACTCCTATTGGAAATTGCAGCCTTGATGGCTTCCCAGCCAGTACATGGATTCTCTGTCCTATGCTAAGAGCTAAGTATTAATAGCTATTTCTTTCCAGTGAGCTGCATTACCATTTGGTAAAAATATTTCTTTTGCCGCCTTCAAAGCTCCCCCTTAAGCTACACCTCATCAAGCGATCCCTCCTTTCCCCATCTCTATCCACCCACACCCTCCCTTTTCTGTACAGCTGCTCTATGCTTTGTCTTGTCATGTCTTATGCAGCTCATTATGTCTTTGGGACAGGGAGGGCCTATTGCAATAGCTGATGCTCTGTAACGTGTGAAATGGTGGCACTGGAGAACTATTGTGTGATACGTAAATAAATAAACTAAAATACAAGGGTACCCACAGTACCAAAGCAGGAATGGGAATAATAGGTTGTTGTAATTACCAGCGCTTTTTGTGGCTCTACATCACAGCGCTAAAGCCTCTCATCTGGGTATATGGCTTTGGTTGCACCTTGAGCCCTCCTCTTCTCTGCAGATGACATCTAATAGTTTTGTTGCCTGAGCGGTGTAATCCTTTGGGCTAATTCTGGTTTGGGGGCTTGCTGGCGGGGCGGGGGGTGCATGGGGTGGTAGTGGCCTGTGATAAACAGGAGGGCAAACTGGATGAGCTCTAGTCTTGCCTTCTGGTCTTGGATGCTTGGTTTTCTGATTGTTTCACTGGGAGTTATTCCTGTGGTTGGGGAGAAAGCCTACTACTGCCGACAGACCAGAAGGGTGCCATGCACCCTCGCCCTCTACCAAATATTCCAGTTAAGGGCCTCACCCTGCTCCCATTGACATCAAAGGGCACAGGATCAAGCCATAAATTAACCCTACTGCCCATTCTCACAGTTAAACTTCCAGGGACGTGACTCACCCTCGCTTATTTCCCAAAGAATCTCCATCTCTTCAGTCCCTAAAACTACCGCTTCCCTGATACACCTTTTTATGCCCCCCCCCCCAGCATTTATAGAATATACTAGGCTTGGGGAGAGGTTTAAAATTTGCTCATCAGTTTGCCCACTGGGTCCTGTGTGTGTGTCTAAACTCTCTTGTCAATGTCTGGTAGCATAGACTGTACAGGCAGCACACTACATATAATAACAATAAACCCAGCCGCTGAGTTCTGTATTATTTAACCCTTCATACCCACCACTCCTCCTCATCCCCACCCCATTGGGACCAAGCGTGCACCCAAGTGCCATGTTACTAAGTGCCAAAGATTATTACCCCACACTACAAGTTTATGAAATTCCATTACCATGTGTCATATTGCCAAGGATTAAAACTATTACCACGTGGTACCAAGGGGCAAGATGCCATGCAATATGCCATCAGTGCATGGCCCTGCTCCATTAGTAAAGTTTGGTGGCAGCATCTAGTCTCCCAAACTCAAGATCTTAGCAGCAATACTCTAATATCAGGAGTGCCTATCAGTCTTTTCTTACCAAATGCCACAGGATTGATGTACTCACAGCTTTTGCCAAGCACCAAACACTCGTGACAAGGCCAAAGCGACCCAGGACACTGGCCTGTTACCAGATTACTAGGGATACAGCACAGTGCCCTGCAGTAAATAAGCTACAGTACTGTTTTACCTTGTGGTATAATGTTTTTCACCAGGGATCTGGTTAGTGTGAGCCAAGAGACAGTATTAGCGTCTAATTAACTTCTTCTTTCAAAACAATTCATTGCAAGAGGGGAAGTGGGAAATGAAACCATGCTCTAGATGATGTATGACATTTGCATAGGCACCAAGCAGAGCTATATTTTCCTTGTGATTTCCTTTCAGCTGATGATGCTGATGTCATGATCTTAGGGAAGGTAGGTTTCTGGGAAACCCTGTGCTTTATGTCAGGGCTGGTAATTGCATATCAGGCTGTGTTGTCCTTTTATTTTATTTCTTGAACATATTTTATTGTGCATGATAAAATAATCACATTACAATAACAATTAGCAAGAGGAAGACATCACCAGCATCCTAGCCAATCTCAGAGGGACATAGCCTCCTAGCAAATCAGTCCACACCTGGATCAATCACTCGCTAGGTCTTTAAGTTGGTCTGGCTGGATTTTCATTTTTGGCCCATCATTGGCGATCTTATCATGTCACCAAAGCTTTTGGCAACCACAGCTGCTGGCCAGGTAGCAGCATTCCTGCTGAACATGCTTCGTAATTTGCTGGTCTTCCATCTTAATATGTCTGTAACAAAAAAGTGTATACACAAATATAGTAAAGAGAATGGACCTGATCCTCAGCTGGAATAAATCGGCATAGCTCCATCAAAATCAATGAAGCTAAATTGATTTACACTTGCTGAGGACTTGCCTCACTGTTTAAAAGAATCATTCTACAAACACACATCCCCGATAAAGACAAAGTACAGATTTCCATGTAAGACACTGTTGGGGAGATTAACTTTCTCTCGTAATGGTTCACATAGACATTTTAATTTTTAATTCAACAATTAAGAAGGGAAACAGCTAATCAAAACAAGCCCTTATGCAAGTACTGTTTATCTTTTTAGCAAGTGTTGATTTTGTTAGGAACCAACAGTGCATGCCTTCAAATGTAACATTTATTAATTTAATATCTGTGTTTATTTATGAGGTTTCTGCTGCTTGAGCAGTTTAACAATGTGAAATCCAGCAGCTAAAATCAATAAGCAATTACACTGTGCATTACCAATTAAAATAGATTTTTTTTTGCTATAAAAACCTCACTTAGCCTGCAATTTACAGTTAGTACCTTCATAGAAACATATATTAGAAATGGAAAAGGGCTATTAAGTTATCCAATCCATTTCTCCAGGGCAAAACAAGGTTGTTCTCTAAGGCATATTCTCCAGTGTCCAGACCAAAAGTAAATGTGTCACAGAACTGGGAACTTCTTTCATTGAAGGATGTGTGTCCCATAGATCAGAACGCCTCAGCTGGTGTTGCAGTAAAGGATGGTCTAAGGACAACTCCTCTGAGGCCTCTTATACTGGACTCCTGGAAATACAAACCCGAGTCAAAATGGTTACGCAATGTTTATTTCTGAAAAGAAAAGAAAGAGATCCAATCTACCTTACTAATATAGCTCACACTAGGAACCTGTTGCCATCTGCTGGACCATCCCAGCATCACAATTCCCACCTGAAAACCTCCCATCTGTCCAGGGGACCCATTTTAAAAGAAGATCCACATTTTTGCAATGAGTCTTTTAATCAAACTTTAGATTATGGAGTTTATGGGAGACCTAGTCAGCGCAGTTCACTGACACTCTAAGGTTCAGCTCTGAATTCACTACACCAGACCCTCAGCTGATGTAAATTGTTATGATTCCATTGACTTCGACTGAGCAAAAGCAATTTACACAAGTTGAGGATTGTGGTTTGTTTGGTGTGCCTGTGTATATTGTGACTTTTAAGCCTGAAACATGCTAACTGCCCCTACACACAATGATCCAAATCAACCACAAGAGCAACTTTGGGAGAATTATTTGAGCTGGATTTGCTTGCATGAGTAGTGAATCTGGATCAGTAAGTTAGAAAGTTTTTTGGAGGTGGTAAAAAAGTCAGAAAAAATAACATTTTGCAAAGTTTCCCCCCACACACACACACAAAATCAAATTTGGACAAAAATTTCATTTTTTGAAGTTTTTTTTTTTAAATAATAGCTCTATAGCTAATTAAAAAAACAGGAAAAATGTGCAAAACACTATTTTTATATGCTGTCAAAATTCTAGTTTTGAAGAATTATTTCTCCCTAACATTTCAGATGTTGAAAATTTTTGACCAGTTGTAGTTTCCTTATTTTTGGTAGCCAGTATATGCCCCTGTCAATTTGGCCGAGGTATTTATAACATTTCTGGCCATTTCCTTTCCATAATTCATTGTAGATTAAATATAAACATCTTTCTTTTGTAGATCTGTTTGGTTGTTTTCATTTGTATTATTCTCAAAAATATTAAGAAAGCATTACATTAAAAAAAATCAGCATAAGGAAGCATTTCAAGCTTTAACCTTGGTTTAGGTATAAACAGAGCAAGAAGTTTAATTAAAGAGATTCTGTTTATAAGGAATCTACGTCCTCACATTCTGTACATTTTTAACCGAGAGAGTAATTAACCATGAAATCAATTTACCTACAGATATGATGGTTTCTCCATCACTTGCAGGATTTAATTCACGACCTGGGTATCTTTCCAAAATATGGTCTAGCTCAAACAGAAGTCATTACCTTCAAGGAAAAATCATGGGTGAGGTTCCTTTGGCCTGTAATTACAGGAGATCAGACTACATGATCATATTGGTCCCTTCGGCCTTAAACTCTATTAATCCTAATTCCATTTAGGGTAGAAGCATGTGTGAGATTTTGAGTCGAGAGAGGTTTACCCCTACCATCCCCAGTAATCTGTGGGATTAAGGCCTCTCTCTCAACCTCAGCTGCTGTTAGGTGATGGATTTAGAATCGGTGATAGAAAACACTAATATTTTACATTTAAATTACACCTTTCATTGCAAACTATACACTGCACCAGTTAAGTGCAGCAATCTCTGGCCAGTGACAGCTCTTTGGGACCCTCCACAACAGGGTGTGAAGGGGAAATTCTGTCTCTGGACACTGGCGGAAACACCTAATGTTACAAAATGTGCCTTAAGCTTTTAATACTTAAGACCAACAGAGAGGACCTTGGTTTCTAAGGCCTCATCCTTGACTTTTTAACAGTCTCATGTAAGAGTCTCCCCCACACTGACCTTAAGTTGTCAAGGAAGAATGAAAGGCTGAGACAATCCTGCTAGCATTTCAAACTGCTATGCCATGAAGTTTACGTAACACAGACTGGATGCTTAGACTGTCCCCAGCATTCTCTCTGGCTACAGAAGTGCACCCAGAGGGAACATAGCACGAGGATCTGAAACAGAGCAGCTAGGCCGTGAAGTTAATCCATTTGTTTCAACTTGCAGACACATCTATCAGCAGCAGCTCTTCAGCTATTTTCACTTTGCAATGCAAGAATCCATCATAGCTGAATCATCTGCTGCCAAGCCAACTGCTCCCCACAAATGGTCTTACCAACCCACTGATTATGTTTAAAAACATGGACAACAGTCCCCTGCCTGTAAGTGGAAGCTCTCACCACAGCCTGGCTTTGTGGCATAGAGCAGTAAGTACTGCCTTTCTCTGGCTCTAAAATCCAATTGATTATATTAGTTTTCCCACGCAGCTGGCTAGTTGCCTCCCTGTTGGGAGTAGGTTAAGGCTGGTTTTGCTCTCACGCTTAGCACGTCTTAAATCTTCCTGCCTTATTGATTTCGGTAACTGTCTGAGCGTCGATTCAATCGAGCTCACCTGTGCATTATCTAATCTGCTCTGGGCTAGGGCTTGGTTCAGTATTCTTTGATCCCCGGGAACTTACTTGGGGTTATATCCTTCTGAGCCAGTTGGGAATTTACTTTGAACTTGGCCTTTTGCTAAGATTTACCTTCTGAGACAGCTTTAAGCTGTCTCCGATGCTATGGCCAGAAGCAAGACAACCATGTATCTAATGAACCTAACTATCGAGCCATCCGCAACTCAAAAGGGGAGATTCTACAGTCAGACATTTGGCTGTTGCTTTTATTCTCATGTCGACCTAAACAGGCTCTGTTTTAGAAGCTGATATGAGGCCTGATCAGTCACTATTAAAGGACATTTTGATGCAATCAGGAATTTGGGGAAGGGGGCGGGTGGGAGTGTTCTTGCTGTTGTGCATATAGCTATGTAACTGTGATGCTTTTTTGTACGTTGCACCTTTAAAGAGCCATTGGCTCTGCTGTGAGCAGAGAGCTATTCTGCGATCATTTCAGCACACGCTGCTAGCAGAGACATACACAGGCGTGGTCTATGCTTAAACACTTTATCAGCAGACTATGTTGGTTCGGAGTGTGATTTTTTCAATCATATGACAATGGTGGAAAAAGCCCTAGTGTAGATGCTGTTGTGGGGGTCTAAATGTGACTTATAATAGTATTGCTTATTATAGGTCCCAAATTAAAATAAACTATACTGGTTTACAGCCTTTTATATGAATATAGCTGTGTCTACCCTAGAAGGGTTTTGCTGCTTTAACTACACTGCCATAATTAAAGCAGCAAAACATTTTAAGTATACACAAGGCTCCACACCCTGTGCTTTCTGTCACGGAGCCGTTCTTTTCATTGTCTTCTAAGGGCTCGCGTACATGGGGACACTCAGGAAAATTAACCCGAATTAACTTTTAAAGTGGATTAGTTAAACCACATTAAACCTTTATGTGAACACAATGATTCAGAATTAAATTGGCCTTCATTCGATTTTAATTTCCAAACTTTCCCGAGTGTCCCTGTACAGACAAGCACTGACTAGAAGTGGGAGTTGGCTTGTGTTGTTGTTGCAGAGCTGGAAAATAATACTATTTCCAATCATGTACAAGGACAGTCAGATGTGCTGGAGGAGCTGAAACCTTTTGACAGGAGTCTCAATTAAAGACAACGCTATACTTGTCAGGAAAGTTATCCCAAAAGCTATACCTTGAGGTATTCGGGATGGCATAAAAACTGACAATTTCTCCACTTCCGAATTAATTCTGAATAAAAGTTCCTTTCCTTCAGGGGTGCTGAGAGCCATTGAACGAAACTGTAAACCCTGTATATATGGAAACCACTTCAAGTCAAGGGGTGAAGGAGAACCCTCAGCACCCCTAGTTCCAGCAGCTATACTCTCCTTTTAATTAAAGAATTTTGTAGTCATCTTAAATACAGACCTGCTCAAGTTGCTTATTAGGAGGGCTTTAATTAAGGCCCAATTCTGTTCCCACCAAATCAACTGCAAAACTCGGATTGTAGTGTGACAAGAGCACAGTCAGGCTCATGCTCATCAAAAGCAAACCACTCCTAAAATGGGAAGAGGATCAGGCCCATAAAAAGCTAATTCCTTCTATGCTAATTCACTAGAACACATGCACACTATGGTTTGGAAGGAGAAAAGTGCCAGTATATTGGAATAATCAAGAGTCCCTCCTTGCCCAGAAATTGCTCATGCAACTCAAAGCTGATGTAGACAATTTCTCTCTCTGCAATTTGATTTCTTTGGAAATGGCAGCAGACTTTGCAATTTTATTTCCAGCCAAGCTACACAAAGTCTGGAAGGATCAGAAATGCATTCAGGACTTTCATGAGGCTTAAAACATTCTCTCATCTTTCATATCCAAGAAACAGACCTGCTGACAGTGCTGGTATTAAGTCTAGACTCTAACGTCTTAAAACATTCAGCTTTTTCATCAGTGCCTGGGCCACTGTTGCAAGGGAATAAAGCCCTGAATATTATAAAATACCAGCCTATTAAAACATAAGTATGGGGATCAGTTACAGAAGTATGGCAGAGGATTGGAAGGGAAGGTTATATATATGTATTCTAGGGCCAACAGTGGTCATTTGCTGGGGGGGGGGGGCTTTTTAAGGCAAAAGGGAAGGTATAAAATAAGATGGGTTTCAGCAGCATTGGAGAAGCCAGTGTGATCCATGAACCCCTAAATGCCAACTGGGAAGGGGGTTACAAGACTATCTGGATTCTGGTATATACATTCTGGTTCACCAAAGAGCATCAGGTGAGGTCTTAAATGAAAGCCAGGGTCACACTGATTGTTAATATCTTTGTGAAATGTATGTACAGATATCAGGTCAGGAGTTACATACGTCTACTGAAAATGTGCTTTAAAGTCTGCATCAAGGCAGAGTTGACAAACAGGTTTTCTGCCAGATAAAAGATGTTTTTGACCTGTCTCTCTGTCAGCAGGTAAACTAAACATTTTAAGCCAACACCATAGCAAGTTATTTACATGTGAAATCAACGGGGCGAGGTGGGGTGTGGGGTGGATAGATGTGAAATCAACAGGGAGGCAGCAGCACACTGGAGAATGAGCCACAGGGAGGTTAGCCTGTTGAGTTTAGTCTCTAGAAAGCATGTTACAGGTTTGTTTTATATGTAACTGTTTCCTTCCATTATCCCCACACACACTCAGAGAGACTAGTTGATAATAAACTTGTTGTTTTCACTATAAATAGATCTAAAGTGCTGTGATATTAAGTCAGGTGCTGATCCTGAGCTGAATCACACAAACCGGGGTGCACACTGTTCCCTTGGTGGAGACAAGCAGACGTGGTGTTTCTGTGGGTGCTCAGTGGGTAAGAGACTGGACACTACAGTTCCAAAGGGGCCAGGGACTGGGGTGCACTGATCATTAGCCTGCATGGCACAGTAAGGGCTGGCCTATCTCAGAGGTGAGTGCATGGGTAGCTGACAGGCTGGTGGCATCAGGGAGCTGATACCCAGTTAAGCACAAGCAAGTTTTTCTCATGCTGGAGACGGGGATGGGGAAGGTTACAAGGTGACTCTCAATCCTGGGTACCCTGAAAACTATCACACCCACCACTTGCTTGCAATGTTCCTCCCAGCTCAGGGCTAGATTCTGCTCTGTGCCTCTTAAGAGGTGCCACACAGACAATAAAGCCTGGGTGTATGTCTTCATGCCATCTTTGCACCCTCCAGAATCTGGGCCGCTGCAGCAGGCAGCCCAGAATTCACACAGTGCTGAATGCTACAAGTACGCTCTCCCTCCCACCCCCGAGGCTGAGACTTGCAAGAGTCAAGGCAGCATAGGGCTGCTCGCCTTGGATCTACGCCGGTGCTGTGCCAGGGGAATTCGCTCCCAGTTGGGGTTCTTCCACAGCTCTACACTGCTGAGGCAGTGGGGCCGGAATCCCCCCCTCTACATGCTGCGGTGGAAAACCTCCCGAGTGGGCCCAGATACCTGTAGATGGCCTCATTCATTCTGACCGGCTTTGGGACCTTTATTCTCTTCCTGAGCTGAACCGTTCTCACTCCTTGTTTTCTCTCCACAACACTCCTGTGCCGTAGACTCTAGCCTCCTTTTACAGATGGAGACGCTGAAAGACATGGAGGTAAAGGGCCTTGCTCACAGCTCCTTAACGAGACGCTGGCAGAGGAAGGATTGCACGTCCCAATACTGTATCCATTGATTGGTGGGTATGGATGCCAAATGCTTTACCCATCCATCTCGGCCAGGGGTCCGAGGCCCCTGGGGGGGCCACGAGCAGGTTTCAGAGGGGCCGCCAAGCAGGGACAGCATTAGACTCACTGGGGCCCAGGATAGAAAGCCAAAAAGTCTCCACATATGGGGTTGAAGCCTGAGCCCTGAGCCCCACCACCCGGGACTAAAGCCAAAGCCTGAGCAATATAGTTTCACGGAGGCCCCGTGGCATGAGGCTCCAGGCAATGGCCCTGCTTGCTATCCCCTAACACTGGCACTGGCTTTTACAGGCAGAAAAACAGTTGTTGTGGCGCAGCTGAGCCAGGAATTTTTATAGCATGTTGAGGGGGCCTCAGAAAGAAAAAGCTTGAGACCCCCTAATCAGGCCATGCTGACTCATCTGGCAGCCAGCATTTTACCTTCAAAAGAAGAAACTGCCTTAAAGAAAGAGACGGAGACACTCGGTTCCTTGTATAGTTAAAGTGTCTTTATTTTATAAAATGTAATAGAAAGCTTCTACACCATCCACCGGTGGAACATTAGTAATTATTACACAGTAATTCAAACACAAGTTAGTACTTCACACTAGTCCCACACATGTGTTCCAGACACTATGGGTTAGCCCTTCTACTCAGTGTAATTTAGGACATTCTCTCCCACCATGTGCTTCACTCAGATGGCAAGGTATCTTCCCTCTCCCCGGGTCCATGATTCTGTACTTGTGCCCACTGCAGGCACTACAACGCCTTTGCTAGAAGCATTCTTGCCGTCTCTTTTCTGCAAAGCCATTGTCAATTACTCCTTTTGTCTTCTGGCATCCTTGTATAACATTCTAAACAGTCCTGATATTGATCACAGGATCTGCAACAAGTCCCCCTTCTACTCTCGGAAGCTCAAATAAAGGAACTCCTTGGCCATTACAGAAAGTGCACACTGGCTCGTGCAAAGTGCATATCTAATTTGCACGTGCTACTACTTCCACTGGGCGCACCACCATGGCTACTTGACAATGTAACGGCATCAACTTTGAATGCAACTGCACACCAAACTTCTCTGAAGATCTAGGTCTCAATCCAAACCATCAGGTCTGCGCATGGAACCATTTCTGTCCAGCAATTAGACCATATCAGGCTCAGCTTTCTTCTAAGAATACTTGAGACTCCAACCGGCAAGCCTTCCCTGCACAAGCCCTTTATTGACTGATGAGAGTTCCACACCAAAAAGATTTTCAGGTTCAGGCCCACTGCAGGAGGTGGTTGAGACTCCAGACATACTCCTGTAGTCCCCACATAGGCAAACAACCCCACCACCCTCGCTTTAATCAAACAGGAACTTTACCTGAGAAGAAATTGCAGGACTGGCCCCTAAATATATTTCCAGGCAAACAACCCCACCACCCTCGCTTTAATCAAACAGGAACTTTACCTGAGAAGAAATTGCAGGACTGGCCCCTAAATATATTTCCAGTTCACAGTATCAACTGGTACCTCTCAGAATCCTGCCTGTAAACACTGTTCAAAAGCATCACACCCCTCTGGGGTTTTGTGATTCGAGTAAGCCAGGGACTGAGAAGTGCCATGTTTGAGTTAGAAAGTTTAGTCCCAGTTATAGTTCATAGTTTACACCATGGGGGAAAGTTCTCAAATCAAATCTCAAAGCACAGCAGTAACACTCTGCACTACTCACCAGAGACCTGAAAGCACTCACCATAGGTGGGTAAAGTGCTTTACTGTTGATAAACCTCAAGACACCCCTGTGAGGTAGGTCAATATTATACCCATTTCATAGATGGGTAAACTGAAGCAAAGAGGTCACATGACACGCAGGTCAGTGGCAGGGCTAGAGATAGAACCCAGGAGTCCTAATTACCACTTACCTGTGCTAACCACCTACCTCCCTTCAAGAGTGAACATTTGTATCACTGCACCGAGCAAAACAAGTGGAGTTTCCCTTTGAGGACTGGCCTGCCCTTCTGTCAGCTCTGTTCACCTGAAGCTGGCATGTGGCAATTCGCTTGTGAGTTCTTTGGTTGCAACAGGCGACGTCTACAGGAGAACTGAAATATGAACTGTAGATTCGTGCATGGCGGAATCCACATGTAAAAGGGCCAGGATCAAAACCAAATTGTGCTTAAGAGACTGCAGCGAGATAAACACAACAGCATCTGAAAACTGCAACAGTTTCCCCAACACAGCAGAATCTGTGCATGGGGCCAGTGTCAGCAACACGGCTTTCCTATGTACAGGTCAGCCAGCTACCACAAAGGCAACACTGGGCCAGATTCTGGTTTCAGATATACCGGTTTAAATCCACAGTGGAAATGCATTGCCTTTACACTAGGTTAACCAAGGTCAGGATCTGGTTGTTACTTTGCGAGCTGCCAGTCCCATCCTACTTAAGGATTTAGTTTTTAAATGAATTTACTGCTGGTGAGAGAAGTTGGTTTGACAAGCCTGAAGTATGTCATTTATCTACAAGGCAGAGCAGAGGAAGCAGCAAAGCAAGCTCTCTCTCTGCTATTCCCTGTCCCCGGACAGATGGGAAGCATCACAAAGGGGAATTCAGTCTCCATGGGCAGATCAGCCCACCTCTGGAGACAGTCAGGAAGGGAGCCAGTTATAGCCCCTTGCTGATGTGGCTTTTTGCGATGGGAGCGGTTAGACACCTGACTACTAGAAAGGGAACCGAGAACGACATTGTGGGTATGGTTTTTAATGATGGAAAGGAGTGAGCTGGGGGGAAAAGCCATTGTAAGCTCTTCGCGTCAGAGACGCCTCATTGTATGTGTTTGTACAGCACCTAGCACGCTGAGGCCTCGATTATGATTGGGACCTCTGGGCGCTACTGTAACAGAAATAAAATAAATAAACAATCAATAAGAATTACGAGCGACCAGAAGAAAAATAATACTGACTCAACTGCTATCTAACCTGCACTTGCATTCTGGCTCAACGACCAAGCTTCTCTCTTCCAAAGGAAATGCCGAGATAATAATAAATATTTACCACATTTTGCATGTACAGGCCCCCTTTTATCCAAGGATCTGAAAGTGCTTCACAGAGATGTGGGTCAGCCTCATTATCCCCACAAAGAGAGCTAAGCGACTCACCTTGCGAGCTGGTGGCAGAGCCAGGAATCCTGACTCCTCCTTGCCCCACGCCAACCACTAGACCACACCTCTTCTGAACAGGAAATCAGAGTCACATTAGGTGCCTGCACTGTGCAGTACATTGAACACTGAGACCTAGTGCTTGATCTTATCTCCTTCAAGATTATATCAGTGCTGAAGGAGTCAGCCACTAACACTGCTATTTATACCTGTGCGCTGCTGCACTGGCAACTGCGTTAATTGTAAATTAAGCCCTTTCCCCACTCACACAGTTTGCTCTATGTCTACATACACACAGCACACCTCTAATCCAGTCTCTTCCAGGTAACACCCCCCCAGACCCAATGCATTTATGGTGTAACTCCACTGACTTCAATGGCGTTACACCAGGGATGCACTTGGCTCAGTTCTCTCTAATATTAAATGGCTCATCTCCCAAGAATGACCTGCCTATCCAGGGGCTCGATCCCCTTCTTGCAAGATCGAGAAGTTGGAGTCCGCAGGGTTAATGCCTCTTCAGATGGCCATTTCTTTCAGAGTACTGCTCCTCGTTCCTCCGGCTCCTCCAGGCATGGTACTTCTTCATGCTTTTCCTCCGAGCGAAGCGGCAAATGCTGACCATGAAAACCCAGGAGACTGCGTACATAATCACCCCCCCCACCTTAATGAACCACCTGGGCTTGGGTGACACAAGCTCGCAGTACATGAGCCAGGCCCCGACCCCGATCCGCACGCCCGTGAAGAGGGCCACGAAGAAGAAATCCACCACATCCCCCGTGAAGCTGTGGTAAAGCCCCATCTCCCGCAGGAACCAGCGGGCCTGCAGCAGCGGGTTGGTGATCTCGCTGCCAAAGATGACGGCGTTGACTTCGGCTGCTGACTCACCCAGGGCCAGAGACACTGTGATTCCCAAGATGCTCACCATGTGATGGGCCAACATCAGAGCGCCCTCCGCCTGGAAGTATACGCACCAGCCCAGGTCGAAGAGGAAGTAGCCCAAGCTAAGGCACAGCTCGTGCACCTGGAGGGTTGTGTTCGGGGACCCTGGAAAGGAAAGACACCAGCTGGTACATTAAAGTGAGGAGATGCCAGGCAGGCAGGATCTGCAGAAGGGACAAGGTGTTCTCTTCCAGCAATGGCCGCTTCGCCTGGCGCTGAGGAGGTCACAATAATGGCCTCTATGCTTGCAAAACACCTCCCGTCCCAAAGGAGCCCAGAGAGCATTACAGAAACACGCCCCCCCGAATCACTTTCCTACCAAATGTAGCAAGGCCTCCGGTGGAGGGCAGAACTCGGATGTACACTGGCACATAATAGTGCAGGGAGGGGGAGGAAAATCCTCTCTGTAAGGGACGGCTCTCCTCCACCATGGGGAGCTATGACGCTCACAGCAGACAGGACCGCAGCTTTTAAGAGCCGGGCCACCCTGCCAGGATTCAAACCTGTGGTTCCACAGGGTCATAGGCCTGATTCCTTGCAGCACTAAAGCCTCTTTATGCTAGTTAGGTTGGCAGAGAGGGGTTGCAGGGCAGAGGCAAGGCCCCCCCACACCCTGGGAATATCTCCAGTGCAGGGGCCTCGTATGACCAGCTCCCCCTCCACAGGAGTGCCAGGTATGGGGCTGTTCTGGGGTGGACGGGCAGGGGCAGAGGGGGTGGGAACAGAAGGTGGGATTCTTATGTCCCTATTATTCTGCATCCCTGCAAAAGAAAGAGCACAAGTTAAGGCAGCCCTCTCACAGCTGCACCACCCTGTACTGGCCCCTGGCAGCCTCTGAACAGGGGAGGCACAAACTGCACCCCACTCTGTCCCTGCACCGGTGCATGAAGCTGCCCCTGCATATTTGGAAACTGATGCCTATAACTCTAGGCCATTTGCCGTAGTCACACTGCTTATAAATGCTCACCAGACAGCTACTAGCCAGAGGCTAATAGGCGAGATGAAGGTGGAACCACAACAGCTATGTTCAGAGGCAGATGCCTGGGGAGAGCCCTTTCCCCTGCAAATCACTACCTGAAATCCTCCATGTCTGAAATGGGGAAGGAAGTCCTGGGATTCCTACTAGGGCGTACCAGCTGCTGGTTCCCAGATTTGATACATTAGAAGCCCCCCTCAGGCAGCTGGAAACTAGCAGGACCTTCCTTCTCTCTCTCTCTCTCTCTCCCCTCATGTTAAGGAGGGGGTCAATACTTTCTCTCTCACCACAATCAATCAGACAATGTTTATTTGTGTCCTCCTCCTCCTTTGTGAATAGCTCCAGACCCTTCTCTACCACTGCTCAGAACTTTTCCAAGCAGGAGTGAAATTAACCAGAGGTTGTTAAGTTTCACTGCAGCTGCTCAGAATCTTGTGGGCAGGGGTGAGGAGTGTCAAGAATTCTGTCAATTTCACAGCGCTGTTGCCTAGGCAAAGCTATGAACAGCAACAGAGGCACTTGGGCTGTCTATCTGCACTCAGGAAGGCAGCACTGCATTGGGTCACATTTGGAAGGCTGTCTTTGCAACCATAGAAGATTTTTTTTTTTAAATGGAGGCTTATATTCTTCAGAAGTACATGAAACAATCCCCCCCTCCCTGTACAAACAAATCAGGGTCAGTTTCCTACTCACTAGCAGGTTTCTCGTATTCCTCGCACGTTTGGTGAGTGGCAGCTTTAGTGCAATAATATTACTTTGCCCTCACACCCTTTTCATAAGCCGGGTACACCAGTTACACGCTGAACTTGCCCCAGAGGCTTCCATGGGATTAGCACCTACTCACTTCAGTCTGCTTTTGGTGCATAAATGAGAGATCTCAGTCTTGAGGAGTTTAAAATCCCCAGCAAAATGCACAGAGACAGTGCAAACAAAGGAGCAGGGAGAGTTAGCCATAGCCGATCTGATGGCAGGGCCAGGGAGAGAAGAGGGTTTGAATGAAGCCATTCCAGAGGGAGCAGGCTGCAAAGAGACTCAGAGTGAGACCAGGAAAAGGTGACAAAGGGAGCACTAACAACACTAATTAGATTCCCCTCTTCTTGGCACCCATTACATTTTGACTGAGATGGAGCTCAAAAAGGAAACAGCCAGCAAGATCCACTGAGGAAGACGGGTGGGCTCCTGTCGCTCAGAAGACACCACTCTCTGCTATGAGATCAGTAGCCTGAGGGCAAAACTCCCATAACACACCTGGGTGAGTCAAAGGCCAGGGGCCATCGATAAAACCAATGTAAGCAGAGAGGCAGGTGGCGAGGACACCGTGGGTCAGAGTGACCAGCCGGCAGCTCCACTCATAGCTACGGTGCTTATACCGATGGCAGAACCAGGTGTAGAGAGACAGCCAGGAGATCAGACTGCAGGTCACCCGGAAGGGCACAGAGGCCATCATCCTAGGACAGGGCAGGGAGACAGAGAAAGGTTAGTTAATTTAGTCACATGCAAAGTCAACTGGCTCCATCACATCATTTCCAGACTTACCACTAAGTTGCTCTGACTCCCTCCTCTGAATAAATTAGTATTTTCTGCTGCTTGTTATAACAAATTATTTTGAAGGCACCTGCTGCCATGGCACCCAAGCATGCAGCAAATCCTGTTAGAGCTGCCACCTTCTCTCCTCTCCCGCCTCAGACAAAGCCATTTTACTCGGGTAAGGAACCATCGCAGGCAATGAGATAGAATACACTAAGTAGCAGCCTCATCAGCTCTCAAATCGCTTCCCAGAAGAGGGTCAGCATCATAATCTCCATTTTTTAGATGGGGACACTGAGTTACAGAGTGGTGATGTGAATTACCCCAGGTCCCACTGTGACTCATCGGCTAGGTTTGGAATGTAAGGTCTCTTGCCTCCCAGTTCTGGAACAGGCTACCATCTACTGCCAAGGAACCCTCCGTGACTCTGTTAGGAGGAAGCCTGTCTGAAAGAAGTGTGTCCTGCAGAGAACCCTGAAGGTGATGAGAATTAGACCCACTAGGAGTGAATTCCAGTGGCTGGCCCAATATTCAGAAAGCAGCCCATGGGGAGTGCCAGCTGAAGCAACCTCACCAGTCTTACCTGTTGTGGGGAGGTGTGTTGTGAGAGATGGTCTTCTAGGCCACTAGATCCTAGGCCAGTTGGGTCCTTAAAGATCAGGACTTGGAAATGGACCCATTATCAGACTGGCAGCCAGAGTAGAGTGCAGAGCATGTGTGGGATGTGTTCTCAGCCATCTACTCTACCTAAGTGGCAGGCTGCTGCATTCTGAAAAAGTTTTAAGACTGAGCTCCAAGTACGAGAGTCATCCCTGGGCCTCAACTTTTCTTCTCCTCCCGTGCCTTCTGCGTCTGAAAGGTCTGCCCGTTGCATCACCTGCCCTGCTTTGTAACATTGCTCATGGAGGGAAGCATCTCAATTCCACCTCTGCCGGAACAAGAGAAATATTTTGCACTCCTACGGGACTTGCCACCCGAGGAGTGCTGCCTGTCACAAACATTAAGCAGGCCTTCCAACACCTCAGCGAGTGAGCGTTACAATACCCATTTCCAGATGTGTAAACAGGATACATAGACGTGGGCAAGGATTTCACCTGACCCCTATAATCTCCTTCCACTTTGACTATTGGACCACCTTTCGCTTTTGAGTCCTGGTTCTCCAGATGCCAGCACACCCCCTTTTCTCACACACGTGAAGAAGTCTGACCACATCACCCCACATCTGACAACTGTTTCCCCCTTCATCTCAGGGCACAGTTCAAAATTGCTCCTCATCTATTTGATAACCCTCTACCAGATCTCACAGATCTTCTCTGCTACTCACCTCGGTTCAGCCAGCACCCGGCCTCTTCTGTCTCTTCAGCACTGCTGGCATGAGCTCATGCCACCTGGAGCAGCCTCCCAGGATTGCTTTGCCAATTGTCTATTTAGCTTCAAATCTCATCTAAAGATACCCATGTTCTCCTTTGCCCTCTTTGACTGCTGTGGGTTTTTCCCTCCCTCTGATATTTAATAGTAGCTTTGCAAAACTAAAGCATTTCCTGGGTACTTTGTGTGAAAGATGCTCAACAAAACAAAGCTGCCTTTTAAAACATTATAAATTACAGATTTTTCTTTAAACACACACACTCCACATGCGGAACTTCATAGGTACCGACATGCTGTTTAAGCCTCTCCTCTAGTGGTGTAGAAAGTAAGCTCTGTTTTAAGAGCAGCTTACAATGATTGTGCACTGCCCCAGCTGGTGGTGGTCATATAAGGCAGAACTTGAATGGCGAACAATCTGTGCAACCTTTGGGAAACTACCCAGAAGTGATCCTACCCCCAGCCCAGCGATCCCTCCTTATCTGTATTACAATAGCGCTGAGGGCCCACAGTCAAGAGCTGTACGGACAAGAATAGTGTCTCTCCCCCAGAGAATATACAATCTAAGTGCATGACAGAAAGCAACAGGTGGGTGAGAGATAAACAGCATGGAGCAGAAAGTAAGTAATAAAAATACATACTCTAGTGTAACTCTTATCAGTAGATCTCAACGTTTAACACAGGAAGGAAAAATCTCAACTCACCCCTGCTTACCCATCCTGCTCACTGCACCCAAAAACCTCTCACATTGGTTCTTCCCGTGACTCAGAACCCACAATCCTTTGCAACCCCCAAAGCATTGAGAGGATAATGTGGATATAAGGAATAGCCAACATGGAATTGTCAAGAACAAATCATGACAAACCAACCTAACTTCTCTCTTTGACAGAGTTACTGGCCAAGTAGATGGCAGAAAGCTGTAGACATGATATATCTGGATTTTACTTAGGGGTTTGACAAAGTGCCACATGAAATTCTCATTAGCAAACTAGGGAAATATGGACTAGATGAAACTACTGTCAGGTGAGCACACAACTGGTTGAAAGACCATACTCAAAAAGCAGATCAACTGTTCACTGTCAAACTGGGGGAAGGAACCAAAGGGGAAATCTACAGGGGTCAGAATTAGGTCCAGTACCATCCAATATTTTCATTAATGCCTTAAATAACAGAGTGGAGAGTACACTTACAAAATTTACAGATGACAGCAAGCTGGAATTTCTTCCATTGACAATCCAGACCTAAGTGACTTAGAATCATAGAAGATTAGGGTTGGAAGAGATCTCAGGAGGTCATCTAGTCCAATCCCCTCCTCAAAGCAGGACCAACCCCAACTAAATCATCCTTGATTTGGCCAAAGTGTCACAGAGATTGCGTGGAGGAGTCAGGAATTGACACCGGATCTCCTGAATCCCAGCCCAGTACTCTAACCAGAGAAAGTCCTTCCTCTTCAGGATAAAACATATCATACCAGGGCTCCATCTCCCTACTGCCACTCTCCTGCCTCACCACAACATCCTCCAATTTACTTTACATTCAGTCTAAACTCAAAATGTTAGAGGGTGAAGTAGAGTTCACAGTTTTTAATCTCTCCATCTGTTCTAGCAGGAGCTATGTGACCATATGTCCTGATTTCATAGGGACAGTCCCGATTTTGGAGGCTTTTTCTTATATAGGCACCTATTACTCCCCCACCCCATCCTGATTTTTCACACTTGCTATCTGGCCACCCTAGCAGGAGCAAATGTCTGATCCAAAGTCTTGGGAATAAATGGGTGCGCCTGTTTCTTTTGAATGGGGCAGGTAGCTAGCACTCCGAGATATTGCTGAGGGAAAGGGTGCAGAGAGCTGGGATTAGTGGGGGGGGGGGGGGGCGAAAAAACCAACTCTAGTGGTACAAGGCAGGACTTGTCCATCTAGTTTGAGTCTGAATCTTAGCTCAGATACCAGGGTTCGTGCTTTCCCTACATGACATGGAAAACAGCAGAGCGGGCAAGGGAGGAATGAGACAAAATTGCACAGAACCTTGAGCTGCAGGAAGGAATCTTCAGGGCATGAATCGGTTTTGGGGCCAGCCCTGAGCCTATGGAAAGGCCAGCACTGAATAGAGCGAAATAAATGTCACTCCCAGAAGCTGGCAAATGCAACTCAGGTCGTCCTAGCACCAGGCTGAGCCAGCGGATGTAGCCAAAATAATACATCGGGCAGGGAATACAGCACAGGCAGGCGGCACCTGATGAGCCTCTGAATAAGCAGGACATTGAAATAACACCCCGAACCGCTGAGCTGGGAGAGAGTTTAGGAGCAGCTGATCATTGTATCCTGCATGATGCAAGGGGGAGCAGAGCTGGATCTCCTTTCTCTCTCCACCCTGGGGGGCTCCCCAGTCTAAAAGGGAAGCAGCCCCCAATGCCGAGGGTCTCTTCCCCCATCCTGTACTAACCAGTGCTGGGAGAGATGGGGAACCCCTTACTGCCATCCTGAGTCCGATCAGGGTGAACTAGTGTGCGCTCTCCTTGGTCCGGAGAGATGGGGACCCCCGTGTGCCCCCTTTAGTCTGGAGGGATAGGGCCCCCATGCACCTCCTTGGTCCAGAGAGATGGGGACCCCCATGCACCCCCTTGAGCTGGAGAGCTAGGGGCCCCCCTGAGCCCCCTTTGGTCTAGAGAGATGGAGACCCCCGTGGGCTCCCTTGAGCTAGAGAGCTAGGGACCCCTTGCACCCCCTTTAGTCTAGAGGGATGGGGACCCCCGTGCGCCCTCTTGAGCTGGAGAGCTAGGGACTCCCGTGCACCCCTTTTAGTCTATAAGGATGGGGACCCCCGTGCGCCCCTGGGTAGCTGAGTTCCATGCGCCCTTGTCCCGGGGATGCCCGTGCGCCCCCGCTGGCCCGGAGAGCTGGGGCGTCCCGGGCGCGCCTGGCGAGGTTACCTGCCCAGCGCTCCAGGCCGCAGCCGGGATCCTGCTCAGTTCCTCCGCCCCTGTAAGCAAAGCGTCTCTCGGTAACAGGAACCACAGAGCGCCGCGCAGGAGGCTCCGGCAGCCGGCTGCAGACAGAGAGGATCGCGGCTTAGGGTCGCCTGCTGGTGGGGAGGACGGAAGGCAGCACGGGGCCCGCTGAGCAGAAAGTCGGGGGGTGGGGGGAGAGAACAAACTCCCTCCAGACCCCTATGTACGGGGGGGATTTATTTATTTTTGGCGAGGGAGTGGCAAGAAACACAACCACCCCTCATCTGCCCTTGCCCGCAGTCTCTCCCAGCGCCTCTCTCAGAGAAGAGGTGACTTATATTGGCATTATGTACATTACAGTACTAGCACCCCCAAAGACACCCCCCTCTCCGAATTAGGGTCTTGTTGTACCTAGTGAATGGCTGCATTACTGTCTCACCGGTGGGGGAACTCTGCATCAGCTCAGATAGCTGATATTTGCTGGAAGCTGGGAATGGGCGTTAGGGGATGGATCGCATGATGATTCCCTGTTCTGTTCATTCCCTCTGGGGCACCTGGCATTGGCCACTGTCTAAAGACAGGATACTGGGCTAGATGGATCTTTGGTCTGACCCAGTGTGGCCGTTCTTATAGCAATGTCCTCAGCTGTTAGTAGGGACGGTGCTAGTTGAATCCCAGCAAAGCAATATACAGCCACCGTTCCTTACACAACGATTGAGGCCAGAGGGGGAAAGAGAGCCATACACCCTAACCCCAACTTCACGTGCCCAGATCTGGGGCAGCTGAGCATAACCCCCTTTCTCACCCTTCCTTCCCACAGAGATCCAGGCAGCACAAAGATCCATCCAGTGATTATAAAACCTAGAGCTTTGCTTTGACTGGAAGTTCTTGGGGCAGGGACTCCTTTACTCCTTGATGTGCGAACAGCACCTAGCCCCACAGGCTGTGTCGACACTGTCCGTGGGATCCACGCCACAGACTCAGTGTTTCCAAGCCCCCGTCTATGCTGCATCGTAAACCTAGGCTTACAGCTGCTCGATCTGGAACTCACAGCCTTGCAAACAGGTCCCTACTGCATTAGGCAGATCTGCTGCTGTAGTTCTGCAGCTTTAGCTGCATCCACACTGCAAAATAAGGGGGCTTCGACCTTCATCACAGCAGGACTCAGGGTCTGACGCCCTCCCCACCTCCTTCCTCAACCTGGGTCCTGTGGGCTTGCTGACCTGAGTCAGCCTGTTTGGGTGTGGCGAAAGGAGGACTTGGGTTCAAACCCAAATCGGAGCCCAGACGTGGTGTGCAGTGTACACATACCCATAGAGCCCTGAGCAGGCAGGGGAGGGGGAGGTAGATACTATCACAATAAATGTAAGTTAGTATAATGTAGATCATCTGCCTCTTCAGGGGATGCGACAACGAAGGCTGCTGTACTAAAGGGTTTCCTTTGTGTTATGTTGTGAAATGGTGAGTGTTGTGATTTTTTTTTAAACCACACTGAAGAACCCAGTGGCCTCTCAGGCTCATCACTGCACCCACAAAATCCTTCTCAGGGTAGGGTGTATGTTTCTCAGATTCATGAAGGAGAGAGATGAAAGCTGTCCCCCCACATCTGCCTCGAGAGAAAGATTTATCAAGCTTTACCTAATGCTACATTTAAGGCTGGCCAAGTGTGGTTTGTGCTGTAGAGCATGGCTCAGTTCCCACATGCACAGTGCCGTGCATTACCTATCACTCAAACTTGGCTTTCTGGTAGATCAGGTAGAGGCTCCTGTTACTTCAAGCAGCTCATAGTTTAGGGGTGATGAAACTAAACCTCCCCCGCAAGGGAACCAACTTACTTTTCTCATACAGCTTTTTCCCCATTTCTACAGGCTTGAGCCTTTGCTGCAGTAGGCAAGGCCAGCACAGACCCTAGGCTCACATCCTGTTTGAGAAACTATAACCAACCAGCAGAATCGTGACATTTGATCTGCAAGAATCAGTGTTGACAGCCACAGCCTGGGAAGTTTCAGTGCATTGCTTTGGAGGACTCACGGAGGAAGACAACAGCACTGTGACTGGCCGTAATACAGCAGTGTTAAGGTTCCAACTGAGATCAAGGTCCCCCAATCAGCCCAGGTGCTGCAGGTAGAATCTTACTAGACAGGACAGACTCAGGACATTTTATACCTATGCAGGGGAGAATCTAATTTTTGATTTTTAAAAATAATTTCAACAGATGTTTATTTTAAGCATCAATTTACATGTTCACAGTTGTACAAAGTTATGATTAAGTTTCTGTTTATCAAATTTTCACAGTTGCAGGAAATTAGGAAGAATATTTAATAGATGAGGAGATTCAAAAAATGAATGCTTTTAACAGGTAAAACACAAATGGTCAATATCACTTTAAAACATACAAAGTAAACATCCTTAAATTAAGCTCTGAAAAGTTCTCAAGCAGCATTTCTCTTACTTTGCCTGTCTATAAATTGATTATTATGGATGGAAATGTCACTTTTGGTGGTGTCAGTGAAATTGAAATTTACCAATACAAATCTAGTTCTTCCAAGCCTAATTATACTCATTTTATAGATGGGGAAACTCAGGCACAGAGAACCAGTGACTTGCCCATGGTCCCATGGAAAGTGTGTAGCAGAGCCAGGAATTGAACCCAGATTTCTGGAGTCCCAGGCCAGTCATTTCATCAGTAAACTTTCCTTCAACCTACATTTTTTCCTTTTTTCATAATACCAATTAGCATGTGGGTTGTAACATGCACAGTAATAGAACACTAGATTTGTTAGGCTGCATGACTTATAAATCTCAAAGATACTTCGTGTCAAACAGTGAGAAACGGTGATGGGTTGGCTCCCCTCAAATTGCAAGCTGAGTTAGTTGAAGATTTCTGGGCACTTCCTTTTGATAAAAAGCCTGCCGTTTTATCTGCCATGTATCCCATTGTTCTGGGGACAAGCTTGTTTTTATTAAAGATTAAATCTGCTATTTTTTTGAGTGATTTGATAGTGATGTCAAACTATCAGATCCATCAGCAGTTGTGAGTTGGTGAAGTCTCTTAATGCACCATCCCCTTCCCAATCTTCTTACACCTGCAAGAGAATATGTAGAACTATAAAGGGCTGCTAGCATTGGGACACAAAGGCCTCTCACATAGTCCCTCTTTTTAATGTTAAGTGAGCGTCCCTTCCAAAGCATTTTACCAAATGCATTTTCCTAAAAACCAGCCAACTCTGGGTTGGAAGTCAGCAGTGGAACACAGGGCACAGTCAGAACAAGAAGCAAATTTTAGACAAGGTCATTTTAGAAGACCTCTGCTTTAGGCAAAGAGCCATATGACCTTTCCTGCCCAGCAAGAACCTCAGTTTAAAGGTCTCCTCTAAGACTTCCCCCAAAACCTATACACACACTGCATAGTACTTGCTCTGAGAACCGTATTGACCCTGCTGAGGAGCGAGTCGAGGTGTCCCAAAGCTGATTGTAAGAGGACTACCTCCTCTGTCCTTTGGACAACCAAAAACAGGCTGGATGCTTCCTAGTTTTATAGCCACCTGTTTGTCCTCTCCACCCGTTCATCAGTACAGCCTTGTGCAGCAACCTACAAGTGGACACTTTAGCTCACTCTCTGGAGCATGACACACAAAGGTCTCCTTGCTTGAGATCCTGTATCCCTTGCACCCGCCAACCTTTTCATCTTTCACTTCCTTCTTCTCCTTTAGCTGTTCTCCTTTAGCTAATGGTTCTGATTAGCTCATCAGCCTGCTGCCTAATTAAGCAGGGTGTGTGTGTGTGGGTGTGTGGAGGATAGTGGTCAGAGTGCTAGCTCTTGGTTCCTACCCCTCTGTCACACAGATGCTTGGGCCATTAAGTCCTACCCTACAAACCTGGACCCAAAGAGGTTCCGGAGTACAGCAGCTAGAAGGTGAAGGCAATGCATTTGCTTTAGGAGAGAGGTCAGCAAGCAAACCACAACTTGAGTCACAGCAGTCCTGGGTCCTACCATCCCACGTTTAAAGAGAGACTGTGCACAGTAAATTTATGCTACAAAAGACAGTCACTTTATTACAAATCTTTTCAGCCTGGAGCAAACTCAGGCAAGAAGTTCATAACTCATGCTAGTCCTGGCACACAACCTTCGCATAGCCGAGGGCTCCGGCTGACTTGCATGTGTATTTCCTTGAAGACTCCATTCGTATTTCCAACCGTAACACATTCAGAATATATTGAACCACCTTTGAGGCCACACCTTCTCTTGCTTTTCCTTCCAATTCCCCTTCATTTTTCATCTCTCATTGCAACTGCAGGTTTCCTTCCTGCCCCCCCATGAGATTCCCCCCCCCCCCCCCCCACACACACTCCTTCACTGCCCCACCTCTCACACATGTGCACTCAGGTGACTGGGGGATGGAGCATGCACCACTTCCCCCACCCTCAACCCCAAGGCAGATAACAGCGCAAAGAGGGGCAGCCACAATAGGCTCCGAATAAGGGGGTGAGGGGTAGAAGACCCTTGATCACCACAGGAGCTGTATTCCCCACTATAGTCATTCATCCTGCCTTCAAACTCCCCCAGCAGCAGCAATACCATGGCTTTGATAGAGCAGGGGGAAGGCTCACCCTTCCCAGCCTGATGAAATTTCAGAGCAGGCAGGGAAATCAACCTCTGTAGCCTGAGGCCAACACCTGGCCATTTGTTCCTCAGCTGCAACAGGAGAGGTTTTACAGCAGAGCTGAAATGGGAGCTGCTGTCTCCAGCATAGTGCAATCCACACAGTAAAGCCGGAGGGAAATCAAGTGCAAGTGCAGGGAGATTAAAACATACGTGCCCCTGAGACCTGGAGCCCACTGCGACAGATCCAGGGCAGGGACACTGCATTGAAGCCTACACACTTGCACACAGACATTTAACTGTCACACCTGCAAAACAGTGTCTGGTTTTCCTGTGACTTTAGCACTCACAAAAGATTCTGGCTTCACACCTCTGGAGATGGTTCATATGCAGAGCAGGTATGGGCTGGGGACAAGATTCTCCTCTATTATCCTGCCCCTGAAAGGATCCCTTTAGCAGCAGGGTGAGGGGTGGGCTTCAGTCCATTGTCTCGCATTGCTGAGAAGGCCAAGGAGAACCACGCCACAGGAACACCTCTCTACAAAGCAGTGTACTGAGCAGATGGGCCCCAATTCTGATCCCACTTTTGCTAGTGCAACGTCAGAGTAACTCCACTGAAGTTACATTGCTACAAATAAGACCAGAACTGGGTTGTGTGAGTATAAATACCAATAGCAGAAGCAAGACTAAGGGCAAGAGGCATTTCACGAAAAGCAACCGGGCAAAGACGTTGCCTCAGTTATTAGCCCAACAGCAGTCCCATCCCTTAAAAACAAAAAACAAAACAAAAAAAACTTAGCTTCTAAAGATACCAGGCTCAACCACAATAAATACTTGGCATTCGTGCAGTGCCTCTCGTCCAAGTGTGCATTATGTTATTGCGTAGCTTGGGAAAGTGAGGCAGAGGGCAAGCGACTTCACACAGCTGACAGAGCTGGGAAGATCAGACTCCCCACAGACCTACTGCCTCCGAGAAGTAAGTTGTTACAAAGTGTGCCTGGACTGTGCAGTTTGCCTGGAGCAGACTGAAGAGCTCGAGTGGTATCTAGCCTCCCTTTTGAGACCGCTGGAGAAGTTAGTACTGTCACACCCTTCTGTAGGATTCCCTTTCCCCATCAGCATTTGCTAGACACCTGCAGCACCGTCTGATTCCGGCTCATCCAGCTTGTGACAGCCAATACTAAATGGTCCATTTCACATTATTGCTGGTGTTGAACAGTTCTCTCTTACAGAGCTTGACTGCCCAGGCCAGAATTCCCAGTCCCTTATTGCCAGGTTAGATACATTAGTCCATTCAGCACAAGGTTAATGAGGTGTCAGATGTCCATTGGTTTTCAGGGGCACGACCCCGCCGCTCACACTCCTCCAGGCATGGTACTTTTTCAACACTTTTCTCCTAGCAAAGCTGCAGATTTCAACCATGAACCCCAGGGACACTATGTACATAGCCAGGCCTCCAGCCTTGAGTAGCCATATGGGGCTGGAAGAGACGATCACAGAATACATGATCTGGCCTCCCACCCCAATCCGCAGCACTATAAAGAGAGCCACAAAGGAGAAATCCACCACTTCCCCAATGAAGCTGTAGTAGTGCCCAGTTTCCCGCAGGAACCAGCGGGCCTGCAACAGCGGGTTGGTGATCTCGCTGACGAAGACAATGGCATTAATTTCGGTGGCTGACTTGCCGAGCCCCAGCACGAGCACCATGCCACCAATACTCAGCGTGTGATGAGACAGCATGAGATCTCCTTCTGTCTTGAAGTACATGCACCAGCTGAGGTCAAAGATAAAGTAACCCAAGGTAAGGCACAGCACACGGACCTGGAGAGGCGTGTTTGGCGTCCCTGAAAGGAAAGACATATGCATTAAACTGAAAAGAAAGACTCCTAAGGGCTCCATTTCTAAAAGCTACACAGTAATACAGTTCACCAGACTATGAAAAACAGTGGCTGCTCACTCAGTAGATTTGCTCTCTGGGGTGTATGCAGAGTCTGAGCTGCCAACTTGAGACACTCACCCCCAGATTTACTACTTCTGGGTTCCATTAGCACAGCAGAGCCTATGTAGCTCAAAGAGAGCTGATGCATGAGGCAAAGCCGACTTTGTTAGTAGAACAGTTAGCTTTGCAACTGGAGTGAAGGTATATTCTGCCAATGCAACAGCATAGGTGTAACTGAAGGCAAAATCTCCACAGCGATGCACAAGTCAGAAAGAACCCAGCTTGACTCTCAGATCTCAGGTTAAGTCTGCAGGCAGCTGGCAGGTAGAAAGATATTTTACCTTGTCAACTTAGCAAGTATGAATAGGAATCGCTGAAAGACAATGACCTTAAATAAATAAAGCAAGACAAAACCAAGCGAAAGACCCAAACTGTCCTCTACATCCTGGGCTTGTTGGATGGGAGGGATTTTGTCCATCAAGAGCCCCTCCCCCCCAGTCCCCTTTCCCCATTTCTACAGTCCCAAGTGTATAGCCCTAAAAGTCTACCGTGCTTCACACACTAATGGTAGCAGATGTTTGGGGTCAAATTGAGAAGGTACAGCCTGAAGAGGGGGAATGAAGGAGTGCGGTAGCTCACCGGTTCCTTTAGGCTACTTAGCAGCCCAGGATGGACTCTTAAGGATCTACCAGACAGAACATCTGTAGTGCCATACGCTATGGACCCAACTCCTCCCATCCCTGGCATACCCACATAGCCCTATGCGATGTTTGTGCTGGGGAATTCTTCCCTGGCAAGGTGCGGGATATGAATGGCCTCTAGAAGCCAGCTCGGAAAGATCAGATTTTTAATCCATAATGTCGATTTCACTGTACACCCACAAACCCACCAAAATATTTCCATCAATAATAATTGAAATTTACAGATAAGGAAAGCAAGAAAAACGCTGCTTGAGAACTTGTTAGAGTCAAAATCCAGTGATTTAGACCTCTGAATTAGGCTGGTTACAAATGGACCAGTGAATGAATAGTTCAATCAACAAATCATTTCTGGATTTAGGATATTTATTTTTTATATCTTGACATGTGACATGGACACTTTGTGGGTTTTGCAGTATAGTTGTAGCCGTGTTGGTCCCAGGATATGACAGCCACAAGGTGGGTGAGGGGATCTCTTTTATTGGACCAACTTCTGTTGGTGAAAGGTACAAGCTTTCAAGCTCCACAGAGCTCTTCTCCAGGTCTGTGGGCCCTTGAGCTCTGTGGAGCTCAAAAGCTTGGCTCTTTTAACAACCAAAGTTGGCCAGAAAAAGGGTATTACCTCACCCACCTTGTCCCTCTCAGTTTGTGTTTTAAACTTTAAAGCTTGAACTCTTGGAATCTCAACTTTTACTGTCATTAAATAATTATCTGACCTCCCTACATAGTTGCCCACAACTGTGAAAATTTCAAATTTATAAAAATACAAAAACTGCTTAAAAACGAACAATCGAAATTACCCACCAAAGTTAATCAACACTGAATTCTACCAGGCCTATTTATAAGCCACCAGAGCAGCAGGGTTGCGCATGGGGGAGGGCAGAGTCTATCCCCACTAGAGAGCTCTCTCAGTTTAGGGGCCTGAACAGTGACAGTCAGGCATTGTCCTCACGCTAACAGCAGGAACCCCACTGACTTCCAGAGGATGAGCGAGACATGCAGGATGTGGGATGAGGTCAGAAATGGGAGTAAAGAAGAGAGTTTCTTTATTCTTGATGAAGTCTAGAAACATGCACAGCTCTTTGTCCAACAGCTTAGCCAAGGCCCTGCCCCAAGGAATTTCAGCATACTGCTAAGTACAAAAGGGGGAAAAAGGAAAAAGAAAGAAAAGAAAAAGAAAAGAAAGCCTGAGGGTGGGGATAGGCAGTCAAGGATTGAAAGAAAGAGAGATGGGTCTCAAGAAGGTCGCAGGGGCTTGGCCTACAGGTAGGCAAAGAAAACGAGGTTCCAAGCACAGATGGGAGCAAGGAAGAGGGAGACCAGGTGTAGATAGCAAGAAATAGCAAATGGAGCTCTAAGGAGAGACAGCTAATCCTCCTGCACCGATCACAGGTAGGACAGAGACACTGCCTCTTTTCAGTGAGAAGATCACTTGTCCCAGGGCAAAACTCCATCAAACATACCTGCGTGAGTTAGAGGCCAGGGGCCATCGATAAGAGCAACGTAGCCAGAGAGGCAGGTGACAATGATCCCATGCATCAGAGTGACCAGCCGGCAGCTCCACTCGTAAGTACGGTGCTTATTCCAATAGCAGAAACTGGCGTAGAGGGAGAGCCAGGCAGTCAGGCTGCAGGTCACCTGGAAAATGACGGAGAGCATCATCCTAGAATGGACAGAGAAAGAAGGCTACTGGTGAAGTAACCCCTCTAAAAAGATCCCCACCACCACAGTTAGCACTGATCAGCACCAGCTGCTACACCCAAGGACTCAGATGGAAGAGATGCACAGAACCATCCTCAACCCTGTACTTTTGTCATCCTACCCAACCTTTTTGCCCCCCACCTAGGCATTTTGCCAATCAGTTTCTCCACAGGCCCGTTCACGTTACTGAAATTTGAAGAGGTTTCACAAACAACCACCTCACCCATTTCAAGCTGGCAAACAGATGCACAGAAGACAGATACAAAATCCCCATCCCTGCTTACATGTTTTTGCATGGTAGAGTCAAGTGCTCAACACATGGCTGTGGGTCTGTTGGAGACATCATCATGTGTACGCCTGGAAGCCGTTCCTCTAGGTACCGCACCAACCCACAAAGATGGTCCCTGCCCCAAAGAGCTTACACTCTCAGACTAGAGACTACGGGGGTCTACCACTGACAGGGAGAGCACAAGAAAATGACCTTTTTTGAAAATTGATCCCATGAGACTCACCTTATCTCATCAACAGGAGGCAGAGCCAGATCCGCTACATCCAATGCCTAGACTTCCACCACTTGCCTTAAAGTTATTAGCTGGCTGTTCTAACAGACGGGTGTCCTCTGTGGATCAGCCAGCATGTTGCATGAAAAGTAGCCCGGTCGGGTGGGGGTGTGGGGATGGTTTGGAGAGGAGAGAAGAGAAAAGGTTTGACTGCTACAATGACATAACTAGCACTCTGCATGATAGTAACCCAATGTCAGCACAAGCCAGGGAAAAGCCCTAGGTAAGCCGAAGGGTGTGTAGGGCAATGGGGATACAAAGGGAGGAGATGGGAAGTCAGTGCACGGCTGGGTGCAGACCTATTCTAGAGAGTAGCTAGCTTAGGGGGAGAGGCAATTCCTTGGGCTTTCCCCCTTTGGAGCGAGCACGGTCACAGCAAGACACACCACTTGCTTAATTGGGCATTAAAAACTCCAGAGCCACCATGCCAGCCCCATCCCTGGGCCAGGGCACAGCACAGTGAGTTGAATGCCATTCCCCTACCCACCACCGCCCCCATTCCAGCTCCTGTTCATGGGGTGGGGGGGAGGGAGAAGGAAGGCACATGGGGGACCTGATCCAATATCCAGTTATCTCCATCCTCCCTGGTTGCTGAGCCAGGGGAGGGATAGCAGCAGCAGCAGCACACCCTGGTTAACTTACGAAGAGCCAGGGTGTGCCAGGAACCCACCCTGGCTCCCCTGAGGGACACAGGAGAGCTCCTGCCTAGGACGCTCCAGGAGGGTCTGAGTCCCCAGCCAGGACATAAGAGCGCAGCCCCTGGGAATCCCAGCCCTCTGGGAGAGGGCAGGAGTCTCTTCCAGGCAGCCCCAGGCAGGGGCGCTGGAACTAGGGGTTCAGCCGCACCCCCAGGCTAGAAGTGGTTTACAGTTTGGTTCAGTGGCTCTCAGCACCCCCGTTATGCACATTGTTTCAGCGCCCCCAGCCCCATGCATGGCCTTTAACTTGGGGACCCCCACCCCCAGGAGTTACCTGGCTGGTCCAGCTGCCTCCCCCCGCAGCTCCGGCCGCCCCTCTCCAGCGCTGCGCATCCAGGCGCCGCCGGCCTCCAAAAGCCCCGGGGGCCTCGCAGCTGGGGGAAGGCGGCAGCAGGGGCGGAGCTGGCGCAGACACAGGTTTCTCCACTCAGCTCAGCAGCTGCTGGCAGGGAGAAGGCAGCGGGGCAGCAAAGGGGCGGTCCTCTCCCGACCAGTAGGAATGGGGCTCGGGGCATAACTCCAGGGGGGAGCTCCCCCCATCCAGCCCAGTTTAGAAAGAGAGGGTGAAACACTGGTCATGGGTTTCAGAAAGGGGGTGGGGGTAGGAGGTGGAAGGAAAAGGAGGTGGGGAAGAAGAGACGGGAAGAATGCAGGGAGGGAGGAGTGAGAATGTATCTGTTCCTGGTGGAGAGGTGGGAGCTATTGTTATTTTAATATGTTCCAGGAGAAAAACAGATGTAATCACTAGTTTGGTCTGGCTGGTGGGAGGAGGGACTGGGTCCATCCGTGGACAGGCACTGCTTAGAGCTGGTCATTCATTTTGTCAACTCCCCTTCCCCCCATTACTATTATCTGACTGGCTTTCATACAGCCCTTGGCCTGGTATTTCACAGGTAATGTGAACAGATGCCTGGATCCATAAGTAGTTTCCAAAGGGCCCCTCCAGCTTTCATGAGGCTGTGTTGAAAACTAGGAACCCTGTTTCCTCTAAGAGCAAGGCCAGTCCACTGTAGAGATACCCTGTGCCAGCATGGGGCAGCAGCTGTCCACCTTAGGTACTTCAATGGGACCCTGGCACCATAGTGTCTGAGGGCTACATTCATGTCTGTGCCACTAGGGTGCTTGGGAGGCACAGCCTAGGGTCCCGGGGGCACTACTCTATTCTTTTCCAGTGAGTTGTGGGAAATCTTGTCTGTCCTGGGCACAGGGGAGAAAGCATGGGAAGGCTTTGGAGAATTAGCAACACTCGAGTGGTTGAACCTGGGTCCTCACTGCCGCATGGGTGGGTTACAAGCCAGGGTGTGAGCAGCCCTCTGGCTTTGGCCTGTTCTGCCGCCCCACAACACTTGGGGAAGAGGTTTTGTGTGTGGACAGGACGGGCAAAGGGGCAACCCGTGAGTAAGAACCTGAGTTAACCCTGCAGTGAGGCTAAGTCCTAAGTGACCTGCCCAAGGTCATACAGAAAGTCTGTGGCAGACCAGTGACTTGAACCCCACAAGCCCCAGACCAGCACCCTAACTCTGGGACCTTCCTCCCCCTTCTCATCGGGACTTTTAAGGGATCCTGGTGTAAACTCGAGGGGGAATGTTTACTATGGGAGAAGTAAACAAGGGAGTTATCAATAAATAACAAAACGTGAGTAAAGTTCCCACACCTTTCACAAGCCTGCTCAGGCCTGGCAGTGCTGAAAGAGCCGCCGCAGAAGGGGACCCTCTTATTCGTTATTACGTAAACAGCTAACTTCTAGGAGCTGCTTGGGGCTTCAGGTGGAGAGTTTGCAGCCTCAGCCATGCGGTTGTGCGAGTGAGACAAGGCTGCTAGGGTATGTCCATACCCAATCACAGGCTGTGAGTGCAGCTGGTGTGCACACACACCAGAGCATGCTCTGGTATGGGAGCAAGGAGGCTGCAGTGAAGTCTAGTTGCCTGAGCAATTCCCCAGGATTCTGGCTGGGCTTGCACTGTGTCACGGCTCCGGGACCTGAGCTAACAGTGTAGACATACCTTGAGACCAGAGAGTCTTAGGATTTCTTCAAAGTTGGAGAACATCTCAAAGTCTGGGTCCTGGACACCTCCCCACCCTTTTGCAGTCACATGAACACTCCCAGGGCTGCCCCAGCAATGGGAAAGTCACAATAGGGCATAAGAGTTTAAATGTAATTTTTAGCTTCTTTTAATGCAACTTAGCCGCTGGAAGCAAAGAGAAGGGCCAGCAGCATGTGACAGCAAACACCCTATTGACCACCTGTCAGAGCTCTGCAGACCAGAGTGTGGGGACCTGTCTGAGACAACAGCCGGGTCAGGAGGAGAGCTTCCTACAGAAAAACATTTCACACAGAGCAGCTCGGTGTTGACTGATGTTCAGGGCTGCCCCATCTCAGTGGTTTTTTCCTCAGACGGCTCTTTAAACATCAGCTGACTACACATGAGTATATAAGCTTGGAGTGGCAGCACACCCAGGCACCCACAAACACAAGACCGATGGGGCTTACCCAGATGTCTTTGAAGCAGAGGCTCAGACGGCAGATAGTTCACTCTTCCCCACCTGCTGGGATTCAGGTCACTGATGCATCCATCCTGAGAGGTAGATGGGGAATGAATCTTTCTCTCTTCTCTCCTTGGAGAGAGGTGCTGGGACAGCACCCTATTGCCAAGACCAGTTTCAGGCATATGGGTTTCTCCGGTCACCTAGTTCAGGAGATGGTTATCTGAGCTCTCCTAGCCTCTACACCCTGAGCAGGTCTGTCTGTGGACATTTGTCCTCTGCATTTTTTAGATGGTATTGTAGGTGGTGACAGTCAGGCTTGTCAAGCTGGAATTTCCTGCCCCATACTCTTTAGTCTGGGTCCAGGATACCTAAAAGATCATCCAAAGACCCCGAAGGGCAAGTTTGTTCCTCTGGCACAATAGAACTCTCAACAGTAAGAGTAAAGCTCATCTGTGCAGGAGATGGACCCTTCCCCGGGGGCAGCCCAAGACAGTGGAATGACCTCTCCCAGGAACTAAGGACCACCCCAAACCTTACCACCCGTCTCTCCATGTGTAAGGTGCATTTCTTTGACCTTGCCTTCTCCAGTATAAACACATAGGGGGGTCTATTTATTCAATTTTTTTAAAAGCCCCTACCAATACAAGACACTCCACTGCACACACTTCTCCCTCTGCAAAACACATAAAAGCAAACAACACATGACCGATGTGTACTAATATTGCTTAACGCACTACCTGAGGGTGCTCAGAGACTAGAGTTATCCACGCAGTGTAAGACCCCTATACAGGATGGACTAGAACCCAGATCTTGCTGAGAGTGAGTGCTTAGAATTGTTCAGGGAGTGCTTGGGAATAAAAACCTTTCTCCCTAGCACTGCTTATTAAACAACAGGGCATGTATGTTTTCCCCAATCAGTTCAAGGCACCTAAAAGATTCCCTTAGATAGTGTGTGTGTCCATAAACAGAAATGGCCAGTTTTATGCTGTGAGCTTTCCAGAGCAGAGACTGTATCTTACTATATGTATGTACAGCACCTAGCACACTGGGGTCTTAACCTTAGTGAGGGCAGTAAACACTAGTATAATACAAATGATAGAGCTCAGAGCTCACCCTCCAAAATGTACTCATGGGTGAAGCTTGAAATAGACTCAATTATTTAGAATAAGTTTTGGAAGTGAAATGTAAGCATGACTTGTTAGTTTGAAGTCAGATATTGATCTTAGTTGTAGCTGCGAAAACTCAGAGCAACTCACCTTAACTTCAAAGTGAGGGTCATTAACCACTGAGACAATTTACTTCGGGATGTGATGGATTCTCCCTCAACTGATGTATTTAAATCAAGAGTGGATGTCTTTCAAAAAAAATAATATATGTCCTAGCTCGACTACAAGATATGGGCTTGATGCAGACATTACTGGGTGAAATCTATGTCCTGTGTGATGTAGGAGGTCACACTAGATAACAATAATGGCCCCTTCCGGCCTTAAAATATATTAATCTATAAATTTGTTCTAGATTTTTACAGATGAAAATGAGACTGGAAGCTTGTGCTTTGTTTAGAGTCTGTTAAAAAAAAGTTTGCTTTCTGTAACCCTAGCAGTTCCAAATATATGGGAAATTCATCAGGCTAACACTCAGAGCCTTAACTGGTGTAAATCGGCATAGTCTTCAATAGTCTTCAATAGAGTGATGCTGATTGATACCAGCTGAGGATCTGGCCCTACATTGCAAGAGTAGCCGACACAGGTTCGAACATTGGGAGCATAATGCAGCAGCTTATAGTGTTTTTTGTAATGATGTTGTAGACTTGGAGATCTAAACTACATAAAGGGTCATAAAATCTGGAAATTTCACTGACTTCAGTGAAGTCGCTCCAGATTTACAACTATATAAATGAGAGCAGAATTTGGACTTGTCTAAATGGGGAAATTAACTAGAATAGCTCCCCCTTTTATTCCAGAATAAGAGTGTCCCCATGGGGAGCTATTCTGGAATAGCTATTGTGCTTTAAATTCACAATTTACCTTAATCTGAAATAACTTTCAGGTCATAGACAAGCCCTTGATTTCTCCTTTGCACACACAAACAATAGATTAATAGACACATATACTGAGTACCCACCATTGGAAAAGAAGGTCCCCTTTAAGGTGTCTGAAGTTGGACACCAAAAATCAAGGTACTCAAACTCACATGTCACTCTTGACAATCTTGGCCATGTTATAAGAATTTTTTTCCATGTCCCAAGGCAATAAAAGTCCCATTGACTTCAATGGGGCCAGGATTTGTCTGTCTTTATTAATTATTATTGATATTACTATAGTGCCCAGGAGACATAGTCATGGATCAGTACCCCATTGTGCTAGATTCTGTACAAACACAGGACAAAAAGGTATCTGCCCCAAGGAGCTTACAATGTATCTTGTAAGTTCTCTAGGGCAGGGATTGTGTGGGTTTCCATGCTTTAAAGTGCTGAACACCTTGCTGTTATTACAACTGAGGTTGTGGCTTCATTGTGCTAGGCACCGTACATACACATAGTAATGGACAACCGGTGCCCTGAAGAGCTTGGAGTCTGAGTAGACAAGACAAACAAAGGGTGAATGAATAGAAGCATTATGGCCTCTGTTTTACAGGTGGGAAATTGAGGGCCCAAGAGATTAAGTGACTTGCCCAAGGTCACCTAGGAAGTGACAGAGCCACAACCTGAACCCAGATCTCCTGAGCCACGGTCCAATGGTTTAAAGACAAGACCCTTCTTCCTGGCTGGTAGCCTTTAAATTATAACATCACTTTCATAACAGCAGTAACATTTTAAGTCTGTTTGTCTTACAGAAAAACACTCAAATCCCTTTCCCATGACATAGTTGCTTCCATTGTGTAGTAGAGTAAAATGAATTTTTAAAAAGCCATGCATCCTACAGTGGGAGGAGTTTATGCAGCTCCCTGTATATCAGCGGAGTGACTAACATCTGGTGCCTTTTTTGATATGATCAGAAAACAGGCATCACCTTTGCAGACAGGAAGACTTGTTGGGTCAAGTCACCTCTTTCAAATTACAGAGCAGTGTCTAGTCACCTTTGCCACATTTTACATGGGCACAACTGCTGCTTGAAATCATTGGCAAACTTGGCCCAGGCCAAAGTGCTGTTGTCTTTACTCAGAGTCGGCAGCATACTCGGTGCAGATGGATGGCTGCAGATCATGTTTAGTTTTGTCATTAAAGAAGTTACCTACATGTTTCCACCTTTTATCATACTCCCATATTTTGTTGCCTGGAGCTTCAAAGACATTCATGAAGAGCCTAAGAATTAAAGGCCATAATTCTTCCGTGTCCTTTGAGTGAGGGGTGAGAACCTTGTTCCCAAGCTCTGACATCCTCCTCATTTCTCCTGATGCAATTCCTCCTCTCCCGGGGCCTGAGCCTGTGAGGTGTGAACTACCTAGCAGGATCGGGCCTCCAGGACATATGGTAGGTGGATCATTGTAGTCACAGATCCATCAGCCCCATCTGTGGTCCATCACTTCTCTACCTCAGAACTCCCCCACAGACTGCAGTGCCAGGAGCCCCACAGAGCTGTAGTGACATGCAGGGGTGCAAACATTCTATAAACTGCAGGGTTTGGTGAAATTTTTCCACTAACTTTCCCCTCCACCCCCCCGATGGAAAGCTGGGTTTTTGAACATTTTTGTGGAAGGCATCTGCTTTCTTAGATTTTTTTTTAAGTTGACAACTCGAAACCCAAACATTTTTCAGTTTTCAGCCAAAAATTGTTGGCTTTCAAGCAGACCATTAGCATTCGTTTGCTTGTCTGTTCATTTTACACAATGTCTCAATTTTCTGCTGGAATAAAACTGCATTTTCTGAATCTGACCAACTCTACTGTTGCATCTGCTGGTCCTATTCTCCTTAAGTCAGCAGACCCACGCCAGCTCTGCAGTAAGCAGGGTGCTGCATGGGTGCATGCAGCACCCTGATGAGATTTCAGATATTGCCTCATTCTCTCATTAACAGTGTGCAACCACCCCATCCTCCCTAAAGTTCCATCTCAGAAAAGGCGTGTGATGTATGATTTTTAGGGTTGTCATTTTCTATATATTTGTACAGTGCCTAATGCAAGAAGATGCTTACCTGTTAACCTCTAGGCACTACCATAATATAAACGTTTAATAACTTTTGGATTTGTATTAACTCTCTCCCTCAGGATTATGTTTTTGTTCTGAATTTGTACAACACTTAGCAGAGTGGGGTCATGGTCCATGACTGGGACTCCTAGGTGCTATGATAATATAATAATAATAATAACGATAAATAATTCTGCAGCCAAAGCAGCTACCAACTGCCCAGCCTGGATTGACTAAACTGTTTATGTAAAGCCGATGGAAATGAATCAGGTCAACCACTTAATTATAATGTTGTATGTAATCTAATTATGTAGGAAAGAAAACAAAGATCCTGTATGTGAACAAAAGCAATGAGCACACCCTGGTGGTGTATGTATGCACATTTAAAATTTTTATTAAAGTTAATGTTTAAAATTAAATATACAGAAGTTAAGAGGGAAGGTACTGTACATCCAGGGTCCGGCTTGAGTTATGAGGGATTACAGCTATCAATTACAAGGATCACGAGAGACATACATATCACATAACCAGCATAGACCCAGATTGGGGTGCGGGAGTTTTTTAGAGCATCAGAGGATAAGTGGGCTCGGGTACGCCACCCATGGAATGTATTAAGAGTCCAAGTCAGTATCGGTGTTGCGAATAAGTACATGTTTCATCAGGGAAGGAAGTGGGTGATTTCCCTGGTCAGCAGTCTCCATTACTCCATGTGGTATTGACCGTGTCCTGTGATGTGTTCCGTATAAATGTGTCAGACACCACGAGCGGTCTCATGAGCCGGGCGTAGCGTCGCCCGACTCCACACACTTTCATATATGTATATCTTCCAAAACTAGTCTCAGCCAGAGATTATGCGGACAAAGTCTCCACTGGGGGCAGCATTAGTACAGGATGGGTGTGGGTAAATCCCAGCAGGTAAATGTGTATGAAAGAACTGCTGAACCAGGGTTCTAAGCTCCCTGGCACTGAATGGGAAGAACAGGCACTAAGAATCCAGCAGGATCCAGCTCATAACTTCTGCATTATCTGTCCACGTAATCTTGACTCATTTCTCAAAGTGGCGCCCCTACTCCAGGGTTGAAGGAGCATTTTAATGCTGGAGGTAAAAATACTCAGGTTTCCAGTCGCTATCTAAATGTACTTGGAGACACATTCGGATTCAAAAACATCTATTATAAGCCCACTAGCTAATCAGCCATGTTACTAATAGGGTGACCAGACAGCAAATGTGAAAAATCGGAACAGGGGGTGGGGGGTAATAGGAGTCTATATAAGAAAAAGACCCCAAAATTGTGACTGTCTCTATAAAATCGGGACATCTGGTCACCCTAGTTACTAATAATGCGTTAAAGGTGGGAATTTGAAAAGTGCCTGCATGATTTAGGAGCACAAATCCCATTGACAAATGTATTGAAGTTGGCTTTTCAAGGTCAGTGCTGTTTGTTACCTTTTGCAGCTCCTCATCTTGGACAGTGGAACTAGGTTAGTTATTTCACTTTTGCTTCTGGTCAGTTTCACCGGCAGGTGCTCATGAATTAGCACAAGGTTGCCATATTCAGGTGGCAGATTCTTGCCAAGACAACTATTTGAATATAAACAAAAAGTTGTTTATTATAAAACGTCAATGAAGACTGAAAATATTTCTGTTTATATTAGGTTTGCAATGAAAACAATCAAAATGTTAGGCCTAGAATACCTTAGAGTGTCTCTTTAACAGAGTCCCACGTGCAAAGCAGAGGGCTCATTTTTATCAGTCATAGAACCAAGTTCCCCGTATAAAAATATACTGTGGTATTTTAGTTATGGCCACAAAATACAGTAGTTGACAGTGTGTCCTGTAGTATTCTGTAGGATTTTAAATTGTTAGGTGTCACCTTTACCAGCATAAAAACTTATGCACCAATCCTGCACCATCAAGGAGGGCTTGGTGACTGCTGCACCTAGTGAAGGTAATGTGTTTCCACACAGGTGTTCTGTACTGCACACTTGGGGCCTTATGTTTAAGCCTAGAGCACGCTATTGCGAGAATCCCATTGAAGCTACTGGGACAATTGACAGCAGTAAGGGTAGGGAGTATTTGCAAGATAATCCTCTGAGGTTGAGCCACGCAGGCCACAGCAGGGTTTAAATGCAATTGTTAGAGCATAGTTACAGTGCGGTTTCCTTGACCAGCATAGAGTTTGTTTTTCCCTAGAGAATCCAGTGGTTAAATAAATGTCCCCTTTGTCTCGTACAGCTCCATTTGTCTAGTACAGTTCTGGGGGAAAAAAATCTCTTTCCATACTGGCAAGGGAAACGATACAAGGACTCGGCTAGCAAGAGCCACTAAGAAAATTCTAGCCATATTATGCAACGGGGCATAAGTAGAAAGTTTTCTGGACATATTGACCTGCATTTCTCTTCTGCCTTTTTACCAGTTGTATATAGGTCACTGAAATGAATGGAGTCATCCAGTTAGAAGGTAGTGGAGAATCAGACTCAAAGATTTGGGGCCATATCCCCATCTGATATAAATAAATGTAGCTCCATTCAAGTTAATGGATGAGATCTGGACTTTTATTAATTCTTATACTTATTATTGGAGCTGGTTGAAAATTTTCCAGTGAAACTTTTTTCCCCTGACAGAAAATGCGCTTTTGACCAAAATTAAAAATTTTGAAAAAAAATCATTTTATTTGATTTTTTTGTTAAAAAATTACAAATAGACATTTTTCAATTTTTTTCGGGAAAAAATTTCATTGGAAGGGAAAAACTCTCCACTCCTTAGCTCCTTTTTACTTCAAAATATTTTGTTGAAAAAAAAATAATGAAACCATTCACAGAAAAGTTTGAATGAAACCATTTTTCAATCAGCTGTAGTTATTATTAGAGTTTCTGGTTTCAGGATAAAAACCCCAATGAAGCAGAAAATTACAGAATAAGGTTCTATAAAATATATACAGCTGAACTATACAACATTTGCAGGATTGAGTTCTATGTGTGGAAGTGACTGAGAAACCCTAATGATCCATTAATTCATTGTGAGGTACAACCCCAGAATGTAGAGCCTTTTGGGGGCTTTTATAAACAAGATTGAATCAAGGAAAACAATTGTTCAAACCACTAATAAAACAGGATTTTTACTCCTAAAAATGTAGCTAGAGTTTGCCTAAAAATAAGCATCAGGCATCAGAAAAAGAAATAGAATTAACATTGCAAACCAGAATGTCTATTTACACTTTAAGAACCAGCACTTCAGCTGGTGTACATCGCTGATGCTCTACTGAAGTCATTGGAATTATGACAATTGACAGCAGCTGAGGATCTTGCTCATGACTTTGTAATGTATTTCATGTCTTAATTCTACTCTACAAATTTAAATATCTGCTCCTTTCAGATAGACCAGCTGAGAAATAAACATGATTTCCCTGTTGATACTCTGTGAAATTTGTTAGATTTTCTATACTTTAGTTTTTAATGAAATTAAACAAAACACACACAGAAAAATAAAATCCTCAAAATTCACACCTGAGTTATACAAACTGTCCTCCCAGGAATGGAAGAACATACCACAAAGAATGGGAAAGCTATTTACATGTTAATAATTCAGCAAGAATGATTGGCATGTACACACACAGACACAAACTTAGGCAGGTCTTGTTGTTTGGTAGCTGATGAAGCCCAATGGATAAATAAGAGGGAAGCAAAATCAACACGAGGTGAAATCCTTGGGCAAAACTCCTTATGGTTTCAAAGGAGCCAGAATTTCACCCATGATGTCTAAGAGTGACAGCCACCCAGGGAGCAGTGTGGTGAGGATTGGAGCTGAGCAATGACTGGAGCAGTGTCTTTACAAATAAGGTGCATTTTTTTAAAAAGGAAAACCAAAAGGTAAAGAGGCACCTGGCTGTAAACATTTAAAGAAAGCGAGAAAAGAGGCAAACCATTGAGTAGGCAATAAAGCACAATAACATTAACCTGGGAAGTCGATAGGATACCAAAGCTCACATCTAGATGCAGGTCTTTGGTGAAATGACCGTGGTAACCTGGGTTCAGTTCAGGGGTTTCTGGGATGTGGGTGTGGATGGAGGGGTGTGGGGTCAGATACGGCACTGCAGACCCTTCTCATGGGAAGCTCTGAAATGAGCTAGGAGAAGGAGGAGTGTGATATGGAAATCTTTCCATATTAGCTATTGCCAGACAATACAGAGCATCGCGGAGATCCGCATGCGTTGGACAGTGTTTGGTGCTGCTATGGCTAGGTGAGGGATTGTTTTGGTTAACACCTGGAAGGGTGTTAAATTTCACTGCTGAAGTTGAGAATCTCCTGGGAGGCTCATTCAGTTACAGCTCGAGTCTCTAAACAGTTCAGCTGTGCTGGGCTCCCATAAGCAAGACCTTCCTTCTGCTGCACTTTGAAGGCACCGTCGCTCCAAACTTTGGTCCATGGCTAGAAGTCAGGGCTCCCTTGCACATGATGAAGCAATAGCCTCAATGGAGATAAGTGGGTTGATTCCATCGGTACCAAGATCTGGGAAAAAAAAAAAGTAAACAACAAACACAAATGCACTGTTATTTTCCTTTCCCCTGAAACGGGAGCGCATCATTATTTCATCTGTAGCCCTATTTAGCCAGCAACTGATCCTCTAAACCCAACAGGGGGTTCAGAGCAAAACTCAGGGTGGGTTGCACTATAACCAAGCTAGTCTCCTCTGAATGACCAAGAAGCATCCACCATGCTCAGATTTCACACATGAGGAGTCCCAGGGGCAATTTAAGACCAGATCCTGCCAAATTGCAGGTGTACAGGATCAGAACAAGTTCCTCCACGATTCAGGAGGCACAGCAGCTGCTGCAACACCCAACGTGCTCTGGGTTTGCTTTCTGCTAACTTGTCGCCAATGTCATGAGCAATGCTGGTTGGGAGCTGGAGCAGCAGTGGCAGGGGGAGGAGAGGGATGCCAGCAGCAGCACTGAACTTAGTAGCGAGGCATGTGATGAGAAACAGCTAGAGGGGCTTCGCCTCAGAGCATGGGGAATCTGCTGGGGACAGAAGAGACAGAGGAAATGTATCCCCTGTGCTTTATCTGTGAGTGGACACAATGGGTCAGTCAACAGGAGGGCAACTGGGATGCAGAGGAGGGGGTCTAAGTAGGAGCAACAGCAAAATAAATCATCTCCTCTTCCTCTCTCCTTTCCCCCACTGTGCAGAAGGAAAGCATCACAGCCCCTGTACCTGCTCACATGCCGAATTTTTGCTAGCAGGAGATTTCAAAGAAACGTGGCCTTTTCTATAAGTTTGGAAGCAGAAAACAGCCATTCCCCATGGACCCTCAGAGTGAGCATGAAACCACCACGATGGAATGGCCTCATCTAACTTCGTTTTTCTAAAGCCCATCACAATAGTATGCAGCGAGCCCTGAATGCTCTTCTCGAGGGTCCTGTTTGCTCCCCCATGCCCTGGGCATTAGTGCCAGGTGCTCCCCATCGCCTTACCCAGAAGGATTAAAGTTGGATGAGTTCATTGTGGCTTTAGAGTTGCTCTGGGATGCACTGGGACTGCTGGCATGGAGCCCTGTACTGGGGGACGAGGGCCTGCTGGTGTTTCCAGGGGAACATGACGATGTTACTGCACGAGAAGAGAGACAAGAATGAGGCTCACCTCTTCTTTCCTACTGGGGAGCAGGTGCATCTGTCCCACTGCTCTCCTTATTCCTTGGCTTGCTGCAATAGCGAATGCATGTTAACCGTGCCCTGGTCTGACAAGCTAGACACCCCTGCACAAGAGGTAAGGGGGGATTCTCCCTGCAGCAAAGCACAGCGACTGGAGCACATGGTTCCTTCAGTGTGAGATCTGCCAGGTCTCTGCTGACAAGATGCCAGAATCTTCCTCCCAGGACACACCCCGTGGAGTGTGTTCCCAGCTCCAAACCCTCTGTCAGAACTTGGAGGCAGCAGCAAGGTGGGTGGGAGGGAGGCAGTTGCTTTTGGGGATAGAATGGAAGGAAGGAAGACAGCAGAAGGAAGGGGGAGAGATTGGGAGAGAGCAGGTGAAGGAGTTTAAAAAGATAAATACATCCCAGGCTGGGGAGTTTTGTTCCAAAGCCCTTCACATCAGCACAGAGAGACATGAGCCCTTATTATATTTAGCATCATCATGCCTAGGAGCCCTAGTCCTGGAACAGGACTCCTCTGTGCTAGGCGCTGCACAGACACAGAACAGACACACAGTCCCTGCCCCCCAAAACTGACAACCTAAGAATAAGACGAGAGATAGATCGATCCAGAGCCAGCTCCTCTCAAAGTTCAGGGTGTTGGGATCCAGGGTTTTGCTCTGGTCTCTTCCATCCCTAAATATCAGCATTTGCCAGCGAGGCGACAGGAAATGTTCCGCCCCGGGGGAATTTCCTCTACTTGGCCAGAGTGAAGATGCGGATTCTACCATCTGCACCCCTCACTGCTGAACTGTTCATGCCAGGCAGCTAATTACAGTCAGTCCAGGAGCCCATCTAGGATGGGCTGCAAATGTCGAAATGCAAGCAGCCTTTGGATCAAATATAAGGTCGAAGTACTGACTGGCGGCAGAGCAAGAGGGAATTTGCTATCAGTGAAGGAAAAGAGAGAGACATCAGTCTTTGAGCCAGGCTTACCTGTCCCAGGCATGGTGCTGTGGATCGGATTGACTGAGAGGGGGCCCAGGGACCCGGAGGTAGAGACCTGGAAGGGAACAGAAGCCAACCGGGAATTAGTGACCCACAGTTATTAATAAGAAGATAGATCCCAGAGTGCTATTCTCTTAGTAGTACACCTGTCACAGACTAGCCTCCCATTCCCACAGGAATCCCTTAGTCTACTGTGCACACACCCACACAGATTTCTTATCCAGATACAGTTCAGATTCCCACACGCGGTTCCATTAGTATTGCGAGAGAGGCGCACCATTCCCCGCGGGCAGCATACTGGACTGTGCATGTGTAGACGCCAATCCCTTCGTCCCAAACACACACAAACACAGGCTCACTACAGGGCTGGGGCTCTCAAGCTTTTTCACAGTGTGGAGCCGATCCTGGAAGAGAGGTTGTCTGATGGACATCTCCTCTCCCATTAGCCGTCCCACGGGGTGGCTCCCCACTCACACAACGCTGTGGTGATACTAGAGCAGTTGCTTGCATGGACACGTTATGTCTGGAAAACATTTACTTATTTTAAGCCGCCTTTCGCATGACAGATATTCTGTTCTTTTCCAAAAGGCCTGAGTCTCCATCATTTACACTGGTGTAACAGCAACGTAGCTCCGTTGGCTTCACTGGAGTTACTCCAGAGTCACACCCGCATAAGTGAGAAGAGAATCAGGCCCACAGTCCCCTCTGCTCTTTGTTTCATCTCTCCCTCCCACTGCTTCTGTTTGTCTCAGCTGGAAACCAGGAAGAGAACCAGCACCATATAACCAGGCAGCTCGCTATGGATCTCCAGCAAGTAATCCTGGGATCCTTCGCCAACCACAGTTTGGGAACCTCTAATCTAAGGGAAAGACAGGCAGAGGGCAGCCTCTTTCACCAAAGGATGACAAGAGAACCCTATCTACTAAGCCGCTGCATTCCGCAGAATCTACACACCCGGCCCCTGTACTAGGATTCCCACTCCCAGCCATAACAAACCAGATTAGGAGAGCATCTAGACGCTCCAATAGTGGCCAGCACCAGATGCCTTTGAGGAAGGTGCAAGAAACCCTGCAGTTATGGGATAATCTCTCCAGGAAATGTTTTTTCCTAATCCCTAATATTTAAAAATTGGCTTATGCTCTGAAGCATGAGGGTGTTATAAGCTTTGGAATTGGGCTGTTTGCTTGTTTATTTTCAAACAAAAACCAATGTGCACAAATTTTTGCAAACCCTTGTTTTTGTTTTGTTTTGGGGCATTCTCTGACTGGCTCCACAGCTCAGTGGAGAATGTTTTCATCAAAAATATCTTCCAATGAAAAACATTTTCAGGTAAAAATTGCCAACTTTTTTTCATGGTTTTTGACTAGCTTTGCTCCCCACCTCTCACTGGCAAAGCTAGTCCCATTTTTCTGTTTGGGCAAAATCCACCCCAGTGTAGAGGGACTAGAAGTGCTGCTGAGGATCTCAACATGAGGCGTAAGTCTGGTCTACACTACAGTTAGGCAGACAAAAGGCAGGTTACATCAACCTAACTAAGGAAGTGTCTACACTAAAATTTCACTCCCACCTACGTAACTTGCCCGCTACACCAACTTAATAACTTCACCTCCACGAGAGGCATAGATTCGATGTAGTTAGGTCAACACAGTGTCAATGTAGACGCTGCATTGCTTACATTGACTGTTGCTGGCTTTCAGAAGCTGTCCCACAATGCCCCAAACTGACAACTCAATTGGTGCAAGCGCTCCAGGTGAAGATGCGCGCTGCTGACATAAGGAACAAAGTGGAGACACACACACAAGCCATGTCATTACTGCTGCAATTGTATGCAGACATAAGTTAGAGCGACTACATTTTGTAGACATGCCCTTATGTTCAAATTCAGTTAATTATCTGTGAAGAGACTTGGAGGTTTACAAACCTAGACCAAGATTTTCAAAAGCACTGAGCACATCCTCTGAAAATCAGGGCCCTTCCAGGTGTCTCAAGTTGGACACAAAATCAGAGGCATCTTTAAACACTAGTCACTTTTGAAAATCGTGGCCTCGTGCTTAATGACTTCAGTGAATTTTTTTCTTTTCAGGGGGCTGAGTTTTGTTACCTGGTCTGGGGCTAGCTGCCAATTAAGATTTTTTGTGGCTGTAATTAGTTTCCGGGAGGGAAGGGCAATCTACGCCTGTTGTTTTGATTTGTATAAAGTTAATCAAACAAATATAACAAATTGTTTGGCATGATCAGTGAATAGCTCATGTGATCATACTTCAGCCAACAAGTTCATGGCAAATTTACTCACAAAAACTATTGCTTTGAATATTTATTGCTTGCAAGTAGTTTGTCCTGCTTTGCAACTGATGGCCAAAAGTCACATGGTATTTTGCTGCTCCCTGACTGGATGACTCCCAAACCCACTGAGATTTCAAGATGAGACTATCCCTCGTGAATACATAATGACCACCCTGCCCCCATATGAATCCCCAGCAACCTTCAGCACTGCAGAACAGACTCCTGCCACTGGAGCTCAGCTCATTAACTGGCAGCAGTATTTGGCGGTTATCCACAACACCCACTCACCAGCAGATTACAGATATTGAATTAATATTTGTGATGCTCTCTCTTTACACAATAGCTCTTTCCAACAAAAATTCATTCATGGACAGTGAATAAAAGGGGCCACTGATACAGTCCTAGCTAAGTCACTGAATGAGTGTTTGCAGACACTTCTGCATCAGGATTCACCTGATACTGTAGCCAGGCCTGTTAGACTGTCAACAAGCTACAGACCTGCCTTAATAAGAAACTCTGTGTGCTAAGTCAAAGCCCGCAGTTACTGAGGTGGGCGAAGAAACACGGAGTGTCTTTTATATGCAGTGCCCCCCGTACTTGAGAGCAGCTCGGGCTCTGTAGCGAGGCTACACAGGATTGTGCCACCTCCACCTGGCACTGCCATGCACTCCGAAAAGCAGAGAGGCCTGTCTGCACTTCAGGCTGGGAGCGGTTATAATTCCGCACTGCCAGGCTTGGCGAGGGGCAAAAGAAGCTGCAGCGATGGATGCCTCCTTCTGGTCTCGGATGCCCTGACTCAGCAGCGCACTTACATACGTGCTCAAGTGCCACTGAAGTTAAGCACGTGCTCAAATGCTTTGCTGAGCTGGGGCCAAAGGGGAGAAACATCACTCTAACCTTGTTTGTCATTTGTGGCTGAAGGCTTCACTTCCTGATTGGATGAGAACAGGTCCTGGAGCAGCTGTGTTAACTAACATGATGTTGAACATGACTTAGTGAGCAGTGTCACATAGGCAGGGACAAGCTTTGTTTAACACCCTGTGAGCTGGTCATGGTTAACCCTATGTTTCCTAGCTGGGTTTACCCAGTACCAGTGGGCGCCTTGAACAGGACTCGGCTCTGTTTAAATTGACTGCAAAAGTCACATTTAACATCATGTTGGTTAGCACGACTTCCTCAAGGCCGTGCTCTAACACATCCTCATTTTTTAATCTCTTGAGTCTTGCTTCTAGGTGGCCCCTTCCATTCTCCCATCCCTATAAATTCTCTAGTCACCACCACCTAATCCCATGGCAGGAGGGGAAAAGGGATAGACTGGTGGAATTGTACTCCACCCACTGTTCCAGAGCAGTTCAGTGTTTCTTCTCCAATGTTGTGCATCGAGATGTAAACCATCATCAGTAGGCTTCAGAGTTAACAACCCACTGAGATGAATGAAGGCAGTTCTCAACTCTCAGAGCTATTGTAGAAAACTCAGCCACCATTAACATTTGAAAACTTTTCTTTGCAACTGCAAGGGCTAGAAACATAGGGCCAGATTTTTAGCTGCTGTAAATCAGCCTAGCACTTTACTGATTTACACCAGCTGGTGATCTGGTCCTTATTTTAAAAAAGAGAATAAACAATTACATTCTCCGGAGAGGGATGAGGCCATCAGACAAGTGCAGCCTGGCATGCTGAATACCAGCTCAGTCCACATATCAGCACAGCAACATCTCCACACCTTTCCCCTGGAGGTGCTGGGGAAGCAGGTGGTGTTAATTCCATCAACAGTGCTCTTCCCACTGAGTCAGTGGTAATCAAAGCCCAGCTAGAGGGAACCACACTGCAGGAAGTGAAGCTGATGATTCAGTAGATAGTGCTCCTCCCACTGAGTCAGTGCTGAGCCAATGCCCTCTAGGAGCCTCCAGGGCGCTGTTGAAAGTGCCGTATTTTTGGGTGCAACTTAAAACAAAAAGAAGTCTTGCCCGCGTGTTGTCAGGGTACTAGCCCCAGGAGCATTTGGATAATGGCATTCTGATTACCTAACCCTCTCGCTTTCTGTTTCATCTGTAAAGAGTTTGGGGCAAGGCACGCTTCCATGCCATACAAATGTATGAGATCATCTGTTGCTGCCTCCTTTTCCTGCAAGCCACGTGTTTCCCTAGTACTCTGCTATGCTTGCTGCCTTATGGAAAGTAAGTCTCACCAGTCTGGAGTTGTAGATGGGGGATTTTATGGTGGATGGCACTGGACAGCTGATCCGCTTCTCCTTCTGGCGCCGATTACAAAACCAAACCCGAACCACTTCCTTTTCCATGGAGAGCTGCTCTGCTATCATGGAGATCTCTTCCGAGCTGGGCTTGGGGTTCTGGTAAGAGAGGACATTAGGTGAACAAAGAAAATTCTGTAGGACTTATTTTAAAGCATCAGTGGGCTGTATGATCTCCTGCTGTTTGAGTGGCAAGAGGAGAGGAATCTGGACTTGGCTTGTAACTGGGGAGGGGAGAAGATTTGGGTTTCTCCATGGGAAAGGGTAGAGATCTGGTGGAAGGTCCACGTTTTGAGTGACACTGGTGAAAGTCTAGGAGTCAGTGAGGATGAACAGGTGTACCCTCTATGGATAGAAAGCACTGAGCCTCAGATCAGTATTTAAGGAGAAGCTGTCACATAAGGAGAAGCTAGGAAGGATAATCTTGCGGTGAAGGCACTGAACAGGGACTCAAAAGATCTGGGTTCTACTCTTTAGATCTCCCTCAGACTTTTCAAATGCATCTTCCTTTCCAAATGCAAACGGATGGACATTATACCAAATGGACTGAAGGTGAAAAATCCACTGCTATCTACATACTAGACAGACCACAATGAGAGATTATACCATACTCTGTCAAAGAAACCGAGGAACCACCTGATCAGCATCCTATACAGCAAACAGGAAAACATCAAAAAAGAGCTCTCCAACCTGGAGACTCTCATAAATAACCAAACTTCCATACAAACAGACTTCACTAAAATAAGACGGGAGATCTACATTACACACTTCACCTCTCTACAAAGGAAAAAGGACTGCAAGCTGTCTAAACTCCTACCTGCCACATGGGGCCACAACAGTGATACCCCTAACCCACCCAGCAATATTGTCAATTTATCCAACCACACACTCAGCCCAGCAGAAGAGTCTGTCCTATCTCGGGGACTCTCTTTCTGCCCTGCCACCCCCACAAACATGATACAGTTCTGCGGTGATCTGGAAGCCTACTTTCGCCGTCTCCGACTCACAGAATACTTCCAAGATAAAACTGAACAGGGCACTGATACACAGATACCCTCCCACCAACAGCACAAGAAGAAGAACTCCACATGGACTCCTCCTGAGGGTCAAAATGACAGTTTGGACCTATACATAGAATGCTTCCGCCGATGTGCACAGGCAGACATTGTGGAAAAACAACATCACTGCATCCGACGAAGTGGGTATTCATCCACGAAAGCTCATGCTCCAATACGTCTGTTAGTCTAAAGGTGCCACAGGACTCTCTGCTGCTTTTACAGATCCAGACTAACACGGCTACCCCTCTGATACGCAGACTTTCTGTGTGACCTTGGGTGAGTTACTTAATCCCTCTGATCCTCATTTAAAAAACAGACATCATGAAACCTCCTCTCTCTTCCCCCTCCCCCCACTTTGTGGAGGTTAAACACTTTGGAGCAGAGATGCTCTCTATATGCTTGGATAGCACCTAGCAAAAAGGGACTCCAATCACAATTAGGACCTCTAAATAATAAAGAAAACAAGAGCTTAACACTAGGATATTGAGAAAGTTTCCCCTTCCTAAAGGAGCCCTAGAGCAGGAAACTCCATGCTGGCCAAAGTTCCTGATCATTCGAGAGAGGCTGTCTATTGTTCTTTCACCAGCCCGGGGAGGAGAAGTTTGATACAATCAGATTTAAGGCTGGACGAGGGTAAAAACTGGAGTCCGTTGAAAATTTTCCATCGAAATTGTTTTTTGGGAGGAAAATGGCGTTTTTGATGGAATATGTTTGTTGGCAAGAAGTGTCTGCTACCTAGCTGACAAATAAGAGATTTTTTAGTTTGTTGGCAAATCTAAAAAATTGGGGGAAAAAATCATTTTGGGTCAAACCAAAACTGAATTTTAAATTTTTTTTTTGACGAATCAAAGAAATTGAAACATTTCTTTCAATCTGAAATGAAACGTTGCTTTTAGATGTTGAGCCTCTGACATTTTGAAAATTTTTAAAATAAAATGAAAGGAAATTTCTAAACGAAAATTCATTTCCGATAGAAAAATTGAAAACTTGGCATTTTAAAAAAAAAAGTCAAAAATGAAGCATTTGTAGTTTTTCATTTTTTTTAAAAACCCAAACAATCTGCTGAAATTGACATGCATTCGTGAAATATTTTGGTGTTCCCAAACTTGCCTTTTTCACCAAGAAAAGTTTCTAAGAAAAAAAAATCCTGAAAGAAAAAAGAAAATGGCTCTTAGCTTAAGAACTAGTAGGAATTTCTGGCCGGGAGATAGAGCTCACAACATGTGGTAAGATTTTCCCCTCACGTCTTGAAATCTCTTCTCCAGCGTGGAACGAATGTTGGTCTCGATGCTGGTACGTTTCTTTCTCTTCCGCCCGAACATCTCGCTCACCGAAGGGTAGGAATTCGGGGTACTCATGGAGGAGTCCAAGGGAGTGGATTCTGGGGGAAAAGAGGGAACAAAGGGATTCAAGACCATTTGGCAGCAGATATGTTCATGTTGTGAGGTGTTTTTTTTCTGAAGCTGACCACCTGTGACAACCTGCTGTCCTTGAAACTGAAAATACCAAGAGTTTGTCCATGCCCCTGAGGCAAAAATGACTAAAGTCTTCAAAAGGGCCATCCCAGAATCCTGAGCGTTGGCAGCAAACGTACTGAACATATGCTGGATGGTCTTGAGGACCTAGCTAAAGATCACTCCGCGTGGTGCTAGGTCCCCTTGGGGTTTGCCACAATGGTCATGAAGATTTACTCATGATTTATTGATTAAGTTTTGCTGCTGAAAGGTGGCTGGGAACCACTGCCCCTCCTTAAACACGTAAAAGATCCTGGCTCAGAATACTGTATAGGAATCCCTCCTTCCCCAGCGGTAAAACCTTTAACATTGCCCAAAATAGCCCCAAATCCCAGCTTCGATTGAGGCTGGTCAGAAAAGGTGGAGTGAACGTTTCCCCCAAATATTGTTTTCCACCTTTTTGATGACGTTTCCCAACCAGCCACCTTGAGCGCTAAGTTTTCAACTTTCAGAAACTGGTGTCGTTCCAGTGACTTCAATGGTACTATGCTGATTGACACCAGCTGGGGATCAGATTAGGCGTTTCCCCTCATGTTGCGGAGACATTCCCTATAGCAATAAAATCGCCTGAAGGTGTCCAGGTCACCACTGGATGGAATGTCACAGTCACTCAAGTATATGTGGCTACAGTGCCCCATAGTGGCTTTGCAGCCTATAGAGAATACATACCGTAGGCCTGCAGTGCTACAGGTAATAGGGTGTCTCAGGATAACATATATCTAGCTCTCATAATCATGGTTCATCAGCAGATCTCAGGGCACTTTATAAAGGAGGTAAGTCTCAATATCCCCCATTTAGAGATGGGGAAACTGAGGCAGAAAGTAGCAAAGTGACTTGCTCAAGGTTACCCAGCAGAGTAGCCAGGAAAAGAACTGAGGGCTACACGCTGACCAAAAGAGCACACTACTTCTCAAGTGGCGGAGGCACGTCTTTCTACCCTCTCTGTGTGGCTTAGCTTGCAACACCATGATAACCGGCGAAGGGCTCATGACGTTGTGTGCGACCCTGCCCTTCTCCCTGCAAGTGTATCCCATTGGTGAGTGCGTTTTACAAGTCCCCCTCACTGCTCAATTCCCAGAGGATAGTAGCCTCTGACTGCCCCAGTCTGGGAGCTTGAGCTACAGCAGCTTGTGCTTTTAGCTCTGGAGGTGCCTGGTTCAACCCCCGCTTTGCTGGCCAAGATGGTAGCCTTCACTCAGGCACGGCGCTGTGCCCTACCTGCGTCGCTCAGCCACTTCTCCAGCAGGGGCTTGAGCTTGCACATGTTTTTAAAGCTCAGGTTGAGAGCCTCGAAGCGGGAGATGGTGGTCTGGCTGAAATCGTTGCCGTACAGCTTACCCATGGCCAGCCCCACGTCGCCCTGCCGGGGGAATCAGAATGAAAAGATGAGCTGAGAAAACCCACTCGCAGCTCCCCACCACGTTGTTAATTCACTCCCAGGTCACTTCTACTGTAACAACAAAACAGCTTCTTCACCCAGTCTCTTCCACCACTAGGGATAGACTCCCAGAGCCTTCCTGAGTCCTACCTACTCCCCAGTACGCACCAAACAGGCTGACGGTAATTGTTATGCTTGGTTTGAGGTTCCAGGTAATGCATCTTTGCAGGGGGGTGGGGTTCATCCATTGTTCATCTGTGCTTTCAAGGTGGTGTACCCATAAAGTGCACATCTGTACAACTCCCCTCCCCCAGGGCCGGTGCAACCATTTAGGCGACCTAGGCGGTCACCTAGGGCGCTGGCATTTGGGGGGCGGCATTTTCTTTGGCAGCGACCGCGGCGGCCGGATCTTTGGCCGCCCTGGTCGCCGCCGGCATTTAGGCGGAGCGAGCTGGGGCAGGGGAGCACGGGGAGGGCCACGTGCAGCAAGTAAGGGGGCGGTGTGGCACACAGGGAACTCCCCGCCCCACTCACCCCTGCCCCGCCTCCTCCCCGAGCACGCCGTGGCTGCTTCACTTCTCCCGCCTCCCAGGCTTGCGGCGCCTAAGCAGATTGGCCCCGCAAGCCTGGGAAGCGGGAGAAGTGAAGCAACGACGGCGTGCTCAGGGAGGAGATGGGGCAGGGGTGAGCTGGGGTTGGGGGGTGCCTCAGGGCAGAGGGTGGGGAGCTGCCGCGGAGGGGGGGGGCTCCTCAGGGTGGGGGCTCGGGGGTGGGGGAGGGCACAAGGTGGAAGTTTCACCTATGGCACGAAACATCCTTGCACCGGCCCTGCCCTCCTCTCAATGCTCACATCTGCATCAAGCCCTCCCTTCTATACCCACATCTGCACCCAACCCTGCCCCTCCTCTCCATGCCCACATCCATATCCAATCCCCCCAACCTGGTGCATCTCACTATTAAACCACTCATCATGGGACTGCCTTTTGCACCTCACCTGGGTGAACCCCAGTTTGATTCGCCTCTGCTTGAAAGTCTTAGCAAACTTCTCCAGCTCCTCCAGGTCGCTGGGTTCGTCTGATACGGCTGAAGATGGCATGTGTTTTGCAACTTGCAAGTGCTGTGGCACCTCCAGATGGGGCTCTAAAGACGGCCCAGGGAGCCCTGAACGTCCCACTGCCTGTTAAAAACAAAACCAGAGTCACAACAACAGAAAAGCCACAGGATTTTCTGCACTGTCCTGCCATAACAAATGTTGCCCGGTGTGGCTGTGCGCAGTTAAACAGCTGCCACATCCCACCGCTGAGGAGACTGCATGTCAATGATGGGTAAAATGATCCTTCCAGAAAAGTGTGGGATGAGAAGGGTAAGTTGTTTTAGGGGAGGTGGGATCAGAGCTCAGGATGTAGGTTGGGCAGCTATAATACAAAGCTTAGGTCAGTAATGGGGAGCTGGCATTCATTGGGGGGTAACGGCTATAACATAACAGCAAATACCTGGAGTGAAGGGTGGGTATTTAAAAATGAAAGGATGGACCCTTGACTCATCTGATCAGCTGCAAAAATCAAGGGAGCAGCTGTTTCAGTTACTAAAAAGGGCAAAGCCTTGTGGGTTGGGCTGTGACTTTCCAAACCCTGGCTGGGCTGACTTTGCGTCCCACCCGAGCCCCCCAGCAAGCCTGGCGTGGCCTGGGAAAAAGAAAGATAAAAAAGGTTTCTACGTCAGGGCTCTGCTTGATGCCTGTGAGGCGCAGGCCTGGGGAGTATTCGTCTGCTGGATAAATGGATGAAGGTTTTTGGCACCCCACATAGAGTCACCCATGGCATTCCATTGCCCGCATAGAGAAGTGACCAGCCAGAACCTGTACCTCCGCAAGAGCACTGCCTCGGCATGAGCCCGCTGAAGGCAGCAGAGACTTGAAGGATCTGAAAGAGCAGCTGGGACGGGCAAATAACTCTCTCCAAACGGTGCCAGAAACTCAGGGCACAGGTGCCAAGAGCCCCCAAGCGGGAATGAACAGAGGGCACCGCAAAGGCAAACAAGTCATCAAAAGCAGATGCAGACCAGACCGGAAAGGCTTCAGAGGTTAGGACTATTGTTTACATAGCACTTGCATCGGGCCAGGTGCTTTACGAGGCTGTAAAAGACACTGGCCTTGCCCTGAGAAGCTTTATGATCTAAGCAGGAAGCAAACACATGCAGGGGCAAGGAAGGGAGGCAACGCGATGCAGTGGGAACGAGCGATGAAGCGCCCTGCAGCTGCAATTGTGATTGTACGGGGGCGTTACAAGCGCTGTGGTTTGGGGGTGGGGAATAGGAACTTGTTGGCTTCTTTGAAGAATGACCTCTCTCAGAGGCAAAGGCAAGCCAAGGGCTTCTCGGCCTAGGGAGCGGTTTGGAAGGGGTCGGAGAAGGAGACGGAAAGACGGGACGCTTGGGTGGAGCAATACGTCCCCAATCAGAAACCAGCACCCACCAAGTGGCACAGATCGCCCCCCCTTGCTAGCAGCCTCAGCCAAGGCTGGAATGAGCTATGGAGATGGAATCCCTCTCTCGCCGGGGGGGTGGGGGGTGGGATGTTCACAGATGAGTGTGAATCCCCACAGCCTGGGCTGCAATCCACTTCCCTGGCGCAAATCGTCAGCAGATCCTGGCTAGCTGTTAACGTGATGCCCATAATCAGTTTGATCCCGCTTCCAGCTGAGGCAGCCAGAAGGTAGTTTACCTGTGATGCTAGGCTGGGTCCGGGCTGCGAGAGGATGAGGCTGCTCTGTTGCTGGGGAAAGGAGAGAATGTTTGGCTGCAGAGCTGATGAGAGAGGGAGAGAGAGATTCGATTAGACTGGCCTCTCCTTAAATATCTAGACACCTCTGTATCACACAGCACTGTCTCCATAGATCTCCAAGGTAAACATCATCATCTCCATTTTACAGATAGGGGACCTGCATAGCATCATAGGTGTGCATAGCTTTTTGGTACCTGTGCTTAGGTACTACGGGGATGGGAAACCTAGAACTATTAGTTAGATTTCTGTGCTTTGGTGCTGAAAGTCCCTGCAGTCAAACCTTGGGGTATGTTTTGGGTGGTTGTTACATGAGCACACCACAGTTGAATCATTGCTAGATCTTGGTACTTTAACCTACCAGGTCCATCTCCCTCTTGTTAATTATTCTGACTCATCACATCACATCTAAAATCTGACCGAGCTCTGTTGCGGTTATTGGGCCTAAATATTTACCCTAACTGTAAGCTCAATTGTAAAAAGTTTACAAGGTGTCACAATAACTTATCACTTTTTGCCTGCTTGGGAATTAACCATGGAAAGTAGGTCAAGAAAGAATGTTTTGAACAGGTGCAACCAGACACAGAGACTGAATTAGTCCAGACAGAAACAGGTCTACTGATAAGATTCAAGGTTGAGGTTGGACTTAATAAAACAAGATGATGTGGGTCTGGAAATCAATGGATCAAAATTGGAGTGGCAGACACTAGGCCTAATAGGTGGACACAGTAATGCCTGCCACTTTCCTCCCTTTTTGGGGTTCTTCAAAGGAGACTTCGGAAATTAGTTTTTGTCCCAATGCATCTTCACTTCCTAGCTCACATCTCACCCCGGTGCATTTTAACTCATCTCACGTGCCCTAATCCCAACACAGAGGGAGTGGACCAGTCAGATGGATTTTCTCCTTAAGAGGAAGGCCATCAGGCCTTGATCTTGTTCAAAGAACCTTGTTTTTCACCTGAGAGTCCTGAAAGCCATTGCATCATCATGACACCCAGTCCTCAGCCAATCAGTGGGGATATATAATTGCCAGTGCCACAGAGCTACATAAGATCCTGTTCTATCTCCCTTCCCTTTTGCGTTACTCTCTGACCCACTATTTCTTTTCTCCTATCCTATCTAGAGTTGCTAATTTTGGCTAGATGGATTCCTGGAGGATTCATCACATGACACAATCTTTAATTTAAGATTAATCTTTAATTCCTGGGGGGCTGGCAACCTTAATCCTCTCTCTCACTTTCTCAGCTTTTCATTGAATACTGAAATCAACTACACTGCATCAGCGCAGTGAGACAAGACGGTCACAACCCTGCTCTGTCTAAGGGGAAAGGACCCAACTAGATGATTTCCCTGACCGGAATGTGAACCAGGGTCCAAGCAACAGGTGTCTTGGTCAACCTGCCAGCCAAAGCATCTCTTAGTAATTGACCAGCTGTCCAGTACTCAAAAACTTCAACCAAAGCCGTAGTTCCCTCACCTTTTCTATCCTCTCTCTTCTCCACGTTGCGTCTGCCTGTCTGCTACAAACAGGAGACGTGAATACCCTTCACACAACAGGACTGACAGCAAAATTAACCCTTCTTTTTCATCTAAGGTCGCTAGTAAAACTGAGAGACACTGCCTCCCAAAGCACAGCGACAAGCACGATTTGATTAAGTTTGTTTCAAATAATGACTTAATTTCAATGTCAGTATAAATGTTTGTTTTGATTTCCTGTTCTTTCTTGTGTTTGGTCAATAAACTTTCAAAAGAATCTTTCAGGAGGAAAGCTTTTGGGTGCTTGCCAAGAGACGGAGTAAACCAGGATCTCTGTAGAAAATCCCCCCAACCTTTGTATCACTCTTTTAAATATCTGACAGTGAAAGAGTTTAGGACACCTTGAACTCTTTTGACCATTGAGATTAATACAATAGCTCCTTTGGACAGAGACCTGGTCTTTTCTTTGCCTATTAAAGCACCTGGCTCATTTTGGGCTCTGCATAAATCATAATACTGTCTCGCAGAAATCAGATGATGAGGATAGCAGTACTTAGCTCTTTTACCATGCTTATTACCTCCACGGTGCTTTAACAACCTTAACTAATTCATAAGACAAAGCTCTGTGGCTTCCGGAAACTGGAGGAGACTCACTGTATTGACTGTCTTCCTGGAATTTAAATCAGGTGCTTAACATTTAGATTTATAAAATGACACCATAGAAAGAATAATCTGCTTGGCTCTGATTGTGCATGTCTTCAGGTTTATTCACAGGTCAAGGTTTATTCACTATTGTTGTAAAAGCAAAACACATCCCTTCCCCCCAACAACCCCAGAAAAATAAAAGCTTGTAATTGTACCAGGGATGCAGACTTGTCAGGGAGTTAAAGTTAAGGCCTTGATTCAGAAATCACTGGGCGAAATCCTCCGTCCTGTATTATGGAGGGGGTCCGAATAGATAATCATAATGGCCCCTTCTGGCCATCAGTTGTATGAACGTATGAGTCCAACATATCAGGACCCAAGAAATCTTCCATACTTTTCTCACATTTACACTCAGTGCTGCTTTCCAGCACAATGCGTTTCCTGTCACACACGAGTGCGTTGGTACTGAGAGCAAACGGTTCAGTGATAGATTATTCCGATCCTACCCGTTCAGGATTATTAGTTTAGTAGATTGTTAAATGTACAGTAAGTCGTTTTTTTATATATTACTCAGTAGCACTTGGCAGCGACAATGGGTCAAGAGCCATCAGCGCTAGACAGATTGTCCTCTCAGTCTAGACAAATTGAAATAATTTTCATCCAGAGTTTATACACTGTCACACTCTAGGATCGTGTGTTTTCGTGTATCTGTGGCCCAAATCCTGCAATCGGTCCATGCAAGGGAGCCTTTATGATCACTGAAGTCAAAAGTTACTCAGCATGGGTATGAGGCTCCATCTACGTAGATCAGATGGTAGCCTCGGGATCCACATTCGTCCTTCCATGATCAACACTGGCCCAAGCCATTGTAATGCACATCTATTTTTTAAAAGCTTACCTCTAAAAAGGAATATATCAAAGTTGGAAGCTAGAGCAGGTTCCCCATAAAGATGGGGCTCCTGGGTGTTTCCATGTCATCCTGCCTGAGACTAACCCAACCAGATGCACTGCTGAATTTCAACGGAGAGAGGCATTTCTCTGAGGCATGCCTGAGATCAGTGCACACAGCCCCTTGGTGGCGCTACTGCTGCATGGAAGTGCAGCTGTGGGAGCATCTCCCCAGCTGCGTAGCGGAGAGAGGAGAATTCCATCACCCAGTGGTTTAGTTTAGTTTGCATTTTGGTTGGAGCAGCTGCCTGGTGTCAGGGCTTTGGGGTGGCTTCAGGTACAACAGGGGAGGGCGCTGCAATGCAGGAGAGAGAGCGATGGGAAAAGCTTTGGCAATACAGAGAGGCATGGTCAGTAACAACGGGAGCAAGACAGTGAACCAGTTTCCACTCTTGGTCACCATGGCCTAGATCTGGAGTGACTCTCCTGACACCAGTGGATCGATGCCACTGAGAGATCAGTGCCTGGCCCTGGATCTCACCAGCCCATCTAGTCAAGGGTCGGGGGTGGGTTGGCTCTTGAATCACTCCACGTACCTGCCTGTGACTCCACCTGTATCAAGGACACTGTATTAATGATTCTAGTGAGCACGAGGGCTATTACCTTGTTGCCCAGCCTGGGCCTGAGAGAGCAGGAACTGAGGAACCGATTGCATAGGACCGGGCACCAGCACAAGCTGCTGCAGGGTGTGAAGAGAACTCATATCCTAACGAAGAGACAATGCAGATCAGATGCATCTGCCCTGCACACAGCACTCACCCTTTCCCCCCCTGCTGTAAGTAGCACTTAAACACCTCCTCTACCCTCCCTGCCCCCGTTTCTGCCTTCAACCACCATAGACTGCAACTCAGGCAACCTCCCCCCCACCCCCCGCCTGAGCGCCACAGAACTAGAGCAGCTCCCACATGTTTCACCCAAACCTTTTCCAACACTGGCTTTTTGCTTAAGTGGAATTTTTCCATTTTTTTTTTTTTTTGTCAAAAAAGCAAACTCCCAAACTGTCAATTTCTCTCTTTTTTGTCTAGTGACATTTTTCAATTTAAAAGTGAAACATTTTGGTTTTCAGTTGCCATAAAAAAAAACCCCAAACACTTAAAAAAAATCATTGGGGCAGGGGGAGCGTTTCAGGTTTTTGACAACAACTCAGAAAAGGTCAGAAAAAAATTAAGTAAAAATAAACAAACAAAAAATTCAATTTTGCATGGAAACCAAATCCTCATTTCCCGACTGGCTCTCTAGAGAATCTGGGAAGGAGTGAGGCCCAGGACTGTGTTAAGTACGTCCACCTGATCCTAAAAGATGTTCTTGCTTGATGCTGCCTGGCAGGTGAGAACTCCCAGCCCCCCACCAAGGGCTCTGACTGAGGAAAGTGGAGGCAAAAATCTTTGTAGTTCCTACAAATTCCTCAATCGCAACATTTCCTGATTATACCACCATGGGTCCCAGCTCTGATTCCTTGTCTGACTTTACAGACAGGAGGCTGGACTTGGGGTGAAATTCACAAGGTCTATTCACCAGCTAAGCCCATAGGGTCAGATAACCAAGTCCTTGGCACCCACAGTTGGGGTCAGAATTTCCAAGGAGCTCAGCAGCCAACAAGCACCCAGTGTGATGAGCTCTAAAACCTGGCCCCTGTTTTGAAGCATTGTGGGACCATAAGTGGTGCCTACGCCTTGGGCAAGGGCTTTGCTCAGGGGTGAATTTCACCCTTTCATCTTAGGTGCAAACATAAGGGAAGAGATTTTAAAAGGCACAAATAGCGTTTGGGCATCTAACTCCCATTGGAAGTTAATGGGAGTTAGGTGCCTAACTGCTATTTGGGCCTTCGAAAAATCTCCCCCAAGGAACACATTTTGTCTCTGGTGTAACTCGACAAAAGTCAGTTGAGTGACTCTAGGGGTGAACCTGACCTTCGCAAAGCAAATTGAATCAGGCTTCACAGTGTCTGACTCTGGAAGCCTTCTCCATTGCCATACGAGCACCTTTTTAAAGTGGCTTTCAAGCAATGAGTGCTCCAGAACCAGTGCCACAAAGGACTCCTGGCGTTCTTGAGGCTGCTAAGCCACTTACCCCAGTGATTTGGCTTCCAGGCATCATTGATGATCCTTGTCCTAGGTGGCCTGATCTGGGCTGTACCGGAGATTGCAAGGAATCACTGAGGTCTTCTGTTTTAATCTGCAGGGGAGAGGAGAGCAGTTGTATCAGCAGGAAGCCTGCACAGATGATATGGAGTCAGAGGAAGGTGGAAGAGTCTGGAAGTTAGCAAGCTTGGAGTTTGGGGCACCTGGGGAAGATCCTCTCTATTGTACCTGTGCTCGGCATCACACCAACAGTGAAGTCTAGTAATGAGAGTCAGGATTCCTGGGTTCCATCCCTGGCTTTGCAGCAACCTCTGTGCATTTGGACAAGTCACTTCCCCACTCTGCTTCAGTGTCCCCGCCTGCAAAGTGGGCATAAGTCTACTGACCCACTTCGCCACGGGGAGAGGTGAGGTGTCCTTAATTAAAAGCCCTCTAATTAAATCATTTAAGTCCCGCTGACTTCAGTGCTGCTTCGAGTCAAACACGTGCTTAAGTGGTCTGGTGAACCGAGGCCCTGAAACGTTTTGGAAGAAAAGCACCAGAAACCAAAGTATTATAACAACAGGTAATGCATAGATATTGGTGGGCTGACTAAGTCGCTAATGCCCTTTTTAGGAGCTGCTTCAGCTGCACTCCACTGCATTTCTGGCTACAGCGCATCTCCCTGCAGAGGTGGCCATGAGGGTGCAGGGAACAGAGAAGAGAAGAACAGGTGGTGGTACGATTAAAGCACATGAAAACCAGCACCATTTAGGAGTGGCTGCCAGCCTTGAAAGTTCACCAGCCCCGGCACTAAATCTACTTGCCCACACTTCACCACTGGTGATAATGGGCAAACAAATGCTATTTGACTTGCCTAGTAAAGGAAAAGAGTCATTTGCCCAGAGCCAAGCAGGTGAGTAGCATTTTGCACACTGTATTGGAGTCAGCCCTGGAACCACTTGCCTGAGTCCAGGCAAGACTCAAATCCAGATTTCGGAGACAGGAAAAATTCACCAAGGATCAGAACGGGAGCTTTGAGTTTGTTCGGTGCTTTGGTCTCCAAATTACTTTTTATTCCTTCTGCTCCAAAACAAGGCAAAACCTGTTGTTGCTTGTTGCATTGGGTGTAATTTGTCACTGGGACCTGGTGCCCCCATGGGATGGACAATAGGATTTTGGAGAACAAAGGAATGCTCACACATCACCGTGGCAGGCTGAGTGGACTAGGTGCAACATCAGGTTAGGGCCTTGCTCATCCTCAACTGGCAGGACTGTATCCTGCATTTGTAGGGAGCAGAGAGAACTTTTTGGCCTCATCGAAAAGGTCTTTTCTTGAGATGGATCCAAGTGGCAAAATTCTGCTCCAAAGCCAAACCTTCCCCATGTTTGAGGGTGCTTGGATCTGGGGTTCTAGTTTGGGTCCTTTCAAGTGACAGTCCTGATCCAGGTCTAATTTTTCCCCAATGCCACAAAAACCCGATGCTTTGGCTCGGGGTTGTAGACTCTCTCTTAGAATCTGGGACGGATCTTGCTACCAGCGGTAGTTAATGACACAATCCAAGATCACTGAAGAAACAAAACTTTTTCATTCTCCAGTATCCTGAGATGCTAGTGCAGAGAGTGAGTAATATAGCCTCCTACCAGCAGAGAGAGACAAGCAACGTAGATTTTCCCACAAACAATGAGCAAAGCATGCATTTTTCAGTCGAGAGGGCTTTTGTTACAGATTGAGGAAAAACAACTAAGAAAGAACAAATATGAGAGAGAACACAATCTCTCTCTCACTCTGAACTGAAGCACAGAAAGGAAGCTCCCCCCCCACACCCCCGTAAAGATTAATTTACACATTTAAGGTGTATTACACAAAACCCAGAATGACATCATCTCTTTTCGGTAACATGCTGTAGCTATATACACTGCATAAAGCTTACTGCGCAATATTAACCCCTTCCAAAGACAGCTGAGAATTCTACACCTCTCAGGAGGGAGTGATCTTCTACTAGACAGATGATAAAAACTTTTGATCACTACTAATCTGGGCAGCATTTGAGTTGGTGACCATTAAATGAAAGGCCCTATGAATACATCATCTCCTCTCCTCTGAGCCCATCACTCCACTTCAACCCTTTCACCCTCTCCAAGTTCTTTCCCTCCTGAAGACAGATTTACCAGAAACAACCACATTAAAAAAATATATATTACCCATACTTGCAATCATTACAATTAAAGATCCAGCAAATTGCCAAGGGATTCATGTGTCTGTGGCTCACGTGACTCAGGAATCCGAATCCGAACGGCCACCGAGAGAAAAATGACCATGCCCACACGAAGACCAAGGTGCTTTCTCCTGCCTGATCCTGATCAGAGCTGAGCGTTCAAGAGCCACAAGCCATTTCCAAACTGAGATCAATTTTTACAGCTGCCAAATGGAATGATTTGGAAGCGTTCCAGGAAGAAAAGGGTGTGTAGCTGCATCCCAACATCACGTAACGTGAGATCAAGAGGTGGGTTTGGAAAAAAACAAAAAACAAAAAACAAACCAACAACTGGTTCCCATTTTAGAAAACAACATCACCAACAGCTTTGTCCCCCACTTCCTGGAATTCGCCAGCTTTCTCCAGAGAAGATGGAAAGGACCCTGGGGGTAATTAACCAACTCTTCTCTATTGCACCTTATTTTGTTAGTGTTAGACTCAAATTTACTCCAGCCCTCCCCTGCATACTGGCTGCTTCCTATCGGTTTACTACTGTATGTTTGGGATGTAACCAAGTCACAAAGTTTGGGGTGTTTATGCAGATCCTTCCATCTTTGGTTCATCCAGAGAAAGCTTTACAGGATTTCCAATCCCAAGCATTCAACAACTGAGAGTCAGGCTGCTATCATGAGATTTTTTAAAATCATATATTTTTTTCCCCTTCTGGTTTCTGAGTGCACCTAGGTCATGTTTTCAAGCCTTTTCACCAGACCAAGAGAGTCAGAATTTTACCTTTTTAAAAAAGAAAGCAGAGATTCTCACATAATCACCTGACTCCAGAAGCTAGGACTTTCTGAAAAACCAGGAACTATAAAGGAGACCCATGATAAAAGTCAGTGTCTCAGCAATTGTGATTTTAAGCTAGAGAGCAAAATAAAGGTCAGATTGTGCTGAGTTTCTCTGGGGTCTTTGTATGGAGGTCAAGTTAGACTGAGACCAGTAAACAGAAAGGTGGCAGGGAGACGGTAGGTTTCCTCCTCTCCTATGTAAAATTCAGGGAAATGATGCAATCTGCCTCGGTAAAAATGCAATTTCAGATTGCACAGCAAACTATTAGGAATATACTCACTGTGCCCCGACCCAGGGAGAGACCCCTGCAGGGGAATGAAACAAAATGACATGCCACAAACAACAGCTATTATCGATATATAGATCATGCACACCGGGACGAGGGACTAGAACTCTAGACCTTCATCTACAAAACCACTGGTATCTACCAATTGAGCTAAAGGGGATCTCCTAAAGCTAGTAAAATGGAAGGGCAATTATCCTCTTGGTGATCCACTAGAGGGTGACATAAATACACCACATGAAGCTACTGCATTAAAGGATTACTAGGGTGCAGGAAAGGAATTGCTCCTGCAAATCTAATCTAGATGTTCTCCCTATCTTGACATCGTTTGTTTTGGGGCCTCTGACCCCAAGTGAAAAACAAATGGAGAGCAAGATGGTTTAAAGGAAGTCCCTTCCCTCATTGGCTGGCTGGTCCCTTCACTAGTTGGCTGGTGGGTCTGCTCACTCTGACAGCCCACTGATGGGTTTCTTACCCAATCCTGGTGGAACCCGCCCCCCCTAAACAAAACAAAAAACAAATTGCGGGTGATGAAAAATGATCAAAGCTGTTCGGCTCACTTGCGTAATCCATTGGTGGAAGATATTACATAAACATTTCACAAGACAGAATTATGGAGAGAACATCTCCCAACCTGCCTGCAATTACTGCACAAACTCTTCCTTACCAGTAGAGAGAAGGTTAAAAAGAAAAAGAGAGCACATCTGTTTTGTAACAGATCTATAAACATTTGGCAAAGGCTCACCTCATGAAAACATCCTGGAGACATCCTGCAAGCTGTGAAAGTCCAAGCTCACGCAAGGCGGTTAGAAAAAAGCATGCTAGCAGCTCAGATGTTACAGTGATGAAGGCCATGTCAGTAATAGGTAGATGGATAGATTGCTAGGCAGGCAGACCGGCCCCACATTTGGTCTTATAAACTGCATGTTGCATTTCCATGGGGTGAACTCAACACCCTCTGTCCTCCTCCTTGTAAAACACAAAGTCACCTCCTCTTCCTCGACATTTCTGATGCAATATGATTGTCCTCCCACCCCCCTGTTGGCAATGTGGGTTTGTATTTACCAATAGCTAGGAACCCTTTAAGGGGTGGGTTTGACAGAGCACCCGCCTCAATCTGGATGCTTCTTCTAACCACCCAGACTAGAGTTTCACCCTAGATTGCATGAGTGTAGCCAATCACACCGCATATTACATACACTACACATTAGACAAAATGGTACTCAGGTAGCTGAGAATGTTATGGGAGGATCCACCTCAGGGTGCTGTGAGAGATCACACATTTATTATGTAGCTTAAATTTAGACTGTAAACTCTCTGAGACACAGACCTCTTCTAGTTATCTAGCCCACAAGGCTGTTGCATCTCAGCAACTCACAATCATTAATAAATTTATCCTCACAACACCCCAGTTGAGGTCAAGTTGCGTTATTATTCCCATTTGACAGATGGTGAACTGAGGCACAAAGAACTGAAGGGGCAGATTTTAATTCCCTCACTCACACTGAGTAGTACCTCCCTCCACAGATGGTCTCACTGAAATCGCTCCCAGAGTAAAGTGCTACTAAACCCGAGTAAGGGTGTGAGAACCTGACCTTGAGTGAGTTGGCTATGGTCACTCAGGGAGTTTGTGACAGAGATAGGAATCGAACCACACAACGCCCCAGGTGCTGCTTTAACAACAAGACCAACCTTCATGCCTTGCCTGTTATGTGTTTGTCTGTGAAGTACCTACCACCCTTAGGGGCACTATGAAGTAAAAATAATAGGAATAATATTAATAGTTTTGCAATTACTATATCCCCATATACTATCCTCAATTAACAGATGTCAAGAGTCAGGAACGTAACCTACATTCAGTGCAAATCCCCCACTCAAACTCTACATGTGGCCATGTTATGGGTTGGTAGGAGGTTTAGGATCAGGATTTGCAAAGGCTTTCAGCACAACGCGCATTCAGAGTTAGGCCATTACTGAATGCTTTGGGAAAATCCATCCTAAAAGTCAGGACATTTATGAGTTTTGGTTTCCTTCTCAACCATAATGCGCCCACATTGCACCTCTGTGTTATTTTTGTTTTATTAAACTGGGCCTAATCTACTATTGCTTACAGTGCAAGATCAAACCTATGCTGTTAATCGTTATGCCTTAATATGTAGCTAGCTTATGGGGCTGTGAGAATCAAAACTTTAAATACACAAAAGTTATACCTTAAAATGTGTTACCCATAACTTTTCATTAACACACATTTTTGTATGGAATTTCCTTAGTGTTGGTTTGTTTTTGAACAGGGAAAAAAAAAAAATAAGGAAAAGAAGTAGTCCCCTCAAAGCAATGAATTACACACAAACAAACAAACATGTGTAGCACAGGCCAATACAAATGGGGGAAGAAGGGGAAGGAAGGAAAGGAAAAAACACAAAAAGGAAGAGGAAAAATAAACAAAAAAGAGCAAATGAAAAATGAACAGTTTGAATGACTGTGTTGACTTCAGAAGCTGTTCAGGCAGATGTGTTCAGATAAATTGTAATTGTGCACAATCATTAAATTAAAGGGTATTGTGTTTATTTCAATGTACCATATCCCCAGACACACAGAGGCTTGTGAGAGCCTTTATCTGGAGATGTGTATTGGAGAGCACAGATATGGCAAAGGACAAACTGTGCATAGCCAGGATATTCTTTCCAACTGACTAAGTTATTTTATATCTTGACCAATATTGCTTGGAGTTAGCCAAGCTGCTTTCTCCACCAACATCCACAGACATGCTAAGCTAGTGGTTTATAAAATGAAGCCAGTTGAGTTGACTGAGCAGCAGGAGACTCAGAGATGTGTAGAAAACCGTCCGCTGAAATATTACATTTTGATTTATACTGTTTTCTCCTCATGGAACCCTGGCAACCCATTCCTTCCTGGCTTTCCCCTCTCCCCATTCATCCAAAATCCAGCCGCCCAGAGCCAAGCTTATCTTCATTCCTTGCCCTGCTGCCTGGGTCTCTTTCCACAGCACAGCACTGCCCTCCCGCCTCCATTCCCTGTCCTTTCTCAAATTCAGGCTCTCCATCTTCAAAGCTCTCCAGAACTCCGCCCCTGCCCACATCTTGGCTTTTCTCTCCTCTGCCCCCTTCCTGGGCCGTGTCCCTGACTCTCCTCATGAATCCCTTTGGTCTATTTCGCCCACTACAGACCTCTTCCATGCTACGCTGCACACTTGAAAGGACTCCTCTGGATCCAATCCTGCTCCCACTGAAGTCAGTGGCAAAACTCCACCATTGATCTCAATGGGGCCAGGCTTGGTGCTTTAACATTTCCCGAGAGATTCCTCATTCCAGGGACCATTCTGGCTGGGATGAGCCTCCTCTGTTTGTTCTGTATAATGCCTCCTTGGCCCTAGGGCTGCCAATCAGGGTAGGGACCGTCTAAAGTGTCACCCGCTGTGCAGCACTGACGTCCCCAGATCAATCATCCAGACCGTGGGCAGAACGGCGCCGGCTTGGCATCTGTGTAATGAGCTGTGAGAACCAGGTTTAGCCACCCCCACTGCCGCAAGGTGCCTCGCGCCATGTCCCGCATGAGAAGGAAATGATCTTGGCATCAGCAAGAACCTGTGACTGTGGATGGCCTAGTCCCTGTTCGACACTGTTCTGTGATTGGCTCAGGCTAGTTTTGACATCGCTGGGAGGAATCCTGTCCCAACGCCAGAAGGAATGAGGACATGGGAACAGCAGCCAAAGGGACTGTTTTAAATACATACAAGCAAGATAATTAAAGCAAGATCAGCTCTACCGTACAACTTCATTTCTCTTTGCATTTCGGGGGCGGGGAGTGCAGACTAATGATCAGGTGAAACCTGATTAGAGGAGGGGGCTTGGAGCCAGTGCTCCTGGGACCTACTTCCAAATCGGCCACTAAATTCACTTGGCTAAATCACCATGCAACAAATGTTCCATGGAAGCTTGTTGCTTTCATTGGTTTGGGTGCCCAACTGGAGCCAATCCCTGGGCCTGATTTCCAAAGGTGCCAGACACGTGCAGCTCCCACTGATTTCACAGGGAGTTCCGACTGCCTGGCACCTCTGAAATATCAGGTCTGTCGTCGGGAATCCCAAATTAGAGGCCTTGTTTGAAAACTGGCACCTGCCCCCTTTGTGCCTCGACTTGCCTTCTGAAAAATGGGTGTAGCACCCCTCCTTTCCAGGGTGCTGAGAGGCCTTTAATTAATTAAACACTTGCCGATGTGTCGAGATCTTCAGATAAAAGGCCCTAGAGAATTGCAAAGCTGTGTTATTACTGGTGACGATGGTGTTAGGAGCCAGCAGAGCTATTTCTGTGCATTTTGGTTCATCCAACTCAGGGCTTTAGAAAGAGTCTGGCAATCTAAATAGCCCCTAGATAAGCGTCCTCTGTGCCTCTGAGCTTAGCTTTTACTGTGCAAACAACTGGTATGTCCCTGCAAACAGCTTTCTAAAGCAAGGCCAGCCCACTACAAGCTTGGAAAATATTTACTCAAGGATTACAGGAGTCCACTTGGAGAAAGGAATTTGCATGCACTCTGCAAATCCACCTGCTGGTGAATGAAGAGTGATTGGACTCTTGCTTATGTGTTTGTGTGTGTAGCAGGAGCTCCTGAAAAGCTGGGTCCTGCTCAGAGTACCTGGGACAGGAGTGGCTGTATAGAAAATACCCAGAAACGGAGCCTTCCCTGGGGCAGCCTTAGACTGGAGACTAGGTGCCACTGAATGCGTTTGGATAGAGTAAGAAGTGACTAGAAGCTTTCTGAAGATTCAAGGGTTTGGGCAGTGGGATACTGGGTCTTTGGGTAACTCAAGTAAAAAAGGACCATAAGCTGTTACCAGCGGTTTGGTGGGTCTCATTCCAGCCACAAGTGGACAATGTGTCCACGTCCCCCAAACCACTTCCACAGTGAATGTCCTTCTTGGCTGTCTCAGGAGAGGCACCAAGAAGAAAGAGCGGCCACCTAGACCAATGTCCTGTCTCACTGCTGGTGGCAATGGGGCCCCCCCTAGGACAGGGCTGCATCAAATTAGCAGGCAGCGGTTATGGGGCCAGCAAATGGGGTTGGGGTTGCACTGCCATGGCCTATGCTG